>NC_086154.1:190714729-192129729 GCF_035149785.1 Candoia aspera
CTAGTATGCAGAGGGTCAGATGTTGAAGCATGCCAGAGAATGGCTTTACAGTGTGCGGAGCAACCAAGTTGAGAGCCCACCACTGAAAGATACCCAGCTCCATCTGCTCTGTGATGTCAATAAACTTTTTTTCAAAAGATGCTGCTGCATTGCATATTAACTCAGTCAAGCAACTGAGGAATATTTACATGGCATGAAAACGGTTCAGTCGAGGGAGAGGTTGTTAAAGCAAGTTCATTTTAGCCTGAAATAGTCATATGACTGCTTGGGCCTAAGCCAATTCCCCCTGTCAGCTATGACATCCAGACCGGAAGAAAAGGGGTGACAGACTTTTAACCCAGTTGGCTGGATGCTAGCAGAAAGATGGCTTTTTAGAGGGGTCCCACAAAAGCATAGATGCATGTTGTGGGTGGGGAGGGGGAGGGCATAATTATTATTATATAAACTTGTATACTGCCTCTCAGTGACTCTGGGTGACTCACAACAATCAAACAAAGACGTTGCAATCAAAACAATAAAAGATAAAAGATGGCAAGCATGATAAAGTGTGGGCTTTCACTCTTCCTCACCAAAGTCTTGGGTAAAAAGCCAGGTCTTTGTGGTTCTTCTAAACAACAGCAGAGTGAGATTAGAAAGAAAGGAGCTAGGGTAAAACACTTCATCTTCAATTTCACCAATCCTATTTGTGCCACCACAGATTTCTTTTAGTCCCTCCCCACCCCAAATAAAACAAGAACAATAGAAAATGATAGCCTAGAGTAGTGTCTTATCAACCTTGGTGACTTCAAACTGTGTGGACTTCAACTCCCAGAATTCTGTGTGAAGTCCACACAGCTTGAAGTCACCAAGGATGAGAAACACTGGCCTAGAGCATCTAAGATGGCAGCTCCCTGTTTGGCTAGGATATCAATAATTATGCACAGTTGGCACACAGAGATAAGAGAGCCTCTAACCCAACCACTCCTCTCATTCAAGTAGAAATATTTCTGAAAACTTCACAAATATTGCAGCAGGATATAATGGGCAATAGAGTTAGAAGGTCATTATGATGGAATTATGTATCATCTGATCCTATACTCTGAATGGGAAATAAGTCCCATATTACTCATAGAATTTATGCCAGCTAATTATGCACAGAACAAGTGGCTTATGTATATTAAAAAAACAACTGTGCGCATTTGAAATGGAATCAGTAATCCGCTTGTATTCAAAAGCTGATAATTAAAAGTACATGATGTGATGCCTACTTCAGTGAATATAAATACAAGCATAAACAAATGGCATTTTATAAAACCTTCCAAATCTGAATTCATTACTGTGTGGCATAACTTATTTTTGGATTTCAGCACATGCTCCCTTTTTATCCTTATAACCACCCAGCCTAGGTTAGCCTGACTAATAGTAACTGCATCTAAAACATTTAATAAAGTCCATGGTTAAATCGAAAGGTAAATGGAAATCTCTGTCATCAGTATTCTAACCAGTAAATCACTTAATTTAGCCATTTAATAAATAAACATGTTGGTTTCCCATCCTTTCCCACAGCTGCAGCATAACACAGAAAGATGTTTTCCAGACAATCTTATTCTAAAATGTTTCTTTCTGCAGAATGATTGCCATGCAATAGAACTGCTCCTCCTTCTCCTGGTTTGCAGTTCTGTCTCTATTTCTGTCATCCAATCAATATTTGGTGAATGTTTTCCAAGATAAGAGGTGGGGAAAAATGTTCAATTGAGAGATAAATGCCTCAGTGGATTCATTCAGAGAATTAAAAAAAAGGGGGATTTATAAGCCTTTAAAATGCTTGAATTACCAAATACTGCATTTTTATAATATGCAGGACTGTTTTAATCTACCACTGCGTTCTGGATTTTTGCACAGCATCTTTGAGACAATGACACGATTCTACATTTGCATGTATAATATATTAAAACATAATGCATATTGAATGAGTGGGTCATGATATATTTTTAATTTAATGCTACAGTACTTTTTGTAGTACTTGTCATTTATTAATGTGACTGTTTACCATAAAATGCATACTTCTGCAAAATAAATAAATAAACTGAAATGTTATCCATGTTGGTTCTCAAATAGGAAATGTGCTTTTTCCTTTAAAAGTGCAAATATGCACTTAAAAGACATTAATCAGCATGCTACTCATCCATAGCAGAATTTTATTAGCAACACTATGCTAAACATGCATTTGACAGACATGTCTTAACAGGTAGAAATCTGCCTGCCTTATTTAATTATGATGAGCAATGGAAGTGCATCAGCATCAACATCTGCAAAGATAGAAGCTAAGTTTTGGAAAACTCATTTATCTCCAAGAGAGTCCTGTTGGTTCACATCTCTAGTCTAGCATGTTCTTTCCCAGGCTGACTAACAAGATGACATATGCAGAGAGTTCATTGTCATTGCCATTCCCAAGGAATTAATATTCAGAGGTTCAGAGAACAGCATATAACTATGGCCATAGTATCTAAATCAGAATTTTTCAAACAGGGCTTCTTATGGTTCCACAAGAATTTAATGGAGTTATGTCTAATGGATGGATGGATGGATGGATTAGATAGATGGATGGATGGATGGATGATAGATATTCTATAAAATTTTGAGAAGTGAAAAAACTACTTTGATGCCTAGAAGACTTGAAAATGAAATCCATGATGGATATTTCCTCATATTTCCTTGTAATTTGTAGTTTATGTTTCCACAATGTTTGTTTGTTTATCTATTTATTTATTTATTAAATGGATACGGCTGCCCAGCCGCAGAGCTACTCTGCTTGTTATCATGAAACAGTATGTCGTTACAATGTGTAGTCCTTTCAGGCCTGTTTTAAACCGTAATTTCTGCCCTTCTGTTCCTTACAGAGTTCAGAAACAGAAGAATAGGAGATGAGCTATTCACAAGAAAAGTAATTCTCCAAGTGGATAATAAAAGTAGCTCCAGTTTAGAGTCTTCAACAGTTTTGCTACTTTTTCCTCTTGATTCCCGTTAACTGGCTTTAGCAATTACATTTATTTTGCTATTTTGATCTGCTTCTGAATCATATTGCTTCCTCTCTCCAACTCCCACATGTAAACATGTGTAAATTAAACAATCTCATTACCCCCACCAACATAGGAGAAACACGAACTAGAAAGGAATATATGACAGTAGCAGTTTCTTTGGTTTTGCATAGTTATATCACTTATTCTATTAGCATAAATTAAGAAAATGAGCAAACAAGCTATACTAAATGCACATTAATACAAAAGATATATTGTTCCAGTCATAACCATTGTTATTTTAAAATTTCACTAAGCCTTGATCTCAATTTTATCAAAGTAGAAACTCTACTCATACAGAATTACTTTTGTGAAATTCAGAATATTGATTTCTGCAATATACAGAAAAAGAGTTGAAAGTTGGATAAAATCTAATTATATAATCATTTCTTTTACTTCTTGGAATAAAGAAATAATTGGCACACTTTCTACTGCTTTTGAAGATTGTTTATTGTCCTTTCTCATCTGTTGCAGTTAATATTATTCTAAGTACATTAATTAGGGGCTAAACCATTTAGAATTGACTAAAAGATGTCAATATTAAATTACATCTCATATTAAATTACATAGGCACAGACCAGCTTAAACAAGCTTATGATTAATGTAGTTTTGCTAATAACATTTCTAATAAAATCAAGAAGTTAAAAAATGGGAGAAAAGTCATCCAAAAAATACGAATTTCTGTTTCTGTTTGTTAATGCATTCTCACCTGCTATATTCCATATTTGTTTCCCGAAGAAGCCTCCTTTTCCCATTACTTAGGGAGTGACATTTTATCCTGAAGGGAAGCAGGTCACATTTACACTATGGACTATGTTGGTCTGTGGCTAGCAATCTGAGTTGTCACTGCCCTTTCCTTAGCCTTTCCTTACTTTACCCTTGTCCTGTTTTACAGATTCAGAAAAATTGTAAAATGGTAATAGGTGGGGCTTAACTGAAATAGGTTGGTCATGCCTAGCAGACCATATGGAAGGGCAGGCAGTGGGGGAAGGAGGGGAGTCTTGAGATAATTTATGGTAAACTGGTTTTGAATAAGCTAGACTCTTGAGGTTTTGGACTCTTGGGACAGGAAAAAGAAGTCTGATCATTTATCAGTTTCAAATAGTGAATTGAAAGGCTTGCCTCAACTTCCCCAAATGCAGCCAGATAACTGGAGATAGATAAGATACAGCATCCTGTTGGACAAGGTAGGGTTGCCCAGTTAAATTGCCACAGGAGGGAGCTGGCCAGCCTGCTCCACATAGGAATAAATGCAGCCAGATAACTGGAGATAGATAAGATACAGCATCCTGTTGGACAAGGTAGGGTTGCCCAGTTAAATTGCCACAGGAGGGAGCTGGCCAGCCTGCTCCACATAGGAATATCCACCAAGCTTGAGTTCTGCAGAATATGAATAAATTCACTCCAGTTAACCAAATAAATAAATGTGCTTTCCCCTTTCGTCTTTTCCTTTATTCATCTATTTGTACCTAAGACTGTAAGAGGGAAGGGGCTCGTTGTCACTACATAGCCTTTCATGGCATAGGCCCAAGTTATTTGCAGGACCACCTCTCCCTGGTGGCTTCTACTCAACCTATTAAATCTAGCAGGAGAGACCTGCTGCGGGTTCTGCCAGTTAAAGAAAGTCATCCTGTGGTATCCAGGAAGGAGGCCTTTTCAGCTAATGACTCTGCCCTGTGGAAAACTGTTCCTCCCGCGTTTAGATTGGCTGCAACCCTGCTAAACTTTCAGAAGACTCTTAAGACATGGATGTGTTCCCAGGTACATTAGAATGTTAGTGGGAACCTGTGATGTGCATATTGTTTCATCTAGGCTGATTTGATTCTTCAGCTGCTGCATAGGCTGCTGTGTTTTATATTATGTTTTGTTTTAATGTTTTAAGCTGCCCAGAGTCAATACTGTGAGATGGGGAACCATATAAATGGAAGAAATAAATAAATATAAATAAATAAATAAATAAGAATGTATTATCATTATGGTAATATACAGTATACTCTGCTCTAATCAAATTTGGCCCCATGTTATTAAATGGATTGCCCTCAGGTTAAATTATCTAAGATATTAAAATCATTTCTAATCACTTTAGGATCAATAAACCCTGTACTGCTTAAGAATATAATGCATAAGGGAGGCATAATTTCCAATGCTTTCTTTTCAAAGTGTTAGGAGCACTATTCCAGCTTTCTTTATATAAAGCATTTGCCATGTTAATGCTCCAGATAATGCCCACCCCCTCTTAATGTCATTAGGATGACATTAGCTTCCTGCAGGCAGTCACGGGTTCTGTGCAACACAATGCAGGGAAGAAAGCCTTCACACATGTGGTTGTATCCCTGTTGACTTCCACTCACCCTGAAAATGCAGTGTCTTTGTTCAGGTACAAAGGCTTTCCTTTGTCAACAAATATAATATGAAGAAACTGATGTCATTAAAGCAGTGGGGAGGCAGCAAGGGTTATCCAGGGTGAAGCTTTTGGACTGAAAAAAATCCGAATAGGCCTATGGTTTCTTTAAAAGTATTGTTGTATTATACACAGAATTTCTAATAATTAGCAACAAATCTATGCTATAAACCAGAATCTACATTGACAAAACTATGCTGGAAACATTGCTTGTACACAAATGACTACACCCAAAGCTTATTAACTCTTCCATATAAAGCAGATGACTTTTGCTATGTGGATCTTTTCTTTTATACAGTCAAATGACAGGCCAGACAATCACAGTACTTATCACATTTTACCCAGCATCATAGACTAAATCTAAATCATTGCCACTGCTATGGGCTGCACTATCTTTTTTAAAACATGGTCGCTTTATCTTCAAATTATTACTAATACCCTAACTCACACAATCACATTTTCCTGTAAAAATTAACTAGTAAGCATCAGCGATTAGGACAAGGTGTATTTGACACTGTCAAGGGACCAGTTTGGCCTTCTTCTTTAGATTAAGGAGACCTTAGATGTGGTTTCCAATATGGGAACTTTGTGTTCTAAATGCACTTTGCAACCACCTCTGAATGTGTGAGCTGTTTTTCTTGCTTCTTGGATTTTCCCAGAGGCCAAAATCCATTAAACATCTTCCTTTGTTATGTTTTCACATAGATCATAAGAAATGATAGGTATATCTTGCATATCATCCAATTCCCCTTGGGTTTTTTTCCCTTCTTCTGTCCATGTTGATTTATCCCTATTTTTTAAGGTGTATGTAGATACCCTAATTTGTCTTGTTCTCAGTCATGTACTCCAGAACCCATCAAATTGTATTGCTAGAATTTTGTAAGACTCCCCTACTCCAGAACCAATGAGCATATTAGGGCATTCAGTTCAAGGTGCTGACATTTTAAATAGAAAAGGGTCATTACTGAAGCCTGTACCTAAAAATCTCTTCAGCTATCAACACTATCCAGATGAGTACAACAATAAAGAGATAAAGTGAAAATGTGTACACAAAAATCTCTGTAAAATGACTTAAGAATATTCTTTTCATGAACATAGACATATTGTGATGAGCATTAGAATTGTCAGCACAGCAGTGGTAAAGAAGGTGAAGCACAACAGGTCAAGTACAGCTAATTGCAGAATTCTAAAATCTCTGATTATTGTCGGGGCATTAGATGGAGGACTGGTTTGAGATCTGGCAGGCAATGGTGGGAGGGAGGGAGAGAAAGAATTAGAAACAAAGGTCAAAGCATTATCACTACAGTTGAGCTATCTGAGGCTAATAGATCAACAGAAACACTTACATGCATGGCTGGTTTTAATAGCCATATCCACACTAAACAGCATCTGTTTAAAATGATATCCAGCCTTAGAAATGAACTGCAGTAATAATCATTGTTCAAGTGTGTATGAAATAATGCTTGTCACAACAAAGGACTTAGAAGTGGAATGCAAACAACAGTTTTCTTGTGTGGATTAGGAAAAAAATGTCTAATTTTTTTACTAAATGTTAAAATGGCATCTCTCTCACATGGATGCTATTTGATGGTACAGGTAGTCTTCAACTTAAGATGGCAGTTGGGACCCGAATTTCTGTCGCTAAGCAATGCAGTCATAAAGAGCGACCACATTGTTTAGTGAGGCACTCCCTGCAGTCACGGTTGTTGTCATTAAATGAATCCCACAGTCATTAGGTGAGGCAACTTCCTGCCAGCTTCCCACAGTCAAAGTCAGTGGGGAAGCCAGCAGGAAGTTGCAAGTCCCAGGCTGGCAGGCAGATAAGTGGCTGCTAGCAGGTGGGAGAAGGAGCAAGGGGGTACACAGAGGTGTGTGGGAGGGTCAGGGTGAGTTCAAGAGAAGTGCGGCATAGGGAGGGTGCAAGGGTGCACATGAGGTGCTACATGGGTAGGGGAGGAGGATGCAGAGGTGCGGGTCAGGGAGGGTGCACAGGGGGTGCACAAGTGGCCAGTGTGGTGCAAGTGCAGAGGGGCTAGGGGAGGGTGCATGGGTGGGAGAGACTTACCCCAGAGACTTGCAACCTTCCCTGCCACCTTCCGCATTGACTTCTAATTATACTGATACTTAACCACGCCCATAGGCTGTTTAAAAGAATCTTTTAAAAGTTTAAAATAATTCTTTGGAATTCCAAATCACTTCTAATTTACAATAATTTTTAAGGTATACATTTCATCTGTATATCATTCCAGTTGCAACTTGTCTAGATTGGCAGATTTATATATTAAATATAACTCCAAAAACTGCTTGCATAGATTTATATTGGTAGTATCAGTTGTGTTCAGTATTCCTTAAGAAGCCTATTCTAATTCTAATGAGCAGACCTACTCTATTTAGTAGAGTAATAATAAAAGTCAAGGAACACAGTGACACAGATATAGCAACTAGCCATAGATTTGAGGATGAAGATATTTTAGTGATGGATCTTTTCTGCCTTTTAGGATCAACTGTCAACAGTAAAGGAATCAGCAGTCAAGAAATATGTTGCAGACTAGCACTCCATAGGGTAGCCGTGAAGGTCTTGGAAAAGGTATTCAGAAGCCAGGATGTATCTATACCTACAAAAATCTGAATTGTGCAGGCAATGGTTTTCCCTTATGGAAGCAAAAGTTGGACTTTGAAGAAGCAGGATAGAAAAAGGATATTTTTAAATTTTGATGTTGGAGAACTCTCCTAAGAATACTATGGATAGCAAGGAAAACAAGCAAACAAACAACAACAAAAGGATCCTCAGAAAAATAAATCCAGAGTTCTCACTTGAGGCAGAAATGACTAGGCTCAAATTATTATCCTTTAGATACATTATGCAAAGACCTAGCTCTCTGGACAAGTCTATAATGGTGGAAAAAGTGGAAGGACAGATAAGACAGCAACTAGCAACAAGGTGGATATGCTTAATTACAGCAGTGATTGGTGTACCTTTGGAAGATCAGGTTGATGTGGCCAGAGTTGACACTGACTTGATGGCACATAAACAATCAATCAATCAATTTAGTAGAGAAGCTCAAAGTTACATTGCATGGATACAATCAAATCCTCACATGCTTTTTTCTTTGTACTCTTTAAACTGAAAGACATTTATGGAAAACCTCTGATATGCAGCTGATTAACTTTGTCTGGCTGTTGTGTAATTTTTAAAACATACAAAATTTGTAAGTTGGGTTGTCTAAAAGAAATATTTGTGCTATATTGAAATTTTGCTGGAGATAAAAAATTAGAGATTAAAAAAGTAATTACTGAAACCCAGTGAGAAAAGGGGGAATCACACTTATGATAAAGGTAGTTAACTTTAGTTACATTTTATTTTTC
This sequence comes from Candoia aspera, assembly GCF_035149785.1. Classification (NCBI taxonomy): domain Eukaryota; kingdom Metazoa; phylum Chordata; class Lepidosauria; order Squamata; family Candoiidae; genus Candoia; species Candoia aspera. Next base: position 190,723,553 of record NC_086154.1, read on the forward strand.
TCACACAGTGGTATCTGGGCACAGACTCTGAAGCTTGAAGTCACGATCAAGCGTTCATGGCTTCTTCATAATGAAAGAGACAAAACAGAGTTCTTAAGAATCTCTTCTCCTCCCTGGCAAATGTTTTTTTATTACATACAGTTTCTAAAGTATTTGCAATACAAGATCTCTTTAAAGTCTTGTAAAAATGTGTAAAAACATCAATATTCATATAGATAATCTATATGAATATCAATATTCATACACAGAATCTTAAAAATTAAATTTGATACAAATTCTTAGATATAATTCCAGAGCATATCAATAAAAATACCATAATGTATTAAGATATATGCTCACAACTGTGAGGGCAAACTTTGCAAAACATTGGGAAAAAGATTTAGTACCGATTATGTCTCATTGGGAATTTAAACTTGGAGAATACTCATCAATGGCAAAACTAACAGTACATATATATAACAGATGTTTAAGTAAATTTAAGCAAGAATGGCTTCCATATATATTATATGTCACACAGCAAGGCAAATACAAACATTTAGAGTATGGTTTCTAAAGTTAATGTTTATAATACTGTAAATAGGTTGGAGGACAAAGAAGGGAGAAGTCAGAAATTAAATATTTATCTCTACTGTTTTTTTTTTCCTTTCCTTTCCTTTCCTTTCCTTTCCTTTCCTTTCCTTTCCTTTCCTTTCCTTTCCTTTCCTTTCCTTTCTTTCCTTTTTTTTTTTTGGACATTTTGGCGCCAAGCTCAAAGATCTATAGTGTTGTTGTTTTTTCATTAAAAACAACTAGTTGTTTTTTATGAAACTACATATAGTTTTGTTTCACAAAACAACTCAATGTACTTTGTTTAGTATAGTTTATCTTTTATTAATTGTCTAACTTCAGTAATTTTTTCTGTCCAGTTATTGGCATTATCTCTTCTAAAACGTTATCTTTGTTTTAAAGATATATTTATATAAAATTAATTTGTTTGGATCTAACTCTGTCAGTATTAAAATTAAACCCTTCCCTCCCTCCCTCCTTCCCTCCCTCACTGCAATCCTATAGTTAGAAACAAGAATTCCATTATAAAGACTTCAGTCATGTCTTGGGGAAATCAGTTAATTCTTTGATATTGTGAAGGCATTTGATATAATATGCCATTACAAAAACATGTAAATATACAAATATTTAGGAGGATTCCATAACTGGATGAGTAAAATTCCTAGGGCTTGTGTTTACTTTCAAGCATAATTTTGATGGCCATCTCTAAATGGTAAACTAATATAACTAAAGTTCAAATTCTATATTTTATATACCTCAAGACTGCAGAATGCTTACTGACAATTTCAGGGATATCTCTATAGTTCAGTTCTACGGCAAAGGACATGCATCAAGTTTAAAAGTCTAAAAGAAAGTTTGTGATTTTGTACAGCAGCAAGGGAGTTTGAACCCTGGCATGCAAGTGTACCCTGGAGAGCTTATGAATGACTTGTGGTCAACAGAAGCCAATTCAGAATCAACACTGCATTCATAGAATTGGTTTGGTTTTGATTTCGTGGATTATGCCATTGTGTGTGGAGAGAATTGTCTGCAAAGCAGTACTTTTATGCAATGTCTTTACAAAGAAATGATGAGATACAAAGCAGTAAAGGAACAGAAACTAGAGGAACTAAGGTATGGAAATAAATTGCGGAAGAGAGAAATATTAGGTATTATTATTCACTATATTTTGCATGAACAAATCAATTTTTGAAGACAGACCACTTGTACAAAAACAAGGCACATATTGACAAATAAGAGATTTGTTGATAATGCTTGAAGCCAATAATTATGTGAGCAGATTGAAAACTTTGAGTGAATAACATTGCTGGACTTCAGCTCTGGTGATGGTTAATTTGGAAATAATAATTTAAAAAAAACTTTACTCCATTCTGCAGTAGATGTTGTTTACAAGTAACAGAGTCGTGATCCTGGTTTTCTATCCAGCAAGGTTTGTTTTTAAACTTCTTTGCACAACTTTTTTCTTAAATCATTCACAGCTCATGTCTATGGATTCCTTTAATAGTTTTCATGTAACATAGATAAAATAAAACATCTCTCCAGAAGACAATACATACTTTTTTTATTATTTTTGCTTGTTTTGGCAGCACTGAGATCCAGTTACCCTCTTTTTATCAACTGCACAATATGTAGACTTTGTTGGCAGAGTGCTAGAAAGCATTTGGCCCAGGAGAGATTAGAAAAGTCACACACCAGGCATTTCTATAAAAATAATTTTATTTACAGAAAACAAACATATTTAAAGGCTGTTTGCTGAGAAGAGAGATTTCTCTCAGCTGCATATTCTCTGCAAGCCTACACAGAAGGGAAACTGAAACTAAAACAAGTTCAGGCAAGTTCCTCCCTTAGGTAATGCAACCATTAACACGTGAAAAGGGGACAATTAAATTCAACCTCTTCACCCTGCCAAAATGATTAGTTACCATAGTAACCTTAATCTGTAGTAGAAAACATATTAACACTCCCCTTTTTATACTACAGAATAAGATGCAAACCAATTTTCTTTGACAACTCTGTATGTCTTTCCATTCACAATATTTGAACATTATTTCCCCTTTGGTTTAACAGAAAGGTACATTCCTGCTTCCTGTGTATTTTCAAACCTAGGTTATTTGTTACAGTTCCAAGGCTTTTTAATGTGAAATGGCTTTTCATGCAGGCTTCAAAATCAAGCCTTTGTTTTTCTGTTGGTGTGAACAGCAGCAATCATCAACATAAATGCACAGATACATACAGCCTTGTTTTAACCCATAGATTGACTTCTGCAGTTCACAGACTAGATTCTCCCCTTTTTCATAGCCAGGGGGTTGCTGCATGTATAATTTGTGGTCTAAATCTCCATAGAGAAATGCAGTTTGAATGTCATAGTGGTGAACTGACATTCCTTTGAGTGCAGCAATTTTTAACAGTAATCTAATTGATTCACCTTTAGTAACTGGTGCAAAAGTCTTGTCAAAGTCTAAAACTTTCCTTTGAGTGAACCCTTTTGCAACTAACCTTGCTTTCTATTTTTGGATTTTGCCATCAGTTTGAAAACCCACCTACAACCTAGACAGCGTTCATTGGGAGGTAGATTTACCAGTTTCCATGTTTTATTTTCTTTCAAGAATGCTAATTCCTGTTGCATGGCAGAATGCCAATTTTGTGCAATCTCCGGTGGTAAAGCATTCACTTGTTCTAAAGACTCAGGTTCTGTGAATATGTGAAAAGCCTTTACTGTTTCAGCCTGAAAACGTGATGGAGGAACGCCTTTATTACTTCTCTGAGATCTGCGAGGTAATACAGGGCTTAAATTTTGACTCCTATCACTTTCCTGAGAAGCATCTGTCTCATCAGACAGATCTTCAGTTTGCTTTTCTGGTTTAATGTCCTCATCAGGCAAAAGATCACCATCAGCAAGTCCTTGCTGTTCTCTTGTGGTGGTCAGATCAACTGGAGAGCTAGAGTTTAATCTCCCCCAGTTTTGTTCAGCAAAAGAAGCACTTTTGCTAATTATCAATTTCTCTCCCATTATGAACCTGTAGCTCCTTTGGCTTTGTTCATAGCCAACAAAGATGGCTTTCTTTGTTGTGGGGCCTCCTTTCCTTCTCTGTTGTTTTGGTATATGAACCCAAACAGTGCTACCAAACACTCTCAGATGGTTTACCTTTGGTTTCACACCATAAAACAAATGGAATGGAGTGTCCTGAATCACAGAAGCCACCTCAGCTGGCTTCTTTGTCCTGTAGACCGGCAGTTGCTGGAAAATCTCCAGGCGGCTCCAAAGAAAATCTTCACAGGTCTTTACTACCTGCCTTTAAATTGTGCATGAGGTGTGGAGCTGATCTCTCTATTCTCTCTGGGTTTTACTGGGCTTACTGGGTTTACTGGGCTGCTTACTGGGCCCATAACCTGTTAGAAAGCATTTGGCCCAGGAGAGATCAGAAAAGTCACACACCAGGCATTTGTATAAAAATAATTTTATTTACAGAAAACAAACATATTTAAAGGCTGTTTGCTGAGAGGAGAGATTTCTCTCAGCTGCATATTCTCTGCAAGCCTACACAGAAGGGAAACTGAAACTAAAACAAGTTCAGGCAAGTTCCTCCCTTAGGCAATGCAACCATTAACACATGAAAAGGGGACAATTAAATTCAACCTCTTCACCCGGCCAAAATGATTAGTTACCATAGTAACCTTAATCTGTAGTAGAAAACATATTAACAGACTTTACATACAGTCATCCTGTGCAATGTAGTGCCCTCTCATAGGGGGATGGCCACCAATTTAAACAATTTTAAAATGCAACTGGATGAGCTTAGGACAATAATTTTGGGCACTATATGCTAGATATTATAAAATGGCTCTGCTTCAGATGTCCTTCTGATCCAGCCTGTCTCAGCTGGATCTGATTCAAGGTAACAACCTAGTGTGAAAAGTCAAGGTATTCCACCCTGGTGGAACCATCAAAGTGGGCTGACTTGACTCAACCAACCACTTTGCTCATATAGACAGGAACCAATGTGCAGTACATGCATAGGAGCCCCATGAGAATCTGATTTCAGTTGTACTGTTGCCATGATCTGGCCATTCAAAGGCAAGTACCTTGATCTAAGCTCGGCTGGATTGAACCTGTTCAAAATTCTGTGGATCCATACTTTTTTCATTTCTTTTTAAACCATGGACATTATATCTTAAATACCAGTTCCTTCTGAGAGAGATAACTCTCCTCTCTGGCCCTGCAAGCAATTGGTTAGCCACTGTGTAAGAAAGACAATACTAGAGATTATCCTTATATTTTGGTTTTGTGTTTCATTATTTTCCTTTATAGACAAAATATATTTGGCCTATTAGGGGTTTCAGCATTGAGGTCTCCTTATATTTACATTCCCAGATTAGCTGTATTCTTTAGTAATATTTGAAAACATTTACATATTAGAAAAACTATGCTAATAAGTTTTCAGGAGCCATAATTATAATGATATATAATTACAATAAGAGAGCCAGTTTGGTCTAGTGGTTAAGGCAACAGGCTAGAAACCAGGAGACCAAGAGTTCTAGTCCTGCCTTAGGCATGAAAGCCAGCTGGGTGACCTTGGGCCTGTCCCTCTCTCTCAGCCCAACTCACCTTACAGGGTTGTTGTTGTGAGGAAAATAGAAGGAGGAAGGAGTATTAGGTATGTTTGCCACCTTGAGTTACTTCTAAAAATAATAAAGATGGGATATTAAATAAACAAATAAATAAATAATAGTAGAATAATCCTTAGCAGTCTTGTATTTATGATCAGCCATTTCTGGATTCTCATTTACTCATCTTTTCTGAGAACTAAATGCTGGTTGTTGTTGTTGTTATTATTTTCAGTAAATAAATCAGGAGGAAAACACTCAGGATGCTTCCAGAGGTAGGGCTCCCAATGCTACCAATCAAAAGACATTCCTGGTTAATGAATTTTCGGTATTGTATGAATATGAATATATATATATATACACACACACACACACACACACATACATATACAGTATATATTTTCATAGAATATTTAATGGATTTATAAAACTATCCAACTCATAAATGATCACTCTGGGTAGTATACAAATACAAAACCAATATGAAAACATATACAAGAGATATACATCACTTCCTAACAGAATGGGCTCAAATACCATCCTCCTACCCTGGTGACATTCTAGAGAACTTTAAAGACTTAGCTGTTCTCCCAGGCTAAGGGTGATTGGAGCCTCCTGTTGCATGTACAATATGTTGTTGTTGACTGGCTTTGCCATCTTGTTTACTGCTATGGTCTCTACTTGGATTGTATATTTATTGTGTTCTTTTTAATGCTTTGAGCCAACCAGAGTCTGTTGGAGTTGGGTGGCATATAAGCTGAATTAAATAAATAATTCCTGGCCAATATTAATTCTGCATGAGACTTGCTGCTTTTGGATGGTCTTCAGGGGAAGCCCCATGTAGAGTGTATTGCAGGAGTCCAATCTAGGGGTGACTAAGACATAAGTAAAAGGGGGCAGAAATAGATACAGTTGAATAATGATAGACTAAGTGCCTGGAAAAGTAGAATTCCACAAATGATGCAGAGTGATCATACAATATTGAAGCAAGATCTCTTATCACAGTATGTCTAAGAGGTCTTCCATAAATAGATTCATTAGTACATTTCAGAGGGATTATTACTGTTATTGCAATACATAGGCTATGTACTAGGCCTTAGGATTTGTTTTTGTTTTATTTTTCAATGCTAGAGTTTGAAGACGCAAAGGGTGTATGAATTTGGGAAGTTTTAATGGAATTTCAGGACTTAATCTTTCATATCAATCAATCAATCAATCAAAGTTTATTGATTAGCCCTTAGGCCATATCAAAATACAAAATTTAAAACACTGAACATTAATAAAACCCAATGTGAAATTAATATAAAAACAAATTAAGTGGGGAAGAGATAAAAATACAGTGAATAAATATACGCACATATGAGTGAAAATACAAATCATATTTCCGTGTCACCGCTACAATTTACCCCAATCAACCCCACGTATGTAGATCCCAGCCGGCATATCATTTAGGGAAGATACCATTTTCTGCTTCAGGAGAACATGAGGTGTTTTGTTTTCATTCTGCACATTGGCAGATATTACTAGTAGGAATACACCCAACTAAAACAATTCTATACTATCAGCAATTTGCTTTATGGATTCATGAGAATAAATTAAAAGTAACGTTATATTTTGCTTTCTCTTTTTTAGTATTCTATTTGAGAAAGAATTATTAATATAAATTAAATCCCACTGGATAATATTAAAAGTATTTGATATGGTTTCAATATGTACATGGTGCTCAACAAAATAATAATAATAAAAAAAGTGCTGGACTTCCAGGGAAGAATAGACAAATTGAAGACAGCTCTGCTTTTGACTGTGGCAAAATGAAAAGTTGGTAAGTAGACCAGCTCTTTGTAATTCTTCTCTGGACAAGGAGAGGACTTGAGATTGCCCACAACTGCTCTATACAGTGGCTTTTTGCAAGGAGACCACAAGACAGCTGTCTCCAGTGGGTTTCTTGCTCTGGGAGATGAGGGAGTAGCCATATTGCTCAAACCACAGTTGGTACCCTTAAGGACACTGGGTCTGCATACTTCCTTTTCTAATCACTTTCAGAAATTGCTTGTTAACTGCTTTTCAGCTATTAGGAACCTTTGGATCAACAAGTTTTAGAGCACCAGGTGAGTTTCCTTCAATCCTTAGTAAAAGAAGTGTTAAATACAAGTTTAAGTACTTTTTTTTTCTGGAATAATTAGCAAAAGGATGATTACAACTTTGATTTTAGAAAGTTACAAATGGACTAAGGGTCCAGATAAATTTGAAATAAGATTTTGGAATTAATTATAAGAATCCTTCCCATGGGAAAATGCTTTTGTTTTGAATTCTTTAGAAAAAATGAAGTCATTCCTTTAACATTTCTTCTTTATTATATATTGTTATTTTTTCTTTTATATTTCTTTTCTATTTTATTTTTCCTTTCTGCACCTTCTATTTTTTCTTTTTAATTTTTTTGTTTCCATTAGTTATTTTAACATTAATACATTTTAAAAATAAGGTCACTGTTAAAAAAATAAGAAAAAGTGTGGTGTACTTCTGCAAATTAAGAAGAATGCATGTTGCTAAACTTTATTTGATAGTCTTTTCTGTTGCATAAATTTGAATCACAATTAAATTAATTTCTATAGATGTGTTTTCCTTAGAGTTCTGTGAAAAAATCTGTTAAAAGTAAATATTTATTTATTTATTATTATTTTAGGGTATTTTTTTTATCCTGCCTTTATTATTTTTTATAAATAACTCAAGGTGGGGAACATACCTAATATTCCTTCCTCTTCCTATAAGTATTTGTGTAATTTCAAAACCTCAAAAAAACCAAGATTATGGCAACCAGCTTGATTGATAACGGCAAATAGATGGAGAAAATGTAGAGGCAGTGAAAGATTTGTATTTCTAGGAGCAAAGATTACTGCAGATGCTGACTGCAGTCAGGAAATCAGAAGACACTTAATCCTTGGGAGAAGAGCAATGACAAAGCTCGATAAAATAGTTAAGAGCAGAGACATCACACTGACAACAAAGGTCCGCATAGTTAAAGCAATGGTGTTCCCCGTAGTAACATATGGCTGCAAGAGCTGGACCATAAGGAAGGCTGAGCGAAGGAAGATAGATGCTTTGGAACTGTGAAGTTGGAGGAAAATTCTGAGAGTGCCTTGGACTGCAAGAAGATCCAACCAGTCCATGCTCCAGGAAATAAAGCCAGACTGCTCACTTGAGGGAATGATATTAAAGGCAAAACTGAAATACTTTGGCCACATAATGAGAAGACAGGACACCCTGGAGAAGATGCTGATGCTAGGGAGAGTGGAGGGCAAAAGGAAGAGGGGCCGACCAAGGGCAAGGTGGATGGATGATATTCTAGAGGTGACGGACTCATCCCTGGGGTTGCTGGGGGTGTTGACGACCGACAGGAAGCTCTGGTGTGGGCTGGTCCATGAAGTCACAAAGAGTCAGAAGCAACTGAACAAATAAACAACAACAGTGGTGACCTGCACTTTCTTCCTTACTATTTCAGGAAATGCACTGCTAATGTGGCTATTTTCATCCTTATGATACTGTAAAATAAAGTACTGTATTGGTTATAACAATTGATGGTCATGGCTAGCAGCCCCTAGAAGTAATCCATGGAAATATGGAAAATGGTGGAAGATGAAATGGCAGTGTTGTACATAGTCTATCACCAGTATATCACTGAGATTTTGGTATAGGATATTCCAGTTGTGTATTCCAAATTTCTTTTATATTATCTACATTTATGTTTATAATATTTTAAAATTGTAACTTTACAACCAATCCTCATATTTACAGCCTTTGCAGGTCTGGAAAGCAAAGGAAAGCTGAAGCAAGATCATAAGCACAGTCACCATTTCACTTAGTGACTGAGTCCCAATTGTGGTCGCTAAACAAGGACTAACTATATGAATTATCACCAAATAATTTCTGATTTGTAGATATTATAGGTAAAATATCACCTACACTATATTCAAAGGAGAAGCCAAGTGTTTTACCAGATTTTTTTTTTATGTTCTCATATCAATTGCATGATACGTTTCAGTATTCAGTATTCAGTATTCAAGCCATATAATTGATCAAGCCCCAATTTACCTGATCTAAAAGCATAGTATGCTTCCAAAGGATGATTTACAGCATATACATTCAATGCTTATTTGGAAAGGAAGTTTATTTCCTTTTCTTACTTTCTATGCTCTTCCAAAAGGCGTAAGCTATTACTTTATAAGTGCTGAAAATGCATCCCAAACTATTCTCTCATTAATCAATCCTCCTCTTGCTGAAAAAAAACATTCCTTTATCTTTTATTGTTGATACTGACAAACTGAGAATCATCCAACAATGATGTGTTCAAATATTATTCACCTACTCTTTTCTGTTTCTGCTTCTGCTTCTATTTTCTTTCTTACTTATTCATTATTCTTCTTTATTTTCTTTGTTTCTTTCTAATATTTGTATTGCTTTTATCTTGTTAAATATTTCTGCAATAAAAATTAGGTTTAAACATTAAAAAATATTACTTCCTTCCAATGAAAGCTTTTTGACTAACAAAAATGACATTAAAACTAGTGGGTGATCAGAAATTGTAAATGAAACAATATATCAATTCTCAACCAACAACAATTGATCAAGATATTTAATAAAATAGTCCAATCTTGAACATGTGCCATGTGGGGTTAATGAAAAAACGTTGATATCTCTTTATTTAGATTTAATTGTATCCATATGCCACCAAATTAAATTCATTAATGCCTCCAGGCAAAACTTTCCAGTTCAGAGTATCTAGGTTTTTTTCATCAAAATTTTATTCCCTTCCACAGCTGAATCCAAAATGAAATTAAAATCCTGATGTTCAATTGTTTGGTCCACCTGTGAACCAAAATAATTCACAAAACAGTTATGTAAAAGTTAAAGTTTATCTAATTGGACCATAAAAATTGATCCAAACCTTCTGACAGTTCCCATTTTTAACTATCTAACATATTCTTCAGAAGTCAACTTTTTAAGTTGATTTTTTTAAGTTGGTTTTTTTTAATCAGGAAGCATATGAATTTCTTTAGACATTATCAACTTTCATTTATGAAAGATCTTTCTCCTCTTAGTTATACTTCCCACCTTTTATCATTCCATGAAATGAATGTAGATCTCTCTATCTCTCTATCATCTATCTATCTATTCTTTTCAGAATAAAGGTCTGCTTAGAACTAGAAAAAGTATATAGAAGTTTAAAAAAAGATGCTTCCTATTTAGGTAAAGGTAAAGGTTTCCCTTGACGTAAAGTCCAGTTGAATCCGACTCTAGGGGGCGGTGCTCATCTCCGTTTCTAAGCCTTGGAGCCGGCGTTGTCATAGACACTTCCGGGTCATGTGGCCAGCATGACGACTCGGAACGCCGTTACCTTCCCACCGAAGCGGTACCTATTGATCTACTCACATTTGCATGTTTTCGAACTGCTAGGTGAGCAGGAGCTGGGACGAGCAACGGGAGCTCACCCCGCCGCGCGGTTTCAAACCGCCGACCTTCCGATCGACAGCTCAGCCGTTTAACCCACAGCGCCACCGCTTCCTATTTACTAGCACAGTAATCAATTTAAAAAGGAGAACCATTATCAATCAATATAATATATAAAACATATAATAAATGGTATAAAAATGAAATTTTGTCTAAGATAGCAACCATAATCATAACTACAGAAAAACTGACTTACTGAATACCTAACTTTAAAAATAAGCAATTGAAGACAGGAAATGGATGCAGGGGTAGTGCTATGGATTCCTATTGCCTGTTCATATTTGCTTAGGTATAAAACCTTCCGTAAACGTTTACTAAACAGAAGTATAGCAAGGATAACTACAAGATAAACAGCAAAATTAAATATCACTTCCATAGTTCTCAGCAGTGAAAAACAGCATGAACAACTGGAAAAACTTCTTCCCCTTCTTGATATGTACAGTACATACGATAGTTTAATGATAAACAAACCAACCCTGTGTATTTATTTTATAAAAGAAGCAGAACATGGACATGTTCAACACAGCTGGAAAGATATAGCTTACATTCATAGCAGAAGTGTGAGAAAACTAATCAAATTTCAGAGAGAGAGAGAGAGATCTGAACAATGAGGAAAGGTATGATAGATGGAGAGGAAAACAAGCACAGCAATATGACTCTAGTGCCAAAGGGACACATTAAAATATATATTATATTCATACTAGCCTGTTTAACATCTATAAATATGATTGATCCATATGCTAGTTTCATTGTTTTCATTATGTTTAAATATATTTCTTAGAACCACTAGAGGGAAGTAGAGGGTTTAGATGATTTCCAGTGTGCTTACAGATGGTTCAGCAAATGAATGAAATACAGTTTTACATTCGATTTCTTACTTTTGGGATGTTTTTCTTTTTGTCTGTTTCAAAAAGTAAAGACTTAGCCATACCGTGGGTTGTTGTTATAAGAAAGTTTCTTAGCTATGATCTTTAGGGGTGACTTCCTTTCCTAAGATCTTTTACAATTAGAACAATTTCAAGGACTGGGGAATTATGCTAAACATAAGCTTGACATTTAGTACAATAGCAAGCCAACTCAGTCTTTTGTTCACTTGCTACAATTTCAATTATTCCTCATTCCATTCAGAAAATTCTATCCATGTGAAAATTACACATCCCAGAAGTGTGGGATCCCTTTTCAAGAACAGAGCATTTTACTCCTGATATAATTGGGGAGGTTTCAGGTAGGGGAAAGAAAAAAGTTAAAGATGAGTCTGTGATGAAAATAAGTTAAAAATGGAATGGAAGAAAGTTGTTTACAGGCATGTTCAGTATATGAGTAAGTGATGCCATGACCACCCTCTCCGAGTGTCTGGGGGCTGTGGGGGCCTGGATGGGGAACAACAGGCTTCAACTGAACCCTGGTAAGACCGAGTGGCTGTGGGTTAATGGTTCTTCTGTATCCGGGACATTAACATCTCTGGTTCTGGATGGGGTTGCACTGCCCCAGACAGACCCGGTGCATAACTTGGGGGTTCTCCTGGACTCACGGCTCCTGCTCGAAGAGCAGGTGGCAGCCGTGGCCAAGAGAGCCTTTGTGCAGCTACATGCTGTGCACCAGTTACGCCCCTTCCTGGACCAGGAGGCCCTTCGAACAGTCACTCATGCCCTTGTTATCTCTCAGATAGACTATTGCAATGCGCTCTACATGGGGCTACCCTTGAAAAATATCCGGAAGCTTCAGCTGGTCCAGAATGCAGCTGCGCGAGCTGTTTTTGGTGCCCCCAGAAGGGCACATGTAACACCACTGCTGCACGAGCTGCATTGGGTACCAGTTTGTTTCCGGGTTGAATTCAAGGCGTTGGTTATCACCTTTAAAGCCCTACATGGCATGGGGCCAGGTTACCTGAGGGACCGCCTCTTCCCCATTACATCAACCCATCCCACCCGATCATGCAGAGAGGGCATGCTACGGACCCCGTCTGTAAGAGAATTTCATCTGGCAGGGTCCAGGAAGCGGGCCTTCTCCACAGTAGCTCCCGCCCTGTGGAACATGCTGCCCCCGGAGGTGAGATTGGCCCCATCGCTCCTGGCCTTTCAGCGGAGCCTGAAGACCTGGTTCTGCTGCCTCGCTTGGGGTGGAGAGGGGAATAGAGCTACATGGGGATGGTTGTTATAGACCACTACTCCCACACTTGGACTGTTTTAGATGCTTCACCACTTGGATTTTTATGTTTTATTTCTGTTTGTATTATTTTTTACTGTATTTTACTTTTTGTATTATTGTGATGGTTTTAATTGATTGTTGTAAACTGCCCAGAGTCCTCCGACGGGAGGAGATGGGCGTGGATAAATTAGATAAATAAATAAATAAATAAATAAATAAAATAAGGATGGTCAATTTGCTTTGTATAAAGCAAGGATAGAAGAAAGAGAACAAGAGAAGTACTGCTTAAAAATGATATTACAAAAACGAGTTACTTTGTATTTTTTTAAATTACTTAAAATATATAAATCAAGCTCTTTATCTAATAAGTAGGCAGGTTATTATGCCTATGAATACTTAATTAAAATATTGGGGGGGAAAGTAAGTATACATATTCTGATGAAACCTTTTTCTTAATCTACATGTATTTGTTTTCATTTTTTTTGAATTGGAACTACATCATGGGGTCCAGAGAGGGGACATTTTGGGATGTTGGTGGTTTCTGGTTAGTTACTGGAAATGAGGTAAAGGGACAAGGATGAGAGAGATTCAGGTAAGCGCACATTGCTTTCCCCATAAACAACTTCCTTTAGGGAAAGAATGTATGGGTTGCATTGGAATGAACCTCTAGGATTTCCCAGTGATATGTTTTCTTTTTCCAGTGGGTTGAAAATGCGAAAATGCACTTGCTACATGTGCACTATAAATAATATTGCTATATTTTGGAACCATTAGGTTGTAAAATGTAAAAAAACACATGTGGTTGTTTGTTGAGCTTTGCAGGCAGGCAACCAAATGCAAAACATGTACACTCTGCAAGCATGTGGATTAGGTAGAGGCCTCAAGCTAAGAACTGTAGAAGTATATGTTTGCTACTATTATGTTGTTCGGGAAATGTGTTGAAGTGAATCCATTATAGTTGCTTCATTGATAGACGGTTATACGGGCAAGCCGAACCAACTGTTTATTTTTCTTGTATTTATATGCAAAAAGAAAAAATAGAGAAAAAAATCAAAAATATAATATTATAGCAATCAAAGCTAATTTACACTTTAAGAACAAATAGATTATTAACATTTAAGTCAGTTTACTTAACAATAGGGAATAATATGACATCAAGGATATAAATTACAGAGCCAGTTTGGTGTAGTGGTTAAGGCATCAGGTTAGAAACTGGGAGACCGTGAGTTCTAGTCCCACCTTAGGCACAAAGTCAGCTGAGTGACCTTGGGCCAGTCACTTTCAGCCCTAGGAAGGAGGCACTGGAAGACCACTTCTGAAATCTTTCCCAGAAAACTGTGGGGACTTGTCAGGCAGTTGCCAGGAGTCAACACTGACTCAAAGGCACTGGGAGAAAATAAATACATACATACATACATACATACTTACATACATACAAACAAATATATCCAGTCCAAACAGTGAGTCTTCCAGAACAAAATTAATGTGTAAAAAGATTTATTCACAAGGAGCTACTGTACCACAAGACCATATCTTATCAATTAATTTGCATTTCAGTGTCACATCTTCAACAGTTAGCTAAATCTGTCTTCTTCCTAAAAAGATTCAACAGACACTAATTTATATTGTTGTGGAAATGTGTGTAATTTTAAAGGTAAAGAACCACAGACCTGGAATGTAATCAAAGGGCATCAACTTCAACCCCTATTCTATACAGAAACTATAGAAAAATGCTATAGAAATGTGACATGTAAATGCCATATGATTTTCCACTGACATTAATGTATTAGTCACTCCAGTTTGTTCCCCCATGTCTCCTTATATTATCCTCTTACTGTTTTTTTAAAAAACAAGTTAAATTCTCTAATACTAGAAGGGATTCTGAAGCAGTTAGGGCTGCTGACTCATTTTTAGCATCAAAATTTGGACTTGGAGATGAGCCCTATCTATGACTGACCCTGCCAAGCCCAATTAATCAGCCAAATAAGTGGATGTATGAATCTATTTTATTCAAGTTTTAACACTGAGATATCATTGATCAGCTTGTTTGTATACATGTAAAGGAATTCCTTGGGACATCTTAATACATAAGTGGGTTATTTTTAAATATGGTTATGTTGTTAATATTTGCATAGACAGATTTCTGACTATGAAAGATAAATGCTGGAAAACAATTTCCACTTGTGTAATTAAATTTTAAGAATGATTTTTAAGGCATATTTCAGCCTTTACTTTCCACAAGGAATCTAACCACCGTTTTCAGAAATTGTCAGTTGTAAACAAATGCCGAAAAATATCAACAGATTGCTGCTTCATGCTGACAACCTGTTTCAAAGAGTTAAACAAAAGCAATTAAGAAACAAAAACATACAGTAGGAGCCTTCAGGTCTAATCAAACTCAAATTATGACTATCAAATCCTCAGAAAGAACGGTTCTCAATCAACAGATGAATAATTATTCATACATAGTTGGTGGGGGGAAATGGGCAAGATAAGCCCAACCATGACACCCGCACTCAGACAATTCACAAAGAACACCTAAGTTATCCAGTAATCTCTTGTTCCCTTGCTGCCTGATCTGAGCACTGCTCCTTGCTGCTTTCCCCACTTTTTCAGTGTTCCCTGATGGAAACCTACCTTCCATTGGTTTCTGTACTGCAGACATCCTAAGTGTCTCTCAGCTACCAAGTATGTACTGGAGTCTAACCTAAGCTTATAAAAACTGCTAAGAGCAGTTGGCACAGTGACAGAGCTTTTTATGACTTTTGCTTGTGGTCAGAGGTTGAAGATGAGTTAATATCAAACCACCTTCTCTTGTTTAATTCTTGTTTGTAAGGTACTGTCTGAATCACTGGGATGTCCCCCTTTACTTTTTCTTTTCTATAAACCTGAGTATCTCTTCCTGCTTTTGATTTATTGTTGCAACATTCCTGCATTATTTAAAATTCCTATTTACAAAGTCTCCCTTTCCTATCCCTTAATGACTTATCTAGCAAAGAGCAGAATTACAGTCTACATTTATTCTTGACATGTTAAAAAAAAGGTCAAAAAGTCAATTGTAGACAGAGAAAGAGAGGAAAGACTGGCCTAGATTGTTCCCCTTCAGTCCCTGAATTTCAATCTGTTACCCACTTAGCTTCCAATATCACTGTGTTCTGAGAGGTGGAAAGGTAGAACAGAAGGTAAATGGTAGGGCTTCTCCCTTATGCACAAAGCAAACCTTAGAGCTCAGCCATTTTAAGGTGGTGGATGTATGCCTTAACACATATTTGGATAAAACACTATCTGGCTGAACTTGTTTTGGAAAGCAAGGATGCTAAAAGCGGAACCTGAAACGTAGACTCTCTAAATCAGAATTTTAGTGGCCAGAAGGTGGCAGCATCATAACTATTTTAGACCTAACTGCAAAGTCTCAACTGGCAAATTTTTATGACTAGGTTGTCTTTCCATCCTGAAAGAAGTGTATATGTAAATACCCTGTGTTTACTGAATAAGTACATCAGTCTAAAAAACAAAAGCTACTAATAAATTGCACTGTGCAAATCTTGGCTTCGCAAAGCGCGCCTACGAAGCCCTTCTTTTGGAATGGTTAAAGTAGCCACATCTTTTCCCAAGCATGCTTCGGAAAGTGTTTCCAGCTGCCTTGGCACGTGTCTGCCTCCAGTGCCACTTTGCCTTATTATTTGTTTTTTCTTCTAAAACAAAAGAGTGGCCCTGCACGCTCATCCAGAGGCACCTGGGAGAGGATTCCAAGACAGCCACGTGAACCTGGAAAAGAGATGGAGCTGTTTTATTGATTCAAAGAGAGGTGCTCGGCTTGCATTCCCAGGGATTATGAAACACCTCTTTTGAAAGATTTGCTTAGTTCCCAATAACAAATACCAATATAATAAGATAAACATTTTAAAATTAAAATCTGTCTCCATCTTTGACTAGCCATGTTCACTAGTTACAACAGAAATTGAGGAAATGGGAGCAGAACTCTACTCTTGAACTGCCATAATTTCTAATGTGACTGAGTGCCTTCATTTGAAAGCTATAAAACATTAGCAACTTTGTGACTTCTAGAACAGGGATGGATAATGCATGGGCCTCAGGGTACCTGAGGTTCATTAGTCCCTTCTTTGCAGCTTCTAAAGCCTGCACAAGCCGCTATTGCTGACAATCAGTGACACAGTTTCCGCATTTTCAGGCAGGAAATACATTCATACTGTTCTCTCAAGCTCAGGAAAAACCTGAAAATCTCTGCCCTGCCAATGTACCTAATTGCATTATTGCCCCATTCATTGCAACCTTTGAACCATTAGAAAAACATGGTATCAAACACCAAAACTTTATCCCCCCTGATTCAGAATGATGAAAATGGCCTTAAGGATTGATCTTCAGTTATGTGCTCTACTACTGATGTATAGGAGCTTAATAATTCTTTATTTTGTTGAAGTGTACCTTTATTTTCCTAAATTTCCTATCTCTATTTCAACTTAGCTTCAGCCAAGAATAAGAGGCAGTGATTGTTCAACTTCTCATGGCTTTAATAGCCAAAATGTGTTAAGGGATTCTTGCCCACTATCTGTTACAGATAAAACATACCAAAAGCACATTCAAAATAGTCCGTTTTCTGTAATGGGAGACTTGCAATACTGTCTATTATGGTATCCTTTTGGATTATTTAGCAAGGAGAGTTGTTTTAATACTTTCTAGAGGATTTTTATTGTGCCTGGCAATCTCTATATAGATCCCCTATATAAAGGGGATCTATTTTGTTCTTGATATTATTTACTATATGGGATACATTATCAGAGTTTCTGAAGTTTTTATCTCATCAATATGCAGATAATATTTTTCTCTCCTTTCATTACAGTCCAAGGTAACTATTTTAGTTTTTAAGGGATTGTTACTATATTACTTTCAAAACTTCAGTTGCAAAAATGGTGGACATAAAGTAAGAAGGCAAAATCCTATACATCATGTATTTATTTATTTATTTTTCAAATTTTGCCACCGCCCATCTCCCCCCAGAAGAGGGACTCTGGGTGGTTTGCAATAAAGCTAAAAAACAATAAAACCATAAATAGTATATAAAATATAAATATAAATACAAAATATAAATATAAACAATAAACAATAAAATCCAGATGGCAGCAAAAGATCTAAATCAGTTCATATGTATGTGAGGAGCACTCTAAGGCACCAGCCATCCCCAAGAATAACTACTCCACTTCCCACCCCAAGCGAGGTGGCAGAGCCAGGTCTTCAGTTTTTTACAGAAGTCCAGGAGAGAGGAGGCTTGCCTCACCTCCAGGGTAAGAATGTTCCAGAGGGTGGGAGCCATTGCAGGAAGGCCCACTTCCTGGACCCCACCAAACAGAATTCTCTTATAGACAGGGTCTGTAACATGCCCTCTCTGCCTGACCGGGTAGGACAGGTCAATGTAATGGGGATGAGATGGTCCCTCAGTTAACCTGGACCCATGCCATTTAGGGCTTTAAATTGAACACAGCATTGTCTTTTAGTTTGAAGCAGCTTACCCTTCCAACTACCCTCCAGATGTAATAACTTATAATTCCCATCATCATCAGCCTACATCACCAATGGTTATATTTAAAAATAATAATAAATTTTCTTACTTCTATTTTCCACCTTTCACCCAGTGTTTGTCCATTTTGTTTTGGCCTACCATCTGTTCTCCAATCCCTCCATGTTAACTTCTTCCTTCCTTGGCCAATTCTCTCTCTTCTGACCCTGCTGCCCTCCTGGACAATCTCATATCTCAAATTACTGGAAGGCATGACATAAATTCTTTTTGTTTCTCAAGATAGTACACATTTCCCACCCGGCTGCAATTTTACTCCGGAATTCACATTTTTTTCCCTTAGGAAAACAGTCAATATTGGCTGCAAATTTTGACTTCAATTTTTATTAATTTGAAAGTGTTCGGATTATGTGAAAGACCAAAATGGTATTTTTAGCAAACAGCTTGAAAATTTTTTCAGTGTATAACACTGGCAATTTTACTCCGGAATTCACATTTTTTTCCCTTAGGAAAACAGTCAATATTGGCTTTTCCAAGGTATTTGAAATCTGTCTTTTTAATTGTAGAAAGGAATAAAGAAATACCTCTTTCTTAGACATTTCACCCAGTTTCCATTACTTCATTTTCCTCTGTGGGATTTTCTTCACAAAGTCTTTAACCTTTTCCTTCTGCTTATTCTTCTCAAACCTTTCCTTGTTTCCAGGTATTTTCTTCTATTCTAGGTTGCATACAAGCCTATATTTACTTGCACCTTCTTCGTCATCGTCAAGAACTCTATTACCTTTGGCAGAAAGAGGATGAGACAAGTTCCATTGCAAAAAGCAGTGATTATTCCTGTAGGGGAGAGGTGGGCGGTGAATAAATTTATAAAATAAATAAAAATAAATGAATAAATTATTAGGAAAATCTGAACTGTCTAAAGGGCTTCGCTAGAGATCTGAACTGCAGCAAGCAACACTTTTGTTTTAGGTTTTGGTTCTGGCAGGCTTTCAGTGGAGAAGAGAGTGAGACAGAAAGACTCCCTGACAGACTGGAGTTAAAAACTCTGTCCACAGTTACTCCTAAGCTTCATTTACTTAATTTTATTCACAAAGGACACACACACGTGCACACACCCAAAGAGAAAAAGTATTGCTAAAATGATTGGACAGTTCAGTTTGCTTTAATAAATATTTCCCTTGCTGAGCTCCAGAACATACATTTCAAAAGGTAAACTGAAAGAAAAAACGCCTCTCAAATATTCTCTATCTTAAAGTTTAAAGTTATATCTAATAAGTCAAAAAATATTTCAGCAATGGAGTCTCCTTTTATGCAGAACATTACTAGCATCGTACAGTGTGATGGGATGTGAGGTTGAACAGAGGGAAAAGATGTTGCCTGGGGAACGATCAGATAAAAGGAAAGGGAGTCTGAGAGAGGGTAACAGTCTAAAGAAGAAATTTAGGAAAGACCCACCCTGACCACTCAAGCGATAAATAGGGAAGGCAGGAGATTTGTACTTTCAGACTTGCAAGTTTCTGTTAATGTAGCCTTACAGTAAAGTAGAATTAGTTCATCTAGTTGTGTTTCCTGTCTGGTTTACCTGGGAGGGCTGACATGCAGACAGAATAGGTAGATAACAGCAATGCTCAGTACAGTCAGGTTAAGTGAATTGCTTTATGTATGGGCAAAATGAGGGTATTCCAAGCATTTATTTTCTCCATCATCTTTACACTGTAAATGCTAGCAGCTGATATTTTGCAATCTAATGTCGGTGTCAGATATCTGCATGATCATCCTTACATTAAATGACCCACCAAACAAACTTTCGACTTCAGAAAGTAATTTCCTAATAGGTGCAATCATTTCATCTAGTAGGGTTCAGTAAATGTAGAGAAGATCTGATGTGGAGAAGCTTTTCATAAAAATCTTCTTTTTAATGGCCTTCAGGCAACTTGGGAAGAATTGTCAGTCCCTTAATCATTATCCACTGATAATGGATACTGTTGATATCTTTAGTGAACCCCCTAGACAGGTCAGATTTTCCTAATAAACACTGCTTTTTGTAATGGCACTTCTGATTTTACTTTGCTTTGGTAGGGAAAACCTGCCCTCAACAAAACTTTCAGCTAGTTTTAGCTGCTCCCTATTCTGTCTTGAATTAGCCTGCTGTGTCTGGCATACTTGAAGGATTATATTGGACAATGTTGCCTATCTAAACTTGACTGGACTGGATCTATCATGCCTGGATATGACCATGTCAGGTGCTATTGACTTCCTTGTGAGTTTCAGGAAGCCACAAGCAAGACACACAAGATTGCTCTTGAGCATAGATGGCCAAGATAAAATAGGTATTCCACTGTGTACTTCCTAACCCATTGCCCAAATCCATCCTAAATTATTTGGGATGGTATAAGCTGTGCACAATACAGACTGGGTTTACATATGGTTAATTCAGCTACTCATTAAACCAAAATGGATGAGTTTACATATTGTTTTAGCCAAACTCAAACAAGTTACATTTCCTTAAGGGTGATATTTTAAGACAGTTATAGAATTTTCTTTCAAAACAAGCTCACAAGTCTAGAATTTCTATGGCCAGTATGACATTATCTCAAATAATATTTGGCCCCAATCATATAGTAGGATTTCTGTCTTCCTCTCTTGCTTGCTCAGGTAGTGGTGATATTAAGATTCAAACTCCATAGACTTCTAATGTTCACAAGTGTGTGTGAAAAATCCTGTTAAATTAATTCACATTTGGCACCTGATGGCTGTGAGCAATATCTTATTTTTGTTCTGTTTTATTTTAAAATTGCCAAATTCACAAAGTAGACAAAAAATAAGGTTTTTTTATTACATGGGGAAAGTACAGTCCTTTGAGTGGCTTTCTTAGTCATTAAAAAGGTTATTTAAAACCTGCACATTTGCCCTTTTTTTCATAGGTTCTCTGCATTTAAAATCTCCATCAGCTTCTCCATATCAGGAATAACCGTACCAACTGAAATTAGCTGGAGCAGATGGATGAAAATGTGTTCAATCCATTTTTAGATAAGATTTTACCAAAATAAAATTCTTCATTAAAAAAAAGAATCTTAAAATGTTTTAAATGAATGTTGGAAAAGCAATAGACTCATCTGTAAGTTCAGAAAGAGAGATCCACCTCTCAAGGAAGTTGGAAGCTGTCAGAGAAAGCAATTTGAGTATTCCTTGAGAGTGAGAATCCACCAAGCAAAGAATAGCTGCTTCACTATTCTTTTACAGAAAAGAGTTTTATAAGAGGAAATACATTGGGGTGGGATGGGCAAGCCCTAGCTCCTAGTTAGCTTCCTTCTGTCAGACAGATAGTCAGAGAGCAAGTGTGCTTGGGAAAGAAAACCAACCATCCAGAATGGTGATTTCACACCACAGTGGCTGAATATAAATGTTCAAATGAATGAATGAAATTAGAGAATTTCTTTTATAATCCCACGATTTACCAAATAAAAGAATTTACCAGGAATAGTCACTGGATAACACCCAATCATTTTGAAGGCCTAATCTAAGCATTCATAAATTGCCCATTCTGGAGTTTAATTTAGGAAAATGGTGCTCCATTGTTCTTGGAAGATTTTTCCAATAGCATTAATAAAACCCAGTCCCCTCAATGGTGTGAGTTTTTCCCCTTATATTCTTTATTTGCTTATTGTTGTAAACCACCAGGAGGCTATCTATGTTACTAGAGATATAAAATTAAATAAACAGAGAACATGGTTAGGCCCCAGGCTTTGCAATGCATCTAAAATTTGCCTCTCTCTAACTCTCTCATTTTTAATCATGGGTAGCCAACTATCCAGAATTGCTAGAGAACCCTAACAATAGAGGCTTGGGGGCCAGATTGCACCATGGCTGTGCAGGGCCTGCTCTAAATCAATAGAGAGAAGGGAAGAAGAATAAAGAAGGGAAGAAAATGGATAAGCCCTAGGCACTCCATTTCACAACAGCCAGTTCTGTGTTTTTTTAGGTCTGACTGAAATGCTTTTTCTTCATTTGATACCTCCTGACAGAGGCATCTTGAACTGTAATTTTTGCTTGTTTGTTTTTTGACCATAGCAACCATCTTTTCAGACCATTTCTATAGCATTTTCAATGCTTCTAGTGATCCTTTGAAAGTACAATGACTCCATCTCCATGGTGGTTGAGAATGACCTTC
The DNA here is from genome assembly GCF_035149785.1 of Candoia aspera. Taxonomy (NCBI): domain Eukaryota; kingdom Metazoa; phylum Chordata; class Lepidosauria; order Squamata; family Candoiidae; genus Candoia; species Candoia aspera. The sequence goes on from NC_086154.1 coordinate 190,746,061, forward strand.
ATCACTGCCCCATCCGTGCATGAGAGATAATAATCCCATGATGTCTTTAACCAAGGGCTATGGCTGGTCTGTGGTCTGATTACAATGATGTCTTTGCATTAGACCCCCTTCTCACTAATCAATAAATAAAATTCTTCTGCATCCCCTCTTCACCAAGACTTTTTAGGCAAGTAATTACCAAATATTTCCCCAGAATGACAAATTTGGGTCAAAACACTGAGAGGGATTAAAATATGTTAGGGTGAGTTAGAGCTATTCAGGTTGCTTTTGTCCCTAATTGCCCTTTGTGTATCAAAATTCAACTTTTGCCCCATGTCAGGGCACAGCTACAGCTTACCAAATGTCAGATATTTACTATAATGTTCATGTGTTGGGCAGTTTTAAGTACTGTATGCAAAAAAATCATAATAAATAATCAAGGGGCAATTGTGGCACAATTGGGTTTTAGAATATTTGCATTCTTTCTTCTTGACATTTTCTTTAATGGGGCTCATCAAGGATATGTGTACTAAACCCAACAGGAATCATTTGAGTTTGAAATTAATATTGATGTTGACAAATGGATTACTCTTCTGATGAAGAAACAGTGCTGTGCCTCAGTGAACTAAATTACCAATGAATGAACAGCATCAGAGAATGACAATAAAGAATTTTAATTTTGTTATGGATTCCATTTTGTGTTTCATTTTGAGTACTGGTAGTAGTAAAGCATCTGTTTTCCTGAGAATATGTAAGCTGTCATCCCCTTTTCTCTTTCTCTCCATATATTTTCTTAAAAACAAATAGAACTGTTCTCTTACACAAAGTGAGTAAATCTTTTAATTACCCTCTGTATTGTAAATAAAGTCAGAAATATGATCAGAATGATTACAGTTATCTCTAACTGATTGGCAATATGTAAAATTTAGAGGAAAGGTATCCCTTTTAGACATCCAGAATGTTAGCTTAGGCTACCATTTAGCATTCAGGGTATGTATTCAGCTATTTTTCCACTAATTATAATCTTGGAAACACATTTAATTTTTTTTAATGTTAGATGTCTTATTTATTTATCTATCTAAACTGAACTTTATTCTTAAGGAGGTAGAGGTTCTTTTCATGTAAGTGTGAAATAGAATGAGTAAAAATTTTCCTCAGGGCAGGTGATAGTTTTTTCTCATTCACATGCATTGTTTGTTATGAAAATCGTATTTCAACTACATTTCATTTATGTATGTTGAAGAGCCAAACACATATATAAGCAAGTAGATTTTTTAAAAAATCATTTTATTTTAAAACATTTAAAGAATAAAATAAATGTCTATACAAAAGAAAAAAGAAGATAATGAGAACATAGTGGATGGAACACAAAAGGTCAGTAAATAAACAGGATTTACCATTGTTGGGAAATTTAAAATCCATTATTTCATTTTTATTGTAGTGTTTTCTGGCCTAAAGGCCATAGTAAAGGTTTTGATTTGATTGATTGATTGATTAATTAATTAAATTTATAAAAATAAGTTCATACCATCTTAAGAAATAATTGTAAATCATGGCAAAAGTCATTGCCAAACACCAAGGTCTTAGTAAAGAAACAGATTCTGGCTTGCTTGACCTAGTAAACTGCACAATTAATAACTGTTTTCCCAAACAATGCATCACTACGTCAACAGCTATTCATGTCAAATTTCTAATGTCATATTGTTTAGTGGTTTTTATACAAATGTTACCAAATTGTGAAGAAGTTGAAATAGTTTTCAGTGTGGGTTGAAAAAAGGAAGAAATTACAAAGCAATCAATATCAAACATTGAAAACAATGAGGCATAACTCTGAAGGCAGCAACATTTTTTTTTTTTTGCTTTCCTTACTGACTATGAAAACAGACTGCAAGTGCCATCTTTTTTATTTTGCAGTGAATAAAGCATACCCTGATATGAAAGGGTTAAATGTATGCCATTCTTCCATTATGTAGATGGCGCAAAATGTAGTGTCACTTTCTATTCTTATTATAATCGTGAGACTGTCACTATAATTGATTAATTTTGTGCCATTCTCTCTCTCTCTGTCTCTGATCTCTTTGTCACAAGAAGAAGCTATCGCAGAATTTTAATGCTTGGTACATGTAGTGTTCTTAATGTATTCAAATTCTCATTCTTGTGACAAGGGTTGGCACAAAATCAGACCGTATTCATAAAAACCACTTTCAAAATAATGCAGAAGACTGTACAAAATCCATCTTCATGATAATCGAGCGAACAATGGGAACAGAAATATCACAAAACAAAACCTTCTGTTCTTGGGCAATTTTAGTATTGTAGTCTTACAATACTCCAAAATGCATTTCTCAACCTTTTTGATTGGATTTGTTAAATGCAATTTTAGAAAGCAGAGACCATTCAAAATATTGTTCACAAGATGTCACCATAAGTGGCAAGTTATTTAAATTCCTCTCATCTGAGTTTTTTTTTTTTTAAATTGCAGTCCAGTAAAAAAAAACAACCACAATCTGGAAGCTAAGGCTCTTGTATTAGATATTCTAGATTTATTACAACATACTGATTTTCACTTTGAATCATTCATTCATTCAGTCTATATCCCTCTACAACCTTCTTAAATACAAGCACCTAATCTTCATGAAGACTCACTTTTTTGAACCACAGATAAGTATACATAACAGCCTCAAGTTTGCCCACTATTGGGTTATGAATAGTCCTTATAATTCACATGGGGAAGACATGTACAATTAAGTTAATTGTAAATAAAAATGTTCAATAGCTAAAATGAAATTAGAGATAACTTATGTGTAAATTGAAATAATCATTTAATTTTATTTTGCAAAAATGTAATGACCACTTTTATAGATGTATCTCAAAAAAGTGATGTCACTGCATACAAATATGGAAATACCCAAGAAGATAAAGGCATCATTTTATACGTTTCTCTGACATTCCTTCTTTATAAATGTGTAGATCAGATATAAGTGAGCAACTTAACCCACATATAACTATAGGCCATAATGTTTAGGTTATTAGTCTAGGCACAGGGACAAGTTTATAAACCTGTAGATGTTTATAGAATGAGAGCTTTTTCTCTGCCTGGAGAAGAAATAAAATTGATTTCAACATTTTTTTTTTAAAAAATCAAAAACATTAAATGTGGGTATAAAAGTTTAGTTCAGCATTCCATGTTGCCTTATTTCTTGTAGAAGACATACCTTTTCATTTATTTAAAAAAATCTTTACAAAACTGTTCAGATATAAAAGCTTGCATACTTGGCATTTATGCACATATCTATCTCAACCTGAGAATATTTTTTTTCTCTCCCCTGGGCATATTGCCTGTAGATAAATGATGAATAAATAAAGGTCAGTAAACAACCCTAGAAGTACAGCCCAAAATGTATTTTATTTATGAAGTCTAATATTGCCTCCAAATTTCATTTTCTGGTCAATATGCCTCAAATGTAATAATTTATTTAATTCCTAATTTTGCTGTTGTAATTTGCGTAACTTCCATGAATTATAGTCAGAACATTATTTTTAAGAAATAAGGCTGATAAATGTCATGTGATAAAATCCTATATAGGTGAGAAGTATCCTGTAGTTGCATTCTTGCTAGGTACAACATGCATGACTCCACCACCCCTTCCCTAGTCAATAGCCTCACCTTTGTATACCAGCAGTACATGCGGCTGAATGACTGGGTCTATCATACAGGAGCCATTTTTCATTTCATTTTCAGTTCCATTTGCTGCGGAGAAGGTTGAGATGCTATCATTTTCTTCTTCTTGCCTTTTTTATAATTGTCCCTTTGGACAGGAAAAAAACATTAAAAACTGAGCTGGTGCAATCAAGACTGGTGCTGTGGTGGACAGACTCAGAAGGGCCTTACACACCCCACCCTTTTCTTCAACTTTTTCACCTCCTCTGCCTCCCCCTCCCCATGGCCAGGGGTGTTAAAACTAAGGAGGCAGAATATCAGCCCCACTAGGTAGAACAGACCAGAAACTAACTCCACAGGAAGGCGAAAATGATTGAGAGTGGTTATAATAACAGAATCTTGCAAATTACAGCCTTCCCCTTCTTATACTCCAGCCTGAGTCACTTCCGAATGGTACTGTGTTGCTCTGGACTTATAAAATACTTTGGTCCCTTTTGACTAGGTAACAGTTCATGCATATCTCCATCAAGGCCATCTTCCTTCCTCTCTAGACAGACACAGGACTTCCCAGAGAGATCAGTTTTTGCAGGCCCACTTTGGGGTCTCCATCTCAGCTCCAAAATGAGCTGAGTTGACTAGTCCTCCAGCAATCAGTTGGCTAGGCAGAATCAGATATGTCTAGGGCTAAATCTAACCTTTTAGAGAAGTCATTTCTGGGGATTAGGGACATCACGCAACATGCTTACATATACACATGACCCAGTAAAGCATGTCATGAGAACAGAATCACTCGGTATTTATTGATTGATTGATTGCTCATATGTATGGGACTTGCCTCTGGAATGTATTGCATTGTCAAACTATTAGTAATTTAATTTATAGCTCAGTCTTTTCTCTGTTGTTATCTCACTGGCTCTCATAATAAAAAGTAGCATTTTTTTTTTCAGCCCTTCACATAGCATGGGACCATTTTTACCTAGGCTAATATTATAAATTGTGTCAGGAATATGCAAGCATTCCTTGTTACTTCAGTGTCTATATTTAAGTTATTTCTGCTATAAGTGAAACCGAGGTTGTTGCTTTCGTTATCCTGATGTGTTTAACAGACTAACATTATGCAGGTTCCCTCAGAAAGTTCCACTGAGTTCACTGGCTAGAAACTTGTAGTCTAAGTCACGGTCACAGTGCTTGGAGGAATAACAGAAATGGAAAGCGGTGGGATGGGGGCAATTCTCTTACTCAAGAATTCATCTCATGAACTGGATTTCACTACTTTCTCTTACCCCACAGGAATGGAAATGTCGTGGTTGAGTTCTGTGCTATTTCTGCAGTTTTCATGGCATCGTAACTAAGACTCCTAGCATTTGTTTTTAAATCACTAATGGATTTGCAGCTAACCTATGGAACAGAGCAGTCCTGGTCAGCTGCCTTTAGTATCACTTGTGTATGCATTGAGCTGATAAGTACTGTAGTTCATTTTCCTCTTGGGCAAGCAGCGTTTTATTTTATTTTTTTTAAGAGAGAGGAAAAAAACCCTTCTGACTAATAATTACCTTAGCTTGCGAAAAGAATAGTAAAACACATTTGATTGCTTTCCAGTCCTTGGTAGAATCCAGTGAAATATATCTGCTTGCTTCAGAAAGGGGGGATTATTTCTCTTGGGTATTTTATATATTTATCTTTTCTTTGAATGATGTTACATGCAACATCAACAGTCTGATAAGATTACAGTTGAGGAAACACTGGAGTGTATTAATCAATTCTGTCTCCATTTTCTTTTCTTTTCTTTTTCTTTTGAAAAAGAAAGAAATGGCAAGGGGTGATCTTGTTGACATCTCCTCTTCTCTTCCATCCTCAGATTTTCTGTATGGAGGACCGGCTTTTATGTTAGGTCATTTGATTTATTTGGTGACCAGAGACTTCACTTTCTATTTTCAGCTATTTTTAAAAGGTCTTTGAAGGGAGCAGGAGCCATAACACTGAAGGGTAAAATGTCAGTGTGAGGTTGGTTTTTTGGGGGGTGGGGTTGCATTTTTGGTGGCTTGAGGAGTTTATCAGAGGCTTGTCTTATTCCTTATTAGTCAATGGAAAGTGAAAATAAATGTCCCTGTAATTTGGTGATTTACTACCAAATTTTGACTGCATTATTTTAGAGCTGTAGGGACCTCACCCACAGAATGAGACATACAAGGATTGACATGTTCCACATGGTCCCAAATTTGTGGGATGCTCAATCCTGCCCATATACAGTTCTAAATTTACAGAATGAGATGGGGAGCAGGGGAGCAATGATCTTTGCAAATAGACCACTATTTGCAGAAAAAAAAATGTGCATTGTGCATTGCAATGTGATATGGTGTTAAGCTTTCAGATTGCAAATGTTTTGTGTATTGAGCTGGCTAACAGATAACTATAATTTTGTTGCTGTTACGCTGTTAATGATCTGTATGAAGATATGATTGCTCATTTGGACTCAATTGTATAGCTATTTAAGCAAGCAGAACCTTAACAATCGCTTGCAATTTTTATATATAAAATACAAGTTTCAATTTTCCAAAAAATATCTCTGAAAGGCTAAAAAAATAAGTTAGCAGTTTTTGTGGTAGATAGCATTCAGCACAGACCATTACCCTATCTGCATTTGTATTCTGGGGTGACAGAAAAAGAGAGTCAGTTCTTTCTTCAAGTTTACAGTATTGGAACCTGGAAAACTTGAATGTTCCAATGTAATGTTATGAATGGGGCTGTTTCATTCCAAGCTCAGAGCAAAATTTGGTTATACTCTCCAACCCAATGGAAAACTGGAAATAAATTATGTAAGGGGTGGTAGAGTCTGGGTTGTTTGTCCACCTGCAGGAAAACCCTCTGAACGCAGAACACAGCAGAACCAAATTTGATGTGGCAAGAAAAGCCAAACAAAGAAATATCAGGATCAAAAAAGGACTGGAGCCAGGGGCTACAAAAAGAAGAAAAAAACTGAAGAAAACATTCCCCTATTAGTCAGTGACTTGGAATACTGCCAACTGTTCCATTTTAAGCCCCCTTAATCATCCCTCCCAGACATGTGACCCACATGCAGAACATATGCAGCCTGCCATGTCCTTCCTGGCACACACCATACATGCAGGTGCAACATGAGAAGAGAGCAGAAATACACAGAGGCAACATCACCCTGATTAGTGTCAGGGGAGAAAGTGTACATGCACACACGCACACAAACACACACACACACACACACACACAGACGCAATACATTATTTCATTACACAAATCGAAGTATAGTCACCTCCTAGGGCCACAGCTGATAAGGGGTTGGAAGCAATTCCGGAAGCCAGGCTCCGCAGCTTTCCCTACTTCCTTGTTTTCATTTTATAAATACCCCTACCTCTTTGGATAATGCATTCTTAACACCAGAATGTCGTATTCTTTCATGAGAGAGATGTAATTCCTATTTTTATAAACAAGGAGTATTGTTCCTCCCCTCCCTGATAAAGATTCTTTTTCTTGTGCAGGCTGCAAATAAATGCTAATACTGATTATTTCCTTACCATAATCGGACCCAAATGTAAGTTCAGGCTATGCATATTACGGGCATTAGAAATGGTTGAGCTGTCTGAAGTTCACCTCTTGATGTTTTAAGGAGGGAGTCAACGTGTTCTGTAAAGGGAGGCTAAAGCATTCCTTTGTCAGCAGTAACTTCCCTGAAAAATCATTCCCCTCTGCAACTAACAGGCTTTTAAAAAGCATATATTGGCATTGTTGGAAGCTGTGTGTGTGTGTGCGTGTCTGTGTGTGTTCTAAATCTCATTGCAGTGCAGTGGACCATTTGGAGGTGGAGGATGAGGTTGCAAGCTTTGGGAGAATGTTTGCCTTTGCCTCCCACGCTGTGACAATGTGCCTTGCGCACCAAGCGGCTTTTGCACTCTTGTTATGTTTCCAAAGTGCTTCCCTGATACCAGAGGAGCCTATGGAAAGGCACTGCACGCAAACACAAGGAAAAGCTCTGGGATCTGACCTGCTCTTTAATTCTGAATAAATCTGTCTAGGATTGTGCAGGAAGTGAGCGAATAGCGTGGAACGGAACGCTGTCGTTATGCAAGATAGCACTATTGAATCCTTGCACCTCCTCCTGAGTAGAATGTGGCAGCTGCTACAAAGGGAAATGCTTCACTGCAAAAGTTGAGGACAGTGAAAAAGAACATTGAATCTAATTGAAACTGCAGGGGAAATGTTGGTAGGCAGAATGTAATTATACAATTTGGCACCTGGCCAGGAGGCTGGGGTTAACATGCCGACTCCTTTTTAGAAGACAGAAGGGAAGAAAGATGCTATTGTGCTTGTAGATATACCTCATTCATGCAGTACCTTCTGAGCCAATTCCAAACAATAGGCAATTGTAAGTAACAGACCTTGACTTTTTCCTACCTGAGGAATCTTTCTTTTTTGACGTTTTCCCACCCAATAATGAGCCTGGCCAACCTAACCTCTATTTGATTGTAGGCAACAGAAGGTTTTACTGAGAAAGGAAAGGCATGAAGCTCTAGCGTAACCGTGTTCAGCCATTTACACACACACACACACACACACAATACATATTCATTCCATTTTAAGTATAATAAAATAGGTTGAATTTCAGACCAGGGAGAGCTGGATTCAGACCACTCTTCAGATACTTGAGCCAGTTATCTTTCAGTCGACGGTAACTATAGGCAGATTTTTTCTGAGGATAAAATGGTATAAATCTTGTGTATGTTAATTGCTCTGCGCCCTTGAAGAAAGGACAGAATAAAATGTGATTATAGTGATGATAATGATAGTTATTCAAATTGAAAATTATATTTAATTGTATCTATTTCCTTGAGCAAATTCATTTGTGATGGAGGCGACAGTTTTATAAGCAGATGCCCTTATTTAAAGCATATGCCTTATGACTTCTTGCAGGTGTAGATCTATAAAGTCCATAGGATAAAGTAAAATCCTTACATGTTTCCTTGTGTTCTCTTATAACCTGCTGCTGTTATACTCATTCAGATGATAATAACTTGAAAGTCATCTCTGAGTGACTCCAAGTCATAAATGAATATGAGCAGCTTCAGAGTTGCTCGTCTTTAAATGGTACAACCCCTCCTCTTGACAATGGGCAAAAAATGGGTCCATTTCATGGGATGATGTAGGATGATATCCTTAGCCTTTTCAATGGGCTCCATACAGAGGTCTCCCCAGGAAAGATATGAAGGTACCATAATCAGAGAGCCTATATCCATGCAGCTCTGGAGAAACTGAAACATTCCATATTTTATTCCTTTGCAACTACTAAAAGGATATTTGCTAAGAATATATATCCCCATTCTCTAACAAACAATGCCACCCACTTTATGTCGCTTTCCTTGTTTCTGGCCAACATAGCAAAATCACCTTGACAGTTTCATTTGCAAGTATTGGTTAGAAGAGTCATTAACAGCTATTGATACCTGCTTGGTTCAGATACCTTTTTTTGTGTTTTATATATAGCGAGTGAACAAAAATAATTTGAGTTTGAGCAATTTCCAAACATGCTTCCCATCATTTTGCTGCTCCTGCTAATTACTCACCCCTCCCATTAACTTGTTTTATTAATGGGTACTGCTCACTTCTAGACTACAGCAGACTACAATCCTCTTAGAGTGGCTAAAACAGAATCAGTACCAAAAATTGGTATTGTAGTGTTGGACTCTAATTAGGTGGCTGGGCAGCATGGATTAGAAATAGACATTAGTGTTGCTTCTACTGCATGCTTCAAAAGTGGGTGGGAAATACCCCTTAGAGTAATCAGATTGTGATGGTACATTTACTGACCATAATTACATTTGACAGTTCTTGTACTATTCCCAGCAATGTTTTAAAAAACATTGTGAATGTATGAATAATTTGATCTTAATGGTTATCCAGCTCTTTATATGTAGATAGATGTTGATCTAATAGGAGCAGTCAGAGTACAATTACATCATTAATGCCTGTCACCCACATTTAACTTACATTTTGTAAACAATTGTAATGCCATGCGTGCTCTCTTTAAAAAGGCAATAGTAGATACACATAAAGAAAAAAACCCCAAATAAAAACTCTTGGAACGGGTGTGGGGAGAAAATCAATCCCTTCTAGCAGATTCATAGAGATAATTTTGTTATCAGTAGCACTGGGTCTTTCATAAGCGATGCACTTGATTTACAGTGACAGGATTAGTCTCGTATGAAACAAGGAAGAAATAAAAGACAAGGACTAGTTTCCACCCATATAGAGACAGCAAGGTCCTCATACTGTAAGGATGGTAAATTGATAACATTGTGCCTTTGCTGTTGTACTGCCTAGGGGTGAGATTAAGTGGACAGAACTAACACATATTCTTATTTGCTCAGATCTGATATTTTTTGGTGTTCTTTTAGAAGTCATTATTAGTTAGTTTATACTTCCAATACTACTGCCATTGTGAGTTAACTTAGCTATCTTTGGTTACAGTGCTGACTTGCGAATTGCAAGATGCATGAAGTATTGCAAGAAATTGCTAATTAAACTTGAGGGGTTATGCTTTCACGTATGCTGAGACTAAGTCTAACAGAAAAATAAGATACTGAATATTAATTTTGTAAAACCATCATGTTGCTTATTGTCTTTGAGCTGTGTTTAAGAGAGAGTCATCGCAACACAAGATGGGCGGTGAAGAAATATGATAATAAACTCCAGGTAGAAGGTTTTCAGAATCTTTCTAATCTTTTTGTTGCATTTGAACTATGCCTGAGTCCTGCCTCTTCACAATCTCAGCTAGTTATGTGAATGAGATTTTGAAGGCAAGCTCTTGTCTCTGGGGTATCCTCAGTAATGACAGATTCTGCACTCCACCATCACATTTTTCAAAAGTGGATTTAATCTACACTACCAACCTACTTGTGTCACTATCAACTCACTTCCAGGTAGACCATTATGCCTATGCGAACCTTCTGTTCAACACAGTATCCTCTATCTCTCTGGTCTCTGGGTTGTTATTCTAGAATTCTATTGAATATCGATTATGACGCTCTGAGTCTATGCTATGGGGCAACATCCTTACAGACGTGGTGGCCAAATCTCTGTATCCATGGATGCAGATTCAAGAGTTCTGCGGCTTTCCTTTGCAATTACATAGGTGCTACAATTTGACTCACCAAATTGTTCAGAAACTGAACTTTTTAATTATTATGCTAAGCCACTCTCTTTTATAGATGTCACTTTTTGCCCTGACTTCAAGAAAGCCTAAGCCTAACTCCAACCCTAACCATAGCTACAAGTTTCACTGGGAATAGGATTTTCCCGTGCATTTTACTGTGGTCTGAAACTGTGTCAGGAAAAAAAAAAATGTCACCCCTCTGATTCTTAAAGAGACTCTGCAAACCTAACAGTGATGTTATTTTTTTGCCCTCCCTTCAAGGAAGCGAAACCCTGACCCTAACATGAACCCTAGCTATATTTCTCAATGGAAATTGGATTTTGCCATGAGTTTTACTGTGCTTCAAAACAAAGTCATAAAGGAAAGCTTCCACCATTCCTTCCCTTAAAGAGCCTCTACGGTTCTGTGACATTCATTTTTCTCCCTGACTTCAGGGAAGCCTAACCCTAACCCTAACCCTAGCTAGGATTTTCACTGGGAATAGGATTTTCCCATGCATTTTATTGTGCTTCAACAAAAAGTCATAAAGGAAATCTTTCACCCATCCTTCCTTAAAGTTCCTCTATGATTCTAACCGTGACGTTTGTTTTTCTCCCTAGCCCTAGGTAAAGGTAAAGGTTTCCCTTGACATTAAGTCCAGTCGTGTCCGACTCTAGGGGGCGGTGGTCATTTCCGTTTCAAAGCCGAAGAGCCGGCCTTTGTCCGTAGACACTTCCGTGGTCATGTAGCCAGCATGACTAAACGGAATGCCGTTACCTGCCTGCCGAAGCGGTACCTACTAATCTACTCACATTTTTGCATGTTTTCGAACTGCTAGGTTGGCAGGAGCTGGGACTAGCAACGGGAGCTCACCCCGTCACGTGGATTCGAACTGCCGACCTTCCTATCGGCAAGCTCAGCAGCTCAGTGGTTTAACCCACAGCGCCACCACGTCCCCCTACCCTAAACCTAACCCTACCTAAAATTGACAATAGCAATAGGACATTTCCATTCATTTTACTGGGGTCCAAAAGTCTGTAAGGAAAAAAAAATTGTCACCCCTCCAATCCTTAAAGAGACTCGGCAAATCTAACAGTGCTGTCAGTTTTTGCCCTCCCTTAAAGGAGGGCAAAACCCTAACCCTAACTCTAACCCTAGGTAAGATTTTCACTGGGAACAAGAGTTTTCTATGCATTTTACACTGGTCCAAATATGCATCAGGAAAAATATAACTGTCACCCTTCCTATCCGTAAAGAGACTTTACAAACCTAAGAGCGATTTAAGTATTTTGTGCTGACTTCAGGGAACCCTAACCCTAACCTTAACTATAACTACAATTCTCAGTGGTAATGGGATTTCACCATGAATTTTACTGTCCTTCAAAGCAGAGTCACAAAGGAAAGCTTTCACCCTTCTTTCCCTGAAAGAGTCTCTACGATTCTAACCATGATGTCATTTTTTCCCCTGGCTTCAAGGAAGCCTAACCCTACCCCTAAATATTACCCTAACCCTAGCTGCAATTTTCACTGGGAATAGTACTTATGCATTTTACTGTGGCCCAAAACTGTGTCAGAAAAATATCAAAATATCTTGTAATAAATCTGTTCACAGGTGATACATTTGTTTTTCTTTAAACTTCATTCTAGATACTTAATGCAGCTTATTTAGTTAAACATAAATTTAATATAGTATCAGTACTTGAAGTTAATTTTGATATATCATGTACTTTGTTAATCAGTAATGATGAAGAGCTTTAGAAATGGCTCCAACAATCTATTGTGCATCATATTAGCCTTTAATTTAGCTGGTTGGAATATTATTACAAAGGATGGCATCAATTTAAAAAATATATTTATTATGACCATTTTCTGAGTAAAGATAATCTAGAATTTAAGTCAAACAGTTTCTCCGGTATCATTTTACACAATAGCTGCAACTTAATTATTGTTTTTTTAAAACTCCATAACCTCTTTTAACACTTCCATTTTTAAAATCTATTATTTGGTTTTTTAATATGGCAACAATTTCTTATACTAGCCATATAGTATAAGCAAAAGAATTATGAATAATTAATTCATACTATTTAGAACCAAAATGACTTTCAGTGCATACAGGTTGACTTATTTACACACTCAATCCATTAGGACAATACTATTCATGTCTGACATTAAGAAAAAACAATCTAGTATCACAAAACTTACTTTAGACATTTGGAAAAGGTGGAAACAATTTCTGATCCTTCTCCTGTTCTCCCATAATTAATTGTCCAAATTTTAAACATGGATAAATGATGGTTGAAGGAACTAAAAGACAGGTGATTGAGTGTAATTTTTTCCCTCCTAAATATATATTGCAGAAAAAATGGTTAAAAGTTTGTATGTACTTTCAGATCAGACTGGTGTGACAATTTCTTCTCAAGGTCACAAGATCTTATACAGTATATCACTAGCATTAATTTCATTTCAAGGGAGCAGCAATCCACATGATCTTTCTTCTAATGAAAGCAACACTGCAGCATTGCACCACAAAATCCACCTTTTTGGTGCATACGTGTATGTCATGACACATAGAAAATGGGTGGACTTGTGTTGCACCATTGCTTTAATCACTCTGACCTTTGCCTTTGCCTTCAGGCTCTGTTATTTGAAGAATTGTGTACATCCACTTAATTTAAAATCAAAGGAAACTCTTCAGTTCATATACAACTGTTCCTGTGTATCACACTTAACAGGCTATCTAGAAAGCCTTAACAAGTATGGGAAGAGGATTTGGAATTCGAATATGACAAGTCAGCTGGCAACTATTTATGGCATAAAATTATCCTCAAAATTATTTTTTCAAGCATTAAGAAGTGATTAAAAATTATTCATTGCTAGTACTAGACACCCTTTAGATTGAATTATATGGAAGAAAGTCTTTCAATGTTGCTTTGGAGGAATTGTATTAAAATTAGTACAGACAGGTGGTTCTTGTTGCTTGCTCGATTCCATTCCAGAATAAATCTGTGACTCTGTGAATAACAAGATGTTGAGTTCAGGGTTGGCGGGGGGTGGGGGGTGGGGAGAATGTTAGGTTCTGAGATTTTCCTTCTTACTTATTTATGGTAGATTTTTCTGGCCCACCCCATTAGCATAGATCCATGCGGCCTCCTTATAGTAGCTGGCCTTCTTCTGAACGATTTCTCGGATGAGGATGGCTCATGCTGACTTCTCCACTCCGTGGCTCTTTCACAATCTTGTTTGAGGAGCTTCTAGAGCATGCTGTTGGAGCTCATCTGATTTCTCTGATTACCATAATTGTTCTGTGTGCATCAACAACATTCAGCAGTGCACTGAAGAGCCACTCTCCACAAAGATTATGAAACAGCAACAGAGTGGAGGAGCTGGTATGAGCCACATGGAGCAAGCAGGGCAATTCCGTTCATTACCAACTAATCCTGTAAGGTTTGCCGGTACTGAGCTAGGAGGAAGAGTAAATAGATCCAACATGCCTTGTAGACAGCAGACCTGCTGTGTGCACAACAAGTTTTCCACAAATAAGCAAGTGCACCTTTTTGTTTGCATAGGGAATTCTGGGAGTGAAGTCCACCCATCTTCAAGTTGCTGTGGTTGAGAAACTCTGCATTAGAGGAAAGCAAATTATATAGATTCCTTAGCCCTAAAACACATGATTTATGACTGTGCAAAAGCCTATCTGCCATTTGTGTCTGTGTGTAAAATAATAAAAACAAAGGCAAAATCACAGATTCATTAAACTTTTATCGGTCTACCTATCTACCTATCTAGTGGTCTGGTCTCTATCATTCACAGATATGTGAAACTTTGGATAATCAGACTGCAGATAACAATGACCACCCATATTATTATCTCTGCCCATTTGTATATCACTCTTCTTGGTTGGAGTTTTTAAAGGAATTGGAAAAATACACAATAATCTTTAATAATTAATTCAACTGTGGCTTTTCTGTCTATGTTTCCCAGGGATTTTACAATGATGCAACATGAGAAATTAATCCAATTTTGTTGTTAGCTGCCAGATTTACTGTTGCAAAACATTGGAAAATTAACATACATGGTTTTTGGATCAATGGTGTTTTAAACCGTGGGAAATTGCATTGGATGAAAAACTACCAACACAGCAAAAAGTTTTGAATAACTGTAATAATGCCTTAAGTATAGGTAAAGGTTTCCCTCGACGTAAAGTCCAGTCGTGTCCGACTCTAGGGGGCGGTGCTCATCTCCGTTTCAAAGCCTTAGAGCCGGCATTGTCCGTAGACACTTCCGGGTCATGTGGCCAGCATGACGACACGGAACGCCGTTACCTTCCCGCCGAAGCGGTACCTATTGATCTACTCACATTTGCATGTTTTCGAACTGCTAGGTGAGCAGGAGCTGGGACTAGCAACGGGAGCTCACCCCGCCGCGCGGTTTCCAACCGCCGACCTTCCGATCGGCAGCTCAGCGGTTTAACCCGCAGCGCCAATAACTGTAATAATGCCTTAGTTAAAGATTATTTTATTCATATTTGGCATGTTGTTGTTATATTAACAAAGTAATTCAAAGATATTTTGGGATATCTAAAAGTTTACATTTCCCCTAGTATTCTAAATTTGTTTATATTGTATATTAGTGGATTACTGTTTAAACAAAGCAATTGGTTCTAATTTGTCAGCCAAGGTACAAAGCAGATTCAAAAAGTTACTTATATTTAAGGACAATTTTTCCTATCACCAATGCTGAAGTAAAGTTCAACTGCTGATCCAGTTTGCTTCTTTCCATGGAATGAGAGGCACACAATCTTGGAGGAAGATGGGAAATCCTGGAAGTATGGCTTGGAATTGGAGGAGGATAGCTAGCTGGGGAATTGTGGGAGTTGAAGTCCATACATCTGAAAGTTGCCAAGGTTGAGAAACACTCCTTAAGATGTATACCTTAGTATATGTTCACTTTGCACTTTTACGATTTCTATAATAGTGAAGATTTGCATCATTCTGACTAACTGTAACAGTTTGTCTTGAATATATATTGGTACTAAAATATTTCTGATATTTATTACATTTGACCTGCTGTAGAAGTACAGTACATCTCTTTGGCCATCAAAATGATCAGTGATGATGAGATTTGTAATCCAATACAATTGAAGGTCAGACTGAAGATGGCTGATCAAAATAATATTTGAATGCTGATGCTTTTATGAAAACTTTAACATCTCAAGTTTTAAAAATTCCATTTTTCTAAGTATGTGCATTTTACAATGGAAATACCATAAATTACTCTTTCAACAATTAGGTGTCTTTTATTTGTGAATGTGCGAAGTGTACATTTACTTTGGCATCTTAAGAAGTTTTAGAATAAATGTGATCTTCAAATGACTAGTTAACTTTTGCTGGTCCCCCACCCTTTTTGGGTGTGTGTGTGGTTTTTTTTTACTGTGTATATTTGCCTGTAATTGACAAGCTGTTCCAAGGAATTAACTATTCCCTAGCTAGATGGTCTTTGTAAAGAAGAATATCCTTGAAGGTAATCAACAAACTGAAACATAGCATGTTTTCTTAGCTTGTAATTCCTGATAAATCAATACTAGGCAAACACTCTTATTTTAAAGGTTAAATACTTTAAGCCCTTTGATAGTAATTGAGTGTATTTTCAAGAGAGGTTTAATTTTGATAGGAAGTTTCCCCCACCCCCCTTCAGTTCCAATACTTCAATCACACTACTCCTGAGAGTACATAGCTTAGCTATAGCTCATACTGCATCCTAATTAATATGCACAACACTCATATCTATGTTTAATGCCTACAACAGTCTTATACTTTGGAATACAGATAAGAAGGCTGTGTAATGATACATAATTTTACAGGGCCAATCCTAAATCAGTATTGTTGTCTTTTGTTGGGTTGTCTAATTGCAAAATTAATCACAGTGATTAAAATCTGTCAGAGTGATGTACTAAGAATAAGAGGAATAAGAATATATGATGGTATTTGAACAATTCTTAGGTTTTGGGATAAAGCTTGAATTACCCAAATTAGGAATATTTGCTGAGTATTCTTCAGAAGAGACTGTATAACAACCACAACAACAGTGATGATGATGAAATACAGGAACAAACTATATTGACTGTTACAGCCAAGTTGGAGATCAGTGAGTAGGATAGATAAGGAGGGTAGGCTGTACCCAGAGAATTTGCCCCTATGTATGCTGTGCATGCAAGAAAAGAAAGCTGATAGCCTAGATTACTTAGGGCTAGGCTAAGGAAAAGAAAATGGAGCAGACAGCTTGAAATGCAGAAAAAGAAGATATAACTGGATGAGTGGGAAGAGGTACACAGGCTAGATTCCAAGATGTCATTTGCTGAGCAGCAGTAATGGCCTAGGACTAGGATGCCAAGGCCTATAAAATTATGTTTACATCATGGAAAGTCCCTAGAAGCTTACTAGGTCTACCAGAGATCAGCAGAAGTATGCAAAAATTGTAATCAATTCTGGAAAATCCTCAAGTTACCAAGTCTGTACCCAAATCCAAGACCCCACTGAAAAGTCAAGAACAAGGGAAGGAGAGTCATGCATCTGCTGGATGCTACCTGAGGACAGTGGAAAAGAAGACTGAGTCTTATGTTCAGAAGAAAGCCTTACTTACCAGATTTGTTCATGTTGGCATGCATAGCCCATCCCTGGTAGAATTTTTAGGAAGATTACTGATCACTGAGACTGAAGGACTTTTAGGAAGATCAGTGGTCACTAATCATTCTGAAGGATCAGTAGGTTATACACTTAGGTCCAAATCCATATTAAGATAATCAGTATTATCTAAGAGCATTCAGATATAGATTTGGGAATGGGGTTTGGGGTGTTTTCTCCTATTCTAATTAATCCTCTATTGGCTAAGGAGGGAGCTAATTTTTGGACTACAATGCAGAATGATGTACTTGTATATGCTTGCTTTGTGTACTCATGTGTAATAAAAATGAATTTAGTTTCCATGTCAACGCTATCTCATGAATTTATTTTTGGATCCAATACATGAAATCAGAAAGGCATAGCAAGAGGAAGATGTTTTTGTTCACTTATTTTCCAAGTATCTTGCCAAGCAGCTATTCTGGAACTCTCTAAAGCCAGAGTCAGTTGTAATGTACAGTGGTTAAGATGTTGGTTTTGGAATGGGAAGATCCAGATTCAAGTTCCCACTTAGAGTCCTCACTGGAAGGCTCTGTGACAGTCACTTGCTTTCAGTCCAACCAACCATGCGTGATTCTTAATGTGGAGATAAAATAGAAGCAATCGCCAGGTTGGCCTCCTTGAGTTCTGTTGTGACTGTAGCCTTCTAATCAGGCTGCAGGCTCAAGCATGCATAGCTGTTGGTTATCTACAGAGTCAGTCTGGTCCTTTGAAAAACAAGAAGCAGAACTTGGCCAAAGTTCATGAAAAGAGATGGGCAAAAATTAAAGCATTCCATCTCCCCAGCAAACTCTGAATAGCCTGTGAAACTCCCAAGAAGCTGAGGAAATCTAGGGAACTGAAGCAGAGGAACATGTGCTTTAGGTAACTGCTGTTTCTGCAAGGAATTTGTGCTAGGTTTTTGCTTTCTATAACTTATCAAATTGAGTATAATTTCAGCCCTTATTCATACTGCTTCCCCCCCGCTCTAGAATCGTATGATCTGTAGTTCTCTTCCCAATCTCTTTATGCATTTTTGGGGCAGATAAATCCTCACTGTAGTACACTAAAACCATCCTGGGCTCCATCCGGATAATTATATTTCCTTCTGGATTTTCCACTTTATTCATTTGCCACTGTTGTATTCATTGGTCAGCTCTAGACACCTTCTTCAACATGCAATGTTTTCATGTTGATATTTAAATTAAAAGATTTTAATATTTTATTTATTGTATTTATTTATCAAATTTTTATCACTGCCAATCTCTCCCCACAAGGAGGGACTCTGGGTGGTTTATACATTTGTTAAAAAAGTAAATTTTGATTTTGCTTATTTCTTGTGACATTGATTTGTATCTCAAAGTGGGAAGGAAGGGCTGAATTCTCTAGTCATCACACCTCTAGGCTACACAGTCAGGTGTGGCACTATTGAATTGAATTTTTCCAGTTTTGCATCTTGGCATTTACTCACCAGAATCGAAAGGTTAGGGCAATGGTTCTCAACCTTGGCAACTTTCCCACTGGTGGGGGAATTCTGGGAGTTGAAGTCCACACATCCAAAAGTTGCCAAGGTTGAGAAACTCTGGGTTAGGGAATGCATATCAGGTGAGGTGCTTCCTGGAAAAGAAAGAGTAGCAGCAGAAACTGCAAAGTCAGTATCCCAAAGCAGGAAGCAGGACAAGGATGTAAAGATCCTGGGGGGTTGGGGGAGAGGAAGTTAGGAATCTCCACTTTCCATCCTATAGATCTGAGGCATCTGTTATAACCGCTCAGAGCAAAGTGATATGGAAACTTAATAAAAGATAATTCATGTAGCATCAGATGAAATTTTCAATATTTCGGTAGTTATATTTTTATTTCTACATATATCTCTTTTCATTCTTAAGCTAATACAGGATGCATGTATGTTTAATTTGATAACAATTAGGTTTGTCTATGTTTTATTTATTTGTCAAATTCGTATAGCCACCCATGTCCTGGGTGGCATACAATAGTCAAATAAAAACAGTACATACTGTACATAAAAACAAGCATTAAAAATATAAACATCTACATTAAAAAATTAATTAAAACAGAAATATATACAAACTGCAGGCAGAGAGACCATGAGTACATCCACCTCAATAGTGGAGCCATCTCAACATATCTCCAGTTCCCTGGGACCCTCAGTCCTGGTGGCATAGCCAGATCTTGAAGGACTTCCAAAATGTCAAAAGGGATTGAGTTAATCAAATATTGGGGAAGAGAATGTTCCATAAGGCAGGCGCCATGACAGACAAGACCTACTGCCTGGGACCCATCAAATATAGGTCCCTGGCGGATGGTATCTGCAGCATGCCCTCTCTGCTGGACATAATAAGCCATTTTCCATTATACATAGTCCAATAAACTGTTGGACAACTCCCATTATGCAGATTTAGGGGAAAATGGCAACATTAAAAGTTACATCATAATTACATTTTACCATCATAGTTGATGGTAAATATTATATTAATATGTCTCTGTGGGTATGTCTGTGTGCCATTTCTAACTTTCCTTTCTTCTCAGTTTCTCTATTCTGCATGGTATATTTCACTTTAATAATACCCTCTAGTCTTTCAGCTAATATTTGAGATGATTTTAATTTAAAAGGAATGTGGAAAACTAATTTTCTAGAACTATCTCCCATTTTTTAATCTTGAAGTAGAGTAACAAAACGAATGCAGTATATGTAATATTTAATATATTCTACATAGATATTGATTTTAAAAAATAGCAAGAGACATTTTGACACCTTGATGAGTGATAAGATCAAGTCACTATACTTAAAGATGAACTGCAAAGACAGTTTTCTGAATTGACCTCTTTTTTAAAAAAAAATCTCCCATTTTCCAACCCATAATATAAAAGAAGGGTGCCTTCTAACCATTTAAAAATGTTAGGGCAATGGCCTAGTAAAGATTAGGCACCAACAGTCTTTTTACTATGTACTCATTTGGATTTTATGCCTATACTGAATGCTTTCATTTTCCATCCAAACAAATTACGTTAGCCAACATCACTGAGTTGGTTTAGATGGGTCATATGATCCAGAGTATGTGTTATTCAAGACTGGCAGCAGTGTGCTGGCAGGATCAATTTCTATTTCCTTCATTTGTTGATCACCTTCTCCTGATGTAGACATTAGACCATCCTAGAATCTCTTGCAAAAACTAAAGGAGCTTAAAACTATTGCATCTCAAACTGACCCCAACCCCCACAGTGGTAGATATTATATCACTGCCACAAGTAGATGTATAAAATACTAAATTGTTCCAGTCATAAGATTTGGGCACCAGTATTGTTCTATAATTGTTTTATATTGTTTTTATTGTGAACCGCCCAGAGTCCCCCTTTGTGGGGGAGATGGGCGGTGATAAATTTGCTAAATAAATTTGCTAAATAAATAAATAACTGTATTTGTTCTTAATTCCCAATAAAATTATAATTGCACTAAGTGCAGTTAACTTTGTCAGGATCCATCCCACAATCTTATAAGAGCATAATGTTGAAACAAACATTCAATTATTTCTCTCATTTGCTTTTGTACCAAATATTGGTATTGTTTGATAGTGTAATCATGTAAAAATGTCTGTTTTAAAAAGGAACAATGAGACATATCCTACTATATCTGAATGCATATGTAGTGTTCGAATGCACAATGCTGATGTTACACACTTCTGTTGTACATTAATTTTACAAAAATTCTGCAATTATCCATGCATAATTGGCTGGCCAGAATATGTACATTATTTTTGAAGGACAAGACCAGAAAAGAGAAAAGGGGAAATGATACCTTTGAGAATTCCTACCAATATACCCATTTTAATATCAAGAATCTTTCAACAGGGTTGGGTGAAAAATATACAGATTACAATTTTTGGAAGTTCCTAAGTTACAGAATGATGAATAAACTTTTCATTTCATTTGAAAGGGATAGTGCTTATACTTTTTAACAAATAAATAATAATTACATAGTGATATTTAAAAAGTAAAAACATTTTTGTGTCTCCTTTCAGCCCTCTGTCCTGAGACACAACAACAGGATGTGCCTTGGAAAAGAGTAAGTCACCAAATTATGTTTTTCCTAAAATGGTATGTGTACTGTATGTAACCGTATATCCATCCAGTCATCATTGTGATCTAGCAATAGTCTTGAAAAATTGATCACAGTAGAATACACTCTTCTTAAACATTGGTTTTATATTGAACTAAGTTATTTAGGAAATAAAGTCAGCTCATGAAATGTAGCACTTACTAGATTATGGGATTCACGTGCTAGATATATCAATTAAAACAAACTAAGAAATATTGTAGAGGTAGAGTTTATATGGGACATACTAAAGGTATATATTATATGGTTCACATAGCATTTTATATACTTTATGGGTATGATTATCACTGTTTAAAAGATAATGATGATGATGATAGCAAATATATATATATATATATATTTTCCTACACTATCTACTAGGGAGTAATTGTTCATGGACTCAGTTTCTGAGATCTTTGAAGAGGGTTGTGATCATGGTGTCATCAGTTACCAGAGCCCAGGGACAAAATACAAAATGAAAGATGTTCTTAGTTTTGGTTCTGTCACAGTAGAACTCTCAGCCTCAATGTTCATTGTCTTTGAGCATTACCCCTAGGTTTTTGTTCCTTTTGATGCCATTGTTGCTGTTTGAATGGAATACTGATGGGGCTTTTAAAATACTCTTCTTAGCTTTTTTCCATCTTTATCTTAGTTTATAAACTGTTCTGTGTTTTTAATAAAAAGCAATATTCATATGAATAATAATTCTGATAATCAGTCTTCCAAAATATCTCTGGACTTTGCAACCTATGGGATTATGGGGGATTATGTATACAAAAGTCCACATGTGACTTTTCAGTTTCCCTCCCTGAATCTTTTATTCCTAAAATGAAAAGTTTCTTCTTATCATGGGGGGAAAGTTTCTACCCATCATGGGGGAAATGGGGCAGAGAAGGGGGACAACAAAGTAAAAGGCTCACCTTTGGGTTCCTGAAGATGAATGTAAAAGTGGGCCTTTTACTTTCATGTCCCCCTTCTCTGCCCCATTTCCCCCAAGATTAGGACAGCTCCAACTCTTTTGGGATTTAGAAAAGCCATTAAGGCCTTATTGTTCCAGGAAGCCTTTAGGAACTGAAAGTAGATGTGGGTCCCCCAACAGGAAGTGATCATTGTAGAAGAGCAGAGATGGCCTTGGAGAAGGTATGTGGCAACCTTTAGTAAAACATGAACTTAGCCTGGGAAAACAAGAAAGCATGAGAAAGAAACCAAAGATCGCCACACCTTGACTCTCTTTGGTATAAGAGGAAGGTAAGCGGAAATGCTGTCAGGCTTTCAGGATTCTAGTGTGTGTACAGTATGTAATGCATTGATTGATTGATTGATTGATTGATTGATTGATTGATTGCCTGCATCAATAAAGCAGAGTTCTGGTATTTCTGGTATCTGTTTCCTGACCTGCCCTACCTTAAAGGCCTGCAATTGTTTATATATTGTTCCTCAGTGCAATGTGATTGATGAGGTTTTTCTGTATATTGCTATATATTGTTTTAACCCTTTTAGTAATGTGGAGTTTACATTACTTAAAGTCGGTTGTGACTGAAGCTGCATATATTTAACAAAAATAAATTCAGCAAGTCAGAATTTAGTCTTTCCATAAATCTTTGCTGGGACTTAGATTCAATGTCTGTGAAGTAGTTAAAGAAGATTTCATCACTGAGCATATCAGAAATCACAGCAGCTAGTTCCCACACATTTTAAATTGGGGATGGCAGATATCTTCTAGGCTTTAAGCCTCTGGAGTGCATGTTTTAGAGATGAAGAAGTAGGTCATTTTTTCTTATGCTGCAACATCTTCAGAAAAGAAAGGAGAGGAAAGGAAAGAAAAGATTTGAACACACACAATTAAAACCTCTTTTCAATTCCTTCACATATGCACACATAGAAACATGAATGCAAACACCTTGCTTCTCTGAAATCATGAAGAAACAAAGTTATAAAATTTGTATTACAGAATGCCTTTCATGGTTAATAATGTACGTGTTCAACTAAAGCTTGAAACTTCATAGCTCTGTAGGTTATAATACAACCCCGTCATGCACTTAAAGGACTGGATTCCTTTAGTGTTTATAGCAATAGTTACATACATTTTAGTACCATTTTTATGAGAAACAAAGAATTTATGTCTACTCTACTGGCTTTAGAGACTCAATTCCTTGTGTCATGGTAGGTTATGTCTTTATTGCCAAGACCTTGTTTGTTTGTTTGTGTGTATATATATATATATATATATATATATATATATGTGTGTGTGTGTGTGTGTGTGTGTGTGTGTGTGTGTGTAAATAGCGTACATGGAAGAAACTTTTCTTGCCATTGTGGCATTCACAATTCAAATATTTTCAAACACTTAAAACAATGATTGAAACTTGATCCCATGGCAAAAGTGAAAGTCTATTAATCAAATATTTTTAAAAGAATCTAAAATAATCTTCTCTGGTTTATAACCATAATACTGGGAAATTCAATATTTCTGTTCAAACAAAGAAGCTAGAAGATATATTTACAGAAAGTCTTATGATGTTTGTAGTTGACTTTGCAGAAGACAACATTTATAAAACCTTTACAGTGCATGACAGGTGTCATGAATTCTCCTGAGGATTAGTATATTCAGATATTGTCTTTCATTTGAACTTCAAACACACATTTTACTGAGGTGTGTTTTTAATAGCTTTTGGAAATTAATCCCTTTATATTTGTCTCATTCTAATATCTTCCATAAATTTATTTCGGGAAACAAGTTTCCACAAAGCTAAATGTAACTATAATTTTGTATATCAGAAAAAGGAAGCTGATTAAATAAGGAACATGTATATTCTATTTTTGTTCTTTCAATAAATGGAAAACCTAATGGAAAACATATTTACCAATTTCCTTCCCAATTTTCCCAAATAATACATTTACTATAATTGAGAATTGTCTTAAATCTTTTGAACATCACAGTTTTTCTTGGAGAGTTTTAAGGGTGGTCTAACTGTTCTGTCACTGATTAGGAAAAAAAAAATATTGTTTCTATGTTCTACTTAAAGTTGTGTGTTTTAAATTAGTCATGACTACCTTATAACTTCAATTTTTAACTGTAATTAGTCATGGCTAACTCTTGTTAGATAGAGATCTCTGTGTATGAAATTGGTGAACAAACTAAAATAAAAACCATTCCAGAATGTGAAGCAATGCTTAACAGATTGATCAATAATTTTAAATGATGGTTATGGGGGAGGCAAGATTTGATCCTCCTAATTTGTAGGTAGGAGAGAACGATTACTTCAGAAAAATTATCTGAAACAAGTGTTAGGTTTGAAATACACTTGATTTGGTTTGGTTTGGTTTTACACCTGCATACAAATAGCTGCAGTCTGCATGTCAGGTCAGTTGTGAGCAATATAAACATTTTAGTTTCCATTTTTCTGCACATATGCTTGTATATATATTTAAGCTCTGATCTGTCTCTTCTTTTTAGGGGGGTTATATCTTGACTTTCTGACAACGAATGATGATCAAAATGGCAAGCAAAAAACAATAACAGTGATGTTAAAACATAATTATGCTTTTCAGTATGCATAATGATGCATATTTAAAATGCAAACACAAAAATTAAAACAATTCAGTCACCAATACCTATTCATGTATCTAATACCTGCCTCTGTGTTGTCATAATGAACATTCAAGGCATCGTTTTTTTAAAGTTTTATTATTTTGTAAGCAAATTTAACAGACAAAAATAAAACATGCAACATCCAAAAATAATAATTATAATAATAAAGTGAAAAAGGAGAAAATCCAATGAGGAGTATTAATATATAGCAAACTCAACCTTTTAACATGTCATTAAAGCTAGAACATATAAAAACATAGGGTTACATCTCTTCATTTCTACAGCATAAGGAAACTTCAGAGCTTGATAATTCTTAGAAAGAGTTCCATGACAGTAGGTTCAAATAAAAGTACAATTTTTATGGCATATAAATTAGTCCTGGGGGCGGTTAGTGACTTGAAGAGGCCCCCGTGAATTGTTTATTTGTTCAGTTGCTTCCAACTCTTCATGACTTCATGGACCAGCCCACGCCAGAGCTTTCTGTCGGTCGTCACCACCCCCAGCTACCCCAAGGACAAGTCTGTCACCTCTAGAATATCATCCATCCATCTTGCCCTTGGTCAGCCCCTCTTCCTTTTGTCTTCCACTTTCCCCAGCATCAGCATCTTCTCCAGGGTGTCCTGTCTTCTCATTATGTGGCCAAAGTACTTCATTTTTGCCTTTAATATCATTCCCTCAAGTGAGCAGTCTGGCTTTATTTCCTGGAGTATGGACTGGTTTGATCTTCTTGCAGTCCAAGGCACTCTCAGAATTTTCCTCCAACCCCACAGTTCAAAAGCATCTATCTTCCTTCTCTCAGCCTTCCTCACGGTCCAGCTCTTACAGCCATATGTTACTATGGGGAGTCCCATTGCTTTAACTACGTGGACCTTTGTTGTCAGTGTGATGTCTCTGCTCTTAACTATTTTATCGAGATTTGACATTGCTCTTCTCCCAAGGATTAAGCATCTTCTGATTTCCTGACTGTAATCAGCGTCTGCAGTAATCTTTGCACCTAGAAATACAAAGTCTATCATTGCCTCTATGTTTTCTCCCTCTATTTGCCAGTTATCAACCAAGCTGGTTGCCATAATCTTGGTTTTTTGAGGTTTAACTGCAAGCCAGCTTTTGCACTTTCTTCTTTCACCTTCATCATAAGGCTCCTCAGTTCATCCTTGCTTTCAGCTATCAAAGTGGTATCATCTGCCTATCTGAGACCCCAGCCTTAGATTAGTCAAGCCCAGCACGCCGCATGATGTGTTCTTCATACAAGTTGAATAGGTAGGGTGAGAGTATACAGCCCTGCCGCACTCCTTTCCCAATCTTAAACCAGTCTGTTTTTCCGTGGTCTGCTCTTAACATTGCTACTTGGTTGTTATACAGATGCCTCAGGAGCCAGACAAGATGACTTAGTATCTCCATACTGCTAAGAACTTGCCACAATTTGTTATGGTTCACACAGTCAAAGACTTTACAATAGTCAATAAAACAGAAATAGATGTTTTTCTGAAACTTCCTGGCTTTTTCCATTATCCAGCGGATATTGGCAATTTGGTCCCTAGTTCCTCTGCCTTTTCTGAACCCAGCTTGTACATCTGGCAATTCTCACTCCATGAATTGCTGAAGTCTACCTTGCAGGATCTTGAGCATTACCTTACTGGCATGTGAAATAAGTGCCTCTGTTTAATAGTTTGAACATTCTTTAGTGTTTCCCTTTTTTGGTTTGGGGATATAAGTTGATTTCTTCCAATCTGATGGCCATTCTTGTGTTTTCCAAATTTGCTGGCATATGGCATGCATCACCTTGACAGCATCATCTTGCAAGATTTTGAACAGTTCAGCTGGGATGCCGTCATCTCCTGCTGCCTTGTTATTAGCAATGCTTCTTAAGGCCCAATCAAGCTCACTCTTCAGGATGTCTGGCTCTAACTCACTGACCACACTGTCAAAGCTATCCCCGATATTGTTATCCTTCCTATACAGCTATACAGGTCTTCTGTATATTCTTGCCACCTTTTCTTGATCTCTTCTTCTTCTGTTAGGTCCTTGCCATCTTTGTTTTTGATCATGCCCATTTTTGCCTGGAATTTACCTCTGATGTTTCTAATTTTCTGGAAGAGGTCTCTTGTCCTTCCTATTCTATTGTCTTCTTCCACTTCTGTGCATTGCTTGTTTAAAAATAATTCCTTATCTCTTCTGGCTAACCTCTGGAATTTTGCATCTAATTGGGAATATCTCCCCCTATCACTGTTGCCTTTTGCTTTCCTTCTTTCTTGGGCTACTTTTAGTGTCTCAGCAGACAGCCATTTTGCTTTCTTGGTTTTCTTTTTCTTTGGGATGTATTTTGTTGCCACCTCTTGAACAATGTTGTGAACTTCTGTCCAGAGTTCTTCTGGGACCCTATCTACTAAGTCCAGTCCCTTAAATCTATTCTTCACCTCCACTGCATATTCCTTAGGAATATTAGTGAGTTCATATCTAACTGATCTGTGGGTCTTCCCTAATCTCTTCAGTGAATTACATGAATTTAATTAAGAACTTCCCCATCTTGGATTTTATATTTGTATTTACATTGTTATTTAAGAATACTGTTTTTACTGTATTTTAACCTGTATTTATTTTAGTTTTATTGTAAACCGCCCAATGTCACTCCTTGCATGAGATGAGCGGTGATGAAATTTTAAATATAAATAAGCAAACATTATTAAGAGCTCTTTAAAACAGGAGCAAACATTTTTAGGGAAGGGGAAGGACCTCTTAAGAGCTCTCTTAAGAGATGGGTGGGAATGATTATTGGAGATATACATATCATACCCTACCTCGTTATTTTTCTTTCTGTGTAATCCATACACACAAGAGGAAGAAACACAGATCACAACAGGCACATAGAAATAAACCATATTTACACACCATTCAAATGAGACAATAAAAAAGCTAAGGAAACAAAAAGACCAGAACACCTCCTTGTCAGCATCCAACACCCAGATAAGCAGGGATTGTCACCAGACAAACAATCAAGCAGAAAACAACACCCTGATCAAGGAACCATCAAGGAGAACACCATACCCCCACCAGCACTGGCTGGGCAAGCTACTGTATATAAACAGGCAGCAAACCCCACACTCACTTGCTCTTATGCTGTTTCCTAGTTGAGTAATGGAATATCTGCAAGCAAACAGCCAAGCTCAGAGAGCACCAAGGACTCCACAGATCAGAATGCTGGCTACCCCGCTCCCATTCTTGTTTTCATTTATCTCCTACATAGGGGGTAACTCTGCAGAAGAGAACTTCTATCTGTGGACTTCTGAATCAACCTCCATGCATTTCAAAGATTCTTCTCTGCAGATGGATAGCCTGCATCTGTAAGGGCAGGAAGAATACTCTGTCCTGAACTCACTCACATTCTCAGGTTTCCCGGAAAGGGTGCACAGATCACTATAACTCCAGGCTGCTTTCAACCTTTGTATATATTCAGTTATAACTCATCAAGTCACCTGGCAAATTGGGTGACCATGTAAGTCTAATAATTAAATCATACAATAAAAAGTTTGTATTTATTTTTATTTGTACCTTTCCTTAATATATACTTTTTAAAAGATTTTGAGCCAAAAAATTCATTGCAGTTCCAAGGAAAGGAAAACTGTGAAAGAAAATGGTCTTGGTGAGAATGCCCAGTTTTTGTAGAGTTGTAAGTAGAGGTCAGGCCAATTTAGAGCTTCAGGAGGAGACTACCAAGAAATTCCAACAATGTAAGCTAAACTGGAAAGGTGTTTTTTTTTAATTGCTGAGTGAGATGAGGAAGCATAGAGGCAATTCCTGAGTGGAGATATCACCTGTATTTTCTACAGCCACATGGATGCTGGGACTTGAGAAGCTGGCAGTAGAGGCAGCTAGAGGCTTGGGATAGGGGGTAGCATTAGAAAAAGAGGGAAGAGAGGGAAACTGCTTCTATACAAAACAGCCCATGCCAAGCCTTCCAATTGCAGCTGCTGAGACCTTCAGGAGAAGGAAGAGAAGGAAGAAGAAGCCAATGTCAAGAGGCACTATGCAGGCCTTTTTCTCTGTTAGGGCAAAGAAGTATCCAATGACCTGGGTGCACTCCATACTCTGGCCATTGCCTTTTAAATACCACAGAATTAATAGCAAATGCTCAATTGATAGCTGACCAACCAGGTGGTAGAAAGAATGTGGAAGGCTCCTGGAGCTCTGAAGGGCTTCAGAGAAAGTGTCTGAGTGTCACATATTTTCCACTGGTTGACCGTTTGTGTGTGTGTGTGTGTGTGTGTGTGAAGCCGCATTTTATAAATTGAAGCTCACACCTAGCAACTTATACCTTGAAGGCCTCCTTTTTTAATGGATAGCTGTGGGGAAAAGCACAAGGTCAAACTGCATTATGTCTATCCATTTTTTCTCTCCTCTGCAAGTTGCAGGAGAAAAGTCATTGGCAAAGAGTAGAACTAGCAAAGTAAAGACAATCAATTGTCTACTTAGGGCAGTTTTTCATGCCATTTAATCTGAGTTGCCCAGGAACCTTAGTTGCACTGGGAATTTCTCTGCTTCAAAATTTTATCCTTCAAATTGTGGAAAATCGTAAATGAAGAGGAAGTAATACAAACGAAGGGACGTTGTAGGAGAACTGTCTTATTCTAGGATAACCAAAAATCAGAAAGAATCTGGTAGCCGTCAGAGTGGCTAAACCAATGCAGGACAGGATGGAGAGGAAGAACACACTATGCATCCAGTGAAATTAGCTGTAGCTCACAAAAGCTTATGCCTTTTAATAAAATCTTTTATCAGAAAGGTGCTACCAGCTCTTTTGAAAACAGCAGGCAGAGCTTGCCAGAACTCTACCATTTATTTGTGTGGTATGGAGACAGAGGATCCTGAATTTAGCAAGCCAATAAACAAACATAAAACTTCTATAGGTGGAGCTTCATTGCCAGTATGGGCTGCCCACCACTTCCTGAGTGCAGGAATACGGGTAGTTCTCATTTAGCAATTACCTCATTTAGCGACTATTTGCAGTTACAACAGTGATGAAGAAGTAACTTTATAACTTGTCCTCATATTTACTACCTTCACAGGTCTGTAAAGCAAAGGAAAGATGAAGTAGGACCATGAGCACAGTCGCAGTTTCACTTAGCAACTGCTTCACTTAATGACCAAGTTGCCAGCCCCAAATGTGGCTGGCAACTTGGTCATTACAGGTAAACAAGGACTACCTGTAGATGACATTATCCTACTCTCAATCTCAGCCTGTTGCAAATGCACCCCACACCCATGTTTTCCTGCTTCAACTCAAACCTGCTGTTTTCTCACCTGATCCATCTTACACCCTTGCCAGGAGACAGTCTCCAGCACTTCATTCTAATCTAGTGGCCGCCTCAGTTCCAACTACCTGTAGTGCCTGGCATGCTCCCTCCCCTCCAGCTGGTTGCTGCCCCGGGCAGCCATTTCCTCCTGAGCTGCCAGGCTCCCATGTTTTCTGCTCTTTCCTCACCCTGTTTTCCCACCCCCTTCAAAAACTCATTGCTCCATTCAATACTTGTATTTTACAGGGGGCACCTTTCAATTCCTGCCCAGGCTGGGTGAAGCATGCTCCTCTTGCTTTCCCACTCTGCCCACAGTGCTGCAATCCTGCCCTTCCCTTCCCTTCCCTTCCCTTCCCTTCCCTTCCCTTCCCTTCCCTTCCCTTCCCTTCCCTTCCCCTCCCTTCCCTTCCCTTCCCCTCCCCTCCCTTCCCTTCCCTTCCCTTCCCTTCCCCTCCCTTCCCTTCCCTTCCCTTCCCCTCCCTTCCCTTCCCTTCCCTTCCCTTCCCTTCCCTTCCCCTCCCCTCCCTTCCCTTCCCCTCCCTTCCCTTCCCTTCCCTTCCCTTCCCTTCCCTTCCCTTCCCTTCCCCTCCCCTCCCTTCCCTTCCCTCCCTTCCCTTCCTTCCCTTCCCTTCCTTCCCTTCCCTTCCCCTCCCTTCCCTTCCCCTCCCTTCCCCTCCCTTCCCTTCCCCTCCCTTCCCTTCCCCTCCCTTCCCCTCCCTTCCCTTCCCTTCCCCTCCCTTCCCTTCCCTTCCCTTCCCTTCCCCTCCCTTCCCTTCCCTTCCCTTCCCTTCCCTTCCCTTCCCTTCCCTTCCCTTCCCACAATGTAGGCACATTGCTACTGTAGTTTTTTGAAGCTGAACCATCCATTCTTTCTTGCAACAAAGTTTCCATGGACTTAAGAGACACCATGAGAACGAAAGAACAACTGGTTCCCTTCTTCCTTTGATTATTGTAGCATCAGAACACTGATGGTGCCAAAAAGGGAAAAAAGAAAGGCTGTGTGTTAAAGGCCAAGGGGATAACGGAGGAAGGGCCACGTGAAGGCAGTCACATATGCAAACATCTGGAAAAGCAAAGGAAAAGGATAGGGAAGCATGAGGTGAGAACAAGTCCTAAAAAGAACAAGAGGCACTGATAGACCTGCCCAGACCAGAGCCACCCAGTGAGACTTGCCTTCCCTGCATGGACAGGGAGAAAAAGAAGAGAAGGAAGGATCACTCTGCTCCAGTGGTGTCTGGGCACTCCTCTAGCCTCCCGATTGCCCACTGCAATCTGGACTGGAATGTCTGAGGTTAGTCTAAGAAGCAGCCTGCAGCAGCATGGAAGACAAGGCAAAATTGCTTGATGACCCCTTCCCCTGTTCATTGCTGAGTGTTGGCATTCTGCATTGAGAGAGAGCTTCTAAGGGGCCACAATTTCCAATATGCTTAAAGCATAGCATATTTCAAACCAAGTACATTTTCTGTTGTTTCTTAATTAATTAGTTGTGCTAGAGATAACTGTTGTATCACTGAGCATAGGGGCAATATTTTTCCCCCTTTCCTCCCATCCATGATCAGGATAGAAATCATTCATAATGTAAAAGATTTGTAAAATCTTTTGTAAAAGATAATCTTTTTCATAAATGGTTCTTGGGATAGCACAGAACAAACCAGATTTGAGAAACCACAGTAGATGAAGGATGATCTTCCTTTTTTATTCTACTAGTTAGTAATATTTCATTTGATTTATGTACTGTGTTTGTCCAGGAGCTCAAGGCAACATTTACCTTTAGTGTGTAGCTTTGTAAGAGATGCACTTGCTTTCTCTTGCTTTCTCACTCTAAAATGTAAGCTTACGGAATGTGTTTTATCAGCCACAGCAGAATTATTTTCAAAAAATGTGTTTAATTAAGCATGTACTCTTCTACCGGAACAGCTATCCTAAATCAAGCTGTGATTTTCCAGGTGTTCTCCTGGTTTAGAATATTTTAAACATTTCCAACCTCCTTTTTCTTAAGAGTGTTATGCTAAAATGTCCAGCTTGGCAACTTTACTGTATTTTACAAGTAGATTCTAAGACATTTCCAAACAATGGTGTAATAGACACAGAGAAAACAGAAGTGTTGTCAGGCTTCATCTGTCACTAAGAAGGTTCCTGAGCCAGCAGAAACCTGGTGCCTTCTTAGATATAGCTCTCTGTTGTTAATGTCCCACAAAAACTGGATACTTTCCATAGGGAAAGAAAAATGTTGGAAAAAAGCAAACTAATATTCCTCTTTCTTTTTTATTTCTCAATGAGACATTTAACAGAAACATTTGCCACTGGGATGATCATGAAAACCAACAGAATTGGTTACAGATAGTCCTCATTTAGTGATCACAATTGGGACCAGCAGCGTGGTTGTCAAAAGAAGCAGTCACTAAGTGAAACTGTGACTGTGCTCATGATCTTACTTCAGCTTTCCTTTGCTTTACAGACCTCTGAAGGTCATAAATGTGAGGACTGGTTGCAAAGTTGCTTTTTCAACACTGTCATAACTGTGAATGGCCGCTAAACAAGGCAGTCGCTAAATGAGGACTACCTATAGAAGGTGTAGTTGACTGATCTCCCCAAAAAACCTCAGGAATGTGTAGGAGCATATAGATGTTCCATATGACTCAACTAACATGTTAAAATAATTTTCTTTATCAGAATCATCTACAGAATTTATTACATTTCTCAGCCTCTTAACTTCAAGATTGTTCCACCAGCATTCCATAGAACAGACCTACTAAATTATGTAGCCCATTATATAAAATTGTTGGGTGTCTAAAAATTTGAAGAGATTAAATTGCTTAGAAAATAGAAAATGCCTATTTCTATTCTCCTCTGTTCCATTCTGGAGAATATTTATCCTTTCCTGCCTAATAAAGTGTGATGCAATTTTGATACATCAGTAAATCAGGCAATATTGTTCATTTATATTTTATTATAGTTAAAGGAAGCAAATACTTTTTATCTTCCTATTGCTTCCTTCTTCCACAATTAATTATGTCAAAATTTCTCCAAGCATAATTTTCATGGAATTTTTTTTTTAAATTTCCTTAGAAAAAAAATTACATTATTCTGTCTGCTTCCTCTAAAAAATAGTTGGTGAAATGGTCTCCCCAATTTCATCCTCCATTTAAATGATGAACGAACTTTGAAAGCCATTTCTGCTAGTGCTTGCATGCACACATTCACACCTCTTTATTCTCCTTATTGCATAATAAACAGTCATTCCATTCTATACTCATCCTGTCTTTCTTTCAATTGACTTGCAAGAGAGCTAAAAATATATTTTAGCCATAAATTTAAAAATGAATTAAATAACAAAGCTGGTGGCAAGTTAACCAAAAAAAGTTAAGTAATAAGGTCAAATACCCCTTTCAGAAGCTTGTTGGGTGGATACTCTGGGTCCCCCCCCCCCTTCCAGCTCCCAAAGCTTTCTCCAAACACATCCCTGAAGATCAAGAGAATTTTCTGAAGAAATTGGGTTGTGGTTTGCGGGCCTGAGCAAAGAGAGAAAAACACAAATATTGCCTCACAGCCCATTCCATTCAGCAGTCTTTCTAATGTTTTCCTATTTTCCAAGGAGAATTCCCCAACCCGCCTGGGTTCTGGAGCCTGAAAACTAGGAAAGGTTTTGAAATTTTATTTTACATGAGAGATCTATGGATCCAGTTGATTGTATGTCACCAAAACCTGCCCTAACAGGGCATCAGAAAAAATAAATCCTCCAGGAAAAACAAAAACATATACATGTGTACTGAAAATGTCTAGAACTGGTGTTCTGAGCCTCTGGTGTGGTTTCCAATGCCCTTCTGAGCTGTGCTCATGTGCTGGCCCATATGGTCCTATAGCTTGGCAGCTATGATGTCTGATAGGACTTTCCTTGTTGTGGGGAGGCAGGTTATTGGCCAGTAGTTGGGCAATGTTGTTCCCTTGTGGGGGATTTTCATGATCAGTACTGCCCTTCCTTATGTTAGCAGTCTGGTGGGAGCCTGCTGCTACATCTCCACACCCTTCTGTAGTTCTACCGGCTGACTAGCTTTTCTCTGAGTTGCCTTGATCTTAGCCTCCAAATTCATTTTCTGGGGGAGGGGGTATGTACTGTTCTTCTTGTTGTTGTAGTCAAGCATTTCCAGGATTACAGCAGCTGTAGTGTATACCAGTTCATTTGTTTGAGTTATGGTGGTAAGTAGGGATTGTCTTGAGGGTAACTAGCTGTTTCTTAGTTAGTGTGGATGTAGGTCCATCCATAGTTCCCTCATATAT
The DNA here is from genome assembly GCF_035149785.1 of Candoia aspera. Classification (NCBI taxonomy): domain Eukaryota; kingdom Metazoa; phylum Chordata; class Lepidosauria; order Squamata; family Candoiidae; genus Candoia; species Candoia aspera. The sequence continues at coordinate 190,780,788 of NC_086154.1, forward strand.
CCCCTCTCATTAGGTCGACTGTTGTAGTAGCATTCCATCAATTCCAGGTTCTTTTGTTTCATCCATGTATGGTTTGTTCCAGTAGCCCACTTATCATCAGATTTTCCTTGTTCCCCAACTTCTGGCATGGACCTTGTTAATCCAGGCGACATCCAAGCTGGCATGACTCTCTTAGTTCATGTTACTCTCATATCTGATGTAGGCAGGTGAAGCATTAGGGGTCTTTGCCCAAGGACCCCTACTGGCCAGGTAGGTACCAGCTGGGATTCAAACCCTGGACTCCCATGTCAAAGGGCAGTGCTCTAACCACTACACTATCTAGCCGCTCGCTCTGGATATTCCTATATACTGCCCTGATATCAATTAATACACCTGATGTAAGATTGTTTGCAGTATATCAGAATTATTTTATCACAACGTTGAGGATATACAATTATCAAGTCAAATGCTTGTTTTTAGGTGTTTCCTAACCATCATATGTTATCTGAGGCTAGATTTCCAGGCACTTTGTTGTTAGTCAAACATCTTGCAATTATCTAGCTTAGGCACATATTGGAATGCTATAATAATAAGTAATACATTTTGACAGTTATAAACTATATTTCCTCTACATTTTTTACACAGCTTTGAAGGAGTTGCCCTACCTGAATATGACAGTCTATATTCAGTGATTTATCACATGGTATCTTTCTCTTGCTTTCCAGCATCAACAGGTTATAAATAAAAGAACTAAGGCCCTATATCATTGCCCCAAACCTTTCTACTTTTCTTGTTTTTGTTCAGCTGGAAAAACAAACCAGAGCCTTTGTTGTAAGCTTTAACGTTATTCAACGGTAGGATGATATACTGTAACAAAAGGTTATAGGGACTCTGGGCCAGTGAGTAGTGTTGTTCTGCAGACTCTTTCTCCGGTCATACTACTTGCCAGGAAAAGTCTTGTGACATCACACTAACTACTCTCCACAGAGCCATTGGCATACTCCAATCCTTGGGATGGCTCTGGGAATTATGAATCCTTGGAAACAGTTTCCTGTCGTACCATCCAATCCCAGTCAGAGTCTAAAGTCATTTCCTAATTGTTGGGGTCAAAGTAATCAAGCCTTTGGAACATGTTGTTAAAAGAATTTCCTGTGTTCATTCATCAGTTAATCAAGCATGGCTATGCTACTGATGTATAGATTGACCCCTGAGTGACATGAGTGCTTTAAATTCAAAAACAAATCAGAATTGTTCTTTACTATGGAATGAAGTTACTGGCCACCAATTCAGGTGAACCCACCAGTTGAGGGAAAGGGGAAAGAGAGGAAATGAAGGAAAAGAGAACTTCAATCAGTTTCTAGTAATGGTGGTATTTATCCCCATCTGCTGTTCTAAGTTTTAAAACCTCTCACCATAGATGTAAATTCCCCTGAAGGGACAACTCACCATCTCAAGATTTTGCAAGTGAGCACCTGGGTGGAAAGATGTAGGAATTTACAGACACCATAATCATCTGGGATTTTCTTGTCTCCATCTGCCTTCTCCTTTTTATCTTGGGGTTGAGTTCCATCCTCTCATTAGTTGATCCTTCCTTCCTTTCTTCTATTATAGACTGTCTTACTACAACAAGAATCTGGGCAATTCACAATAGTTCAGTTAAAATAAAAAGCAAGTGCAAAAATATATACTCTCTACTCAAGTATGACAGAAGTTATCCTGAAGATACCTGGGAATGAAGCCATGAATGGAGGGTTCTTGGGCTTCCTTTGATGTCCGTGTTTCCCTGTGAGTTCAGTCCCCTTTTCCGGCCAGCTCCCTTACCAGGGTAATTTTCTTCTCTTTCTGGCTGTTACTAGGATATATTCTCTTAATACCAGGATACCTATGCAAAACTAAAATGGAGAAATTCAGGGGAGGGAAAATTAAAACCAAGAGTTTTTGCTTTTCAGATAGGGCATGGGGATTTTTTTGTCTTCAGTGAGGTTTTATGTTCCAGCCAACTATCCAGGACTGCCGCTGAGAGTAAAAATTAGACAAAGGCTGATAACATACATAATGTTATGAAGTGTGTTTCCACCAAAGTTATTACGAGTTTAGTATAGGTAGTCCTCTCTTGTAATGGATAACACTAACTTAAATTATATGGTAAGGTAATATATACTTCTTCAGCAAAGGATCATTACCTTGCCGTGGTGCTGGAACTTGAGCACCTCAATGATACCATGAGCTAAACTGTGAAGGGACACCCAAGGTCATGACAGAGAGGTCAGACTAAATGCGATCCCTGGGGAAGGTAATGGCAACCCAGCCCAGTATTCTTGCCGTGAAAACTAAATGGATCAGTACAACCAGAGATATGTCGGTATACCATCAGAAGATGAGACCCCCAGGTCAGAAGATGGTCAAAATGCTACTGGGGAGGAACAGAGGATGAGTTCAACTAGCCCCAGACGTGATGACGCAGCTAGCTGAAAGCCGAAAGGATGGCTAGCAGCCGACGGTGCTGGTGGTGAATGGCGAATCCAATGTTCTAAGGATCAACACACCATTGGAACCTGGAATGTAAGATCTATGAGCCAGGCCAAATTGGATGTGGTTATTGGTGAGATGTCAAGATTAAAGATAGACATTTTGGGCATCAGTGAACTGAAATGGACTGGAATGGGCCACTTCACCTCAAATGACCACCAGATCTACTACTGTGGACAAGAGGATCACAGAATAAATGGAGTAGCCTTCATAATTAATAGTAAAGTGGCTAAAGCAGTGCTCAGATACAATCCAAAAAACGAAAGAATGATCTCAATTCGAATTCAGGGCAAGCCATCTAACATCACAGTGATCCAAATATACGCCCCAACCACAGATGCTGAAGAAGCTGAAGTAGAGCAGTTCTATGAGGATCTGCAGCACCTACTGGACAACACGCCTAAAAGAGATGTTATTTTCATCATAGGAGACTGGAATGCTAAGGTGGGCAGTCAAATGACACCTGGAATTACAGGTAAGTATGGCCTGGGAGAACAAAACAAAGCAGGACATAGGCTGATAGAATTTTGCCAAGACAACTCACTCTGCATAACAAACACTCTCTTCCAACAACCTAAGAGACGGCTTTATACATGGACATCACCAGATGGACAACACCAAAATCAGATTGACTACATACTTTGCAGCCAAAGGTGGCGGACATCTATACAGTCGGTAAAAACAAGACCTGGAGCTGACTGTAGTTCAGATCACGAACTTCTTATTGCACACTTTAGGATCAGACTAAATAGATTAGGGAAGACCCACAGATCAGCTAGATATGAGCTCACTAATATCCCTAAGGAATATGCAGTGGAGGTGAAGAATAGATTTAAGCGACTAGATTTAGTAGATAGGGTCCCGGAAGAACTATGGACAGAAATTCACAACATTGTTCAGGAGGCGGCAACAAAATACATCCCAAAGAAAGAGAAAATCAAGAAGGCAAAATGGCTGTCTGCTGAGACACTAGAAGTAGCCCAAGAAAGAAGGAAAGCGAAAGGCAACAGTGATAGGGGGAGATATGCCCAATGAAATGCAAAATTCAAGAGGTTAGCCAGAAGAGATAAGGAATTATTTTTAAACAAGCAATGCACAGAAGTGGAGGAAGACAATAGAATAGGAAGGACAAGAGACCTCTCCAGAAAATTAGAAACATCGGAGGTAAATTCCAGGCCAAAATGGGTATGATCAAAAACAAAGATGGCAAGGACCTAACAGAAGAAGAAGAGATCAAGAAAAGGTGGCAAGAATAAACAGAAGACCTGTATAGGAAGGATAACAATATCGGGGATAGCTTTGACAGTGTGGTCAGTGAGCAAGAGCCAGACATCCTGAAGAGTGAGGTTGAGTGGGCCTTAAGAAGCATTGCTAATAACAAGGCAGCAGGAGACGACAGCATCCCAGCTGAACTGTTCAAAATCTTGCAAGATGATGCGATCAAGGTAATGCATGCTATATGCCAGCAAATTTGGAAAACACAAGAATGGCCATCAGACTGGAAAAAATCAACTTATATCCCCATACCAAAAAAGGGAAACACTAAAGAATGTTCAAACTATCGAAGAGTGGCACTCATTTCACATGCCAGTAAGGTAATGCTCAAGATCCTGCAAGGTAGACTTCAGCAATTCATGGAGCGAGAATTGCCAGATGTACAAGCTGGGTCCAGAAAAGGCAGAGGAACTAGGGACCAAATTGCCAATATCTGCTGGATAATGGAAAAAGCCAGGGAGTTTCAGAAAAACATCTATTTCTGTTTTATTGACTATTCTAAAGCCTTTAACTGTGTGGACCATAACAAATTGTGGCAAGTCATCTTGTCTGCCTCCTGAAGAATCTGTATAATGACCAAGTAGCAACAGTAAGAACAGACCACGGAACAACGGACTGGTTTAAGATTGGGAAAGGAGTGTGGCAGGGCTGTATACTCTCACCCTACCTATTCAACTTGTACGCAGAACACATCATGTGACATGCTGGGCTTGAGGAATCCAAGGCTCGAGTTAAAGTCGCTGGAAGAAACATTAACAATCTCCGATATGCAGATGATACCACTTTGATGGCTGAAAGCGAAGAGGAACTGAGGAGCCTTATGCTGAAGGTGAAAGAAGAAAGTGCAAAAGCTGGCTTGCAGCTAAACCTCAAAAAAACCAAGATTATGGCAACCAGCTTGCTTGATAACTGGCAAATAGAGGGAGAAAACGTAGAGGCAGTGAAAGACTTTGTATTTCTGGGTGCGAAGATTACTGCAGATGCTGACTGCAGTCAGGAAATCAGAAGACGCTTAATCCTTGGGAGAAGAGCAATGACAAATCTCAATAAAATAGTTAAGAGCAGAGACATCACACTGACAACAAAGGTCTGCATAGTTAAAGCAATGGTGTTCCCTGTAGTAACATATGGCTGCAAGAGCTGGACCATAAGGAAGGCTGAGAGAAGGAAGATAGATGCTTTGGAACTGTGGTGTTGGAGGAAAATTCTGAGAGTGCCTTGGACGGCAAGAAGATCAAACCAGTCCATACTCCAGGAAATTAAGCCAGACTGCTCACTTGAGGGAATGGTATTAAAGGCAAAAATGAAATACTTTGGCCACATAATGAGAAGACAGGACACCCTGGAGAAGATGCTGATGCTAGGGAGAGTAGAAGGCAAAAGGAAGAGGGGCCAACCAAGGGCAAGATGGATGGATGATATTCTAGAGGTGACGGATTCGTCCCTGGGGGAGCTGGGGATGTTGATGACCGACAGGAAGTTCTGGCGTGGGCTGGTCCATGAAGTCACGAAGAGTCAGAAGTGACTAAATGAATAAACAACAATATATACTTGCAAGTCTCCTTCTTATGCATAACTATGTATGAAAAATTGGAACTGGACATTCTTTAAGAAACTGATAACCAAGTGCTTATACAATTGTAATGTCATTTTATCTTGATGAAGAACAATGAAAACTAAAGCAAATGTTATATTGGCAACTCTACATTGCATCATCACCATCATGGAAAAAAAAACTCATACATTTCTTTCCTTTGTGTCTTCTCTGTTCCTCATTTTTATAATAAACTCATTGATGTCAACACCTATCTAGAGTGAAAACCCTCCCATCCTACATCTATAAACAGAAATCATCTATAATTTGGTTGTATAATTAGATGGATCTGTGCTACAATTACCATAAAATGATTAGGGGACTTTTTTTAAATACCTTTTATGCTAAAAATACTGCCCGTCTATCATTGATTAGAACATCAAAGGTAAACATTTTATTGAAGAAAGACTTCTGTGTGAAAGTGATAAGTCAATCACCCAGGAACAAAACATTCCATTGGTTTAGCTTTCCACCTTGCATTTAATTATCACTATCAGAAATAGCCAACTGTGTACATTTTCCTAAGGCAATCAGTACGTCTCCTGAAATCAGCATTTCACCAACAACCACATCCATGCAGTTTTCTCTTGAAAGCTATACCTAAGCCATCTATCAGGAGATCTGAATAACATCTTTGAATCCAAATGCTGTAGGATCATATTTATCTCAGAGAAACAATAACCTTCAAGAGAACTGTGACTGTTATGACTTACTATATCAAACAAAATATATCCTGCAGGTTCTAAAATGTAATTTATATTATTGATGTGAATGATCTGGAGGTCAGATTTAACCTGGTTGTGGAAATCTTCTTGAAGCAGGTGTCCTGCATTACTTAGGAGTATGCATGATGCATCTTCTGTAAATCACTGAAGCAGCCATGTTTCACTTTGCTGGGCAAATAATGAAGTAAATTGGTTCTGTACACAGCCCAGAAAAGACATAGTTGTTTCAACTATTCAAAAATACTTTGAATGCTTCTGCATATTCCAAAGTGACTGTTTCAAAGGATTTGCACAGCTCTCTGTTTCAGTAATTACCTTTGTTGCTAGATACATGTGCATGTTGAAAGACTAGCAATTGTGTTCATCACTGACATTGAAGCATCGTGCAGCATATGATCAATTTCCACATATTGTCAGCACCAGGAGATGATACCACTGTTAATTATCCAACAGTTCAATTAACCTTATCACACACATTTTGCTCTCGACTGCTGGAGAATAGTTGCAGTAAAACCCTCCCCAGCTCCTGGAAGTAGAATATATATCTTCTCTTGCAAATACGTCACAAATCCAACAAAACTATTTAATCCCCAAAATACCTAGGATTAGAAGAGGAAGTCAGCTGTAGTTTTCTCAAAACTCAAAGTACGCAATTATGTTGATAGCCTATACAATATGAAGTCTCGTTTTCTGAACTCATAAGAGAAAGATGGGTCAATCTCCTGCTCAACAGAAAAATTGTGAGATTTTTATTACATTAAAATGAATAGGTACAGTTAAAATTGATATATAAGGTAAGGGAGGAAAAAGGAAAAAATACAGGCACAGGAATCTTTTAAAAACCATGCACAAACTGAGTATATCTGTACCTTTTAGAACATGAGTTTACCAATGAGTTTTTCTTCTTTCTATTTAACTCCAGTTCTGCTGATGACTCAACTTCACTCTTCTTCAAATATACCAGAAATTACCTCAGATAATTTCTAGGGACACTGGGGTTTGGTATCTTTGTGGAAACTGCAAAATAGCCTCCACATAAGCCATTTTACTGTGTCTGGAAGGCTGACAGAGATCATATGACTCAGAGAAGGCAAAATGTAGCAGAAAGATAGTGAAAACGCCAAACAATGTGGGATTAAATACAGGTGAAGCATATGATTCTTGCTAGGGGCCATTCATAGACTATACTAATGTTCTTTTCTGTTGTCTTCAAGATCTTAATCAGTCATACTAGCAGACTGAGGCACGCACAAGTCTCTATGTAGCTTTATACTTCTTGCTTTAGCAGTTTAAATTCTTTAGACATTTCATAGCTTTCTCTCTCTCACACACACAAATTCTATAATAAACTATATAAATTAGCATTTTGTTTCTATGTCCTCTTTTAAAAAAACAGTGTGAAATCTTTGAGCACCAAAGGGCAGCAAAATTATAATTATATGTTGACCTTTATACATGGATGTTTACAAAAGAGTAAAGAACTTAAAGGTTTTTAGTCGAGCCCCTCCTTCAGACTTCACTCTTAATGCCCCAAGTAACATCAGCAATAGGAATAAAATAAAATGGTTCCTTTGTTGGAGTAACACTATATTGCAGCTGGTGTTTAACTATTCTGTAAGAAGCCAGACAATGATTATGCCTTATGAGCATCCGTGTCTGCAATGCTGATAGTTGCCACAGTACTCGTTTCAGACATTGAGGGGGGATGGTTAATAACAGCTTTTCCATTCAGACTTTACGGAAGTGAAGGAAATGTTCTTCCCCTTTTCCTGGAGAAGTTTGTGGACAGTAGGTGCAACATAAGAGAAAATATAGATAAAAATAAATTGGATTAAAAAATAAAAAATAGTGTGGAGGAAAAAATTATCCAGTGGATTGAAACATTTCAAAGAAAGGGAAAATTCAGTGTGGGTCTTTAAAGCGATCCATAGAATTGCTTCAGCTGGGATGTGTTTATTTTCTGGCATTCCTGCAAGAAGCAACAGCAGAGACAGTTAAAGAGGAGGAGACATGTTGAGATGGTCTGCTCTTGGAGACCTATGAAGTTTTTCAAAATATTTTTGGGCTCTGCCCACTGAGGTGATTTCAAAAGGAACGTTGGCCTCTGTACTGCACTTTTGGCCCTCTTACATTGATGTATTGATCCTGCCCTACAGACAAGGGTTTCCAGGAGGGAACTGCATACTTATCTTTCAAACATAGACTAAGACTGAGTTTACACTGTTGGGAAATTACTGTGTGTGATTTCTAGTTGAGTTTGCACTCAGCACACTCCCAGTCAGATCAGAGTAAGCATACACTCAATTCAGCTAGTAAAAAAATACGTTGTAATGTTTATTTATTAAACATCAAGTATCAAAAAGAGTTAATTAGCAAAAATGGGACAAAAGGCAGGCAAAAGCAGGAAGAGAAAGAGGGAGGAACAAGAGGGAAGAGATAAAAGGTTAGAGGACTTAACAGTAATAACCTGCTTTATCTATATATCTGTATCAAAAAGCACAGAACTTTCCAGAACTACTGGAAATAGTGCTGTGGATTATTAGCATGGACAATCTCAAAGAGATAGACCTTTGGCCATTCCAGCTTTAATTTTTTTATGTACATTACATTAGCAAAATAGTGATGAAAAGTAGGACACTGGGTGATCCCTCCTCTATTCTACATCATGAAGAAAACTATTTGGTGTACTGGGATACTCTATCCAGCATCCACAATGTGTTAAACCATGTTCTGTTCAAATATAACTTATTAAATAAATCATAATTGGTAGGGTTCACACAAAACCCAAAGCCATTAAAATTGCAGTAGCATATGGATATTTGCTACTTACCAGAGGCTAAGGAAAAGAAAGAAGCTTGGAATTTTGTATGTCTGTTCTAGATTTAAAGATGAGCTCTTTAATAGAAAGCTTGGAAACCTGAAGGGGCAGTATAAGATTATATTTCTTTGGGTGGTCTGAATTGAGAGAAAAATAAAAAGATTCAGAGGAAGAAGACCAAGAAGAAAATATAAACATGAGAGGAAGCACACTAACTATGATGAGTCTGAACAACTAATCCCAACTCTAACTCGGAAAGGAAACCTATTTCCAACCTTAGTTGAGGATGTAGTTATTTCACAACAAAGGGGATCGAAAGAAAATGTAGGATGTTGAACTCACCAGAGACTATTAGTACAAAATGTATTCCATGTGTAAAACAGCATAGGTGTGATAGATTGAAATGTATACCATGTGTAAACATAGCTCTAATGTTTTTGTGGATCTTTATTTATTTATGAAACATATCCAATTGGACTTTAGGCAGTTTCCAATGTATATAATAAAATACAATAATATATAATATATGCAATATGTAACTATAATAAAGCTAATCATTCTAGAGAAAATCTAGGTATATGGTCACTAAGTGTCAGCACCCACTTAATGGTACAAATTAAACCTTGCATAGATGGCTCCAGAATCAATTCCCAAAAGGCCTCTTGAAAATCACATCTCTACACTTTCCAAAAGCTCATAGGTTGTGGGGACTTTTTCACTTCAGGGAATAAACTGTTTCATAGGATGGGAAGCCCTAAACCCACTTCATGGGAGGTGGTGACCCTGAATAAGCATTAGCTGACAGTCTGGATCAGGTGGGAAGATCAGAGAAAGGCAATCTCTTATTTCTTAATCCCTATTAACAATTACTAATGTTCCCAGATAGGGAAGGTCTTTTTTTTTCCCCTTCCCACTAGAGTTTTGGATTAGCAAAATCAGAAATTATCTTGGCTGGCTTTATTAAAATATATAGAAATTAGAGATATGTTTGCAAATTTGCACCATTCTTTATTTGGTTAGATCCACCCTAATTTATTGAATTATTAACCTGTCTAGCCTGGCTAGTTCTATTTAACCACCCTTCTGAGACAAAAGGAAATTTTTAAAGTCTTTGAATACCATAAAAATATTGTAACAATTAGGCTTCATGGTAATATGTTGACAGGTCTTTTATTTCATTGCTTGGTTCTTGCTTGCCCTGATGCTATTATGTCTACCTCTTGCACTAATAGATTCTTCTATCCCCCACATGTAGTAAAGGCATAGAATTCCTGCCAAAATTTTCACCTTTCTCATGCCAATTATCTATTCTGCAATCTAAACTCTATCAAGTGTGTTAGCACATTACCTTGTATCAGAATTAAACCAAATTATCCCCTTGTTAATAGGAAAGTCAACTCTTACAAGTAATTTAATTTAACAATCTAAATTATAACCATTATCTTAAGATGAAAATGACTCCTAACCCAGCACTGTATTAACAAAACAAGTCACATATCACTTCTTTAAAATCTGCTTCAATTTCACCTTGTAGTAATCTAAAGCAAATGATCTGCTACATTACCCAAATACTTGGTTTTTACCCCTCTTTTTAAAGTTACGGAACATGAAATGTATTGCTTAATAAAGGAGAGGGAAGGGCTTGCATTTTATATTAAGACAGATTACTTATGTGAAATGAAAATTAAGATCATAAATCAAGGCAGCTCATTACAAGTTCCTTGTTTTACTGCAATTTATCAATTGTACTTCTATTTTTTATTGTTTGGATATCTAGCCTATGCCACTTACTCCTGTACTTCTTCACTAAATCTGGCTGTTAGATATTGGTTAGCTATCCACAAACAAATGAATTATTGCCAAATGACTATAAAGCCTACCTTCAAGTCTGAACCTTGACAGTGGAGCAGAAGGGGAGAAAAATGTACATCTTGAGAAAAAGCAAAATCCCTTTGAATATACCTTTCCTATTTTGAGAAAATTTAATAATTCCCAATACCGAACCCAGGGTGGTGGTTGTGGCTGTTATTTTCAAGAGGTATATGGGAGAATAATATATTTTTATTGCGGTGTAATCACTACTAACAGTCTGGGATGAGATCACCTTTGGGAGAAGGAATATTTTAGATAACTAAAAAATGCAAGCATTCACTGAAAAGAATTATTGCAGGTCTCAAGAAAATCCTTCTTCCTTTCTGCAGCTGGTTCTCATATCTATTAGAGATTATACGCCAAGGAAGGTCTGGCCGCCTGTCTGTCTGTCTTTCCCTTCGCAAGTGCTCTCAGAGAAGAGAAAGACAGAAAGTATGGAGTAGGACAGTATGGACATGTGCATTAAATATATGGAAGATATGTATCAGCCTTCCATTGTTTGTAAAGTCAGGTTCACTGTAGTGCAGAATCCACAGGCGGTCTGGAATGTGTCTAAGAAATTTAAAGAAGTGTATAATCTTGTGGGTGATGGATTGAATTTAGACTTAAGGTCTGAAGTTGTGTACTGTAAATTCAGAAAGAGCGAATCCATTAAAGGTTTCAAGACAACTTGCCAAGTTAAATAGGATAAAGTCAATTTAATTGCAGTACAGAAATAAATTGATATAGAAATATTGGAATGGAAGATGCTTTACATGCTGAGAGAAGGGAGGAAATAAAAAATTTGAGTACAGGATCCTTCCCGTATTTGTCTGCTAACACTGAAGTGCAAATACTGAATGGGGGAGGTTGTTTGGTGACAAGAAGAAAAAGGAACAAGCAGAACAATAATCAATTTGAAGGGGGAAAGTAACAGTCCTTAATGACCTGCCACTTAGATTTTTCTTCTTTACATATTTTATAGCATGAGCCAGCAGAACCTCAAGCAGAGTCAAGCAGTCAATATTATCTGCTAATCATCACTGGAAGAAAGCGATGCTGTGATATCAGATGCTGCCAGAGACATTCTTCGTTTGTTTTAGGCAGCAGCAGTGATGGGATAGGAATTCAGTGTTTAATTATTGAAGACCACCTACAGAAAGGCCAAAGGAGAAAGAGAAGGGAACAAAGTGATGTGGGTGAAGTGACTGTGTATCCTGGGGATGGAGAAAACAAAGAGAGAGTGTGTGTGTGTATGTGGTATTTTGAACTAATAAGCAGGTAAGAGGGAGGGGGGGACTTCCTTATGCTCTAAACCTGGCAGGTTTTCTCTCTGTGTGTGTGTGTCTGTGTGTATGTCTGGCAGTGGAAAGATAAACACCTTAGTTAAGCATAGCATTTGTCAGCAAGACTAAAGAAGGGCATGCACTAAGAATTATGGGGATGTTTCTATAGGACTCAGTACATCATGGAGACTCAAGGCAACTTAAGTATCCTCAAAGAATTATAGATTTGGTTGTCAAAGACTCAAAAGGGTGGAGGATGGTCCTGAACATGTAATTTTCAAAATGTATAAAAGAAGAATTGTCATGTTCCTGTAAACAACAACACCCCCACCAAAGAAAAGTTCTAGGATTTTTAGCATCATTTAAGTTTGTATTTCATGTAGTTGTACTTTTGTGTGGCAAAAAAAAAAAATCCTGATTGCTTTTATAGGCTTGGCGGCAATGAATTAATTCAAATAGAGTACATACATTTGCCACTGAATGTTCACGTTACTTTTTAACAGGTCTCTGTAACATTTGGTACATTATGCAGAAATATACACAAGTAAATGATATACATTATTTCTCTTTTTATATAAAAATACTAATTTTAATCCATAACAGAAAATTTATCCTGAAATATGCCTCTGACAACTTATGAATCTGTGCACAATGTAGTATTCTGAATGCCTTCTTATTCAGCCTTGATTTTATAGTGTTGCACATACATACACATTTCGTATAATTGCTACATATAAAATGTGTTAACACTGGCATTCTACAGACAATATTAGATTAGTTTCATGTTTATTCTGTTGTTATTCTCATTAGTATTTACTTTCAAAACTAACAGCCAAATGTTATTTGCTAGTAACATCAAATGTACCCCGTGTGAGATGGATGAATAGGGAAGAGTTACAATGAGCTAGTCTTTCAGTAAATGAGAAAATAATGTATTGGTTATAACCAATGAGATTTTGATACATAATAGGATTTGGTTTCAAATACTGTATTTTGCCAAGTTCCACCTAAGAACATCACTTCAGGAATATCGGGTTGTCAGCATACCGTGACATAACCTGATCATGTGCTGGCCTGCAATTGCTGGGCTGGGGGTGTCAATCTTAGATTCAAAGGCTGAGCTGATCTAAGCCTTGAGGGCTCCCCACACCTAGATACAGGAAACATATTGTATGGACCTCTTGTTCCATATGCCTCGTTGAAAAAATGAGATGGCTGCAAGGTGAATTGTTACAGATTTTTGAACCAGTTTCCTCCTTTTCAGTGAGTCTACATAGCACAGAATCATAGTCCAACAGCATCCCTTTACATTCTGGAAAAAAATAGGAAAGAAATTGTGGTAGAAAGTGCAATAAACTTAAGCACTCCATTATCAAAGGTTCTCAGAGAAAGAGATCCCACATGGTATGCTAATGCAGATGTGTTAGCAGACAAACATGGGTCCTGACCAGATTCAAGATTGTTTCAAAATATAAGCTCTAGATTTTAATTGATAAACCAATTGCCTGGTTGGCAGTTCAGAATAACACCCTTTTGTTCTTGAACTGTGGTGGAAAACTCCAGAGGAGTCCTCAATGGCATTGGAGAGGGAAGAGGAAATGGCCTTGAGGGACAGGAGGAAGAACCACTACCAAGACAACAGTCAGATAAAAGAGGCCTGAGTCTCGGGCAGGAATGTAACATGAATGGATGTCTCAGAGAAGCCCCTCCCTAGCTCTCACAAAGATAAAGGGAGGGAGGGGGGAAGTACATTCAGACTTGGAAGATTGTGCTATTATAGCCTTAAAATAAAAGTAGTACTGCCCTACATGACATTGGATTTCTAGTCAGAGCTACCTTGAAGGGCTGACAAGTATCAGTCTGCACCTAAAGATCAGGGATGTGTTTTGCTGATCTTGCTAAATGGAGGTGCCATTGAAGCTGTCCCCAAAGGATGTATCAGGGAGTCCTTTTTAATGCTGGTGGTGATACTGAGATAATAGCAAAGGGGCAGGATTTTGACACTGCTATCCTGGCACTCATGGCCCAGCCCAAGAGAAGTAATCCACATTCGGGAGGTTCCTTTCCCCAGGACCCTCCCAAAAGGGGTTGCTGCTTCATAAAAAAAGGTTCCCAAGGATATCATAATAAGGATTTAGAAGTTACTCCAATTCTTCAGGAGTTTGTTCAGGTAAACATGTTCAGTGTTAAAAGTAAAAACAAACAGTACAGAATTGCACTGGTAAGGAAGACTGCTTGTGTGTCTTCACTTCTGGTTTGCTTTACAGAGTTTATCCATGGCTGCTGTTTCCACTGCCATTTGCAAGAAAATCAACTTCTTGTATTTTAGACATTAGCTGTGTTTTTGGATCATATTGCATCTTTCCCTAATGCAGCATAAAAACGTATGTTACACATTTTGCTTGGCCAGATTTGGCTTATCTGGCTTGCATTATAAGTCCTTCAAGCCAATATTATCTTGAAGCAAAATGTAGGGTTTTGTTTCATTGGCTTTTTGGGAAAGGCAAAATCCTATGTGTTGTTACGTACCACTGAGTTCAATGAAACCTGATTTTTGACTAAAAACATATAGGATCCCAGTGCATGGTACACTGATTTTTTTTTTCAAAAAAGAAAAGTAGAGAGTAATTATCCACTTAAATGAAAAGAAAAGCCTAAAGTTGGTTCTATTTCTCAAATTAATTTCATACAGCAGTACATGTATTTTAATATAAATGTAAAACAGGTATGTGTCTTTTAAAATTTTCTTCCTGTGAATCAGCACTACAGAATGAGAAACATATGGAGGGAGAACCCATTATGAAATATTACCTGTCATGTGCAATTCCTTGAATGTTTACTGAGCAACTCTTGACCTAAGATGCAGCTAACTATGAAAGATGGATTTCCACCTTCATACAAAGTGTTCTGTGTAGCATGAAAACTAAATGTTCCTGCTGATCCTCAGGAAAAAAGAAAGAATGAAAAGAAGTACCCCCCCCAAAAAAACCTCGCAGCTGCATATTGAATGTGCAAAATGAAAAAGAAAATGAAGACTAGCTGAGTCCAATGCAGCAACAGTAAAGAGGCATTTTCCTCATCTTCTTATACTTAGACTATCCTACTAATTCCACAGGATTCAATTAATGTGATTTTTAAGACAATCGTGAACTGAATGCTATTTTTCTGAATAACAGCAGCATTCCTTGTAAAAGTTCTTGGTAATTGGACAACATGAATCCTGGAAAAAAAAATGGTTACAGTATATATTAGAACTAAGTGACATTCTTGTGAAAAAAGGACATGTTCCTTTGTGTATTGTAAAAAGGAAAACTAAGGATTTAAAATGGGGTGCCATTTTTTTACCGCAACCGAAAGAGTTGGAATTTCACTGATAAAAGGATTGTCATAGCTTAGTTTTTTGTCAGCTAAGAACTTCCGAGGAATCCTTTGCAAAAAACGTAAAGAGTGGGTAGCCTACTAAACATTGCTAGGAAATATAAGGCTGTTGGGTTAAGACATATATCACAAAGACATTTCTCGGGAACATTAATATTATTGCCATTGACCAGTACAATATACAAATATCATAAAATATTATAAACCACTAGAACCAGCATGCGTGCATGTGCCTTCGAGTCAGTTTTTGACTCCTGGCAACTGTCTGGAGTAGTCCCTGCAGTTATCTTGGCAAGGCTTTTGCTTTCATCCTAGGACTGAGAGAGAGTGACTGTCCCAAGGTCACCCAATTAGTTTTGTGACTAAGGTCGGTTTAGAATTCCCGGTCTCCCAGTTTCTAGCCTGATGCCTTCACCACTACACCAAACTGGCTCTGAACCAACATAGGTAGCATGTAACATATAAATTTAAAAAGTTAATCTAAAACCTATAAATACTAGAGCTAATCTAAAGAATTAAGAGAATTGAAATAAGCTATGCCACTTAAGAACAGTAAATACATAAACATTTTAGCTATCTAGACCTACTGCTACCCATTGTCTATAAAGTTTATACAAAGAATATTAGGAGAGAAACAATAAAAAGATCTGGTAAGGGACAGGCGCTATGTCCAGTTATTCATCTTACTTAGAGTTGATTTCTTCCATAAATTAACATCAGAATTCCAAACCCTTGCAAACCATACATCTGGAATTTTTGTTTGTTTATTTCATGGTTTATCATTTGGTTTTCTTGTTATTTTCTTTGGCAGAATATACACCATTATCACAGTTCTAAGAGGAGGCTATCACCTCACTATTCATAATTAACTTGGCTTGTAGAATAAGTAATCAACATCTTCCACAATTTGGTCAGTTGTGGTCTGTTTTTCCTAGCCATATTTCATACAGCATTACATGTATTTTAATATAAATGTAAAACAGGAGTCAAGCATCTTTGAATAGCTGCCATAAAATGTATATAAAAAGTAAAAAGTATAAAAAGTATATAAAAAGTATATTAAAAAAAATAAAGCATATAAAAAGTAGAGCCAGTCTGGTGCAGTGGTTAAGGCATCAGGCTAGAAAATGGGAGATCATGAGTTCTAGTCCCGCCTTAGGCACAAAACGAGCTGGATGATCTTGGCCCAGTCACTCACTCTCAGCCCTGGGAAGGAGGTAAGGGCAAACCATTTCTGAAAAACCTTGCCAAGAAAACTGCAGGGACAAGTCCAGGCAGTCTCTAAGAATTGGACACAATTGAACGGGTTTATAATTATTAAATTATATATATATATTTTTTTTTTCAAAGTTCTGTTGGACCATGGCCCCTACTGAGTGCATTTATATGAGAAACTTTGCTACAAAAAATCAGGTATCATCCTTTTTCAGAGTTATCTTCCTTGAACAAAAAACACCACAACCTCCGATTATGTGAGCAGCTGGTAGTAAGGATCTTGATTTGATCATGTTGCTTTTTTAGACAGACTAATTGTTCTGATTTATGGTTATCACCTGTATTTCATGGGTGCTTGCTTCCAGCACTAATTAATGGATAATTTTGAAGTGCTGAAAGTTTAATTGTGCCCTGAATTTCCAAAAGTAGAAGGAAACATAGTTCTTAGCAAAATGAATTTCCTCCTGTGTGACCTTTGGGTAGAATTTTGTAAGTGAAATAGTAAAAGTAGTGATTGTAGTGTTCATTTTCACATATGCATAGACATTACAAAAAAGTAAATGGAATACTGTATGCAGGATGTTATGGTACTAACGGTGAGCACCAAGGAAAATCTGACATCCCAAAAGCTAAGGAAGATTTAATTTAAAAGCAATTACTGGAACGTTGGAGAAGTACAGTGAATTCAAAATCAGGTAATAGAATTTGAATCATACTATATATACAAATGAGAATGTTGATACGTTGGGAAATTAGAATCTAACACCTAAAGCTGAGTAAGTTTTAGGCACCAAGCATCTAATAAGCATTTATGAACAACGTTAATGCCAGATTTAGGAAAACTAAAACATATGTGATTATGAGAGTGTGTCTGATTCAAGGAGATAATGATAAAGAAAAATGATCTAACACAGGTTTAGCTGAAAACTTTCACCAAAGTGACAGATAAATGTCAAACCAAGATAGATTCCAGGAAAGGGCTGTGTGTGTGTGTGTCAGTGGGTGTATGTTTAGCCTGCATAATAATGTTTATCCTGTCTGGCTTAATTGCCAAGCACACAATGGAATTATGCTTTATTTTTTTCATTATTCAGCTTTTTTTCTCAGAGCACTTCCCCATTTTCACTCTTGAAATTCTCTGAAGTAGTTTGAAGGAGATCCCTTAAAGTCTTTACCTTACCCAATTTGATCTGCAAAGAACCTGGTGTGAAAGGCTCTGCCTTACCAAACTGCTACAGGTGTTTTAGCAACAAACATTTCCTCAACCCTCCCATTCCACACAAAAATCTAAGAAAGTAGGAAGCAGTTTGGTGTAGTGGTTAAGGTGCTGGGCTAGAAACCAGGAGACTGGGACTTCTAGTCCCTCCTTAGGCCTGAAAGCTGGCTGGGTGACTTTGGGCCAGTGACTCTCTCTCTGAGCCCAACTCACCTCACAGGGTTGTTGTTCTGGGGAAAAGAGGAGGAGGAAGGAGTATTAGGTATGTTCGCCACCTTGAGTTATTTATAAAAATAATAAAGACGGTGTAATTTTTTAAAAAAGTATCTTTCACTTGCCTCTTATGGCCTGTGCTACTGAGTGTGAGCTATAAAACTACCAAGCTAGAAGATCCTGAAACTTAGGTGCTGGAGAAGAAGCAAGACTACAGTTCCATCCTTCTCATCTCAAGAATGAATAAAACAAAACAGCAACAAAACTTAGCAGTTGCACAAGAAAAAAATCAGCTCAGCTCTTCAACATCAGTGTTGGTGTTGTTAAACCACAAGAGTTCTAGAGACGTTTTCAGAGTCCACTCAGGAAGTGGTATCTCACTGCTGTTACAGCAGGTTGTTTTTTTTGGGGGGGGGCATTTTTTGGTCTTTTTTTTTTTTTTGATAGGGGAGAGGATAATATATGGTATTCCTCCATGACCAAGAAAACAAATGTTATTATATTTCTTACTTGTGAGAGTTGCTTCAAGGTCTGGCTATGTAGGCAGTTGAAGGGATAAACTGTGCCTTTTTATTGCCATGAAGGAACAAGATTCTTTAAAAGGGAAAGGAAATAAAAAGAAACACTCCCCCCCCCCAAAAAAAAACCTACCACCCAGGTCTTTAAAAGCAAAAGGAAATAAAAGAAAACACCCCCATTCCCCCCTGCAAAAAAATAAAACCCTACCACCCAGGAACATTGGGGCCAGGGAGGAGATAGTTTCTAAAGAAAGAATCCAAGCTGTTTGGGGAGAAAGGCATTTCTAGTCAATAAATTAGTCATGCTTTAAAGGTTGTTTTCCACACAACCACACACAATTAATTCTTACTGTGCTGCACTGTGCAGATGTAGAGGTCTGCGAAATACAGTGAAATGGCGGCAATCATAGCTTCCTGTACTATAAGTATTGGCCGTTGAAACATCTCCAGACTTCTCACACACTTGGTGCTACACGAGTCCTTGGGGTTGATTCCTTGACATGTGGCTATGTTCGCACAGTAAATATAGCAAAGACAGCATTGGACTCCTTATCATTTAAGACTGAGTAGCGACTATATATTGAGCAAATTCAGCCCAATGATGGGTCATACACAAAAGGGTCTGAGGGTAGATCTTGCCTGTGGAAGATGAAAAGAGACAGAGGTCAAAGCTTTCAGAGTCATGAACTTCATTTTTCTTTTCTTTTATTATCAAAGGAAAAAAAACACAACAAAAGTTTTAGGACAGTACGAATGCTAGAAACTATCAGAATTAAATTTGGTACTTAAATTCAGAATGCAATTTTATATCTGAACTTCAAATATCAACTAAACCCAGGAGTGGTATGAAGTCTATTCTGAAGAATGCCAAAAACTGTCTCTCACAATCAAGATGAAAATAGTCTACATTCTGAGGTCAGCGTCAGTTTTCCCTGATACAGAACAGAAACTAATGTATGCAAATTAATTCAAGAACTTGACTTTCAAGAAGATAAATTGTTGTTCATGTTTTTAGTTTATCTTCTTGAAAGTCAAGTTTCTGAATAAATTAGTGTATATATTGAGAAAACGTTGCTGCATTTGAAGAATGTTTTCCCTTAATTTCAAAGTGTAATAGATCTGAAGTGACTTATGAAACAAGACTCTTGAACTCTGTGCTACTAAATGAGCAAGCACTGGTATTTTTATCCATGCCTATTGTTGCTGTAGGGTTTCTAGAAACATTCCCCAAACTGTGACAATATTGACAAGCATATTTATGAATATGAATATGTATTTACACACACACACACACACACACATATATATACAGAGAGAGAGAGTCTCACATATACATATTTGTGTAGGGGTGTGCATGTATGAATACAGATTTCACTTAGGAGTAGGATGGTGTCTAAAGCACTGGCAGGCCATATAAAGATTTGAAGGATGCATTTGGTGGTTACCTTCTGATTCCTGGCATATGCTTATTCATTTACTGAGGTATATTTACACAGCCACCCATTTTACACCCCATTTGTAGCTATTCTATGATTGGATACACCATTGGTCCCCTCACAATTCTGCATGAATTGATCAGGGCTCTTCAACAGAAAAGCTGTCAGTCAATCAGCTGCTCCTCATTACTTCAGTGTGGTTTTGTTGTGGGGGGAGTGGGAGGGGGAGGAGTAAAACAAGAAAATTGGATTATTTTCTCAATGTAAGGTGTCCAGTGTAAGGACAGTGGTTCAGCAGCAGCTTTCCAAGCTGCTGAGCTTGCCGATCAGAAGGTCGGCGGTTCAAATCCGCGTGACAGGGTGAGCTCCCATTGCTAGTCCCAGCTTCTGCCAACCTAGCAGTTCGAAAACATGCAAATGTGAGTAGATTAGTAGGTACCGCTTCGGCAGGCAGGTAACGGCGTTCCGTGTAGTCATGCCGGCCACACGACCACGGAAGCGTCTACGGACAAACGCCGGCTCTTTGGCTTTGAAACGGAGATGAGCACCACCCCCTGGAGTAGGACACGACTGGACTTAATGTCAAGGGAAACCTTTACCTTTACTAAGAAGTTGAGAGGCAGAATGAAGTTATACTTTGTTAGACAATTTATATTAGACAGGAATAATTTTCTTTTAAACATTACATTTTAAGTCTCTTTTGGATAAATGAACTATTTTGTTTCTTCATTTTATTTGGGTAAAATTTATTTTGGCTTGCTTTTATAGTTGGAAGATCAGTGGATTTCCAGGCATGATTGCTCATTAAGTCATTTTGCTTTGTTTTACAAAATCAACCATATGATAAATTTTCCAAGTATCAGGTCTAACTGTTTCTTGTACTCATTAAGAACGGTTTTCTTATGCACATTTTCTAAACAGCATGTTTGCTCAATTTTTTTCTTTGCTTCTCTTTTTTTATTAAAATGGTAAAAATATCAGCTATCCTCCAATAAATACTTCAAATTTCACATTACTGTTTTGTCACTCCTGGGTTTACTTTATTATTACTTTAAATAATCCTAAATTTATTGAGGCATTGCTCTTATGGCATATTTATCAATACTAAATATTTTTAGAAAAGTAATCTAACCTGGATTATGATCAGCAACTTTAGGTCAATTGTTTCCACTAATGAGGATACTACATGTCAAACCTCACTTATTCAGGTAAATGTGTAAATGATGTCTATGAGTTTATTAAATTTAATGAAATGTATGCATTATATCTCTACATTTTATCCAAGCTCAGGTTTTTACAGTCAGTATTGCTATAAAAATACTACAAAAATATGGACAGTAGTTGGGCTTAATGTTGTTTCTCATCAGTAGAAGTAAACAGTAATGCTTCTATTTTATTTTATTTATTTTCTACCCTGTCTTTACGATTTTTTTATAAATAACTCAAGGTGGCAAACATACCTAATACTCCTTCCTCCTCCTATTTTTCCCACAACAACAACCCTGTGAGGTGAGCTGGGCTGAGAGAGAGGGACCGGCCCAAGGTCACCCAGCTGGCTTTCAGGCCTGAGGCGGGACTGGAACTCTCAGTCTCCCGGTTTCTAGCCTGTTGCCTCAGCCACTAGACCAAATTGGCTCTTCTAACTTTAAAGCACTCATAATATTTAATTTTACTCTCTCCTTGAATATCATCCCTCTTTAAATCCTCCAGTTTATGGTAAGCATGAAAATGGTACCCTTCTAGAAATGAGCTGTTTTAATCAATAGTATATGCAGATCATAATCTAATTTACTCTGCCTTCTTATTTTTATATATTATTTTAAAAATGCATGTCAGTGACTGAGTATCTTCCAGGGATTATTTGGTACCCAGCTGAATAAAATCTCTCATAAAGCTCTGAAGATTTTACTTGCCAGCCTCTTGCTGCTATAGACATACAGATTTAGCTTTTCTGGCCTTGAATGTGTCATACCACTCACTGTTGGTTGGGTGTGAACTCTACCACATTCTTCTTTATTGAGCTTGGCCTTCACTGATGACTTGCAGATGAAAGCTGATCTATTGAGGTCTATTATGTTCCCATTAACCTAAAAAGCCAGAAGCATTTGCTGTCAGTCTCTGTGTTCTGACCTAAGCAGCAATAAAGTTGATCACTTCTGCCCTCACACAATGTATGTCATTAGAAAGTGAGAGAATGACTGTAAAATGAATATATTGTACCAGTGTGGCCTCCAAGCCTTTGAAAGATGACCTTGCATTTATGAATAATAATGCTATAGAAAGGTAAATCTGGATGTATCAATTGGCTTCTATTTTTTAAAAAATATTCCATCTTCAAATATATGATATGAACTACTGAGAATGGATTCCACTTCTTAGTGGTTCAAGTTTTATCTTCCTAAAAATAATAAGCTGCATATAAAGGGCTTTGTTTCCTTGAAAAAGGATTTAAGATTTGTTCAAGTTACCTTGCTTACTAATTAATTGGCTTAACAATGGATGCTATGAAACTAACTCTCTCTAGAATGTAAGGAAAAAAGTGCATCAGGTATTACTCAGGAACAATCTAATTATGGAACTTTATGATCCTGCTTTTAAACTGCCTGGATCCAAAGGCAGAAAGCTGAATTATACAATGACAGATCATTCTGGATCACTGATAATAACTACTGTTCCTGTTTTAAGAGACCTGGGATCATCTTCTCCAAACATGGAGCTTGTTCCATTTTTATGAATAAGAATCTAAGTGGAACTCAGCTGGCCTGTACCAACTGCTTTTTGAAAGCAGGAAATTAAAGCAACACATCTACATCTGCGGACACAAACGCACACACACTCACACACACACACACACACGATTATTTGTTGCCAGTCTCTGAACACATTTAGTTGTCATTTCCAGGACTCCCTAGTCTCTTTTAAAATGTTTGCCAGACTAGTGCTTTGCTGCAACCCAGATGCCAAGGCGGAAGGTGTGCCAAAATTATATCGTTGGCATTTGAACAAGATTGTCAAGCTCATCAACTGACTGGGAGAAAAGTGGATAATCATCAGGAAGAAAGTTCAAGGTGATATCTTCGTTAAGTGCAGAATGCCAATAGTGGCAAACAGCTAAAAAAATTATTTGTGCCTCTCGTTAGTAAGAGTCAGGGGAAAGGGGTGAACCTGATCTTGATAAAAAGGAGATTTTTACATTAAGAAACTGTGATACATTAGTGACAGTGACATCAGACCATCCCAGGAATGTATTAAAAAAGCAGGGTTAGCAATTATTTACATACGTATCAAAAGCTACATAAAGAATAAAACATTCCTTTGTTTTATTTAAGCTCCTCAATTTACTATTTTGTTTCTCTAAAATGAAATCAAATAGCAATAAACATGGATCTAAGTCAGATAGCATTGTTTAAAGACCAGAAATTACTGATCACTCCTTTGAACAAGGAAAAGGAAATGTAAATAGGCAAAAAACTAAAGGGGGTGGGGGAGGGAGGGAAGAAGAGAGAGAAAGCAAGTAAATTTACCACTCCAAAATATTATCTGTCTCTCTCTCTCATTCTTTTTCTTCTTCTTTTTTTGATGCATTCAGTGTTCCTAACCTCTTATAAGTAACTACTGCATACTTAGAAACCATGCTATTCCCATGTTCTCTTTGTTTGAAGGAGAAGTTAACTTATCCACAAAAGGTACAGCTACTTGAAAGATTTACCTATTAACATTCCTTGAATTCATACCCAGAATCTTTCTATATTCTACCCCACTCTTTTTTATTATTAGTAGTGAGCTAGCAGTCTAATGCTCTTTTTTTATCATAATTATTCTTGCCAAATCATCTCCATTTATCTTTCAGTTTATTGCTTGTTTGCTTATGGCTGCAAAGCTGTCAGGGGACAGTAACCAAGGACAAAGATGCTAATCTTTGGACTAGCAAATGCCCTCATTGAAACGGAAAATAACATTTCCCAACTCCTAAGCAAGGAAGGAAAAAAATAAGATGGTCTGGCAGTAGAAATTTCTACTTTTCTCCTGGACCTTACTTATTTCAAGAATGCACCCTAATCAGTCATTCTGAGTGTAATTCATGCAATTCTGAATTACATTCATAACAACAGGAAACAGTTCATTGTAGTCCAGCTGTGTCCTGCCACTTCCATATCATATACTGTTGTCCAGTAACAGACCTAACAAAAATTGTGAATGCCTAGATAGCTCCATGATATATTTGTTAATATGGAAAGCCAAGCTAGTTTCTGAGGCACCTCTACCAAGCTGACCACAGGCTCTCCCACAAAACTAATGCTACGGTCTACAAAGGGTATAGGCTTCCTTAAGATCAGACCAAGCTGCTAATCAAGTATTGCTTTTAAGTGTCTTCCTTTTCCATTTTAGAAAAAAAACAACTAAATGCAATAGTTTAAAACTTCATTGAATAAGCATATTTCAGTTCCAGAGCAAATAATAAGATAGTTTGGAATACACTTTAGACATTTATACTACATGGATTATGAATTGAGCCCTTTCTTGTCCAGGAACAGTTCTAACCTCTAATTTAGATTATTGTAGCTCATTCTCTGTATGGCTAATCTAGGATTTGGTCCAGAAATTGAAACTCCTGTCCAAAATGTGGCAACCAGGTGCTGAATCGGGGAAGGGGCCATTTACATATTACACCTTTGCTCAAGTAACAGCATTGACCGCTAATGAGCTACCAAAGTTTTCTTTTATTAGATAAGGTCATAAATCATAAATATTTCGCAATATAAAGGTTGTTTTGGACAGAAAACAATTTGAAAGGGATGAAATGCTTGGTTAATTCTTCACTATTTTAACACAATATTAAAAACATCTTCTGAATACAAGAAAAAACAATGTTAACTCTTAGGCAGTGCAAACGCACAACAATTTTGTTTTATGGTTTTTATTTTTATTTTACGGCGCCTTTTTGTGACCTGTGAGAACAGTTATTGTGATATTTTCATGTGTATGATCTAAATGGCAAGCACAATTTGCTATTAACATCTTCCACGTTTAAGTTCTATAACTATATAAGTGTACAGGCTGAGGAATAGAACTGAAGGTATGAGATATAACAATGTAATTATTTAAATAAACTTTACTAACATTCCATAGCATACAAAATTATTTAGACTTTCCCATTAGCAGAGATGGGAAAGTTCCATCACAGTCATTGGCTCCCTCCACTTTTTGCACAGCCATCTTCAGTCTGCCATTTCTTCCCTGGAGTATCCATGGTTGGTGCCTTTGAAAGGACTCTGGGTTCACATACTTCCTTTTCTAATCACTTTTGGAAATTGCTTGTCAACTGCTTTTCAGCTATTAGGAACCTTTGGATCGACAGGTTTTATAGCACTGGGTGAGTTTCCTTTAATCCTTAGTGACAGCAGTTTTAAATACAAGAATTATTTTTGGGGGAATAAACAGGTGATTAAAACTTCAATTTTAGAAAGTTACAAACAGACTAAGATAAATTTGAAATAAGATTTTGGAATTCATTATAAAGAATCCTTCCTGTGGGAAAATGCTTTTGTTTTGAATTCTTTTTTTTATAAAATAAGACTTTAAAAGTTGGACACTATAGGGAACTAGAAGGAACTAAAAATTACAATTAAAGGATAAGAACACTCAAACTCAACTTTTAACTATATAATGAAGCAAAATATTTTAACTTTGGACATACTGAAGCATATTTTTGAACAATGGACCCAGAAGAGTATGCCTCTATAGGTGGACTGTGTTTAAAAGATGCTATAGAAGAGGAACAAGTTTTACCTGACAAGAATGAGACTGATTTGAAAGTGGATTTAAAAACAATGCTACAAGAATGACATGGAAAAAAATGTTACGCTGGACATACAGAAGAAACTGGCTGGTGTCTTAATAATTAAAAGAAACTGGCTGATGTCTTAATAATTAAAAGGAATATACAAATGTCAAACCAAGGTAATTTTCCAAGATAACCTGGATAATTTCCCTACAGTGTGTTTACAAAAGAGACTTGTTAAAGCTTTGAAGAATTTTTTGAGAAGAGACGAAAAAATGAAAAAAAAATCAAGTTCTATGATATTATTTGAATGGACTAAAAATCAAGATTGTTAGAAGTAAAAGGAAGGAATATAAAGTTGGTTTATTTGATCTAGGTTAAAATAAATACCTTGTTATCTCTGGTAACAATAGACTTTTGCTGACATCAAGACTGAAATGATGTGGCTTTAAGGATTTGTTTATAGATAAGAAATGGGAGATGGGAAAAAGAGATCATTCATTGTATTTTAAGAGAAAGTGATACATTCCTAAAATTGTTTCTCCTTGTTCTGATGAAGGGGAAGTCATTTCTTTGTATATTTCTTTTCTTTTTCTTTACTATATACTTTTTTTCTTTCTTTTCTCTTTTTTCTCTTTTTTCTGTTTTGTTTTTCTTTTCTCCACCTTCTGTGTTTTCTTTTTTGTCTCTTTTAGTTTGTATTAGTTTTTATTGTTGTAATTGTGATTTTTAATAAACTACTATTAAAAAAAAGAACAAATGAAGGAAGTTGACCCATGACTTTATTCAGTAAATACAACAACTATTTTTTTTGTATCTCTCCCGACAGAAAGAGCATCATCTAATCAAATCTACTTTCTAGGTAAACAATGGAAAATGCAAAGCAACAGACTTGGACAGTTTAAGCCATTTCTGTTACCTTTCATCCCACTTTGTCTCTTATGTTTGCCTTGGCTAAGGTTTCAGTATTTTTCTGCAAAGGTGACTGGTAAGACTAACACATCGAGATTGGGTATATTTGCAGGCACCATCAACCATCTCAGATGACACAGAAATGAGAACCATCTATTTGCTAACCTATGAATGCTTGTATGTGGAGACTAAACAATTCTCCACTCTCTTGCTCATATAACAGCCCACTCTACTACTTAGAAAGGAAAGCCTATGGAAGCCTTGAGCTATTTTGTGATTTTCCAGGCTGTACCCAAACTTATCACCTAGAGTCAAATATACCTGTACTTCGTTCAGCAAATTGTATTCATATTCATCCTTGCTCATCTAGAAAATCCCTAGTCATTTGCTGGCCTAGTTTTTGTTTTTGTTTCCAAAAGTATAACGTTTGAGCAGAACCAGTTTGGTGTAATAGTTAAGGCATCAGGCTGGAAACTGGGAGACTGTGAGTTCTAGTATGACCTTAGGCAAAAAGCCAGCTGGGTGACCTTGGACCAGTCCCTCTCTCTCAACCTCAGGAAGAAGGCAATGGGAAACACTTCCCAAAAACATTGCAAAGAAAACTGCATGGACTTGTCCAGGGAGTCACCAGGAGTCACATTGACTCAAAAACACAAAAAGAAAATATAATGTTTGGGACATCTGCAAAAGCACCATCTTCCTGAGAGTAATATTATCTGACTGAACACTCTCATTTCTAAGTTTGGGACCTAACCTTTGAATTTCACTAATCTGTCATCTTTGAGAAAGATGTGTTATGCTCCAGTTAATGTCAGCTTTTACGACATTCTTTTGGATTCACTCCCATGCTAAGAATTATCCCATGCCCCCTTGGCCTGTTTTCAAAGTGATTATAAGGAAATGTTAGAGAAGGAATTATTGTTAAAACTGAAATAGTTCAGCGAAAGGGGAAAGGATAGGAAGACGTTCCTATAATAAGATGAATTTAAGACTACTTTAAGAAATAAACACAATGGACAGGTCAGTAAAAATGAATGTGGAAGAAGAGACAAATCATCACAAGGTTATTCTGCCTGTCTGAGTAATACAGGAACAAAGGTACATTTAATTAAAATAACCTTTGGCAACTTCAGAACTAAATGAAGAAGTTTGATTTTTACTTTTATTTTTCTTATTGAATGGTATGTCTATAAGAAAAAAATCAATGTCATTAATTTAGCAAAAGATGTGCAGGTATTGGTCATCTTTACAAATAGAAGGAACAGTAAAACCCACAACAACTATTGCTATTAAATTTGTATGGAGACATGACATTCAATATGAAAATCCCACAGGGCAACTCACATATAAGAATTGTTCAATAGCACCAACAATACAATAAAATATATTATTGAAACCTACTTTTTCTCCCAAAGCAAAGAAAGAAAATTATTTCTTTTTTTGCACAGCCACAAACAAACTCATTTCTGCATATACTGGTCCTTTTTAAAGCTGTTGGCTAAATTGTCATTTATTAGGCAGACTGCTGATTAATAATCAAAAATGTATGGCTAGCAAATAGAGGCTAATGGATAGGAGGGTGAATTTAATTTAATTTGTTGGATTTACATTCTGTTCTGTCTCCAGGAGTGCATCATGACATATATGAAGATCTCATTTTATACCCACAACAATGTTCCTGTGAGGTAGGGTCAGCTGAGAGAGAAACACTGACCCAGAGTTTCCACAGCTGAGTGTCTGCTCATGTGTCCCAGTTCAGCATCTTAGCCCACTACATTACACTAGCTAATTAAAATCATTGGCTAATTAAAATCACATAAAATATGTATGTGGATGCCAGCATGCATACAGAAATAAGATAATCAGAAACCATGAGTGTGGACTTAAATATAGTACAGGTAGTCCTCGTTTAGTGACTGACTTGTACAGCGTTTGCAATTGTACAGTTTGCAATTACAATGGTGAAGAAAAAGTAACTTTGTGACCAATCCTCACAGTTATGACCTTTGCAGGTTTGTAAAGCAAAGGAAAGCTGAAGTAAGATTATAAGCACAGTCACCGTTTCACTTAGCAACTGCCTTGCTTAACGAACAAATTGCTGGTCCCAATGTAGTTGCTAAATGAGGACTACCTGTAACTGATTTGGCAAATGAACTACTTTCACAGAATTTACTATACTGTATGCACTAAAATGCTCTATCATTACTAATATACTTCTGATGCATGTGCTACTTACTGCTATGGATCTATTGATGTATGCTTATTCTATGCAGTTATAATCGCCTCCAGGATCTATAGGATAAACTTGCTTGAACATAGCCATCTCTACAAGATTCTCTCTGTTATTTCATTTCTATGATTCTGTGGCAAATAATTTATGGTAGGTAAAGTTGAGCAGGTTGATTATGTTTAAATTCTGCCATCATACCAAATTACACTTTAAAACTCTTGATAACAGACCACTATTTGACTTGAAAAGGCCTGGATTTTTAACAAGCACTCACAAAATGCTTCTAAAGCTTCTACCATTTCCTTGCTTAACTGTGTAACATAATAGATGACTTTTTGCCTAAAGAAGATGAAATCAGCATTAGGGCTAGTGCATGATCAAGACCAACCCCATAATCCCCAAAATTCCCAATGGGAAAATTATATTCTTTGCATAGTACCAGAAAGATATTTGTTAAGGGTGGATTCACATAACACATCAATCCATTATATCTTTTGTTCACTTTTAATTAGTACAATAAGGGACGCGGTGGCGCTGCGGGTTAAACCGCTGAGCTGTCGATCGGAAGGTCGGCAGTTCGAAACCGCGCGGCGGGGTGAGCTCCCGTTGCTCGTCCCAGCTTCTGCACACCAAGCAGTTCGAAAACATGCAAATGTGAGTAGATTAATTGGTACCGCTTCGGCGGGAAGGTAACGGCGTTCCGTGAGTCATGCTGGCCACATGACCCGGAAGTGTCTTTGACAACGCCGGCTCCAAGGCTTTGAAACGGAGATGAGCACCGCCCCCTAGAGTCGGACACGACTGGACTTTACGTCAAGGGAAACCTTTACCTTTACCCTTAATTAGTACAATGTGTCAGCCCAGATATTATGGCTTGAAAACCACAGTTTATGGCTTAGCATTATGTGCAAAACTAGTCAATTATGCCTTGATCAACATATCAGGCTTAGCACAAAGAATATGGATATATTGTATTGTGCATGTATGAAGTATTCTGATCTGTTCATTTTAATACAAAAATATGGACACTTCTACAAGCAGATCTTTCAGTTATGTGTCATGTGTAATATTTCCAGTTTGGAAACATAGTTGGATCCCCTTTTCCTCACTGAAACCTCCACCCAAAGATTTCTTTTTTACTACATAATCAGTGGGGAGAAATTATTTCAACCAGAAAAATAACGCAGGGAAAGGTTTCATGTCCTATTTTCCAATGCTCTTAAATGCAACCCCAGATGTCTTACGATTTCTTATAGGTACATTGTTGGGAATAACTATCTTACTAATACAAAGATCAAAGGAGAACAGCGTAATTATGACTGCTGCAAGTTACCAATGCCATAAAAATAAGCTGCCGATTACATTTAGGCTTTAATATTGAGAAGTGTATTGTGTTAGCAAATCCCATAAATTCCCAGGCATTCAGTATATTTCGTATTACTAAAAGCTTGATCCCATCAGAACCATTCACTTGAAATGAGTCAACTGTCATAGCTGATAAAACTCTGAGGGAAATTGAGAACAGGACTAGCTAAGGCTTTGGCATGAAATGTTGTTTTGAATTGTACTATCCCGTTCCTGCAGAATGAAATTATATGTATAGAATTTTGTACATGCAGAGCTTTGAAATGCAGTATAACATTATGAGGCAATGTCTAGCTGAAATATTGAATTCTTAAAGTGATTATGGATTTTTGTATGAACTATTAATCAGTTGTGCAAAAGCTTCAGATAGTATAATAATGGATGGCATTATGTCACCCAAATAGATGTAAGGTTCATGGGAAGATATTGGTAGCTAGTTTAGTCCTCTATTTTCATATTTAATACAGTGACAAGAAAAACGGAACTATTATGCATAGCAACAGATTGACAATACACCCAGTGATGTTACCTTGGTTAGCTTCACTCTTGTTTTAAATGCCGAATTTGTTTACATTAGCTAAGAATTTGTGTCCTGGAATATCTAATACTGCAGATACAAACACTAATTTTTAAAGTAATATATTAGAAACAAATGCTTATGGAGGCATTGAGTTTTTGTACTAGTTTTGTATTTAACTTTCCACATTACTGTAGAAGAGACTGCACTAACAGTGTAAAGGAAAAATCAGAGGAAACATGAATGGGTGCCAAAAAGTTATTTGTATGAAGCTGATGCTTGTCTTATCTAGAATGGGTGTTTATGAGAAAGAAAAGAGCACACTGCAGCTGATTATAGAGAAATTGGAGACTGGATTTTTCAAGCTGCATCTTGAAAGGGATTCTAAAATGAACATTTCTGCACCTTTCTGGACTCTGTTCCAGCTTTATCTACACCGGTTATAATAAGATGGTATTTACTGCAGTTTTCAAAAAACTGCTACAGTATTTTCCCCATGTTCCAAAAGAATGAAATTAGCTTCCAGTCAAATTAATTTTAGACCTATTTACAAACATCAAAACTGAGCATGTTTGTTTATTTTTTATTTATTTATTTATTACCATTGTTCATCCATCTAACTGGAGATTTAAAATGAAGAATATCAGGACCTTCATTTTGGTGTAAATAATAATAATAATAATAATAATACCACATTTAACACCATCAAACAACATCTGCCTATCCCAGTTCCTTGGGAAGGACTTGATAGGTGGATAAAAATGCCAAGTCCAGTCTAAACATCTGGCTGACTGTGTGACCAACCATAATATATTAAATTTATATGTTGCCTGACTCGCAGCAACTCTGTAATTTCAAGATGTTCTCTAGTACAGTAAAACAATAAAGCTTTTAAGATATCTTTGGAGGTCTACTTGGGTAACAGGCAGAATAGATACATCATCAATGTAAAGAAGAATAGAAATGGAGTGGTGAGCAGAGGATGAAGGATGGTATTCTGGCTTGGTAAAAACCTCAGTGATGTTATTCATAAAAATATTAAACAATAATGAGGCAAGAATACAGCCTTGTCTGACATCTTTGCAAGTAGATATAGGTTCAATTAGATTGCCTAGGTAGTTACCTTCACTTGGATGGTAGTGCCATGATATAGTAGTATAATTAGTTTGAGGAGATGTCAATCAATCAAAGTGGCACCTAATTTCCTTTAAAGTCTTTCATGAATATTGAGTCAAAGGCTGCCCTAAAGTAACATAAAGGGTGCCCTTAGGCAAGTTATATTTCTCAGTGAGCTGGTATAATATAAAACACTGAATCCATAGTAGAATGATCTAAAGAACTAAAGCTAGTCTGCTTAGAGTCCAAGATGTTCTCAAGGGACATCCAATTCAAGAGTTTATAATATAAAAATCTGTCATATAACTTGCTAATTGTGGGTAAAAGACTAATTGGGTGGGAAATTTTGGGATCACTTCTATCTTTTTTTTAATATTGGAAGAATAATGGAATTAAGCCAATCATTAGGGATACACAAAGCATTGTTTACAGCTGTGAAAAGAAGAGCCAGCATGGCAGTCCACCAGACAGAATTTACTTTTAAGAATTCTGGTAAAACTAAATCTTTGTCTAGGACTTTACTATTTTTCAGTTGAGAGATTAATTTCTGAACTTCAGAAAGGAACCTGGGGGCCATTCAGGGACACATTCTTCAAGAAACGGGACATGGAGTTCACAGCCTTGAGATGCAGTAAACAGACCACAATAATATTGACCCCAAGATTTGAGAGAAATTAACTTGTTATTTTTACTTTTTTAGTCATCTGAAAGGACCAATTAAAAAAAAAAAAAGCTAAAACAACAATATGGCTGTCATTAAGTTTTGAATGAACAGTAGCAGTAGAATTACTAAAAATTATAAATGGTTCTGTGCTGCATTCAATATATATGGTGAAGACAGAAACATCTGCAGGGGTAAGAGGAGGGCAGATGATGAAAGCAGTGTCATGCCACATGTCCACTCCTTTTGAATGCATGTCATGTCATGTTGCAGGTATGCCTGAATGGGGTGGAGCTTGCATTGCAATGGTGCAAATCTGCTTTCATCATCTTGATAGCAATGTAGCAACTCGGTGCAATGTAGACTAGCCTCCTCATGGTGCACCCCGGGCAATGTGACTTGTCATGGCTAAATAGTCTACACATCTGGCTGCTGAACTTCACAAGGATTCCCAGCAAGAAAAAGCAGCATGAACACCAAACTGCTATGCCATACGATTAAAAAAAAAAAAGTCTTGATAGCGTTATATACCTCCCTAGAATCTCTAGGAAATGTTTGTCAAACTCAGCAATTTTAAGATGTGTGGACTTCAACTCCCAGAATTCTCCAGTCAGTATGCTGGCTGGGGAATTCTGGGAGTTGAAGTTCATACATCTTAAAGTTGCTGAGGTTGACAAACACTGCTGTAGGGAAAGCATTTCACATCATAAAGAAGCCTTTTTCCATAACAGTCATCTATTGCACTATTGGAACAGGGGTAGGTAACTAGAAAGGAATACATATACATTATTTATTTCCCTTCCATTTTTAAAATCCCCTTCCTGAACCATTCTAAATAGTACATTCCTAGGTACATGTGATCTTTTTCAGAGGCATTCCTAAGTTAGAATAATACTAGAAGTGGGACTTAATTTAATTTAGATTTAATCAATGACCAGATCTATACCTTGACTGCTGTTAAATTGGGCTTAGAGAATCAACAAAAGGGAAACACAGCTGTATCCCTAGTGACCAAAAGGGTTGCGGGGATTCCTGGGCTGTCTTACCACATTTTTACAAATTGTCTCATCACTTTTACTTTGTCGGTGTCATGTTCCCCATTATGATGAGTGCTTTACATCGTAACGTTTCACATGCCTTTCACTGACGCGGGGTTCCGGGGTGCAGTTAGGCATTGTTGTGCTGGACTGCTTATCTGCTTTCTAGGTTTGGAATGTGTTTGGGCTACGCTTTGGTTTCAAGGTTTTCTTCCCAGGCGATTGGCACTGTCCGTTGCCAGCACCTGGGGATAAGGGAGTTTGAACCGGTTGGGTGAAGGGAGGGGTTTCGTTCGCACGGACGGTTTTTAGTTTGTAATTCGCGCGCTTTTGTTCATTCTCAGCTTTCTCTGTATTTGCATACTAATCCTTCAATAAATCAGATTTCATAAAGTTACACTTGTGAGTCTGGTTCAATTAGGTTAGGCAATCATTACATAAAGCTGAGAATCATAAAACTTTACCGTTAACATCCTTCCAGAGTAAACTGTGAGGAAATAAAGTTAGCGATGACTGAGCCTACTCCTTACTTGGGAGAAAGTGAATATTCGAGTGCGGGGGATCTGGATTCCACAGTAAAGAGAAGGGAAAACCCCACTCCGGAGTCGGAGGACCTACAGGAGACTTCGAGTTCCAGTCCAGCGAAAGGGAAAACTGTGAAATCTAAAGTGGTTAAGAAAGCAGAAGAATCGCCGGCTGAACAGGTGATGTGGGATGAGGAGCAGGGAACCCTACCAGGGACGTCGAAGACGTCTTGGAAGCAGAGGTACCCGCTGTCCCCGAATTTAGCCAGGACTGATAAGAAAGGGTCGGAGGATTCCGAGACCCCTGTGAGGTTACAAGGGTGGGAAGCCAGGATGCAGTCCCTAGAAGAAATGATGATGAAAATATCATTGGCTTGTGGGGCCCGGACAGAGGGAGAAGGGAACATCATTCCAGAAAGTCGTCCCCATCTCTCCCACCCGCCTCAGGTGTGAGGAAGAAGGATCGGAGAAGGCATCGGGCAGAATCACCATCTAGCAGTCCCAGACGTTCGTCCCCATCGCCCCCACAGCATTCAGAAGACAGAGGGAGGAGGAAAAATAAGGATGAGAAGAGAAATCCCAAAGTCAAGATTCCGAATTCCCCCCCCCCCCGATTGGGAAGATCCCCTGTGTCCAAGAGAAGGGCTGGGCAGAAGGAGAGGAAGAGGAGCCCGCAGGGCGCGAGATACAGGGATTTCACTGTCAAGTTTGATGGGGATCCCACTAAGCTGTCATTTTTCCTGACCAATGCTAAAAGCTATATGGAGGAGTTTGGGAGGCTGTTTCCTTCTGAAAGGGCTAAGATAAATGCTGTTGCCACCAAACTGAAGGGGAGGGCAGCTGATTGGTTTGTCCAATTAACTGAGATGGATGCCCTGGAATTAGACGAGTTCGAAGAATTCCTGTGGGCACTCAAGTTGCATTTTGCTGACCCATTAGCTAAAGAGAAAGCCAAGGTGGCTCTGAGGGAACTAATTCAAGGATCAAGGTCCGTTGCAGACTATGCCCTAGAATTCCAAGCTTTAGCTGCAAAGGTGGACGATTGGTCACAAACGACTTTAATAGAAATGTTTAAGGATGGTCTGAGGCCCGAGTTGCTGAGATGGTCGTTGGGAAGAGAAGATCCTATTACCCTATATGACTGGATCCAGCTGGCAGGGAACGTTGAGCAAGCCCACGCTAAGTTTGCACAAAGCAGGAAGGGTCCCAAGCAAATGGCCATGATAAGAGCTGCCAAGTCCATGGGCACCACGGGCAGAACGGGGCGAACGGTATGGCAGGAGGAGAAGGAGAGCCGCTTTGCAAAAGGTCAGTGCCTGCGGTGTGGAAAAGAAGGGCACAGAGCAGCTGCATGCCCGAAACCCCGGCCAGAAGTTCGGCAGGGAAAGTCACCTGGAAAGTCACCCACACTGCCCAGGAAGATGAGAGCAGCCCAGGGTAAGACCGAAGTCGAGGAGACTCCTTACTATGAGGGAGAGGAGGAACAAGACCCCAAAGAACCGGTGGGAAACGCCCGCCACCTGCTTTAAGAAGCGCCTCTGGGCAGGTGGTGGATGATGGGTGCGAGGATGTGTTGGTGAGTGGCAACTGCTCCACTTTAAACGTAAAGTTGAAGTTAGGATCCAGCACGAAAACCATAGAGGTGTGGGGGTTGTTCGATTCAGGGTGCTCAAAGTGTTTAATGCACCCTGATCTAGTGGCTGCTTTGGAGTTGCCTACTTTTCCATTATAAAAGCCCATAATTTTCACCCAGATGGATCACCCCTCCCTCTATGGCGGGAGGGAAATCGGTGACTCATTTCACAGGCATGGTGGCTCTGCAATTGGGCACCCACCAAGAGGGGTTGCAATTTGTGGTAGCCCCTGTGGGGACCCCCCTTGTCATTCTGGGGATTCCTTGGTTGGTCCGGCATAATCCCCATATCAATTGGGACCATAGAACTCTGACTTTTCCAGATGGCTTTTACAAGGCTCCAGCTGCGGAACAGTTAACGTCAGCTGCAGTGGGGAGGGCTGGGGCAATGGCTCCACAGTTCAATGTGTCCATTGGAGGGCTTGCCAGACAGATACCAGGACTTTGCTGATGTCTTTGGGGAAAAGGAAGCGGATCAGCTCCCGCCCCCCAGTAAAACTGATTGTGCCATAGAGCTGGTCCCCAACGCCATGTTACCCAAGCCAAAAATCTACGCCATGACCCAGAAGGAACTGGAGGTGCTATGAGACTTCATGGATAAGAACTTGGCCAGGAGTTTCATCGAGCCGGCAAACTCGCCGGTTGGCGCCCCTGTCCTTTTCCGTGAGAAAAAAGATGGGACATTGAGATTATGCACAGATTATCGCGGATTAAATGCTGCTTCCATATCGAATAAATATCCAATCCCCTTAATAAAGGATATGTTAGCACATCTGTCCAAGGGGAAGGTCTTTTCTAAATTGGATTTACGTGAAGCCTATTTTCGCATACGCATCCAGAAGGGGGATGAATGGAAAACTGCTTTTAACTGTCCATTGGGTTCATTTCAGTACAAGGTTTTGCCGTTTGGGTTGGCAGGGGCACCAGGTGTTTTTATGCAATTGATCAATGAAGTGTTACATGAACATTTGTTTAAGGGGGTACTGGTCTACTTAGATGATATTTTGATTTACACTGAAACTGAACAGGAGCATGAATCTTTAGTGAAAAAGGTTCTAAGCAAACTCAGAGATGCAGAATTGTTTGCCAAACTTTCCAAATGTGAATTTCATAAGTCGCAACTTGATTATTTGGGATACAGAATCTCAGCTAAAGGCATTGAGATGGACCCTGGCAAGATCCAGGCTATCATGGGGTGGGAGCGCCCACGCACCAGAAGGCAATTACAATCTTTTTTAGGATTTTCTAATTTTTACCACCAATTTGTAAAGGGGTTCGCTGAGATAGCTCTACCCCTCACTGATCTCTTAAAAACCAAAGGGGTGGGTGACACCCGTAAGGTGAAAAACCCAGGCACACTTCTGAATTGGACGCCCCAGTGCCAAGCAGCTTTTGACAAGCTTAAGAGCCTGTTCACTGCTGAGCCAATTTTACAACATCCTGATCCCACTAGACCCTTTGTGGTTCAAGTGGATGCTTCTGATTTCTCAATTGGGGCGCTCTTGTTGCAAAAGGATGCATCTGATCACCTAAAACCATGCACCTATTTGTCCCGCAAGTTTTCTGAAACTGAACGTAGATGGCATGTTTGGGAAAAGGAGGCTTTTGCAGTAAAAGCTGCCTTGGAGGCTTGGCGCCACCTTTTAGAGGGGGCTATATGTCCTTTTGAGGTTTGGACGGACCATAAGAATCTGGAGGGGCTCAGCACTCCCCACCGCCTCAGTCCTAAGCAAGTTCGCTGGGCTCAATTTTTCAGCCAATTTAATTTCCAGCTGAAGTTCATTCCAGGCAAAAAGAACTTCTTGGCTGATGCTCTATCCCGCTTGCCCCAGGACGCTGGTCCTGCGCCAGCTATAGTAGGTACTGTTTGGACTGAGCCACA
Source organism: Candoia aspera (assembly GCF_035149785.1). Taxonomy (NCBI): domain Eukaryota; kingdom Metazoa; phylum Chordata; class Lepidosauria; order Squamata; family Candoiidae; genus Candoia; species Candoia aspera. The sequence goes on from NC_086154.1 coordinate 190,818,480, forward strand.
ATTAGGATTTCAGGCTGTCACGCGCAGTCACACCAGAGCGTAGCAGCCTCCGGCTCAGCCTTCGTTGGGGGGGAGGAGATTGCCAGTTTCCTCTCAATTGCAGCAGCAGTTCGTACAAGAGCTGTCAACAGATACTTGGTTGCAATGTAATAAAGACAATGTTTCTTTTACTGATGGTTTGGCTTGGAAACAAAATAGACTTTATGTTCCTGAAACGTTAAGGGCTGAAATCCTGACTCATTCTCAGGATGATAAGGTGGCTGGGCACTTTGGTTTTGTTAAAGCTCTGCACCTGGTAAGGTGCCAATTTTGGTGGCCCACCTTAAGAGGGGATGTTAAGGATTATGTGGCTTCCTGCCCTGTTTGTGCAATGTCTAAACGGAAGGGGGGGGAAGCCCCAAGGGCTCCTGCAGCCAGTTGCGAGTCCCTCCCGCCCGTGGGAGGATATTTCCATGGATTTTATTGTAGACTTGCCTCCCAGTCAGAGGAAAACAGTGATTTGGGTTGTAAAAGACTATTTTTCTAAGCAGGCCCATTTCATTTCATGTGCCTCCATTCCCTCAGCTCAACAGCTGGCGCGCCTCTTTTTGATCCACATCTACCAGTTGCACGGGACCCCCTCCCGTTTGGTGACTGACAGAGGCACACAATTTACTTCGCAATTCTGGAAGTCATTTTTAAAATTGATTGGCACGACCCAAGCTTTGTCCACGTCTTCGCATCCATCCACTGACGGCTCTACGGAGATTGTTAACTCAACCCTGGAATAGTTTTTGCATTCCTTTGTTAATTACCAACAAGACAATTGGGTGGATTTGCTCCCTTTTGCTGAAGTTGCTTACAATAATGCTGTGCATCAAAGCACTGGGCACACCCCATTTCGCATTGTGTTCGGACGGGACTTTGTTCCCATCCCAGAGTTGCCTCAGCCTGCTCCGCAGACCTGCTCCCCCTCTGATTGGGCTGCGCAACTTGCTGATGCTTGGCCCATGATCAAAGAGTCTTTGGTTGATGCTCAAGCCATGTACAAGCTCTATGCAGACAGGCACAGATCTCTCCAACCTGATTTTAAAATTGGTGACAAAGTCTATTTATCCACTAAGTTCATTAAGTCCCCTCAACCTTCCAAGAAGTTGGCTCCTAAATTCATTGGTCCCTTTCCTATTGTGGGGATTGTGAATCCTGTCACCTTCAAATTGGATTTGCCTCATAACCTCAAACGCTTACATCCTGTCTTTCACTGTTCATTGCTCAAACCTGTCACCCATTCTGACAAGTGGCATAACCAGCCTCCTCCCCCTCCTCCCATCATGATTGATGGACAACAACACTTTGAGGTGAAGGAGGTCCTTGACTCCCGCAGAGCCCGGGGGACTCTTCAATACCTTGCCAAATGGAAGCATTTTCCCCACCTGGAGTGGGTGGCTGCTCGTGATGTTTCTGCTCCAATTCTGGTAACCTGTTTTCACTCGGCTTATCCTTCAAAGCCGGCTCCTTAATTTTTTTGGGGGGGGGCGGTATGTCATGTTCCCCGTTACGATGAGTGCTTTACATCGTAACGTTTCACATGCCTTTCACTGATGCCGGGTTGGGGGGTGCAGTTAGGCATTGTTGCGCTGGACTGCTTATCTGCTTTCTAGGATTGGAATGTGTTTGGGCTACGCTTTGGTTTCAAGGTTTTCTTCCCAGGCGATTGGCACTGTCTGTTGCCAGCACCTGGGGATAAGGGAGTGTGAACCAGTTGGGTGAAGGGAGGGGTTTCGTTCGGACGGAGGGTTTTTAGTTTGTAATTCGCGCGCTTTTGTTCATTCTCAGCTTTCTCTGTATTTGCATACTAATCCTTCAATAAATCAGATTTCATAAAGTTACACTTGTGAGTCTGGTTCAATTAGGTTAGGCAATCATTACAGTTGGTTCACCACCTGGACATGTTTTTCTGCTTGGGCAGCAGATCTTACCCTTGCAGAAATGTCAGTTTTGCTGAGAAGGCAGTGACTTTTTGACTGCCTCCTGAGCTAAGTTGCAGCACACTGAAGTTAATTCCATAAGATAATTTGTTTACGTGCATATCCTATTTGATAGGTTTCAAAAATCCCAGTGAGACCAAAGGCACCAGGGACCTTCTTCAATTTCCAATTTGTGTATGCAAATTTGAAACTACAGATATATGTCTAAGCAAAATATGTTATAGCTTGAGAGCCTCCCCTCCCTCTGGAGTCTTCAGAAAAAAGACCACTTAAACTTGAAAGAAGGGAAAAACAGAAAGAAAGAGTGAGGGAGTGCCTCAGTGGCCAGTGTTTACAACATTGTAAGCAAACATTTGCTTTTTTAAAATTTTAATTTATTGTTAATGTATGGGGGGTTGGTTTAAAGTTGGACTGATGCAATACTGTTTAAATGTTTAAGCACGTAAAAGGAAATCTTACAGAGGAATGTTCTCTATTAATCTGATCTGTTTGTCTTAGAAAAATCCTTTTAAAATTAAACCAAAGGGAAGAACCTTGGCTTTATTTGTGCTTTTGGAAGAACACATTTTCTTAACATACCAGCACTCTTTTCATCCATACAAATTGGAGACAGTTTTTCCAGAGAGTTGGAAGATGGTATGATATCAGCATTTTTTCTATGTTTTATACATTTGGAAGCCCTACAAAAATCTACAAAACCTGTGATTATAGTGGAATGAGTATGTACACCATAATCAATGTGTCTTGTATTATAACAATAACACTTTACTGATTTGCTATAAGGCCATATTGTAATACCAAAACAAAAATTGAATGAAACCATCCATAATAAAATAACTAAAAATAGAAACTCAGCTCTTATTTCCTTATCACCCTTACAATTTACCTCAATCAGATCTACATATGTGGTTCTCAATTGCTCTTTTTTATTAAAAAAGGATACTGTTTTATATGTAATTTTTGTGTTCTGACTGTGCATAAAATATGTTGTTCTAAGATATGGGTCCCTGTGAGCTGTTTATCTTACTAGTGATTCAAGATAATTACCTCTTTCTATAATATACAATTGGCACTCAAATAATATATACACTATATCCTCACTCTCTGGTACACTACAAATACATATATGTTCATGATAGGAGACTCGATTAAACTTTCCATATTTCACTACTGTATCATGATGTTCAAATCTTGCACAGGTAAACTCTCTCCTAAGATACTTCAACATTTTGGTAATTAAATATTTTTTTTCAATTTGAAAATAACATTAGTGACTCACCTATCTCAGGGTACCAGCCTTCCTGGGAGTAGCTATATATCTTTCAGCTTCTATATCGGAGGTTCTTAGTGCAATAATTTTCTTAACTTGTTGTTCAGGTACTGCAAAACAAGAAACAGGAAGCCCACAGGCCCTAATGTAATTTGTAAATTGTACTGTCCAGGAGGAGTTTAATTGATGCTTAATCTGTTCTGTTGAGCACAATCTTAAGAATCTGTCAATTTCCACAGAAGGAGTTTTTCACCAACAATTATATGCCCTAATTTTTGAGTTTGGATAGAGAGTATATATTCCCAACTCAGTTCTAACTGTAGCAGCTGGAGTCCTTTTATCCACATCCAATTTAAACACCTTGATGATTGGGCTAACCCGTATTGTAACATTAACTCCAGCTTCAAGCATGCCTGCCCTTGGCAACATCATGCATCCACTTCTTCATTGCTTGAAACTTTAAGAAAGTAACACTATATTAAGGTAAATTAATGTGATAGTATGTGGGAATGATCTTGGAAGACAGGAGGAAGACCCGCAGCCTAGACAATAGGTCTTCCTCCTTCTCCCAAGGTCATTCCCACATACCATCACAATTCAAATAGCAGCTCCAAGGGAGAGTGTTGATCTCCCTTGGGTCTGATCAATTTACTTATTTAGCAAATTTATATAGTCCATCTCACAAAACATGACTCTGGGCACTGTACAAACACAATAACAGTTAAAAGCCATATAATGACCTTAAAACACAAACATGAATAAAAATAACATCAAAAAACCCAAGACTGTGGGATAATAACAGTCACTGAACATCGTGCAACCACCTTGCAGGCTCCCCATGGGATCCCCAAGGTTGCTGGAAGAACCACTTTTAAGGGCTGAGCTGCTGAGCTTGCTGATCGGAAGGTCGGCAGTTCAAATCCGCGTGACGGGGTGAGCTCCCGTTGCTAGTCCCAGCTCCTGCCAACCTAGCAGTTCGAAAACATGCAAATGTGAGTAGATTAATAGGTACCGCTTCGGCGGGCAGGTAATGGCGTTCCATTTAGTCATGCCGGCCACATGACCACGGAAGTGTTTACGGACAAACGCCGGCTCTTCGGCTTGAAGCGGAGATGAGCACTGCCCCCTAGAGTTGGACATGACTGGACTTAATGTCAAGGGAAACCTTTATCTTTAGCAGGGATTTATCCCATCCTCGTTATCTTTTGAAAGGCTTACTTGTGCTGCAGACATCAAAATCAGTTACCCAGCTAAAGCGAGGCATATCAGGAGGCTATGAAATGATGTGGAAGTTAGTAAGCATTTCAGCTTAGGCACAGAGACCTGGAAGCTGTGTGATTATTGATCAAACAAGAATCTACAGTTTACAGAAAGAAAAGGAGAAAAGAAAAGGAACATCCAAGATCAGAAGAAAATTCACAGGGTAAGAGCAAAAAGGGGAAGTCAGTGGAGAGAAGGATTGGAGGGAAAATGGAGAACAGATTCAGCCGTCATTTTTTTTTAATCCCCAGTGCAGTGTTTCAGGTGCCACTATAGAGCAGCCTTTCTTAACCTTTTGACCCTGGAGGAACCCTTGAAATATTTTTCAGGCCTGGGGGAACCCCTGCATATTCAGGCTCAAATATAGGCCAGAAGTTAAAAAATTATTATATTTATTTCATGTGTAGGCCTGTATATATGCATTAACAGTGTTCTTAAATGAAAAGAATGAAACTTATCTCTTTAATGTGAAGTTGCCCAAATGTGATTTTTTTTAAAATAAGTCATGATCTCCCAGGGAACCCCTAGTGACTTCTCATGGAACCCTAGGTTTCCACGGAACCCTGGTTGAGAAACCCTGGTCAAGAGCAAGCATGAATCAATGGGCCAAGTTAGGACCCTGACAGCTGCCTAAAGAAGTTGTATGGTTCATAAAAGTCATCTGACTTTGAAAACACATATTTGCTTTTAGCAAAAAATGCATGTGTTTTTTTTTTTCTCATACCCATGTGTGCACATATAAATGCTTTTCTCAGCATGAGGGCCTTTAATGTTAGGGACAGCACTTAGATTTATAGCTATGCTTTCTAGGAGTGAGGGCGGGGCCAGTGTGACCAAATATGAATAAAGAAAAGACTGTTGGTGGAATGGGGTGGGAGCAGAAGCTTGGTTTGGACTTCACTAAAATAAAGTCATTAAGTAATTCTAGCCATTCTGTATTACCATCTCCTCTCTACTTTCTAATCCTAATTTCCTATCAGACATGCTAGATTATTAGAAGGTATGAGACCTCCTTAAAATTAGAAGCTTTGTACTTCTTGCCCTTTAGAGGAGATTGAATTTTTAGGTTAACTTATATTTGTTCCAAATACTTCTTCACTGCTCTGCTGCATACAAAATACGTCACAAATTACAGTAATTTTCACTTATGAGTATGCTCAGAACAGAATCCAAATCTTAGCTCCAGTACAGTAAATATTGCTTGGAGTAGTTCTAAAACAGGAGAAAATAAGATTGGGGTCCAGTTCTCATCTATAAGGATAGATATGGCTAAGAAGGGTCAGGTAAGTTCTCTATGACCATTGCTCTACCATATTCTAGCTTTGGGGGTCTAAAGGTCAGCACTTCCCAGAAGATTTCTAGAATAAAATACTTCTTATTAATATGTAAAAAAGGTAGAAGGTATTTCTTCAATGATTTTTAATCAGTTTATGACATGGACTGCAGGACTCTTTGAAAAGGAGATTCTGCTTCACTAATAATACATTAGAAGAAATCCAGTGATCTAGCCATGCATTTAGGGTACAATTTATTCTTTTACTGATCAGTTCTATTTTTTTTTCCAGTAGAATAAATTATCTAACTTTTCAACAAAATCTCCTGGATACAGCTTTGTGGTGGAAGCTGATAGATGTTAGGTGTGGTATGTTTTGAATGTGAAAATTAGAATACACTGTACTTGAATCAGAATGGAAAGGAGCTAATTTAAGTTAAATACTGTTATTTAAGTTAAATACTGAAAATATGTAGCCACCAGTCTTTAAAAATGGAATCCGAATGTTAGCAAAGCTGGTCTTTACATATCTGTGTATCATTTAATTCTGAACTGAGATAACTGTGTAATATTATAGTAACATTAAACTAGATAGCAAACATAAGCAGTGTGCATGAGCTTATGTATTTTTGCATAGGATTTTGAGGAATCCAAATTTTCCCTAGTTCTGGAGCAAAAGAGAAGGTGGCAAAACTCCTAAGGTGGGGCCTGCACCAGTGCTGTGGAGCTTCCTATAGAGCAAGGTTCATCTCTCCCATTCTTTTAGCTTTGGCATTAAATATATTTTAGAAATGTTTGGTCTATTGTAGTTGATTACAGGTCTAAGATGTGCTTTTGCCCATTTTCCCTCCAAGCTGTATATATATTTTAATGAAAGGATGGAATCTCCCTAGTAGAATACTGTATTTGATTTATTCATTTTGAGTGCACCATTTTTGCACTTTTTAAAAAATTATTCTGTCTTACCAAATTGTTATATGCTGGGAAAATTTTTAAATTATCCTTTAAATTATCCCATAACAATTTGTGGACTGATCCCTGTAGAGCCCCATGTTCTAATTTTCACCTTTGAATATAATTAATGAAATATTTAATTTGAGCCTCATGTTCTCAATTCTTTGAAAAGTTGCTGAAGGTTCAGTAGAAAGATACTTCGTGAAAGCCACTGAAATTTAGAAAAAGTGATGGATCACTCTTCTTTTTCTCAAGTACAGATCTTCAATCCTTCTTCAGGTACAGTCCATGACATTTAGCAAAGCTGCTGGAAGTAGGTACAGAAAAAAAAAAACATCATCATTTAAAAATAATGATTAAAAAAAAAATAGTTATCTAGTGTTTGTTGTTTATTCGTTTAGTCGCTTCCGACTCTTCGTGACTTCATGGACCAGCCCACGCCAGAGCTTCCTGTCGGTCGTCAACACCCCCAGCTCCCCCAGGGACGAGTCCGTCACCTCTAGAATATCATCCATCCACCTTGCCCTTGGTCGGCCCCTCTTCCTTTTGCCTTCCACTCTCCCTAGCATCAGCATCTTCTCCAGGCTGTCCTGTCTTCTCATTATGTGGCCAAAGTATTTCAGTTTTGCCTTTAATATCATTCCCTCAAGTGAGTAGTCTGGCTTTATTTCCTGGAGGATGGACTGGTTGGATCTTCTTGCAGTCCAAGGCACTCTCAGAATTTTCCTCCAACACCACAGTTCCAAAGCATCGATCTTCCTTCACTCAGCCTTCCTTATGGTCCAGCTCTCGCAGCCATATGTTACTACAGGGAACACCATTGCTTTAACTATGCGGGCCTTTGTTGTCAGTGTGATGTCTCTGCTCTTAACTATTTTATCGAGATTTGTCATTGCTCTTCTTCCAAGGATTAAGCGTCTTCTGATTTCCTGACTGCAGTCAGCATCTGCAGTAATCTTTGCACCTAGGAATACAAAGTCTTTCACTGCTTCTACATTTTCTCCCTCTATTTGCCAGTTATCAATCAAGCTGGTTGCCATAATCTTGGTTTTTTTGAGGTTTAGCTGCAAACCAGCTTTTGCACTTTCTTCTTTCACCTTCATCATAAGGCTCCTCAGTTCCTCTTCATTTTCAGCCATCAAAGTGGTATCATCTGCATATCTAGATTGTTAATGTTTCTTCCAGAGATTTTAACTCCAGCCTTGGATTCCTCAAGGCCAGCTTGTCGCATGATGTGTTCTGCATACAAGTTGAATAGGTAGGGTGAGAGTATACAGCCCTGCCGTACTCCTTTCCCAATCTTAAACCAGTCTGTTGTTCCGTGGTCTGTTCTTACTGTTGCTACTTGGTCGTTATACAGATTCCTCAGGAGGCATACAAGATGACTTGGTATCCCCATACCACTAAGAACTTGCCACAATTTGTTATGGTCCACACAGTCAAAGGCTTTAGAATAGTCAATAAAACAGAAATAGATGTTTTTCTGAAACTCCCTGGCTTTTTCCATTATCCAGCGGATATTGGCAATTTGGTCTCTAGTTCCTCTGCCTTTTCTAAACCCAGCTTGTACATCTGGCAATTCTCGCTCCATGAATTGCTGAAGTCTACCTTGCAGGATCTTGAGCATTACCTTACTGGCATGTGAAATGAGTGCCACTGTTCGATAGTTTGAACATTCTTTAGTGTTCCCCTTTTTTGGTATGGGGATATAAGTTGATTTTTTCCAGTCTGATGGCCATTCTTGTGTTTTCCAAATTTGCTGGCATATAGCATGCATTACCTTGACAGCATCATCTTGCAAGATTTTGAACAGTTCAGCTGGGATGCCGTCGTCTCCTGTTGCCTTGTTATTAGCAATGCTTCTTAAGGCCCACTCAACTTCACTCTTCAGGATGTCTGGCTCTAGCTCACCGACCACACCGTCAAAGCTATCCCCGATATTGTTATCCTTCCTATACAGGTTTTCTGTATATTCCTGCCACCTTTTCTTGATCTCTTCTTCTTCTGTTAGGTCCTTGCCATCTTTGTTTTTGATCATACCCATTTTTGCCTGGAATTTACCTCCAATGTTTCTAATTTTCTGGAAGAGGTCTCTTGTCCTTCCTATTCTATTGTCTTCTTCCACTTCCGCGCATTGCTTGTTTAAAAATAATTCCTTATCTCTTCTGGCTAACCTCTGGAATTTTGCATTTAATTGGGCATATCTCCCCCTATCACTGTTGCCTTTTGCTTTCCTTCTTTCTTGGGCTACTTCTAGTGTCTCAGCAGACAGCCATTTTGCCTTCTTGGTTTTCTCTTTCTTTGGGATGTATTTTGTTGCCGCCTCCTGAACAATGCTGCCAACTTCTGTCCAGAGTTCTTCCGGGACCCTATCTACTAAGTCCAGTCCCTTAAATCGATTCTTCACCTCCACTGCATATTCCTTAGGAATATTAGTGAGCTCATATCTAGTTGATCTGTGGGTCTTCCCTAATCTCTTTAGTCTGATCCTAAATTGTGCAAGAAGAAGTTCGTGATCTGAACTACAGTCAGCTCCAGGCCTTGTTTTTACCGACTGTACAGATGTCCGCCACCTTTGGCTGCAAAGGATGTAATCAATCTGATTTCGGTGTTGTCCATCTGGTGAAGTCCATGTATAAAGCCGTCTCTTAGGTTGTTGGAAGAGAGTGTTTGTTATGCAGAGTGAATTGCCTTGGCAAAATTCTATCAGCCTGTGTCCTGCTTCGTTTTGTTCTCCCAGGCCATACTTACCTGTAATTCGAGGTGTCATTTGACTGCCCACCTTAGCATTCCAGTCTCCTGTGATGAAAATAACATCTCTTTTAGGCGTGTTGTCCAGTAGGTGCTGCAGATCCTCATAGAACTGCTCTACTTCAGCTTCTTCAGCATTTGTGGTTGGGGCGTATATTTGGATCACTGTGATGTTAGATGGCTTGCCCTGAATTCGAATTGAGATCATTCTGTCATTTTTTGGGTTGTATCCAAGCACTGCTTTAGCCACTTTACTATTAATTATGAAGGCTACTCCATTTCTTCTGTGGTCCTCTTGTCCGCAGTAGTAGATCTGGTGGTCATTTGATGTGAAGTGGCCCATTCCAGTCCATTTCAGTTCACTGACGCCCAGAATGTCTATCTTTAATCTTGACATCTCACCAATAACCACATCCAATTTGCCCTGGCTCATAGATCTTACATTCCAGGTTCCGATGGTGTGTTGATCCTTAGAACATTGGATTCGCCGTTCACCACCAGCACCGTCGGCCGCTAGCCGTCCTTTCGGCTTTGAGCTAGCTGCGTCATCACGTCTGGGGCTAGTTGAGCTCATCCTCTGTTCCTCCCCAGTAGCATTTTGACCATCTTCCGACCTGGGGGTCTCATCTTCCGATGGTATACCGACATATCTCTGGTTGTACTGATCCATTTAGTTTTCACGGCAAGAATACTGAGGTGGGTTGCCATTACCTTCCCCAGGGATCGCATTTAGTCTGACCTCTCTGTCATGACCTTCCCGTCTTGGGTGGCCCTTCACGGTTTAGCTCATGGCATCATTGAGGTGCTCAAGCTCCAGCACCACGACAAGGTAACGATCCTTTGCTGAAGAGTTATCTAGTAACCATTCCTAAAATGACGAATTGGCAACTAAAACTATCCAAATCAAAGATTTCTGTTTTGCCACTGTATCTTTTGGGCTACAACCTGGAACAAGCGTTGTATCTGATCTCAGTGCGGCTTACCTCAGAATGGACTGTATTTAAATGCACAGTTAATGGAGTGAGAACAATTCCCTTATGTAAAAATATATCACCGTTCTTCTGCTGTCAGCCAAAATGGGAAAGTGTCAAGAAAACATCTCTGGCAGTCTCTTTTCTTCTCCCAGGCAGCAGCCTCTGGAACTGATCCAAACCATTCAAATAAGATGAATAATAAATGTTATTTTGAGAGCAAATAATGTTTTTGCACTGTATTCTTTACATTGAACTTTTTCAGATAAGTATAGACACTTATCAGTTACATCAATCTGTATAAAGTCCTTAATGTGGGCGATTCTCTGTGCAGCTTTAATCAACATTATTTATGTACTTTTGCTAAAAAAAAGAAAGGAAAATAATCATGGAAAATTCATTTTTTTCCAGAGGCTACTAAATTTACCATTTTTCATTCTTCATAATTAATAACAAACCTGCCTTGTGTTTGTTTTATTATGCTAGTCTCTTTTCTAAGAGTTAGAAAGCTCTGTATGGATGGCACATATCAGATGTGCTTCATAAAAAGAAAATTCCCTTCCTGCAGAAATATATCATATTGAAATAGTGATTGGAAAACTTTTATTCATGCTGATATGATCCATATGCCTAAACAGAGCCAGGAAATTGTTTTGTTTCATGAGCTTAACTCAGTAAATAACAGCACAGGGCTGATCAGCTTTGATATTGTTCTTATTGGTCTGCTACATTTAGTATCAGTCTTTTCTCGAGAAACATCTCTTCTGTTAGCGAAGAATTGTATTGTCTGATTCACATAATGCGAGTAAAATGGCTGCGATGATAACTTTTCTCATGAAAATGTTATTATAGGGTTTATCGTTATGTATTCACAAATGTATTCTTGCATTAGTATCACTGTGCTGTTAGGATAAGGTCGTATCAATAGTTGGAACTATAACCTTAAAAAAGTACCACAGCAATGACATGTATTCCCCCTAAACGTCAGATAGCATTTTCCTACTTGCTTAGCTTCCAAAAATATAATTATTTTCCTGACAAACATGTTGCTTTGGAACTAAAAAATGAAGTTTTGAGTAAAGATACTGGTATAAATGCGCAACAACAACAGCAGCAACATACTTTAGTCCATTACTCATATAATTCGAGTATTGCAACAAGAGTCACTGGCTGAGATGGGCAGCTGTAGAATCAAATAAATAAATAAATAAATAAATAAAATAAAATAAAATAAAACTGTCTTATACAGACAGTAAGCATCATATGCAGACACACCGATTAAATAATGATGCTACTATTTGAATAGTTTGAGAGTATTAGCAGATTTTCAAATGTGAATAAGAATGTAATCCTCACTTAAGTAGTTCAGACACTCAAACATGGAGTGAGCTGGGGTGCCAAATCTTCCAGCCTTACATTTGGCACCTCAGCCTCCCCATATTAATGTGAAGGTATATTGTGAAACAGAAGGGTGCATTCAGGTGAACATGGTTACACTTCTCCATGCCATCTGAAATCCTGATTGCGCAACAACTGTGTTTATTCAAATGCAGCTACAGATTCACTGTAAATGTTCCCCAAAAACATGATATAGTTGAGAGTAGAGACAGATGGGCTGGAACATGCGTTCCTGGCTTCTCTTCGTGCTTTGAATATCTGAAAGCCAAAGAGAGCCTGAAGCTAAATGCACCTAAACAATAGCAGCATAGAAGTGGCATACTTTTTCCTTTTCATCCCTACACATATAATTTATCTAGGGATTTTCCATAATTGGAATCAGGATGGTTCATTATGGAATTATATAACGAATTTAGGTAGAAGTTGGAGAAAGACATTATTAGGGAAATAAGACAGCAGGAATTCAATTCAGAAAATGACCATATAATATTGATTAGGTCTGTGCAGCACAGTAGAATTGCTTCCAAAATGATGTTTCAGAGTACACTGGAATTAAGTGGCTACAACACTTTCAGGCAGCCATATTTTATCCCAGGATTGTGCTATTGCCATCTAAAGCTTCAGTGGGATCCCAGGAAAAGATGCAGCTGCTTTAAATATGTGCATATAGAATCTACATTGATTGTATCTTTTTGGATTTAAATCTGAAGTGCTGAATATTTACCTCAAGTTACAGGAAGATAATTAAAAGGTCACTCTTTGTATTTGGATATATTGGCTTCATAAGCTTATATGCTTATGCAATATTTGCATTGGTATAGTTCACATTTTTGCAATGCTTCCTTATGTAGTCTCTATCCCAAGAATGCATAACTTTAGTCCAAGTTATGATTAGTAATTTATAAAACTATCATCTGGTCTAGGATAGCTAGAGTAGAAATACAATAGTCATCAATCATTTTGGTTTGTGAAACAAGAGACAAACATGAAATGTCCTTTGCCTCAGAGAATAGCATAATTAAGTACTTTATGGGAAGTATATAGCTGCTATTCTCTCTGAATAATCTCAGAATTAGATATTTCAGAAGCAGGTTACTGAGAAATTATCTGGTTCCATTTTAACACCTCTTCAATGTTTGTGTGTGGGGGTTCTTGAGCATGTGCAGAGCTCCAGAAATGTCCTGGCATTGAGAGATCAATTATCACACCAGTCTTTTCACAAAATATAAACTGTATTGATATAACAAAGAATAAGAACATATTCCTCCAGATCCTGGAGTAAAAGTTTACAACACTAAAAGCACATTGAAAGAATCTCCACCCTACACACAGGGCGAGCTTCTAGCAAGCTTCCAGCTTGTAAGACTTGCATCTTGCATCTGAAAGAAAAGAATGCAGAGTTGCAAAGCAGGCACTCAATGACCAATTTGTATCTAGGCAACCAATACTTAGTTTCCTTGGCAACCCCAAACTCTTCAGCCTGGGACACAATAGTTCTGAACTTTTGACCCTGCTGGTACTTAAGAATCTTGTGACTTTATTTCTCTTAAAAATAAAACAAAATACCAACATTCAATTCTACGTTAATGTGTATTGTATAAATGCTTGTTCTTGACAGAGGGTAGCTATAAATATATGATCTTTAATGCACTGTAACTTTTTAAACAATGGAAACATGGCAAAACACATGACACTGAATATTGTCATGACATTTAATATTGAACATAAACAGCAACTTATTTAAGATGACTCATGATCCTTATGTACTGTAATTTGGGAGTATCTATAAAATGTGGGTTGAAATTATGGAAAATAAAGCAACTAAAAACTCCTGTTTATATTGCAACATACCACAGTAATAGGCTGAAATGTAGTTTATGAATGAATGAAAACGTGTCTATTCCTGATGGCAAATTCTGAGAATCTCAGTATATTACTTTGAGATAAAGCCTTTGATCCAAGCCCCTGACCTTTGTAGAGTTCACTTTTGTAGCTCTAACCTTACTTTCATCTCGTCCTAAATGAGCTCTACATTATTCTAGCTACATCAAAGCTAAAGAACAAAAAGTTCATACATAAAACTAATAACTCTAAACACTTATTTCAATAAAACTACAAATCAGAGTGCTAATAATTTTCATGGCTTTCATAGATATGAATAGACACATAATTTGCCTTAGTAGCTCTATGGGCAGACATCTCAAGTTTAATTGCCCATCAAAATGAGCAGAAACCAGGCTACAAAAAAACAACCATTCAAACTCTGTTTACATCAAAGCCAAAAATATTTCCTTGGATCAAGGAGCAACAAAAACTCAATATAAAAATAAAATAATGTGAACAGATCTCTCTTCCCTTTCTATTTTCCTTTTTTCCCTTGTGATAAGCATATTAATGAATACTTACTGGTTATCCAGAGGAACTAATATTAGTATACTTCCTGGCAGAAAATTCTTTAAATTGTCACTAAATTCATTAATTAAATTAATTACATGAATGTCATTTATTAATTGAATGCATTATCCAAAATAAATAGTCCCAAATCTCATTTTATTTCACAGTCTGTCCTGTAAAACCTGGATTTGCTCCATTATCTATGTTATATCAGTCTTTAAAATTAACATTTAATTTGCTCAATGAGGTTGTATTCAAAAGATTTAGCACCACTTCGTTTGCAGCTGCTCACCATCCAAAATGTGTGTTTTTTCACTCCCCAGTTAAACAAATGGCTATAAACCATTTCCTATGTGGTAGAGACATCTGGCCTTTCTTACAATTTATTCATTCCTTTTTAGGAATAATGGCAGTAGCATCTTCCTAAGTATTATGCTAGTCCCAGTGTTGCAGTAACAGTATGATGTCATGGGAAAAACTTTGCTGCAAGGAAAAAAAGCAAACATATCCTCTTCATTAAAACAAAAACAAAAACGAAACAGTGTTGAGACATATGCATGTTACTCTGTGTTGGCAATAAGAAGCGCACATCCATGTATTTCTATATAAGGAAAAATGGCTATGGAAGAAATTGGTGGACTCGTTCAGACTGTTTTTCTTTTATATGAGCATTTGTAGTGCTTTCGCTCAAAATGCATAGAATGCTTATTTAAAAAGGAGTATGGGCAAAGGAAGAACAGATGATTTTTCTGATCATCAGTAATGCCAATGACAATATCTATAAAGTAACTATGATTGCTACAAAACTGAACAAAAGACCACATGACAAGACAGTGTGCTCATATTGATGTAAGGAAAACAGATAGATATAAATATAGATATCGATATACAGTAGATATATATATATATATTTATAGATGATACAGACACATACGTACATTTTAAATTACCATGGATCAATAGGTAGTCTCCTCTGTAGCTAAAATGACACTATCTAGTCGTACAAGGAAAATATCAGGAGGCTCATGAAAAGGTAGTATTAAAATAAAACAATACTGTAGCATAAAATAAAAAGCTTAGAAAAAGACTGAAAATAACATTAAAAGATTGGCAGGGGGAGGGAGAGGACTGAATAGAATATCCTAGAAAATAGCATAATTGACTGAATGCCCTATGCATCAGCATTTGCTACAGTCAGTTGTTATTAGCAATTGTAAAATAGATATAGTATGTATTTACTTAACAGCCTGAGAAACTACAGGGACAAAAACAAGGTACTGGAGAAAAGAAAGCATTACAGAAATAAAGCATCACATGGATATTTAATTTTAAATTATATCACAAGAATAACTCATTGTTGTATTGCAATGTATCCTGTTTTGTACAAAAGTTGCCTGCATTTTGAAATGGGGCAGCAGGGAGTTCATTCATTAATGCATTCATTAATTCATTAATCCATTCATCAAATTTACATGGCCACCCAGTCATGAATTCAGGAGGACCCCCAAGTTGCATACCTGGTCTGTTGGGGCAGTGCACCCCATCCAGCACCAAAGATGGAATACTCCTAGAACTGGTAGGCCCTGAAACCGAAAGCTACTCAGTCTTGCCAGGGTTCAGCTAAAGCATGTTTTCTCCATCAGACACCCTCCAGGCACTGGGATAAGTTGTCCATGGCATCATTTAATTCGCCAGGGGCAGTGATGTATATTGGGTATCATCAGCGTACTGATACCTCACCCTTGGTGACGGATGAGATCACCCAGCGCTGTCATGTATTGTAGATGTTGAATAGAAGCAGAGAGAGCACCAAACCCTGTGACAACTGACACAGTAGGGGCCAAAGATGGGATCTCCCCCCCCCCCCATCACCACTGACTGGAATTGACCCTGGAGAAAGGAGGCAAACCAGCACAACACATTACTGCCCACCCCAATCCTCAGGGCTGATCCAGAAGGATACCATGGTCAATAGTCTTGAAAGCTGCAGAGAGGTCAAGTAGGACAAGGATGGATGCACAATCGCCATCCTGCCCTCACCAGAGATCCCCCCATCCCAAGTGGCAACCAAGGCTTCAGATGGACTGTGCAGCAGACCAGCAGGAACAGCCCCCAGCTCCCTCTGAAACCCATCCAGGTCTATCAGTTGCTGTGGGCAGACTGATCTAATGGGTCCAGCCTCCCTGCAGTGGATAGTGGCACTAGAGAATCCCATGGTAATCAGGCCATGATCTGACCATGACAAGGGAGACACACAGAGCTTCCCCAGTTTCAAATTACATAGCCACTGCTCTGACAGGAACACCAAATCTGACACTGGGCTCTGGATGACCTGGGATAGGCCCATGGCTGTCATGGTGGCCATGAACTCCTGAGCTGCCTCAGACCCCACTCCCAGAGAAGGCAGATAGAAGTCCCCCAAGACCATAAGTCAGGCAGTCCACTGCCAAACCAGAAATGAAGTCAAGCAGGTCAGGCAGGAAGGTTGCTATATAGCAGGGAGGCTGGTACAACAGCAACAATCCCAACTGATCCCTAGAGCCCAACTTAATGAACAGGGTCTCACATCCAGTAAGCTGTGGTGCAACACCCCTGAAAGCCATAAGATTCCCAGATGGCAATTGCTACACATCCACCCCTGCCCCAGGGTCTTGGTTGATGCCATAACCAAAACTCAGCTGGACATATCTCTGAAAGGGCCACCCCACCTTCCCTACCCAGCCAGATCTCGGTGATATATGCCAGGTCCGTCCCCTCATCAAAGATTAAATTTCAAATGAGAGAGACTGACTTGGCATTTAGAAGCAACAGCTGAAAGCCAGGGCTTCTGAAGGTCTGCTTCCTGGGTACAGGGACTGAGACCAAGGAGCTGGAATGTGAAACTCATATAAGACATTGGCCCCATGTTTCCTGTGAACAGCCCACTCCCTGTCTCCCACATAATGTCCCCATGCCCATCACCACCATAATACTTTGGCCTGCCCTCAACCCCCAAAGGAAGCACCATCCCCCAATCCTGGCCACCCAATTTCCAAGGCCAAGGACCACTCCCTGTCCTCAGCACCAAACACCCCAGGGAGGGGAGGCCAAGCCACCTGAGGCACTTCAGTTTCAATACTCTTAGTGCCATCAGGATGCTCAGTGACCATCACCCCCACTCACACTCAACACACTCAAAAACACAACCCCATGGATAGGAACCCCTCCCCTGCCACTCTCACTGACTGGTCCAGGGCTCCCTCTCCATTCATCCCAACCCACCAGTCCCCTCCTCTGGCTCTCACCCAGAAGGGAGAATCACCCACAGTCCACAAACATAGGCAACCTAGCCAATAGATAAGAGTCCACACCGAAGTGGTAAACACTGCATTGTCCTCTTCCTCTTCGGGACTAACAGAAGGGAAGGCAAAATGGCCTCTACAGGGAGGGAGGGGCCATATCAGCCTGCCACTTTACTGTCACATATATCCTGCCCAGCCAGTGCCAACAACTCCAGAGTCCCAACATCCTGGATGGCCTCTCAGATGGAAAGCTGCCAAGGCACAACTCCTGGCAGCGACCACCAGGGCCGCAGAGGTCATCAGCATATGGCAGGAATCTCCCAACATCCCAACCGGCCACAAGAATGTTCAATCCTCCACTGCTGCCAGCCAAAAAAGCACCAGCCCAGCCAACCCAGAAGCCAACACAGCCCCCGCAACACACAGCACCAAGGGACCACACCCACAGCTGCCGCCAGATCCACAGGTGCAGCCAACGCAGTCCGTTCTCTAGAAATGCTGCCCAAATAGCTCAACGAGTCCAAATCCAGGCCCAGGTCCAAAACCATTCCAGGGTCCATCCAGGTTGGTGCTGACCCAGACTTTCCCCTAATAATCCACAAAAAACAACACACTGATGAGAGGACAGGCCATCCATGGCTCCTGCTCTCTCCACCATCTTGTGCATCTGCTTTGCACCAGTACAGCTCAGTACAGAGTTGTGGGCGGAGAACAGGTTTTATGTAAAGATCAGCCCATTATCTGACTTTGCCTAGCTTAGTCTGAGTTGTAACAAAGGGCTCTTGATTCTGACGTTCAGTAGACTTAAGGAGAAAAAAAAACACCATTCTATATGTAGCAAGCCTGTTTTAGAATCTGATCTTCCATTCCAGATATTTAATAAACATTTGTTACCCATTCCTTTACCTTTGCCCACTACTTTGGCATCCTTACCTATAGGTTCCTTATAGGACTCAAAAGAGGTTTGAGCAATTTTGCCCTTTGCCATAAAGAGGCCCAACTGGAAGTTAATTATTCTAATACTATAATCATGGTATTTATTAACAGGTCCCAAAGATTTTCCCAATCTATCAACGGCAATACTATTGAACAGATGCTATACTTTAAATACCTGAAAGGTAGTCTTCCAAGGTTGTCATGGGCAATAAAGTTGTCCATGATAACTGCACCTCTCAGAATGCTCTCCAAGTACAGTAGCTATTTTAAGAGTCTGTTGCTCTACGGGGTCTCCAATACATACCTGCAGTTTTTAAATTATTTGAAGTTAAGCCCCTAGCACAGTGACTGTCTGATGCACAGCTGGCTATGCCTCCCAGCTCTGCACAACTAAAAACTTGTTCAATCCAAATTCCTAAGAGCACTAATCCAAGTCTCCCACTGTATTTGTAAGGCAGCCTTATGCATGCAGGCAGGAAAGACCAGAAGATGGCAGGCCACGTTAAATTACTGGCTGAGATTGATACTCCTTCCTACAGGTTTAGATACTTTATCATTAGAAGATGGATTTCAAAGTATGCTGAAGTAAACAATTTACAGTAATCATTCTAAAACTTTCACTCTCAGTGGGCTTTGAGTAAGCAATAGTAACGTTCAAGCAACTCCTATTTGATACAGAAGGTCAAATTAATGCAGGCCACACCCTCCAGCTCGTCATGGCTGACAGTTTGAGGTATGTCATAACACCAGCTGCATATCTCATAGAAATGAATGTCCCAGTCTAGAGAACAGCTTTTACCCTAGCCTGATGCAATGTCCTCCATTTAGTGCCCTGAGTAGTTAGATACAAGAAAGATACCACAGCTATTATCAGTATACACCTGCGAGTCACAACTTATCGGGTCTACTGAGCGTGTCTTCCTCTAGTGTCAATTTTACAGAAAATCCCTCATAGCCCTATTTTCTCTGCTTTTGAATAATAGTACTATCAGATTAACACCCAACAATATGCACAATTTCTGGAATCTGACAGCAACCCCGAGATGATATCCACTTTCTGTGTGCTGCAAGTAAAATAAGGCATATTGTAATGAAAAGCAGCTTAATCTGCTTGATTAGCGTCTGCTAGATATGGCATACTCCTAGCACTGAGTTTAGGATTGACTTACTTTTTTATTAGCAAAACCACTAGTATTTTAAATGAAGTTTTTTCTTTTAATTAAAATTTCTATTTTCTACTCACCCTGCCATTGAATCCTTTTAGTTTTATCCTTAGGCTTGCTATTAACTGAAGCTTTTTATTTTTAAACTTCCCTTAGTTAAAATTACTGCTTTACCTACTGTCATTTATTTGAATCTCTTTAGTTTCATCTTTAGAGCTATGGTTACATTTGCTTTATGCTGGTTATTAACTGCAATAAAGAGTGATTTGATTTGATAGTTACTGCCCTAGATGTCTACAAGTTTGCTTCATTGCCCAGAACTCCTCAATGCACCAAGCGATATTTTGGGGTTTATGTAACTAGAGAGGATGCTGAAAAGCAATAGCACCAATGGTCCTTCTCCTCTCATCCTTCTGCAGTGAGACCAGGGCCTCGAAATAGTTAGCAATGGCACTGAGAACATTCCTCAGAGCATTCAGCAACCCTTCTATTACTCTTATTCCATCTTAATTGGTCTCCTTACTGGGCAGGTCAACTACAGCCAGCTGGAATCTCAATAGGAAGTGATGTGCCCATTGCAATGGGATGTTACTCATTGCATGGTTCATTTAAAACAAAAAAACCCTCCTAAATCTCAACCCCAAATATTTCATCCTTCAACTTCTTCAGCTCCTGTAGCATACATTTATGCATATGTTCTTCCTATTAATCTTCAGTCATTATGGGCCACCTCTTCAAAAATTGTTAACAGGATCCAAACTGGAATGTATTCCTTTTATGGTTATGTTGTCTATTTAATATGTCCCAGAGCTATTGAAATAATGAGTTAGCTTACTAAAATGGATGGTTAAAATGTTATACACAATCTTCCTTCACAAAACAACTGTTGACTATCAAAGTGCCTTATGAGTTTAGCTGTAAAAAGCACTTATTATAAAAACCAGTATTATCTCAAATTGTTTGATACTCAGTATATATTCTAATATGGAGGAAGTGACCTTTTTTTTTTTCCTTTCAGCTTTGAAAGGATACAGGAATAGGGCCATTAACACCAGTGGTTTTTTTTCAATACATAACTTAATACACTTTTGTGCACTTTTGGAGGGATTAAAACTTTGAAAATTACAGCAGTCCAGTCAGAGTGATTGAAGAGTTATAAAACAGAACTATAAAATGGAACTGGCAGCCAGATATGACCCATAGGCTGTGATTTTCCACCATTGCCTAATGGATCATTCCTGGGGGGAAAAATATTTTCTGAATATTGTCTGATCTTTTGAGATCTTTAAGTCTGAGATTCATTAGTAAACAGGCCAAAATGATTTATAATTAATATTTGAAGATCAGTTTTAAAACTTATATCTTAATTAAATTCTTCCCACCAATTAACTGCATTCTTAGCACATATTTTTAGCATAATCTGAACTTTATCTTTCCTGTGTGAAATTTACCTGTAGGATGGGAAAGACACTATAATTACCATCACATAGCTTCTTATCTTTTCTCATCAGAGGGTCCATTGATCATGTGGAACTCTGTGGCTCTTGAATCATATGTTACTGCATTCAATAAAAGATAAACTAGCTTGATGACTTTTTCATATATTATAGCACTGCCATGTAGCATTAGCCTTATCTGATATTGTACCTGCTAAAACCTCAGATGTCTGGACTGCTGTCAGCTATTCCTTGACAGTTTTTGAAAAATTATCACCTTGTAATAAAGCATTGCAAATTTAAGTCTTGAATTTGAGTTTTATTTATTCCTTGCACCTTTATTTTATTTTATGTTTCTTCTTCCAAACTTCTGGGAGAAGTATGCATTTACCTAGGAAATATTCAAATTTCATTTCCTTTTAACAGATTTTTAATTTTTATCCTGTGATAGATATTGTAGTGAAACATAAGCAATGAAGCTCTTCATAGTAGATGTTCACCTTAAATTTAAAGTCACACATAGGATATCCTCTGTATAGAATATATGGTATGTTCATATTACCATATATTTTGATGACAGAGAGTTAGTTTAAGTGAGCCTAAGAGCTTAGGTGTTGTTGTTGTTGTTGTTGTTATTTTTGTCCAAATGAATATCAAAGTCTAATTGACTTAGATATTCACTCCAATGATTTGGGTTCTAGCTACTGACCCGAGTCATGAGGTAAAATGAATGCTGTTCCAAGTAAGGTAATCTTTTGCAAAAATAGTGGTGTCAAATCCAAAAAGTTTGAAATTTCTAAATATTAGGTGAACTTTTTGGCATTGCAGTAAGAGCTCCAATTGCAATCATCATGATGATTGATTTTTTTTTTTTTTGCTATAATCTTTCAACCTCAATTTATAAATCACAATATTTTGTTATTTTCTTCAGATATTTTTCATCAGTTCTTTGACTCGCAGTATTGCCATATGAATGAACCATACCTTCTTTTCTATAACAGCAGTGTCAGGTGCATTATATTCTATGTGCCTATCAATGTGAATTTTGAAAACCTCATTTTGGAAATCCTTTTCAGACATACGATCCCAGTGGTTTTTGCAAAGAGTAAACATGAATTTTCGACCTAAATTCCAAAACACAATTTTTGCGACCCAATCAGTTTAAACTGAGCAATTTTACTACAGCCAATTTCATCCTTTATTTTACATAATAGGCATTTGGCATTGTTGGAAATATGTTCAATTCTGGTTTGATAGTATTAGTTTGCAGGCTTGTTCTTGAGCTGCCGTGATTCTTCCTTCAGTTTCTTTTTTAAGTGTTCCAGATTTCAACCACAACCATGTTAGATTTTGATCTGTTTTTTTCTTCAATACCTTATATATACTGGCCATGGAGTGGTTTGCTTTTCCAGGGGTTAATCTGACTGTGAATTATTTCCTTCTTGTATTCCAATTTGATTTTTATTGACTTCAGCTTAGCTTCTGCTGGTTTCATGGACATGACTATGTAGTTGTCTTGGCAGGAACCTGGGAGTTACTTGCCATTACCTTCTTTTGGATTTTTTTTCCTGACTTAGTCAGGCCTAAAAGGTACTTTGCCATATGGCACTAGAAGCAGTTGCTAAAAGAAATAAGGCTCAAAGTTTTTGGGATCAAGACCCAAAGACATCCATGATGCAATATGATTGTGTGTGATGTTCTCTGAATTTTATGGCTTTGGTCCAAATATGTTTGTACATAGATTGCATATCATAGAAAAAGGACAGCAGTTATAGCCACGTCCATGGAGTTTCCTTGTCCCAATGTGAAGGTGCTCCACCGTCTCCAAAACGCCTGTTCTCAATTCAGGACCTGTATCTCATCCTTATTCCACAGTTAAGGCAGCCTAAAGATGACTTTTGTTGGTTTTGGAAGTGGTGTTTTCCCCATATCATGCCATGGCATGTATCATGCGATGATCAAGGAAGCAAAAATCTGTGTGATACGATTATTCAATAAAGAGTTTTAATGCAAGAATTAGAGGTAAGGTACAGAATCTTGGAAACTACAATAGGGACTGCCAGCTATCTTTTATGTGTATTATCAAACTCTTCTCCCATCTGTTGCTTGTTCTTCCCATTTTTTTCTCAGAATCTCTCATACCTTTTTATCCCAGCTCAGAACTTTCCATCCAGACAGCAGGGCATAGAGGAAACTTTAAGAGGCATCATTAGCTGTGGTTATCTACTCATTTCTAATTGTTTCAACAGGTCTGACGTGTGACTAACCTCATCTGACCATTCACTGCACTGGTGCTTGTTCTGCAGTGGTAGTTGATTAGAATGGAGTCTGGAATCCTGGTTTTTGCTGCCACTTTCTTTTCTAAATGGGTTGGTCAACAGATTGACTGATCAATCTTGAGTGTGACTAGCCTTTCCCTAGCTTAATGTACCAAATGAAAGTATAATTCGAAGGACTCAACTCTTGTCATTCTGTATGATGAGGAATTCCTTTCTCAATGTCTGGTGGTCTCAAGGAAGCCCTAGTACTTCACTTTCTCTCCTCATGTATTGTTCTTAGGGTAAGTTGCAACTCCCATAGTGATCCCAACAGCAAAAACCCTTTCTCAAATTCTAGTTCCTCAAGAATACTTATCCAGCAGCTGCATCTTGGCTGCACAAATCCAGATGATTGCTAGATGTCCACCAAGGAAAGAACTCTTTGCTGAGACCTAGTGATCAAACAGTTGAACCTTCTTCTCATAGTTGCAAGGATTTTTTTTAAAGTTCATTCAATTGACAGTACAAAAAGAGAGGGGAAAAAAAGAGTGTACATAGAGTAATTGTGCATGCGAGTTGGAAGAAGTTTCTCATGTGGTGGCCAGCTTTAGCTGGAGCTGGAATTTCAGCTGAGGGAACCACAAAATAAAATGCAATTTCTTATTGTGCATTAAAGATGTATGGATATCATCCCCCCAGATATCCATACAGCTCATGCCTAGATGACATTCTGAAAGTCTCTGAAGACCTGGCTGTTCATCCAGGCCTTGGGGTAGGGAGGGTATTGACCCTGTTGGCTGCTTCCTGTTACATTATAGTGTCTGGATGTGCATGGTTCTTTTTTTGCTTGTCTTTATGGTTCTTTCCTACTTTTAATTGTATATCACTCAGAATTGTTCGGAACCAGGCAGCCTCTAAATGTCATTAATTAATTAAATAAAGTAAGTAAGTAAGTAAGTGCAGGACAGACTGTTCCAGGTGCACAGCAAGGGTAGCATGGTTTCCTGCCATCTCCAGGATAGGAGGGACCACAGTCAAGCATCTGTGGGGATGGGACCTATGATCAATAAATGAGATGATTCAGTACTATATACCTATTTTAATAAGAGCGTGTGATGTAGACATTTATTACTGTTCCATAAAACATGAAAAAATGTTTTAGAAATTCTCTAAGTAAATACTTTGAAATGTAATAATACAGATTTTTCTTTGCCATGTTTAGTGATAAAGCCATAGAACAGTTAGCAAATAGCAGGTGAGGTGAGCGGTTTTATAAATCTTTTCAATCTGCACAAAAATAAAGAGTAATTATATTACATGATTTTCAGTACTTTAATAGGTAATTGAAAAGGGAAATGTTTAAATGTATGTGTCTATTTTTTAAAAAGTACACACAGACTTGAAATCAATGACCTGGCAAATTTATTCACTTAACAACATCATATGTATAACAAAGTTTACAGTTATTTTGGAATAATGAACTTAATCAGCATTGGAGAGAGTTTTTTTTTAAAATAAAATTCTAAAGTAATAAGTGGGAAAACAAATCCAAAACTACATGACATATTACGTGAACTGTACATGAAGAGGGCAGGTGGAAGCTTATAATTTGCAAATACAAATTCCTAAAAATGGATTTTAGGCTTATTGGATGATAGGTGGAGATTCAAGCCTTTAATGATTGTTTAATGATGATTAATCAGTTTACCAGTAGTAATGAAACTACAATGGCTTGGCCAGCACAAGGTAGTTTGGTGAGAATTGTGACTCTACATCTCAGAAATAGTTGTACATACTGGATGTCATATATTGTGTATATCAAATGAGTGTTGCTCCTAGTTGTTTAATTAGGTTAGAAGTTGGAAGCTAAAAGTACAATTTTCCTGCACTGATTTTCTAAGACCCTGTTTAATCAAGATTCAATCAAGTTAATATGAACTTTTCTGAGCAAGTGCCCGATCTTCCTATCTTTCTAAGTATGTTTCTTTATATATATGAATGATATGCCTGGGTATGTTTTTTTGCTATTTTTTTTTCACTGCAATCACCACAGAGCTTCCCACTTCATTCTAAAAATGAAAGATCTTCCAGTGTTTTGCTTATGCAACAAGAAACATTATCATAAGTTTTTAAGGTCTGAAATATGAAAGCCCTTGGCTTTGTTGAAAATAGAACCCATGCATGGACTTCAGTCTATTCCCAATGTACGAATATGAGAAGTAGAAGACATTCGTAGGTATGTTAGAAGGTAAAATATATTCAAGAAAGTTCTGAATTAAATGAATGAAATAACACATGATCTTGTTGGGGAAAGAGAGTGTTTGTAGTGTCTGCTCTAAGTTTTTGGAATGCCAGGGCAAGAGAAAACTATGATCTTCATCCAGCAGGTTAAAAAGAAATATCTGTACTCATTAGCTGAACTGTGTTTCATTTTTGTTTTGTTGTTTATTATTATCTTTTACATGATTGGTTTTAGTAACGCTTTATTGCTGTTTGATTTTATAAGCATCATTTAATAGAAAGGCAGGATACAAGAATGTAATCAATCAATCAATCAGTTAGCATTTTCTCTAGGTTCTATGTATAGTAGCAACATATTTGTGGACTTCCTTTCTCTTTGGTAATTAGGTCAAGTAATGTCTCCTTCAAATACAGCTCAATTCCTGGTGACTTCATGAACATGTCTATATAGTTTCCTTAGCAACATTGTGGAAGTGGTTTGAAAGCTGAAAGGTCCCCTGTGCAAGCACCAAGTCATGTCTGACCCTTTGGAGGGACGCCACTTTCATGATGTTTTCTTGGCAGACTATAGCGGGGTGGTTTGCCTTATTACAGGATTTAGTTCATCGTTTCCCAATCTATCTACAAATCTGGGATTTCCTGATTGTCCCTCTGTAGTGCTTCAATGCTTTTACCCATAAGTCACATTCACAGATTCACTACTATGAATTTCCTTACCATTTCCCAGTGGTTTCCTTTTATATCGTCTCTATATTTAGACTGTAAGCCTCAACGCAGGGACCATGTCTAATTGTTCCACTAATTGTACATAGCTGGAATTCAATAAATATTTGGCCAAAATAAATGATCCTCCTCTACCTGGTTTAAGTCATCTGTGACTCAGATTATTTTTTTAAATACGCCCTTGCTTTTCAATCGATCTTTTAAACACTTCTTTATTTTGAAGAATTATTTTTACCCTGTATCATCAAATAGTTTTGTTCATGTTGCTCACTGCAGATACTGATGGAGTTCAAATTATCTGTCTTGGATGCCACTCATTTTGTCTAAAGAAAAGATTCTGAAAAAAAAAATAATGGTCCTTAAAACATGCACACACAACAACAACAGTAAGAGAGTTTCAGTCCTATCCTGTCACTTAGAGAACTAATTGCACCATTACACACTGCAATTACAATTAAAGATTTTCAGCTGATGAAAGGCATGTTCACTGAATTCTCATTACCTGATGTTTCCTTGCTTGTACTCAAGAATATCATGATTTTGATGAAACAAAATCATCACAAGCAGCTCCATTTCTCGAGTAACACAAATAATCATAGGCTAGAATTCAGTACACAATTAGACACTGAACTAAACTGGAATGCAAATGTGCTGCATTTTCTTTTCATTTCCCTCCCTTCTGTTAAAGCTTTGTGACTCAAATTCCAGATATTTGGTAAACCCATTACCCAATATCAGTGACCATGTGCTAGAAAAAACTAAATGGAGAATTGCCTTTTCAACACAATGACTCATCCCAAGATTTGCAGTGGGATCGAGTTCTGTGACTTTAATATTTCTATTAAAATATTAATACTTTAATATTTTAATATTTAATATTTCAAATACACTGAATGAGTTTATGTAAGCTGTATAGATCAAGTCACTTGATTATGTTCCTCTAAGTAATGCTGCCTACCTCAAGAGAGAACTTCCAGAGCCTGTTTTAGATAACAGAAGCCTTAGGTTTAGCATCCATTCTTTTTTTGAAAATCCAATTTTAGTTTTCATTTCCGCATCCTGGTGAAAACATCTACAATTACATGTATTGGCAGGAATGCTTCCCACATTGTTTCTGCTCACCCCACCAGATCTAGCAAATAGGGCAAGCTCCATGTCCCTTCCAATGTCATCTTGTTGGATCTTGGAGTAGTGCCCTCTTGGTGTTAGCACCTGCCCAATGGAACAGATCCTCCTGGAAATCTGGATGGCCCTGATCCTGTTAGCCTTTTGCAAAGCTCTGAAGACCTGACCATTTCCCCAGGCATTTGGGCCAGGAGGTTAGGCTAGCCCTGCTGTTGTTGATACGTTTTCCTTTTGTCACTGGAGTTTACTCTTTTAACCTTGGGCCCCACAGATTTCACTTTGTGGTTTTTGTTTAATCTCTTTTGTGAAATGGGTGGCCATATCAATTATTCAAATAAATAAAAGTGATCAAAATGTGGGTGAAAAAAAATGTATTTATATTTCAAGTTTAGTCACTGCCCATCTCATTCAAAGAGTGGCTCTGGGAAGTTTACAATAAAACAAGAATAAATAATTGTTAAAATACAATAAAACAATATTCTTAAATAAAAATATAGTCCAAGAAATGGGTGTTAAAAAGTTCTTACTTTACAGGAGCATCTTCAAGATGCTAACCACCCCTAGGGTTGGTTACCCCTCCTCATGCCCCATGCAAGATATCAGAGCCAGGTCTTCACCTTTTTCCTGAAAGCCAGGAGAGTAGGTTCTGCCTCATCTCTGGGGGAAGAATGTGTTGAGACCTTCCTACTAATGATTAAGACTGCTATTGTACCTAATCATTTAGGCCCGGTGAAGAGGTTGTATTTGATTGTCTCCTCTCACGTGCTTCATGCAAATCGCCTGGGGGGAGGAGGACCTGCCCGGACTTGTTTCTTACTTCCTCTTTTCTCTCTCTGCCGATATGTAGCCAAGCTAGGTAGCTCTGAATGAGAGCTAAGTCCTTTAAATATGTTTTGCTTTTGTTTTGCTTTTTGTAAATAAATTATTTTTATAGAAATGCCTGGTGTGTGACTTTTCTGATTTCTCCTGGGCTAAAGGCTTTCCCAGTATTCTGCAACAGAATGTTCCATAGGGCGAGGGCCATGGCAGAGAAGGCTCTCCTCCTGGGCCCCGCCAATTGACATTCTTTCACAGACAGGGTCTGTAACATACCTTCTCTGCCTAACTCTGTGGGACAGGTCAGTGTAATGGGGGTGAGATGGTCCCTCAGGTAACCTGGACCCATTCTTTAAAGGTAATAACCAACACCTTGAATTGGACCCAGAAGCAAACTGGCACCCAATGCAGCTCCCACAGCAAAGGTGTTACATGTGCCATCCTTCAGGCACCCAAGATTACTCTCATGGCTGCATTTTGAACCAGCTGTAGCTTCTAGATACTCTTCAAGGGTAGCCCCACATACAGCACATTGCATAATCTATATGGGATATGACTAGTGCATGAATAACTGACTGGAGGGTAACTGGTGCACCCCTGTCTGTATTATGCCAGATAGAATAAATAAATCTGATTTGATTAGGAATGAGTATAAATCGAGGCTTCCAGTGGGGACATGGCAGACTGAGCAGGTGTGCCCAGAGGCTTAGCGGGTGGAACTGACAACATGGCAATTTTTTTCAGGCTCAGGCAGGTTTTCCTGAAGCCCAGGAGTGTACTCAGATAAAGGAAAACACCTGGAATCACCCTATCTGTCCTCTGGATGGCTGCTTTTAGCCAGAAGATCACAAACAGTGTTTTGCATTCAACTGGTAAGAGCTAGCAGGGAGGTGGGGATGTCATCATTTTCCAAGCCACTCTGTAGCCTTAAAGGGACACTAAGACTGGCCACCCCATTTCTAAATCACCAAATTTATATATTTTTTGAAGTATGCGTACCCTAAGAGAGGCTTTCTACAGCAAGGAGAAGCTGGCTGTCTTAGTGCTTTTTGTTATTTTTGGGATTACTTTTTTAAAAAATTCTTTTTTAAATTTTGGAATTAGTTCTCCTTCCAAATATAAAGGAGGATTGAGAGTAAACAATTGTCTTCCTGTTATTATTTTGGTATTAAATCTGAAGATATTAACATTTTCCTACACATTGAATTGGCTGATTTAAACCTTCAGCCTTCTGTTTCTACTTTCCCTGGGGAACTGTCTGCTTATCTCACTTTCACTTTGTGTAAACATACTTTGCAACTTTTTCATATCTTCGACTTTCGCTGGTTGAGCTCGGAGGGGGAGCCATAATCTACTGCATGAGACATGGAGGATCTTAAAAAGATTTTTTCTGACTTCCATCAAGCTTTTATACAAGACATTCAGGACATCGTGGAAAATATGAGTTCTAAAATGTGTCATCTAGTTGGGGATGTAGTGGATGAAACTGAGGAATTCAACAGTGATAGAAATGTTTCTTCTAAGAATGAGATCAGGATTTTTCTTGAGATGCTGGATGAAGATTGGATAGCGGAGTTGGAGCAATTTAAGGGAGGGATCTGCAAGCAATAAGTGAAAGCGACTTTCTGGTGAAATGACATGAAAAAGAAGGGGTCATTATGTATGGGAAGTTTTCTGAAGAGAAGTTGGAATTTTTGAGGGGGGCAGTTGGGCTGTTTGATTTTTTTCAAGAGAAAATCTCTGTGCACATTGTGGGGATATGTAAATGCTTTGGTTTATTCTAAAGTGGGATAAGGGTTAAAGAATGATTATCTGGATCGCTTTTATGGCTTGACTGATGTTATTTGTTTTTAAGGATTTGGTTTAAAATCATTAGGATATAAAAATGTTTGGTTTGGATTTGGATGGTTTTAAGGATTTGATTTAAGGTCACTGTTTCAAATTGTTTTTCTTTTTTGGGTTTATTAAGATTAAGATTATTAAAACTGTTGTATTATCTAGTATAATGGCAGACAATTTATGTGCTTTTTAGTTTGATTTTTATTATAGTAGACAGAAATGTATAGAATAGTAGTAGGAAGGGAATAATTAAATAAGTGTTATCTTTTGGGGGGAAAGTTGTTTAGGAGGTTTATATGAATCTTTTTTGTCCCTTTATTTTAATATAAGAGGAGGGAGTAACTGTACTTAGTGATTTTTATAATGTGCTAAAAGGGAATGATTTATAGAAATAATGTGGTTTTGATTTAATATAGAGTAAGAGATTGATAATGGAATTTTTTTGGGGCGGGGGAGCTTTTATCTTTGTCTTGAAACTTAATAAAATTCTTTAAAAAAAGGAATGAGTATAAATCATTTATAATCCTAATATGTGCTGCAAATAGTACTCATTGAACTCAGTAAGGTATATTTCTATCAGAATGTTTTCATGGGGAATTGACTGTAGCAGATTTTATGTAAAACAAAAAAAGGAGAGTATAATTAATAAAATCATAAGATGGTCCTTTTGAACCTTGAATCACCCAGTGTTTTTAGTTACTAGCAATTTAAACCCGCATATTGACACCCAACATCATTATGATCATTGATCCAGAATCAATTCTACTAAAATATGGAGGAAAAGTTATAGTTTCATCATGACAGTAGCTGAAACAGTAGTACCAAAAGGCATAGTAATCTCAACATACCTGAATATATTAATGCCAAACCCAGATTTAGCCCAAGGGAATTTCCCTATTACTAGCATTCTCTTAGGAGAAAAAGAATAGGGGATAACTTGCTTAATAGAGGCAAAAATAGGAGACACTGAATGTTGGAATGCTCAAAATTAATTCAGAGGCATTGCTTGAAAATTAAGACTACATTTTAAAAGAAATTATTCAAGATAAAAATTCAGCTGCCCTGAAATTACTGAGTCATTAAATCAGTAGTGAGTGTCGTTTTGATGGCCAAAGGCTAATGGCTGATGGCATCTCATTGCTGGGGCCGTGTTGGGTGGAGGAATTGTTGCTTTTTTTAAGTTAAGGTGATAATCCTATTTTAGGATTTATGCCACAGTTTTCATTTGTTCCCCACCTCAAAATCATTTAAAAAAATCTAACAGTCCCTTCAGTTTGTAGCAATCATAGTCAAAGAGCTCTTAAATGGACTTTTTGCAAAAAACACTTAAGGCTTGCATGCTGCCCTAGTCCCAGCTTGCCCTCACTGATCTTAAATAACTTAAGACAAATTCCTTCGTCGAGAGAATGTCAATGACAAACCCTACATTTGCAAAGTATGTCAACTTAAGCTCATTTGGATTATTAGGATACTTATTAGGGCTGTGTAGCACTTTGGAATCAGAGCAAACACAAATTAGAAGTGTAGCACCCTTTTGAGATTGAATCCAGAACTATACAGACCTAATAGTTATATAGTTTCCTATCAGTGCCTGCTATAAATTGCTGGCCATTTATAAGAATAGTCACCATTTCCAGGAGGATGGGCTGCACATTCCTAAGCTGAAATTTCCTAAGACTTCTGAATTTACCCTCTACAGCAGTGTTCCTCAACCTTGGCAACTTTTAAGATGTGTGGACTTCAACATGCTGGCTGGGGAATTCAGGGAGTTGAAGTCCACACATCTTAAAGTTGCCAAGGTTGAGGAACACTGCTCTACAGTCATAGCTAAGGAATCACATCTTATCCCCACACGGTAAGGCAAATTGCTTGGATGACAACATGGATTTGTTATCCATTGCTAACAGCAGAACCTACACGTTTAAAACAACTTCTTGAAAGATTATCTGGTAATTGTCTAATTCTTTATTCTAGTATGTCATGGGGGAAAAATCACATCTAAAAATGTTTCATAAGCTTTCGAAAAGCTTTCTGAAAAAGAGTAAGTCCTGTTCATTCTTTCCATTTCTGTGAACAATAACAAAAAACAGTTTTGTTCATTTTTTTATTATTTTTGATGTGATTTTAATACACTGTTAGCAATTGCTTTATCTGTCAAAATATTTTAATTCTGCTAAAGAATTAACAGGACTAGGATGAACACAACGCTGAGCTGTTTTGGGTGTAACCACCAAATTTAAAACAGCAGCAAAGAGTTTGGTTTGTTGTTTCCCTCACTCCCCACCCCCCATCAGCCTAGCCATGAGTTTGGAAACTTGAAAGCTTTTGGGTCACCGTATTATCTGAATCTGAACAATCTTAAATACGACAACTTCAAAGAAACCATACCATACAGAGGTGGCTTATTTCAGGTAACCCAAATTAAGGTTGAATAGAAATTGGAGTTAGGAAAACGAATTGAGCTCTACTTAAGGTAAAGAAGAAAGCTTAATCTTGCTTCTGATCCTTGGCAAACAAGTTAGAGAATGAAAGGAGAGGGAATGTGTTTGAGGGTCACAATTTCAGACTAATCTGAACATAGCCATTGACATTTTTTTCAAAATCAGCAACTGTGGCAATTTTGTTTTCTACAGGAAATCTGAACACCACATTTTGGTTTTCCTTGTTTAGATCCTCCAGCTGAGCAACTTTCATTGAATTAGCCATGTCATCTTTTCCAACTGTATCATTTCTTTGTTTCAGGGTCCATCAACTTATTTCCTGTGAAGCTCATTTCCTTTACTTCTTTTCACAAGCAGTTACAGCAGAGTCATCCTGTTTAATGGCCCTTATACATGATGATAATGTTCAATACCAGCCTGATCTCTTGAAGTACGAAAAGTCATGAGTCCTTCTGTATGTGAAATGCCTGCCATCTAAAATTGTTCTTCTTTCAGTCATGCTAGATAATGCTACCACCATCCAAAGAGTTTTGGCATATAGCAACATAACCCCATGCATTTTCAATGAATTAAGTATGTTCAAGGCCACAGTTTAAATTTCTCCTACTTGACATTTGGAGAAGCTTCATGAAACAAACAAAATGTTTTTGGCATCTTTCCTCATAAACTGTTGTGAAACAACCATCTATCATAATTATGGAGGAAGGTCCTCTGCAAGAAATATTATTTATACAACGTTATGAATTTTAGTAATAGATATGCTTTATTATGGTGGAAAATATGTATAATCCTTTACTTGGAATGTTTCTTTTAAGAGTAGGTATGCCATTGTCATTGGCTTCTTTGCATTTCTTTTTTTTTAAATAATTTTATTAAATTTCAGAAAAAAATAAAAGATACAGAAAAACAAAAACCTACAAAAAAAGAACTAAAAAGTATGAAAACACAACAGAAAAAAATTTAGATAGATACAAAAAGAAGTGACTTCCAATTTTAAACATCAAGGATATAAAGCAATTTCCCATAATCAATCCCTTACTCTATATTAAACCAAAATCACGTTATTTCTACAAGTCAACCCCTTAGCACATTATAAAAATCATTAAATACCATTGCTCCCTCCCCTTATATTGAAAAAAAAGTATAAATCACCTAATCAACTTGTCCCCCTAAAATAACAATTATTTAATTATTCCCTTCCTACTACTATTCTATACATTCCTGTCTACTATAATAAAGATCAAAAATAGAAAAGCATATAAATTGTCTGCCATTATAATTAATAATACAAGAAACATGAGTAAAAAAAACTTGAATGAGAAAAAGCTTTAATAATCATAATCCCAATCATTAACGATAAGTAAAATCATCCAAAGCCAAAAGATCATCCAGATAAATATTTTTATTCCCTTAACCCACTTCAAAATAGACCAAGACATTTACATATCCCCATAATAAGCACAAAGCTATTTTCCTAAAGAAATCAAACAGCCCAACTGCTCCCCTCACAAACAGACTTTTCTTCAAAAAACCTCCCATACATAATAACCCCTTCTTTTCCATAACATTCCATCAGAAAGTCAAATTCACTCATGTCTGGCAGCTCAATTTCTCCATTTAAGTTCTTCAATTCAGGATTGTCAATTTCATCCGGCATTTCAACACAACCCCCAAACTCACTCTTAGAAGAAACATTTCCATCAATGTTAGATTCTTCAGGTTCATCCACATCATCCCCAACCAGATGGCACATTTTAGACCACATATTTTCCACAATGCTCTGAATGTCTTGTATAATAACTTGACAAGAATCAGAAAAAATCTGCTTGATATCTGCTTTAATATCTCAGTGAAAGTCCAAGAAAGCCTGGTTAAGATCCTCCATATCTGAAGCAGTAAGTTATGGTGCCCCCTAGATACTTAACTGGCAGAAGTGAAAGGTAATGAAAAATTTCCGAACTGAGTTAAGATAACAGACAGTTCCCAGAGAAAGTAGCAGCAGGAAAGTAAAAGTTCAGAACAGCAGATTCGACATGTAGGACAAATGCTAAAATCTTCAAATTTAGTGCAAAAATAATAACAGAGAGATGATAACATACTCTCAACCCTTCTTAGTATTGGATGGTAAGCAAAATCAAAAGCTTTAAAAAATGTTTTAAAAATAATTAATCACAAAATTAATGATAAGCAGTAAGAGAGATAGTTTCTCCTTAATGTAGTAAGCCTCTCTTAGGGTACAAATACTTAAAAAAATAAATAAATTTGGTGCTTTAGAAATGGGGTGGCTGGACTTAATGTCCCTTTAAGGCTGCAGCGCAGCTTGGAAATGGTGAAATCCCAGCCTCCCGGCAGTCTTACCCATTGATCGTGAATGCTGTTTACAATCTCCTGGCTGCAACTTACCATCCAGAGGGCAAATGGGTCAATTCTAATCATTTGCCTCAGTCCGAAAAAATGCTCTTTGGCTTCAGGAGAAGCCAGCCTGAGCCGGAAAAAACTGCCACAATGCTAGTTCTGCTTGCAGAGCTCATGGGCATAGCTGCTCAGTCCACCATGTTCCCACCGGAAGTCAGCTTCTTTGCATTTCTAAAGCATTTTGCATATATAAGTGAAAGATTTCTCTAGATACAGAGCATTTGCTTCCTGCTATTGTACTCCTGAATTCACAACATTATTTCTCTTTGCAGGAGACAATACCCTGTTGAAGAATGTCAGTCTTTTATTATAATATTTGTGTACTGTTTTGTTATTCTTTAGAATGATTTTAATTATAAAAAATCAAGAGAGACTTGTTTGACTTGATTTAATTAGCAAACATTTTGTACAAATGAAGTGCAGTGAAGATAACTTTGTGTATCACTAAGCAGATTAAGAAACCATTTTTATTGGTACATCTAACTATCATTTCTGTCATGTTCTCTCTGGTGATTTAGGATTATTCCGTTTTGAAATAAAACCTTCAAGTACTGTATCTGCAAATAATTGTGCAATGTTTGGAATCATTAAAAAAGGTGAATTAATTCTGGCATGGAATTGGCTGAAATTCTTAAACCAAAGGCATATGCTAATATCAAAAGACACAATTCTTGCAACAGATGTATTTTCCTTGGCACAATGCAGATCATTGACTGACAGTTGTATAAAAATTCAGATGAGTTAATCTGAGTTAACTGAGTTAGGGTCAATGGATTTCTTCTTGGCAAGTTTACCATACTGTTTTAAGGAACAATAGACATGCTTTTAATTTTGTACAATGCCCCAGGGTGAGGCTCTTGTGCAAAATGAAAAGTGCCATCTGGACTACTTGGAGTCTTTCTCCCTCAAAATACAGGAAGAGCAAGGCAAGGGAGGACCTCCCAAGTTCTGGGATCCAGACAGCTGCTCAAGAATGCTGTAAGCCCATGGAGAACCTGTGTGCTATTCTCACGCTGTCCTTCCTTGGTATTATCAAGCCACCTCTGTTGATCCTGTTTTAGAAAGTGTTATACCTTTGATGACTTCAAACATCTCTAAACAATCTCTAAGTGTCTCTCTCCCCCCACCCACTGGTCTTTTCTTTAATGCCAAAAAGTTTGTGTGAAAATATGTATGTCTTTGTTGATGTAGGAGTTGAATTTGATGAGAAGAGAGCCCCCAATTCCTCTACCAAAGAGAGACATTTGGTAAAAAGGGACAGATTGAAGAGAGAGGGATGTCTGTGGGATGGATCAAGAAAGTCAAGATGGTGGCCGCAACTATGTTTGAAGCCCCATCCCTTTTTTATATATGTAAAAAAAGGAGATTTGAGTGCATGATTGCAGCCCCCCAAAAAGTAGGATTGTGTCAAAAAGGCCAGTAAGCAACTCACTAACACCACTATCAATTCTTCTCCTCAAACCATAAAATAACACAACAGACAGAGCTCTGGATTCTATGTAGGATAAACTTTGTATAAGGTATGAATGGACACAAATTTGACATCAAGACTCAAAACAAAGGCAAAGTAGTATCAGTATATTTCAGCCTCCCAGGAAACTCTATGACAGACCTCAAAATGACTGTTTTGGAAAAAATGGGACTTTAACTCTACCATTCAGCAAGAGATTGCTAAACTCACATATATCAAAAGTTTTAAGGCCATTTCAGAAAGGCTCAACACAGTCAACAAGTATAAGAGTTAAAAGCTCATTGTATTTGTTGAGCCTTTCTGAAATACAATGAGCTTTTAACTCTTATACTTGTTGACTGACGGGTAGCCATTCTTTGCATCTGATGAAGAGGTGCACCTCTCAAAAACTTATGCCTTTTAATAAAATGTGCTACTTGGAAAAGATGTTTCAGGGTCTTTCCAATTAGTAGCTTAATAGGTAACTCTCTCTGGGATTTTCAGCAATATCTTTGGTTTTGTAGAAATGTGTGTTCTATGGGTAGAGCAAAATGCAATTGTGGGGCTGAGGAAAGGTTTTATGAAATGCCTTTGTGAACTGCTAATATGAAACGGTGCTCCTGTCAGGCTGCTTCTGTGAAAAGGACATTCATTCATTCATTAATTCATTTATTCCGCCTTTATTATTTTTTATAAATCAAAGGATTCAGGAAACAGCATTCAACTCTTTTATGAGAAAACTCTAATTTTGTTGGAAAAGCAGTTATTGGCTAAGGACCTGAAGGGTCTGTTGAAATTATGTTATTATCAGTCAGGACATAATTTGGCTAGTGTTTGCTACTTGCCCCTTAACTATTTGCTTAGCCAAAATTTGGCATGGATTTCCTAAAGCAAAGACCTCAGAGGCAGACAGAGAGAGAACAATAAACCTCAGTCCCATAGGAACTATATTTGAGATTTCCTACCTCTAGATGATGGTAGATATAGTCCCATAAATCTGGATAGTATCAGTTAAAGAAATCTATACCTTAGAATGATCACACAAATTTGGACTGTAATTAATTTTCCAGATGGATGCTATATACCTAATTCTTGATACAAACCACATTGGAGAAGCAATGTTTATGATTTATTATTATGTAGCTGTTTAAACATGATTTTCTGCATCCCACAGTCACTATCAAAAGATCTAGCTAAAGCTGCAAATTTTAATATTCTCTCTCTCTCTATATATATATATATAATTAATTGCACACAACTGTATATGTTCTATAGTAAAGCATGTAGTTCTAAAGTTACACCTGACTTTCTTCATCCCAATTGCATTACAATAAAACATGAAGAACAGAAAATATATAATTTATTGGACAGAATCTCTGAATACCAACATTTAATGGGAACCCAGAGGATGGCACAGTATTTCATTTAAGCACAAATGCATATAGTGATAATAGTTCAAACAATCTTCCTTCTTTGGGTTATCACAATGAGTTGTTTTTTTGATTAAAATTATATTGCTTGTACATAAGATCATTATTTGGAGAGAAATCTTGTCCAGCAGATTTTTTAAAAAACCTCAATTTAATAATGCCCTTTAGAGAAATATGTCCTTAAAAAATAGAAATATGATTGAAAAACTCTTGGCAATAATCACAGTATTTCCATCATGTCATGACAAGCCACCCTGAGCTGTCAATAGTGTCTGCCGTATAAAAAATTTCATCAAACCTGAAACATGTTTCCTTTTATGAGTTCCTTTTAAAAGGATTCATTTAAGTGTTCAGAGTACAGATTCTACTGCTAAAAACTGATGCTACATACTGTACTGCTTCTGTCTATAAATATGTTACTACAGAAAACAGTAATCTTTTCTAAAATTAAGAAGAACCATATAAATAAGACAGTATTTGTAATAGGAAGAGCTGATAGTTCTTTTGGAATATAGACATTTTCTGGTGACATATGAGCTTCTTAACAATAAAAATAAGAAAGCTAGCTCAAAGATATGCAAAGTGGTTTAAATATATTATTTCAGAGTATATGGAATAAATTTTAATGTATGTATCAGTGTAAATCTATGTAAATCATAAAGTTAGTTGCAGTTAGTGCTATGCTCAAAATGGAATTCCTGTTTTGAGCCTAGAATTAAAAAAGAAATCTCAAATTGTTCCATCAAAATGTTTTTGAAGCACTGTACTCCAACAAATCTTCATCATTTGAATTTTCAGTGTTCCATTGGAAACATAATTCAAAATATAAATACTTTGCTTCTTCAATTGTACCCAAGTTCTCTATCGTAGAGAATTATATTACTCATTTTAACATTATTTTTCTACAAGGTCTTTGTTATCTGTATTTATTTATTAATTTATATCCCACTTCAAAGGCAATGAGCATAGCATCTCCTCTCCCATTTTTCCTTATAACAACCCTGTGAAGTAGGTTGGGCTGAGAGAGAGTGACTGGCCCAGAGTCACCCAATGGGCTTCCATGGTGAAGGGTGGACTAGATCCTGGGCCTTCCTGCTGCCCACCCAATACTTCAGTGGGTACTGAGGTATTTTTAAAGCACATTAAAAACAAATCAGAGTGTCCCAATCTGTATTTCTTATTTCCACATTAATTCTACAAGAACAACAAGCCAGTCACTCCCTGACAGATAGACATACTATATTAGAAAACGGACTCTGTGAAATGGGTCAATAAGCACAGAGTAGTAGCTGTTAAACAGTTGA
Source organism: Candoia aspera (assembly GCF_035149785.1). Classification (NCBI taxonomy): domain Eukaryota; kingdom Metazoa; phylum Chordata; class Lepidosauria; order Squamata; family Candoiidae; genus Candoia; species Candoia aspera. The sequence goes on from NC_086154.1 coordinate 190,857,576, forward strand.
CTGGAACTAAAGGAACGAAAGAGAGGAAAACACCTATCAGCATGAAAGATAAAATGCTTAGATTTTTAAGTGAAGTTAAATATTAGGCAAAATAGAACAACAGTAAAGCCAGGGAGGAGAGAAAAAGAGAATCTTCTCTTCCAGAAATTGTTCCGCTTACATCTCTTGGCCCCTGGTTTAAAGTGTCACCATCTCTTTCACTTTGTGATTTGTGTTTCTGAACCACTGCTGGGAGATCTTCAGGCCAAGCAGGCAGAGAAGCTGCTTTTCACAGCAGACGCACATTAGAAGGTTAAGGGAAGAATTATGAGGGCAGTTGTGTTGTACAGACTAGCTGGTTTTGCACCAGGAAATAAGCTATTATGGAGCATTTCCCCCCTTTTCTTATGCTAGATGCTAAGAATAAATGTATGTGATCATGTATACTCACTTTTATTTTTTTTTTAAAAATAGCAATCCACTGGCTGCCTCACATAGTGTAAAGTTAGATGCAAAGTTTAAATTTCTTTGTTTAAAAACCAAAATAAAATCTAGAATAAAGAAAATAAAATCTAGCAGCCCCTCAAATTACTGATTATTTGATCAAGTTGATAGAAACAATGCTACATCACAAAATATAATGGAGAGTATTTGCTAAAATCAGGTTAAACAAAATCCAGAATGTTCAGAAGCAGGGCATCCAACTATATACAGGTAATCCTCGCTTAACAACCATTTGTTTAGTGACTGTTCAAAGTTACAGTGGCACTGAAAAAAGTGACTTACAACTGGTCCTTACACTTACAACTGTTGCAGCATCCCCGCGGTCAAGTGATTGTGATTCGGGTGCTTGGCGACTGTCACACATTTACAACAAACTCGGTATCCCATGGACATGTGATCGCCATTTGTGACCTTCCCAGCCAGCTTCCCACAAGCAAAGTCAATTGGGGACCCAGCAGGTGGTTGCAAGTTGCAGTCACGTGATGTCTTGCTTAACGACCACTGTTGATTCACTTAACAACTGCATCCTGGCCTGCCAGGACTACGGTCATTAAGTGGGGCGATCACATGACATTTTGCTTAATGACCACTTCACTTAGTGACAGAGTTGCCAGTCCCAATTAGGGTCATTAAGCAAGGACTACCTGAATTCCAGATCTCTCTTCTTTGTGGTTTGGTTAATCTAGCTGAAGGGGGCTAACTGCTTGAGTCTAGTGTATGATAACTGCATCCCTGAAACATACAAGTGATGTCAGCAAACATACAAAAGGAGTGGATCACTTGCAGTACAACTCTCCATCCACCATCTTAACCCCCCACTCCCCCACCATCCCTGGTGTTCAGGTTACTCCTACTAGCTGTTATGCTTTGATAGTGGAAATATGTCAGGTTTGGACCATTTTGCTGCCAATGCTCATGCTAATTAGTTCCAAAATACTTTCCTGGGTTCACTAGTTGGGTGCTGATCTGGCACTAAGGCTTGTGTTAGGACTGCGCCGCACCTTAGATTCAAAACCAAAGTTGTGCTGCAGGGTCAACGAGCCTGCAACTCCTTAAAGAAATATACCTGGTCCAGATGGTTCCTTCAGTTAACAGTATATCTGCTGGTAGTTCTTTTGTGCAACATCTTTTAATTAAAGTAATGGAATGCTTCTTCAATGCTTAGGTTCTGACCCATTTCTAGTCCTTTGGGCCCTTACTCTTAGAATGAGCAGTTGCTCAAGCTTTGCCCTTTGCTTCTTTTTCTAGAACAACATGAATTTCTGAGCTGAGGTATCAATGTAATGTCAGTGGGAAAGATACAAAGCAGAACCATGCATGAACACTGCACAGCCGAGCTGTTCTGCAATGCATCAAGCTACTCTTTCTCTTTGGAAATGTTAAGAGAATGTTAAATGCCTCCTTGCTTTTCTACACCTTCAGCTGACTGATATTTTGCATTTTAGCTTTACAGTATCTTGGGTGCTTTCTGAGAAGGGTTATAGGTTAATGGGCAGTTTTGGTTTGACTTCTCAATCAAGTTGATATAAGATCCTTTTTGAGGAAGACATTTTGATAGGTTATTTTAAAATAAGCTCTGACTAATGTTCAGGCCACCAAATTACAAACTTCACCCCCTTTGTGTTCCTTCAGATACAGGTTCCTTAGAGGAAGACAAGAGAGTGCACAGGGATCAAAATATTGTCAGCAACTAACTATTAGGATCAGTTAAAATATCTACAATCTTTTCGATATTTCTTTCTTCCATCTTGAAGAAATTTCAAGATACCAAATGTATTTATGTGGCTTGTCTATTGTCATGAAGTGGACAGCTTTCTTACTTTGCTTTCATTTTGTCCATGATAGAGAGAGATCCTTCTTTTGAGCTGAAAATACATGTTTCTAAAAAAATGAATTATACTGAACATTAGATTAAGCCCTATTTAAAAAGCCTCCTGTATCTTCCTCAAAACAAACAGACAAAAAACCTGATTTTAAATGGTTAATATAAACATTCATTGCACTTTTGTTGCTCAGAATTCTATTTAGACTGCATTTATTTAAAATGCTATTAGCATTTCACTGTAAAAAGTAGTTTGACTCCTTAATGTTTTAAGTCCTTTGAAAAAGGATACCATACTCTGATCTGCTCTGAACTCGTATTTCTCAATGTATCATCTGATAATATAATCAACCATTTCTACTTGTTTCTTATTCATAAAATTGTATATTACGCAGCTGCTATATAAAGTAATAGATATGGTATTCTAAACTGTTCATGCCTATAAAGAAAGGAATATTGAAAATTGAAATCCAACAGGAATAATCCTTATTCAATTGAATGGAATTTCCTACTGAATACACATAAATACAATTGCATGGTTGTATTTTGATTTCTAGGAGATGTGCATTCAATTAAAATGGTTAGGATTAATAAACCATGTAGTAGCATTATTTGGAAAGTGGGAACAGTTACAAAGAAAAACTACTGATATAGGCATAAACATCCTAAACATGTTTGTTATCATTATTATAGCTGTGTTAGAGTGAACTGTAACTTTCTCAGGTTCCAATGGAGGACCTGCTCCAGGGTGCAGGGGAATAATTTTTGGACATAACTCTTTCAGATAAATTGCCAACTGCATCTATGCTGTCTTCCATTGTAGTAATCCTCCATTCATCTTGGAGAAATCACAGTGTTATGCTGATGGCATTACGGAACATTCAAATTGTAATGGAGTAGTGAGCCAACAGAGAAACATAAAAAGATGTTATATTCAAGATGATGAATTCTGTTTGCACCAGATCATCCAGATCATTCTCATTACTGAAACTGAGCACAATAATAGCATTACTGAAAATGTTTCTAAAAGCCCATGATCCAGAGTATTTTACCAGGGGTTGGTAAAGTTGTATCACATAGTAAAATTTACTTATTGCATTTATAACTTCTTGGAGGGTAGGAGTGTATTCCTTACTATTTTTTTTTTTTAAATCTAGTCTTTGTTGCCTCCACTACCGCATGAAAGGTGAAAGGTCCCCTCTGCAAGCACCGAGTCATGTCTGGCCCTTTGGAGGATGCCGCTTTCATGACGTTTTCTTGGCAGACTATAGCAGGGTGGTTTGCCATTGCCTCCCCAGTTGTCGCCTTCCCCAGCAAGCTGGGTACTCATTTTAGTGACTTTGGAAGGATGGAAGGCTGACTCGACCTGAGCCGGCTACCCGGATCCAGCTTCCACTGAGATCGAACTCGGGTCATGGGGAGAGTTTCGGTTGCAAATACTGCCACCTACCACTCTGCGCCACATGAGGCTAATATCCACTACTGCATATTTTAATCATTGTATCTGCGGTCCTGTAGCCTCTAGATCCAAAGCCACAGAATTAATCAAGAACTCTCCTTTGAGAATGAAGATACTGGAGAAGGAGATCTGATTTCAGATATTTCCTTATCCAAATGAAAAGTTCTGCAACTATCACTTCTCTGACATTGTAGTTCCAATACTTGTGGAGTGGTACAGAGTGGTACAGATTAAAAGACAGCAATTTGCTGGGTGGGGCCATCTGTAAGTCTGTGGGATTCAAAACTGGTTTGAAAGAATCCCTTCCAAATGTCTACTGTGAGGGAATTTGGAAAAAAACAGAAAACATAGCAATCACTATGTCACCTTAACTTCTCCTATATAGCAAGAACCCAGTAGCACTTGGTGAGCGTGTGATCTTTACATTTTCTAAAGTGCACAATGGCATTTCCCCATAAGGCTGCTGGAATATTATAAAAAAATATACAATGGAACATATGAAATTTCAAGGAAATATGCATGCATTTGTGCCACTGGGGTAGAATTCCAAGCACCTACTAAGAACTATTAAACTGATTACAACTTACCTTTGCAAAATCACATCGACTTTAGTAGCACTAAAATAGTATTCAGTTTCTCTAATGATATTCTGTGATATGCATACACACATTTGTGTGTTAAAAATATGAGCTTATGCCATAGTATTCACTTATGCTAGGTGAATTACATCGTTCAGCGGTGTATATTCCAATGTATTTCCTACTCATCCTCAAAAGTACCATTTGATAAATGCACAGTTGAACCTAAGAAAAGTGATCCTTCATAGCACTGAAATTTGAATATGATCACAGTTATATGAAGTATGCAATTCAGGATAGAGCACAGGGTTTTTTGTTTGTTTTTGTTTTGTTTTAACAGTCCTTGTATTTTAGGCTCCATTAACTAGAGGCGATTCCAGAACGGAGTCTAATCAAACTAATATCCTTCTTGTTCCCAGTGGATTAATTGAATCAAGGAAGCTTAAATAAAGAACCCAATAAATGATGCTGAGCAAGGAGAATGATGACCACTATTAAAAATTTGAAGAAGGCTAAGGGAACGAGTGACTAGGATAAATAGCATGGTCTTTCCAGTCAGAAAATATTTGCAATTGATTGAGTGTTGGGTTTCTATGTGCCTAACATCAAGATTATGTCTAATTCCTTTTTATTTTCTTAGTCTACTGTTTCATTTATTGTTATTGTTAGAAGTAGACACTGCACAGAACAATTTTGAATATTGCTAACAGAAATAGACCAAATTCAACCCAATACATGTAAAGGAAAACAAACAAACAAGGCAAAGGAAAGTTGTTGGGTAGAAATCTAAATAACATTTCTTATGGTGCTACTATACATCCCATCACAAAACTCAGAAAGCACCAAGGACTCCATGTTCAACCCTGAGCTACATATATTCTCTTCTATTGGAACCCAAACATAAAATCCAAGCACAACTTCCCCAAGAAAAAGGGATAAGAAACAATTGGCACACATTGCAGTACTATGGGGGCGGGGGCGGGGGCGGGGGCGGGGGTGGGAGGCCCATGGGAAAGGAGCCAAGAGAGCAGTGAGACAGTAGCTTTTACAAAGAGCTCCTTCAAGCTTTTTTATTATGATTTATGCCTGTTTTTATTATCATTTTGTTTTATTTTGTACCATTTACAACTAATTCCCACCCATCCATCCATCCTGGGATAATAACTGGCAGGAAAGATTAACTGAGTGGAGTGATAAGATGGGGAATGCAGTACGATACGAGTCAGTCCTGATTTTATTTGGATTGGAGATCTCAAATATGATAAGTTTAATATTTGAGGGCAAATTGATTATTTCAAGATTTGGTTTAAAACATGTACACAGGCAATAAGAGGGAAGCATTGCAACACCTGCAGCAGCTTCCTTTTTGGCAGAATGGGATGAGAAGAACAGGGATGACAGAGCCCTTTGAGGACATTGAATTTTGGTCAAATCTCTTAAAGGATTTCTTTGCAATGTTTTAAAAAATATTCCCTCTGCATCACTTTTAAAATAAACAATCTTCAAAACATGACAAGATGCTGGCCACAACCATGTGATAACTCCCCCCTTTTTTTTGCATGCATTGCACATGGGAAAAGCATGAGAAAACAAGGTTTTGATTGTGTGATTGTGGATCCCATCTTGATTTCCTGACTCGACCATGCAGATGCCTCTAGCTGTGTGAATCCTTCGTGAATTTTTCAAGATGTTTTGCCAACCAGTCAAGTTCCTTAAGAAGTGAAGCATTCTGCCAATAAGAAGTACATACAATTGATACATGGGGCATCAGTAAATCAAGCAGCTTTATTACCCAATGGAAGGGATACTAGTTTTTTTGTATTTATTGAAATAGTGTTAGTGAAACCACATGACCATCAAGTGTTTGCCAAAGTCCTCAAGTAAATCTTCTGAGTTACTCTAAAGAAGATGAATGAGTCACTGACCACTATCAACAATTCTTGGATGGAAGAGCAGGACTCTGTTCCTAACTGGATAGCATAAATATTTTGATAGTAATATTGTTTCCCAGCTTTTTAATTCCTTGTTTCAAAGTTCGTGGCAAATTGATTTTCATAAGGCAAGGGTTTTTTTTTTTCTTACTCAACGTCTTAGAAAACCAAACTGACCGAAGAAAGCTTTCCTCTAATAACCACACAAACAGCAAGAGCTCAGAAAATATGTATCGGCTTATGTCATAAACTTGACATAGCTTGTCGTTTTTTCTGTACTTGCCAGGAATGATTGCACTCTCATTTTGCACCTGTGATTTCAATTTTTGATTCTCCATATCTGCTGTACACAGATAATTTCTTTCATTTGTCTACGTACCTAGTATTTTCTTGAAGGATTCCAAGGAACATTTTATTCCAATGCCTCAGGAAGCAATAGTACTTTACACAGTGGTATTATTTCATCTGTCTTGTAGCTTTGATTGCATATGTGTATGGGTTTTTCCCCCCTCAGCTGAATAATATGATAGTCTGAGACATCTGGACTGCTTTGCTAAATTACACTTTGAATAGTCCACTTGTGTTTTTCTTTTTGCTTTTATTCCAATTTGAAAATATGACTTAGTCTCTAGACCGTAGTCTCAGGGATGTTCAGCCTATGATTCCCCAACTGTTGTCCAATTCCAGCTCTCACTGGAGTATTCCAACAACAACTGGAGAACTACAGATTGCCCATTCTTGCTCTGGTAGTATGAGTGCTTAGTTAGCTGCTTTATAGTCAAAGCAGTCTCTGATTTTAAGTGAACAAACAAACAGATAAATAAATAGAAGACATTTAGATGGGATAAGACATAGGTGAGAAAATATGAAGCATTGGAAACACTGATTCCAAAAAAACATCTAAGCAGAAAAATAGTGGATGAGTATTATAGTGGATGAGTATTATTACTGACTGATATGAAATACCACATTACAACCTGTTCCGGGTGATATGATCACAACTTTAAAAAGTTTTGTTGCATGATAACTATGCTTGAAACAACTTATTTTTTCTTCCTGCATGGTATAGCCAGTTGAGACCAATCAGAACAAGGAATATCAAATATAGCTGTTTTCAGAACATAGAATTCAAGGTTAGGAAACTGCCAAGATTCACAGCATTGTTAGCATCTTGCGTTATTTTCACTACCGTTTTGTCTGGATGGTGTATTAAATTGGGAATAAAGAATGCTGGAGAAGGCAGCAGTAGGTGTATGGTCTGTACTTTTGCATTAAAGACATCTGGGAGAAAACCCAAACCATCAGAATCGTTCAGCAGTTTTCCCAGTGCATAACACTCTAAAATTATTATTATTTTTTAAAAAATTACACAACATGTAACAATATAAACAGAAACACATAGATGTATTAACGACTCAGTTCCCTCCCTTAGAGAAATCCATATCCCTTTTACCCTTCTTTTGATCAAAACCAAAACTTTATGAAAGGAAGTCTAAGCAACCATGAGATCTTCCTCTTGCCTTTCCTTGCATCCCAAGTTGAGTATAAACTTGGGCTGTTCCAAAGAACCAGATTTTGTTTAGGTTAAATTCAATGCCATAGGGAACTAAAAAAAATCTATGAAGACCCAGCCTAACCTCAGTTCTCCAGCATAGTTAGTCTTAATTGTTTATAACTGTTACCACCAGTTCTCTATGAGGTAAGTTCTTATATCCATTAGTAATTTAAAAGGAACAAGCCAAGCAACACCAGAGATCCTGTCCACAAGAGAAAATTTAAGGTTACAGATAGGACCCCTCTTCTGTCCCCTCATTTCACTATAATCATTTCTGCACTCTGGACTTTTCTTTTTTAAGTATGGGACCAAATGTGGTGTGGCAGGAGAACTTTGCAAAAGAAATAACAAGTTGAAAATGGGTCAGATCAGACCAGGGTCTTCAAGGAACAAGAAAGATCCCCAAGAAAGATCCCCCAAAGGAATTGGAAGGAAAAATAGAGATCAAGCAAGGAAAAAGGAAAAAGAAAAAAGGAGTGACACTATGCATAAAGAGCAGAAATTGCCGGCAACTTTACCCCCTCTGAAAAGAATGTGGCAGTTATGGCTGCATAAAGCTTCAGGGGTGTGAATCAGTTAGAAAAAAATTCAGTTGAATCAGCCCTTTGAATTATGTCTTTGAACGGATTTGAAGTGTTGAATCAAATCTGGTGCCTTCAAATAGGTTCTGGGAGATCTGAAAGTGTTCTGGATATTCAGTGAACGTTTTGGCTTTGCAGAGTGTGAAACATGTTGGAACCCAAATGGAGAAAATTGTTGAGGACAGAAAACTGAGTAGTGTGATGGGTCTCTGATACTGATATTATCATTTCCACAAGCTATGCCAATCAGCAACCTGGGGAATGTGTTGTTGTGCTTTTGTGTCTTACTCTTCCACTCAAAGTTTAGATGGGTTTACTTAGACACTCAGATTTATTCTTCTATTATTTTTAATCTGCCTTGCTTATTCTTGTGTGATCCTCTACCTTTCCCCAAACTATATCCTTTTAACCTTTTCTATTCTGAATTCTGAATCAATGAGTCTGACTTTTAGTACGGTCCATGTTATTCCTTGTCTATTTTATCTGTAATTCTTCAGCTGTTTCAGTCACCCTTTCTCATTCCTCGTGAAAATTTAAAACAAAATCCCTGTGTTTTTTTTCTGCTGTTTACATCTCTCGTGTCATTTATGTTGTGTGACTCTGAGATAGCATCCGTGATGTAAGACTGCTACAGCATAATTTATTATTAAATTTATATCACCGCCCATCTCCCCCAATGGGGGACTCTGGGCGGTAATGTATGCACAATAGTGATACTACAATTACTTCTAAGATATTTTTAAAAGAAGTTATTATAGAAGTCAATCCCACAAGAGGCTTACCTTGCCAATGAGCCACATGACCTGTCTGGCAGTGCAAAAATAAATAAATAAATAAATAAAAGCAACCAGGGAGTTCTACATTCTTCAGTATTTAATTAGAGCTTATATGTAAACACTTTTTGAACATTTTTATTTTAAATTTGTGTAGGACACTTTCTGCATGTGTTCATCACAATTTTTTGATAGATATTTTGCTGGATATTATGGAGGCACTGTCCTTTTATCATTCTTGCTATGTCTCCCTTGAAAGAGATGTAAGGATAATATTTTTAAAAAAATGTTATTGTAAAAATTTTGAGCTATCTAGCTGAAACTTTGTATGTGTATTGTCCTCTAAATGACCTCTGATCTTTTCAAGCCATCTTTATTTTCCTATTCCAGCTCACAGGAGAAATTTGAATGAATGTTCTAGTCACAAATTGGTTCAAATCATATCTTGTTGCCTCCAGAAATTGAATTACAAATTTGAAGTGAATCATGCCACTTTAAATCTCAATCAATAAATCAATATTTTATTATGTTCACAGACCAGAATTACAAATAACTTTAAATCTCAAATCTGAATTGAATTTTACATATGTGTGCACTCATAGTGGCACAACCCTTAATGACGTCTTTTATTCAGGGAGCTATAAGTCTAGAATGTTTTTTACTACAGTGATATTTTGCATAATGAAAGGAAACTTAGAAAGTTCAATGATTTGATTAATATGCAATCGTTCTTATCAGTTCCTTTTTAATTAAGAAGCAAGTAGATAATAGCAACACAGAAAGAATTTGTATTTGCTTTTTTCAGAGATTATAATGTTTGAGGTTGCTGGAAGTTTTTCATCTTTTGGATTTATTATCCATTTGTTTTAACAACATTTAGGAATAAGGGCATTCTGCCCAGCTGTAACTGCTATCTGTAAAATAATTGAATAGATAAAGAGCCAAATCAGGAATTTATCAGAAACTCTAAAGTATCTCCAATTCATTCAAATAGCAAAAGGTATATCAATCACAAAGGCAGTCATATAATAAATAGACAGAGTAAGATAACAGTCCTCAGAACCATCCTGTCTAATCTGGTGCCTTCTGAACTACAACTCCCAGAATTTTCATATACCATGGCCAACGCATCTGAAGGATATCAAGTTGGAGAAATGTGATATAGTTAAAACAAATAGTCAGACTACTATTTGACGCAATCATGCTTCTACTCACACATACTCTATGGCACAAGAAAGAATGGACAACCAACAGGCCACATAATATCCTATGGTACACTGCCAAAATTTGCTTCAGAAGCTTCATTGTCTTTTCTGTATACAGTGAGTACAAAAAGCAATTATACATGTTTACAGATCCATACTGAAAGTATAATTTCCTCCTAACTTTTGATGGGAAATAAATGTATTAACTGATAGGATTAACTTCAGAACAACTTTAAAAAAGAAGAGAGCCAACATTCCACACCGACTTCCAGTGATATTTCATGTTACCACCCATCTCCCAGAGTCCTTGGATGCCCCCCTTCAAAATCAATTAATAAATGTGAGGTCACAAGCTATAGAAATGTTGCCTATCCCTGTGTTAAAATGAGGCAAAAGATACAATTTTAAAATATATGTTAATATATTTAATGCGCAGATCTACTGAGGGAAATCATATTTCCAGTCATAGAAAGGACATTGTGTGTTCAGCTGCAAGGAATTTTTTTCCTTGTTTTGATTTCATTTATTTCATTTGTTGTTTTTGTTGCTTTGGAACCAAGTAAGGGAAAAAAAACCCTTTGATTGCAAAAATGTCTTCTTTCACATTGAGAAAATATAAACTGCTTCTAAAATTCACAGTTTTGAGAAATGGAGATAGCTCTTAAGTAATATTTTGTTTCTGGAACATTTGAACTGTAAATGTTTTTCGGGGGAGATGGGCGGTGATGGAAATTTGAAATATAAATAAATAAATAATTTCGTTGTCCCTTTATCAAAAATAAAAATACTGTGGTGACCAAGTATAGCAGCCTTCAGTTCCTCATCATAATCAAAGGTGAATATTTTCAGTGCAATTCTAAGTGCTTGTGAAAGAGAAATGACAGATCGACTGTGACATTCATATTTGTTCACACTAGCTAGGGCAGCAGATGGGGATGAGAAATGGGGAGGGATCATTTTTCTTTTCGTGCTTGGCAATATTTACTTTAGTTCCCCATTGAAATCAATAGAGGGAAGTAATTAAGTCAGCTGAGGTTGGTGTAGTTGAGAGCCATGAATTAAAGTGGCTTTGGATTCTACGGATCCCTAGCCAGCCACAAACTCCTCCCATCCCCATGCCTCGTATTAGACTTTAACTGTAGACCTTTGAGCCTTGGATTACTGTGCATTCAGTGTCTGATAAAAAATTCTTGTATCAATGAAAGGAATCCCATCAACAGAAAGTCAAGTCAATTTTACCATTACACTCTTCTCAAGTAAAATATAATACTGTGCTGTAAGGAAGGGAAAAAGAAGTTCTATCTCTGCATGTGAGGAGTTACACTGTACTTTTATTACCAAGCACTTCTCTTTCACTTGTTCTATGCAGAATTTAAGTTACCTAATTCTTTAATCTGAAGTCTAGCTGAATGTTGGTGTTGATTGTTATCCCGATCTTCTAAAAGTTCTATTGTATCTTTGTATTCTGTTGTATTTTATATATGATAGCTGCCTTACATAATATTAAGAGGTAGTGAATACAGATACAAATACAAATTCTAAGCAACTCAAGAATGCATTTCCATTCATTAGTTGTACTATTAATACATTATTTATTTAATTTGGTGTTCAAAAATTTCTTTAATGACAATGTCATCTATATCTTCCCCTTCTTTCCTTTCAGGTCTCAGGGTGAAGAATTTGGAACCGAATCAAAATCTACATACTCAGGGTAGGATTATTTTTGTTCAGTTTTTGCTATGGTGTGGTTAATCATTTTAGAAATCATATCTGAGTTGGTATATTACTTGCAAGCTGTATTTACTTTTATTGTGTGAATATCTTTTCGGGATAGGTATCATATTTGTATACAGATAATTGTCTAGTTGTTTTGTTTTAGGAAGTTATTAAAATGTCTGTGTGTGTGTTTAATAGTTGAATCTCTTACTATTTATTGTTGGTAATATTTCTCCTGGGCTTTGATTTGTGACAGTCTGCCAACCATCATCCCCGGAAACATATGGCTGATTTTATAGTGGTCCAAGTCTTGATAGGCATTGTGAAGTCAGTGTTTGAAAGCTTGGCCGCCTTGGATTTATAAGTTTATGGTCTTGGAACTGATCTGATTTTAAAACCAGACTGAATCATAGTTGCTCGTGAAAGTGGCATAGGCCTTGCTGAAGCAAATAACAAGGACAGTCATTAAAAGACTTACAGTAAGAAATGTATGGAGGAAAGAGTTACAGGTTACAAGAAGTAGAAACTAGTATTTTATCACCAGGCAGCCATTTTCAAAATGGTTTTAGCAAGCAAACTCTAATGTCATAAAGTATCAAGATAAATGATATTTTCAGTGAAATAAAAACTGAGCAAATCTTGTTGGTACTGTACTTAAAAACTGTTTTATATTCTAAGTATTCCAGTTAACATACTAAAAAGCTGCAGTGCAAAACTTATTTGGAACAATGACTTTCAGATGATGTTATGCATATTGAGGTGGAAGTAAATCCTACTAAATTCCATGGGATTTACTCATGGTAAACAGGTGAAGTATTGCAGTCCACTATAATTTAACTGTCAACAAAGTAACTGTTAGCATTAGATTGGCAACCTTAAGACTGTTCCTATTATTTTCAGAACATTCTTTATTGTTCAAGATTATCAGATTTGGAGAGTGGGAGGGAGCACTGAAAGACATATAGGACAAAAAAAATGTAGATGGGCTACTTGTTTTATTTATGCTATGACTCCTTTGAAAACCACAAGGGAACTTGAGGTTGGCCCCTGGGATTGTAGGTTAACACCCCTGCTATGTTGTTGTAATGGGGGACATAAATGCTTCCAAAGTAAATTAGCACTCTAAGCTGCCCTTTTTAGTCAAAATTATTGTGCTTTTGGAGGTGGGCAATGAAAAGGAAATTCTGCTTTTTAAAAGCCATATGAACTTGGCTTTTTGCAGGTTTATTATATCAATGTTCAGAGTTCTCTTATAATAGAATGGTAGATAGAACGACTGCATTAGGCTAATCCCTAGATTATAAAGTAAGACTGAAATGAAAAGGTTTCAAACTTTCGTTTTATGTAGTCTAGGAAGGTAAAAAAGTTTAAATGGAACAAATCTAATTGAATTACATAAACTTTAAATGGATGTACCTGATAATGTCAGAAAGATTAGCTTCATCTAACACAGCATAAATGATGAAGCAAAAGATGGTTCTGAAAATTACTAGTTCAAATAGGCATGAAGGGGTTATTGTATAACCAGGCAAAATGCAAGAATTTTTTTTCAGGCATCATTACTAAATCAAATCTGAACTGTGCAATTCTCTCTCTCTCTCTCTCTCTCTCTGAATGATATCATATACAAGAAAAAGGGCAGCAGTAAATATCAGATTTCTCTACAGTAATTTGTGTTTTGTCATTAATGAAATATAAGAATTTTTGGTTGCTTTAAACTTTTTGCTGAAAATATGAGAATTTCAGTTTATTCACGCATTGATTTATTTGTGATTCAAAATTTGTCTTGTGCATGGCTATGAGCTATATATTCTAATGCATTTATAATGCAGATTTAAATTAGTATGAGTTCATCAACTTTGCTTTTTAAAGCTTAAAATATTTTACATTTAGTAAAGGCAAAATTCTCTGGCTCAGCAATTTAAGCCAGGAATTCTGGACTGTTAGTCTGTTGTAGTTTTTATGTGCATCCAGTGCAATTTTTAAATATCAGCTCATTCTATTTATTTCAGAACCACTAGCAAACTCTATATTCTGTTAAGCTGGTTGGTGTTCAGTAAAGACAATGAATGTGATCAACACTATACTATACTTTTTATAATTTCCAAATCCAGTCCTCCAAAGATAAACACCCAGTCATTGCGTCTGTGTCCCAATATCTTCCACATGAAGAATAATTGCTCACCAGACTATCAGTGTAGTATTCTATTATATTTATTGAAGCCAATTTACCAAGGGATCTTGGTGTATTTTTATTTATTTATTTATTTTTCAGAGGACAGAACCAATTCTTGTCTTGTCTTCAATCTAACAATGTAATTGTACATATGGTGAATTATTTTCCACACACCCCCCATTCCAGCATTCTACATTTAGCTTGTTATTGACTTAAAAAAGATACCTTCTCAATATGGATTTTGGACTACAGAAAACAACTACAGTGATTGGCAGAATGGATGCACATATAATACACTCACATATTCTTTGCAATCAATTGATACATTACTGCATCCAAATTAAAGTAACAATGGAAAAGTTTCTAAAAATGTAAAAGATAAGAAAAAAACATTAACAACAAATTATTCTAAATTACAATCTGTTCTTTGTCCCAAGAAATGTAGTTTGTAAGGAGGTGTGATGAGTAGGAGATTTCTTTGGAATAAACTCATTTTTAAGGGTGGTCACCTCTCTGTTTTACCAATATGCCTCAAGCTGTGTGATTCATCATTTCCCCCTCTTTCTGTATATTGCAGTTTCCAAATACCACCCACTTGTAACAGCATGGCTGAGGTGGAGACAGAAGTTCCTGCACTTTTGGGGTGACTCCTAGCAGGTGGCTTATAAATCAAAGGTTCTTTCATGATTTTCACAGTCAGTAATAAGGCTGTTTAGAAGAAATGAGTGAGAAGGAATTCAGTTGAACTGGGAAGTAACCCAATCTCTGTCATGAAGTAAAATGTATTTGAATTAAATAGAGAAACAGGACTTTTTCCCCTTGAAAACAGCTTTTTTTCAAAATCTCTCCTGCAGTTCTGAGCACTGCCACACTTGCTGTGATATTGATTATATTCTGCTTCCTTCTCATAATATAATCTATTCTGAGACACTCTTTTACCTTGTGTAGATGTAAGTAAATGCTTTAATCAGTTTAATAATACCTCAAATAAATATATATTAAAAATAAGAAGACAAACCATTCAAGTCTTAACATTGGAGTCATTTCATGAAATAAATACAGGAGGTCCATCTGTATCTGATAGAAAATATTTACACCATGGTTGCTTGTTTAAGGCATTTATATCCTGTATTTTTGCCAGAAACCTTTCCGTATAGTTTCCAGGTTGTTTCCAAAGAGACATTTCTTGTCATCAGATGTAAAATCTACAAGATGACATAGAAAGGAAGGGGATGTGAAGAAAAGGGAGAGTAAGAAGTCTAAGGTGTCTTACTGTTCTAACAATCTTAGTTTCTCTCTTGATTATAACTGGGAGTATAGCTGTTGGATGAGTTTTGGAGGAAGACAAAGTTTGATGTATCTACCTTCTTTTCTTACTTCTGCCACTGGCTGGGAGAATGTCATAACTCTTATTAGAATAACAAAGCTTAGTAAAGGTTACCTAGAGCCTTACCATCTCTTACTTTTAATAAATTTCTTGTTTCTATCCTTGAAGAGACATGTGAACAAATATGAGTTCCAGATACAAGTTATTTCAATACTGTCATTCTTTATCAATGACTTTTAAAATTTGCCTGAATTTAATCATGATTTATTCAAAACACCTACTAATCAAAAGCAGAAAACTACTATAATCACCACAAACAGCACAATTCTGCACTTGTATACTCAAGGATTCTGAGTTCAGTACAAGTTGTTCAAGGTTAAGTATCTTCAGCTTGAACTGAAAACCTATGTACAGTTACTAGAAAGTTGTAAATTCCACTGCATTCACTAGATATTCAGCATAATACACTGAATGGAGAAATTTAGAGAAGTACGTCTGGGCAAATCAAAGAGCTTTTACTCCAAGTTCTGGGCCTCAGGCCAGAACAGCTTGTTTTCATCTTTCCCACTTTTCCTGAAAGAACACCCTGGTACTTATCAGTATTCATGGTTATATATATTGGAGAAGGGTGAGCCAAACACATTTTAGGTAAAAAATAGATTATGAGGTCTCTTAAATTATGATAGTTTATAAATAAGCCATGAAAGAAGTGGCCCTGTCCACATTCAATGGGCTTATTAGCCCAAAAGATTCCAACCTGTAATGGTATGTGGGAATGACCTTGGGAGATGGGCAGAAGAGATGCTGCTTAGGGAACAATCAGATAAGAGGGGGGAGGAGCCCGCAGCTGCATAACAGGCAAAGAAAGAAACTCAGAAAGGATCCTCCCTAACTTATCAGGCTGTAAAAAAAGACAGTGGGATATTTGTACTTTCAGACTTGCAAGATTCTGTTAATGTAGCCTTACAATAAAGTAGAGTTAGCTCATCTGGTTGTGTTTCCTGTCTGGTCTATCTTGGAAGGCTGACACAACCAACACAGGTCTAGTAACTTACAAAGATTCACAATTCTTTTTTTTTTTACTAAAGGCATAGTCATAGTCGCATATACCACAAACATATCTGCTATAAGTGAGATTAAGGGGCTTTTTGCCTCATCTGTGCTACTGAATGAGACTCTGTGCTTGGATAATACTTGCTTTGATCATGGTATGGATATCTGTTTGTGTGTGTCTAATCTATAAAACAATAAAACAAAGGTTACAGATACAGGCTGCATTGAAAGAAAAAAATGCCTAGAATTTCCAGGTGGCTCACTGTCTCAGCCAAGCAAAAGAATCTCTATTGTAGCTTTAACTTCTGTATTTACCAGTGGAATGAAATCACATTGGTGTTGAATATTCTTTGCTTTGCTGAAGGTATCTGTAATAATAAATAAAACCTTTTTGTTCATTTTCATTGACTCACTATATTACTGGGAACATGTATCATTCAGCTAGACAATGTCAAGATATACATGTTGTCCTTCCTTACTGCTTTGTGAACAGACACCCTAATTCTATTCTATACTGTACTTTTGAGACTCATCATTAGCGTCACAATAATAATGTAATTTCCTGTGGCTATGGTATATACTTTTTTCTTTCCTGCATAACTGTTTATGCCTGCGATGGAGTAGAATCCAACCTATATAAGTGTATACATTTACGTAGGTTGGATTCTATTACAAATTTACATTTGTAAATTTTTGAAATTTATTTATTTATCAAATTTGTCACCGCCCATCTCCTCCCACCAAAGGGACTCCGAGTGGTTTACAACAAAATAATCAGAAAGACAATAAATATATAATACAATTAAAATATATAAAAAATACACTATATAAAAACAATTACTAATAACTAATAAATATAGATAAAAATTAAGTCCAGATGGCTATGATCTAATTGAGTCCTTGCATGGGAGGAGCATTTTAGGGTACTAGCCATCCCCAGGCATGATTATTCCCCTCCCTACTCCAAGCCAGGTGGCAGAGCCAGGTCTTCAGATTCCTCTGGAAGGCCAAAAGTGATGGGGCTAATCTCACCTCCAGGATCAGGATGTCCCACAGGGTGGGAGCTACTGCAGAGAAGGGCAACCTGCCTCCTGGACCCCGCCAGACAGAATTCTCTTACTGATGGGGTCTGCAGCATGCCCTCTCTGCATAATCAGGTGGGATGGGTCAATGTAATGGGGTTGAGGTGGTCCCTCAGGTAGCCTGGCCCCATGCCGTGCAGGTCTTTAAAGGTGATAACCAACACGTTGAATTGTACCCAGAAGCAAACAGGAATCCAGTGCAGCTCATGTAGTAAAGGTGTTACATGTGCCCTTCTGGGGCTCCAAAGATAGCCTGTGCAGCTGCATTCTGGGCCAGCTGTAGCTTCTGGATACTCTTCAAGGGTAGCCCCAATGTAGAGGGCATCGCAGTAGTCTATATCGGAGATGACCAGGGCATGAGTGACTGTTCGAAGGGCTTCCCGATCCAGGAAAGGACGTAACTGGTGTACAACATGAAGCTGCGAAAAGGCCCTCCTTGCCACTGCTGCCACCTGCTCTTCGAGCAGGAACCATGAGTCCAGGAGGACCCCCAGATTACACACCAGGTCTGTCTGGTTCAGTGCAAACCCATCCAGAACCAAAGATGATAAAGTCCCAGATACGGAAGAGCCATTAACCCACAGCCACTCCATCTTACCAGGGTTCAGCTGAAGCCTGTTGTTCCCCATCCAGGCCCCTACAGCCCCCAGGCACTGAGAGAGGGCAGTCACAGCATCACTTACCTCACCTGGGATGGAGATGTACAATTGAGAATCATCTGCATATTGATGACACCTCATCCCATGGTGACAGATGATCTCACCCAGTAGTTTCATGTAGATGTTAAAAAGGAGCAGAGAGAGAACCAAACCCTGCAGCACCCCACAAAGGAGAAGCCAAGGGTCAGACCTCTCGCTCCCTATCACCACTTATTGGGACTGGCCCTGGAGGAAGGAGGGAACTGGCACAAAACCATGCCTCCCACCCCGAACTTCCTGAGCCACCCCAAAAGGATACCATGGTTGATGGTATTGAAAGCTGTTGAGAGGTCAAGAACAGCAAGGATGGATGTATTCCCTCAATCCCGCTCCTGCCAGAGATCATCCATAAGTGTGACCAATGCTGTTTCCATCCCAGATCCAGGCCTAAAACCCGACTGAAAGGCATCTAGATAATATGTTTCCTCCAGAACCCTCTGGAGCTGCAATGCCACCACTTTCTCAACCACATTTTTCCAAAAAGGGGAGGTGGGAGACTGGACGAAAATTGTCCAGTACGGTAGGGTCCAGTGATGGTTTCTTGAGGAGGGAGTATACCAGCACCTCCATAAAGGCAGTTGGAAACACCCCCTCCTGCAAGGATGTATTAACCATCACCTGGACCCAAAAACCTGTCACCTCCTAGGCTGCTTTCACCAGCCAGAAAGGACATGGGTCTAGATGACAAGTGGTGGCATTTACTGTCTGGAGAATCCTGTCCACTTCCTCAGGTCCAACAGGATCAAACTGTTCCCAGATAACTAGATAAGTACACTCCTTTGGTATCTCCACAGACCATGCCTCACGCTTGGAGTCTAACCTGGAACAGATCTGAGCGATTTTATCCTGCAGATGCTCAGAAAACTCCTCTGCATGGCCCTGTAGGTGCGTCACTGGGCCCACCTTCCCCAAAAGGGATTGAGTGATTTTAAACAGGGCCGTTGGGCAGCATTCTGCAGACACAATAAGAGCGGAGAAGTATTGACACTTTGCCGCTCTTATTGCCACAAGGCAGGACTTAATAGCGGCTCTAAGCAGTGTTTGGTCAGATTCAGTCTTTGTCTTCCTCCACTGGTGTTCTAGGTGTCTCTTAACCCTCTTCAGAGCCCTCAGCTCCTCCATAAAGCATGGGAATGTCAGGTTCAATGGGACAAGAGAGGCTGCACAGGCACGATCCTGTCCAAGGCCCCAGCCACCTCTCTATTCCGGGCAGCAGCCAGGGCCTCTGCTGGACCATGCAACAGATCCTCAGGTATAACCCCCAGCTCCCTCTGAAACCCTATTGGGTCCATCAGTCGCTGGGGGCAGACCAATTGAACGGGTCCAGCCACCCTGCAGAGGGGGGTGGCATAAGAGAATCTCAGGGTCACCAGGGCATGATCTGACCATCAGAATGGGGACAGCTATAACTCTCCCCTGAGATCACATTGCCCCTGCTTTGACAACAAAACCAAATCCAGGTTAAGACCACTGTCTCGAGTCAGGTCTAGAACAATCTGGGACAGGCCCATGGCTGCCATGGTAGCCATGAACTCCCAAGCTGCCTCCAAGGCATGCCCTAGGGATGGCAGGTTGAAATCCCCCAAAACCATAAGTCTGGGGAACTCCACCGCCAACCCCGAGATGGCCTCCAGCAGCTCAGGCAGGGAGGTTGCTACGCAGCAGGGAGGCTGGTACAATAGCAACAATTCCAATTGTTCTCAGGAGCCCAACTTCAAAAATGGTCTCACAACCAGCCACTTGTGGAGCAGCGCCCCTGAAGGTCAACAGAGATTCCTGGATGACAACAGCTACCCCTCCTCCCCTGTCCTGGGGTCTCGGCTGATGCCATACTGTAAACCCAGCCAGGCACATCTCCAAAAGGGGCACCCCTCCTTCAGGGCCCAGCCAGGTCTCAGTAATACATGCCAGGTCGGCTCCCTCCTCTGTGGTTAAATCACATATGAGGGGGGCCTTGTTGTTAACTGACCTGGCATTAAGCAGCAGCAGCCGGGAGCCGGGGCCCTCAAGGATCTGCTGACCAGGGCCTGGGTCTGAGAAATTGATTGATTTGTTGATTGGTTATGTGCCAGCAAGTAGTTTTTGACTCCTAGCGACCACAATTTTTGAAATAATAATTTTGATAAAATGCATAAGCACTGTAAACATACCTTGTGTAAACATATCCTAACATGGCAGCTTATTATAGTCCAAAGTCACCCAAGAAATAGTCAAGTTGCAGTTGGGTCTCTCCAATCCTGTTCCAACATTCCAATCTCTGCACTACATGTTTTATCAGTGGACAGGAATACATGTTCATGACAGTGAATAACACACATACAACCATACACACATTTATGCATTTTTTAATAATACCATTTGGCAGAGTTTTATGAATGAGCATATGCACATTCATAACAGAGAGAGCATAATATCTGAGTTAATTTTAGTAATTCTATTAGTCTAGAAAAAGAAGGGAGAATTCAGTCTAGGATGAAACAATAGAACACTGAAAGAACATAACTGGGGCAATAAATGCATTCCTACATATTAGAGTATATTCACAGCTGGGAAGGATCAGTATAACATGGTTTTTCTTTTGATACACAATCCTTGCTAGCAGATGGTTTAAATATTTGACTTCCCATATCAAATGCTACTCTTCTGATCAGATAAAGATTGATAAAAACTGCATTTTTAAAAACTATACTCACAATCATGTTTACTTTCCTCCTTACAAGCCATCATCAGACTATACTGGCTTGGTCTACATTCACCCAAGTTGGATACTCACCTGGCAGTTCCAGGACTGCACCCCTTCACCAGCGCCTTTAAAAGTCACTATTGAATTATAATGTTTAATTTGACAGAAAACAGTATCTATTCAATACTCGGGGAGTCACTATTTAATTATTTTAATTAAATGTATTACAATCGAACTAAATCAAGTTTAGTTTCTGGTCTGGCACTTTCCATCTTCTGAGTGTAGCTTCCAGGCCTAAGAAAGACTATATAAGCCTGGCCCACCAAAATAAGCATCCAAATCTCACTACTCAATTGAGTGATCAGGCAAGATATTTGGGCAAGATGGTTCTCACCAAGATTAGCCAAGCATCCCCCTTCCCCTCCCTTGGCTACTATTACTGGCATATGGTCAGATGATTTACAGGTAGTCCGCACTTACCAACTGCCTTGTTTAGCATCTGTTCAAAGTTACGATGGTTAAAAAAAGAGCTTTGCTACCAATCCTCACATTTACGACCATCATAGCATCCTGCGGTCATGTGATTGTCATTTCCGTGCTTCACAACCAGCTTCCAACAAGCAGAATTAATGGAGAACATGGAAGTGAAGTCACAAGTCATGGTCACATGATGTCTCACTTAATGTCAGTAGTGATTCACTTAACAGTGGAAACTGAAGTGAGGTCGTAAGTCTGGTGTGGTCATGTGATATTTTGCTTAGCGACCACAGCACTTAGGGATGGAGTTGCCGGTCTCAATCATATATATTTTCTCTTCCAAGTATACTATCATAATAAAGAAATGCATGATTATAGCTAAAATCAGCTACTTTGGGGAAAGCAGATCTTCAGTTTATTTCCCGTTCCTTATTTAATTCTTTTCAGCCCCTTGAAGCTTTATCTCAAGCAGGTTTAGGCCGGAAGCTTATCAGAAGCTCCAGTCAGAAATATGTACAGTACTTTCAAAGGAAATGTTTGATTTTATTTCTTTTGATACTTTAGGTGTCTTTACTAAATTCTACATTCTATAATGGATGTATAATAAAGCGCCCCTTTATCCAAGCATTCAGTTCACATGTCAGATAACAATTCTGGTTTATTGTGATCAAGCAAATGTGCCTGATAGTTCTGCTCGGTTCTTTCTCCCAGCAAGAGTGAACAAACCAACCAAAAGGTCTTCCTTTAGGGTTTGTTGAATGTCACATCACAACTGGGCTTTATTGATCCTTCCCGTCCTAACAATCAATCATAGCAAAGATTCATAGGCTAAGAAAACTGTGAAGGGTAAGAGGGATATAAATAAATAAAAGCTGTAAGAAATGAGGGCATAATGCTAAACAGGAACAGAGGTATAACAACCAGCAGGCCAGGGAGGAGTGGTTTGACTCCTTAATTTCCTTAGCCAAAATCTCCTCTGGTCAGGGATTACTGGCAAGTTGTCGGTTCAACACTGAGGCTGCCACAACCAAGAGACCAACTGGTGGGCCCCCCTTGGGTTTTCCTGACTGGGGTGAACTGGGGTCCCCACACCTCTCTCCCTATTGTTCTCCACAAACTAAGCTGACTGTCATGCTCCCCGATCATATGTTCCCAGAGCATCTGATCGAACTCGCATGCATGAATGGAATCAACATGTGTTGAATCTTGCAAGTCGCTGGAATGGGGAGGGAGGCGAGCCAGGAGTGTGAAACCATCTTGTTTGGACTACCTGGCATTCAAGGTCAGGCTGCTGAGAGCCATTGGAGACGTCTGCACAGGGCTGAATGAACTGGCATGAGAAAGGGGGGCTACATACCGAAAGGGGGAGGGGTGGTTTCATTGGACTGTTTAACCTGGGGAAACTGCGGGAATTCCTATTCGCAACTTTTTCAGTGTAGTGCATACTATACTCCATTAAAGAGATTTCTACTTTTACCACATATGAATCAAATTTAATGGGAAGTCATCACACTGACATAACCACAAGTGATAACCCCTAGGCCTTACAGCTTGGAGGTGTGGTATTAGAAGCTGCTCCTTTCTCTGCCCACTGGAAGACAGGCTGATCCACCAGGTCCAGGTGGCCTCCTTTGACCACCCAGATGGTCATGGCAATGCAGAAGCACCAATCACTGGCCAAATAAAGAGAGCCAGTATCTAAGCCAGCGCAAATCCCTCCTCTGACTTTATGCTTTCAAGACATCCAGCACAGAACTTTCAGAGACCTTCTCGGCTTCCCCTTGAGGGCCTGCAGCCCCCGGAGGCTGAAGATGATGAACAGCGGGCACATAGCAGGAAGACCCAGCCATTCCTGGCTCTTCCAAAAGCCTCCTCCCTGCAAAGGAGGGGCAACTGAACTTGGAGCTTATTGGAGGAAGTCAGAGGCCTGGGAGCCAATCCCACAGTTGTTGCTATGTCAGACTCTATAAATCCCTAGCAATCCTTTGTAAGTCATTTCCTAGTTTGTTTAGCCTGTAGGGGTGGCAGGAGCAACCAAGGGAGTCTGGACCAATATGCTTATTAAAGTCACAATCTAAAAGAGTTCTCACTTATTCGAATGTGTAAATCTGTCCATGAACAAAGCAGAGTGAGTGATTCCTTTGGCTTCGCTTAAAGTTATGGGACTGCTTAAGATTGCCTTGTTGTGTGTCCTTCCTCTGTAGCTGTCAGCCACCCACTTCCCAATTTACAATCCAACAGAAATAACCTACTGTGTATGATTACTTCTCAACAGCTCCTTAAAGGGAGCTCAAGAAGAGATGTGCCTGGGTTAACAAGGGATGAGGGAGGTGGCAGTGGAGCAGATCTGAAGTTCCTTTATGCACTTCAGATGTGAATATTGCACACCTCTAATTCTGACATATACAGGTACAGTATAAGCAAAAGAGATCAACTATACCTTCCCCTGCATATACATAGGCACACATGCAGCCACTTGAGTCTAATGTACAGCAGAAGAGAAAGGTGTGGCAGTCAGTTTGTTGGTGGATTCCAGAATTGAGGGTGATGCTGGGGATCCCAGCTGACTCCACAGTAGGCCACAGGTTGAACCTGATGGAGTTTTTAAATGTTAATAAAAGAACTCCAAGCAGCAAACAGCAATCTTGCAGATTAGAAGTGTGGACCAAAAAGAGAACTTGCACATCAAGCTTAATTATGTTCGGAAATAAGTTCAGTCTTCACACTGCAGCTACTTGAAGAAAAATAGAGATGGCTCACTTTATTCCGCAGATCGGGATACAGGTAGGTTCACAGTAGAAAGGCACTTCATCACTAGTTCTTAGACTTTCTATGTGGAGTAGAAAGTCTGAGTGCAAGCAAGGTGTTAGAGGACGAGACCTGTGTGTCTGCCCATGAGGAAAAGAAGATGGAGACTGTTGAATCTCCCAGACCAAGAAGAAGGAGGAAGAGGAAATCAAGTGACCCATGTGACATCCCACAAGCACAACAGAGACATAATCCCTCTTACTATGCTTATGAGACAATGCTGAGTTGACCCCTGATAATTCCACAAGAACATGTCTGCATTACTGTAACAAAGTCTCTTAAAGTAACGCTAAAGGCAATTTTCTAGATTTGCATAGCATATGTAATAATATGCATATGATCTGGATACAAGACTTTAGGATGTATAACTCCTAGATCATGGATATCCCTTTAGAGGGAGAGCACTAGGGGATTCTAAAAAGCTCCTGAAATAAGATCACTCGTGAAATATTGTATATCATTGGAGCGTAAAAAAAAAATAAGATTAACATGTAAATAAGGGAAGTTGCAAATCATCTGTATCAAATCCAACTTTCCTTCCTGTTTTTGCATCTCTCCAAAAATGTCTGCAGACCTCTGCTCAGATTTTGGGAGTACATGGAGGAGTGAGGAAATCCACCCCACTAATGGATGACATATCTCATTGGCAACATTCTCTGTCTAAATGGGTTCCCAGCCAGATGATTAGGCCAAGAGCATTTTTATAAATTGTGAGAGTAGGTCCACTTTTTTCCCTTTCAGTATGAAGTATGAGTAATAAAAATATGTGCATAAGGATGCTAAAAACAGTTCTTGAAGGCTGTTAACTTCTGTGGGATTCTTTGGCTAAATGCAAATATCATAGGCCATGGAGTCCTGTTGCTGAAGATTTCTATTGATAAATCATTTGAATAAAATAAGTGAATTATTTTAAAATCCAGAATCTTTTTTTTTAAAGAATATGCTAAGGCTTGTTCTGGGTCTTCTCTGTATTCTTGCAATGCATAGTCCTTTCCATGGTAGCCTTCAGCTTTTTTTGCTGGTCATTGCACATAGCAGCACCTAGCCAACCTGATTGATCTCCAAAAAACTGAGCAAGGCTGAACCTTGTTACTAGGCCTGTACAGTGTTTCAAATTTGAAGGCAAATTAGTGCTTTGGAGCATACAAAGGCACAACATAGTATCTGTTTGCACTTCTTTAAAACACCAGATATCTGGAAAAGCTGTATACCAGACTTGGTTTATATAGGGAAAAATCCATACATGTATATCAAATGCGTATATTAGGAAAAACTGTGAACAGAAGTAAATGTACATTTTCCTTCCTTTAAAAAATAGCAGAACATTTGATGGAATGGCAAAATAAATGGATTCATGAAACATTTTGGATGATCTTTGGTGGCAGCAGGATGGGGACAGTGCATCCATCCTTGTTCTTCTTGACCTCTCAGTGGCTTTCAATACCATCAATAATGATATTCTTTTGGGTCAGCTTAGGAAGTTGGGGCTGGGTGGCTTGGTTTTGTGCTGTTTCACCTCCTTCCAGGGCCAGTCCCAATTGGTGTTGATAGGGAGCAAGATATCTGGCCTGCAGCCCCTCCTTTGTGGGGTGCCGCAGGGTTTGGTACTCTCCCCACTCCTTTTTAACATCTACATGAAACCACTGGGTGAGATTATCTGTCATCATGGGATGAGGTATCATCAATATGCAGATGATACCCAAGTATACATCTCCATCCTGGGTGATATAAGTGATGCTGTGACCACCTTCTATCGGTGCCTGGAGGCTGTGGGGGTCTGGATGGGGAACAACAGGCTTCAGCTGAACCCTGGTAAGATGGAGTGGTGGTGGGTTGGGGGCTCCTCTGTATCTGGGAACTTACCATCTCTGGTTCTAGATGGGGTTGCACTGCCCCAGACAGACCTGGTGCGGGATTTGGGGGTCCTCCTGGAATCACGACTCCTGCTCAAACAGCAGGTGGCAGTCATGGCCAGGAGGGCCTTTGCTTAACTTCGTGTTGTGCTCCAGTTATGCCCTTTCCTGGACTGAAAGGCCAAGTCACTCATGACCTAGTCATCTCCCATATAAACTATTGCAATGTGCTGTACATGGGGCTACCCTTGAAGAGTATCCAGAAGCTACAGGTGGTTCAGAATGCAGCTGTGTGAGCAGTCTTGGGTGCCCCAAGGATGGTGCACGTAACACCTGTGCTGCGGGAGCTGCATTGGGTGCCAGTTTGCTTCTGGGTCCAATTCATGGTGTTGGTTATCACCTTTAAAGCCCTACATGACATGGGTACAGGTTACCTGAGGAACCGCCTCACCCCCATCACATTGAACCATCCCACCCAGTCAGGCAGACAAGGCATGTTACAGACCCTGTCCATGAGAGATTGTTGATTGGCAGGTCCCAGGAGGACAGCCTTCTCTGCTGTGGCTCCTGCCCTGTGGAACACTCTTCCCTCAGAGGTAAGGCAGGCCCCCTCTTTCCTGGCCTTCAAGAAAGGGGTAAAGACCTGGTTCTGCCATCTCGCTTGGGGTGGGAAGGGGGATAGTCAATCCCGGAGGTGGCTAGCGCCTTAAAGTGGTTCCTGTGTACTTATGAATTTAAATCAGAACTTTTAATATTGCCATCCCAGATGCTATTTCATAGTTATTTATATTTAAGATTTCTTGTTTTTGTTTTATTTTACTGTAAACCGCCCAGAGTCCCTCTTTTGAGGGAGATGGGTGGTGACAAAATTTGATAAACAAACAAACAAACAAACATTGATATGGACCAGATTTAAAGTCATCTGCATGCATCTGACTAGCTGGCTGATCCTTTGGTGATCATCAGTCTTTTTTCCAGTAGATTCAGTGAAGCTGTCATGATGGTCATGCTTTTTATGAAATGCCCCAATAATACAGACGCCTTCCCCCAGTCACAGCCTATAGATAATTAACAATTGTTCTTCAATGAATTTCCTGAGGTGCCTTTGACCTTCTTGAACAATTCACAGCAATCTTTCTAAATACAACCATTGTCAGTTCAGTTCCAGCAAAAAAGGAAAATTGTACTAAGCAATTATTTTATATTCAAAGGCCATGTCAGTATCAGCTTATCATGAGACTGAAGCAACTCACATTTACAGAGGACATGGAATAGCAAATGTAAATTAAAAGCTAATGGTAAAATTATTTCTTTCGTCCAAAGTCTAATGGCCTTATTAAATACCTGACATGTAAATGGTTTAAAATATAGCTGAGCTAAAACTGTTCTGTGTACCTATTTCAATGTTTGCTTACTTTATAGAAATTATGAATTATTCCTGATAACATTGATATATTGCTTATGCTTAAACTGAAAAATTGCTAAATTTCCTGCCATCCAAACTGTTATGCGCATCTCTTCTGAGTTGATGTAAATGAGGATAGGAATTGCCTTATTGGAGAGGAAAAAAGTGAAGATAGTTGGTTAAATATATGAATAGTGGGTGGCTTCAGCAAGGTCAAACTTTTTACATGGCTAACTTATAATGTACTAGCTGGTACTTGCACATTCGGAAGCTCCGTGGTGAGGTCTTTGCTGATGACGGAGGAGAAAAAGCAGAGAGAAAAAATTATGTAAAAAAACCCCCAAGACTTACAGATGTTCTCAGCTAACACTTTCCAAATCCATTCATTCAAGAGCGCTGCCTCCTAGTTTATTAAGCTAAATCTCTCTGTATGAGATGTTTTTGACTCTGTGCAACTCAGCTACTTCCTAATCCCATTCTCTTCCTTCTGCAAATTGCATCGATATATAGTGGCCTGTGAAGGGGCTGGCATTATAGCAAAATATATATTGCTAGATTGCAGAGCTGTTAAGTTGTTACTTAATACAGTAACATAACATGTTTCAGTTTGAGGTGTTTTGTATCAAAAAATATTTCACTTGAAACCTGAGGAGGCCTGCATTTTTTCTTAAAAAATACATAGGGATTTATTTTAATGAAAGTTGTAACCAAATGGCCCCAAGAGCAGGAAGCAAGGGTTGAAAACATGTTGTTTATGAATAGGGTCAAAATGATGAATAAGTAGGAATAGTTTAACAATTTGTATGGACATTTCATGAATCTCTTTTTGAGGGAGAGCTATATAAATGTTGATTTCCAGGTGTTTAGAGCAGATTCAAGGTTCTTTTGAGTGATGTACATAGTTAAATTCTCTGAAATTCAGTTTAGGCTGGGAGGAAGGACTCTTCTTACCTCTGTGAAATAAAATTTATTTTCTAACTTGATATCAATACTTGTATCTAGCATCAAGTGTATCCCTTATTTGGATTATGGGTATGATAGTGAATCATCTAGACACATCAACATAAATCTTATTGGTAGAGCATATAGAAATGAACTTGAAATGATGTTACATATCATTTTAACCAGAATATTTGTATTTCTGAAGGGAATAAAATATATTAGATTTTATTGTGCATGTGAATGGATTATAGGAGCTAATATGTCAACTTTGCCGAATAGATTATTAATATACTGCCACCATTATCAGCAGATACCAATCTGCACTGATGGCCATGAAGGTGAAGCTATTCGATTTCTCCATAAGTATTCTTGGCTTCTAAATTACTTTCCTTTTTCGAATAAATGGTTTTCTACACAAAGAGCAGCACTATTTTCTACACAAAGAGCAGCCTGCCACCCAATTGATGACCTTCAGGTTGTTAAGTAAGTAATATATTTGTGTAAAACAGTAGGTCATAAACAGAAGCATAAATCAGTTTTGTTCATGCTCCTTCAGCCACACAAGAGAAAGGTTGTTCATGATTATATTAGGCAAGAATGTTGTAAATCCATGTAGCTTTGCCAATTGCTTTATATAGTTTGGATTGCTAGCCTATGCATGAGTGAATTTCTTCACCATGTTCACAGATACCATGAGACAAACAACTGCATTGTTGAAATGTGTCTTCTCACACCATTCTCAGTTGTGGTCATTAGCATGGAAGAGTGAAAATGTAAGCTGGAGAAAGCCAGAAACTATCACTTATAGCCATTATTTTAAAGACACCTTGTAACGGAATTCTAGCAAATCTAATTTATTTGAGTTAATTTATTGAGTGCTCACTAGAACACTCAAGGTGACTTACAAAATTAAAATCAAGAACAGAATATAAAAAATTAAAAACACAAATCTGTGTTTTTAATTTTTTAATTTTCTGTTTTTGCTTTAATTCTGTTTTTCATTAATGATAAAAATAGGGACTAAACAGTTACAATCCTGGGGAAAGAGATGCATCTTTACAGATTTTCTAAATGATGAGAGATGGTAGCTCCTGCAGGAATACTTCCCTTAGCCTGTGAGTAATGATGGAGAAGGGTCTCTGACAGCCTGGCATCTTCTAACAGGCATTTCCCACAGATCATAACAACCAGACAAATTCATAATCTGTTGCTTTACCATCATTTTTTAAAAGCATCTCTGTGTAGAGCAGTGAACCTACCATGTTCTCTCTAACAAGCTTTTTCGGGACGAAGAGAAAAATTGCTGTTCATGCTGTATTAGTCTACTGGGTTAAGAATGCCTGCCTGTGTGCGTAGAACTACTTTCCAAGAGTGCAGCTAGAAAAAATGGAACTCAGGGATCCATGATTTGTGGGTCATAATTCAATTTCAACATCATGTCCACTTTCTCATTTTTTAAAATTGGAATGGATGAGTGAATAAATGACTTTCAGCTCTCATCATATTAAGTGTTCACTAGCTGCTTTAGTTAATGCATAGAAAATGTGGCCACACTTGAGTGTATTCTATAAACAAAAACAACAGAAGTGGATCATTTATTTTCTAATTCAAGATACATTCCCTTTGGCTCATAGCTACCTATCCTTTATTTAAGAATGTTGAATTTCCTAAAATTGCTGGGAGATATATTCTGCCCAAATGGGACACAGCCTGAATCACTAAAACAGAATCAAAACTCAAGTCTGAAACAACAGTTGAACCATGATTTTGGTTGTATGCCTGAATACAGAGATTTTTTTAAAAAAAAATCAGAAGCAGTCGCTTGTTTTGGTTATTAGAGCTCTATTTGAAAAAAGCCTTCTGCTTAACTGTCATCCTTTCAGCTAGACATCGTTTCTGCCGTATGCTCTTTGTTCTGAATAGAATATTTTAATTAGATTTCCATATTCTTAACCTGGCAAGGATATTTGTGCTGAGTTGCAGGAAAGTGCCAATTCAGCATCTGGTGATATTGTGGGTGCTGTTATACTGAGATTCTATGTCTGAATTAGGCAGTGAGGGGATACTATTAGCACCCCACTTCATTTCAAGGCACTAATTCTAGTGAGGCAAAACAACAACAAAAACCAGCTTCTTTGCTGCCTTATTTCTTGGACTGTCAGAGTTATATCCCACCTTTCCTCACAAAGCTCAAGGTAGCTTAGATGGGTTTCTCCCTTTATACTATTTCCCTACATCACTTTGGTGAGGTAGATTGGACTCAGAGAGAATGACTGACCCAAAGTAACTCATTAAGATTCCATGGTTGAAAATAGATTTGAATTTGGCACTTCCCAGTCCTAGACCAATGTCTTAATCATGTCTTACCCACATTAGCTCTCTTTTGAATAAGATTAACAATTAATTTACCAGAGAAAGCAATACATCTTCCTAGTCAGATTGACTGTTTCTCTAAAATAATGCAAACCACTATCCAGACAAGCTACAGTGCTGTACCCAAGAATACTATCTTGGCTTGTGCCCCAGTCCAACAAGGCAGTGTTATTTTAAATACAAATTTATGCTCTTTGAAGAGCCTTTGAGAATGTTGCATTTGCATTTTGCTTCCTATGCTGTCCTTACATCTTTAAAAATTAAATTGTATTCTATCATAATTTCATCATTATTATTCTTTAAGTCATCTAACAAGGAATCTGGGGAGCAGTGGGAGGGAGATGAGATGAGATGAGATGAGACATCTTTACACACTCACATATATTGTTTTTGCTATTGCTGAGTGTGGATTTGATCAGGCGCAGGAAAGGAACTTCTCTTCTGCCTCAAGAGTCTCACAGAGCAGGGCAGAAATCTGAGGGAGGGCAAAGTATTCAAGATGCAATAGGGGAAGGGGGAGAAGGTCATAGAATACGGCATATTCTGGCTTTCATGATAAAGCATATATTTGCTTGTCGCATAACTCTGCTTTTCACTGGCAGAAAAGCGGAGTTATGCGAGTTCCAAACTGCATGGGTTTAATCCAAAATCTGTGGTGAGTGGGGACAGAGGAGGGAACGAGAAGAATGGCTTCTTTCTCTTGCCCATACTCTGCTGCATTTCCTCCAGTCTCCTATCAATATCTAGGCAAACCTGGATTAATGCAGACAGGGTATGCTGATGTTTGAGTTCATCCTATGTTTCATCAGATTCCCTCTTTAAACTGGTCAGTTAAGAATTTTCCATTCCAACCACTTCCTGAGCTGACAACTGAAAGGCTGCTGTATACTTCCTCACAAGTGCTTTCTCTGTCAAGAGTGCGGGATTTTGGATTTGTTTCTTATTTCACTGGATTATCAAAGTTAGCCCTCAGAAGCATCATAACATCGGTGGAATTGCCCAGGCCCAGACTATTATGCAAGAGAATTGCCCATTTGCAGGTCCTCTGTTATAAGATGATTTATTTATTTATTGAACTTAGCTGGCCACCCATCTCAAAACTACAGTTAAAAAACAACAATAACAAAAAGACAGGGGAGAGTGCAGTCTAAACTTATACACAGTGCAACCATTTAACAGGCTCCACACTTTTTAAATTATTTTATTATTTTATTATTATTTTTATAAATAACTCAAGGCAGCGAACATATCAAATACTCCTTTCTCCTCCTATTTTCCCCACAATAACAACCCTGTGAAGTGAGCTGGGCTGAGAGAGAGTAACTGGCCCGAAGTCACCCAGCTGGCTTTCAGGCCTAAGGTGGAACTAGAAATCTCGATCTCCTGGTTTCTAGTCCAGTGCCTTAACCACTAGACCAAACTTCCATGTGATCCCCAAGCCAGATGGTACATCTAAGTTTTGAGGGCCTTCTGGAAGGCCAACAGGGTCAGGGACAATCTCACCTCAGGGGGAGTGATGTTTGAGAGGGCAGCTGCCATGGGAGAAGAGGCTCTCTTTCCAGGTCCCACCAAATGAAGCTCCTTGGCCGATGGGACATGCAACATGCCCCTTCTTCCAGACCAGATTGGATGGGTAGATGTAATTGGGGAGAGGCAGTCCCTCAAATAATGCCATGTAGGGCTTTAAAGTTCATAACCAGCACCTTGAATTGGACCCAGAAGCAAATTGGCTATCAATGCAGCTTCTGGAGCAGAGATATCAAATGTGCAGGTTTTGGAGCACACATAACTGCCTGCACTGCTGCATTTTGTACCAGCTGAAACTTCTGGATACTCTTCAAGGGCAGCCCCATGTAGAGCTCATTGCAGTATTCCATTCAGGAGGTGACTAGAGCATGAGTGACTAAGAGTAGGGCCTCCTGATCCAGGAATGGGCACAACTGGCACACAGCACAAAGACATACATGTGATACCTGTTAATCATACATGAGATTAGTCCATAGGAAAATCCTCTGATCTTAGGGAGATGTATAATTCATAATGAGCATGAAAAGTAGTGTCCAGACTTCCATCATACACAAAAAGGTATTGCAAGGTAGATTAATCTCTCAACAGAATGAATGGAAAGTAGATGTAACAGAAGGTGATGTAAAAAAGAGTGAAAATAATTATATTGTAAAGTTCAGCAGAAGTATCTAGAGTTATAGTAAGTGGGATTATGAAAAGAGGCAAACATTTGTGAGGAAAAAATTATGTACAAGAATAGTTGTTTCAAAAAAAAAGGGAGAGAAAGATATTGTATAATATGCATAGAGTAAAAAAGAGAGATTTTAAAATATAGTCAAAGAGAGCTAGGAATGGTGATGATTAAAAAAGGCAGAGAAAATGTAGAATTTGATGGAAATAAAAATAGCTATGGTGAAAGGGGCTAAATAAGGAGCCGACAGCAGAATGAATGGAATGAAGAATAAAAATATTAAAAATATTTGTGGTAAAACTGAAGGGAAGGACTGCTAGAAGAAGAGTTTTAGGGATTTGTGTGGGAATTATAGTGATATGTAGAAGAGTTGAATTGAAATGAATGCTATTGATGTTAGTTTTTTTTTAAAAAAATGATGAAAAGGAGTCATAAAAGCTGTGAGAACATTGACAAAGAATAAGATTGCAGGTGAATGTAGTATATGGTTTAACTTGAGAAATCTTAAAATACAAACATTGTTTGCTTATTGAATGGCCATGTAACTTGTTTAATGTGTTGTGAAGACGGTGTCTGTATCTAGTGATTGGAAGAAGTCCAATACCATTCTCAAATTCAAGTGGAAAAATATTCAGAATTCAGAAAAAACTACAGAGAGAATAGTCTGTTAACTATTTGGCAGAAAGCTGATTGAAAGGGTACAAGAGATGACAAGGAGCAAAACCTGGAACATACATTACAACTCCATACCATGAAGTGAGCAGATTCTTGCTGTCTACAAATCAATGGGAAATGTACGAATGAAACAAAGAGTGTTCATTTAGAGAAGATGTATGATAACTTAAAGAGGTTTGGATTATGGAATGTTTTCTGTAAATATGGAATAAAAGGTTGGTTACTGAATAGGATCACCACATTGTGAGACTAAATGGAATGCTTACCGCTTGGTTCAACACTCAGCAAAGAATAAGATAGAGAGGTAAGAAGGGTAGGTATGTATATATGTATATGCACAGTGTAAATTCTAGCGCTGCAGAAATGATTGTTAGTAAACATACTATTAAACTGTCAGTAAATATTTCCATTCACTCCTCTGGTGCCTTGAGCATATTTTTATTTCCCACATCATTCACAATGACAACCTACATCAATTTTAGTCTCATGCTCCCATTGAGTGAAAAGCTATTGCAGGTCTAATGCAAGGCATGCACACATACTATGGCAGGCAGGCACACACACTTTCTACTCTACCTCAGAGGCATTTGTTACTAGCAAAAGGGCAGGGTTCTCCACAAATACCTTCCCCAAAGAATTCTGCTAGTGAGTAACAGCTGAGGCACAGTGCACTGTACAGCTGTCACAAGTTTCCTTGGAGATGGGCTAAATCAGGTGGTTTTCACCCTTCTTGACATGTCCCAACCCATCCACAGCTGCCCACTTTAGAGAGTGTAACAGCTGGTTCATTGTTTCTAACTGAGGAAAGTATACAGGAATCTTTCTATCACCTCCTACCTAAAGGGAAGTTGTAGCCTTCATTCTAATATTTTTTTCTTTTGAGAACAGAAAAAAGGCCTTTTACGATCAGAAATAAGGGTTTGGGTGATAAAAAATATTGCACTGGAAATATAATTGTTCAGTTATTGTTTCACATGATATAAACTATGTTGCTTATTAAATGTTCATAGGAACCGTGTTCCTAGACTCTTTGTTTTGTTTCCATTCATGTCCTACTAAAGCATTTATTGGTTCAAGGCAGGAGTTTGAGCCTTTGCTTCAACTTACTTTTTTTTATCCGTTCAGTCGTGTCTGATTCTCGGAGACTGCCTGGACAAATCCCTGCAGTTTTCTTGGCAAGGTTTTTCAGAAGTGGTTTGCTATTGCCTCATTCCTAGGGCCAAGAGAGAGTGACTGGCTCAAGGTCACCTGGCTGGCTTTGTGCCCTAAGGTGGGACTAGAACTCACGGTCTCCCAGTTTCTAGCCTGGTGCCTTAACTAGTGCGCCAAACTGGCTTTCTTAACTTACTATTAACCCAGAACAAAAAGTTGGCTGAAGGGATGTTATGTCACAATAAAGCTTGGCATAGTCTTCTTCTACCTGTTGCACTCTTCTCTATACTAGGGCTACCATGCCCTGGGCAGGAAAAAGAGATCTCCACTAGATGGCAGGATCTCTTTGCTGCCATCTAGTAGTTACGGTACTGTACAGTACTTGTATTTTTGCAACCCATATACTGTATTATAAACCTACCCTATACTACTATCTTAAATTTGAAAAGCTTTATCTTTCACAAGTGCTGTATGTGTGTTCTTCAGTATGTATACTTCACCAGCTGTGGGCATGCATCTAAAGATCTCAACCATTCTCAATCTGCTTACCTTTCTGGAGTCTTATTCTGTGGCGTTCATAACAAAACTCTACAACACCAAAATAACAACATTCATGAAGTGATGTCATCACATAAATGTCACATTTATATAGATATGTCCCAATGCTTGACACAAGTATATTTAAGCCACAGCATTTGTGAAATGATGTTGTCATGAACATTTTCGTCATTTGCCTCCCTTGTCTGCCCTGGACATCCATGGTCCAATCCACCCATTCTTTCTCCTGCATTCCATTTCTTTCTTGTAACTTTGATCATGAAATCAGTAGAGTTCTAGATTATACCCAGGTTTCAATGGAAATTGTAATAATTGTGTAATATGGTGGAATCTCTGCAGGGCAATAACTCTTCTATTTACTTTATTCCTATCTTTCTGCTCTGTAGCTCACCCCTCTACCAAAATCCAAATTCCTATAAGCCAGTCTTCTCCAATCTAATGTTCTTCAGATATATTGGGATTTCATTGTCTATACTTCCTTGAAACTCTGAAAGTTATGGTCTCAAAATCTGCAATGTATCTGATTGAGGACAGCTATTGTAATCCATAATTTTTTCATAATCCCAATAGAACCCAAAGAATTACTCTCATTATACTGAGAATATTATCAGTGAAGTAGCAGTTACACACCTCTTGATAACGTGTACATATTGGCCCATTTTAATATTTACATTTCATTTAATTATGATTAAAACAGCCCTGTCATCCTTCAGTTTTCATGATGTTGTCTGTTGCTCACTGAATTAACTCTGGAAAAAAAAAAGAAATAAATTGTTTGCCATGCTGTGTCTCAGACATTCAGTCCTATGAGTTCTTTCTAATTTTTTTTTTTTAATTGGCTTGGTACCCTGAGTACCAGAATAATCTGTGAATGGTTCCTGTAGGGTAAAAAGGGCTCAAAAGCAGAACTAATTGTCATATTGAGAAATGCCCTACTCTCTGTAATAGTTGGGTATAGGTTATACTAGTTAACCATGGAATTTTCAGTTTTCATGTGAATGGATAAAGGAACCCTAATGTGTTCCACATGTTTCTTGACATCAGTTATGTTTTGAGGATTTCTAATAACATATATTCTCCGTGTTTACTTACTTTTTTTTTTTTGCTTTTTATTGTTACTTCATTTGTGTACTGTGGAATCTGCCAGGGACTCCCAGCAGTTTACAAGAAATCAACAATTAAAACATCCATAATAATATGAACAGTTAAACAATTAAAACATTAATGTTCCTTTAAATAATTTAAAACTATAAAATATAATCCTAATAGTATTAACAGAACCATAATCATGCAATCCAATGAAAAGTAACTTCATTATTATCCTCCACCTCTTCCTTGGCAAAGAATTTAACTACCAACACCCCCAGAATACTTCTGCCTCATGTGGCGCAGAGTGGTAGGCAGCAGTATTGCAACTGAAACTCTTCCCATGACCCAAGTTCGATCCCAGCGGAAGCTGGATTCTCAGGCAGCTGGCTCAGGTCGAGTCAGCCTTCCATCCTTCTGAGGTTGGTAAAATGAGCACCCAGCTTGCTGGGGAAGGTGACAACTGGGGAAGGCAATGGCAAACCATCCTGCTCTAGTCTGCCAAGAAGACGTTGTGAAAGCAGCGTCCCCCCAAAGGGTCAGACATGACTCGGTGCTTGCACAGGGGACTTTTCACCTTTCACCCCCAGAACAGCTCCATCTTTACCATCTTCTGGAATGCTGTTAAAGAAAGGGCAAATCTAACTTTTAAGGGCATGTAATTGGAGCGATTACTGAAAGTAATGCCTCCTGATCTTGTCCACTTTTTAGAAAGAGATAAACAACCAACAGTTTCTTCTGGGTTGATAATGCTAGATGGGCAGATTCTAGCTGGAGGAGGCAGTCCTGGAAATAGCTACACACCAAGCCATATAGTGGTTTACAGATCAAAACCAGCATTTTGAAATGCATCCCAAAACTACTGGTAGCCATTGCAAGGCAGCTGCAGTTTCCTATGGTCTTTAAAGGCAGGCCCATGTAGCATCCAGTGCAATAGACCAAAAAAGCAGAGATGTAGGCATGAGATGCTGTTGCAAGATCTTGACATTCCAGATAGAGCTGCAATTGCTGCACCATCCAGAGACAGATAAAGGTACTCCTGACCACTTCCTATATCTGCCCATCCAATAGTAGTCATGAGTCCAGAACAAACCCAAGTCATAGACCTGCTTCCTCAGGTTTAGTGCCTACTCCTTGAGAGACAACTCTGGGACTAAGAATCTCAATGAGCAAGCAGCCAGAGATTACTTGAGACAAGCCAATTCATGGTCACTATGAAGGCCATGAATTACAGTGAGGAGATTCCACTCACTGTCAGCTTAATATTAGATCTAGAAGATCAAGGTAGAGTTCCAGTGGGCAGCATGGCAGCTGGTACACCAATAGGATCCCCATCTTGTTCCTATAGGTGAAGTTAATGCACTAGATAAGAGTTCTTGGCTACAAGTAAGGTCAGTACCACTCTGCTCCCCCATCCTGATATTGAGGTTGTTGTAAAACCTGAAACCAGAAGGGCAGATCTACAATAAGGCAACATTGCTGCCTTTGGTTAGCCAGGTTTTGGTGATACAAGCCAGGTTTCCCTGCCCTTTCATCTCCATATAACAGATATGCAAGTGCTTATTGCAGCAATGTGAGGGCAAGGTCACCACTAGTCTGGCCACCAGGACCCAGGAATGGGGCCACTAGGGGGATTGACAGCAGACTTGATGCCCCCCCCCCCACGCCAACATGCCTCCTTCAACCTGTCATCACTGGAATTAGCCCAACATTCCCATCCCAGTGGCACTCCTACCCAAGGCCAGTGGTCTGGTAAACCATTCACACTGGCCTTCTGGCCTTCATTTATTCATACATGCCCCACTACACTACTGCAAAATCTTCTAGGATTGAATCTTTGGTACTCTCCTACAAGGTGCCTTCCATGAGCCCTGCAACTGCAGCATAGGTCTAGGGGAGATGAGGTGGGAATTCAGGATCTTCATGGAGACCACAGGCTCGTCCCATGTAATTACTCTAGCCTGGGAGCTCCTCAGGCTCATTGTCTCTCACCTAGTGAGCAACCCAGCTCAGATAATCCCACTCGCTTGCAGCTGTGGTGTGTTCAAACCAGCTAGGGTACTAATATCACTGGAAGAGGTGCATCCACTGGAGCCCTTCACATACTGGGTTTCTGCTGTTTACACAATATGCCACAGGATCTGCAGCTTCACTCCTAGACACCCCCCCACACACACACACAACACTCATGGTGCCCAATTACCTCTCAGCAGCATTCTGTGGGATCTCCTGGGGATGATTCTGGGGAAAGGAGCCTTAAAAGTCTCTGTTCCTGATTTCCCTGTTCTCCATTTGCTTCATGGAGACCCCAGTGGAACCCCCACTGCTCTGGATCTCTGCGTCCCACTCTGGTAATGTATCTCTACATCAAGCAATGGTAAATCTAGGTTCAGGTCTTCCTCCAGTCCCACACACACTGTAGGACATCCAGTCTTCTCCAGTAGTGCTTGCCTTAGGCAAAATCAACTTCTGAGGCATGACTATTCATTCAGATTGTTTGTGAGAGCTCTGGATCTCACTGCAATAATGATGGTTGCCATGTTGTGTTCCACCACTGCCACTGCTCTAATCACAAATATAACCCTTACACAAGCTTCAGGACTTAATTCCCTTCTCACCCCCAGTCTGAAGAATCAACTTGTTCTAGAAGCCAGTCTCCTTGGTATCCAGAAGATAAGATGAGCTTCCAGATCAGAAAGCCATTCTCAGCTAGATCTGTTCCTCTGTTCCTTCAGTCTCTCCAGTCCCCACAGTCAATCACTATCCATGTCCTTCACAGCCATTCCACCAAATCCTATTCCTGACACCCAATCCTGCCATTTATCAGACCCACTTTGAACCAGTCACACTATAAACCACATTCCAAAACAACCTGCCATCCAAATTAGAAAACAGTAATCCTCCCAAATGCCATTTGGGGGGGGGGGAGGGAGTATGGAATAAAGTCAGAAAGTCTTTCAAATAATTTAACTAACCATAGAAATAATTAAAAATGTGACAAACTATGAAATAATATACTGTATTTTAACAAAGAAAATTTCAAAGAGAAACTCCACTGTACAGTTGCTAAATTTGGGCAGAAAGCTCTAGACCTATATCCAGTTTCAGTCCTTAAACATGTAAGAAATAATATTGTAACTATATAGTAACTTAATATGTGTGTGTATACATGTTGGTAGATATAGAGAGAGACTGAGAAAGAAAGGTTGCTTATGAGTGCTCTATAAAATGACATAAAGGAAAGTTCCTATGTAAATTTGCCAAGCTGAAATACACTGATCAATCTGCTACTGGGAAATATATACAAATGGTTCATGAAAATTAAAGCCAACAATAGATGCCCACCACACAGAAAAGTCTAATTCTTTGCTCCCATCCAGTGACTGTCTAGATTTCTGGCAGTCCAGATGTTGTACTCCTAACAATTCATAAAAATCTTTGAATTGTTTATTATAGCACTT
Source organism: Candoia aspera (assembly GCF_035149785.1). Classification (NCBI taxonomy): domain Eukaryota; kingdom Metazoa; phylum Chordata; class Lepidosauria; order Squamata; family Candoiidae; genus Candoia; species Candoia aspera. The sequence continues at coordinate 190,897,685 of NC_086154.1, forward strand.
ATTCTAATTTTATATGGATAGCTTGAAATCTGTTCTTCTTTTTTTCTTCTATTCTCCAGCTTCTTTTTTTGTCTTGATGCTATGTCTGACAGAAGGCCTTCTCATTACTCTAAGTTTAGTTTTTTGACAGCTAAGCTACTGGTCTACGCTTCCCTGTGTGTGTTTGTCCTTCATTTTCTGTCACGTCAGGTGATGGATACATTGTTGACTTCTTCAGCTAGCTCCTATGAAAGAGTACCCCTGTATGGAATGTTTTGATTTTATAAAATCAGAAACCTTTCAGCTTAAGTGGCAAGTCAGAAAGTTGATCAAGTGATGCTTCAAAGATGTTATGGAAAATTTATTATTTTCCTCTCATCATCTACATGGAGAACAAATGATTGATAAAAAAATAGGTCTAATGATTTATTATCAAAGGAAAAAAAATAGGTATTTTAAAATTTCTCAGTAAGAGGGAAGTGGGCAACTTTTTAAAAACCAGCATTTTTGAAATCTGACCAAACATTCCAGATGTTACATCATTTCCAGCAGAGTTTCTCTGTGATCCATGTCAGAGGTGCAGCTGTCAACACCATCATACACCTGCTGCTTGTTTCCTGTCAGCAAATAATTCTTCAATTGTTTTATGAAGTGTTGAAAACTCTCAAGATGACTTTCTGGCATCATGCTGAAACCTGTGTTACGTTTAGAATTCATGATGAATCAAACAGTTTTGCTTCATTACATTTCTAAGCAGACTTCTTTTAAAAAAAGATCAAGTTAATTTTACAAAATATTAAAGTAAAAATAAAATATATAACATTAAATATACAATACTAATATGCAGAGCATACATATTACAAATAGAATTATATTAAATAAACAAGAAAAGCATGTAATTTCAGCATAGAGGACTTTTTTTTTTTTTTTAGTAGTGGCACTTTCCCTAAAGAGGCTTGCCTGGCATGTACACATATGCTTTTGACATCATGCAAATATGGGATCACTAGTTCTAAGACTTGAACCATGTTCTCCCCCACCCAAAACAAAAAACAAAGAACAATTGAGCCTGTATCTGCAATTACATTGTACTGGAGACATTGCAATGTTTTAATCCATTTGTAAGATTTGTAAGGTCAGCCTATCAGTCACCCAATATCTTTTTTCATGGTAGCCAGAAAAAAATCCTGCTACTTGTGTTTGTAAAGGACATCAAAAAAGGCAAGAGCAAACAAGAAAGAAAAAAGAAGTAACAACATAAAGTCACTTGCTTACTTTGCTTATTTCAGTAGTTATCTGACTGAACTGATTTATCGCTCTGTTAAAGTAATGATGATGAAAATCCTTTGAATGTTAAATAACTTAAAAGCCCTCTATTGACAAGGATGCAGAACAATTCAAAGATCGACATATATTTACTTCTTTCACTTGCTTTGGGTCTTTTTATTCACTATGTCATAATTGTCACAGCTAAAGTTCTTCATTCTAATCTAAAACTATTGAAAAAGGGTTCTGATAATTAAGGAGAAGATCCTGTACTTTGCTTTGGCTGTGATACTGTTAGGCTTGGGCCTTCCCATACAATATTAGGTGTGAGAGCTCTTAAATTGAAGGACAGAGCTGATTCAAAGGCAGCAAATTCAGAAATACTCAGTAACCATCCTGAAACTCAGAAGGGGTAAAAAGAAAGGCAATCACTTTCTTCCCATACCTCACCAATGGTTGTGATGGGGGTGAACATTTCCAAATTTTATTTTTGAACAGAAGGCTAAGACTTATATACAAACACATTTGAACACACACACAAATGTACCACACATACAAACACCACCTTTGGCATGATCCAAATGGCTTGTTAGCCAGCCAAGTTTTTTTTTTTTTTTTATTGATTGATGGCTGGCCAACTTGCTCTACAGGGGTATCAGCAGGTTGTGGTCAAAAAAGCCAAGACGGTGGCCATGACAGTGTGACCAAAGCTCTGATGCACATAAAAAAGGTGGCGCTTCGATTGCACCACTGTGGTCCATCTTGACCTTTTTTGACCATACTCTGCAAACACTCCTGCTACTCTGGTAACATTTTGCAGAGTATCCAGTGTTGGGACAGATATTCTACATCAGTGTTTCTCAACCTTGGCAACTTTAAGTTGTGTGGACTTCAACTCCCAGAATTCCCAACCACCCATGCTGGCTGCAGAAATCTGGGAGTTGAAGTCCACGCATCTTAAAGTTGCCAAGGCTGAGAAATGGTGCTGTATATAAAAGCTTTGAGAGCCAGCTGACAAGCCAGGTGTTGACTGCCATCCAATGGGCTTTAAGGACTTGATATATGCAGCTAGCTGGAGCTACAAGAGCTGTGTAAACATTTGAAAGGGCTTCCCAAACTTTGTTAGCCTGAACAGAGCACCCACTCCAAAAAGGGTGAAAGAGCCATGTCCTTTGGAACTTAACCTCCCTGCTTTACATGTGTGTGTGCAAAACTGCTTTCCTCCATTGGCAGTTGCACATGCACGCACACCCAAAGATCACTGGAAACAGCCATTTCTTTCATGTGCTTTGCCCCGTCTTTCTAGGAAGTACGTACTAGGATCATATAAACTAGGAGTGTTTATTGGGTTTGTTCTCAGCAACCTCTATAGGTTTTTTATCCTTTATTGCTATCATTGTTTGCATTGTTGTTAATTTGTTAAGCATCCAGAGTCGCATCTGTGACAAGAGTGGCCATATAAATCAATTTAATAAACAACAATAAAACGTAAGTAAGTATTATCATCATCAATCCTCAGTTTTGTCTCAGCTCCCTTTTTTGCTCTCAAAAGATGTGTCATAACACTTTTGGTTAAGCATGCCTTCCAGCAACCTTAACTATTTCCCTTTTTCCATTTCTGTTTTTTAAAGTGCTAGGATTTAAAAGCAAATCCTAGTAGGGTTGCTGTTCCTGAAGATGCCCCTGATTGAATAAACAGGCAGCAACCCAGTGGATCAACAAGTTTTCTGTCCGGTGTAGGAATTCATCAACAGGTGTCAGAAAAGTTCTGCTTACCATCTTTTACAGTTAGAGGATAAATTCTTATGAAACTTTGGCTGAGTATATACCATGTCCTTGGGGCTTCGAGCAATTCCTTTAGAACAGGTAAGTTTGTAGTAAAAAGAGTGTATGCTCTTTTTACTACATGGGGAATGGGGAAGCAAAATCAGAAACATATACTGGTTTTATTTTATAATCCATTCCCCATAGTATTTGATATCGCAGTACATTATCTTTAAAATCTACAGTAAAAATCAGAGTTAGCTTTTTGGTGTCATGATGCTTTCTGCTTTTACCTAATCAGGGTTTGTATAGGTATCTTAAGCATTGATTGCATAATCATGGCTACTGCAGCAGACTATGACATGGCTTGTTGATGGGTTTCCAGTTTGTTATGACCCCTGCACAATCATTCAAAGATCACCATTAAAACCCTACTTCTCCAATTTCAGTAATGTATATAAAACTGATACTTTACAAGCAGCAACAACATTCAGCTGATCCAGAGTTAGAGAACATAGAGGAGTCAGTCATATGAATTTATATTACCTCCTTTTAGATTTACAGATTACAGGCAGAATTGCTGGCGTAGTTAAAATAATCTGATCCCTGTGTTTACAAAATCTCACAAGGATCTGCATAGTTAGGCCAGCCACATCCATCCTGCAGATATGAAACGATTGCAATTCCCAGAATCCCCAGCCTGCATGACCTTTAGTAAAAGGCCATATGGACTAGAAACTCTAATTTGCAGTCTCAACATATCTGGAAGGCACCAGGTTGGCAAAATTTGGGCTAGGCAGTTAAATACTATGCTATTTACATAAAGAACTATACTAAAATAAATTAATGTCTGCACCAATGATTCTGTCCATGCTTGGGTGATCGTGAAGACGCCTTTTTAAAATGAATGAATTTTTAATGTATATACTGATGTTTGCACATGCAGCACATCACACTGCTGAAACTTTGCTTTTCCACAATTAGCTGAAAGTAGAATTTAAAAGGAAAAGCATCTAATATAGAGTTAGATTGTCCAACATTGTCTTCCCTGTGGCTTATAATATTCTACCATGTTTAGTCATGATTAAATCTTATTTACAGACTTCCTTAGAAACGTTAAAGGAAGTTTCTTCCTTAAAGGATCAGGTCTGTCCTGTGCAATAGCATGAACATCCTATTGGCAACAAATGTATGTGCCTCTAAGCAGTGCTGACTACATTTTGGACCCCTATTCTGCCTTGACAACAAAGCAGAATTGAGGCCTTGTCTGCACCAAGAGGCCAGGGGATGACAGAGGCAGGGTGAGGGGCCAATGTCAGCCTTGTGGGGTAGTCCAGACAAGAAGCACATCCAGAAGTACTATCGCTAACTTTTTTGTAAGGTTACATGAACAAAATCTTGCAAGTCTCTTCCTCCTTGCCTTTACAGTCCAGGAAACTAGACAGGGTCCCTTCTGAGGCATTTCCCATGCCTCCATTCCTTCTGTGGACTCAGCTGCTGCTTGTCTGACTGTTGTCTAGTCTGCAGCATTTTCTCCTGTCTCCCAAGGTCATTTCCACAAGCCATTACAGCCAGTGATTGGCAGCAGAAGACCTATTAGGCAGGATAAGAGGGAGCCGTTCTCCTTCATTCCTCCCTGACCCACTTTTCTTGCTCCTGTTTCTCCTATCACCCATGGCGAGAAAAGAAACCCAGTCCCTTCCTCTCTCCCCCTTTCTCTTGCTATAGGTGGTAGACAAAGTGGGGAAGAGAAGGAGGGAAAGTGTGTCTTCTCAACCTTTTCCACAGGTACAGAGATGTTGAGGAGGCAGCTTTGTTGCTGACATCTCCCCACAAGTAGGACTACAGGCAAATCACCCTGAAAATCAGTGGGCTACATATGTGACTACAGTAGCCTCAGGTGTTCAAAAGCAGCAGGGCAGGGCAGATCACCACCTTTAAATGTATCTCAGAATACAATTGTACCATTTGTGTCAGCAGAAGCTGAAAAAAGGTAGAGCAGGAGATACAGAAGGGGCTAGAGTATGTTGAGAATGACATTGTGCTTTCATGTCCTCAACAAATGGCAGGTGAGGAGTCTTTGTGGGTCAAGCAGGATGTGTGGAATGTTCAGATGGGTCCTCAGTTTGTTCTTGATCAATATGGATAATGGATTAGAGCTGAATAGCTTATTAGATGCCCCTTATATACTTCACAGCTCAATTTGTTTATCTAGAAGTTCTATGCAAGACTTCAGATTTTCCCATAGAAACCTGTCTGGATTTGAAGACTGTGGGAGAAGTTCTCCCTTCTATCAGAGGTACATTAAGAACGAATGCAAGTGAGGGACTTTTCAATACTCCTATCTGGAGTATTGTAAATATATGAAGAGAGCCAGTTTGGTGTAGTGGTTAAGACACCAGGCTAGAAATTGGGAGACTGTGAGTGTGTGTGTCTGTGTATCTATACATCTACATCTACGAAGCCTGTTCCTCTTAATGCTGCATCCATTCCATTGACTGGGACATGTCCATCACCATTTGAAACACTATTTTTTATTTGTAAAGCTGTGACTTGGAGGGAGTGTGTTTGAAAGCCTGAATTCTCCCATGGGAGCACGCTTAAGCCATAAGTTCCTCAGAAACTGCCCATCTTTCATCTAGGTTTTAAGTACATGGGAAAAAACTACTATCCCTATCAGAAACACCTTTGTTGGGATCAAGAGAGATGGCCCACTTCATGCCTACTCTATCCCATTGGTAGTTTTGGCTTGAGTGCAAGGTGAAAGGTGTAGATGGAAAATATATTAAGCCCCAAACAGCTGAGCATCAGCTGTTTGAGAAGAGTGCCAGTTGGGTGGGAAGAAACCATTACAGTAAAATCACGTATTCAAGTTTAACCTTAATCCAATAAGGGTACCCTGAAAAAGTGTTCTTAAGCAGATGCATCTAGTTTTGGAATGGCGCTTAAACATTTCAGTTTAGAAATCATGAGATTGTAGCATTCAACCAGTTTTCATTTTCCTCATTCTGTATCATGTCTGAGCAAACCTGTTCTGCTGTTTTACTGGGAACACCATGCAAGTTCAAAAGCATTATCCAGTAATATTTGCATTTTGAAAATATGCCAAGCCTTCAACTTTCAGGAGTTTTGATTGCTTCCCATAGAGACTATAGCATAACCCAAACTTTCTCGTGTTACCAGAAAGTTTTAATTGAAAACTAGAGTGTCAGGCAGAATGTGGCTTCAGCAGATTAGCAGTTAAATGAGAAGAGGCTTTTCGTTTATGCTCCAGTGTTGATATGTCACCGCACTGTGTCACTGTGAAAAGCGATAGTGCTTTGTTATCAGTGCTGAGCTCAAGCTACCTTCTGATGTAGAGTTAGACTAAAATAGAATGCCAGAGTGATGAAGGTACTGCTTACATTTAACTTCCTCAAGTTATTGGACATGTGGGGAGGTGCTGACATACCCTTCTGTGCAAGCAGACAGGTTGATCATCTACCAAGGCCTGTTTTCCTGGCATTTAACAAAAGAAAACTGATAGCAAAATAGAGGATCATTCCAGTTCAGATTAAGAATTTGTTAACCAGAGCATTTCTTATTAATAAGTGAGTCCCCGGGGGGTTGGCTTTTAATCCTTGTTTGGCAAGAAAAATGTTCTGTCCAATTAGAATCCTTTATATCATTGAATGTGTTAGGAATATTCCATCAGCTAGAATGGCAGCACTAGAATCTACATTTTGAATGTTGAGTAAGAAGTGTAGTTAGGAGAAAAAAAATACATTTCAGCCCATTTTTGTTGGGTGAACAAGGCTGAGTTTTAGTCTGCTTCTTATCAGTCACTTAAAATCTTGCGGCTAATTTCAATTATGTGATGCAAGCTGGCTCTGGGTGCTGCCACGTGCCTAGATGAACAGTTCTAACATTGTCTGGAAAGATAGTATATTAAAATTTATTTAATCTCCACCTTCACCAGTAACTGCAAAGCAATATCAATGGTGGTGCCTCATCTAGTTTAGTTAGATTTTAACTATTTCGTGAAAACAGCAGTGTTTCTAGCTTTTCTTCCCATTTTAAAGACTGTGGTGAAATATAGATAGATAGATAGATCACTATCATCACTCAGCATAATATACACAGTATTTGTTTTTATTTAATTTATTTATTAAATTTGTCCCCACCCATCTCCTCCCATCAGGGAACTCTGGGCGGTTTACAATAAAATAGTCAATTAAAACAACGAGCATAAAATATAATTACAATATATAAATATATAATTACCCTTAACAGATAAATATAAAAATAAGAATAAAAATAAAAATAAAAATAAAATCCAAGTGGCAGGAGGGTCTGATACAGTCCATGCATGGGAAGAGTGGTCTAAGGTACCAGCCATCCCCATGTGGAGCTACTCTCCTCTCCACCCCAAGCGAGGCAGCAGAGTCAGGTCTTCAGGTTCCCCTGGAAGGTCAGGAGCGATGGGGCTAACCTCACCTCCAGGGGCAGCGTGTTCCACAGGGCGGGAGCTATTGCAGAGAAGGCCCACCTCCTGGACCCCGCCAAATGAAATTCTCTTACAGACGGGGTCCGTAACATGCCCTCTCTGCATGATCGGGTGGGACGGGCTGATGTAATGGGGAAGAGGTGGTCCCTCAGGTAGCCTAGCCCTATGCCATGTAGGACTTTAAAGGTTATCACCTACACCTTAAATTGGACCTGGAAATAACCAACACCTTAAATTGGACCTGGAAGCAAACTGGTACCCAATGCAGCCTGTGCAGCAGCGGTATTACATGCGCCCTTCTAGGGGCACAAAAAACAGCCCACGTGGCTGCATTCTGGACCAGCTGAAGCTTCCAGATATTCTTCAAGGGTAGCCCCATGTACAGCACATTGCAATAGTCTATGTGGGAGATAACAAGGGCATGAGTGAACGTTCGAAAGACTTCCCGATCCAGGAAAGGGCATAACTGGTGCACAGCATGAAGCTGCGCAAAGGCTCTCCTGGCCATGGCTGCCACCTGCTCTTTGAGCAGGAGCCTTGAGTCCAGGAGGACCCCCAGATTACGCACTGGATCTGTCTGGTACAGTGCAACCCCATCCAGAATCAAAGATGACAAAGTCCCAGATACGGAAGAGCCATTAACCCACAGCCACTCCATCTTACCGGGGTTCAGCTGAAGCCTGTTGTTCCCCATCCAGACTCCTACAGCCCCCAGGCACCAAGAGAGGGCAGTCACAGCATCACTTACTTCACCTGGGATGGAGATGTATAATTGGGTATCATCAGCATGTTGATGATACCTCACCTCGTGGTGACGGATGATCTCACCCAGCGGTTTCATGTAGATGTTTAAAAGGAGTGGAGAGAGAACCAAGCCCTGCGGCACCCCACAAAGGAGGGGCCGAGGGTTGGACCTCTTGCTCCCTATCAGCACCAATTGCAACCAGCCCTGGAGGAAGGAGGTGAAGCAGTGCAGAACCACACGGCCCACCCCCAACTCCCTGAGCCACCCCAAAACCCTCTGGAGCTGTAAAGCCACCACTTTCTCAACCACTTTCCCCAAGAATGGTAGGTGGGAGACTGGACAAAAATTGTCCAGAACAGTAGGGTCCAGTGATAGTTTCTTGAGGAGGAGGTACACCAACACCTCTTTAAAGGCATATATGACTTGGATTATCTAGGTCATCATTATCAATCAGAAGAGTAAGTAGGTAAATGGATGGATGGTGGTTGAATTTAGGTGAAGAGCCCACAGATTCCATGTGGCTCATATTCTGAGACCAGCAAATGTAGTTTGGCTTTTTGAGGCTATGCAATAATTAAAATAACTTTTTAATACTTAATTCACAATGAAATAAATGTCTACAGTTAACCTGGATCTGTTTTAATACCAAAGATGAATCCCATAAGCTACAGGTCATTGGCTCTATAGCGAATTCTACTTTAGACATAGTGGCTGTGATAGATAATTGTGTTTATACAGTTAATGGCTTATGTCTTCCTGAAACTGCTTTTAGGTTTTATAATAGTTTGCTTTTCCACCTTAAAATGCCCCCTCTGTTAAATTATGGTAGATATTTGAGATAGAGAGATAGGGGTGGGGAAAAAGAGAGATGTTTCCAAAGTTATAACATGGGAATGGTGTAATTTGTTCTTTGGTAAAAACAAAAAGAACAACAAAAAAATGCTAACATGTTAAATGTTAAAAACAAACAAAAACCCGCTGCCCAATTGTTACTTCCGTGGGATTCTTAATACAATGAATATTCTTCCATTTAACAAAACATTAGTTATCTTTCTCTGTAAATATAAAAATTATGTTCACACAGTGTAGGCTTTAGAATAGAGAACTTTTATTCTCAGTTACTATTGGAAGACTGATAATGTCATTAATATTACAAAAGGCTTGAAACTGCATGTGAAGTAACGGAAATTGAATCAGATGTAATGAATTATACTGAATTAAAACCTGTTTGGGTGGGGGGAAAAGAAATAATGAAGGTCATTCCATGCACTGATTATTATTCAGAATATCATACAAGACAAAAGACAATAGATAGAAGCTAAGGAGAAACGTGAAGGCATCATTTACTATCGTATTTACATAAAAATGTGGAAAAAAGTATGTAACAGTTTCTCCCTTTAAATATTTGCAGGAGTGGGGACTTTCCTTGTTTGTTTTTGAAGGGTAGGTTCTTACTATAGCTTTTAAGATTTTAGTTAATATATTTAATATATATATATATATATATTATAACATGTTCCCTTAAAATATTGACCCTGATCAATTTACACATTCAGGAAATGAATTAAACCTAAGTCTACTTTGGGTAGCTTTGCACTGCAAACTGAAATATGGTTTCATGGTCTTGTCCATCTGCTCAGAAATATCTGCTTTCTCTTTTGAGCTCAATGAACTTCTTTTAAATATGCAAAAAAAAAAAAAGTTTAAACTTCAGTTTGTGAATAGATTGGGATAAATCAGTTACAGCTGATCTTCACTTGAGCAAGATAAGGATTCTTTCTCCTATACGGAGAATAAACAAACCAAGGGGTCCTTCAGGTCATTCCTTGAAAAAAATAATTGCAGGAATGGTCACTGTGTATTGAGTTCACAATATTTTGCAGTTGCTATCTCACAATAATAAGCTTGGATGTAGATCTCAGATGACTCTGTGTTCCATTAAACATGTATAGAGGTGGCAACTTCAACCTGAAAGATGAATTCCAAGTATAATAGGAAAAATCAGGGTACAAAATCTGACTGTTTGGACTCAGACCCATTTTGTTAATGCTACAAGGCAGGAGTTCTGACAGTTGGTCACCCTATACTAAGGACAATGTTTCCAGCAATGGTTACCTTCAACTGGCTAGCATTATGCTCAAAGCTTCAAGTCTAAATTACACTAAACCTACTGTCAGCCTTGCAAGATAGTCCAGACAGGAAGCACACCCAGATGAACTAATTCTACTTTATTGTAAGATTAACAAAAGCTTGCAAGTCTGAAAGTTCAATTTCCCCCATTGCCTTTACAGCCCAAGAAACTAGGAAGAATCCGTTCTGAGATGTTTGCCATGACCACATTCCTTTTAAAGGCTAAGCTGCCTCTTATCTGACCGTTCCCCTGGCTGCAGCTCTTCCCGCTCTTCCAGCTCATTCCCATGTCCCATTACCCAGATTGCCCAAATATCTAGTGCTATTCAGGTTGAGCCTGAATCTGTTCATCTGCACCCAGACCTGCATAGCCTCCAGGCATGGGACAAGACATCAACACCATTGCTTGGATAGCCTGGGGTTTTGATGCACATTTCAGTTGGATATCATCAACGTATTAAACAGAAGGAGCAAAAGCATCAAGCCCTGAAACACCCACAGGCCTGACCTCTACCCCTATTAATACCAGTTGAACTGGTCATAGAAAGGAGAACCAATGTAATTCAGTGCCCCCCCCCCAATCCTTATGGCTGGTCCAGAAGAATTCTGTGATTGATATCAAAAACCACTGAAAAGTCAAGGAGCACAAGGATGGATTCACCAGCCTGATACTCCAAAGATCATCAAAAAGTATGACCAATGTTGTCTCAGTGCTCTAACTTGGTATGAAGATAATCTGCTTCCTCCAGGTTCTTCTGGAGGTGTTGCCCAACCATCTTCTAAACAACCTTCCTTAAAAAGGGAAAGTTGGAGACTGGATTAAAGTTGTGGGGTTTAGGTTTGTTGGGTTCCTTGAAGTCTTATTGAGGAGGGGGCACACCACACCTCCTTCGAGGCTGGCAGAACCATTCCCTTTCTTAAGGGATTTAACACCATGGCATGGGCCCAACCACAGGTCACCTCCTAGGCAGCCTTAACAACCTGGATCTAATGAAGAAGTCCCCATTCAATTCAGTGACTGATCTGAGGCTACGACTCTCTCTTAGCCTAGCTTATCACAAAGCTTTATTGTTATGGGGATAAAATTAAGGAAGACCTTGAACACAATAGATAGGTAGAGAAATAAATAATAAATTCTGCCATTGGGAGGAATCAGTGCTTATGCCTGAGAAAGAGTAGAGTAGACTCATGAAATTCTGTTAATTTCTAAGAAAGCCTCTAGGAAAGGCTCAGAGGCATTCCTGGAATTACAGGCGATTCTGGGGCTACTGCTTTATTATATAGCATGCCAGCTCACTATCTTCCATCTTTATTTTATAGCCAGACATCTAAAAATAATTAAAAAAAAAAAAATTAAGGATGTGACTACATGAGCATTTAATACTACTTTAGCTCTGGGCCTGTGCATCACAGGATGCTTGTTGTATCAAAAAGCGAAGTTTTTCCTGGATTTGCAGCCATTTGTCTAAAACTGGATCAAAGTGGGCATTTGCTTTGATTTTTGCAGTGCCGTGGCTGTGCAGAGCTTATGACCATCTGTTCTGAGATTGGCAGGTCCCCTTGCCTTGCCCAGTCTCCTGGACACAAGTCAACCTTTCATCCCAGCTGTTGAGGTCTGCTCTTTGGAGCAGACCTCCTTCTCTTCCCCACTCCAACTGTCAGGGCCATGGTTGTGACTGCTAGGAAACTACCTGGCTGCAGAAGATGCTGACATGCTGTTATTTCACCCTCACAGCTCACAGTTGATGTTATATACAATAATGACAGCTTTACAGCTTCAAAGAAGTTGCTCAGATTTTTCAATAAATGGCCAAACACACACAACATGTACTGAAAACATGGAAGGGGGAACCTCTAGCAATTTATCTTACTCCCTATTTGTGTGGAGTAGAGGAAAAGAGGATTTCTGATTCCAGAGCCTTACAACAATAGCCCAAACAAAGGAAGCAGAGGTGAAATTGAAACGATTCTAGTCTGGCTGGCATGGAAAGCAAGTTCCTTTTAATTTTTTGATTTTTCATAGAATTATGCCATGGAAGGTGGGGTGGGGGGAATGCCAGCAATTTTTTTCACCTTTGCATGGCATAGAAGTGAAAAAAATATTTCCTGGCCAGGTTACCTGAGGGACTGCCTCTTCCCTATTACATCTACCCATCCCATTAGGTCCAGCAGGAGAGGCATGCTGCAGGTCCCATCTGTGAAAGAGTTCCATCTGACAGGACCCAGGATGTGAGCCTTTTCTGTCTTGGCACCTGCTCTCTGGAACATCATCCCTTCCAAGGTGAAGTTAGACCCAATCCTCATGGCCTTTTGGAAAGCCCTTAAAACAAGGTTTTTTCAACAAGCCTGAGGACCCTAGTAATAGGGACCCCATGTGTTGGCTGTATCATGTGTAATATTCTCCAGCTTGGGGTTTATTTTGTTGATTGTTTTAATTGGTTTGTATGTTTTTGATGGTGGGTTTTATTGTATGCCACCTTGGGTGAGATGAGCGGCCATATTAATTTCGTAAATAAATAAACAAACAAACTGGATTGGAACACTGAATGAATGTCTCTTGCCCTCTCCTGTAGGTGAGCTAAAAGTGCTGCTTGGATCACAATGATCTTCATGTGACTTTAGCATTCTAGGACCAGGAGGAGTCAAGATGCCATTTGCTCTTGAGAAATGTTCTTAAACTATACATCTAAAATTAGGACAGGGGAAAGAGAGAGAGAAAGAGGACAGGCCGTCTAGCACACACTCTGTCACACAACCAGAAGAAACATGGGAATTTGGTTTAACAGGTATCTGTACCCCATCCTTCTTTTGAAAGGTAAAATTTCAAGGAAAATCAACATCTCAAAACAAAACAAACTACACTCCATGTTTGGGAAGAGTAACAAACTGTTTGAAATGTTAAGTATTAATGACAGTGTTTTATCTGACACAGAAACTAGGAAATATCTGTCTCATCTATCAGATTCCTCAATTAAGGGCAAGGGTACCTTCTGGCTAAATTTTCCTGTGGAGTTTCACCAGAAGATGTAAAAGAGTGCTGGTTTTTGTTGAATGTAATAATCTGCTCGTTCAGACTGCTTTGTGGGAAATCTTCCAAATGCAGCAATTTCATTTATCAAGTTATTTTTTATATCTGAAAAGTGGACTGAATTAATGATCAAATTCAAAGGCATAAGGGGCATTATAAGTTATAAAGCTATAAAAAATAATAACTTTTAGCACAACTGTCTTCTTCATACAGTATACCTTTATTGTATTCTTTAAAATAATCATTATAAATAAAATAAAGAATTTATAACAGCAGCAGATTTTACATTATTATTTAAAATGGTGACAAGAATTAAAGCCCATGTGGCAAATGTTTGCTTTTGTAACTATAAGCATCCCAACTATAAGAGAAGTATAAATGAAGGTGGAAAGATATAGGAGTTTCTGATGCAATGGTTGACACTGCTGATTCTGGCTACAAATCTGTACAAAAAAATCCTGATGTCTATGGCTGATTGCTGGAACATTTTTTCATATCTATCTATCTATCTATCTATCTATCTATCTATCTATCTATCTATCTATCTATCTATCTATCATCTATTTATCCATCTCTCTCTCTCTCTCTCTCTATCTATCTATCATCTATCTAACATCATCTTCCTTTTGCCTGAAAGTATGTACTGCATTGCTCTCTGTCAGGAGCGATTCAGGCCTATTCTCAAGCTGCATTATCTCAATGCGTGATAAAATTTGACTTGCATACAAAGCTGCCAAGCCAGTAATAAAAAATTGGTTTGTTGATTAGGAATGGGGAAATGTTCCTGTCCAGACTGTTCCTTTGAAACTTCACCAAGTAACAGATAGGATTTTATTTATTTATTTCCATGTATATAGCTGCCCATCTCAGCAAAGTGACTCCGGGCAGATATAAACATTCAGTCCATTGAGTCAATGAGGCTGTACATATATCTTTCCAAGGCTGCAACTTGAATCTAACAACTGGTGTCAATTTTCCAATTTGGGCAACTTTGGAATATGCATATATAGCACTCTTGGTTGGATCAAAATACACTAAAACTCTAGTATCTATGGAAACAATATGTCTAATAAAAAAAAAAGCTGTGACTCCCTTTTCCATGCTAAATTGACTTTATGGGGAAACCCAATTTTAAAAATTGGGGAAAAGATGGTGATACGGAAAAATTGGATGGAGGCAGGGATATTGAGTTTGGACCAACTGATAGACAAGGAAGATGAATTTTTAACATAATCCACTCCAACTTGATATCCAGGATCTGGGTGAATTTAACACATGCCCCTAGTGATCTTCACATTTCATTAAGGTTCATTAATTGAAGGCATTAATTGCTTATTTTTATTTAATTTATTTTATACGGAAAAGTAGTTTTAAAGATCCAAACTTGCTTTGCTTTTAGTAGATATATATTTGCATTTCAGCAAACATCATAACAGAATAAGTATTGTTTCTTACCTCCCACACAAGAGGGAATTGGGTTAACTATAATTGGGCAACTTAAAATCTGCTTCCTAATTAATAGGAGGCACCTTGCTGTATGATTAGAATGTGTTTAATTAACCTGACTAACAGTGAAGTCCTAATTGGAATACATTTTCAGAGTTTTATTTGGACTAATCAAAGTGGGCGAAAAAAATCTAGGTTGATGAGAGGCAGATTTTACTACCAAACATTAAAATGTGATTTGTGCAAATGTTGTGCCTTAATATGAAAATCACTTGGCAAACACAGTTTTCATGTAACTACTATAGCTGCTTCTAACAAGAACTGGCATTTTGTGCTCCATGACATTTAAAATGCTAGTAGAGAATCCCAGTGTTGCGTATCTTAATGTGAAATTTTTAGATCTACAGCCAGGACAGCCCATAGATTAAATAGTGACCCTATAGCTGTGCCTGGCTACAACTTGCACAAGCTAATTTTATGCTTACTTATCTCAGATTTATATCCATCAGGGTTGAAGCCTCATTGGATTAATTAATTGATTGCAGGGAAAGCCATGTTCTTTGGTTGTGACAAAATGGCCAAAGGTCATGTGGGACCTTAAAGATTAAACAATGGCTTTGGGATATTGCCCTGTCTGGTGTCAGATTTGTGCCCTTTTAATTTTTTTTCATGGAAAAAAAAGTTTGGCCATACATACACACACACACACACTGTGCACAAAAGTATTGCTGGCAGATATCTAAAATTTATTGTGTTACTGTGTTCTGTTATGCTATGCATTTATATAATACCTCTCTGTTTTAAAATACTAAGAAAGGTCAGAGTTACAACATGCAATAGAATCCTCTTCTTCTCTTTTGCTTCCTTGGGGGTGCAAAAGAAGTTCAAAAAGTTGTAGAAAGCATTGCCATAACAGTTCTTTTAGGCCAACTGATTGTCCCCTTGGGAAGCTCATAACTCACAATGGAACATAAATAGATATATAAATCCTTCATATTGTTGCTGATATCAAATAGCACATATAATAGAGATACAAGGGCCCAGCAAATTTCTCCACAATACTTCCAAATGCCAAATGTGTTCCCCAATCTATTCAAGTAGTCCTATTAGATCATGTAATAGAATAATCAATGACATCAGACACTTTATTTTTTAAAAGACTTGTCACATCATTCTGTCCATTCCTCTGAAATTATGTCCATACCTATCACTGTTGTTGCCTATCAGGATATTCACAATTCTCAAATTTCTATGAATATTATAGCAATGCTTAAAATAATCAGATTGCACCAATATGCCATAGGGGACTCTAGAAATCTTTGCAAAAACATTTCCCTATACTTCCCTACAGTTCAGGAAAAAGGAAAACTCTGAATCTCTTCCCTTGGTCATGAAGTTGGAAAGGGAAACATGCCAGGGTATGGAGGGAATGTTATTAGTTCAACAAATTTTGGTTGTGGTTTTGAGAAATCATAGAACCTAGAGATACAAAAATCTCACATTTTGGGAATAGACCATGCTGGAGAACTCCAGAAAGTTCTCCTCCTCTTCTGAACTACATCAGTATGGCTAATCCAGGTGTGGTCTAATCTAAAGCAGCATGAACCACTTCCAAATTGGCTGATTATCTTCTAGAAAACTGCTGGATCATCCCTGGAACAGCTGGATCAGTCTGGTCCAGAGGAGAATCTTTCAAACTTCTCTAGAATATTTTATTTCAGGAATATTATGCTGGTATAAACACAATATCCTACAGAACCCATGATAATTGCTGTTTGTTTGTGTTTGTCATGTCAGTGTTGTATCTTTATATTGCAGGGCGGGTGGGTGGGCAGTGAAGATAGTTGCCAAGAGCAGTTGCTGGAATCAGTAACACCAAATAATTGAAAGAAGGAAGCCGCTATCATGATCATCATTGCGCATACACAGCCCCATAAACGTGCTGTCCTTTCCCAGAATTTAACATGAAATTTTTCATTAAAGAATGCTTTAAAAAGAATTTGTAGATTTTAGCAAGCACACCCTAGAAGCACTCAAGAATTTTTTTTAGAAAGGCAATATGCTCATATTCCACAAGCTGCAGCATATAGAAAAGGGAAATTCTAAGCCCCAACTACTGTTGACCCTTGTTGATTCTGAAAGCTGAACAAAACCTTAAGACTCAGAGGTATATATATATGTCTGAATGAGAGACACTAACTAAAAAGGATGGTGAAGGATGAATGCCTTCATTCCAACTGGTAAGTTCCCACAAGGTACCTGGCTAGTCACAGATACAAGATGCCAGACTACTGGGATCCCAAATTCCAGTGTATTCTTAACTTGGCCCTGGGGCAGCCCTAGGAAAAGAATGGATTGCTGTGGTTGGTGAGTCCCATTTCTCTGCACCTCTCCCTGTTGTTTCTTCCTGCTGCTAAGATTCATCCTGAGACCACAGACCTATGTTTCCAACAGATCTTTTGACAACACAAGCAAAGGCAGAGAATGGGGAAAAAAGTCTTATATAATCCACTTCATTTTTTCCCCAGACATCTTTCTCTCTCTGTACAGTGGGCAAACACCCAAACACACAAAGGGAGAGAGAATGAGAGAGGGAGGAGAGAGAAGCTAATAACTTAAGATAAATAAAGGAAGGCTGAGTAACAAGAGTTCAGTGTCTTTTGCAGTTTGCTCCTTCCTGGCCTTAAATGTTCATACTATCCAGGTCAAAACGCAACTTAGTTTTGCTCTAGCTGGGATCAAAATGTGGCAGTCAGTGTTCTCGATTATGTTGAAATACACATTGCTTATTTAACAGTGCATTTAAAGCATTCAGTATTTCTCTCGTTATTTTTGGTATGACATGTGGCTTGTTCCAATTTTTAATCGGGTTTAAATATACTTTGCCTCTCTCATAAAACATGCTCATTTGTATTCTGCTTGGTTCTATGAGTTTTGATCACAAGGGAATAACCTTCATAACTAACGTGAGCCTATCTTATGAGAGTTATGGATCATTCCTTCCCAAGTGAAACTAAACAATACTGTGTAACTAACCACATTATTAAAAAGTCTTCTTGATCTTCCTGTATTTCAGACAATGACTATAGCTTTTAAATGATCATTTATCACACATAAGCAGATGTGATATTACTATGGCAGATTAATATACTCCCTACACTCAGAATTGGATATGTATCCCATTATTATTTTTTTTTCCACCATAAGCCAGGTTTACCCATTTTCTGTTTATTGCATGAACTGCCAGGAAGTGATAAGCAATCACTTCTTTAACAAAAATATAGAACACATTCTGGAAACAAATACTAACCAATATGAATACTGCTGCATATTTGTTGTGTTTTATATTATGTTTTGCATTGATTTCAACCTGCTGTTAGCCACCCAGAGTTGCTGGGTGAGATAGGCAGCTCTAGAAAGCAGATAAAATATAAAGACACACTGTAGACTAATGAATACCATAAAAATATGAAATGTCATTAAAGAATCAGGGTAACTTAGGGGTAAAGTGTTGGAATTATATAGGAAAAACCCAGTTTCAGGTCCACTCACAGGGACAGAAATTCATGCTGTGATTTTGGTCTGGTCATTCTCAGCCCACATACCCTTCAAGATGGTTGCAGTGGGGAAAAATTAAAGGAAGGAGTGCTCTTGAAAAAAAGGTAGG
Source organism: Candoia aspera (assembly GCF_035149785.1). NCBI lineage: Eukaryota > Metazoa > Chordata > Lepidosauria > Squamata > Candoiidae > Candoia > Candoia aspera. The sequence continues at coordinate 190,916,196 of NC_086154.1, forward strand.
TTGCAGATTTAACAAATAAATAAGAAAATACAACTTATATTTCAACTCTCCTCAATGGATAAAATCTATGAGACTATGAAATGCAGACACAAAACACTTAGGTTGCAGTCTTTTGTGGCCCCCAGAAGCCAAGTGGCCACACAGTTTCATCACTGATGATCAGTAGATCAACCACATCTATACTGAGTAACACAGTGCTTTCTGCCTTTCATGCAAGGAAAATGGGAAGAGCAAACTCTGTAGAAGAACTAGACCTGTAGAAGAACTAGACTCCCCAGTAGAAGAACTGGTCCACGGGTGTGAATTTTACTTAAGAGTTGAGACCTCAGGACTTTTCATGGATCACCCACCATTCTTTTAGTTATCAGTAGCCTGTCAGTCTTGTGGAGATTCCTCCAAGTTGAATGGAGTACTCCCTCCCACGTGTGAGAGGCAGGAGAGGGAGTACGGGTTATTGATTGGGAAGGACTGTATGGGAATACTCGCCTCCTGAGTGAGAGACAGGGGTCGAGGAGTAGTGGTTGTGTGCCCCTTCCCAACTAGTGAGAGAAGCCAAGGGGGGCACAGTAAATGAGTGGGTAGGCAATGGTGAGGCCCTGACAACACCAAGAGCCTGAGCTGGTGCACTTGAAGGGCCCTCCATCACCTTGTGATTGAGTGAGCATATGAGGGGTTGAGTGATGGTATGCTTGGATGGAGGAATCTCTATTTGTGACCAGGGGTCTTTGGAGTCCAGGATTGGGGGTGAATGGATTGTGAGACTCAGGGTGGGACAGAGATTGAGGTGGTGACGGGCCAGGGACGTTATGACAGGAGCTGGAGGGCGGGCCATCTACGGGGAAGACACCCCCGGTGCTTATCACCGGTGGCGTGTTCCGGCCCTCCGTGCTCAAACCCAGACCCTGGTCAGCAGACCCATGGAGGCCCTGATCTGTGGCTGCTGCTTTGTAATGCCAGGTCTGTTAACAACAAGCCCCCCTTGTTTGCAATTTGATCACAGACGAGGGGGCAGATCTGACGTGCATTACTGAAACCTGGCTGGGCCCGGAAGGAGGTTTCCTCTTTCAGAGATGTGCCCAGCCAGGTTTCAAGTATGGCACCAGCTGAGATCTCAGGGCATGGGAGGTGGGGTGGCTGTCGTCATCCGGGAATCTCTTGTGGCCTTCAGGGGCCATGCTCCACAAGTGACTGGGTGTGAGACCCTGTTTTTCAAGTTGGGTTCTCAGGAACAGTTGGGGGTGTTGCTAGTGTACCAGCCTCCGTGCTGCATAGCAACCTCCCTGCCTGAGCTGCTGGAGGCCGTCTCGGGGTTGGCGGTGGAGTTCCCCAAGCTTATGGTCCTGGTGGACTTCAACCTGCCGTCCCTGGGGCGGGCCTCAGAGGCAGCTTGGGAGTTCATGACCACCATGGCAGCCATGGACCTGATTCAGATCATTCAAGACCCAACTTGGGACAGCGGCCTCACCCCGGACTTAGTTTTCTTGTAGGAGCAACGGCAATGTGATCTGAGGGGAGAGTTACAGCTATCCCCACTGTCATGGTCAGATCACGCCCTGGTGAGCCTGAGACTGTCCCATGCTGCCCCACTCCACAGGGAGGCAGGACCTATTCGATTGGTCCACCCCTGGCAACTAATGGACCCAGCAGGGTTTCAGAGGGAGCTGGGGGTTATACCTGGGGATCTGCTGCACGGTCCAGCGGAGGCCCTGGCTGCCACCTGGAATAGGGAGGCAGCCGGGGCCTTGGACAGGATTGCGCCTGTGCAGCCTCTCTTATCCCATCAAACCCGACACTCCCCGTGGTTCACGGAGGAGCTGAGGGTTCTGAAGAGGATTAAGAGATGCCTAGAGCACCGCTGGAGGAAGACAAAGACCGAATCTGACAGACCGAACACAAGCTAGAGCTGCTATTAAGGCCTACCTTGTGGAGGTAAGAGCGGTGAAAGTATTTCTCTGCTCTTATTGCATCCGCAGAATGCCGCCCGGCGGCCCTGTTTAAGATTACCCAATCCCTCTTGGGGAAAGGGGACTTAGAGATCCATCTTCAGGGCTGAGCTGAGGAGTTTTCTAGGCATCTGCACGATAAAATCGCTCAGTTTCGCTCCAAGTTGCACTCTGAGCGTGAGGCAGTATCTGGGGAGATGCCCAGGGAACGTTCTTACCCTGTTATCTGGGAACAGTTTGCTCCTGTTGGGCCTGAGGAAGTGGATAGGATCCTCCAGACTGTAAACACCACCACTTGTCAATTAGATCCATGCCCCTCCTGGCGGGTGAAGGCAGCTCAGGAGGGGATATGTGGTTGGGTCCAGGCGATGGTAAATACATCCTTGAGAGAGAGGGTGTTTCTGGCAGCCTTCAAAGAGGCGCTCGTGCACCCCCTCCTCAAGAAACCATCACTGGACCCCAGCATACTGGACAATTTTCACCCAGTCCCCCACCTTCCCTTTTTGGGGAAAGTGGTTGAGAAAGTGGTGGTGTTGCAGCTCCAGAGAATCTTGGATGAAATGGATTATCTAGACCCCTTCCAGTCAGGTTTCAGGCCCGGTTATGGGATGGAAACGGCATTGGTCGCACTTATGGATGATCTCTGGTGGGAGCAGGATGGAGGGAGTGCATCCATCCTGGCTCTTCTTGACCTCTCAGCGGCTTTCAATACCATCGACCATGGTATCCTTTTGGGTCAGCTCAGGGAGTTGGGAGTGGGTGGCATAGTCTTGCACTGGTTCATCTCCTTCCTCCAGGGCCAGTCGGTGTTGATAGGGGAGGAGAGATCGGCCCCACAGCCCCTTCTTTGTGGGGTGCCGCAGGGATCAGTACTCTCCACTCTCCTTTTTAACATCAACATGAAACTGCTGGGTGAGATCATTCTTCACCATGGGATGTAGTACCATCAGTATGCTGATGATACTCAGTTGTATATCTCCATCCCGGGTGAAGTAAGTGACGGTGTGACCACCCTTTCCGAGTGTCTGGGGGCTGTGGGGGCCTGGATGGGGAACAACAGGCTTCTACTGAACCCTAGTAAGATGAAGTGGCTGTGGATTAATGGCACCTCGTGTGCCAGGAACTTGTCATCTTTAGTGCTGGATGGGGTTGCACTGCCCCAGACAGACCTGGTGTGTAACTTGGGGATCCTCTTGGACTCACGACTCCTGCTCAAAGAGCAGGTGGCAGTCGTGGCCAGGAGGGCCTTTGCGCAACTTCATCTTGTGCACCAGTTACGCCCTTTCCTGGACCGAGAGACTCTCCGAACAGTCACTCATGCCCTGGTCATTTCCCATATAGATTACTGTAATGCACTCTACATGGGGCTACCCTTGAAGAATATCCGGAAGCTACAGCTGGTCCAGAATGCAGCCGTGCGGACAATCTTGGGTGTCCCAGGATTTGCACACATCATACCTCTGTTGTGTGAGCTCCACTGGGTTTCAGTTTGCTTCCAGGTCCAATTCAAGGTGTTGGTTATCACCTTTAAAGCCCTACATGGCATGGGACCAGGGTATATGAGGGACTGTCTGATCCCTATTACATCGACCCACCCCATCCAATCATGCAGGGAGGGCATGTTACGGGCCCCATCTATAAAATAATTCCATCTAGCGGAGTCTTGGAAGTGTGCCTTCTCTGCTGTAGCTCCCACCCTTTGGAACATCCTTCCCCCAGAGGTGAGATAAGCCCCCTCGCTCCTGGACTTCCGCAGAAGATTAAAGACCTGGTTTTGTAGGCAGGCTTGGAACGGGAGGGTGAATAATTACACCTGGGGATGGCTAGCACCATGATTCTGAGGGGCCTACTACACTCAAGGACTGATTAAGATCTTTTCACCATGTAGATTTTATTATATTTATATTTTTATTGCATTTTGTAATGTAATGGTTTTATATTTTAATCCTGTTTCATTGTAAGCCACCCAGAGTCCCACCGTAGGGGAGAGGTGGGCGGTGAATAAATTTATAAAATAAAAAATAAAACTTGTACAGCTGAACCTGCAACTTTTCTGAGGCTAGGAATCAGATTTTTCAGCAGCCGAATATTATATTAGTGTGGCAGGGATATGATGGCATCACTAGAAAGGTGAAGGTGCCAATTTTCTTTAATTGTCATTAAAAAACTGGTGGAAGATTATTGTGCAGTTGTTTGCTTCTTGGTTTTGGAGGTATGATCTCAGGGGGTTCCATGGCCTCCAAAAAAGGGTTCAGGTGTTATCTGTAGCCCAAGGATATTGGGTTACTTGTCCTGTCTTAGCTATATTTTGGTGGGGAGTTTTCGATGAGTGGCCTAGTTATCATGCTATGCAATGGCCACTGCAGCAAAAAACCCATGCAATATCAACCAGAAATGGGCGTGAAAGAACTGTAACAAAGATTTGAAACAGTTTAGACCCTCGAGGCTGAGTGGATGAATAAGTCACTTCAACATATACATGCACTTCGATACAAATTGGCAGGGTAAATATGTTCAGCTTTATGTCGAGCAGTGCATTTATAGCATGATGAACACATAGCGCCTTGTATCATTGCAACACATTTAAACATGTTTTAAGTCTCAGTGGAGTCTCAGCTTTATACCATGAAGAGATAGTGTACATGCCTGCTTATTAAGGAATGAAAGGCATTTTGCCATTTTCTTTCTTTCCCCCCACCATTACCCCCTCGAAATGTCACAAACTTTGTTTTATTGTTATCTAAGTTCCTGTCCTAATGGCCAGGAACCACGCTGAGACAAGAATAGGTCTCTAGTGTTTTATTACTGCTACATGACAGAAAATCCTAACAAACTAAAAAAAGCGTGGGAAAAACCCAGACAGATAAGCCTCAAAGGTTAAGGCGGGCCCGATCTGTGTCTCTTGGAATGGCTACCTAATTCCTCAGTGCTACGCATACGCTTTACAGCCTGGATGGGAGCCCCCTGCTCGCCATCCTCACTCATGACAGTTCCTGGCAGAATTTTATATTTGTTTGATGATCTCCAGTCAAGACTTCAGCCGTTTGTTGAGTTTCTGTGTAGTGGGAAATAAATCAGACAAATAGAATCTCGTTCTTTTTGTAAGTGATAGTCAGCCTGTCTTCTAGGATTTATTGAGCTGCTAATTAAAGGTCATTAGGAAATTTACTGTGGAAAAGCATATCATAGCCAATGAATACTCTGTTGTTCAGTTCCCTTAAAAACAAATATCCATGTTGTAAGGGTTCTTTGCTTTCCAGGGACTGGACACACCACAGTGTAGCAAATCTGTACAAAATGCTTCATTGCAGCACACACCTTCCCCAACAACTATTGCCCTCCACCCATCTAGGACTTGGAGGGTGCTGTTGCCTTTCAAATATTTAACGCTCAGTCCTTTAATACTTAGTTCAAGCAAAAGTCTGTAAGTCTGCAAAGTGGCATACAACCTTCACTTCCTTCCAAATGTCCTTGCTGTAGTTGGAATGAGGTGCTGCTTCAGTGTGTTTATTTATTTATTTATCAGATTTTATCACCGCCCATCTCCCTCCCAAGGAGTTGCTACTGAGCTCCTGGCAAAGCTCCACGCTCCACGCAGGACTCCCACCAGGATATGCTGCTAACCATAGCTTGTGGTCCTGGCAGTTGAATGATAGTCCTCTTGTCAGTAGCTGCCGATCTTCAGACAGACGTCACCTCTGCAGGCCCCGTCTGTAGGCCATTTGCTTATCACCTATAGGAATACATACCTCTCCCCACTCTGTCTTAGCATTCACTTTTGTAAGCTAAGAGCCTGGATGGATGGGGTGAGGCTGCCTCTGGACATCGGCAGGTCCTTAAAAATGCTCAATTATCACAGGCAGCTGGAATGCCAGCTTGGATGCTTGTGAGTAAAGTTGTGAGTTAATGAATGAATGTGTGAGGGAAATGGGGTGAGAAGCATTTCTGCCTGGCTGCAGCTACTTTTCCCAACTTCACTCCCTCACCCATATAAAGCAAAATAAATACTGTACTGTGTTTTCAGCCTGACATAGTTTTGCTTTCAATGATAATTGATAAAATGTTGTTTCTAACCTTAGAACTAAAGATATACATTCAGCTATGTAAATTCAGTAGGCATCTCCATTGGTAATAGCTTTGACAGAGTTCATCTTTAAAGATGTTCAGCATAAACATCCATTCTAATTAGTTAATTATTGTTATGTTTTGCCTATCAAAACATTTCTGTTTACACAGAGAATAAACCTTGCTTCATGAGCCATTCAGCATGGGTTACCCTTCTATTAAGTTGGACAGGTTTTTCTTCTTCCTCCCCCTCCCCCTCCCCCTCTTCTTCTCCTCCTCCTCCTCCTCCTCCTCCTCCTTCTTCTTCATATTCTATAAATGATTGTCATGTTACTTCATTTCTACAGATGGGGAGAAGTTCCAGAGATGGACAGTTACTTGGTTTTCTTTGGAAAGTAGTTCATAAGCACAACTGAACTCCAAGCCAGCAAATTCCATGAGCCCCAATTAGATTTCCAAAGGCAATTCCTCCAGAAATACTTTCCAGAACTCAAATTAATCCCTTTGTGCTTTTCACATATACACAAGAAACTCCTGCAACCCTTTTTCCTCCTCAGATCCAACTTCTGTGCTTACCATTTTTAGTACCTAAGACTTTAGGGATTTAGATATAAGTGATCCATTTTCTTCTATCTCCTACTCTTTCAGGCCATTTACCTATACATGATAAAATAAAAGGTGTTCCTGACAAGTAGATATTAGCCTTGTTATGCATTAAGGAGTCATTTGGGCCCCAGCAGTGTCTGAACCTCAGATTTATTTATTTTTTTGCTGCAGCAGCAGCCCCATAAGAATGCCATAACCCCATAATTATATACTATATTTTTATTATGTCACCTTCAGTGCACTCTTGATTTTTTTGTTATTATGAGTTCTAAATTCTTTATCCACTAAAGAACAAGGTCTTCTTTTCCTTTCTGCCAACTTGTGGCATGACAGGAGTGTTTTATGACATCACATCAGAAAAGAAGAAATGTGAAAACAGAAAAACATTATTAACAGGCTTATTTGTTTTTACCTGTTACAGGAGTGTTTTGCCAGTCCATTCTAGCCAGAAGCTATACAAATCAAAAGCTATACTCAAATAGTGCTGTAGCAGTTCTTATTAATATACAGTATCCCTCCTGGATATTTATTGCTGCAGCATCACTTGTGGCTTCCATGGATCAGTTTTCATTGCATCTTATTAGCTATCAACGATTATTATTTGGCTGTGGTGTTTGCAAACTATAACTCTTCCCCCTCTTATCTTTTATTTATGAGAAGATATCAAATGAAAGGAGCAAATTATGCATTGTTTTTGGTTGGAAGAGTTTTGTAGGCTCAGTAAATTAACCCTGCCACTGCACTGCAGACTTCAGCAGTCTACTGTGACTGCACCTGATCTCCTTAATTCCCAGATAGGTAGGACGATGGGGGGAGAGACACTGCTACTGCCTCTTGCTTCTGTATATATATAAAAAAATCATTCCCAGAAAGTAGAGGTTAGCTGTGCATCAGAGAAAGGAGAGCCACATTTTTATTTCCATTCAAGGCTACAGTATAAAAATTAATTTTTAAGTCAATTTAAAAAGCGGTGAGGATGCATTGTTGATTTGTCACACTCAACGAAGGCTACAGCATAAATTCCTTGTATGGGTCGTAAGTAACCCTGTGTGACTTAATTATTAATTAAATTTACTCTGCTAATATTTGTATCTGAATATGTCAGGAAAAGAATGTGTGTTAAATCCACCTTCTTCTGGTTTGTTGGATTAGCCTTAATGTAAACAACACATTCAACTTGTGTGTGTGGTTTGAATACAAATGCAGTGCATTCAGGTACTGTGCATTAGGATCTTGAATACTGATTTCTGCCCCTTTCCTTCTCACCAGGATATTGGGAAGTCATTTTCACCAGCCCACCCACTGAAAGCAAACCAGCGTAAAGCAAAGAGGTGGAAAGAGCCACTTCTTGGCTCTTATCATGGGGAGGAGGAAGAAGGAAGCCCTAACAATAACTGATACAGTCCACTCCCTGCCCTACCACAGTGTTTTGTATTACGTGGAAAAGGCTGTTTTATACAGTCTGTTAAGCAATGATCCATAAATCACTAGGCAGCAATGCAGTCATTGCTTTGAATGGGGACAGCCATGAGAAATAAATCTTGGCAATCAAAAGTCGCTTTCTGTTTGCCTGCTTGTTTGTTTCCTGTATGTAAAACTGGTATTGCTGCCCAATCCTTTTCCAAAGTGGACAAGCTACAGGAGGTTAATAATCATTCTGTCCATATGTATGCAAGATAAACCAACTCTTTGACCCACCATGGGTTTTGGAAAATGGTTAGAAAGAATATGTGTGCAAGCACACACAGATATATGCATAGTGAAATAAGACTACTTAATTAATTGCACTCTGGAAAATATATTCTAGTCATATTCTGGGCAATCAATCTGTTTCAGTGCTGTATATGGTTTCAGAAGATAACACAGATCCTAACTGTGCATTATTGGCATTTATGGATGGGGAGACAGTTATAAAATGACACTTCTAACCTAATCTGAATTTCTTGTTCTTTTAAATATAGGTTTGCTAGGTGTGCTTTGAACAGAACAGGAAGGACATTCTGCTTGGAAACAGGATTCATTAATGAAATAATTTTTAAAGTTCATGAACTGTCACTAGCTTTGTTGACTTCTGTGGTTAAGCTTTAAGATGCCACTGTTCTAATACTTTTAATATTTTCTTCTTGATCCTTCAGTGTACAGTTATTATATATCTACTTAGGAGCATGATGAAGTTCAGTCTAAATGAGCTGCAGGGGTTCAGTGCTACTGAAGAATTGTTTATGGCTTTTTCTTAGAATTTAATCTATCATTTCTTCCTGCTGCATTTCAAGAATGCCTTGTTGGAGAGCTAGGTAGCTTGGTGGGCCAGATTCCCTCTTTCCTCTGATATAATCCAGATTAATTCCCCAAATGTTTTTCTACAACCATTTCACCCAGGATTTCAGCTTTTCCTTTTATAACATTCTTGGATCAAAGCATGGCACCTGATAAAACTGGAAATTAAGCTTGTATGACAAGTAAGAAACATTGGATTGTTGCTGTTGATTAAATCTGTACCCAATTCTGTAACACATCTCTTATTGTAATTATATAAAATCCACACACACACACACACACACACACACACTGTGTCTGTGTGTGTGTGCACGCACATGTGTGTGTATATGTAAATCTATATTTATTTATTCCTAGTTACATACACAGTTACCCAGTTGAAGTTCCCCAGACTATTCGGTACACAGTTGGAATGGGAAAGCAGCTATACAGAGAGTGAAAATGAACTCCGCATGCAAACAAATTATTATTTTTTATTTCAACAGTAGCAATTAAACCTCATTGTAATTATATTTATAGCAAAACATATTTAAAACAGTTTTAGCAGTCAATCATAAAATAGATTAGAATATAAAGTAACATGGAGAAATGGTAACAAATATCTGAATACTCTTACAGTATTTTATCATTTCAAAAAAGTAGATAAAAATTCCAGTTAATTTGCTACTTGCTTCTAGCTTGCCTCAGTCCATAGCTGTTAGAGGAAATGCAGAATACTGGCCATTCCCTAGATTACATCCAATGTCATGCAAGCAGATTTTTTTACTTTTGTGCAACAGATCTTCCAGTTCCTCCTTCTGTAATCCTTCAGATTAGAAATCTCAAATCTTATCTGAAAGATCCCCTTAGAACAGATTTTGGGAGACATACAAGATGCTGTAGGAAAGAGAAATGTTTTCTACCAGTGTATTTATTACTCAATCAAATGGACTGTGTAAAATACAACTTCCTGTTTCTATATTCTCGGTCATTAATGTGGATTATAAATATTCCCTTGACATATAAACACATCTAGTAGTATCAGAACAAATTAATAAGGAGTAATGAGTAATGCTAAGCCTGAGCTGGTTTTTATATTATTCTTGTTTTTGTACCTTGCTTTAGATGTCTCTCTCTTTAATGTTCATAGTTTAAATATATAAATCAAAAGTAAGCAACTTTTTAATTCTATGAGACTGCACTTAGTTCTGGGATGAACTGAAGGGGCCATTCAACCTATTTTAATTTACATTCCTAACTTCCTGTTTCTTGCCTCAAAATGGCAAGTCACTGAAATTTGTCAATGGTCAGGAAGCTTCCTAGGCTAGAAACAGAATTGGAGGCCACTTGCAGCTATGGGGCAGTGAATTGCTCACATCAGATATAAATAAATATATAAAGTTAACTGGCTGTTCTGATTTAGACAGAACTTAACACTTCTTTTCAACTTCACGCCAAACTCAGTTTAACAAATTCTTCTTTAGTTTGAGAAAGAGAGAGACAAAATGGAAGCAAAACGAGGTGAACCTTATAACCAAGTCAAGCATCAAACCAAACTTTCACCTACAATTAAAAATAGATATTCTAGAATCTGCTCACTGTTCAGTGGACCAGAGATTTTAAACATGCTGTCAGGCACCCAGTATTGTTTCTTGCCAACCTCAAATGAAAATTCAGCAGAAATGCCTGAGCAACTTGAGTAAGCTGAATGATTTGTTCTTTTGTTCTGCATAAAAGCATCCTTTTATTCCATTGACACAAATCCCATTTAATTCTCTTAGATTCTGTTGTTCTGCTTTTACAAGAGCTAAGGCCACATATAGGCAAAATAAAATCTCCAACACTTTTGGTTGTATTTTTTCCTAATATAGCAAGGACATTATGCTTGTTACAGAAAATTGCTAGTGACAGTTGACAAAGAGTACATAATGTAGTGAAATGATTAAAAAGCACACCTGTGAGCCTGTTATCAATAAAAATTAAAATGGGCTGTCTCAACTGGCTTTCTGTACTATCACAAGATGCTCAGCACTTCCATGGTAATGAAGCATTTATGTCATGTAATCATGCTTTCAAGAATACTTGCCCTCCATCCTTTACCATATTCTGTATGCAGTTGTTAACACCAATTTGTTGCCTGAATGCTAAAATGTTTTAGTTTGCAGGTGTGATAGGACCCATCATCTGGAGCTACAAAGAAACTGATTCAATGAGGCTATGTCTAGTAGACCCAGTTTGGCTTTGTTGTCAGAATAAGCTGTGGGTGGCATTCACTGGTACTGTGACTTACAGCACGAGGAATATTAAGGTTTTGACTTGGTCATTCAGCCCCTACTTTTTTCAGTGGGCTGCAGTTGGACACTTTCCTTCTATTGCCGAACACAGGAGTCCCTTATTACATCAGTACCAGCAAGGAATAAAGATGCTTCTCCTAGTGCTCTGGGAGGCGCTCCAGTATGTGTGTGCCTGAAAAATACATTCCTAGAGAGTTGTTCAGTGAGGTCACTCAGATTTTATCACTTTGCAATCACAGTCAGAAGGAATTCGTCTTCTTTTTCTTTTAACTGGTCTTTGTGCAGGGCCTTTGAAAAGCGCAGTATGAATAAAAAAGCATTGCTTTGTTCTACCTCCCTATCTTCTCCAGATTTCATAGATCCCTTCATTATATTACCCTTTTAAAGTTTCCCTGTTAACCTTTGTCTCACCTTATATAAATATCAAATAGTACTAGAGGGAAATGTTAAATGATCAGAATGGTTTAAGCAGCTCAATAAAATATATCATATTTAAACATAGAATCTTTCCTGTCTGTAGTCACTTACTTCAATAATGAATGTCTATTGCTATGTGCTTAAAAATCAAGAGCAATGCTCCTTTGAGTGCAAGGTGGTAAACTACATAACTAGTTTACCAGGGCACAATTAAATGTGGCATAGAAGACTCATGAATCGTACCCATTTTTCCTATTCAACTCTTTCCGATTGCTCTAATTAAAATACTCATACACATGTACTGTAGATTCAGCTTTCTTTCCATCCTTTTTTACTTTATTAATATGGATAATGGTGGATCTTCCTAACTTCTAGTTTGGTGGTGAACTGCAGCTCTTGAGAGGATAAGGAAAAGAAAGATGTAGATATAAAATTATTGAAAGTTAAAGAAACTATCCCTGGTTTCTACTCAATGGATCTTCAATAAAAAATTGTTTTGAACATGATTTAGAACACTGAGGGCTGTGGACATATGAACATGAGCTATATAAATCTTAATAGCAAAAGAGAAATAATTCATAATGCGAACAATTATATTCTTACCTCAACCACATGAATATTTAAATGTAAATAATCCAAGGTTAAGCTAGCCTCTCTTAAAATAGCTATGCATGAAAGAAATTGTTTAGCCCATTCACTTTCTTTCAAGGTAATTACAGTAAGGAATCATCCTCAGTCCTATGCACCAATGGAAAAAATGAATTATTGTTTGAGTAAATTAAGGTAAAGTCTAACATGATGATCAATCAATGACCCTTTGGAGGAAACTAGCTAAGTCATCGATTGATCATCTACTTAATTTGATTATTCAGTTACGCTTATTTGTAAATAAAGGGAATGGAGTCAAAAGCTGTCTTTAGGTTAATAAAGGCAGCAAAAAGAGTTCCATTTGGAAGTTTGTAGTGTTTTTCTGCCAAATGATGTAGTATTAGGCAATGCTTTATTGTTGAATGTCTGTCCCTAAAACCTTCCTGTTCTGGCACTATAATCTTCTCAGAATATATCTAGTCCTGTAATTTGTGGCAGATAAATCTAGCATAGAGTTTACTAATTACAGAAAGAAGACTAATTGGACAGTAGTTGGTGGGATCTCATCTGTCTCCTTTCTTATATATTGGGAGAGTGATGGAATTGAGCCAGTTTTTAGGAATTATCATGAAGGAATTTATAGCGGTGAAGAGTGGGGCTAACACCGAAGCCCACAATGATGGATTTATCTTTAAGAATTCTGGAGGAATTAAATCCACACCAGGAGCTTTATTATTTTTTGTTGCACAATTAGTTTTTGTGTAAATAAAGTAAAATAAATAAAAATAAAAAATACAGATAAGATTTCAGAATGTGAGATGTAGAATTCCTGGTGAGATTTAGAGCTACAATCAGCATTTAGTCTGGGGATCATACCAAGAGGTCTTTGCAGTGCTTTCAATTCAAAGGTGAAACGGTTCTTCAGAATGCTTGGGGATGCAAATGTAGCACCTGTCTGCAACTCCTTAGGCAAAAAGAGAGTTTTTCCAGGATCGTATGTTTTCTGCAGCAACTTTCTGCATAATCTGTTGAGTCCATTAATTAGTTCTATTATCTAAATTTCTAAATAATATCTAAATTCTATATCTAAAATTCATATGTTCTAGATCCTTAATGAATGAAGCAATAAGCCAATAGTTACATGAAAGTGGTAGGAATTGGAACAGTGTGGTATTGTGGATCTGAAGGCAAAAAGTACGTGTGAAGGTATATGTACAGGGACAATCTGCAACTCCTTAAGCAGATGCATCTTTTCTCATGATTGCACAATAGCTATGGAGGGCAGCTGCATGAGTCTGGAAAAAGTCACAGCAGCTTTAAGGCATTGCAGGATGCTATCCAAGCATCCCCACATGCAGCAAAGCAGCTTTTTGTTTTCAAATCCAAAGAGTTTCACAGCCCTTTTAGAAATCTCCTATTAAGATAGCCAAAGATAACTAAGAGCTTATCATACAGCCAAATCAAGGAATCAACACTTTCCACCTAACTATGTTCATTTATTGGAGTCCAGTGTCTCATTTCTTAATGCTACTTAATTTTCCAGCCTGGCCTACATAAAATGTTCTGCTGAAGACTATTGTAAACTAGTTGTAAAGCATGAAGATAAAACAGGTTATATTGGTCTCACTTATGTGACACTAGCTCTGAAATCTAGCACTGTTGTTGAGGTATATTTAATTATGAAGGCAGAGGATATTGGCAAGGCGCTTCAAGAAATGCATTTGCTTGAATAAGCAACTAGAGAGAAGAGAAGGACCAAATCTATCCCTTGAACAAAATATAAACCTACATTTTATCTCTATTACTTTGTAAAAAGATGTTGGTCTTCTGCTATTCAATTGATCTAAAGTGTTTAAATTTCAAATGTATATTTTTATTTTTGTTGTAAGCCACTCTGCAGATGAAAACACTGAATGATGACAGTGTACATGCAGTTTAAGCAAATTAATGAATTTATACATTTTGCACAAGGCAGCACTGAGCAACAATTACAGGAAAAGAGGCTTTTTCAAAGGCTATTTGCTCTTCTGGGATGCCAGGCTTGAGCTGAAACTGGAGAATGCTCACTGACTGGCCTGTTGGGGCTGCTTCTAAGTTCCACGTTTTGTGGAATACCTAGAGGGTTAACATAACTGAATGGCAAGCTTGGTCCCTGCTAGGAAGGATCCCTTCATGTTCTTTCTTTCCTTCTTTCCTTCCTTTCCATCATGTATATGGCTGCCCATCTTAAATTAATGACACTGGGCAGCTAACAATCAGACCTTGTTCATATAGGATGGGAGATCACTTTGATATTCCTGGGCTGGACCAGGAAGTTGAAGGCAATGGCAAAAAACCTCCATACCAAATCAAGAACATTGCATGGAAGTGCCCATATAACCAGCCTAGCCATGTTTATATTGGGTTAAGAAAGAGTAGTTTACATAGGCTTCAGTCCCTACCGGATGGATTGTCAGTCTTAATTCTATTAAGATCATTGAATGCTGCAGAAAATTTATTTTTAAAAGGCATATATACAAATAAATAGGTATAATTCTTTGTTCATAAACCTACATGGTTATGTCCATGAAGTTTCCAAGATTCAAGCCTGACTTTAAAAAAAAGTTTTTCAGTTCTCTTAAGTTTTTAAAAGAAGTAACAATAGCAATCTTCTGTCTGAGATACTATGTACATTAACCTGAACTCATTGGGAATTACTTTTGAGCTGATTGTATAGCTTTTGAAAAAAAAGAAGAAATTGGAATGTAAAAGAGCTGTAGTGTTATTCTCTTGTGGTTAATAATTCTGCTAGAGATCTAACTCACTTTCATTAAAAAAAATGTATTTTCAGAGATAAAGTTTTCTGAAATTGAATTTCCACATTTGCCTTCTGATGAAACTGTCCAAAACTGTCTTTGTCCAAAAATCAAGGAATATTTTTAGCCGACTGTGCAAATTAAGCTAAATATAACTGTCAGTATACTCTCTATAGTATTTACTTCCATTCTGGGCCTATTGCAAGGGTGGCAAGCTGTTATCCATAAAGATTGAAAATTAGTGCTCTGCCATATGAAAAAGTAGTGCAAAATCCAGCTATCTTTTTAGTAATGCCTCTGTGGATCTCCTTTGAAGCCCATCAACTGATTAAGCAGTGATCTGCAAGAAAAAGTCATCATTTGTTCATTAGATTTTTGCCATTTCAATATATACAAATTCAATATTTGTATTTCTATAGGATTTCCTCCTGTTTCCAAATGTTCGAACAGAATTCAGGCATTTATGTCCTCCAAGTTAGTGAACTGAAAGTAACGTATTCATGATTAAGCATAAACAGTTTTTTACACAGTGTTGACAAACCTTAGATACAGTGTTTAGATGAGATAAAGTCTAAAACACAGTTGTAAGACTCCTTACTTACAGTGAAGGATATTGAACAAAAGGATACTGAAAAAAAGGATCTGGAGTGGACTTCACATGAAATCAGTATGGAAATAGAATGAGGGGATTTTCATGGAAAAGAAGGAATATGTTTGCATAGCTATTAATGGTGATATTGTTGCATTTATAGCAAATGTAGGAATGGACAAACCTGTACTGGTTGTAGAATAAGTATCAACTTCTCTGCAACCAGGAGCACCCAAAGGAGGCATCAAAAAAATCAAGATGGTGGCCACAACCATGTGATCAAGTTTCTGCCACTTTTTTATGGGTGACACAGGAGTAATACACAAAAAGGGACAGGGATTTGATCATGCAGTCTCAGCTGCCATCTTGACTTTTTTTTTTACTCTACTGGCAGATACTGCAACTTCAGCAAAATAATAGTCACCTGAAACTTGGTATAATTCTTACGGATATTTCTTTTAAAGTATTGATTTCTGTATATATTCTGCTCAGTATGGCTTTACCAATTTGCCAAACCCTAAAGCTCACACATCCTTCCTTCCAGAAATAAGGCCCAAAAATAGTTTTAAGGTCACCTAGAGGTAACTTTCCTTTTGAGTACAGAAGGTGAGGAGGCAGCAAATCAGGACCCTAACGCAGGCAAAATGCAGCTTTAAATGATCCCTGAATCTGAATTAGTTCCTTGTGAAACATGCATAAAAATCTTACTGGGTTTCAGCAAACTGCAAAATAAAGTTCCACTGAAGCTTTATGACCTTTTTTGTTTTGCAATGGGTATGACAGAGGTAAGAAGAATAATATGATTTGGATCACAGTAGGAAGTAATGCATTATCCTTAGGAGTTGGCAAAAGGAGCTCAAAATGGTCCATTTATTATTTTATGTATTAATGTATGTTTATATGTACAAGGGTTGAATGAAAAGTAGTACCTCCAATGTTTTAAATCACCAACAGATGGCAGTGCTGACACACTAGAAACTCTGACATATTCTTTGGCATTTGTTTCTTTCACTTCAGCTGATGAGAAGTTGCTGTGACAAAAGGTTGTGTTGCTGTTGTTTGTGAAATGGAAGCCTGCACCATTATTTAATTTTTACTGCTACAGGAGACCAATTGAAATTCAATGCTGGATGCAGGTTGTTTATGGTGATATATTTACCTGAGTACTGTGCACCACTAAGCCAAAAAAATGCAAACTTGGAAGAGCTGATTTGTGTGGTCAGGTATGAAGTGGATGACCTGTGACAGCAAATGATGAGTTTCACATAAGAAAAGTTGTTGAACTGATTAAGGACAATCAGCAGATCACTCAAATGGAAATCACAGTCAAGCTTGGGATTTCACAGGGTCACATTATTGATATTCTTCGATATCTGAAAGTTTGTGCAAGATGAATTGCTTGCATGCTGAAAGCAGAAATGAAAACTTCAAGAGTTAAAATTTGCCTGGAATTGTTGTCATGCAACAAGAATGAAGGTGAGGAATTTCTGCAATATTGTGACAGCTAACAAAACATGGGCTCATCATTTTAACCCAGAAATGAAGCATCAGTCCATGGAATATCATCATTTATTTATTTATTTACTTACTTATTAAATTTTACCACTGCCCATCTCCCCCCAAAGGAGGAACTCTGGGCAGTTTACAAAAATGATAAAAGCATTAAATATCATAAACATAAATAAATATCAAATACAATATATCAATATAATATAAGACATAAATATAGTATAACATCCAGATGACGATGATAGATATAAAACCTCTCATGTATATCTAAAGGGCCATTTTAGGGCCCCAGCCATCTCCAGGAGTGATTACTATCATAAATGTGTGATTATTATCATAAATTCAGAGTTCAATAAGAAAACTCATGCTTACAGTTTTTTATGATGCAGATGGTGTTATTTACATGAATTTCCTTGAATCTGGCACCAGTGTTGAACAGTTAGCTTCACTCCTTGTGACTTTGAAGTATCACAAAGTATCACCTGTCTAACAAAATTTGTTGACATTAGCAGCATTGCTCCAAACTGCATGCAGAACCATCCCAGCAGGCACCCAGGTTGCCATCTGCACTCTTATGCACAAGTGGCACAATATTGCTAGATATTTTTATTAAAATGTAAAGGGGAGATTGGTGATAAACCAGTGCCAGATCAAGCTCCACTTATACTAACACCCAAAGAAGTCCTCACCTAAGAGAATTCCATCATCTGCTGTTCATGTAAGTGCTTCCAAACGTTCTCCTTAAGCTCCATTTCCATTGCAAAATGGGTCATGCATCTTCATATCTATAAGCCTTTCTGTTACTAATGTATACTACATAGAAAAGGAGTTGACTAGTACCACTTATTGTATGTGCATCCATGAGCTTGGTCACCAACATTGGAGGAAGGAGCTTGACTTCCCACACAAATGGTTAAGATGTTGGACTAGAAGCAGGGAGAACCAGGTTTGTCTGCCCTCAGCATGGGGGACTCTTGGCCAGCCACTCTTTTTCATCCTAACTCTTTAATGCCCAAATGTAAATGCCCTCTAGAGGGCAATATCCATTAGAGATTTCCAAGAAAGAGGAGATGAAGCTAGGGTGATCATCACAAGCTTTATTAAAGATAAATACTTACAGGAGTAAATATGCAATGCTCCCTGTGATGGACAACGGTATGTATGCTGTGTTCTGCCATGGCACGTCTGTCCCAAGGGGCTGGTTTGTAAAGCTTTGATAACCATGCACAAAACAAGATATGTGAGAAACTAGCTTATCAGTGAAATCCCCTTCCTCTGAACTCCTCAGTAGCTCTACACCTGGCATTTCCTCAGTGTGCATTCCCAGATATAGTTTGTGCCGTGCTGCGCACCTCTTACTATTTTTTATACTAAAAGTTCATGCAGTAGCTAAACATGGAGTTAGCTTGGTTCAGGGTATACACTAACCTTCCTAACAGAGGCTGTGATGGGCAATATAGGAAGAGGACTGCTGTGTTATACTGGGTTAAGCGCCTAAAGGGAGGCAGGAAACAAGCAAGCAAGCAAACAAGCAAACAAATCCATATCCAGTGCTTTACCATTTTGAAACATTGTCTCGGTTCCCAAGTTCTTTGCCATATAACAAGCAGGAGAAGGTGGCCATTTGTAAAACAAATCCTGTTTTTTCCCCCTTACATATGAAGACTTCTGGCTTTACCTCCCTGCTGGATGCCTTTAGATTTCTTTGGAATTCAGTTGTAGCTGTGTGGTTTTATTCATTTGCTCAGGTTCTCCACCCACATACACACATCTCTTTACACCTCTCCATTGTCCTCCAGGCTCTGGGGCTACACTTCCATCCTGGTTGGAAAAGGCAGGTTCTCGTGAAGGCTTCCCTTGAGGCTGAATTGAAGTGTGGGAAGCCAAGGAATCCACAGACAGCTAGAGAAATGATGGTACAATGAAAGAAAGCAGATTCACACCTGTCCTTTGGCCATCTCATAACTTAATAAATAGAAGTACGTTTCACTCCACTCATGAAGTTTCTCCTTTGAAAGAGAGTTTGAAAGTAATTTACTTTTTTCACCCAATGGAATAAGAATGCAAGTTGGACGACAGATAAATTTTTGATGCTACAGACTATACATCTAAATTTTAATCAACCACAACTCCTGCAGGTCTTTGGGTACTGTCAAATCATTTGTTTTTTCCCATAAAATAGGTAGGTTCCTATTTTTTCCTAGTTTTAAAATTTACATTAACCCCCTCCTTTTTTATTGCTCTGAAATTAACACATTTCACAACACAATCTTTTCCTTCATCTGTTTCATGTTCCATCCTTACTATTCCTCTGACACGGCAGTCTGATGTAATATTTGTGGCATGTCACCGTTTGCTTGTTTTTAGAGTTCTTGCTGATCTTTTTGGCAAAGTAGAAGTGTGAGACATTTTAGAAAGCTTTTACATGACACTTCAAACAGCACCTATGAAAGAAAACTCACCACTTTCTTTCCAATCCGGCTGAATGTAAGATAAACCAGAAGACTGTACTGGGTTTTTCTAGCAGTAGAAATAACAACTGGATTATGTATAACAAAAGAAGTTGTTTCTCCTTGAAGGTAAATAAAATGATACTATGAACTCATGGTGTGAGAATTTAATTGATTTTGGGTAATCAGGATCTGCCTAATATTTCCATATTTTATTACACTGGCTTCCTGGCTTAATTCTGAGAGAATGAATATCCTTGCCTGCTTACTTCACCTTTTTTGTATGTCCGCAGTTATGGAGGAAATGTCCCTAAACTGTTTGCAAAATCAGTGTTTAATTATATTGTTAGATCAGGTGAATATGCACTAGATGGTTGCTGATTGGTCCAAGCCATCTTCAGAGCTGACTTGGAAAACAAAACTTCATCATACAGTATATGCAGCTGTTTATATATGGTAACAAATATAAATAGGCCCTGCAATAAATGACACAGAACTTTGCCACAGCACACTGCACTGCATCTGCAAAACATTTCAAAGGACGTTAATGTAAATCTGCTTTTCGTCTATGTTATTCTCACCAACTGCTGATCCAGAAATGTGTTCGTCGTGGTCCTGTTCATGGGCATATGACTCTGGAGTGCACAGAGGAGCACCGTCCCTGCCCAGTCCCAGCCGTGCATGGAGAATATGAGACAATCAGCACCAGCAATCTGTGCTTCAGATTCATCAGTCGCTGGGATTGCTTCTCTTACTTCCCTCTTCTCAGTGTTGTGTGCTCCATGAATGCCCAACAGACCTGTCCCCTGCCTTTTTAGTAAAAACAAACAAATAAATAAAAACAGATTGTGAGTGCTGCTACCCCAGCCCCAAACACACACACACACACAACCCATGCATTTTTCCAGAGTTCTTTGTCTCCATTTGTCATGCTGTCTGACAAACTGGCACATCAATGCTTTCAGGGAAACATTATTTTTTTAAATAACTAACAAAATGCTCCCTGTGTAGTCCTTGGTGCTCTCTGAGCCTTGTTGTTTCCTTGCAGACATTTCATTGCCAGACTAGGCAACATCTTCAGTGCAAAGAGGGAGTGGGCCTTGCTCTCAGTTTACATACCGTGGCTTGCCCTGCCTGTGTTGGCAGGGGTGTTGTTCTCTCCTTGGGAGTTCTTTGATTGGGCTGTTGTTTGCTGCTTGGTTGATTGCCTGAGTTAACAGTTCCTTGTTTAGGGTGTATTGTGCTGCTTGAAGGTTCATCTGGTGTTAATCCTAGTGTTGATTTTTGCATATCTAGGTGTTGATTGCTGGCAAGGGAGCGTACTGGTCTTTTGGCTTTTCTATTGTCTCTTTGCTCCCTTTTCTGTATTGAATATCAGCTTTGTTCTTGGGCTGTATTTATTATTTGTTTGTTTGTTTGCTAATTTATAACCCACCTTTTTTGGAGCACCTTGAGTGAGAAAATTCCATGGCCTGGAACCCACCTGGGAGAAGGCTGTTTCCCACAAATCCGGCAGACATAGGTAGACATCCCTGCAAAGATGCAAAAATGATGAAATACTGTATGTGCCATGACATCACAGTGAAAACTCCATTCTTTAGAATTTGCATCCTGATGTCGGACACAAGTACATATGTGTTGTGGTTTGTGTCATGATATCACAATGCACATTTTGTCATTTGGCTCCTTCTCTGCCCCCTGCCCACTGATGCCTATGCAGACAGATAAATCTGTTAGTGAGCTCTAGAGAGTTTCATGCAGTAGAAAATCCAGACAAGTCTTCTTCTATGCATCCATGAGATCAACTTGGCGTGTGTATCATGGTTGAAATAGAAGCAACTCGATAAATATTGCATACCAGGAAATCAGTGGTCCTGGGTTTCTCTTTGATGGAGCAAAATGCTGCTGGGAGGTAGGGATGTAGAAAGCAGTCCTTCAGAGAATGATCACCCACAGAAAAAATATGGACCACATAAATATGGGAGTCTTCTGTTTCTGTAGGGTTGGAGGGAAGACCGTTTCCTTAGGTGGCTTGCAAATGGATTTGCCTGAACTTTGTGATAGATGCGCAACAGCCTGTGTTGTGCAAGGAGCAGGACCATGTCCTGCTATAGATGCAAAATATCTGGTAAATGTGATAGTGGGAAGTGCTTCTATTCACAAGGCATCATTCACTCCACTGTTTCACCTTCCACAGTGTTATATTTCTCCTGTCAACCATTCCTATTTCTACTCATACTTCCTAAATAATTGGGTTTTTTTAGTCTGTTGATATCTCTCTCTCCATGTGCTACACATGGAGAGAGAATGTAAGTATTGCCGAAACAACATAACATCAGAAACAAGTAAAACCTGAAACCATTGCAATGTTCGACTTCATTTGCCTATTTTAGACTGCACTAATCCTTGCAATCCCTTCAACAAACAATTGCCTCCCTTTTGTTCATGAGTGCTACCGTTTTGACTACTGAGACAGAATTCACTAATAAATCTTTAAAAATGAGAGATGGGATAATCCGACAATTTCAGTTTTATTCAGGTGTATTCAAAGTGATGCAGACATTGTTTACTAGGGTTTTGTATTTTCTGATTTCTAATCTGTGATCTGATCCATATTGAAATCATAATGCTTGGGAGAGAAGACTAATCTTTTCCCATGTCTATTTTTAGGGGGGGGAAGTATCAACCCTCCATGCATGGACAGTTTTTTGTTTTTTTTAAATAAATACCATGAGCATTTTTAAAATGCCCTTGTTCACTCAAGGGGAATTGGTGTTCCCTTTAGAAAGGGGCTTTTGGAAAGATTTGGCATGGTCTAGAAGTATGTAGTAGACTGGCATTTAAGTTCATGTAGACCTCTGTTTTCTCATTTTCCATAATTTCATTTTCTCAGTCATAATCCATTTCAGCCCATTTCCACATCAGTTTACAAATTTGACCAAATCTATGTGGAAGTAGCTTTTTGTAATCCTACTCCTCATATACATACTACAGTAAGCACTTTCTGTACTAAGCACATTTTTGCAAGAGATTTTCCTCAGTACAATTCAGTTTTGCAGATACTTTTTCTTAATATTTACTTCTCATGCAATTTTTTTGTGCTGCATGAAAAGTGCTCATTTTGGTATTTAGCTGTATTCCACTTTGCATATAGTGGAGCACTGTAGATTTGGGAAGTGTGATTGTATAAGATCATATAACAGTTGACACTGAATGAATTGCTTAGCCATCCCTAGGTATTAGAGAAATCAATGCACATTACAGCCCTAATTGTTAGGTAACTTGCATGGACAAAAGCTTACTTTCTCCACAGATACATAATACAAACATCAGTGGTACATTAAGAAATGTACTATACTGTATAGCTGTTTAACCATACAGCAAACGTTAGAGGTACATGATGAAATATGAAGGGCATTCTACATAGCATCAGTTTGTTGCAGGCTTCATGTGTGTTAATTGCCATAGAAAAGTTGAGGGTTGGCTTTCATACATTGTTCATTAGCTGATAGACATGTTTATAATATGCTTTGGTAAACATAATGATTTTAAAAAGAGATGGAAAAGAAAAAGAAATGAAAATAAATAACAATTACAATAACATGGAGATCAGAGAGATCTAATTAGGCTTACCAGATCTGGGTTGCAAAACTCCAGATAGCCAGTAGATGGAAGCAGATTCAACATCTCATAGTCTTATTTAAGTTCCCATCACAATGTAGTTTCTACATGGAAATGGTTTCTCCTCCACAAAGACTAAAACCAATTTCTCCCCAACAGACTTTCACTGCAAAATGAGGACTTCCCTCTCCCTTTCTTGTCTCTTTCTGTAGTACTAAATTTCTCCCCTATTCCCAACTAAATTCCACAGGATTTCCCTTACCCTTCCCTAGAATAAACTGGTGATGAGGGAGGAAAGGTAGATTGCAAAGGGGTGCAAGGAGAAAAGGAATATGTACTCCCTGTAATCTCCATTCTGCTGGTGAATGGATATTGTTCAATGCAGTCCAAGCCATACTGTAACCAGCATAAAAGGAGGGCAAAACAAAACAAAACAAAAAATAGTATCCTATCCTATGATGAAAGAAGAGCATAAATTACAAGAAATGAAAACTAAATCAAATCAACTTTCAACTTGGGAATGTGAACTCTAAAAAATGGTATGATGATATTGAGATTTCAGAATATGTACCTGTTGTTTTACATATATTACGATTGCTGAGTTCCTTAGAACATTTCAGAACAGAAGTAAGATTGCATGTCACATCGTACTGAACTGGTTATGATTCTGCCCATTACATATTATTATATAGTATTACTGAGTGGCAATAGATATCCAATGTTTCAAACATGAGGTTTTTATGAGCTATGTCAGTGATTGAATCTGTGGCACATTTGCATGCTACTCAGTTGTGGACCATCTCTCCAAAGGGATGTGATCCTCCATATATAATTTCTTAGATTGATGCTACTTTGAGGTGACCAAAGAAACAAAAATAAGAAACCAAATAAAAATCTTAAAGAGATAGATGGAATTTTATTCTGTTGACATTTCATCATTTTTCATGAGCATTTGGGGTATCTTTGGTTTTTTAATTTGAAAGAGCTCATTTTTTCTCTTTCATTTTTCAGGTAGAGTTGCATAAAGTCTTACAAAACATGAATATGTATGTCCAGATGTATGGCAGATGAATTCAGTAATTTGATCCTCTAGGTTGTTCTGCTTAACTTTGTGTGGTATGACATGTAAGCCTGATTGCTTTGAAATTTCTAGAAGCTCGACATTTGTCATTTAAGAAAAACAATAAAAAGTCGGTGCCTCATACACAAATAAACAACTTCCTCTATAGGCCTGAACCTAAACAATTGTTTCTGAACAGTTCTGAGAGTATCAAAACATAAATAGTTTCAGTATTCTTTTATTTAAAAAAAATCTAATGTGTTGCAGACTGAAATGGATGGAAGAGTTTCATGAATATTTTTAATCCTATGAAAAGATTTTTTTTAAAAAAAAAAGTCAACTCCTTGGAAAAGATTGTGCATGGGGGTGGAGGATGGAACAAAATACAGAAGGAAGAGGGAATATATCCCAATGGTAGATGCATACCAGCCAATAGTCTCCTGACATGTCATGGGATAGAGAAGCCTGTTCTGATGAAATATCTCAGTCTTTTCTGCACCACACTGAAAGTAATGTATTCAAATTTGGGTGCTCATATGATTTCAGGAGTTGCCTTGGTCCTATGCTATATTTATAGAAACATGTATTCCTATCTCCATTCTCTTCAGCTAGGTTTCTCTGCAAGCAGAACTGAAATTAAATTAGAACATTTTATCTGTATAGATAAGCATAGACAAAGAAGATAAGGAATATCAGCAGATTATCTGGACCAAAAAGGAACTCTCCATGACCAACTCCTTGCTTGCTTTACTCTCATATAGCCAACTAGCTGAATCTGATTGACTACTTAATGCCATCCTCTTAATGTTATTTTTTCTAAAACAGAGAAGTGATAACAACAATGTACTTTATGGT
This sequence comes from Candoia aspera, assembly GCF_035149785.1. NCBI lineage: Eukaryota > Metazoa > Chordata > Lepidosauria > Squamata > Candoiidae > Candoia > Candoia aspera. Next base: position 190,941,244 of record NC_086154.1, read on the forward strand.
AAAAGAAAAGTTATTTGATCATCTTTCAAATGGGAATGTTTCCATTGAAAGCTGAATTCAGTATAATGCTCGTCGAATGTTTTGGTCATTGAAGACCTGATAGATTGGAATTGGTTGTCCCTTGGAGTCAGTTCCCTTGGAGTCAGTTGGCCTTATTTGTCCAAAATGATGTCATTATGCTACCAAATATGGCTTGCTACTTATTTTTACGATGTCACCTCTTTTACTATCTGATCCTAAAGATTCTGGAATCACTTGTTTGAGTAAACAGTGAAGAAAAGGTAAAGTGCAATATTTCTGAAACAATGTTGAAACAAGCAGCAGAGTAAATAAAATTGAACTTCATGAAAAACTAAGAGATGAGCTAGCTGGGAATTTATTTACCCTGAAACAGTTTTCCTGATCTTTTCCCCATTTATTCAAGTCAAACTGCTCAAAACAGCAGAATAAAACAAGTTAAACTCTTGTTTCTTTGTAGATGGAACTGTATAGATTTGGCTTTTTGTTCTCCAATTATTGAAATTCTTCAATAATGCTTCTAATTGTTAAGCCAATCTTGACTCAAGAGAGGGGAGATGACCCATCAACCCTTACAAATTATTCAGAGCCTGGCTGTTACTAGAATCATGAGTATAGAAGATATAAGACAGCAATTAGCATTCTGACGTGTTTCAGGATACCTACTTAATTCTCTTCAAGCCATAGGCAAAAATTAAATGCTTATTGAAGTTTGTGCAGATGTTCTAGTGCTTTGCCCTATTAATTGATTCAATTTGTGAGCCTCCAGTTATTCAAATTCTTTACTACATTTTATATATGATTCAATCAAGCTTTGTTCCCTTCAAACAAAACATAATTCAGACATATTTCTAATTAAGATTATTCATTAACTGGCTAATTCATCATTCTCAAATGACATAAATCAAGATTTCCATGGCACGTGTTTAGAAGAAGTACATTTTTGTTAATGTATATTTTATTGATTCATATGAAATATAGATAAAAATGTACAGCTTTGGATATAACTGAAGAAACATTATAAGGAGAACAGGCAGCAATTTTTGTATTGAGATATTGATGTAGTATATAAAGGACAGCTTGTTTAGATCTTATCTGCCTTAGCAGCCTATGTATTTTCCTGGCAAATGGGACAGTTACTTGGTATTTACATGTATTCACCTGAGTTCTGAAGCTATCTCTGTTATTATAGAAATTCATCATTCAAGCCACATATTTTTTTGAAAAAAAATCTTTTTAAATGTAAACAAAGGAAGAAAATAATAACAAGTTCCCTGCAAAATTTTACTACTGATACATTTGGAAGGATCATTTCACTGGTTTTAGAGATGAACATCTAGAATGGTTAATAAACACATATTCTAGGGTGAAACTGGTGACAGCTTTCGCCTTTCCACCCTTTCTTTTTGTAGTATAATCAGTGCAGGAAATGTTTTTCTGCTATTCTGATGATAGCAATACTGGTGTTTGCCTCTGCAGCTGCCTTAAACAATACCTTCTACACATTTGTTGAGAACAAGCTGTAATATTTCAGAATAAAACAAGTGCATATCCTAAAATAAAATTAGTAAAATAATCACCCTAAATCTCCCATCTTATTAAGTTTTATTTGTGCACAGTAGTAGAGCTCTGATAGACAAAATAACAAAAACAAGAACAATAAGAAGCAATGCAACTTTTCCTGAAAACAGCAGTGAACAAGAACCATTATACAGAATTGAACAGAAAGAACTTACCTTTAGAAGAAAAAAATAATCCAAAAGAGATGGTAGAAGCAGGTGGAAGAAATACTGGTTGCACTCATGTATATGAAAGCATTTTTCAACATGGGAATCCATAGAGGAGGAAGTGTGGGGGGGTCAAAATTTGCACAGTGGTGATCATGGCATCATGAAGGAAGCCCTGTTCCCTTTCTACATGTGTATGACATCACCACACATACAAAAGGGGCAGGGCTTCTATCACAATGCCATGCCTGCCATCTTTCAGGCCTTGACCCCTCCGGCAGACACTGCTGCTTCAGAACTGTAGAATGCATGCTTGTTCCCTAGAAATCTGGATTACTCAAAGAAACCGTTTTATACAGAAGGAACTTTAGCTTTTTCAAGCTAAACATACTTCAGACTTGCAGGACCAATGCAATTGGTTTAAATACCAATTAAAATGCTAAGATCTTTTTCAGTCTTGCTAATGGTTCCAAACTTTGCTTCAAAACGTATGTGTGCATAAGAACATATAGGAAACATATGCTTGCAAGTAATTCCAACATTAAAAACAACACTCAGCTTCAACATGAGTCCTGGGCATGAAAGGTTGACATATGGAAAGAGAATGGGATTATGCCTCTTAACCCTTGCCCAGCATTACATACTTTTCCTCCCAAAGATCTGTATATGTTTTGCTAAAGTTGGTAAATGGCAAACCAGAGTAAAAAATGTTTACAGAAATGGTAACTCTGTACTATCACAGTTGCCAACTGCATGGAAGCTTATGTGTAGATCTCCCTGATCAATGTGTGGACATTGAGGGCAGGGTGGACACTGGGGTGCAAATAGGATAAACAGTCGTGGTTCCCATCCATACCTGTGCAGAGGGCACATACACAATGCCTCATTTTACATGCAATTATACAGTAGTTGCTTGGCATGCTTAACACACACCCTGCTTGTGGGTTCTGCATCTCCCTTGATGTCTTTCTCTATCCATCTCAGAATGCATTTTGTGGCAAATACTGTACATGTACTGCATATCTCTGAGATAACCAATGGCTTTTTGGAACAGCAAGTGAGGAATAGGCAAAACAGTAAGCATGTATGAATATGAAGACATACACTATTTCTCCACATCGCATAAACACCTTTCAGAACTACAGATAGTCTTCATTTAGCAACCACAATTGGGACCGGCAACGTGGTCATTAAGTGAAGTGGTCACTAAGTGAAACTGTAACTGTGCTTACAATCTTACTTCAGCTTTCCTTTGCTTTACAAACCTATGAAGGTTGTAAATGCGAGGACTGGTCACAAAGTTACTTTTTCATCACCATTGTCACTGTGAACAGTTACTGTTTGAGGCAGTTGCTAAACAAGGACTACCTGCATTTTCCTTCCATCACAACTACCTTACAAACATGAATAGATCCCAGACAAGGAAACCGATGAATCCAGAGGAAAATTTATTTTATCTCAGTGACAGAACTTGGTACGTGATAGCATGGCCTCTGTTCCATCTGACAAGGACACCTAGACAACCAATATTTGCTGGAAAATTAACTGCTCAGCACTGTTGTGAAGCAGCTCCTTCTGTTATTGTCTGATTACTGACACATCTGCTCTCAAGTTTCTCTTCCATTTCTCCCACATTCCCATGAACATATCTCCGTTCATTTTTTTGTATGAATGGCTACAGGGTGGGTAGCAATTTTTAAATAAAGCATTAATTCTTTGCAAGCACTGAGATCTACAAATAAAATTAGCCAATACATGGAAGATATTAAAAAAAAATTAAACATAATCCAAAACATCCAGCCGCTATACTGAGTGCTTTGTTCCATTTGTGGTGCTGCTAGGTTACTTCCAGCATGAAGGAAGCTTAAGAACATATATTTTACTCAACTTGAAAATGCCCCACAATGATTACTCAATTACCTTCTTTTCCATCTTGGCAACAACAGCCAAGATCCCCAGAGCTTCCAAGTACTTCTCCAGCAGATGATCAGCCCTTTCTCTCAATCAATCTTTCTTCCAACTGTGTTCTTCTCTGCCTTTTTCTCTGTTTGCAGCTTCTTTTCTCCTCCCTGAGATATGTGACTTAACTAATCAAAATAAAAATGCCAATAACTCTACGGATTTAAGGTGAGAAGACTTGTGGGAGAAAAGTGTGCCTTTTCAGTGTGTTAACTCTCTCCTTGGAATCAAGTTCTGTCACCGCTTTAGCCTCTTAGAGTAAATTAACCCAGTTGTGACAAAGTGATGCTGGCAGGGATGAGCAATGTGTGACAAACAAATGGCCAAGAATGCACAGAAGCAGATGGAAGGTCTCAAGTTGCCTATCTTGGTACTAGAAGAATTATACAATGTGGAGTTTACTCTATTTGGGCAAAAATCTATACGTTGTATAGAAGCACTATTAGCTTGCTAAAGTTATTTTTAGCTTCCTTTTTGTTGTTGTTTCAGTCATTACTGATTAAGTATGCCTTTGTACAGATGCACAGATACATGCACAGTCATATGCAGTTGCTGTCAAACCAACATGAATAGCTTCTACCAACATAATATTTTTGTAATATCTGATTGTTAAAAATATATACATGAGGCATGAGAGAGCAAGTAAGCCTTCTTGACCCACTGCCTATCTTTAAAGTTCCTTTTAGCAGATGGGTGGCTACACACACAAAGACACAGACTAAATAAAGCAGCATCAGTTATCCCCAAATAAATGGTACCTGCTTTCAAGCACAACTTATTGCCAAATATTTTGTCTTCTTTCATCCCTACTACCAAGTTTTTTTTTCATTTGCCACATTATATGATGATGTAAATTCCCTTTCCAAAAAATTAAAAAGTACCACAATAAGGATTGGTGTATGGATTGCCCACAAAGAGTTATGAGTTCAAACTCTAGGCTTACATAGCCATATCAATAGCCTGCAGTGTAACTTAGGGCACAACTGCAGAAATCCAAATTAACTCCACTTTCACTGCAATGGTATCGCTGGGGAGTGGTTCATATCTTGGCGGCTTTCTCCCCATGCCCTGTCATGTGAATGACTGTCATACCTCTGTGAACAAACCTGCAGCACAGCCAGTATTGAATCTGAGTGGTGTTTCTGTATTTCTTTTTGATGAACAGAGCAATTTACTGATTTTCAGTCTCATAATAGCTCCTAGTATTTTTGATTTCCTATAACAATTTTCTTAATTTGACAGGACAATGTAACTTTCAAAAGGCTGGCCAAATAAGTTGATCCTTTTGATTAGAGATGTGTTGAACAGAATAGAATCCATTTAAATTGACAGCAAATTATTTTGACTTTTCCCTTAATGGTTAATTTATACTGCAAGATTAGTATGTTAATTTATACTGTCTTGGCACAATTTATACACTGGATGTGTTGGTTTTAATTGGGCAAAAATTAAGTTTGTTTGATTGCCTTATAGAAGCTAAGAATTATTCATGTTGAAAAATCTTCCTCTTATAGAACATTTTACCAAACTAATGTGACCACTAGAGATTTCTGATTAGGTTCACAAGGAAAATCAGTCATATTTTTGCTTTACTGAAGTTTCTTCCCCCACTCCTACTTTGGAAACTTAATCACTCCATTTGGGGGGGTGGGGCAAGAGTGTTTTGTTTATTTTTTTATATCAAAGCTATTATATTGAAACAACTAGAACGAATGCATATGGGAATTTCAGTCGTATCATCCTATGGTAACAAAATGATTTTCAGTGCATGTCGGTTCAGAAGTGGGGCTTGTTCCCAAGAAGATGTGAAAAGGGTACAGCATTTCATTCCACTAAAGTAAGAGGAAGAGAAAATTGGAAATTCTCTTAGTCTTAGAAATCACTGCCCTTATGATTTCATGGCCAAAAAAGTTCCTGGAATGAATAATCAATGAATTAGAGGAAGACCAATACAATATAGTTGGAAGCCCTAGGTTTCAACCAGGGTCTCAGAGAGACATTGTAACAATCTAACAAAAGACAGACACAATTTGGATTTTATTTCTAGCTATATTCACAGGGCTGTCCATGGGAAACTTAAATATTCATGGCCATGCAATCAAAACCTTGTCCTTTTATATGTGCAGCAGATGTAGAAGGAAGATGGGCTTTGATTGCATAGCCTTTTTTGACCCCTCCCTGTGGACACCCCTATATGTTCAAGATATTTTGTAATTCTGTGTAGCACAACAACCAGAAGGAAGTCTTCTGAAAAATAAATCATGTTCAGAAATTCTTGAATTTTTGGAAAAGAAAAGGCAGGTTACAAAATTTTAAAAATATTAATGGACATCTCTAGAGCGCCATGTGTTCCATGTTTCTCATTACTTGTAACATCCCCCATTGTGGATTTTTGATTTATAGCCTCAAATAGCCTCCAACATATAATAGAAGATCTTTAATTAAATCCCCAAAAACTCACATTAAGGGATAAATAATAATCCATCAGCCGTTTCATTCTCTTATAGTATCCAAGGGGAATTGACAGTCTTAATCACTTCAGCCATTTATACCTTCATTTTAGCTCTATTTCAGTCAAACCATTTAGTGGAGTTTATCAAAATTACAGTATCTTTTTTTAATCACTCGTCTGGAGCTGTAACACAGAAACTAATTTCTGGTGCTGAATGGAATATCTGAGAAGCGCAGACTTCAGTAGCAAAGGCACATTAGAATGAAGAGTTACCTGCCACTAACTGATATTTGTCTCCGTAATGAGCGAACCAGTCAAAGAAATGCATACATAATAAAATTAGGAGCAACCAGCAGCAGAAAGAATAAGGCACATGAGATGCTGGTGCTCCTGTGGTCAGAGTCCTTCTGCTTAGTAAGCTTGGACTGCTTTACCCAACTACCTACAACACCTTTTGTAGTGTCAGTTGAACACCTAGCCTGTTGCACCAAGACAGGTGGAACCATTCTTTATGCTGCTTATCAGAGAGTAAAAGGCTTTGTTTAACCAGGGTAGACTCCAGGATAGACAATGTGATAGGGGTAAACTTAGAAGTAACTATTAAACGCAATGGCACAGATGAAGAATGTCGACCTAGTAATCACAGATGGCTCCTATTCAGTGTCAGTCTGTACGGTATTAGTTCCCTATTTCTAAAGATGGCAAGAAAGATCATACAACTGTTTTTTTGTGATCTCCAGATTCTGTTCTGCCCTGACTGCATCACATATAGCAGCATCACATAAAATTGTATTCCAATTCTCTATTTATACCGTGCTAGAATAATATAGCCTACATTGCCGTTAAACAGCAAACAGGAACAGGGGACACGCCATTCGTAACAGCTGCTGCTAGCACTTTGCCATCATCATAGGCGTGCTAGAAACAGAGCAATAGCTCAGGCATTGCTATTAGAAATGTCCAGGGTTATTACTAAGATTATTATTTCCTTCAGGACTGTACTGGGAGAGTTCTATGCTTCTGAATTATATACAGTTCTTTTTCACCCTCTCGTTCTATTCAGCAAAATATGCAGTGGTGGGATCAAGGCAAAACTGCTTCCAGTTTATACACTAAACATATACATGCATACTTCCATGCCTACTCATGTAGCATGTACGTACAAGGCCCCTAAATGATAACATACCGTATTTATTTAGTGCCACTACTCATGTACAAATAAATATGACTGATTTTATTAAAATCACAATTTTCCCCCCAACACTATAATTTCAGGGAAAGCAGGATGGATCTTCACTATTTGTGACTAGGCAGGTGGTGGAGTGTTCTCTAAAGCGTATGTATTTAGCACAGTCATTAAATTTTACACGGCACATATGCATGTGCTTCCAGGGGTGCAATGAAAATTTATGCTTGTGTTTTACATTTTCTGTTTTCTGCATCTGCCTCTTGTCAGCTGTATATAAATAGAAGAAGCAAACATCAGGGCAGGTGTAGCTTCTGCATCTAATAGCCTGTTCCTTTGACCCTGAAAATGTGCTGAAATTTGGAGATTGTCATACAGGAAGTTATTTGGAGCATTTGTACAGTAGATGTGCAACTGCTTTATCACCCATAACGCATAGCCGTATAATTTCTATATGCCTTACAGATCAATTCTTGTAAGTTTGGGTAGGGCCATAGAATTTGAGTAGAAAATCCAGGAGAAAAAAACATAAAGAAAAACTTAAGTTGATATTGCCATTCCTATTACATTTTTTTCTTAGCTGCCATTTTACTGTTTTAAAAGAGTGGTTTGCTTTTTCCATGATTGCTGTCTTTTACATTTCCAGGAAAACATGTGCAAAGGAGTGAAAAATTGATTTTAGAAAACATGGAACAGATTGTTTCTAAGTAGTTAAGGTATTAAGAATTTCAGATTAAAAGGCACAATCAGCAACTAAACTTTTTCAGCGTGCTGGTATGGTAGGATGCTCTTGGATAATGTCTAATTTGATATCAAAAAGTTAAACGTATAGCCATGCATATGCATTTTATAGGGCTTTCATAACCAACAGAAATATAAAGATTAAAATTCCTTGGGGACTTAAACTGTGTGAATTATCATACCTATTCCAGTCAGAATGTATTTGATCAATGTTTTGCAGGCTAATAAGTTAAGACTCAATAGTTCACAGCTCCACAGGCTTCCCAAATGTTCTGACACAGTTTTTAGTTTAAAAACAAAAAAGACAAAACATAAAGTATATGTTTTGAAAGAAAAATAAAATAAAACACTTGGAGAAAATAGTTTGAAGAAGCACATATTTCAACATTTGTTTAAATAAATATTTAAATTCATAAGTACATGTATTCATTGTAACTTTTAGTTAGATTTCTGCTAAATATTCATATTAACAAAGAACTGGACAAAAATAGGTACATGAATTTACTATACTTTTTAGTTGAATTTCAGTTAAACATTAAGATGAATGAAGAACTGGACAAAAGGTTACATAGGCAAACTCACATAAAAATGATACTGAATAAAAGCAAAATACATTAATCTGCCAAGCTAACACCATATGGTCACTCATTCACCAAAAGCAGTTCAGTGTGTAAGGGACATTCATCTTTGCATACCACCAAACTGTCAGATACTTTCTGAAATCCTATTATAATACAAATACTTGTTTCATTACAATTAATGGGAGATATGAATCAATGAATTTTAATTACATGGACTTCCATTGTTCCATACTAGGGTGTGGCTATGGTGATTGGCTGGCCTAGAAGAAACTCTGCCATCTATAGAAATAAATAAAGTATATTACGATAATCAAGTAATTAAAAAATTAGCAGTCCATGTTGTCTATTGATCGTGCCCATGACTGTCAACAGTTGATGTCAGTTGAGTTCTTTGGAAGTGTATTGGTGAATCTAAATAATCAATGTAATGAATCCAGCTACATTTTCTCTCTAGTTCTAGATCTAAAAACAGTCCAGGCTGAAAACTTGTATATTTTTTCCTAAGGGTAACTCACTAATTTCAACTGGGCTTTCTTTAGAATGAATGAATGTTTATGTATATGTATATGTATATAGTCAGTCAAAATGCGGCATTTTGGGTATAGTTTCTGGTTGTCTTCCTTTCATAGCAGAGCCAGAAGAAATACAATGGATTGAGTTATATTGATTCTTTGAAATGAATTTGAAGACAGCTCCTCACCAAGTTTTAAAGCAGCTTTGCTATTCAATAGAGCAAGAAGCAGCAATTCTATAGATGACACCAGCCTTGCAAAACTGTAAACATACTTAATGTTTTTACCCTCAAGCAAAGCCATGGGGTTTAACTATGAAGTTTCATTTTAATTTCATTTTTTTTAAAAAAGAAGAAAGCTCCTAAGAGACAGCTGCAAAGTTGGTTACAAAATTGCCCTTCAGCAAATCTTCGCATTACACTATTCATTTCAAAATCAATATGACACTTCTACAAACTGAAGTGTCAAGCTGAGCAATACAGATTTAAGGCACTCTTGGCTATAATGTTATAATAAGTGTGTTCTTCTTATACTATCAAGGCTTACATTTATCACCAAAATGTTTTAAATCTTAATTAATTAAAACATAATAATTTCTACATGAAATCCATAATGTTAAAGCAAGTCACTTTTTTTAACCTAAAATACAAGGACTGATATTGCTAATTATTTGACCAATACCTATGTGTGTTTACTGATTCTTGAATCCTATTCAGTAGAAAGACATTTGCAACCAAGGGAATGTTCAAAGGATTGAAGATTTATTTCTAAACTTATATTCCATTGAAAAAATAGAACGTAAATTAGCTAGCTGTTTCATTAATTTCTGGGAGATTTAGTCCCATCTTCTCCTAAGCACCTTGCCTGGCTCATATTCTACAAGAACAATCTATACTGTTTTATGCATTCATTCTAACAATGCAAAAGTTGCAGGATTTGCTTATGATGAACAAGCCATATGGCCTACTGCCTACAACTAGGAATGCTAGGTTATAATCATAGATTTCAATTATTTGAACTTTTGTTTGTAAAAATGCAAACAATTTCTTGGCAAAAGCAAGTTAGGTATATAGCAGCATTGTTATCCACAAGGAGCCAGAGAAGAAAACTGCAAGACTTTTACTTCCCAATTTAATTTTATCTCAAGATCTGTACAATAAAGACATTTGTATGTTTGCTCAGAAATAAGTCCCAGTGTGTCCAATATACTCAACATTGGACTCCAGCTATAAGCTTCATATTTTTAAAAGCCAATAATAGAAAGGAAAAAAAAGTAACATCTACTTTGACTTGAGCTTGACCCCTAGTGATTTCATGAGCATATGCAGATAGTTTTATTTGCATCAGTGCAGAAGTGTTTGTCATTGTCCTGGTGATGACCACTTCTCTGAAGCATGTTTTTGAAGTGTGCAAAGTTCTAGAATTTAGTATTCTTTAAAGAAATTACATGCAAGGTTCAGAGCAACCCTAAATCCTAAATCAAGTTAATGATATGCCCTACCTGCAGGCAAATAATTAAAAACCAAAAGGAATCCTTACTCTTGAGTTCCACTTCATTCTCCAGGTCAAATCATGCTAAGCTAGTTTTACTTTTCTTTCTATCCTTTTGCTTTAGCTTTCCTTCCCCACATCAATACTTGTTACTTTGTGCTTGGTATACTTATAGCCCAAAGGAAAGATACAGCTTCATGTTCCCCCTCTAACTTTTACAGCCAAAGACCCCACTTAGTTGCTTCTCCCCCAAACCCCTTGCAAAGGACTGTTAAAATGAAAACCCTTTTATCCCCATAGGACAGTGTTTCTCACCGTCAGCAACTTTAAGATGTGTGGATTCTAGCTACCATGCTGCCTGGGGAATTCTGGGAGCTGAATTCCACACATCTTAAAGTTACTCAGGTTGAGAAACACTGCTATAGGAACGTTGTTCTGTTGATACGGTTAGATTGATTTGACTAGATATTTAATATCAGGGTCAGGAAAGGAAAATATCGCTTAAGTTTTCTTTCTCATTTTTCTTTCAAAATTTTAAGAGTTTCCCCCTCTTTCTCCATGTTTTTTTTTCTTGCATTTTAGAAAATATCTGCATTCTTCTTCTGAATTTTAAGAAATACCTGTATTCTTTTAGAAAATGTCTGTTACATTTCCCAGCTTCTCTTTATCTCTCTTGCCTATATACAGTCCATATCTTAAAATTTAATAGGAAGGAACATAAATTATGTAGAATTAGGTCATACAGTGGAATGCTAACACATTAACCACCTGATTTGGTTTTAGGGACATTAAAGGCACTTGTAAAATTAGAGGCCTAATTTTGTTAGACACACCCATACTTCCAACATGTTTCAAATAGTTAGGCTATGTTTTTCTTGGATCATTCAGCTGGATACTTGATTTCTATCTCACCCAGAAACAACTTGAGACAAACTTATATAAAGTAATACACTGTATTAACACTGGATGTTTAGTGAGTATAGATTCCAACACTGTCATGAGCAAATATGACATATATGACAAATGCTGTATGTCAGCAAGTCTGGCTGCATCAGATGAGACAAAACCATAACCAGGCATCCACCTTATTTGATTCAGAAGTGTCTATGAAATATCCAGTTCTAAGTGGGACTGCTACCCCAAGGCAAGATAAATCTCGGTTTTAATCCTGTGGAGAATCTGGAAAGACCCTGATATAAAGAAAACATGTCTGCAAAAATTGACACATCTCTTGCCTAACTATCCATGTGGAAAATCCCTGGATTCAGAAGAAAGAGGTGCAGCCAGAACCAGTAGCTGCATGAAGCTCAGGCTGAGGGACCTGCAAATTTAATCACAGCATTAATGTCAAAGGGAGTTTGATTAACTCTTTGCCTATGAAACATTTTTCACATTAAATTCCACAGCTCTCAGCTGCTTTCCCAGTCACAGTGGGGGGGAAAAAGAGAAATCTGAAGCCCCTGATTGCAGTTTTGATTGCAAAGTGACCCACAAGGAAAAGGATTAATCACTTCTTCCATTTGTCCATTGCTGTAATCAAATTCACAACTTGCCTAAGCCTGCATCTGAGGCGCACAAATCAAAGAGAATTCATTCACATGTCTCTTTGCATCCTGTGTATTATGAGCCTTGAACTGGTTGCAGAGGATCAGATGCAGACCTGGCCAGATTGCTTCATTTCTATTGCAGGATAAAGAAACAAAACTAACCTGTGCATTTAGGCAAAGCCTACCTGTGAACACACTGCAGGGTAGACCTTCACATATAGATTACACACACACCAAGTGAGTATTTCAGCATACTGATTTGTGCCACTAACCTCTCCTTCCATGGCATTTCTCATTTGTCTAAGAAAGTGATTGTTTCTTCAGCTCTTCTGGTGTTCATTGATTTGGGGTGGGTGGGTGGAATACTGAACCATACTATTTTTTTCCCTTGTAATGTATTACTCCCTTACCATTATGAAGTTACTTGACAGGTAGCCATTAACAAAAATTGCTTGAGTGTGCTTTACAATGGTGGGGGTGTGAACAAGAAAATATAAGTGAAATCCTCTTTTATGATGACATTAATGTATGGGTCAGAAGCTGAAAATACAGGCCTAGGGGAGGAGAAGGGAGCGAGGCTATTTGTCCATGCTACTAGACTGATGGAAACTTGAGGACTTGACAAACATGCTGCCAGGGTATTGCTCTGAGAGGTTCGTAGATGTATTCAAGATATACTGTTCTTCTATTACCAAATAATCCATTTACATTTCTTGACAGTTGTTTAAGGTGTATTCTGGTTAGAGTGATGCTAACGGTAATTATTCATGTCTAAGCCACATAAAAACTGTTCCTTGTCTTACTTTTGGCAAAACAACAAAGTAAACAGAAATCTTTCTTTGTGTGTATGTTTCAGTGTGTGTGGGTTATTACCCAGTCTGGACTTCAAATTGCAGTACTGCCGTTCATCACAGGAATTCTTCTTGGGAATCCTGGGAGTTGAAGTCCAACACATGTAGAGGGTAGCAGGTTGGAAAAGCCTGTTTTATAATGTTCCATGTATTTTCCCATTCTCATATAGCTCACTTTGTTGCAACATAACACTTTATTTTATCATTTTATCATTTTATCAGACTAACCAATGATAAAGATACCCATGTCATACCTATTCTGGAAGATTATTGCAACTTTAGCACTGGGGCATCCATAGGGGTATCAACATTGTCAAAATGGCAGGTGATGAAAGATCCACCCCTTTTTATGTGTGTGCAATGCGTGTGCAGCATGTTAAAAGGGAGCAGGCTTCTAGCACCCTGTTGCACCTCCCTTTTTGACACTGTTAACACCTCTGCAGATGCCCCCGCTTAAGGCAGCAGTTTCCATGAATCTTGAAGGGAATCCTGTGATCAAGATTCAAGAATAGCCACAACAGAAAACACTTCTGACCCCTGACCCTTGCATGTCCTCTACTGGAGCTAAAGCAACAGAAAATCAATCTGTACATGCCTGTTGGAGGACAGAACAGGGTCCTTTGTAATGCTCCTCCACTTATGCCCATTTTGTTATATTTACATATGAATAATAAGTTATCCATCAATAATGAAGGATAATACATTAAATAGATCATGAAAGAGTTCCAGGCTTTAGATCAGTGTTTCTCAATCTTGGCAACTTTAAGATGTATGAACTTCAACTTCCAGAATTCCTCAGCCAGCCTTGCTGCCTGGGGAATTCTGGGAGTTGAAGTCCACACATCTTAAACTTGCCAAGGTTGAGAAACACTGCTTTAGATTTTCACACAATGAAATTTGTCAACAAATATTTTCAAAAGTCAGCTATTTCAAGGAGAAAGTGATGCAGAAATTGTCATTTTTATTGAAAAGTGCCAAAATCTGTATGCAAATTAGTAGCAGTGGTAAGAAGATCATTCAGAAGACAAGGATGGGAATTACTAGTCAAAGTACTATTAGAGGTATTCACAAAGGGATTACATCACTGTACTCATTTTTGATCTTAATTTCATTTTCACTCTCATCATATTTGAGATGTATTACAGTTATGACATATTTGAGACGTATTACAGTTATGACAAGCTGCTACTCAAAGTCCAGATTTTAGCACAACTAAAACCAAGGTGGATTCTAGAACAATATACTCCATCATCTAATTAATAAACTCAATGAATAACAGTCAATTGTTGATGAATTTTGCTTGAGAGGAATCCACATTTCTGAAAGGACTTTGCATGCTCTTTCAAATTTAACTACAAGAGCAGTGTTAAATTGTAGCAACCCTTATCTTTTTATTCTTTCTTTGTGTATTAAATTGATTTGCATAGAAATGTGAGAGACAGTATATTTGACCTGGTCAGGCAATAACACTTTTAGAGCATTACTTGAATGAAGGGCAACATGGATGGGAAGGGGGTCTTTAGGTGGCACAGCTTCTCTCAGTGAATAATAACTTCTTTTGCAAAGAAGTTATTCTATCCATGGTAACTCTGGTTGCACCAAGACTAGGACTGTAAAATATATAGTGACCCCTCAGAAACTTTTCTGCAATGCATGAGAAGCTGGAAGAGTTATGTAATTTCTGGAGCTAGCCAGGTTAAATGTATTGCCTTTCAGCCTCTAAATTCCCTGCTCTGAGAGTGTAGTAAACATTGCTTCTCAGTGGACAACTGTTTGTATCTCAGCCTCATTTCCATCAAGAATTGTCTGCATCCCATGCAGATGTATGATCCTTTTTTAGAGTCTGAAACTTTGTTAGCCAAAGCCTTCCAGTAGTACATGAACAAAACTATATAGATTAATGAGTTCTATGGATGGTTCAAGAACTCAAACATGAACTGATTTAATCCGCACCTATTAGGCTAAAATACATATTGAAGCATCTACCAGTTTCCACCATTCCTGAATGTTCTGATGCAGCTCTCAGTTAAAAAAAAACTATCAAAATACTTTAGATATTCATAATTTAGGCATGTTCATTTAAAAATATGCATTTAAATAGGAAACTCCATGCATTTTTGAAATGCAGATTAACACGGAAATGCAGTCCTTCCATATTTCAGTCCTTCCAGACTTATGAGAGAACACAAGAAACCATGCTGTCTCAATTATACTGATTCATCCCTCCTTAAGGATGATCACAATGGAAACAAAGCAGGGCTTGGTTGGACAGTTCCAACAAGTTGAGGATACAGCAGTAACGTGGGATCAGCTATGTGCATTTATTTGTGAATCTGAATATGGGCAGGGAGCCATCAGCGCATCAGAACATGCCCTTTCTGGCCAGTGGATGAGACAGAGATGATTTCTCCAATCACTGACCATCCACCACACAGCAAAAATGCATCAAGCTGCTGCTGAGATTTGTCCCTTCCCCTCTATAAAAAGAATGTTAAAAGCAGCCATTTTCTTTTGATTGTTGTGAACCACCAAGCACCTTATGTTGCTACATTTAGACTTTAGCTAGTCCTGATGTTTCACCATCATGTTGGGAACCCAAGAGCTAGGAGAAAAAATATGGCAGACATGCCTTCCAATGGCCACATGGAAATGTTAACCCAATAAATCCCTGTTACTTTTATGATAACTGGAATAGGCACAGTAAACTCAAACCATGAGCAGGGCTGTGGCCCATTTTGAAGCAGCTGTAGGTTGAGTCATGGCAACTGGATTTCTTTGTTTTTGGTTGAAACGTTTTGCTGCTTGTCCAAGCAGCTTCTTCAGTCTGGGCAAAAGTTGGTAAGGGGACCCCATATATGTCTTCCAGGGTGGCTGCATTGTCCCTACACCTGAATGGCTTGTTAATTGTGCCATGGAGGTATGGATTGTCTTTGGGATGTCTTACTCCTAAATCCCTTGTTCATCCCCAAGTGGATCATTAAGTGTGGCCTTCCTGGTGAACTGGTGGTCTTAATCTTCCTGGGGACTAATGAAAGAGCAGCATGAAAAATGGGGGACAAATTGTGTCCTCCACCTCTATTGAGGGAAGGATTTTCCACTTCGGGATGAATGGATTCCTTAACCCCTCTCTCAAACCACCTATCTTCTCTGTCCAAAATGTGAACATTATTGTCCTCAAATGAGTGTCCTTTTTCTTTAAGATGAAGATAAACTGCTGATTCTGGTCCTGTGGTGTTACTCTTCCTGTGTTGGGCCATCCTCTTGTGTAAAGGCTGTTTGGTTTCTCCAATGCAGAGCTCAGAACACTCCTCACTGCACTGGATCATATATGCAATATACCTTACCAACCTTTGCCCAGACTGAAGAAGCTGCTTGGACAAGCAGCAAAACGTTTCAACCAAAAAGAAAGAAATCCAGTTGCCATGACTCAACCTACAGACAATTCCACCTGGATGACTGAGAATCTTCATTGACATTCTGAAGTGGCCTGTGGAACCTGTTCAACTCATGATAGGTTTGATCCTTGCAGTTCCTGATCTCTGCCTGCAAAACAAATACCCTAATATAATTCAGGAGGCTCCATCCTAGGGAAAGTGGATCAAAATACATAGGGTCACTGGACAGCAGGCAATATGACTTGGTTAAATATTTTAGCTAATGCTCACAGATTCCCCAGTGGTAGTTACACTGTTTTAAGAGAACACAGACATAAAACTGACACATATGGTGCAATGCAGGTTCTTAATAAGGAGCTGCCAATACAATCACAACTATATAAATGCTCAAATATCTGCTTTCCGGCTTCTTTTGCAAAGTCAGCTTCTTTGTTTCTACCATATGTTTTGAATTGCTTCTTATTTAAGTTTCTACAAACTTCAAGCATTCTGTGAGATATTTCCATGTTTGTCTCTTGACATCCTCAATTTTGTCAGCAACCCAAACTTCTGGCTCAAATTATGTTTGAAGCATGGCAGTTTTGTCAACTGAAAGTTGAGCTATGTAACAAATGCAGGCCAAGGCTGTAAACATATGGTCTCACATCTTGAATTCATTGAAAAACACTACTGTGGTTTCCTTATATTATTAATGTGCCATCCAATTCAAATCCAGGCCATTTGGGCAATCTCAGGTTCACTGCTTTTAAGCAGTTGTTGTCCCACATAATGATACTGTGGGCAGTTTGACCAGTCTCCACAGTTGGCTCTTAATAATATTGCTTTAATTTGCTTGAAGTGTTATACTAGATGGACAATTATGACAAACACATACTTGTTGATGAAGAGCAAACACTCCATGATACAAATAACCAATATTGAACGGATTAATGAATGATGAAAGAGATATTGAAGAGATCTTAGGCATTCTGTCTCTTCCTCTTTCTGCCAGTCTCTGTCCCCACCCCTTTGTTATTTGATGTGTGAATCACCATATCAATCAATCAATCAATCAATCAATCTCTTTGGGACATCTTTATTAAAGTTTCCCATGGTTCTTCTTAGTAGCATACATATGCTCAGGAGCATATGAACTGTGGGAAAGTATATGCCACATTATTGTTTTACTATTGAACCATTTGTGATTGTTCATCCATGCAAAGTGAATATTTCAATTATGTCTTTAATTACCATCAAGTAACTTATTCAGGTGCTCCATACTCGATCCAGATAGAACTGTTTTGGTAACTTCATCTGATCTTTATAGTTTCAGAAGGAGGCATTCAGATATATTTCTTTATGAGTTTAGAACCTAAAAAGAAAACCATTTGGTTTATAAACAATGCACAGCTTAGAAGATGCATAATTCAGCTCTACTGATATAAAGTTTCTAATTCTATCTTCTTTCTTTCTGAAAAAAAGAAACTTGGTTAATGGCTAGTTAAGGTTTTAAATTGTAGTAGATAATTAACTGACTCCTGTAGTTTCTTCCTTCTGTATCCTACTATAGTCTTTATCTGTGTTCTTCCTAAGATGATTTTTAGCTGCCATTGGTGGCTTCATTACATGCTTGGAGTCTATTTTTATGACTCAAAACCCACATAGAACATTACAAAATGCTAGCAGATTTTTATACCTGGACCCTGGGGCATATCTTTAAAAGACAGTGTAAGTTTATTTATCAGAAAGGCATTCTGGGCAACTATTTATTTTCTTCAACACATTTTAGATTTTCTATGATTTTGAAGATACTCAGCAAACTAATATACCCTAACGTATACTTTCCAATTTCTCAGTGCATACTTGTTGTTTCTTGTTGCTTGAGAACAAGTGTCCTGCAAATTTAATATTGTTAAATAAATATGTAAATATTTGTTTACCTCTTAAGTGGTTTAAGTGATAAGTCAGAAGACCTACCATACCTGTAGTTGCTCGGAATATGGCAAATATACTATGTTCAACCTACTTTCCACTGTGCCTATGAACACTCAACATTCTGTAAAGTGTCATCTTCCATTAGACCGCTTGGTAATGAATTAATTCCTCATATAACAGGCAAGGGCATCTGCAGAGGAGGGTCAAAAAAGTCAACATGGTGGTTATAACTGCATGATTGAAGCTTTGCCCCTTTTTGTATGTGCATCACATGTGCAACACATGTAAAAAAGGAAGGGCTTGGAACACACAGTCATGGCTGCCATCTTGACTTCTCTGAACCCCTCTGTAAGAACTGACACTTTGGGTTCCAATAATGACCTGACTCATGCACAATTGAAAATGGAGAATTCAGATTTATTGATAATGTGTACAGATCAAGAGAAAAGCTGCAAATGGAAATTCCTGCCTAAACTACCTAATTAAAATGAATAGACACCCAATTCCCACCCCCCCTTTACACCTCTTCCTACCTAATTCCAATGGTTAGGCATGCCAAGCACAGATGTCTCTGCTGGTACAACCTTGATGTCTCCCCTTAGCCCAAACAAGATAGTTTCTCACTCCTTGAAGTTCCCCCTCCCATCTGGTTCTTGACACACATTAGCTCATCATGGCAGATGAACACGATCAGAAGATTCATCATTCATCTGATTGTGGAATCTGACACCCTCCCCTTGCAACCATCCCTGACAACAAGATTTCTGCCACCTTAGCTAAATATAGCTAACAGGTAAAAAGTTTCTGCAGTACATGCTTTGAAAATCTATTTTATATACATAGTTATGATGCTGTTGTAGAGGGATGAAAGCTTTGTTCTTATGAAACAAAATTCTAGGCACAGCAAGTCTTTTGATTAAGAGGTGGGTGAGTCATTCATATATATATGTATGTATGTATGTAATAAATGCACCAAGACATAGGAACAACATAAGCTGGATTAGTAAAAGCAGAAAAGTGTGTGTGATGAACAACTTTTTTATATGGTGTATCTTTCTGAAGTTTAGCTGGAAGAAAGCCAGCAGCAGCATGAGCAAAATCAAATACTGCCTCCGGATGTTTAGGCCAGAAATTGTTTGCCTGGAAAAGCAATGCAAGAGATTTCACCTTTCCATGTTGTATTTGTTGTCTTTTGAGGCTTTTCTTAAAATATTTCTATCCCTGGATGGATGGATGGATGGATGGATGGATGGATGGATAGATAGATAGATAGATTTAATTCCTGATATACTGCTTGCAAGCTGATTGCCCCATCCAGCTTTTCCTACTGTATTTTGTAATCTATGTATGGCAGGGTTCCTATTTTTTTTACTAAAATTGTAGATAAGTATCCATTGTTTCATGAAAAAAAGGACTATACGTTGGATCTAATGTCTTCACATGTTGTTCAAAGGAGGAAAATTGTATGATTCAAGAGATGTGAGGTGGTAGGCAACCTGGAAGAAGCCACACGGCATCAGAAACAGAACCAGTTGCAGTAGAATATTATTCAAAATTCAATATATCTTACTATTTTGTTTCTAAGCTTTCAGGTGGACGTAGAATTGCCATGTAAAGAATTCAGTTCTAATTTTCAACCTCAGTCCATTCTAAGAAGTTCTAATTTTCAACCTCAGTCCCTTCTAAGAATCTTCTATCCGTTATGGGCACCTTTGCATCTAGTGCAAGAGTAGCAACATGGCTGCTATTGGGTGTGGCATCAGGAAGGGCAAATCAGTAAGCCTGAAGTTGGCTGGCCTGCAGAGGGGAGTAACTGGGAGAGAGTGGAAAATACTTTGGTATAAATTGCTTTCTGATTAGGGAGGTCTCTCAGGGTTCTGCTGATTTACTCACAGAACCCTGATGTTATCCAAAGTACACATGAAACTTTAGAGTTGCTGATCTCAATCTGATTTTTAACACTTGGCATTTATTACTTGGCATTTTTCTTTCTGCATTTGAAAATCTCTCTTAAGGCTATTAACTAAGGATGTGGAATTGGAATCATTATGAATGAATAATAATCTTTTGTGTATCATCAGAAGTCAGAATGGGGGAGGGAAGAAAGTATCTCTCCAGCTCCAAAAATATGACTCTTTTCCTAATGCATACTTTATGAGAAAAATGCTATTAGACATTCAGCATTCTAGCTGTCTCAAAAGTAAATGTGATTTGCAATAATAATTATTACTTAATGCACAGATTGATTTACACTACTACAGTGTAGCTTAACGGCAAACACAGTTATATACAGCAAGAAATTAAAAATAACTGTAATTCAAAGATAAATTACATTGTAGCTAAATTGTTTTTCCTATTTATAATAGGAGAATAAATTTAAAGTAAATGGTTTCTCAATTTTAAATGCACTCAGTGAATTAATAATATGCCATATTTAATTTATGCCATCAACCAGATTTTTTTGCTTTATATCCTAAGTAATTTCATAAATAACTTTATCTTTTAATAATAGCCATTTTGAAGAAGCACATGTAATGTGATAAAAACATCAATAATAATTTATTCAGAGAGAGAGAGAGATTCTCAGCAAATTTCTTAAATCCTTGCCTTGAAATTACGTTATAAAACTGGAAAATAGTTGCTACATATTGAGGAAAACTTGATCAAAACCCTGAAACAGAGAATTATGTTTGAAAGGGCAAGCTTGCATACAACTGAGATAATACATTCTATTGATATTGGCAAGGATTTTATATACAGCCTCTTAATTGATATAGATGGGAAACAACAGTTCTACCAAAATGTGTCAGATATATTGCTACTTCAAAAGATTCTTAATCTAATTAATGAAAAAGTAAGGTGAATTTTGAAAAAAATATAAATGTTAACTATTGTTTAAAACTTGGTGAATGTGCATGAATAATAAAGCTGTGCAGTTCTTCAGATGTGGTTACAGAAATGTGCTTTGGAGTGTGCAGGAATGTGAACACTGTACCTGTCTGCAACTCTAAAGCAGCTGTGTCTTTTCCTGGGATCAAATGGCAGCTGCAGAGTGCAGCACATGATAACTGGAGAAGTATGTAGCTGCTTTAAAGAGTTCCAGACTGGCAAGACACCAAAGCACTTCTTCAAAATTATTTTCAAAACAATCTACACTCGTCACAAGTAACTATGTTGATCCATGGTGGGTATGTATTTGCTCATTTGCTTCTTTTATATGTTGTTTCTTTTAAGTTTGTGTTTTAACATTACATACTGTTTTTATTACCTTCTTATTTATTTCATGTCTGTAAAATACTCTGGCATACAGAGAGCCACAGAGACGATCTTGGAAAAAATGCACAGAGACAGTTACAATGACATGTACATAAGCATACTTGAAGCCCAGGAAACGAATGAACAACAAAAACAGGTCTACCTCTTTTTACAAAGAGTGATGAACCTGTGTTTAGGAGCAGCCCTCAACACCTGATGGGCACTCTGGAGCTGGTCAGATGCCTCCACAAAAACCAGGCATTCCATCAAAATGGCTTTGAGGGTAGAATTCAGTGACTGGCAGGGAAGAACCATGCCCACAGCAGCCTAGAATAGCCAGTATGGGCTAGGCAGATCCCAGTCACATCATGAGCATGTCATCAGCTGCAATGTGAATGAAGGGTACACCCTTCATACAGCAAGTTTTGTATGTCTTACTGGTTTTGCTTCCATATCTAAGTTTGGGCAATCTGATATTATCAATGAGCCCTTATTGTGGTACATCC
Organism: Candoia aspera; assembly: GCF_035149785.1. Classification (NCBI taxonomy): domain Eukaryota; kingdom Metazoa; phylum Chordata; class Lepidosauria; order Squamata; family Candoiidae; genus Candoia; species Candoia aspera. Next base: position 190,963,379 of record NC_086154.1, read on the forward strand.
TTCTGTTTTGGTTTTATACTAAAAAGCAACTCATAACATTTGTGACAAACTAAGCAGCATCATAGGCTTTTTTCATAAGAATGTTAGCACATATGGATAGGGACACTCCCATTTAATTCAGGATTATGATTACTTTTTTTTATAAGACATTTGTGAGAGTAATTTTTGCCACCCCTTTTTCTATTCGTTTTCCTTATCACCTCCCCTCTTTCCTCACACTCTTCACCCTTTAACATATTCCCTCATTGGAATAGTCTTCCAGTTTTGAACATACTAACATATCCCTTTCTTTCAACTACAATCAGGGATTACTAGGCTCCATGAAAACTTCCAGTTCTGAACAGATGAACACATGAGCTCCTTTGAGCACTTGCCAAAGGAAGAGAATGTTGTGAACCAATTCCATCTAGACCTCATGGAAGGAAGGAAGAATGAGGGGAAAAAATGAAATGTTTTAAGTGGCTCACTGTGTAGAAACACTGGATGATTATTGATGGGTGAAATTTGGCAGTTCAGAATTCTGTGGCAGAAACACTGGGATCCAAATGTATGTATGTATGTATGTATGTATGTATGTATGTATGTATGTATTTAATTTGTATAGCCACCCATCTCAAACCAGTGACTCATTGGTATCATTCACACAAATGCCAGGAATTTGTATTTAGACTTTAGTATATTTAGCTTGTATAATTAGAATATACAATATACTTGCTTTATAGCTTATACTCTGAACAAGAATAGTTAATTGGATTTGCCAAGGTATTTAGACTTTGAAATGCAATTTTACCCTAAAAAAATGATAGCAAAAATGGTACCTTTACACAAAAACCTAATAATGTTTTAAAAATAATTAGTTACTTCTTCCTTAGGTATCTGAGTGCCAGACAACTTAACTGAAGCAATAAGTTGTTATTCTGCCACATAGCTGATTAAAATATGTATTTAGAACTCCCTTAGTGAGCTATTGCCCTCCTTTTGTTTTTATGTAGCTGTAGCGGTACCTTATCCCTATACACCTCAATTAGGGCAAGCTGGAATAAAATAATATGTTAAAACTCCTTGTTCTTAGTTTTTGGATATAACAGTAGATGAACCATTTCTGACAGTTCTAATTTCAGTATCAGATACTCATATTTAATATTATATATTAAATATCTGTAAACCTTCTAAAGTCCTTGAAAATTGAGGCAATCGATTAACTGCAAGAATAGAATAGAATAGAATAGAATAGAATAGAATAGAATAGAATAGAATAGAATAGAATAGAATAACTTCCTCAGAATGTAAAAATGATGCCTGAATAATAATGATAATAATGATCCATTCATTTGGGGGGGGGGGGTTTAGCTGTCCACGCTATTCTCAGGAGTCTTCTCCAACACCAAAGTTCAAAAGCATCAATGGTCTTCCTATCCTGCTCCTTCAAAGTCCAACTTTTGCTTTCATAGAGTGTCATAGGGAATATCGTGGCTTGCAAAATTCTGATCTTTGTAGGTGTAGACACATCACAACATTTGAACAGCTCTTCCAAGGCCTTCATGGCTGCTTTACCAAGTGCTAATCTGTGGCATATTTCTTGATTGCTTGTCCCTTTACTGTTAATGGTTCATCCTAAAAGGCAGGAGCTATCCACCTATGTGTTATTTCATGACTCTACTTTCTTGGTGTGCTCACCGTTCTTTTTGTCAAGTTTTAATCTAATGAGATGAAAAACTACTTCTCTTGTGAATTTAGACTCATTACTTTTCTTTTATGGGTCTTAGCTATCCCATATCTCTAAGAAATAAATACAGCCAAAAGTGAACATCCCACAAAAACCTCTGTATCTGAAGCAATTGTCAGCTGTGTGGCTTTCTCATGGGATACCCCGTTCCTTGATAATCACAAAAAACATGGACATTAAGAAGAAAGGGGTGGGCAATCTTGTTTAACCTGACATTATCATTTGTATTTGTGCAGAGGGCCAGGGACATAAAATTAAGTCTGAATGTGCTATATGTTATCTCAGCCTAGCATTTATTTTCATCTCTCACCTAACTTGCAGAAAAAATGTTTTATTTTTGGTAATGGGCATTCATTCTTGGTGCAGCACTTCCCATGTTATTGTAACAACTTTACTTTTATTATAAGAGTCTTATCTGAAACCAATTTATAATCCCACATACACCTCCTTTTGCATCACTTGCTTTCTCCCTTTACAAGCCTGGATTAAGATATCACCCTATCAAGTCCTTGAGGAAAAATATCCATCTCTTGCTCTGCCATTTATTTAGTAGGAGCTTCAATTCTCTGATTCATTAAAACATACTTGGAATTAGAAGAAAACTAGCTTTGGGCTGAGAGTAATGAGAAAGTAGTAAGAGAGATGATATATTTGAATGTGTTTGTTCGGAGAGCTATCGTCATGATAATCGTCTTTGCTAAAGTATTTCCCCCAGTATTCCAAGTTCATGGCTCTTCCTGCAAGCCATCCACCTTATCAGGGTCTTCAAGTTCCTTTTTGTTTATTGTGTACAAAACTTTCCACAAAACAAACACAATATCATAGCAATTGAGTTTGTTATTGGATGGAGCTGCCATGTGGGATGTAACGGTTAAGGTGTTGGACTATTACCAGAGAGATCTGGTTTCAAGTCCATCTTTAGCCATGGAAGCTTGCTGGTTGACTCTGGGCCATCTACTCTCAGATTGGCAGTGGGGGGGCGTTGGAAGAAGGACAGCTACGTACATCACTTTGAGCACCTGGAGAAACTCACCACCTGGAGTGAGCAGGCATTCTTTCCCTACTGGGATCCAGAGTTAGGTGCTACCTGGCAAGGAGGGTTAAAAGAGACCCATCCTCTCCTTAACTGGAGAGTTTGTTTCATAAAAGAGAACTGAAAGCAAGCATGTGCGTGGGTGTGTCAAGAAAGGAGCCAAGCCAGGAAGACAGCAGAGACGGGGAAGGAGAAACTCCAACCCAAAGGCAAGCACCTCAGCTGTAGTCTTCACGATTCTTGGAGCTGCAAGACCGCTGAGAGGCAGAACTGAGAGACGGGGGAGGAAAAGAGCTAGACCAGAGTCTGCAGACCCAAGCAAGCCTGAAAACCACGCCAAGCCCACTGTGTGCAGCAGCCCAGGTGCAGAGCTCTACAAACCAGCTCCAGAGACAGAGGACTGAGAGTGCTGGGGGGTGGGGGGGGGAGAGAAAAGCCCATTCTCAGGCCTATAAAGGAGTGAAAGGGTTTTCACATGCAAATGGCCTGAGATTGCCTACAAGAGCTGAAAACCTGAGGGAAAAGGAAAGATTTATGGAAGAAATAGTTAAGAGTAGAAAACATAGTGCTAACATTGAAATGGGAACATAGAAATATAACACAGAGATAGAAATTTATAGATTAAGTAAGAGTAGAAATAGTTGTATAAGACAGTAGAATAAGATACGCAGGAAAATAGAAACAATCATAGAATTAGTATTAAGTTTAGAAGTAAGGAATAGGAGTTTGATTTTGCATAATAAAACAGTTTTCTGTGGGAAAAACAAAGACCATCTTTTTGTCCAAGTTCTGTACCATATTAAGAAAAACCCTAACAGAGGAATGTAAATCAAATAAATAAAAACCCTGTGAATTTCTGCCATATCAGAAACATTTTAGACAATCAATCGGAAAAAAGCCAAAAAATTTCCATCTGCAAACAACATTTTTAAAAGGGCAAAACATGAAATCACAGGTATCTAGAATGGCTTGCACAGACATACTTTAGATCATTAATGGTAAATGAAAATATTTTTAAGCATTTACTGTATACTGACAAAGGGTATGCAGTTAATAGAAACCCAAGATAGTCAGAAGTTTGGACAGATGGTTTGTGAAAGATTTAGTACATGATCTCTACTTATCTTCATGAGGTAAGAAAACAATGGATAATGAGATCTTGAAGTGTGAAGGCTTAAAATCCCAACATAATTAATGACAGTTAGTTCCAATCCACCTACTGAAGTGCAGAACTGCCCTGGGGAAAGAAGTATATTTTGATAACCCTGTCTGCTTAGAGCACATATTCCTGTGACAGTTACATAAAGATGCAAAGAATGATGCAGCCAGAAATTTTGCAATCATCTTGTCACAGCATACCTTTCCTTAAATGGAATGTGTAGACATATGTTCCATTAAATCATTTTCTTCTCAGACCTACAGTATCCTTTCCTGTCTCTTTTCTCCTGAATTCATAGAGGGTGTTTCTAGTAGAAATAGTCCAAAGCAAAATTGAGATTAAATTAATTGAAATTAGATTTTAATCCTACAGATTTTTCTTTCAATATAGCTTGGCTTCTTAAAAAACCCAGTCCCTTCTGTATGTTAAGGAATGACATAATGCTGATTAGGTTCACAGAAAGGTTGCTGTTGTGAGGTCAACATCTGTTGACTTTAGAAAAATGCATAGAGTGCTCAGCATTTGAGATAATAGATGTTTTGGATAGGGATATTTAAAAAAAATACTCATAAAGTTGAGAAACATCGAATGTGCAAGAGTAGCAACAAATTATTTTATTTTCCCCTCTCCTGGTAGATGTAGAATAGTTCAGCCCACATAGTCTATAGGTTAATAGAGGTGATACAGAATAGACACATGGAATCATAGCTGATTATGGATTTGTCTGGGCTAGCACATTTTTACCTTGAATTCCTTGCTTTAAAATGCAATTAAGAAACAAGTAGCTTAATGACATTAATGATGGGTACTCAAAACAGAAAGCTGCTAGGATAATCAAAAGAGAGAAAGGAATTCAACACCAAATCTTCTCAGTAGGATTCTTTTGCATTTTTACTCCCTCTCCAAGGTCAATCCACTGATTATTTCACTATGAAATTAATTTTCTATGATGTAGTGAAGTCAGTAATTCTTTCTTTAAAGCCTTGGTGTGACAGTAAGCACTGTCATGCAGGATTATTAGTACAGTAAAGGTGGAAATTATAGCAGCTGGGTATTATTTTGCTGTTATTCACTTAACAGGAAAAAAAAAACTCCAAAAGCAATCTTTCATTATGTACAAATGAAGCATACCTAAGATACATTATTATTTCTGTGATGAGAGAAAGCTAGATAAGATGGCATATTTTATGCTGTGAAGGCATAAAATGTATTTTATGCTGTGAAGGCACCATGGTTTTTGTCTTGCTGCACACCGTTTATTTCTGCAGCTATACAAGGCAACTTAAAAGGTATCTCTGTGGATGACTTACTTCTCTTTCTCCGTGAGGATATTTTTGCTTACATAAACAGTGATGTGACCCAAACACTGATAGGACTCAAAGATATGTTGCCACTACCAGCTTATGCACAGAACTTCACAGTAGGCCTCTGTAGAATAAAGACTTTTTTTAAATAAAGAATGAACCTTTACAATATATTAAGTGTAAAAAGTGAGTGCAAATGCATGCTTATGTAATCCAGAGTTGGTAGCCTGTTCATGTGGGGCAGGTGTCATGCATTTATTTTTCATATTGGCTTTTAACCGATAATATTTTGGATCCTAATCCTATAAGCCAACCTTTGTTTATTGGATGGTCTCAAAGGCAGAAATGGGGACATTTGGTTTTTCTTTTTCCTATCTCTCCTGAACAAACCTAATTTGCTCCAGGGTTGTAGAATATCTCTCCAGCATAGAAGGTAGTGAAAGAAGCAGGAAGCTGCAAGAGGAAAAACTGCCTTCCCCCTTTCTACCAGCAGGAGCCAATGCTTGCTGATAGACATAGGCTAGCATTACAACATCAGTATGCGACCAAGTAGTATCTCTACTAGTATTTGTACTATCAGTTGAACAAAATAAATAAATGGGCACAGTGCAAATTGATGTATGTACTTTATAAGCAATGTTAAGCTTATATACATTATGCATTATGAACAATGTTAAGCAATATGTATGAACTGAATTTCCAGAAGATACTTCCAATATTTCAAAGACATTACTTCTAGATTTCATGTGGATACAGTTAATTAATTGAAGTGCCCCTCCTACATGATGGTTGAAGAGATCATAGCCATCTGGATTTTATGAGCTGGGGTAGTTAAGAAATTGTTTTGGTTTTTAATGGGATTTTATTGGAATTTTACTGTGTTTTTATTTGAGTTTTTATTGTATATTTATTCTGTGCTGTAAACCGCCCAGAGTCCCTTCGGTCGGAGGAGATGGGCGGTCACAAATTTGATAAATAAATAAATAATGTAAACAAAATGTATTTGTTTAAAACATATCTACCCCACCACAATCAAAATTACTCTCACTGGCTTACATAGAATACAAATAGAACAATTTAAAGTATTCACAGTCACGTATAAAACAAACAGAAACTAACATGTAACAAAAATAACAACAATTACCCCAAACTAGCAAAATAAAACAGTAAAAAAGGGAAAGGAAAAAGGAAAAAAAGGAAAAAGGAAAAGGAAAAGGAAAAAGGAAAGGAAAAATGAACTCAGGGGGAAGCCCTCCAAAACAATTCTTTCTTCAACAATTTCCAGAAAAATTGCAAGGATGGGACTAGTCCAGTGTTTTTCAACTTGGCAACTTTAAGATGTGTGGACTTCAACTCCCAGAATTCCCCAGCCAGCATGCTGGATGTTGAAGTCCACACATCTTAAAGTTGAGGTTGAGAAACACTGTCCTAATGGCTTCATGGCTATGTCCAATCAAATGCTTGCCATTGTCAATACCCAATAAAAACCCTTGCTGCTATACCCAGTCATACATACATACCTAGATACATACACACACACACACACACTTTAATTTGGAGAAATCTATAAAGAGGGGCAGTAACCCCTCCCCTCTTTAGGCCTGTTTTTCACTCCAGCACTGTCAATAAACCACTTTGTGCTTTAGTGTAATTGGTTCAAAATACCCCTAGGAAAATTTTATAAATTGGTAGGAGATATTTATTACAGAGACTAAAAACAGAATAAGTCTAAAAAGGAAAGTCTTGATTTCCTCCTTTTCAGTTGCTTTGAAAAAAAAAAGGAAAGCTTTAAAATTCAATATTTAAGAATTTAATAATAACTGGCAATATTTTTAATGGAGCCTCTAACCCTATTTTTGAGTCTGGAGATACCTCTCCAATGGATTACTTGAATTTCCAACTTGTTCTCCCTGAAAAGAAAAATGGAATATAGGTTCTGTTTAATATACCACTTGAAAACAGTCAACCATTGTTTTTAGCTAATTTGAAAAAATGTGGCCCTTCAATTATCAAAAGGCTTCGCATCTGCTTTATGGTAACAAATATGTTCATTTTAAAGGAAAGTAGGACACCTTCAACATCTATGGGGTACATGAACTACAAATAGAACTTTAACATCTGATGGGGATTTGGGGGAATCTGGAAATTCCTTGCCTACCAAGGAAACACAACTGAGCTCCTGTTACATTCTTTTCCTGAAGCGGATAGCAAAGTTATAAACCACGGATATCAGGTAACTTGAAAAGATTAGAATAGTCATTCCTTTTGTTGTTTCTTTGCAGTCCCTCGCTCGACTGCATTGTTTTACTGCAATATAGCGATGACTACTAGCTGCAAAAAGAGGGTGGTTTGCTGGCGCTTCATAACTGCAAATAACACTGGTATTATAACAAGAGCAAGAACTATGTGCACATGCAAATACCAAAATTTGACAGCCGCCCAATTGAAGCAGTCAGAACAGTTGGAATACTCAAAAGGAGTGCTCAAGCCAGGCAATTTTGAAGACATGTTTGTTTTGTTTTGATCATGAAGCATTCAAAATAGCTATTTTGAAAAGGAAAAAATTCAGTGTTTAGATGTCCTGAATATTCCTAGTCTATACATAACTAGATAATCTTTTTAAATGGAACAGCATTTACTAGAGTGATAAAAGATCGATTTTTTTCCTGTTCCGTAAGTGTCCTTCAGCTTAATTTTGATCCAAAGCACTAAGATACAATATATTATTACATCTTGAAATAAGTGTGCTGTCATGGGATGACAAGAACATGAGAAGTCTGTGTATTTTTTTAATAACTTTTAAAGACACACACACAAACATCCAAATTTGGAAAGTGACCACAAATTCAGGCTTTGTGTTAATGGATTACTGCCAACTCAAGCATACTTAATTTGAAAAGAAGGGATTTCTCAAATAATAGGAATGATGTAAAATATGAAATCACCATGCTTAAATGTCAAGTATCAAGAATCACAGACTCAGGGATATGTAGCATTTCCGAAATGCAATTTCCCATACACACTACAGAACAAATAGAGTTACTATATGTCTGTCCTTTCCAGATTTTTCAATATGTCTGGAGTTGCTGGGGACTAGAGCTTCTGCTAGAAGGCACAGACTGAGGCTCTTAGCCTCTGTCTCAAAGACCAAGTCTTTCTCTCTCACAGATACAGCATCTGCAGATGGAGATATGATGGCAGCATTTCAACACATACATTCCAACAAGCTATAGCCTGCAGATTTCCCAAGTAGCTGCATAGTAATTCCAGGTTGTGGAGCTTCACTGAAAGTCCCACAGAGTCAGCAAAGTCTGAATGTACTGCTATGCCTTATGCGGAGTTTGACAGCCCCTTTGCCAATGGACCTTGAGCATTAGAGATACAACAGAAAGTAGCTTCAGTGAGCAGGAGAGGCAGTGAGAAAACACAAGGTAATTCCATCCCCATCCAACTCAGAGCTCCCTACTGCTACTTCCTCCCTTGATTGGAGAAAATTCATGGGCCCCTCCTTATTGTTTCTGCAGCTGATGGGAGGGGGAAGAGAACTGGGAATTCACTTTCTTTCTCAGGCCAGGGTCATCCAGAAGTGGGAGCCTTCTTCCTTCCCCATTGGCTTAGGTGGCCACCTGAAACCAAGTTTAAAGGGTGAGCTTTCTGCTCCAGCCTTGAAAACTGCTAGGCTGAAAACCAGAGGAATATTAGCAATAGTACTTTATGTTGCTTTGCTTTAGAACATTCAACATAATAAAGAGGGCTAATTCTGAGCACATGCAGATGGGGTCTTCCAGTATCTATGAGAAATGAGGTTGAACTGAGAATGAAGACACTAGGGGACTAATCTTCCCCTAGTTCCCTCATCCTCGAATAGCCTTCCTTGGGGTGCTCTCCAGATCTGTCCTAATACAACTCTCATCCTGCTGTCTGATAAATGGTGACCTTTGCAGTTGTTGGACAGTAATAACAGATGCAGTAGCCTTGAGCACATGGCAGAGTGATTTCTCTTTAGCTTTGATTGGGATTAACAAGGATGCTACCCGCTTTAAATCCTATGTAAACTTACTAGGTGATAGATCCCACTGAAATCAGTATTTTGTGGGTCTTTTACAATAATGTTTTTCTGAACTAATTAACAAAGATGAAGTATGAATACATGCTGTAATGTTAGTGAAATAGTAGCACTTCAATCTACATCATCATCATCATAAAAAGGACAGAATATACAGTATATGTAAAATTGTGTTATGGAAAAACAACTCCAAAAATTTAAGTATATTGCTCAAAAGTATTTTTCCTTGCCACTTCATTAAAAAAAAATCTAATTCAATTAATTGTTATCAACACATATTAACAATCCATTGCTGCACATCATTGCTGCACATCAGGTACAGATTTCCCTATCCAGTGCTGTATCATAATAAATCAACTCCTTGTGCTCAAAAAAATCTGCATAGATTGATAGATTTCAAATACTGGGGGTATAACAAAGAAGAATATATGTATGTTTGAATCTTTAATTAATAGCAATTAATCCTGAAGCTATTGACATCAGCTCAAAATTTCACAATGATAGGACTAGACCAAAGTATGTGAGTTGATGTTTCACATATATTTATCTCCAATAGCAAGGTGATTGCGGCCTTTATTAAATTTATTAGAATTCTCAGACACATCCAATATGAATGAAACATTAATTAACATCATTTTGAGATCATAGGAAATAAGTTTCATGTTCAAATTAGTGGAGAACGTAAAGCAGTTCTCCGCTAATTTACTAGGACAGGACATTCAAGGACATTATCCCAGGGGTTACATGAACCTATAACAATATATTCATCAATCCATATTAATAACTTCTCAGAAACTATTAAAAACCTAGTTGTTCTCTCAGGCCTTGGGACAGGATGGCTGAGGAACCCCTATGATTTTGGTTTTTTCTGATACCAAGGTAATCTTCCAGTTGGCTGTGGGTGTTGGGCTTTTTTATTATTTATTGAGAGCTCTTGAGAAGTCAGGTGGCCTCTAAATAAATAAAATAAATAAACAAACTTCCTACCAAAAAGAGTTATTGTTTAGGAGCCACAGTTAATTCCTCCAAATCTGTAACCACAGTGGGACCTTAAAAGCAGCAATAGCATCTGGACCAAATAAACAATACAACAGATGCTTTAGTGCAATTAATTGCCAAGAGGTCTGAGAGGAATCAAACACTTTTAATTCTGCAAAAGTTTTTAAAAGGGCGTCCTCGTTAATGATATGAGGAATGATCTGAGAAACCCAGGGTGCCTCCCCAAAACCCGTCCAGACACTGGGATTTAAACTGAGGTTATTCCATAATAATCCCAAATGTCCCCCTTTTGGGGGGAGATGGGCGGTAATAGAAATGTGAAAAATAAATAAACAAATAATAATAAAAAACTTTTTATAGGCAAGCAGACCAAAATTATATTTGTGACCCAGTATTTTCCATATATCCTAGCAGTATTAAGTGCAGCTATTGATACTGATCCACACACAGATTGGGTTCCCAATATTGCCAGGAATTCAATGTGGTCAGATAATAACTCTGAAGCTAAAGATAAGCTGAATTCTGAAGTTCTTTATTTCAGTTAGTAATCAAACGAAACCGGTGTGATTTATTTCAGAATGAAGTACATAGGAATACATTTCTGTTTGTAACATAAGGAGCACATTATTGGCATGGCCAGAGTGTTTTGCCATCACCAATGAGCATGGAATGAGGTGAGGTCATGAATGACTTCTAAATGCTTGGAATTCATTTTTTGGAATTGAGTCACACTGTCATAATCTTCCTTGGAGAAAGGATAACTGTATTCTCTTCCATGCCTGTTCCTCTAATTCCCAAAAGGCAAAAACTCTAAAAACAAGAAGACTTGATGCAAGTTTAAATTAGTCAAGATACCAGTAGCAACACAGGTACCTTTTGTCTTCTTATATAGCACATACCTTCTCTATTTACCTTCCTTTTCAAACTAGACCTTATTTTATTTATTCAGAACATTTATACGGCTGCCCAACTCAAACAACATGGTGTACAAAATCATTAAAAAATTATTTGGACTATTGCAATACGCTCTACATGGGGCTCCCCTTGAAGACCATTCAGAATCTTCAGCTGGTGCAGAATGCTGCTATACAGGTAGTAAATGGTGTCAGCTACTCACACATGTAACACCTCTGCTTCGGGAGCTGAATTGGTTGCCGGTGTGTTTCCGGGTGCAATTCAAGGGGCTGGTTGTCACCTTTAAAGCCCTTCATGGCTTGGGACCGGGTCACCTGAGGCACCGTCTTTTCCCAGTTAGTTCTGCCCATCCAATCCAGTCTGGCAGGATGGGCATGCTCTGGGTCCCGTCAGCCAAGGAATGTCAGCTGGCAGGGACCAGGAAGCGTGCCTTTTCTGCTGTGGCGCCTGCCCTCTGGAACATCCTTCCTCCTGAGATTGGGATGGCCCTGACCCTTTTGGCTTTTCAGAAGGCCTTGAAGACCTGGCTTTGTGCCCGGGCCTGGGGCCCTGAGTGTGTGAAGGGCCCCGTGATCTCTCGGCTAATTTTATATTTATATTTAATTTTGGAGTACTATTTTAATTTTTTTATTACTGTTAGCCACCCAGAGTCACTGGTTTGAGATGGGCGGCTATATAAATTGAAGAAAGAGAGAGGGGGGGGGGAAGGGAAGGGAAAGGAAAGGAAAGGAAAATAATGCATACTGTTCCGTGGGATGAGTTATTCTATGCAGCAAAAGGCATGCATCATAAAGAAGAGGAAGTATTGGGCAGTCTTGTGACAACTACTTTAGCAGGTCTCAACTCTGCTTTGAATCCTTTTCTTTCTACCTCCCTTGAGCCAATTGCCCCTCTTAAAGAATTACACCATCTTCATGTAAACAAACATGTACTTACAGTTCAGAAAATGCCAATGTTCACAAAGAAATGGGAAAAAAAGACATTATTCTGTGTGATCATACCATGAGAAAAAAGAAAGGAACAGTAACGGGCAGTTAAAGAAGTGTGAGTTTAAAGGAATCTTTTAGATCTTCGCAATCAGGAAGGGACCACCTAACTTATACAAATTAACAAACTACAAGTTGCTACAATTTACCTTTCCTGGTTTATGTAGGGTTGCTTAGCCCAATACATATCACTAAAACAAAACTATTAATTGGTGATCAGGACTCAAATATAGTTTACTTACTTACTTATTATCTAAATTACTCTGGGCAAGGTACACATTTAAAAAAGAGGAAAACAATTACAAAGAAAAGAACAAATGCACCCAGACAAAACATACATTGCATTACCAAAAAAAAAAAAAAAAAGTCTTGTAGGGTGGTAGCTGTGTGAACCTCCATGGGAATGCTGTATCTCACCAGTTAGGAACTATACTCATCCTGACTCAGATGCCTGAGGAACAGCCAGGTCTTATCTACCTGCATGTTCAAGGCCAACCATATATCAGGAGAGAGATTGTTCCAAAGGCAGGGGCCACCACTGAGAAGGCATGCCTCCATTTGGCATCGTTTCAGTGAAATGACTTGGAGTGTGTCCTCCTCACTGCAGCAGGTGGAATGGGCAGATACCTTTGAGATTAACCTGATCTTTAACATGCAGGACTTTATAGGTGATAACCAGCACCTCAAATTGCACCAGACACCTACAGGGAGGCACTGCAGCTTGTAGAATAGAAGTGTCACATGAGTGTAACAAGGAATACCCATAACTATTCAGGCCACTTAATTCTGGACCATTTAAAGCTTCCAGATAGTCTTGAAGGGCAGCCCCATGTAGAGTGCATTGTAATAATCCAATTGGTCGGTGTGAGTCACTGGGATCAGGACCTCTAGATCCAGGAATGGGCACAACTGATGCACAAGACAAAATTATGTAAAGGTCCCCTTGTCCATAGCTGCCACCTGTTCTTCAAGCAGAAGCTGTGAGTCTAGTGGACCCCCCAAATTAGACACAGAATACAAATAGGGTAATACAACACTGCACAGAGTCAAAGATGAAATCTTTCCAATTCAGATATTTTGGGGAACTAGCAGAGCTCTGTGTGTATGTGGGTGCGAAATTGCTCCAGATATTAGGACTATTTTATATAGCCAATCTTCCCATTCCAGCTGTAGGCAAAAGGTGGAAGTATAAAGGACCACCAGAACATGTCTCTCTCTAAACCCCAGGAGACAGATACGGTTTTCTCATTTGGCATACAGTATAAACTTTACCCATTTTCTTTCTGACTAGGCATGCGAATAATTTTTAAAGCATTTTTTCCATATAACTTTTTCTAAAAATGTATAGAATCCCACAAATAAATATTTTGGCAAACAGACATACAGATGTTTCAGGTTATTATACAATAATGCTGGTTACTTAGAAATGTTCAAAATGCATTTGGTCTTTCATAATAGGCAAAATTCAAAAGCAACTCTATCCTTAATTTGAACCTGATGGAATTGTCCACAGTGGTTATCCAACGTTTCAGTCCCTGTTACTTAATTCTTGTAACAGATCCCTTAGGACTTGAGAAGCAGAATGTGTGCTTGTTGGGGTGGGGAGAGGAAGACCATAAATTAATAAATATATAAACTGTGCACAGCCTATTGGGCAAAATTGTCCTCCAGAGCATCATTTTGTATTTTAAAGTTCAAATTTTGTAACCGTACTATAGCACTGGATTCTCAAACTGTGGGTTGTGATTCCCCAGAGGAAATTTGAGGAGGTTGCAAATATACTGGGGCTTGTGCACAAAAAGCTAGATCACTGTCAGAACTTGCTCCAACTCTGAGAAGACTTCCAGTGAGGACATAGAGAGCTAGACATCCCTGAAGGAGAGGGGACGGCATTATGGCTGAGATTGCTGACTAGAGGATAGATCCTGGCCAGTGAAATCTCTCAGGAGAAAGGAGAGATTGTGGGATCACCCACATGTACTTCAGACAGCTACTACTCACAAGTAAACCACAGGAACCAGTTGTTTTTGTCATTGGCTGGTGAGTGGAGTGGCTGGGAGTTGAGGGATTTCAGCTACACCCACAACTGTAATGTAGCCTATATGGACATAAAGCTTGGCCATGCCTCATTTCTTAATCACCTTTTGAATTACCTGTTTACTGCTTTTTACATATTAAGAACCTTCAGAATGGCAAGTTTGATGGCACTCCCTGAGTGAGTTTCCTTCAATCCTTAACAAAAGAAATTTTAAGTGTGACTTTAAGGATTTAGCAATTTTTTGGAATAAATAGCAAAAGAGCAATTAGAGTATTGTTTTTGGAAAGTTAGAAATGGACTAAGGGTCTAGATTGACTTGAAATGAGTTTTTCAAATTAATTGAATGAATCCTTCCTGTGGGAAAACAGCTTGTGTTTTGAATACTAAAAAAAAGCCCAAAAAACATTATAGGATGGGACTTTGAAGGTTGGACACTAGAGGGAGGTAAAAGGAACTAAAAATTACAATTAAAGGAGAAGAACACCTATTTCACTTGGTAAACAGAATGGAGCAAAATACGTTAACTTCAAATATACTGAAGGATATATGTGAACAATGGACTCAGAAGTTAATATTAAGAATGTCTGCCATCATAGATAGACTCTATGTGAATGATGTTACGGAAAAGGAAGAAGTTCTATTGGATAAGACTGAAATAGATTTCAACATGGATTTAAAAATAACAGGATTGATCTGGAAAAAGATGAAATGCTGGATATGCAAACGAAACTGGCTGACATTTTAATATTTAAAAGGGAAATAGAGTCACTTTTGGGAGATGAGAGGTGATAAATTTGATTAATAAATAATAATAAATAAATAAATAATACAACCAACCAACTAGGAAAGTGACTTGGTTTATTTTCCTATATTGGATTTACAAAGGAGACCTGTTAAAGTTTTGAAAGACTTGGTGAGAAGGGACAAAGAAAAAAAGAAAAGAAATCCAGTTTTAGGACATTATTTGAAAGGATTAAAGTTCAAGATTGTTAAAAGTAAAGGGAAGGAATATAAAGTTGGTTTATTTGATCAATGTTAAAATAGATGATGTTATTTCTGGTAACCCTTAATGGACTTTTGCTGACCAGGACTGAATGGGGTGATGTTAATGATTTGTCTATTGGTAAGAGATGTGATATGGAATGAAGAAATGGTTTGTTGTATTTTAAGAGAAAGTGATAAGTTGTTAATATTGTTTATACTTGTTGAGACAAAAGGGGAAGCTATTTCTTTATATTTCTTTTTTTTCTTTTTTGTTATATTCTTTCTTTTCTATTCTTTTTTCTTTTCTGCTCTTTTTATTTATTTCTATTCCATTATTTTTTGTAGTTTGTATTACCTTTTATCTGTACAAATGTAATACTTAATAAAATTATTTTTTTTAACAAAAGAACTTGCTCTGACTCTGTCTGGACATGGTAGCTGTCAGCTTATCTAAGCAAAGCAGAGAGAAAGGCCTGGAGCACACAGTCTGACAGGCTTCCATCTTTGTCTCCATAAGCTTGATTGGCTTATACCTGCAAAGCCCTATTAGAATTTGGTCTCACCCTGCCTAGATAAGCCAGCAGCCAGCTTGTCCAAGCAAAGCAGAGAGGAATGCCCAGAATGGAGTTATTTTTATACACACAAGGCTTGTGTTGCTTTCATTCTACCCGGACAAAGCCAACAGCCGACTTCTCCAAACAAAGCCTAGAGTGAATTCTGACAGGTTCCATCTTTTGGTGTGCAAGCCTCAGTATATGTGAATCCAAAGCTGGATCACTTTTGGGATTCACTCCTGCCCCGCCTGGATAAGCCTGCAACGAAGTCAGGATTTTTTATAGTCTTCCTATATAGAGCAAATATCAGTCCAAAATAAATGCTAACAAGAAATTAGAGTGGCTATGTCAAAAATAAAACTCAGATTTCAGGTATTATGCAAAACTAAGCAAGTTCATTCTTACCATTAAAAATATGTCTTTGAATTTGATTCTTTAATTATTTCCAATTAAAAGAATTATTTTAAAAAGTTGCAAGGTACTATCATTGTTTTTTATAGATAGATATATTTACAGTAAATTTGCTTTCTAAAAGTAAGTGACATATTTACTGTATTTCTTGCCCAACTCTACTCCAATGAAGTAATTACTTTCATTAACAATGGGGAAGTTATCATATAAATTTATTTATCATTTTAGGAGGTCACAGCACTGCAAAGTTAAGTTACCCCTGCTGTATAACACATCCTCTGAAAAAATTCTTTAAATTAATTATTTCTTCCTGGCCTTTATTTCCTTGTTATGAGTTCAATATAATCAGCAAAAAAACCTATTAGTGACCCAGATTAAAAGAATGGTTTAACAACATTCTTGACTGGGAACACAAATGAACAATATATCAAAATCAGAAAACCACATTAAAGTTCTTATGCCTAGTCGCATAATATTAGCAAAACCTGAATTTCTAATCTTCCCCTTAAATAAGGAAAAAGGAAAAAGAATCCTTTTTCATATCCTGAAAGGCAATCCTGGTTGTTGCCTATCATTACTTTTTTCCCCATTTCTTTCTTTACTTCTTTCTTCCCAATGAGAAGCCAGCATCACTAATTCATATGAGTTGATAATCATGTTACAGGTTGGTGTAATGAGATTAGTGCTTTTGTAATTATTATGGTAATACATTGCCTCAGATTTGTTCATAGTCCTTTTCTATTAATTAGTTTGTGATTGCTTTGCTGTAATTTAGTTTGTCTCATGGTCTAAGTTTATTATACTAAGTCCTATACTATTTGCTCTAATCTGTGGCTTACTTTAATATGGGCTGCTTTTTACTGGTCCAACCAGAATTTGCCCTTTTTTCTCAATGTTCAGAATTGGAACAGGCAGAACCAGAAAACTCCAGCCAGGCCTTGCTTATCAACAGTGGCATGTTAGTGATGGGGCCGCAGTTTGAAAGTAACTCCTCTGGAAAGTTCCTTCTATAGAAAAATTGCAGCATTTCCATCTAGGAGGGAAGCTGCAAGTAGTAAGGAAGGCACAACATTGACAATCCAATGGGCAGTATCTATCCAGGCTAGAAGGCATTTCCTACCCACAGAAACGTAAAAAAATCTATAGATTTTTGATTCCTCGTGCATTTCCATAAATAAATAAATAAATAAGTTGAAACAGCATCTTCAAGTACTATTCAAGTACCTTTCCCCTCTCTCAAAATATGTGTGTTCCTTCTCAAAATAAGCTTTTTAAAAGAAACAGGATAACAAAGTTACAATCCATACTTGTGATCAGGTCAGCTTGATGGAAGATAATTAAGGTTGCTTTCCTCAGCATTTATAAATGCTTCTTCCTCTTTGCAATAGCTGAGGTAAATAATAAATTCTCTTTAAGAACCACTTTTACCAGCATTTTCAAGGGAGGGAGGGAAGGACGGACGGACATAAACTGCAATCCAGCATTTTTAAAATATGTATTATTTTGAAAGTGTTTTCAAGCCACACAAAGAGAATTACATTAATTAATATATACTTTCAGTCAGCAGTGGCTGGGTAGAGAGTTGATTGGCAGAACCCCAAAGGAAAGGAAGCCGATCTTGACCACCAAGGGTTTGGAGAAGGTAATGGAAAAAGGAGGAATTTTTAGCGTTGAGTTTTTTGTCGTTCTTAAATATTGTATCTTGGACACAAAATCTGATATGGATATATGTGGAACTCTTACATCCAAATTCAAGGCAGGGGATTATGTTCTGTGGTTTTAGCCCATTTCAAACTGCAGCAAAAGCAGAGACATAGTTCTTACCCCTCTGAGTTAAGAAGTAAAGGCTTAACAATCAGCATAACTTGGACGGCTTGCAGGCAGAGAATGATTCAGGATAATTCACTTATTGCATGTTCATTTCTGTGGAAGAATGCTGTTGTACTTCCAGTCAACTTTTTCTATGCATGCTATTTGTAAGAAAGAAAGAAAGAAAGGGAGAGATCACACTGATTGTGCAACATCTTCCTGTGTGGACTATCACATGATCTCAGTCCCAACACCATAAGTTTTCATCAAGAGGTGCAGCTAAGCCTAGCTGCCTTTTGTTGTATGGAAATGAAGCTGAAACGAGCAGTCTCTTGTAGCACCAAGTAAAAATGAAAAATGACTGTGTTCTAACAGATGAAAAGGATGGCCTCATAAAGAAGGGAAATACAATAGGAAATAAATTGTTCCAGAGAAGGAGAAGGTCCCTGATTAATGTCTGATATGCACACAGAATCCTTTTATTTTTATTTAAGCATTTTACTAGAATTTGATCAAATGTTCTGCCCAAGCTGACATATAAATCTTATACAACATGGAATAATATTAATCTGCAATTTTTACTATTTTCGCCTCCCTTGATTACCATTTCTTTGTGAAAGTTGGAATATACATTACAGAAATTATAATTGTACCTATTAATTTCTATAGTTGCCACACTATTCTTTGTTGTTCTTAGAGTGGACTCCATATTTCACCGAGCTACAAAGGTTTGATGGGAAGTTTTACAAGAATGACAAAATCCTTGAATAAAAATGGGTCAGCTCTGAAGAAGGAACATTCTTTTAAGATCACATTCCAAAATAATAATGAAGAAAAATATCTAAGAGTATGCCTGACATTTCCAACGATTTTAATTTTCAAAGTCTGTTGCTAGATAGACCCCATCCCCCCGATACAGACAGCTAACTAGTTTTGACAGCCTTTTCTCAGAAAAATATAGCTCTTAAACAGATAATCCAGATAATCGAAAAACCTTAATTACATGGTGAGAAAATACCTTGTTCAGACAAATAAATGCTTGCTTTGTGCAATAAACTGACTGAAAGCAATATATATATATATTTATATATATATACACACACACACACACACATACATACATACATACATATATATGAGAATATGTTCAGATAAATAATAGTAGTATTTTAACTCTTGTAAATATTACTTGTTAGAAGTCATTGATTAACTTGAGGTTCCGAGCTGAAACACTTGCAATGAAAAGCGGGACACAACACCATAGCAAAGCAATCCTATCTGTTGCAGATAGGAACTCAACACTAGTAGCTTCAGAAGCCTCTCCTGAAAAGGAAGTAGCAAAACTTCCTTTCTTAACTAAATCTCCCTCATTTGTTTCAGTGGGAGATATCTATGACAGCATGCTGGCTGGGGAATTCTGGGAATTGAAGTCTACACATCTTCGAGCTGCCAAGGTTGAGAAACAGTCTATTAGAGGATGCCAGCATTGATAGAATGCTTCAGTACTCTTGCCAATACAAGTCAGTTCACCACAGCTTTCATCCTTTTTCTCTCCCTCAAGAGCTCTATTTGTGTATCACAGGGCTGACATAATATTCCAGTTTCCTAGCCTGTCATATTCCCAGAGACATTCCACCTTGGGAGAAAAAGAGATGCAGAGGAAATATTGGAAGAGTACTACCTGTCCTCAGTGCTAGATCTTGGTTTCTCCCCTGCAATGAAAGACCAAGACCAAAAGGATCCTGTTTTACTAGTGCTTCTCTGGCTCAGAGAGGATATGCTGCGCGCGGACATCAAGAATTCCAGTCCCAAATTTCAAGCCAAACCACAGTATCTCCTGGCTGGATGTTCTTGTTTTTGTTCTTTAAGAAGCTATACATGATTTAAAAGTTATGTCTCTTTAGTGAATATTGCTTGCAGTCAGTTTATTGCACAAAGCAAGCATTTATTTGTCCGAACAAGGTATTTCCTTACCATTTAAACAGGCAAGCTGGGCCTGTTTAACAGAAAAGCCTTTGTTAACAAGAGGCAGAGCTAATAACGTAGATGGAGTTGCAGCTCAGCCTGGTTCTGTTCACTGTTCCATTCTCTGTACTAGAAAGGAACCTGACCTCTTTTATGCTTGACATGCCCTCATTAGAACGTGCTTTCTCTGATGATGTACTGGGATTTGAGTTTGACTGGATTCTGCCTGCTTACTTTGCCAGACCCTGAATGTATAATGAATGGACACACACATCGCTTGCACAAATCCAACTTTCTGGATCAGAATGCCATCTTTAAGCTGTCAGGGTGTAATGAATGCACGGAGGGAGGTTTGTCGTGCCGTCTGGCCTGCATGTAGGTACGCTGGGCATGTTCAGCCTTACCGGCGAGACAGATCCAATCATGTAGTGATTCCAGATCATCTCTGCCCAGCGCCCACTTCAGAACATCTCGATTGAGCCCGTCTTTAAATCTGTCGACTAAAGTTGCTTCTGACCACTCAGGTACCTTTCCCACCAAGACTTTGAATTCTAGGGCATAGTCAGCAACTGACTTTTGGCCCTGAACTAGCTCTTTCAGAGCCTCCTTGGCTCTAGCCTTAGCAAGGGGATCTTCAAAATATCACCTTAAGGCAGTCAAAAAATTGTTAAAAGAGCCAAGTGCAGGGGCTTTTGCCTCAGTTAACTGTACATACCAGTTGGCTGCCCTGCCCTTAAGCTTCGCGGCTACTGCCGTGATTTTAGCCTTTTCCGACATAAAGCAATGTTCAAATTGCTCCATGTAGCTTGTGGCATTGGTGAGGAAGAAGGATAACTTTGTAGGGTCACCATCAAATTTAACAGAAAAGTCTTTAGCGACCCCTCCGGCTGGTGCGGGCCCGCCCACAGGACGAACAGGCATCCCCCCTGATGCTGGTGCTGGACCCCGCTGCAGAGGGGATGGGTCCTGCGGCCATCCGCAGCCCCTGGGTACCTGTGGTGGGGGAGGGGGGATGTTGGATGGTTGATTGGCACCTGGACTCCCATCGCCTCTCACCTGGGCCCCCATTGCTAGCGAAATCGATCTCAGCATGTATTCTATAGATTCTATTTTCGCCTCTATCACTCTTATCCTTTCAGGCGTGATTGCTTCATCCAGTCATGGAGCCTCTGGCTGTCATCCCACCGCCACTGTTGTAGACTCCACTTCAGGAGTCAGGGGGTAACAGAGTTTCCAAGAGGTGTGAGACGTCCCCGGCCTGGGGTCCCCCATCGTATCCCACATCATCTCCGGAGGAGGGGAGCCAGTTGTTATGGGCTGTTCCGTTCCCCCCCCCTCCACCGATCCCCCCAACTCCAGGCTGGAGCTGAAATTCCTCGGGTAGTGTGTGAGGTGGGACGGGAGGCGGCTCGGGTCCCGGCTTGGGAATGCCGACTCGAGGAGCTGTCTGGTCGCCTCTCCGAACCCTGTGGACTCCTGTCTCGATTCTGCCATTGCTAACTTCTTCTTTCGCAAGAAAATTTCTTGGTAGAGACTAGCGAGGTATTTTAAAGTGATTCTCAGCTTTATGTAATGAATGCCTCTCCCAATAAAGTACTCAGACTCAAAAGCAAAGTTTAAGTTCTGATTTTATTAAGGATAGAGTGCAAACACAAAGAAAGCTGAGAATGAGAAAAGCGCGCCTAAAATCAAACTAAATAGCCCCGTTACAAACAGAGTCCCACCCACCCCCTTCAATCGTCTCAAATTCACATTCCCAGGTGCTCCTAACGAGTTCTGCCAATCAACGGGCAAAAAGATCTTGACAGGAAAAGGTAACCCAAACACATTCCTGCTTAGCACAGAGAGATATTGCTTCCGGTGCAAGGTTTATCAGCAGCTCCCTCCCAGCTAGGAACGCGCGTCAGCGCTCTGGCATGCGAACCGTTACGATGTACAAACACATCGAACGATGAACATGACACAGGGAAGGTATAGGGAAGCCATGTATGCTGTTAGATAAGACTTGATGTTAAGTGTAGCTTTTTTCACATCTAAACCAGTCTAAATAACCATCCATTTTTTAAGAACAGAAACATAAACTTGAGTCATAAGTTTAGTTAAAAGACAAGAAAACCCTTCAGAGTTGTTCCTATATTCAGTTGTTTACCAAAACGCAAAAGACCTATTAGAAATGACATACCATGATGGTCATCTTTCTTTTTAATAAATATATTTAATGCCTACAGTAAAGCCACAGCCCTGATGCCTCCAGCCTGGCATGCCAGGTTATGTTTCTCTAAACCTTTAGAACCGCCCACTTGCTGGGAGTTGGGTAGAATATAAATTATTATTATTATTCTCCTTCAATGCCTAATTTATTTGGCATTGCTATGTTAAAACAAAATGATTCCTGATAACCTGCCTGCTATTTATGCAAAGGTTTGTGGCTGTAAATCTGAACTTAGCAAAGTGACATTTCCTTCCTGGAAAGTGTCTCTTGTGAGCTGTACAAATGTTTTTAGTAAAACTTCATATATTTATAAGAAGGATAAAATTAACCACTATTTTCCCCATGTGGATGTTACATTAACTTCCTTTGGGCTCTGCAATCATAGTGCATTGTTCACTGAGTTGGTTGTATCTGTGGAGTTGAATATCTTCACACTAATTAGTTACGTAGTTTGGTAATCTCCAGTGTATATTACATATCACACAGACGGGTGTTAGTAGTTTAGCTCTTTCTCTCCCCCCAGTCATTATTAATACTGTTGCCTCAGTAATATTCTAAGAATGGATTACTTTTCTTTCTTAAGTTTATTAGAATATGCCAGTCTTCTCTAACCTGGGCATCCTCCAGAGGTACAGTATATAGTTCAGCTTCCAGAATTCCTTAACTAGCAAGACCATTGTGTCATTACACATTGCTGAGAATTCAAGAAGTTGAAGTCCATATATTTAGAAGGTGCCATATTTTGGAAATATGCCTCTGACACTCAGGGTCAATGGGGATGAAAATTCAGGGGTCGGGAGCAGCATGACCTCATGTCCAATCTTATTTGCAGAAACATTCCACAAAGGCTCTTGAGTTACAAGTCTACTTGTTTTCTCCATGCATAATCAGAAGTTCCTTGTTAGTGGCAAGGCAGCATTTGCATTTGTTAATAACTTTTCTACATAAAACCTTAGCAATGGCAGCATCTAGCTGATCTTGTCTGAGCTCAGAAGCTAAATAGGGTCAGGTCTGGATGCTTAATTCCTGGATGGGAGACTACCAAAGGAATATCAGAGCTGTAGATTCAATTGGGAAGTTGAAAAACATCCCAGAAGGCAATGACAAATTACTTCTGTACTAGCACCAAGAAAAATGCTACAACCATGACATCACCAGCAGCTGAATTTGATTCAATGGAAAATTGAGTGTCTATTTGGTCAGTTATCACAAATATTTCTTTAAATGTTTTATGTACTTACTGTCATCCACTCCCTTTATTTGTTTCCTGTTGGTTTTCTTTAAAATAGAATATGATTACTGAACTTATGAGTAGTATCTGCCATGGCTATTCTTAAACTATCATTCCCCAGTTTGCAGGCAGCATTATGAGAGCAAAGCAAAGACACAGAACAGAAGCATGCAGGTACAAAAGAAGTAAAAGCCAATTTAGACATCTCTAGAGGAAAAGCATGATTTCGTTTTCAAGTCTCCATGATACTTGTGGTTGCTGACTCCTGAAATTGTTCAAATTGAGCCATGGGGACTCTGTCCATCACTATTTGAGTTGACTGGAATATGTCAAGCCAAATGGATCGCTGATTTGTAATGCTGAGCTGAAAGTTTTCAGTTGAGAATTTTTGGCCTGAAATTAGTTTGGGAAAAATTCAAGGGGGGACTGCAAATCTACAGGCATGACTACTGAAATGGATAAAGTTATTGATAGTTCATAGGGCGGTGAAGGATTGACAGCTTTTTTTTTTCTCTGCATGGGTCAAATATACTACATCATATATCCATATTTCCCTCTCGTACCACAAAAGCATCAGTGAAATGCATACTTGATTTTCTTTCCCTGCAGACATGAATCAAAGTGTTTCCCCTACTTAAGGGATAGATGATAGACAGACAGATCTAGATATCTCACAATCTAGTTCTCCTTAGGCATGGAAGCTGGCTGGATAACTCTGAGCCTGTCACTCACTCTCAGCCATATTCTAGCAAGAAAAATATACGTATGTATGTATGTATGTATGTATGTGTATATATGTACAAAAATTTGCAGTGGACCAGCACAGTAGTTTATAGCATATTCAATGAAGAAGCCCTTATCCTACAATGGATTGGTTCAAACTAAAATCTGACTATCTGACTATGAAATCAATCTTGTTAGCCTGGATATTTGATTTTTAAAAATAGTTGTTATGTTTTAGAATGCGCTTCCCATTAGTGCAGAAATATGAGCTCTCAGTGTAAACTTGCATCTATTTTTGTTTCATTCAGGCCTTTTTGCCTGATCTTCAAGTTCTGCAAGAGGAAACCACCAAGTCCATTTGTGATTCTGAGAAGCAGTTTTAACAAGTACAGTAAAAAGAAGAAAGAATGTTCTCATCTTGTCATTTATCTTTTCCCATTCAAACAGATCTCCCTTGATTGCCATATAGAAAAAAGCACTGAGGCAAATTTTATTATTATGCTAATAACCACACTTTAGATTGCACTCTTGCTCTAGAGACAATGCTGAGCACTTAATAAGTAGAAATCAAAGGACTTTCCCTGAAAGCATTCCTTGTTAGCTTAATAGTAACATATTCTTACTTCAAGTTCTTCAGGGTACGGAGTAGTATCTATCAGAGCAGTTTTCTGAATAAGTGAAATCTAACACAGCTGTTGATCACAGCAGGCAGCAACACCTAGCAGACCTTGGCTGCTCTCAGAACAGCCAAGCAAGATTTGATGTAGTTAGTACTTGGATGGGAAAGTTAGGGCTAATGGGTAGATTAGGTAGTTAAAAACAAAACAAAAAAAACACACAGACATCCTGAAAGAATGCAGTAGCAAACCACTTCTATACTGTTGCCAAGAAAACATCACCAGGAATGTAAATCGTCTCTAGGGATATTTTATAGTTTTAAGATAACTATTAGGATGCATTTATTTTGATTTAGAAGTTTTTTCTTGACTCTCCATAACATGTAACACTGTGAATAATGGAACAACAATTAGTTGTTGTTGCGTTTATCATCTGAGTAGCTTTAAAGAGAAGGACATTTGTACTCAGTAGTAGCCAATAAGACAGTTCAATAGGTAGAACCACTGGGAATTGCTGGAAGACAACCTAGAAGAAGAAGAAAGAGGACAATCCTAGGCCTTATCTCTAAGTGCCACAACGTGATTACAGAATCTTCCCTCAGTGCTTTTTATGTGCTCCAATGATAGCTGCTGTCAATTTTGGGAAGTAAAAATTACATTTGGTAGCTTTCAGTCTTAAGAAAGAATGTGGGACCAAGTTATGGGTTGGACTTAACATGATTAGCTCCAGACGTTTTCCACACCCACTTTTCTTCTTGTTTTGTCCAATACATCCTGTAAGACATGCATGCACTCCCAAAGTGCAAATAGA
Source organism: Candoia aspera (assembly GCF_035149785.1). Taxonomy (NCBI): domain Eukaryota; kingdom Metazoa; phylum Chordata; class Lepidosauria; order Squamata; family Candoiidae; genus Candoia; species Candoia aspera. Next base: position 190,988,922 of record NC_086154.1, read on the forward strand.
ACATGGTAGTTGAGACAGGGTGCATCTTATGATGGAAGCTTACAGCAGCAGCAGTGTCATAGTGTGGCTGGGTTGTTTTAGAACTGGATGTGGTTACTAGGATGGCAACTGGCACAGGAAACCAAGATAGTGGAAATGCTTGTGCTTCTTCTTTACTATATTCAGCAAAACTACTTACAATAAGTATTCACAAAAAGATTCCGGATTCTACCCAGTTTCCGGTTTCTTCTTAAGTCTTTCTCCCACAGACTAATCCCCTTTAGCTCTCCTAAATGCTTAACTTCCTCCCTTTCACTCCATCTCTCCCCCCTCCCTTTCTGGGATCTTCAAGAGAGAGTAAAAAGAAGGAATGGGCTGGATTTACAAATGACTGTGCTCAGTGCTGCTTGTCTCCCTTCCTCGGATCCACTCAGCTGATCATCATCTGTCTCCTCCACGGGGGACAGACCTCTCTCAGGAGTCTTCTGTCCAGTCCTTCCTCAGAGACCAGGGCTTTGCTAAAGACTCCAGCCCTCGGTTTGTAGCCATCCATCTTCCTCCTCGCCATCTTGGGTCTTGGGTGATTCCATCTCTCTGGGACTTTGCTTCTCTTCCTCCAAGGAAGCCACCCATTGACTTTTCTTCTCCCTTCTGATCCAGAAACTGACAACCACTCCACAAACTCACATCAGCTTTGCTCTCCAACTTTTCTCTCCAGCCACTCCCTTCTACAACAGTCCTTGTAGGTCATGTTTCTTCTCTTCATTTTTCCACTCACTTTCTCTCCTCTCCTCTCTGTCCAATCTTGGATTAGACCAGCATCTGAGGAGGTGGGTGTTCTCCCAGGGCTCTAGTCTCCAACACCTATATTCAAAGCAGGACCAGTTTACATCTGCCCCACAACAGTTCTGCTCATCAGCCTGCATGACAGTACACATGCAGCTCAAGGCTAGAAATGAGCTACTTCTCCCCTTTTCCTCTCTCCTTTTACTGACTTACGCTGGCACAACAGCAGCCATACCAGGCCGCTAAAAAGATTTGCCACAAGGTTATTGTATAGCACCCATAATAAAGACTGTTCAGGATCCTCAATCCTCCCCAGGGCTTTCTTTTCAGTTACAACACAGCGATGCCAGCTTACTCCAGTCACTGCTGAAAGCACCACAGAGAATACCCTACCCCAAATATCTATAAATTCATATTTTTCTTAAATATAAGAAAAACCCTATTGATGGGAACCGTGGTTGTGGTTTCTCCATATATATATTCTATACAATGTCATGATTCTGTTTAAGCCAACAATGGGTAGGCTACATAACAAACATTGAAAACTGACTTTAGATATACAAACCCTTCCTGCAGGCTCCATGTATTTTTTTTCTCTTATTAGCATATTAAAAGGAGGGGTATTCAGTATCTCCAATCACCCTTTTGCTAATCTTACATCAGGATTAGTAGAGTGTCCTTATCTCACTTGATCATTCAGTGTTTTTTGCTTTCTCCACCATACCATAGGATTGATCTTGATAAGCCAAGAAAATAGTTTAATTTGCTTATACCTTGTTGTCCATAATAAATTAGCAACAATAGGGTTGCAACCATTGGCCTCTCTCTACTGGTAAGAGGCTGTTTGATCCTACAGAAGCTTCCATTAGCAGTGTGTAACACAAGACTATTTTAAATGTTTTAACAATTGTAAATTGTCCGAAGTCACTGGGAGCCGGGTGGCATATAAATTTAATAATAAATTACTTTACCAGGTTTTCCTCACTAAAACTCCTTATGCCATTGCCTAGACTAAGAGACCTTGGAGGTCAAGACCAAAGTAAGGACTAGCACAATTACCTCCCTTCCAGTTACACTGATAGAAATCTCTATTAGACCAGTGAGTGTTTATCAGCAGAAGGACACAAATCAAACATTTTAAAACTAACTGTATAGTTGTAGAGATTATCAGGAAGCTTTATGCCATCTTTAGGGGAAACGTGCAATATGAATGCTCTCCTGAAACTTCCCCCAGTAAGCAGCATAAAGCATGGTAGATTGATTGATTCTGATCCCAAATATATGACATTTATATATTATCCTACATTCCTTCCTTTATTCATTAGATAGATAGATAGATAGATAGATAGATAGATAGATAGATAGATAGATAGATAGATAGATAGATAGATAGATAGAACATATATAAAACATTTTTATTATCCTACATTTCTTCCATTATTCATTATCTACATACATATAGTGCATAAATGGCCACTGAACACTATAGTTACTGGGACTATCAGTACATTCTTATTACTAATGAAATGGGTTGGGATAATAATATGTTTAATGGAAAACACCATGAAGGTTGTGTTAATTTTATTTTTATTTCTCTTTGCATCTCTTCACCAATTCCCACCATGATCATGAGGGAGTGACCCAATTTGTGGTTATATCAGCATTTCTTAATTATGGTACTTGTCTAACCTGATTGATGATACAAATACTTCCAGCTTCACAAACTCCCCTGCATTTGTCTTTCAGCTAAATTACTACATCAACATTAATCATATAGTAAAACAATAGTCTGTTTTAGAGCAGTCTTCAGTAAATGAGATGATAGCAGAATGTCTCATTTGGGAAATCATAACAAAGGGGCATAATATGATGCATGATGTATTAAGCCAGCATCTAACTCCGTCCTAAGCATGCATATTGAGGAAGATGAGATTGGAACCCACAGTTCCCAGGCCAGTGATGACAGTTGTTAAACAAGAAACTATTATTGACTTCAAACCCACCAACTCCATGCCAAGTAATTCAGTTAACTCAAAAGGATAAAATGAAGAAGCCTCTATTTTAAACCCCTGAGGATATAAAAGACCTTTGCTTATTTGCTCTGACAGTGGACAGTCAACTGTTGTGTATGGTTTCACTCTTGTCTGAAATAGAGGTTCTAATCTCACCAAGCTATGTCTCTGTTTCTTCTGCCAAATCAAAGTAAGAAATTGATTTAAGCCAATGTTTGTAAGATTTGGTCACTCCATCCAATCAATTTTGTTTTCTGAAAGACTGTCAACTTATCCCATTAATATAGGTATCAGCAAACAGTTTGTCTCTCTTAACTGCAACATAGTGTTCACTTGGATTTGGGCAGACAAAATGCAGTAGCTGGATAAATGTTGTTGAAGAGGTGAAGTTTATGAAATCATTCCTGATTCTTCTGTCAAATTACAGCAAACATACTGATCATCCAAACAGACAGGAAAGAAAAAATGTGTGGCTGTACACTGAATCCTCATATATGCCAGGTTATATTCTCTAGAATGACTTTAAAAAATATTATTTAAAAATTGAATGATTTTTTTTTAACTTCATGACCAGAGGAAGTGAAGAGTTGGGGTTTCCCCGAAAACAGCAGAAACTGAAAGAAAATTCCCTACTGTGCAGGCTATAGAAGCACAAGAGCTGTTAGCTCTGTGAGATAGTTCAGACAAGAAGCACAATCAAGAGTACTAGCTCTATCTTTATTGTAAGGTTACATTAACAAAATCTTGCAAGACTGAAAGTATTTCTCCCTTCCTTTCCTTTTTCTCTCTGGAAAACAATGGAGGGTCCCTTCTGAAATGTTTCTCATACCCTCCATCCTTCTGTGGGCTGAGATACCTTTTACACAGTTTTCCAATCTGCAGCTCTCCCTCCTGTCTCCCAAGGTCATTCCCACATAACATTACAAGAGCTGAGTCTTTAATTACATGTGTTTACTTGGGTAAGTATTATTCAGTTTCAGGGCTTTGGTCTCTCTAGATCACCAACCCCATTGGTGTTGAGGTTCCACTGTCACTCTTAGCCCAAACAACATTACAAAACAAAAAGAAGTCTGGGTCCTTTGGTATCCTCCATTGGACTTTGAATTCTGTTATGGATCACTACTTTCTTCGTCTCATTTCTAAATTTGATATTGTTTCCAGAAGACCTATATTTTTACTACATTAGATGTAAGGGAAGCTTATAATTTAATTTCATCGAAAGGAGGGCACAGATGTTTGACGGCACCAATTCTCATTATGGGAAATATAAATATATAGTTATGCCTTTTGGTTTTTGAATGGCATCTGTAGTCTTCCAAAGAATCATAAAACATATTTCTTAGGATATTGTGGATGATTTTTAAATTATCTGTTTGGGTGTTTTGCTTATTTATTCTGAGGATCCTGTTTTTCAAAGTGCACACATTCAAACAGTTCTTCAGAGGCTTCATGATCACAAGCTTTATGCTGAGCTAGAGAAATGTGCCTTTGATCTATCAGTTTTGGACTGATAGATCAAAAGCACATTTCCTCAGAAAGAATTCAGATGGATCTAGCTAAAATAAAGGCTATTTTATTTTGGGAAACCTCCTCCCCCCATCCCTATCAGATAACTGTAGCTTTTCATGTGCTTTGCCAATTTTTATCATAATTTCCCCTAATTTTGTTATATTAATTATAGCACTATTTCACCTTACAAAGAAAGAGGATCCTTTTAAGTGAGATTCCAGTGCCCAACAAGTCTTTTTTTTTAATTTAAATGGTCTTCATTTCTCAGACCTTTCTTTGATATCCAGCTTCCATTTGCCCTAATTATATAAGGTGATGCTTCCAATTTTATCTTAGGAGTGGTCCTCTTAAAATCCACCCCAGAGTTGGAGACAGCTTATTGCACTGTGCATTCTTGTCCTCGTAGCTCATCTCAGACACTAGTAGGCTTTAGCCATGAAAGTAGCTTTGTAGCATTGGCATCATCTTCTAAAAAAGAGTGGAGACCTTATCAAGATCCTAACTGATCACAAGAGTTTGGAACACTTACAATGTACTCACATGTACATATTCATGTAGCAATAGGTCAGGTGGGCCCAATTATTTCTTATTTTAACTTTTACATTTCCTATGTTCCTAACTTGCTGAACAAATAGGTGAATATTTTATCACATAAGCCAAAATATTTTGCAGTCCATGGCACTTTTCCATCCTCCATTTTACATCCAGGGCCTGTTCTGCCTCTTGAGACTGCTATGGCCAAGGAAGACTGATTGAATATCAGTGGCCACATAAGAGACATTTTCCTAAAAAAAACTGAACTATAAAATAATACCATTAAAACTTTGTGCAGTAGTATCTATTTTGTTCCATATATCAACTCCAGTTGCAACTGTACTTTCCTTTGGTTACTTTCCTTGAAGTCATTGACTTGACCATCAAAAGGAAATGGATAAGCTATTCTTCTGAATAGTGGATGTATAGCAAATGCATAATTAAGTCCTTGTGCCGATTAAATAAAAAGGACAGTAGAGAAAGAAATAGACAATTGATTCATCTTCCCCAAATAAGTAAGGACCAGAGAGACCTTTCAGTGGACTCTTATTAAATCTCCCTTCTAATTATAATGAAGAAGAGCATACTGAACGTGGCTAATGTGAATGTTCTCCTTTACACTGGGCTAAGGATATGGGCAAGATTGGAGGCTATTCAGAAAGATCTTTTGATGAATAAGCCTGAGTTGTATCAGTATGAGATACAGCTTAGATATCTCCATAGATCTTCCCCAGCCTGAATAATTCTCATCAGCTTTCAGGAGACAGCCCTTCCCCTTTCCTTCTCTCTCATTCACTCTCTCTCTCTCATATTATCATATTAGATGTACAACTGGCTCTCCCATCTTCCTCACAGCAGTCTGCCTCCCCATCAGAGTGAATTGTTAGCAGGCACCAGAGCCAGCCAGTCAGGTGGTTTTGGCTTGTGAGGTTATGGCAAATGGAACCATCAGGAGAATTGTGGAGGGGGCATGGACATCACCTGCTGCATCCCATGATCTTTTTAGCTATGGGATCTGTCCCAATGAATCAGATATTCCAAACAGAAGAAACAGCTGGAAATTCACCTTTTCCTGCTGTCTCTGTCAAAATGGCTGGAGAGGGAGAAAATTCTAGACTAGTCATTTCCTGACTCTGCACAAAAGAGATTTTTTTTTGGGGGGGGGGGAGGAATATGGAAGCAAGTATAGGTAAATTGATAGCCTCCAGAATTTCCTCAAAACCTTCTGGGAAAGACCACAGTGCATCCTTTATTGTGTTATATTTATACCCACACAAACCTGGCAAGCCAGCCTTACGTGGAAAGAGAACAAACTCTTTGTTCTTATCTATGCAAAGCTAGAACATCACACTATGGTGTGACAGCAAGTTATAAAATCCCTTTCATAAATGAATTTTATATCACCAATTCATAAAAAATCAAATAGGGCATGACTAGGCTACAGACCTGAGACAAAATAGTGCTGCAGCAGTTTCACAGCAAACTTCTGTTACACTTCTGAAGCTGAAAAGGAGACTATGCTTCTAATGTGTAGGAATATATTTCTAACTCATGACTCCAAAATTGGTCTTAGTCTGGAACAGGCAGTAAGTATTCATGACCTAACTGTACTATACTTGTGGGTGATTTGAGTAATTAAGCAATCAGACCCAAACTGCTATTTTCTGAAGCTGAAAGAAAAGGCATTTTCCCCATGAATTTTAATAAAGTTTACAAGCTCTGAGCTAAATTATAAACTCTGTTTTGCAGCTGCACTTCATAGTGGCAAAATTGTTGTGTTTTTTTTGTTATTTTGAAATTTGCTAAGGATGGATATACAAATGCAGTCAAATGTCTTTTCAGGAGATATACAGTACACTGTGCTACACATAAAAATCTTAGTTTAGCATTTCCAAAATAGCAGCCATGTATAATTTAAAGTCATCTCTGAAAGGAAAGGCTTGAGAAATCCTGAACACTCTATTAAGATCTTGTAGAGTTAGATCCAGATGTGCTGAGTTGGAAGCAGTGACTGAAAAGCCTGCATCCTAGGATGAGGTTGGTTAACGCTGCATTCATCTGATATCTGTATTTCAGGCAACTGGAAATCCTTCCAATTTCCTCAACCTACCCCAACTGTGAGGGCTGTTATTTCTCACATTTTAATGAACTTTTAGAGGAAGAGAATTGGGTTTGGAAAATACCCAGCTAAATGAGAGGTAGACAGCTAGTGGTCCATGACCCCCAAGCCCTCCTTTTTATCTGCCTCAAGTGCTGTAAATGCTTGAAGTTCCCCCTTGTGTACATTTCCCACATTGCTGTTACTGTCATGTTGCTTTCTGTTGATGCTGCAACCTAGCCACTGCAATGTTAAATGTGGCTGAGGTTGCTGTTTCCCTGTTAGAAGCTGTAATGAGGAAACAGCAGTCTCCATGGGGATAGCTCTAGAGGAGAGCTTGTAACATTTGTTCTCCCCAGGTGATCTTTCCCCTGTAGTCAATAGCACTCAGAACCAGTGGTCTCTATCAAAATGTCTGGAAAGAACTTTCAATCCCACCAAAAGAATCTCACATCTAGATCTATCGTACTTTATCCAGCTACTAAATAACTATTTATTTAGTCATTCCTGCTGAGTGAAGAGGGGTTTTTTTAAACTTATTTCAGCCTGATGGAAATCCCATGTATACACCCATGTGGCCCAATCCAGCATAACATATTGTCTTTGGAGCCACAAAGATTAGCTCTCTCCAATTTAAAGCATCTGATACAGAAAAATCTCTTCTGTATTTCTTAAGAATTTTGAAAAAATGCATGAAATCACTTCCCAAATAAAACTAAAGTTTACCAAGAACTGCAAGCTGTTAGTGGATGGCAATTTGGTGCCCATGGACAATTGCCTTGATATTTTGCTTTGTTTTTATTTTTTTTTTTAAATAGTGATCTGATTTTTTAAAAAAGCAAATAGTACATTGGTATACTGCAAAGCAGCAGCTTCTAGTATTATGTTTATTTATAGGAATACTTCTGATCAGTATATAAGTCCCATAACCTTTATTATAAAATAAAAAGAGAGGGTAGGCATACCACAAGGTTTCTTTGGAATTATGACCATTTGGCTTAGAAAAAAAAAAGAAAATGATTTTAAAAAAAGTAGGAATGGTAGAAACTTGGGGCACCCACCAGAGGGTCAACAGCATCAAAGTGGCAGAGGCATGACAGGAGCGATCAAAGGCCCACTCCTTTTTATGTCCATGTAGTATTACAATGCATACTAAAAAGGAACAAGGCTTTAATTGTCTTGATCAAGCCTGCTAATTTCTCGCTGTCGACATCCCTGGATGGCTAGGAGGATTGGCAGTAAACAGTTTAGCTCTATGTAAAGGTTGGTGAGTATGCCCACAGCATATTCTTAAAAACTTAAATATGGTCACCAGCTCTTGCCAACTCCGGTACTACGTCATGAATATGTAATACTTTGTGGTGTCCATGGATAATGTTTATACACCTGTTCTATTAATCATAATCCATACTGTATTTTATTCCATATTGTACTGATATTTTAAGGTTCCAAAATGTAGAGCATTTTGGGCTGACCCCAACCTTTCTGGAAGGCCCTTAAGACATGGCTTGGTCAACTGGCCTGGGGATCCCATTCTACTAGATGGCTCTATGATAGTTAATTTAACATACTCTCTTGTATGCTTTTCTGCCATTTTGTTTTTTTACCTTTGTAATTTAAATTGGTTCGCATTTTAATGGTCTTTATGTATTTGGACTGTTTTATTATGTACTCCACCCAGAGTTACTATGTGAGATGGGCAGCTATACAAATGTGATAGATAGATAGATAAATAAATAATTTCCAACCACCATGTATGTTGCCTTTTTTTAGCACAAGCATGGAAGAAGGAAAGCTGTCAAGAGAGGTTGTTATTTAGTCCCCTATTTCCATATAAACCAGACTCTTCCTATGAAACAGTCCTTGTTTTCACCACTATTTGTTTCTTGCTATGAAAATAATCTGTATTATACCATTTTGTGTATATATTCCAAAATATATAGAGCAACTTAAAAGTACTATTTTCTCCTTGAGCATGACTTCATTTGACTTGTATTCCACCCAGTGAAGTAGAATATCTGGATAGATAAAGAAAATACTATATATTTGAACATCTTGATGAAAAGTCAGAGAATTTCAGTTGACACAAATCAAAATGTGACTTTGGAAAGCTGCAGGTGGGATGAAATGAATGTTTTATTAAAGATGATTCTCACTCTGTTTGAAAATCAAAACAGCCTCTTTCCTTGTGAAAAGTTTCCAGAGTGGTTAATGCTTGACTGGGTCTCCCACCCACCTTTAATCAATGGCTAACATCATATTGTTGATGAAGTCAAGAAGTATCTGCCAGCAAAGTGTGCTTATATTCTAATTACTTTGTTTCTAATACTTTCAAAATAGTTTGTGCTCCTCCTCCTAGCATTGTTTCTTATCAATTAAGAATGGGGATAATAACATCATTTATTTTACAAATGATCCACTGAAATATATTTGACAAAAAAAAAAAAAACTTTGCTGTTTGGTTATGCCTGTGCAATGTAGCTGTTTCAGGTTATCAGCTGATAAAATTGTCACAGCACAATCTCATTAAATAGCTTCTCAAAACTTAGTCCCACTGAAGTCGGTGGGGCTTAATTCAGAAGTGGACATACTTAGCTGAGAGTTATCTTCACAGAGGGAGTTATGTTTGAGTAAACATGCATATGACAGAGCTGTTAATATGCAATCCTAATATGCAATGAGTCTGAGTTTAGCAAAGTGTACTTCTGAACAGAAAACTATAGATTCCTTCAGGTTGAACTCATCTCCTGGTGAGTACATGGAAAATCCACATCATTTTATTGGCAACAAAATTGGTTTGCCAGTTCCTTCTTTCTTTCTTTTAAAAAATTACTTCCTAATGTAGCCTACACACCTGGAGATTTTCTAATGATCTTCTATCCAAGCTCTAAGCAAAAAAGTATAGGTTTTTCAATATCAGCCAAAGTGGTCTAGGGGTCTACTATCTACTGTGATTACTTCACAGTTAACTGGGGTACAGGTAAGGCTGTGAACAATTCTGTTCAATAAATTTGTGGATATAAAAAAGCTCCTTGATAACTTGGCCACCATCACGCCACTCTGTTCACTTTGCAAATTAGGGGATTGATTGATTGATTGATTGATTGATTGATTGATTTCTAGAAAGCAACTTTTTGTCCAGGTATTCACCATGTATGCAAGATCCTATTATAAGACCATCCAAGTTCATTTTAAAGCCAAACATAATATATAGCCTTGTGCCACATTGTGCATTTGGATTCTGTGCCCTTTGCTGATTATTAGTTTGAACTAAATTCATGAAATGAGCTGTAGTGTCTGAATGGAACAGCTGACTTGTCTTTGATTTCTGGAGTTTTAGGCAGACTCTTTTCTTAGATGCTACAAAGTATCAAAGAAACTGTATTGTTAGAAGTCAGAACATGTTGTCTTGGAATTGTAGGATTTACAGTTCCAATATACCTGGAAGCCAACATATTTGGAGTTATTTAACTTGCCAGTGTTAGTGACTTCTGAGGGGAAAAAAAGCCAAATAGCTCAGCCTTTCAGAAGCAAAAAATAGAAAAACAAATCGTATTAATGCCTTGTCTTGGGTACTACAAAAGAAGTGGTACAAGTACAGTCATACTGAGGCTAAGAAAGCATCATGGATACTGCACTCTGGTTTTATGCATGCATCAGTTTATTTTGGTGACTTCTTCCTAAGGTTGCCAGGCACAAAGAAGGCCAAGGCAGTCTGGATTTCTTCCTCATTCATAATGATGGCATTGAAGGAATGTTAGGCAAGGCAGCTTTGGAATAGAAAAGCGAGAAAAGCTATATTCTACAAATTCCTCAGACAGAAGTTTCCTCTTCTGTCCCCCTTTGTTATACTAGCAGCATGACCAAAGCTACTAGCCTTTGTTCTAAACAGATGGGCAAACGCTTGCGTATCTTACTGGTTGTTTAGGTTTTGACCTTACACTCAGCACTTTTGCCTTTGTAACTTCTGAGTGTTTCATTCATAGCTGTCAGGGCCAACCTTGCTCCGAATAAGACACGGACTCACTTAATAGGGATTAAGGATTTCCGGTTTATTGAAACGGTACCGACAGAGAGAAAAACGGGAATGGGGGTGCGGTGGTGAGGTGCCCTGTATATACCCTCTTGCCGGGTCCCATGCTCCTCCACCCTCCATTGTCCCCATTCCCCTTGATGGGTTTCTTGATGGCTGTGGGGGCGTTTTCCCGGTTGCTGTCCTTGTCCTCTTGGTTCAGGTGTGTCCTCCAGGGCACCAGGTGCGGCTTATCGCTGCTTATCTGAAGTCCTTCTATTCAGCTGCATATGAGTCCATGGGTGTGGGTGCTTTGGGTGCTTGATTCAAGCGCTGATTTAATTATCTCCTTCCTCTCTTTCTTAATGATCATGATCCACGTTGTGAGGCTCTTTGTGCCTTGCAACGGGGTCATGACAATAACTTGATGCCCATTTTCCCTTTCTGCACCTCTAAATTGTAACTTGTGTCTAGGATAACAGATACATCCCCCAATATGTGAACTGGCTTTCTTACCCACTGCCCTTTCTAGATTATGTTTTTGATTGTCCTTTAGTGAAACACAGGTATCCAACAGCAAACAGAGGAGGGGATAGTCTTTGGTATGTTTATCTAGAAATGGGCAGAAATCAATTAAACTTTCATCTGACTACAAAATGAGAAGTTTTTTTACTTTTGAACTAATACTAAAACTAAAACAGTTTTTCTTCAAAATTTGGACTTCACTGAATCATGCAATGAAGCCCTCAAATAAAAACAAGGCATATAAAAAAAAAAATGTGTGTTGGAGAAGGTGCATCCAAGTGCACAGAATGAAAAAAGCACCCTTAAAAATGATTATTTTTAAAGAAAAAAATGAAAGGAGCCAAAATCGACAAATCTGGCCATCAACAGTTTTGCTTTTTCCTTTGCAGCTGATGATGGCAGATTCAGTTTCCTCTGAATGGACACATGAACTATGAAGAGGCTTTTGAAGAGATCACCAGTGGTGACCAAAATTGGATATTGACCTGTTTATGGGAGGAAAAAAAATATTTTAACACAATTTGAAATAGGTTATAGGCAAAATTGCAGGAATTCGCAAAAGAAAAGAAAAGTGATACAGAAGGAAATGAAGAAATCAGATTATTTGCATTCATGGAAGTAATAGGGGAACAGTTAAGGGAATAAAAGAGATGCAGATTCTTCTGGAAGCAAAATAGAAAAATCCCAGTGTAATCATAGAAGCTGCATACATACATATTTTTCTTGTAATATATATGTAATATACAAATCTGTTGAACAGTTACAGTTTGAACCATGCCAGTGAAGTTTCCTGCCACATCTATGTTGCTCATTAGAAACTTTCAAGAGAGATGCTGCTGTCTAAATTTGCACTGCACTTGCTTCTGCCTGGCATTGAGCTCTATTAGAACAGGCAAGTCCGAGGATCAATACAGCTACTGGATGAAATGAATTCCAACCAATTCATTCATGATAAGAGAAGTGAAATGGACATTTGGGACATCATTGGCAAGCTAATTTTATTAGCTATATGCATCCTGAATGCACCCAGTAATAATAATACTTTACAGTATTATTTTCCTTTCATTTTTATGAAATAGTTTTTATGGGTGGTGTTAATTTTATTTACTGAAGAGAAACAAATTTACAGTGGTTCAAAACTCTATGGACAAGCAGGGTATTATAAGTGTTGTTCTTATATTCCATATAAATTTATGTAACTTCTTTCATGATGGCTTAGACATTTTTTTGTTCATGCTATTAAGTATATAAATCAAAATTCAAATCAGCTTCAGTAAAAGAATGAGGTGTTGGACTAGGACTGGGATGATTCAGGTTTAAATCCACCTTCAGCTATGGAAATACACTGGCTGCTTTAATCACGTAGCCCAACCTACTTCACAGTGTTATTGCTGTGGGAATAAAATGAAGAAAGATTTCCATATAAACTTTCCTAATCTCCTGGCCAAAAAAAAAAGGTGGAATATAGAAGGATGAATGGTTGGGTGGATGGAAGGAAGGAAAGAGTAAATTATATACTTACATTATTGTGCGTATTTGAGGGATTATGTATCAAGTCTCAATATTTTAAAAAGTGCCAAATTTTGGCATGCACATGCTGTTCTGATTGTCCTTTATAGTTGGGAAGGACCAACTTAATCCTAGACCAGATACTTTTATAAACATTGGAAACATTTATTTATTTATTTATTTATTTATTTATTTATTTATTTAATACTTGACATCTATGCCCTATATTTATATTTTAATATTTTCAAAGATTTCTCAGACCTTTTTTTTTTCCTCTGAAGCACACTGATGTGAACTTTTTTCAAGTTTAACCAAACAAACTTGTTTTTATTCCTGCGTGGAAACTTTTTCATGCTTGCAGAAGTGTCATGTCTGATTATTTCACGAGAGCTTCATTTGATAAAAATGGCGAAAACAAAATTGTCCTGTAATAGAAACCAGTTCTTTTTGCAGGTATTACTATAGTCCAAATTTTAAGAAAAAAAAGAAATCCATTCTCTAATATCTTCCTGCAGTACAGTGAATTTAAATGTATATATTTTGGGGGTTAAGAAAATCCACTCTGTAGCTGAGAATGTGGTATATCCTTCCTGAAATACTGTAAAATGTAAAATGTGTGTAATCCTCTGTATAAATGTATACTTTTAGAAAAAGGTTTCGCAGTAATGTTATGTGCTGCTTCCACAGAGAAGGGAATAAAACACAACATGTAATAAAACACTGAATATTATTTAATGTTAGTCTTGTCAATTATGCAGATATGGTTTTATTTTTACTGCTGCAGTTTTAATAATAAGACCCCTTTATTATTTATTTACAACCACCATGCAAAGAATTCCTGACTTTCACAGAGGCTGGTAGTACATAAATACCACCCATTGGGCGGTTTTAAACATGATATATCAAAGATACGATGTTCCTTTTTCTTCCTTGGTCTGTAACAGTAATTAACACAGCATGGTTCATAGCCAGCATTTTCTTTTTGTGATTCAGACAAATTCATGTAATAAAAATCAATATGAAAAAGCATGTTTTCATCTGTAGAGTAGACTGTGCTTAACTTCCTAGTTAATATTTAAAATTATTTTGATCTTTTAATGTATAGTGTTGTTGATGTCAACATGAACACAAGCTCTGACTATACTGTTAGTCCATAGTATATATGAATTAACCTTGTGGAGGTACTCAAGACATGAGGCAGGATCATTAAGACTTTTCATACCCTTTGGAAAGAGCTAACTGAAAACTGTTTCAAAGTAAATAGAAGATTTGCAGAGGGAAACAGCTTTGTAAATATTCACATGCCCCTTATAAAATCAGGGGATACATAGGGCAACACTAATGTCACAGGACCAGCCCTTACAAAATACTTCCTTTCCTTCTGTTTTCTTCTATACCTCCTGTCAACCTCAAAGGTTTATTTAGCACTCTATAACTTAGTTTTAATTCTGTCAGCTAATGCAAACAAGCAAATCTATCTCAGATTTTCTTCCCTCTCATACTTTGTTTATTTCACTTCAAATTCCTGGATTTCACAATCCTACTATACTTCTCAGTTCCAATACAAAGAGTGTTCTTATCTCCTTACTCTGAATAGGAAGAATAAAGTGACCTTTGAAAAACAAATACTTTCTGAGAAGTAGGTTTGCTGTGTCCGTAAGGACTTATTTGGAGTAATGATTGGATGATCGTCTATGTCTGGCCTCTACAGCAAGCAGCATCAGAGATACCCTGCAACAAATGCACTTGTGTTCTATTGTTATTCAGCATAAAACAGCTGAATGTTCCAATCCATGCACACTTTTATTCAAACACGGTTAGGATTTCTGAGTAAACATTCAGATAGCGTATAGATAGGTACTTTAGTTTGCATCACTGTCAAAGAAACACAAACAGTCTGAAGCTGGTATTTCAGCATCCCACAGGAAACCCTTGAAAATATTCCACCAGAAAATGAGTGCTTGAATGAGAAGGAAATGCACTGGTTGATTACTGCAATGTCTATATCTGCTGGATGTAAAACAAGGGTATTTTCAGAGGAATTTTCACACAGTCTGAGTTTTATGTTTGTAAAGATCTAGTATAACTGCCCTTTTGGCAGACTGGCATAGAGACTCAAATTGTGTCTGAGGAGAAAATATTTGAGACCCTGCTGATTATGGCATGCCCCGACTGACCGCCTAGAGAAGGCTAATAATTGGGGGAATTGGTAAATAGACTTAGTGTAATTATCTACTGCTGATTCTGTTCAACACAATTTTCCTTTCCTTCAAAAGAGAGATGTAGATGTAGATGTAATGTAGACGTAAACGTAAACGTAGACATAGATAATTGGGGTAGCTGGTGGACATGAACCAACAGCATCCATGGGAGAGATCAAAATCTGCAACTGAAGCCCCACCCTTTTGTAAATGCAACTACAACACATGTCTATTCAAAAGGATTTCTATTTCAATGCCATGCCCACAATATTGCAAATTTTAACATAAACAATTTGGCATTTTAAAATATATATATATTGCCTTCAATTGCCCTCATTTGGGGCAATTGAAGACTTGCAGGTTGAGGCAGGTTGAAGCAGATCATTTCAAAACATATTGTTTTGATATGAACCATGCCACATATTAAAACTTAATGTTTTTCAAGTAATAACATTAACCCGGAATTTTTTCAAGGATTTTCATAAAACATATTTTAATTAATCAGATGTATACTTTAAAAAAAAAAATTGTTAATTCAAGCTTGTGTGTGTGTGTTTGTGTTGTTGAAACACATAACATTCCCTAAATAAAGCCTTTATCTTTTGTAACATATTCCCCCATAGTCTGCATTGGAAACCAGATAGCTAAGGTGCCATTATTCTATAAAAAGGACTAAATAGCAGTTCTATACATTTTTTCTTTTTCCATTTTCTAGAAATCATTTTTACAAAGGGACTAGAGCCAGGCAATTGATGAATCTGCAGTTAAATCAAATGGCCAATGTTCCACTATAAATCTTTAAAAATGTCTCCTGCACCTTAACTGTACATGCTAATCATTGTAAAGGTATTTTTATACCATATTTTAACAGTTCTCAGAACATTCCTTATTCCTCAATCTGTCAGCTGCTTTATGGCTCCCATTTGAACAATAAAAGACAATGTAAAACTTTATTTCAACTGATAGCAGTATCCATTAGATTCACCTCTCTGGTACAGGAGAGAAATGAGACAACACAAAAACTTTTTTTTTACAGATTTAAGATGCCAGGAAATCATAAGTACTATGTCATAATCCTCCACATATTTCTTCTTCATAAATTCCAAAACTTGGATTCTAAATAGTCTGAATTTAAAAATCAGAATATTTTTCATCATAGGAATAATTCAGTTAGGATGCAAACTCTCTTTCCTGCAGAAGTAAAAACTGTGTATGCACCTAAACTAGGAAGGAGATAATATTTACTTCCAGCTGCAGAGCAACTCTATCTTCAAGTGTGGAGAAATTGGAATCCATCAAAACTTTTACTCAAACTGAGGTCTGCAGTTTTTTTTGTCTCACCCCTCTTGTTTGTGCTATTAAGAGAAAAACCAGCAGAAGCTAAGTTTACCACTGGGAAGGTGCCATAGGGAAAATGGTGAGGAGCTATTTTCAATTGCCACAGAAACTAGGACCAGAAATGGGTATAACTTGCAACTCCTAAGATTTTGCTTAAATATCGGGGAAAGCTTCCTGACTGTAAGATCTGCGACAGAAGCCCTTTTGTCTCAGTGTGTGTCTTCAGTGTACACACAAAAGGGCGGGGCTTCAATTACAATTCTGTAATTGAGGTTCTGGGTTCTTGCTCTCTGGTGGTTTTTAAGAAGAGGCTGGAAAATCACCTCTTAAGGAGACTAAATTAGTTTTCCTGCTCATTGGAGAAGGTTGCAGAACTTCTTCCAATCCCACAACTCTATGATTCTTTGAGAGAGTAGTTGTGTCTGCTGTCATACAGATGAAGGTGAAGATGAGAGGTCCTGTAGTGGCTGGTGAAGAATTAGATAGCTTTTCCCACATATTTTTAAAGTTGCTGTTCTTTGGGGTGGACATTATTGACTTCAAGTAGGCTACAGAATGTAATTAACATGTTCACTTCCTTTGTGTAATCACCCAGTCGACTGCTGCTTTGAATCTAGCTGAGCCTATAGTGAAGCATTCAAATTTCATCTCTGTGAAGCTTACATTCCATGAGTTGGAATGAAATCGATGGCATACAAATTTGATAAATAGACAGACAGACAGACACTTAGATCCCTATGTACTGCACCATTTGGTGAAATGAAATGCCATTGATAGAATCTTTTCCACCAGAATCTATATTGCAGCTACAATTCTGACAAAGGATAGAAGCATATCAAGACCTGAGCTTAGACCCTTCTGCTAACACCTGTCATCCATCCATCCATCTTTTACCTCCATATTTGGAAATAGTAAAATGTCCATGTGTGTCCTTTCCTCATCTCTTTCTCAGAGCCATGCAGTGCCATTTTACTCAATGTTGAAATTAACCTTTCCAACTTGGTGCCTTCCATATGGGCAGATATCATAGATTCCAAATCCCCAGCCAGCAACTGCTTACTTTGGGGACAGTTATATAAGGATAAGGCTACATGATACATTAATTTCATAGCATGTATATGACTCTTCAAAGCAGAGGTGGGCAAGCTATGATCCATGAACCACAGATGATCTTCAGTACCATTCTTGCACGCTAAAACCCCAAGATTATTGTACTGAAATTTGGTTCCAAATCTTTAAATCTCTGAGAGGGCTAAGATATGTTAAGTACCTATCTTACTTTTAAGAACTGTTCTCATCCAGTGATATCACCACACAATTGCCCTTAAAGGACAATTCTGGGAACTTCCAGCCCTACACAATGTTCACAATTCATGCCCCTGAATATTTTATTTGCCAGCTTAGTTAGTTCATCTGTGCATTCCCAGATATCAAAAGTGCCAAGTAATACATTCACTATTTCAGGAAAGTTACTGTATTGCACCCCATCCTTTCAATGTAAAATAGGAAGTGACTTCCTGTAAGGTATATATTTTTGTTGGGTTTAATATAATTAGAATAATTTTTCTTCAAGGCATTATGTAAATAAATTATTCAAATCAAATATGTTTGCTAAGCAATAATAATAAAAACAAATCAAGCTTTAAAAATGAATTCTAGCTTTTTGTTGTTGTTTCTATTGACTAATCATTTTATATTTATATATAGAAATAATGTCTTCTCTATACCCTCACTGGTCTCTCTATTAAATCTGTGCAACTCCCCTCAAGATACAGAAAATCATTTTAACATAATTTCACCTCAAATTTAATTGAGTCAGAATTTTGTTAGTCATCTCCAGTAGAGGTGTTAATAGGAAAGAAAGCAATTTTCACCTTATTTATATGTTGTATAAATATAAGGTGATTACTACTGAAAGCTCAATTTTCTTCATAATATTTTTGGTGGAATTGCAGGTCTTACTCATGGATTGTGATATTTTGTGATAAATTACCATACAATAGCTGGATTTCTAGACACAATAAACCAAATAGCCAACTTATGATTGACTAATAAAGCAACCACATTGCTTACTCATTTAATTACTTTCAACTGCTATTTTCTAATAGCATTAAGTGCTTATTAAACAATACTTTTGTCAAAATTTCCTGATTAAAATATACCATATTTGCAAAAGAAAGATATATTTCCAGAAGATCTCCCGACTACTAAACACAGGCATCAAACTATGTGCCTGTCTATGTATGCGTATACATTTTTGCTCCAGGACCTAAATTCTAGGCTCTTTCTCATATCTTTCTGAGTAAAAAAAAAAAAAAAAAGATTGCCTATTCTCTAAATGGCCGTGAGAATGGGACACATCTACTCACATTTACATAATGGTTCTGCCTAGTCTGATAACTGCTGGCTCCTACCTTACCAATTTCAGTCTGTATAGTCCTTACAGTGAAAGAGCTACTAAACGGACAACTATTCAATATTATCACATCCTATAAGGTAATTACTAAGTGTGTGATCATATTCTATTGTACTTTTATTTGTTTCTAAGCTTGTTGTTTATTCGTTCAGTCGCTTCCGACTCTTCGTGACTTCATGGACCAGCCCACGCCAGAGTTTCCTGTCGGTCGTCAACACCCTCAGCTCCCCCAGGGACGGGGCCGTCACCTCTAGAATGTCATCCATCCATCTTGCCCTTGGTCGGCCCCTCTTCCTTTTGCCCTCCACTCTCCCTAGCATCAGCATCTTCTCCAGGGTGTCCTGTCTTCTCATTATGTGGCCAAAGTATTTCAGTTTGGCCTTTAATATCATTCCCTCAAGTCTGGCTTAATTTCCTGGAGGATGGATTGGTTTGATCTTCTTGCAGTCCAAGGCACTCTCAGAATTTTCCTCCAACACCACAGTTCAAAAGCATCGATCATCCTTCTCTCAGCCTTCCTTATGGTCCAGCTCTCGCAGCCATATGTTACTACGGGGAACACCATTGCTTTAACTATGCGGACCTTTGTTGTCAGTGTGATGTCTCTGCTCTTAACTATTTTATCGAGATTTGTCATTGCTCTTCTCCCAAGGATTAAGCGTCTTCTGATTTCCTGCCTGCAGTCAGCATCTGCAGTAATTTTCGCACCTAGAAATACAAAGTCTTTCACTGCCTCTATGTTTTCTCCCTCTATTTGCCAGTTATCAATCAAGCTGGTTGCCATAATCTTGGTTTTTTTGAGGTTTAGCTGCAACCCAGCTTTTGCACTTTCTTCTTTCACCTTCATCATAAGGCTCCTCAGTTCCTCTTCGCTTTCAGCCATCAAAGTGGTATCATCTGCATATATGAGATTGTTAATGTTTCTTCCAGAGATTTTAACTCCAGCCTTGGATTCCTCAAGCCAGGCATGTTGCATGATGTGTTCTGCATGCAAGTTGAATAGGTAGGGTGAGAGTATACAGCCCTGCTGTACTCCTTTCCCAATCTTAAACCAGTCCGTTGTTCCGTGGTCTGTTCTTACTGTTGCTGCTTGGTTGTTATACAGATTCTTCAGGAGGCAGACAAGATGACTTGGTATCCCCATACCACTAAGAACTTGCCAGAATTTGTTATGGTCCACACAGTCAAAGGCTTTAGAATAGTCAATCAAACAGAAATAGATGTTTTTATGAAACTCCCTGGCCTTTTCCATTATCCATCGGATATTGGCAATTTGGTCCCTAGTTCCTCTGCCTTTTCTAAACCCAGCTTGTTCATCTGGCAATTCTTGCCCCATGAATTGCTGAAGTCTACCTTGCAGGATCTTGAGCATTACCTTACTGGCATGTGAAATGAGTGCCACTGTTCGATAGTTTGAGCATTCTTTAGTGTTTCCCTTTTTTGGTATGGGGATATAAGTTGATTTTTTCCAATCTGATGGCCATTCTTGTGTTTTCCAAATTTGCTGGCATATAGCATGCATTACCTTGACCGCATCATCTCGCAAGATTTTGAACAGTTCAGCTGGGATGCCGTCGTCTCCTGCTGACTTGTTATTAGCAATGCTTCTTAAGGCCCATTTAACCTCACTCTTCAGGATGTCTGGCTCTAGCTCACTGACCACACCGTCAAAGCTATCCCCGATATTGTTATCCTTCCTATACAGGTCTTCTGTATATTCTTGCCACCTTTTCTTGATCTCTTCTTCTTCTGTTAGGTCCTTGCCATCTTTGTTTTTGATCATACCCATTTTTGCCTGGAATTTACCTCCGATGTTTCTAATTTTATGGAAGAGGTCTCTTGTCCTTCCTATTCCATTGTCTTCTTCTACTTCCGTGCATTGCTTATTTAAAAATAATTCCTTATCTCTTCTGGCAAACCTCTGGAATTTTGCATTTAATTGGGCATATCTCCCCCTATCACTGTTGCCTTTTGCTTTCCTTCTTTCTTGGGCTACTTCTAGTGACTCAGCAGACAGCCATTTTGCCTTCTTGGTTTTCTCTTTCTTTGGGATGTATTTTGTTGCCACCTCCTGAACAATGTTGCGGACTTCTGTCCATAGTTCTTCTGGGACCCTATCTACTAAGTCCAATCCTTTATCTATTCTTCACCTCCACTGCATATTCCTTAGGAATATTAGTGAGCTCATATATCGCTGATCTGAGGGTCTTCCCTAATCTATTTAGTCTGATCCTAAATTGTGCAAGAAGAAGTTCGTGATCGGAACTACAGTCAGCTCCAGGTCTTGTTTTTACTGACTGTATAGATGTCCGCCACCTTTGGCTGCAAATGATGTCGTCAATCTGATTTCGGTGTTGTCCATCTGGGGAAGTCCATGTATAAAGCTGTCTCTTAGGTTGCTGGAAGAGGGTGTTTGTTATGCACATTGAGTTGTCTTGGCAAAATTCTATCAACCTTTGTCCTGCTTCGTTTTGGTCTCCCAGGCCATGCTTACCTGTAATTCCAGGGGTCATTTGACTGCCCACCTTAGCATTCCAGTCTCCCGTGATGAAAATAACATCTCTTTTAGGCGTTTTGTCCAGTAAGTGCTGCAGATCCTCATAGAACTGCTCTACTTCAGCTTCTTCAGCATCTGTGGTTGGGGCATATATTTGGATCACTGTGATGTTAGATGGCTTGCCCTGAATTTGAATTGAGATCATTCTATCGTTTTTTGGATTGTATCCAAACACTGCTTTAGCCACTTTACTATTAATTATGAAGGCTACTCCATTTCTTCTGTGGTCCTCTTGTCCACAGTAGTAGATCTGGTGGTCCTTTGATGTGAAGTGGCCCATTCCAGTCCATTTCAGTTCACTGACGCCCAAAATGTCTGTCTTGAATCTTGACATCTCACCAATAACCACATCCAATTTGCCCTGGCTCATAGGTTCCAATGGTGTGTTGATCCTTAGAACATCGGATTCGCCGTTCACCACCAGCACCGTCGGCCGCTAGCCGTCCTTTCGGCTTTGAGCTAGCTGCGTCATCACATCTGGGGCTAGTTGAACTCATCCTCTGTTCCTCCCCAGTAGGGGTCTCATCTTCCGATGGTATACCAACATATCTCTGGTTGTACTGTTCCATTTAGTTTTCACGGCAAGAATACTGGGGTGGGTTGCCATTACTTTCTCCAGGGATCGCATTTAGTCTGACCTCTCATGACCTTCCCGTCTTGGGTGACCCTTCATGGTTTAGCTCATGGCATCATTGAGGTGCTCAAGCTCCAGCACCACGACAAGTTAACAATCCTTTGCTGAAGGTTTCTAAGCTTATTCTTTAGCAAAGTTTCCAGTGCATCACACAATAAAGAATATATATTTTTTAAAAGCCTGCTTTTTAGAAACCAAGCTAAAAAGCCAAAACAAATCTAAACACAGAGCAGACTCCTTAGAATACTGCAACATAGTCTAAATACAGGAAAATTAAAATGAAGAGGTTGACAAGAATAATATTTGTATGGCATTGAGAAGTAGTAGAATAAGCGCAAGGTAGTAAAGAAGGAGACATCAAACATACAAACTTTATCTCATACTTATTGTAAAACATAATTTATGAACTTAAGAATGGTGTCTAAAGCACAACTATCTATGGTTCCTACTTTGGGCAACTTTGTAATGGGGGAGAGAATCGCTGCAATTAAACACGGTTTTGGACATACAGTACGTGCTCAGTGTTCATGTGTGCATCAAATGAAAACTATGTGGAATGTATTCTAGAAGGAAGGGGCACCTCTGTAAAGGTCTGCACCTGAATATTTTTAATCCTAAAATCTAAGAGTGGAAGAGTAATAATACAGTAGGCACCAGGTAGAACTTTGTGTAGAAGATATTCCACAGCAGAGAAGCAGGGGTGCTCTTGGGGCAGGGGCAAGTGACAAAATGCATGTCATAAGCCGCAACTTACATACATGTGCCAGATGTCAGGATGCAAGCATGTATGGATGGGATTTGAGTCATAATGTTACAGCAAGTGTATCACCATTTTGACATAACCTTGGTTTGCTATAGATGCCTGTCTGAGGTGGTCACCAAAATAAAGCCTGCTTCTGAGTAGCTTCATTCTTTCTGACTTGATCTATTCTTGGCCTATTAAATTCCTCACCAGATCAACCCCTAACTCTCCACTTTTGTCTTTGACTCAGTCCTTACCCTAGCAATTCTTGGGGACACTTCTAACCACAGATTGTGTGTGTCTGTGTGTGTCTGTGTGTTTTAATCAAAAGTCAGTAGGTTGGACAAGTCGTTTTTTGCATTAGCACATTCTTAAAAAAAAATTCTGAGAGCTATAGGAAGCATGGTCTTGATGCAATGATGGGCAAAAATATGGGCCCTTTTTGGTTTTGGGAGTATATTCATTCATTTAAATCCTACATTAACTTCAGGAGCTCAAAGGTGCATACACAAAGTTCCTTCCTCCAGTCTTCCCCACAACAAAAACCCTAGTCTGGGTTGTGAGAGAATATCTGACCCAAAGCTTTAGATTTTTTAGATTGAAATG
The DNA here is from genome assembly GCF_035149785.1 of Candoia aspera. Classification (NCBI taxonomy): domain Eukaryota; kingdom Metazoa; phylum Chordata; class Lepidosauria; order Squamata; family Candoiidae; genus Candoia; species Candoia aspera. The sequence continues at coordinate 191,012,380 of NC_086154.1, forward strand.
GTCTGTAAATGTAATAAATAAATGATTGAGGGAAATCTTGAAACTAGGACTCCTAAATCAAGCACCTTAAACTCTATGTTACACTCTATGACCTTAACATCTATTTTGCATCTTGTTTTTATAAAAAGTTTGTGTGTGTGTGTGTGTTTGTGTGTTGCTAAAAATGGGCAATTTTGCAGTTCAATTTTAGCAACGTGATTGCGGATGCTGTTAGGAATCACAAAATGTTTCCCAGACTAGTGTATCTCACAGATTACTAATAAAGATAAAATGGGAGGAAGAGCCATGTAAACTGTTTGGGTTCCTTAAGAAAAGGTTGGAAATTAATGTAATAAATAAAACAACTATAATTTTAATCAATTGACAAATTATTTTGACACTTATATTCTTTTACCTGCAATATTATTTTTTTAAAAAATTAGGCACCAATGAATACAGTGAAATTTCACATTTCTTTCTGTCTTTCAACAGGAGCTGTGGTTTACAAGGTTGAGGTAAGATTCCAATCTTAATCAAAATAAATGAAGTGTCGAATCAGAACAAGACATCAATGCATACAGACTTTGATTGATGAAATTAAACATGATTTTCAGTAGTTCCTACTTCCTGATGCTCCCAGGGAGATTCAACATGGTTTATGCACATTCCTGGACTTACATTGTCAATTTTTTTTTGTACATCACAGCAAAACTTTAAGAAACTGCATGAGAATTTACATTTCCCCTCTCCACCCACCCTTACATTGAACTCTCAGTTTGAAAAACCAAGTTATTTTCATTCATTCATGGCCTTAATGACCATGTTTTGTAGCTGAAAGGCTGTAGCTGAAAATAAATGTGAAGAGTGAGCAAAGTAATGGGCATGCAAGCTGAATATCTTTGCTAATTATGAGGATATATGAGGCTGATTAATAATGGTTTTCCTGGACTGTGGAGATGGTCATCATTTGGCTGTCAGAGATTATATTTTTCAACTCATTAAAAAAATTTCCAGAACATGACTTATTACTTACATTTAATATTTGATCTATGATGGTAGTTTTGTATCTTCTGGAAATATTCTGTGTGGGTCAGATTGCTGTACTGTAGTCACCCTTAATGTATGCATTATACAAAAGTAGATATATATGTGTACAGTGGCTAAAATCTATTCCACTTAATGCAAAAAGATTAAGAGTATTCAGAAAATCGAGACTATCGCTGAAGTACATGTTGAAAAAGATGGACAGGATATATAAGAACAGAGCTATACTGATTTTTTTTTAACCAGAAAAGCTAAGATCAAATGTAACTGGCACAAAGTTGGCTTGTTTGTATTTATAGTGCCTACATTAAATAATCATTTCTCTCCATTTTCAGAAACTTCAGTCTAAATCCATTCAGGTTTGAGTTAAGTGCTGAGCACTATGAAGTTTATACATCCCATTTTTTCATTGCCTAGAGCAGGGTTTCTCAACCTCAGCAACTTTAAGATGTGTGGACTTCAGAATTCCCCAGCCACCAGGAATTCTGGGTGTTGAAGTCCACACATGATAAAGTTGCTGAAGTTGAAAAACACTGGCCTAGAGATACTCCTGTGGTTATATCAGTACATCTTGTCCTGAGCACCATTAAAATCATGTACTCTACTGTGGCTGCTTCAGTCTAGATGAGATTTAAAGGCTGTCCAAATTGCTTCTGCTGTATTCTAGAAGGTCACAGTTTAACTCAAATTATATATCTGATTTTTGGCATCATATAGTGCTATATTATTCACGTGTCATGAGATAGTATATAATCAGGATTCTTCAATGAGGATTCTATTGTGGTTCATTTTCTCGAAGGCTCAATGAATAAATGAGCAAATAGAACATTCTGTTTCCTTATATTAGGAATTTTGATTGAGTTTCATAATTGTCCTTTGGAATTATGAAGCAATGAAAATGTTGGATAAAATTGCATAAATAATGAATAAAATAAATAAGTCTATGGCAAATACCATTGCCAGTCACTTCCTTTTGCTCATTATGTCAGTTACCGTATGCAGATGGCATGCAAATAGCTTTAAGTTGGGCGGTCTTATTAATTGAAATTAGTTGGGCGGTCTTATTAATTGAAATATAAATAAAAAATAAACGAATGAAGAGCAATATTTTATTGACCAGAACCAAGATCAATTTTGGATATGTAAACTTAATATTTTAAGATGGGGCTGTTAGATGGAGAAACATTAGATGGTGTGTAAGTATTACATCTTTAAGGGAAAACAGGTATCTTAAGCTCTGCAATTTTGCAATATGGAAGTACAAGGGGTGAAATGGGAAACTTTCATCCCTTAAAAATGAAGCCAATTCAGCAGCCTACTAGAACCACTGAAATGGAGCAGAGCTTAACACAGCTTAGAAGCTGGGACAGAAAAAGAAAATTATCTTAGATAGCTTCAATGAGCATGCCAGAGAAACACAGGTTATTGCTCTTACACATTCAGCCCTCCCAAGCATAAAGAATCACACGCTTTGACACATTAGGTTAAGAAGTAAAAAGAAGCTTACTGACTTTATTCTTTGTTGCTTCTGCTACATCCATCTTGGTGGAAAAAGATGCAGTTCTTTTGTTCTTCTTTTCTTTCTAATTACATAGTTTGCCCTAAACTCTCAGCCTTCTGCCAAGAGGTGTGTGAAAGAAAGGGGCAGAATTCCTCATCAAGGCCCAAGCACATGGCCATGATGCCTCTCCCTGGGTGGAGAAGGAAGAAAGGCAGAGAGAGGAAGTGGGAGTGGCAACAAACAGCTTCCTCAGAGTTGCATTTTGGGCAACTTAATTTACATGTTAATGAGGCATGCTGGATTTGCCAAAACTTCCAACAAAAAATCCATAATCTTTTCCAACAACAGGCTGTGGATTGTGGCTCTTCCCATTCTGTAGATGCCCCAAGACTGTTTTACTCCTGCATATATGGAGGTCTCTCTAGTTTAACTCTCGGACTACCCATTCCTTGCTTCAGTTATTTGGTATGCGACTGTTTATTTATTTATTTATTTATATTAAGAGTTTTCATATAATAAAAGACAAACCAAAAGAAAAAAAAATCAGAGAAGTGCAAGGAAAAAAAAAAGGAAACTAAAGTTAAGAAATGTATAAGTGACTTCTGATCTTCTTTTCAATAATTACATTATTGTCCCTTCTCCCCCTTAAATATTTTAAAAATCCCCTCACCTCAGTTAGTCCACATCTTTGTTAATCTTCAAATCCATAAATCATCATGTCATTTTTTCCTTCTTTCAGCAAAAATTCCATATAAGGTATCCAGTTTTTCAAAACAGTTTTTATTGTTTGTTCTCTGACTAAACAGGTCAGTTTTACCATTTCCTCAAGTTCTGAAATTTTCACAATCCATTCCTCCATTGTGGAAATTCCATTATTCTTCTATCATATTTGGTATGCATCTCCTAACAGATTATACTTAAGGCAATGCAGTCCTGGATAGAAAAATGTTGATTTAGGAGGATAAATGTAAAAGAAATGTTGCACAAATAAAAAATGTGTCCACTGACTTCTCCTAAATAGTGCTGACATAAATCATTGTCAAGGCAAGGCCAGTCTTAAAAGCACTTGCTGGTTTATTGTTTGGTTTACAATGCAGGTTGACTCTTTCTGGCTGGACTATCTAGTACTGGCTTGCATGTATAAGGAATACTGTATATTACCAACCTACACACACACACACAGACACACACACATCCACAAAAAGAGAAGTAGAACTTCCCAATCACTCGATGGTCCTTGAAGTGCAAGGCTTTTCCACAGATTCAGTTCAAACATTCAAGGGTGTATATGCATGAGCGAACTGCTACTTTTTGATGCAGACAAAAGGTTCTATTATAGTTTTAGAATCCAGCACATGGCTTTATAGGGTGCACTAGCAAATATTCTTTTAAAAACAAAAAATAAAAATAACCCATATTGACAAAACCACCCTTATACAAATTACTTCTTAATTTTTAGCATAGAAACTCTTTATACAGAACTTTTTGAATAAAATAAAAATAATTATTCCCCTCACATAACAAGTTCATCTTTTCTGTGTGTCTGTCTGTTCCTCCTCATGTAATACATTTAATGTTGTCATTCTTGCAAAAACATTTGCAGACTGGTCAGGTATATAACTGAAAAAGGTCAAAGCAAAATATCAGCACACTTAACAAATGCATTTATGTGCTGCTTTCATAGTTCCTTCAGTTGCATGGCAACCATCTTTACAATTACTATTTGCATCTTTATTTTAATAACTTAATTAATATTTTCCCATTATATTGTTGTATATAGTGAATACATTCCTTGCTTCTTTTCTTCCGCTTGTTCTTTATAACCATGAACACAAGTTACTTACACCACACAGTCTATATCAACTGTCATAAAATCTACAATCTGAAAATGCCTGAGTAATGCCTAAATAGTAATGGTGAATGTTTGAAGATGCAGAGCTAGAGATAATGTTAATGTATTCTTATCATATCCCCAAATTTGTAGCAATAATAGTCTATAAATGAAGTGATTGGGAAAAGAATTGATAAAAGAGATAGGGTTTTCCCAAGACAATGTGGGTGATTTGGATTTTGTTGATAATTTTGGCTTTTATATTACTAATCCTGAAAGTTTATACTAAGAAGTCTCAACAGCATTCCCAGGCAGTCTCTTAAAGTTCCAGTTGGAAATCACCTTGAATGTGCCATGTTTGGGAAGGTAGCGGTAAATAATTTCCATCAGCTTCAAACATTCGGAAAGCCAATTAGAAATTTCACATGGCCAAGTAGGAATTAATGTTCCGTAAATAATAATGACTGGGGAAGGCAATGGCAAACCACCCCGATATAGTCTGCCAAGTAAACATTGCGAAAGCGGCATCCCCCCAAAGGGTCAGCCATGACTCGGTGCCTGCACAGGGGACCTTTCACCTTTCACCTTTCACCTCAAATAATAAAGACACCCACTTTCTCATGTTTGGGCCCCAGAACAAAATAAAATAAAGCAAAACACAAACAATTATAAGCCTACTTTGAAATCTTTCTTGAACTTCAAAAATTGGCCACTTAAACATATATGTCAAGGTTCTCATGTAGGTGGCTATCATCCAGCTCTGAAACACTCCTAAATGTGACTGTTTTGATTCATGTTGCTCTGGCTTCAGGCCTCAGTTTAGTACTGAAGCATCCTTGTGGACAATCCATGAAGAAAGAAGGAGAACTTGACTAACTGTTCAAAACTCCTAAACAGCATTCAGTTTCATTAACTGAGATATCCTTTATATTCCCTTGCAGTCTCTAAATGATTCTGCTCAGTAGTCCTGGAAGACTCATTTTCACCCTTGTATCAGTAATGTTGATCCCCCTTTTATCTCCCATAGTCTTTAAAACCCACTAGAAATTTGGAATGAGGTTCCATCAGCAGAATGGTGAAATCAAATTCTATTTCTTCTGATTCAAGGGAATCAGTGGAAATGCTAAAATTAGGGATGAATTGAATTAATAAATTGTATCTTATTCTTGGTCAGATTGAGTTATTATTGTTGGATGATCTGACTGGAAATGGTTTTTGATATGAATATGGGTGACCATGCCAATAAAAGTCCTCCATTTATTTAATTATTTATTTACAGATGGAGGTTCATTCACATTTTAGAGAGTACTGGTAGAACTTGTTTTGTGGCTGAATGCCTAGTTTGCATCTATGGCATAATGTATTTTTCATTAACTGAACTTGGCACATCAGATACCATTCTTCCTTAATAGATAGTTGTAACTAAGAGTTGTAGGACGCGGTGGCGCTGTGGGTTAAACCGCTGAGCTGCCGATCGGAAGGTCAGCGGTTTGAAACCGCACGGCGGGGTGAGCTCCCGTTGCTAGTCCCAGCTCCTGCACACCAAGCAGTTCGAAAACATGCAAATGTGAGTAGATTAATTGGTACCGCTTCAGCGGGAAGGTAACGGCGTTCCGTGAGTCATGCTGGCCACATGACCCAGAAAGTGTCCTATGGACAACGCCGGCTCTAAGGCTTAGAAACGGAGATGAGCACCGCCCCCTAGAGTCGGACACGACTGGACTTTACGTCAAGGGAAACCTTTACCTTTACCTAACTAAGAGTTATCTTGACTGAGTGATTATCTATCCTCTGGCAGCTTTCAGTCTAGTTCTAGTCCCGCCTTAGGCCTGAAAGCCTGTTGGTGAGCTTGGGCCAGTCACTCTCTCTCAGCCCAACTCACCCCACAGGGTTGTTGTTGTGGAGAAAATAGGAGGAGGAAGGAGTATTAGATATGTTTGCCGCCTTGAGTTATTTGTAAAAATAAGAAAGGCGGGATAGAAAATAAATAAATAAATACATTATTATAATGTAAAATGTGGGAATTCCTATCTAATCCAAAGTAAAGTTATTGGGCTAATAACTAGGTTTCTTGCTCCTAATTTGAGCCATATTGATACTAGCAGTACTTACCTTTAAGCCTACTAGGCTCATGAAGTGCTGGGGGTCTAAAGGGGGCTGTTTCAGGTTTGGAACAACTGTCTTGGTTCCAAGGACACTATTGCAAGCTCCTTTTAAAAACAAATTATTTAGCACAGACATGCTGTCCAGCCAAGGAAGCACAGGTATCAAGTGAAGATCCTTTCCAGCTGTCATTTCCTTCCTAAAGCATGAACAGTTTCTCAATCTGCAGAGGATATGGATTCTTGCTTGCTTTTTCTGGGCAAGGCTGTAATATATATCATTGATGCTGCTTGAGATGAGGACCTGGATGTGAGGGCGTGGCCTAAACTGGACTATCAAATCAATCATAGAGCCATTCGGTTCTTTGTTGTAATTCAGGACTGTAGCCTCACTGGGTATGCCAATGTTACACACACTGCTTCCAGGTTCGGCTTATGATCACTCACTCACACACTCACAGCCTGTTGAGGCACATGGATCTTGTCAGCCCCCTTGCTTTCTACCTGGCTTTTCCAGATAAGGGCGGCTTGAGCAGACAAGACACAGCCCTGGTCAACAGCCGGGAAATAATTAGGGACACACACACACCACTTCCAGCCGAACACTGAGGCACAACAGGTTCGTTGAAATACACGGAGACCCGGTGAATTTAAAGTAACAGCAAAACTTTACTGGTTACAAGGTACATTTGCTCTTTCTCACATGCACACACACACACGCTCATCGACACTTACCCGCGTCCTTCTTAACTAGGCTGCCAGGCACTAGCTAGAGGAACGGAAGCCGCCAAGTCTGGATCCAAAACAACTCAAGGAGTGGGCGGGCTGTGAGACCGCTTTGATCCCCTAAAGTCCTTGCTTTGTTTATTCACAAGTAGTCATTGATGGGATTGGTGGGGGCGGTTTCCATTTGCTCATGCCCAGCTTCCTTTGTCTGGTTTAGGTGACATTTTTTTTTCCTTTATGACTTCTTTCCTTTCTGTCTACCTCCCTGAAGGGTTCTTTTAGGCAAGATTCCTGGTTTTTGTCCTCTCTGCTTACGTGTCTGTTTCATCTTTAGTTTATGTCAGCTTCAGCCTAGTCTCACACCAACCGCCTTTGTTGTGGGACATTTATTTCAGGCACTGGGTAAATCTGACAACATTTCAGCCTTTCTATAGCTTGCTGATCTTGTGGAACAGCCTCCCCCATGAGATGGAGTGGCCCCCTCCCCTCCTTGCTTTTTGGAAGGCTGTTAAGACCTGGCTTTTGCCCCAGGCACTGGGTCAGGAGGAGAGAGGAGCCCAACAGCATTGTGGTTTTGTGATAGGACTGTTATGGCACTTAGTGGTATGAGAGAGTTTTTTTTTAAAAAAAAATTAATTTTGTTATTTGTTTATCTGTTGTTAGCAGCCCAGACTTGTTTTAGATGATAGGGGTAGTCATACACATCTTTTAAATAAATAAACAAACATTAACAAAGAGCAATAACAACATCTAGATAATATGTAGCTACCAGTGATGGAAAAGTCATATTAATCTGAAAAAAAAAGACCTCCCTACCCTTTGACAGATTTGGAATTTATTTTCTGAAATGTCTCTTAACAGTATAAACTATTACCTATTCAGTATATTGAGGCTTTTGCTTCCAGAAACCCAGCTTTTCCTTGCTTGAAAATTAAGCATTTACCATATATTGGAATACATTTAGACCACATTACATTTTCAGTTTCTAGATCTGATGTAAAAAAAATATATGACTTATTTATTTCATTTTCATTTTTTAATACTGGCAATACCAATAATTCTTTCATTTCCTTTTACCCATGAACTGGACATATAATACTTTGAACCAACAGACAAATATACAAAAAAGACACAAAGGACATTTTGTATTTATATCATAAGCCAGATCTTTCTTGAGCTTCTAAAGAATGTTGAATATATAATGAAATATGGTGGAAGCCATGTCATATTAATTATGGCTATCATGATATCATTTTGGTTACACAGATCCTTAGAGTCCAGAGCAGATAAGGCCTCCTCCTTTACAGGAAGCATCCCAAATATTAGCCTACACTTTAATTTCTGGAGAACTCAGAAGCTGTCCAGAAAATGTACATAAATACATAAGAAGCTGGAGACTCTGAAGTTATTAAGGATCACATATTTTAAGTGAAGATATTAAAGTGGGCTGGTTATTAAATTTTTATATATGCATGTGCATATATACATCATGTGTGCATGTGAGTGTGTTTGTGTGTGTATTTATAATAAAAGTCTCTTCCACAACAGAAATGTTTACAGTTCTACATAATTTTGAATACACTCTTGTATTCCATTTAGCTATCTTCTCCACCTGTGTGTGTGTGGTAAAGGGTTAAGAGACTGAAAAGATAAGGATTTCCTTTTATCTTGACCCCTCAACTTTCCCATGTTGTTCTGTAGAATTCTAGAATGATGTCAACCCCACAGTTCAGCTGTAGAGAATACAGAGGGAACCAAGGCAATGAACAGATAAATGGGGCTTACAAAGAGATAAATTTATGAAAATGTCTCAGGAAGACATTCTGAAAAAGATAAACAAAAGAGGAGGGAAAACACATTCAGACAAGATTCTGTTAATAAACCCATTCTAATAAAAGTAGTTTTAGGCCCATGTGACATCTGTTTCTTAGTCTGGTCTAGGTTGTAGAACTGACAACTGTATAACCCTATGATGGAAGACACAGTTTTGGAGTTGGCTAATGTTATTTCCTCCAAGAATTCTTCCTATAAGCTGTCAGATGTTTGAGTAGATCAATCGGTGCTTTTCTTCTTCCTTTTCAAAAGCATATTCAACTGACTAGTGAACATTTTTATTTCTTGCTAGTATATTGCTTATCTTTTTCTTGTTTCTCAGTCTACCTGTCAGTACTCACTATTTGAAAATGTTGTTGGAGGGATTTGATAAATTTACATAGATATTTTTTGATGTCCCATGCATTGATTAATCTATTTGCAGCTTCTTCAGCTGTCTCAAATCTACTTCTCCTAGGTTCTATGGCTAGCTCATCTAGCAAATAATGTGCATGTCAACTCATAAAAAGTTTGTCATGCTTCCACATGTAATTGGAAAAATATATATGGAATGCCTAGCCTTCTGACTAAAGGAGTTTACCAGTTATTTCAGTGATAAGCATCTTGCCTCATTTTCTCTTTCATCTAACATATACTGTATATCTGGATTAATAAGCACCAAGTATGAGCTTCTTGCCCTGATTGCTTGCAAGTGTGTAGAAGTTAATATTCAAGGACATTAAAGGAAAAATAAAAGAAATGAAGTCTTTGTAAGGAGGTGATATTCTTCTGTTTGGCCCCATAAAATAAAATAAACATTGTAAAGAAAAAAAGGAGTCCTATAAACATCAGGAAGCCAGATACGTTGGCATATTGTTCTGCATATCTCTGTTTAATAATATTATATTTCATTTCCTGTGCTAAGAAAACAGCCATTACCCAAAGCAGCCATTCGTAAACAGCCATTGTGAACAGATTGCATCCTTGTTGGTGGTATGATAATTGAAATAAGTTTACCAGTCTTTTATGAGAAAATACCAGATGTATAAAATACCTATTAATCAACTCACTCGCTTTTGCAGACATCAGCTTCAATACCAATGACTATTAAAGAATAAATGGGATAAGAGATTTAAAAAAAAAAAATCAGAAGAAAAAGAAGAGAGAATAAGAGAATTAGCCATGCAGTTCAACAATGTAGTGTGCTGCTTGAAGAGCGCAGGGTGAGGGAAGGTACTAGGTTCTCAGATCAATTCTTTTGAGCCACACTCACAGATCATCATGTTCATCAATTTAGCATTTGTTTGATTTTCATAATTGCAGAAGTACATTAGCCATCCTTTTTATGGATGATGATATAATGCATCAGATTGCCAAATCCATCACCTCCTAGCTGCATTCTCCTCACCTTCTAATTGCTAATCACATTTTCACTGAATTCTCTTCTATCTATAAGAAAGGCTGCAGGGTCACTATTTGTTCTTTGGTGTGCTAGGGATATTACATTTATTTTGCTCTTTTCCTGTAAAGCTCAGGAGAGGCAGAAATAAACAGCAGGGACAGCTCAGAAAGCACGTGTGCTGGTATCATTTTTGGGACAGTAGTGGGATTACAAGAGTATATGGTCGGGCTGTGAAATGCACATATGGGGAAACAAGTTTTTACTCTATCAGTTTATTGGGATTGCTGGAAGAGGAAGCAATGCTATAAGAATGACTATTAGCTATGCTCAAGGATCAAAAAGGCATTCAGGAGCATATAGCTGTGTAAATCTCAATTTTAAGAATATTCCACTAGAGTTATTTTGCTTAAGGTGATTCTGTTTTGGATTTAGGCTCACTAAAGACCAGCTGCTAGTGACAAAATCCTCTTTTTACTCTATCAGTTTATTTGGATTGCTGGAGGACAAAGTAGAGGAGCAAGAATTCAGTTTTCAAAGAGCTGGAAGAGCTGCTGTAATAAGGAACCTGATGAAACAAATGGAAAGACACCCATTGTAATGATTGCCCCAGCTCAAATACTCAGACTCACAAGAGGCTGCTATATGAAATCTGATTTATTAAGGAACTAAAGGCAAATACAGAGAAAGCTGAGAATGAGCAAAAGCGCGCCAAATACAAACTTAAACCCTTGGTGCCAACGTATCCCGCCTCCCTCGTAACAACCCCGCCCGTCACAGGTGCTAGCAATCGTCAGAGCTGCTAGCCTGGGAAAGTAACCTTGAACGCAGTAGATAATGCAAATACATTCCAGAGCAAAGCCAAAAGATAACTACTCCCATCCTCCCAAGAAAGATGAAACACGCATCCAGCTAATGACATGCGAAACGTTACGATGTATCAAAGACATTGAAACGGCGAACATGACACCCATGATTGCTCATAAAATCAAACAAGAAAGAATCCAGAATGGTGGAAATGAAATATACTCAATTGTCTGCAAAAAAGCAGAATCTTTTCTCCACTGAACTTTCCTGATATTAATTTTGCCTAAAAGTCATAATGTGATTACCCACCAGATACGATTCCAGCAAATGACCAGGCTCTATTTATTTATTTGTTTGTTTATTTATTTATATCCAATTTGTCCCCACACATCTCCTCCCTATCCTATTTTGGACACATTATGCGAAGACCCAGCTTTCTGGGAAAGTGTCTAATGCTGGGAAAGGTGGAAGGAAAAAGAAGAGGACAACCAGCAGCAAGGTGGATAGACTCAGTTACAGTGGCAATGAGTGCACCACTGGGAGACTTGAAAGAATAGGTTAGGGATAGATCCTCACGGAGAAAATCTATGTGGTTGCTAGAAGTCGAAAAAGGCTTGATGGCACACAATCAATCAATCAATGATTCCAGCATTAAATATCAGATTTGGGTTATAAGGCTATATTCTGGTAGGAGCTGGTTGTAATACTCTGTGTTATATAACAATTCTTCTATTTCAAGTATTGGGATATTGGCATAAGTATTCGAAAATAATCTGAAAATTTTTTAAAACAGATTCCTCTGTGTCTGCCATTTGTATCAGGATATTGGAACTTTTATTCTGATGGGCAATAATGAAAATCCCATTTTTCATCTATATACTACTAAAACCACATGTCTGTTTGTCTGTCTGTAACCTTTAACTGGGTGAAATTGTGCATCATGGGGCAACCATTTTTGAACCAAAGGTACCTCAAATGGGCTAACGTACAGAAGGCATCCAAAATCCTGGACCCCACTACTCCCATGGGATTGAAATTCGACAAAGTTGTGTCCACTTAAGTGCTACTGCACTGCTGCAGTCAGCCATGGTCATGTGATTTCCAAGGCTCCCTGCCAGGTTCCCACAAGGAAATTCAATGGGGAAGCCTTTAATATATTGATATTTACTGTGATATGTCCTACAACAGGGTGGAAAGCACACGTCTCACCCTGTTAAATGGTAGTTCTCATCATCCCTATTAGCCATGCTGGCTGTGGCTGCTGAGAGAAGCAGCTCATCAATATCTGAAGGCAACATTGCCCACCACTGCTCTACAGAGAAACTATTCATTGTAGTGATTATCCTTCTGCTCATATAGTAGTAGAAGTCTGTAGAATTGAGTTCAACTCCAGGTGACTTAATGTAGTCTTCTTAACAACAATATGCACATGTTTTGCAACAACTTTGGCAGCCATCGGAATGTTGATATTACTACTTTAACCTCTCTGCATATTATTTTAACTTGGAATTAAATGCAGTTGTATCTCTGGACTTCTCTCTAGTACTGTACCAAAACTGTACTTCCCAGCAGATGTCATTCACCCAGAATGTAACAAGACACATTGGTGCCTTCATTGGGAAGAAGGTTAGGCCTAGAGAAGAGATCTGGGAAAGGATGAAGGAGGAGGTTCTCTTGGGGTGAAAGGAGAAATAGGAAGTCCTTGTTTACTGAGAAAAGCTGGGATCATTTTGAGGGAATGAGCTTCAATTTCCCGAGAGAAAACTGAAGTATAGAGACAGGTCTGCCAATGAAGGGGCTAGGAAATCCTTTGTAGGCAGTAAGTAACAGATTGCAACTGCATCTAAGTAAAATCAACTGGAAGAAGTAAATGTTGTGAATGGTATAATACAGCATCAGGCTGAGGCATACCTTCCACAGGAACTGTACTCAATGGAAGGAGAAAGCTCTATCACCAACCTTGGGATTCAATTCATTGCCTGCAGGAACTGTATTTGTAGAATGTGGTCAGGTTATTTTGTGGGGGGGGGGTGTTTGAAGAAACAGTGGAGTTGATGAGTGTGATGCTGAGATTTTAAGTTGATTGCATGAAGCTCTGGCATGTAATTAAAGCAAATACATTAATGTTCTGATCTTCGTTTCTCTTGCCCTGGAGAACAGAAGAAAGGGTGCCACCTTAGGAGTCTACTAAGTAGACTCATTAATCCAGATGTCTATGTGGACTTTGCTTTCTCCTGAGATTTCGTTTTTACTTCCCAGCCTGATTTAGAGACTCCTGGAGGTCTAACTTGCTAGTGGTCTCCAACCTGTTTGCTATTCAGAAACAGCATTGTGTAGATCACGTATTACAAAAGTATATTAGTAGAGAGATGCAGGGGACGGATGAATGCTGCAAACAGTGTGATGCTCCACCCCTTTTGTAAGTGTGCCATGACATCACACAGATGTACAAAAGGGGCAGAGTTTGCCTCACAATGGCACAATGCTGCTTCTGGCATTTTGACAAAAGCTTCAAATGCTGTGGATGCCCCTGAAATTAAATATAGTGGTATAGAGGAATTATCCTGTCTGTTTCTTGTTTATGTAGAGGGATAATATAGAGACAATGGAAAGTAAGATGTTGAAGAGTACGGCCTGGCTGTAATAGAGGTGAAAATGAAGTGAAACCTGGGTTATTTTGACTAGCAGGGAACAAACCTTGAGGAATGTATGATAAAAATGACTTAACTGAGAATAAAAGATGCTCTTTGGAAGTGGAATGTGATTTCTTATGAGTTCATATAAGAAATCATATTCCACTTCCAAAGAGCATCTTTGTCTCTATGGACTAATGTAAGGATTGAATTACAGGTATCCTTCTCATTGTCCAGTGCCAACAATTGCAAGAGGTCAGACTGAGAAAAAGGGTCTCTACCACAATATGAGAGCTCAGGAAAAATAAGCTTACTTAAGAAGCCACAATTCCATGCAGACATATCCAGGATACAGGAATCTGAACTGTTGGGAGCTGCCCAGAGTCACGTAGGTGGGATGGGTGGCCATGCAAATCGAATGAATGAATGAATGAATGAGTCAATCAGAGCTGAATATAGTCTTGTACCAGTCCAATGGTCAGGAATCAAAGCAACACACAGGCAGGAAGTCAGGTCTGAGGCTGGAAAGTTGTTTGCCAACAGAGGCCTAACTCCTAAGCCCTTCTCTTATAGCATTGGCTCAAGCATGCTTATTTTCCTGAGTCATGCCTTTTTCTTGTGAGGAGCTTCACTGAACATCTTTGTTTCACTCACTTGATCTTTTGTGTATAAAAAGGCTTAGGATCTTTTCCTGCTCAGGCCCTAAATCAGGTCACTCAGCCTGCAGCCTCCTTCTGCAACAGGTAGCATTACCTGGCTGCTCCAGACCTGCAGGCTCATCCTTCAACAAATCCCGCTCTTTTGAACTTTTTCTGCAGGTATCTGAGAAGCTTCTCACTCCTGAGTTGCAAGATCAGAATCTGTCAAGTACTGTTCCAGCAGAGCAAAGTCTGACTCATCAGACAGGACCGTAACACAGATGTTCCACTGCAAATTTGCAGCACAAAAAATCATAGACTTAAAAAAAAGCCTGAATCCTTTTAATGAAACCTATGGAAATGCATACATTTATATAAAGTAGGTTTCCAAATGGGAATTATATAAGTCATATTTACTAAGTAATTTAAATAATTACTTAGGAAGGGGTGGGTGGGTAGTGAATTTTTCAACTATCAACTAAAGAGGGCTTCTCACTCTCCTCTTTCTTCCTCTGGTTTCCTCTTCCTTTTCCCACATTTCCCTCCATTTTCCATTCCTTTCATTTCCTTCTCTTCCTGATGTAGCTACTCTTTCCCCTTATCTCATTTCCTCTTCCTCCTTCTTCAGTTATTCCTGAAAGGAGGCAAGGGAATGTGTGGGTGCATGCACTTATATGTGAGAGACAATGGTTGGTATGTGGAGATGGGGCTAAAATTATTTATACATAGGCTACTTTACTTTACAGGCAAGTAATTTTAATTATTAAATTTGAAGTAATCATTTTTTTCTTATGGACCTATATACATATAAATACATACTCATACAATTATGTATACATGCATACATACATACATATACACAGATATAGAAGTGTCACATACAGGAACACTTATCACATATGAGTTTTGCTGGAGATGTCAACTTTAGGCTTAGGAAATGGGGAGCTGGGGATTGTCCAGGATGTTGTGTGTGTGTGCAATATATTCCTACTGTATATACTTGTCATTTTTTATTGTTTATTTCTTTGTTACATTCATATTCCACCTTTTTTTCCCAGCAGCTCAAGGTGACATATCTAATACTGCTGCCTCCATTTTTTTCCCCCAGAGCGACAATCCTGTGAGGTAGGCTAGGCTGAGACAGGGTGAATGACTGGCCCAAAGTCACACAGCCAGCTTCCATGGCTAAGGCTAGACTTGGACCTTAACCACTAGACTTTTTTTGAGGAAGATTCTCTTATATTCAGGCAGTCTATTTTTTCTTAGAATATACAGTGTTCGGATATGAATGCATATACAGCTTTTATGCAGTTTCCTCTTAAATCATAGTTTAATGCAGAAAGAGGGTGGACCTGCATGTGAACTCAGGCAAAACTGACATAATGCAGAAATAGACTGTTTTTGCCATCCCTACCTAAGCATAGGTAATGGCATGACAGAAGGCTCAGAAAAGGGAAAAGAAAGGATGAGATAGTATTGCAAAGTGCAAGAACTGTAAGATAGAAGATCTGTAATCAATTCCAGAGACACTGAGTCATGAAATTGGAACAGAATAAGAGAAAGGGGAATCAAGTGAATAGGTTCATCAGACCAATTAAAGTCCTTCTGAATTGCAAGTAGCATCCTGGGCAATACTAGTGCCATATGTATTCATTTTAGGTACCCCATCTAAAACTCTCCAATAATATCACTCAGTCTCTGTTTTTTGCAGCAACTAATGGCATAAGCATCTAGTAAAAATAACAATTCCTGTAATGAATTAAATAAAAAATAAGAACTGCAGTACATAATACCAACCATAATAACTGGCATGAAATGTGTATCCTGCAGTTTCAGATGATGTCATAATTTGCTAGAGTAGATTTAATTGTATTTTTGCCTGGAAGCTAAACCATTATGTTGTGTTTAATTTCTCTAAGATGTAAATTACATGGTTCAGTGTTGTATAGTACTGGCTACTGCCATTTTAGAGTCTTATGCTTGCAGCTGTCAGGAACATAATGTTTATGGGTGTTTTGTTTAGCTAGGAATCTTAATCATTAGCAGACTTATCTTAAAATTATCCCACGCTGCTTTATTCTTCCTTAGAACTCTCAGTCATCCATTCAGATAATACTAATTTCACCTTTCAAGGAATATATAAATATTAGAAAGGAAACACATTAGAGTTCAAACATCCAACTCTAATTTTCTGGGTTTGATCAGTGGACCCAACATGGAAAGATGTCTATCTGATTTTTTTTAAAAACAAACAAACATGAATTTACTAGCTAAATCCTTGTTTGGGATGTTCTGGCTATTCTTCTTCAGTGAGATATGAATGAAATGGGGGTACTGATGGTTTTGTTTTCTTTTGATTTGATTTGCCTTCCTGTTGGCCAAAGAGCTGGATTGCTGCCTCTTGAGAACAGAACAGTTGCAACTGCCACAGAAGGAGGCCAGGAACAACCACTGAATTCTCAAGGATAAGATTATTCCAATGTAGAATCAGTAATGTGAAAGCTATAAGGATTGGTACTTACAGGTATATATTTTGGCAGTTACTAAAATCGCTTTCACATTTTCCAAGCCTCTTGGTAAAAACATATTTAAAAAGCATTATTATCATAAAATAACTATCCAGTATTTAATCTCTACATTGTGATTGTTCTGCAGATGCTTTTTAAGGTGATTTGAGAGGGTGGATCTCATTTACTAGAGGAATAAAATTTATGGATTCTTTTATTTAACTCATTGCAGTGTTGTCTGGCTTTCAGAAATGGATAGTCAAAGTACACACAGTAATCAAAAATATATTTCATTATGCAAAACAGAAAATCTACATTAGATGAAGGACTTTTACCCTAAATTTCCCACTAAGACAATCCATTAGCTAAATTGCTGTAGCAATATTTCAGTGAACCTTTGAGACTAAATAAAGCTACCTGTTCTCCACAATATTTATCATTTGTTGAAAATATGAAGTAGTCACAACATCCTTATATTAAGATAAGTTTTCATATATTCCTTACTTAAAGCATAGCATTTGTTTTGTAGCAATTTACTTTTCCTAAGAACATTAGCAAGTTTTTCTGTGGTGCCTGTCCCTTTAAATGAAAGTAAGCTCTATCAGTCTCCCTTGCAGGATCTGTGCTGCAGGTCTCATAAAGTAGTTAGGGAATCAGCATTTTGTACATTCAAGGAGAATTTGAAGTATAATAGTTCAGATTCATGATAAAATGATATGATAGCAGCTGTCTGTCAGGAGGAAGGGACCTGTAAACTGAAATTAACAGTGGAGAATTGGCAAACAGGAAATTGTTACTCTAGCTGAGGGAGAGAAGGTGTTAGTTTACTTTTCATAGCCTATTTCTTTCTCATGCACATACATGTGCTTTCCAAATTGTGGAAATAATAATTCAACCCTCCCTTGAAGTGGTGAAACCTCACATTGGGTATTTTTGTCTAATTCAATCATCATTCTTTGAAAAGTCTTCAAATAAATTGAAATTCAGGGTTGGGGGTGGAAAGCAACAAAGATGATCAAAGGACTGGAAATTGTCCTATGAGGAATCCTTCATATCTTTACTGGAATCACCATGCTGCCTTTCTTCATGTTGCTCTGAGGGTCTTGTCCAGCACATCTAGTAGAAACCTCTTCCAACTTTTCCAGTCAGTTATTCAAAGAGCCAGAGAAGAAGCTCAGAGCAACTCAAGGCACCTCATCAAAAAA
Source organism: Candoia aspera (assembly GCF_035149785.1). Lineage (NCBI taxonomy): Eukaryota > Metazoa > Chordata > Lepidosauria > Squamata > Candoiidae > Candoia > Candoia aspera. The sequence goes on from NC_086154.1 coordinate 191,030,564, forward strand.
GATGGTGTTGCCCCTTAATAGGTGAGGAGAATTTTATTGTCTCTTTAGCAACAGCACCTCATAAAGGCAAAGCATGGTTGCCTCATACAGACCTAGAAGAAAGCTGTGTGACCTGTCCTGTTTTGCCCAAATTGTAGGATAACTGTTCTTAAATTGTAGGAATTTCAATTGAAGATCAAGAGAAAAAAAAACCCTTAACATTAATAGCAGTTCAGCAGGGGAACCAACTAAGTAGGTGATGAGTTCTTAGTCACTAAATATGCTCAAGCATACCTTAGAAGGCACCTGTCAGGATTATTTTAATCAGGATTTGCGCAGCAGACTGTGGTTGGATTTAATAACCCAAATGTTCCCTTCCAGTTTGATTCTATGGTAGAAATGATCTTTAGGTGAATCTTGGGCTGGATATACTAATAGGGTTAACAGCATTTCTTCTTTCATTGAGTATTTCAAGAAAGTTAGGGAAATAACAGAACAACTGGATAAATTCTTTCTTATGCCTTCATTGCTGATGGTATTAGAAGAACACCCATGCGGGAGCTGGCATCAGACCTTTGGTAAATGCCTGAGTTGAAAGCAATTTTTCCAAAGCACAAATCTCATAGAGTTATTTTTAGCAAGCGTTATTAAAATGATAGTGGTCATGATAACATGAATTCCAGCAAGGGATTCATTTTTAATGTAGAACCATTATCACTATGTATACATTTATTTCACTATGTATACATTAGGGTGGTATAGAGAGTAAGGGAAATGACCTTGAGAGAAATATGCAAGAACCGTTGTCTAGGCAAAGAGGGTCAAAACTATCTTTAAGACCTGGGAAGCAAGATGGTATTCAGAAGCAGCTCAGGCAGATGCCTCCCTGATTCACTGGGGCTTAACAAGGGGGAGGACCTACGGCACAGTCAGATTTGCAAGGTTCTGTTATTTTAGCCTATCTCATTAAAGCTTTGGTCTTCCTATGGAGCTGGTTTTCTGGTCTGGCCTGCCTAGGGAGGCTAACTTTCTTTTTTTATAGCCTTACAGTGCACAGGTCTGTTATGTGATACAGGGAAGTCAGCAGCTGTGGGTTGTTTATACAACAGTTGCTTGACTCTTTATCATTCTGCAAATTGACTTTTATAGCTGGCTTTTTCAGAAAGTTTGAATAAAATGAGACAAATCGAGGTAGCAGAAGCTGCATTTATAAGCCAAACTGGCCAACTAAAAATAAATAATGTCCAGGTCTAGACAGGGCCCATCCATTTTAAAGAGCTTAAATATGAAAACGACCTTTTCACAAAAATGCACATGTTCCGTACACACGATCACACTGTTTGACACAGAATTCTGGACTAGATGAGCTTATGGCATAATCCAGGAGGGCTCTTTTCATGTTCTTATGGCACACTCTTCCTTGCTGTTATTTTGTAAACATTGCCTTCATCTGAAAATAAATAAGGTCCATTTTAAATACTTAGTGAATTGTGTGGCTTGATAGCTATCTTGTGGACATAGCAAGTTGCCTCAAGTCCACTTACTGTGTTTAAAAGTATTAAAAGGGTACCTTATTCAGAATAAAAAGTTTGTAAGGTACACTTAAGCTATCATGTTGTTGTTCTTTCTAAAAAGTAATGGAATAAACTGGATTAATGTCCCAATGGCGCAGAAAAGCAGAACATTCTCTGTTATTAATTGAGTGCAGATTTTTTTCACAGAAATACCCTCGAGTACATTTGAATCCTGACTTCATTATCTACTTAATTTAATTATTGTTAACAAGCTTGTTTTATTTCCTAAAATATGCTACTTTTCAGCAGAAATTCAGTGTTTATGTTTTGGGGAAGAAGGCTTTCTATAACAGAATGGAAAGGAAAGGAAAGTGCTAACATGAAGACTTTTACAGAAAATTCATGGAAAATGTTATATATGGGAAGTATATTTTACAGACATGCACAAACAAATAGTCAAAACAAAAAAATTGGAGAAATGTTTAAAAAATAAAAATGTAATTTCTGTGTATTCTATTGGGTCTCCATCTAGAAATATTAAACTATGTGCAAAGAAACAAAATCCTATTTGAACTGAAAATATTTGCCTCTACTACTGATTTTATGTTTGTTTAAAGAAATCAACTTGTCATGACTCAACCAAATTAACCAGATAAGAATCTTTACCTTATACTAGGATAGAGTATTTTGATTGCTCTCTGTCAATATGAAGATACAATTTTCTTTTTATACCCACTTTAGTTTAATTGTGGCATTTCTGTCTCCCCCATTGAACAGATGTTTTGCTTTGTGCTGCTCGGCCTTGAAGCTGGGCACCTATTGGCTGTTGTCATAACTGGCATCTCTGCTTTGAGGAATTCTGGCTGCTAACAACTTCCACATGTGGGAAACCCACAGCCTTCCACAGAATGTTTTTATGACCAGTAATAGATCGAGCTGGCTGGGCTATTCCAATCTAATATTTTATGGAGGATTCAAGGATTCCCATCAGCTTTACAGAAAACAAAACAAAATGAAAAACCCACTAACCAACAAGTTTACACAGGTGGAAGAGTAATATTACATATACAAAAGCAATCACAATTTTGAACATGTTCCCTCATTTTTGCGTGTTCATTAGAGTGAAGATTGTAACCATTTTATATAACACATCAATATGTGCAAAAAGCCCTTGTGTATGCAAATCAGTAGTTATTGATAAGGGATAAGAGTGGCTATCTGAAAATATAAGTTACCTGAAATATTGGGGTATGAAGGTGGAGACTGTGAAAATAATAATTCCTTTCCCCTTGTGGATTGTGAAAGAACACCGTGTGTGTAATGGCTGCTAATTCTACTCCAGCAACCACAGTCTGGTCATCCACAAAAAGGATCACAAGTATCCAAAGGAGTAATAGTTGCATGAAATGTCTGTCTTTGACCATCTCCTTGTGACTTTGATACGTGCTGTTGGGGAAAGTGCATTAAAATAATGTCGTTAATATATAGAATTCAGATATAGCAACATAGATGGGAATGGAATTGTTGCACATAAAAATGTGTTTATCCTTTCCACTGCTTGCCTCTGTGGGAAACTTTCTACTGGCATCACTAATGTTTGAATAGAGAATCTTCTGGGATATGTGAGTCTGAAATCTCCTCTCTTCCACTGTTGATAACAGTGGATTGAAAATGTATGTGACCTGATTCGAACATGTTCCTTGCATGTGCCAATCATGTTCCATGTAGGGTTCTACTGCAGCAATGGGCAGAATGTGGCTGTAGAGAGACACATGTCGCTCTGCGCTGTTGTTGTTGTTGTTGTTTGGTCATCCTTGTGACTTTTGAAAATTAATCATACAGCTTTCTGTTATTTTTTAGGAAGGATACATACTAACATTGCAGCAGAAACCTTAAAATAGGCTTACGATATCTACAAAAACAAAAGAAGGTTACGAGTGTCCTGAAGTCAGGAAAAGAGAAACAGTCCCAGCTATTTGGGTCTTGCTAACCATTCTATGTTGTCCTCAGCCATCAGCATAGCTCCACTTGCAGAGCTCTCTTGTCTTCTGCACGTCCACTGTTTGCCTGGGCAGTGTGACTTTTTGCCAAAATCTCAGTTGGGAAGTACAAGCATATAATTGTGCTTTACATTTTGTCAGGAAATGGCTATAATAGATAACCATATGTCTATAAATAGTCTGATGCTTCACAATGAGTATTTCTGGAAAGAAGAACACAGAACTGCCAAGACATATCCTGATTTACAGTTGCAAATTAGGCTACTGGGGCTCTAAATGTTTGCGGTACATTCAAAGACATTAAATAAGAAATGGAGACTGATGGATTTTTTTTCCAAGAAACAAAAGAATATAGCTTTGAATACACAATATGTGAAGCAGGGCCACTTAATGGAGTTGTAGCTGGACCCCAGAACAAAGAGGAGTGCCTAACCAGTAGACGCCTTTCCTACTCCCCACACATCCTCCCTGTGCTTTACCCACCCCATTGGTCCATGGCTGGCTGCCACCGCCAATCCCTCACACCTGTTTTCTTCTTGCCTGAACCAGCAAATGTGACAGTTCCTGTGTCTTTCCTTGAACACCCTGAATGTACAAGACAGAGAAGAGGCATACCACAGTGAGTGATGGCAGCTGCTGCAGCAAGTAAGAAAGGCAAGAGAAAAGCTCACTGCTCTGGCAGCCATTGCTGAAGGATGCAGATGACGTAGCATTATGGCTGCCTGTTGGACTGTGCCTCCTCCCAGGCACATCACAGCCCAGGGTCCCGTGGATGCCACAAGCTGGGCAGTACTCAGCCAGTGTTAACCATGCTACTGCCTCTGTCCAGATCAGGCACTTCCCTCCTTCCTATCAGCAGCAGGAGGAGCTGAAAAGTGTGCTTCTTTAGTGCCTTCCCCCCACTCCCACCTTGCCCAGGTTGGGGAGGGTCTGCTACTAATGAACCCAGCAGCCTCAACCAGCCTATCTGCTACCCCATCCCATTTGCTCCATGGTAGGCCTAGAGGGAGGCCAGGGGAAAGTCACTGTTAAATAACAGTGCAGATAGGTGTGTGGATAAAGGTGATCCAGTTGACTCTGGGTTTTTGACAAATTCCTGTGTAAGATGAAGATTACTGAAAGATCAGTAGGTCAAGAACATGGGGAGGGCAAGTAGGAGCTAGAATAATGCTACTGAAAATCACAAAAGGGTTGGTATCTCATACAGGTAGTCCTCAACCTATGACCGTTCATTTAATGACAGTCTGAAGTTACGACAGTCTCAGAATGGGTGCTTTACAGTCTGTAAAGAACTTCCAAGCATCACAAAACGTCACTCACACACACACAGTCACATGATCGTATTTTGGACACTTGGCAACCAGCTCACATTTATGACCAGTTGCAGCATCCCACAGTCACATGATTGCATTTTGTGACATTTTGCCCTTTTCTAGCAAAAAACACCCATTGGGGAAGCTGGATTCATTGAACAACCCATGATTTGCTTAATAACCACTGCAAAAATGGTTGTAAAATCAGGTCTGGTCATGTGGTGACTCGACTTACAACCGCAACAACTTACGATGGAAATTCTGGTCCCAATTGTGACCATAAGTCAAGGATTACCTGTAGCTGATATTTCCCTGTTTAAGATAATTGTTACTGTGCATAAATACCTCTCTGATTGCCAAGTCAAGAACCCACCAAGACACCTGTAGTATAACTGACCAAGATTAACAGGGTGCTTTCTAGTACTATCTATTTTTTGTAATATGTTGGGATGGGCAATCTGAGTCAGAGGCTGCAACCATCCTATCAGCTGCAAAAAATGCTTTGCAGGAGCGTATGGTATCACCAGAGAGAGGAGGGTTGAAAGGATTTGCTTTGTTTTGTTTTTAGAACCTGGGTAGGTTACAAGTAAGAGTGGAATCATTTCCTTGAACAGCATCCGCACTCCTGCTTATTTTGGCATTTTTGCTCCAAAAATCACATCATCAAAAATTTTGCAGGTGCATTCTGGCAGCACTATCTCAAGTTGCTTTGTGGGACAAAGAGGAAGTGGGGTGAGATTCATGCAGCCTTCAGGCTCCAGGTTCCTCACTTCTATGTTATATGGTCTCATGGCTACTAGAGGAAGCACCCAAATTCAGATGTCAGCACTCTTCTGAAACCTTGGCACTTATCTAAGTTTTCCAGGAGGGAGGGAGGGATGAAAGGGGTCAGCATCCTATCATGGAGCTGCTAAAATTAAAATACCCAGTTCATTCTCACCAAGATTCCAGGCAGGTCTCATTTTAATTCATAGACATAAACTTGGATTATCAAACACAGCTTTCTTTACTATGATGTGTACATGTTTACTCAGAAGTAAACTTAGTCTCACTTAGTCCATCTATTACCATAGCCTTAGTTTTGTTAATTAGGTTTTGAAGAATACATATACTTATTGAACTTCAGCATATCTTGGTTTTTAAAAGTTAGCTCCTGTATCATTATCAAAATGTTTATATAAAAGATGCAGATAAGGAAGAGGGAGAGAAAAAAGACGAAATCATGAGGAAACATTAAAAATGAGTTTCATTTGCATGTGGATCCTACATCTGAAAAAGCTGAAGACTGCTGAATAAGTGTAATCATATTTCTAGCTATTATATCTGTCAGCCCATATTCAGAGTCATTTAAATCAATTTTAACTGAAATGAATTTTGCAGCTAAGCTCAATTCAGTGCTTTACAAGTATATTAGAGCTAGCTGGCTTTGCACTATTTGTCAGCACACACAGTACACACAAGTGTTTATTGCTAACTACAGGTAATTCATTGTATAAGCCTTTGGTTTGCCAAAATCAGTGATAACCAAAGAAAGTGAATGTGAATTTTGTGTCATTTACCCACAAAACACACACACCACATACCTTTCCTTAGGTTGCAAAATTGTAGCTGTGACTGTGATTGAGCAGCACCAATGCGCAATTACTATAGTTACATTATACTCCACTGGACCTGGAGACTGATTTCTGTAAGATAATGGATATTATTCTTCTAGATCTTAGAATATAAACTTACGCAATTATACATTGTCTCTGGAATTGTGCTTCAGCTGGATTGCAAAAGATAAATGTCTGGATTAGATTGATTGATTGATTGATTGGAACCTAATAATATACCAAAGTAATTAATATGGATTCACAGTGACAGCATCAATGTGCATTTTCAATAATACAGGTGCAAGGCATTCTAAATTCATGTATATCAGCATGGGACTAAGCCAGCCAAGAGCTTTATAATCAAGTGAAGCTTTCTCTCATTAGGTGGCACATTATTCCTGGGCAGTGAACTGAAGGCATGCTGTTATTTATTATTAGACAGTGATTTATAAAGCACAAGTAACTGAAATGTAGTAATCTTCCTTTAAAGACTGATAATATGGTATTATTCACTTATTACTTCATGCTCTAAATGTAGTTTATTTCTGCTCATTCTGCATATTCTTCTTTTTAAAATGTTCAAATATCTCCATTTTAGATTATTAAATCCAGGCAATTTTACTCCATATTTTTGCTAGATAATAAGCAAGTAGTATCAATAATGTCTTTGGAGATATAAATAAACAGTACCTGAAAGTGCAGTTACTCATCTGCTTGATTAAATTGATAAATAATAGGGCTAGCTCCTATTATTAGTTAGCTAACTTGAGTGATGTGATACAATGTTAGTTAAGAAATACTAGGTGATACAAGTATAGTTAATAAAATGATCAAGTAATAAATTGAGTTAATGTGGAAAAACTAACAGGACAGATTACCATAATTAAAACCCTGATAGGCAATTCCAGTATAGTGAAGTTAAAGGAGGCAGGACATTAACTTAATGTCCAGTTAATAATGTCTGAAATAACTTGATCCCATAGACCTTCTGAATCTAAACTCAGTACTTCTTGTGATCTGTAAGATTCACATGGCTCTAAGTTCAACAGGGATCAGCCACCACACTGTATCAATACTTGAATTTAGTCAAACTATCTTGAGGATTATAGTTCAGCAGCTTACAGTTGCAATTTTATTTATTTATATTTATATTTATATATCAGATTTATTCACCACCCATCTCACTTAGAGAGTGACTCTGGGCAGTTTACAAAACATTAATTAAAACACAATAAAACAATGCAATTACTTGAAAGAATATTATATTCAGTTTGACAGAACTTATTTCTTAGTAGACGTGTATATGACTGTACTGTTAATCCCTAAACTGTGATGGAACATTATTGTGTAGTAAGGTTTTTAAGCAAATATATTATTTTATGAACAAATTTAGGATGTATTTTTAAACAGCAAATTTTAAGCTAGAATTGAGGATTCCTATTTTTACACATGCCAGGTTTTATATCATTTTTAAAGGAAAAAGAAGAAGAACCCAGATGTGAACCATATCTAGCAACTATCAACTAAATATGGAGTGAACACATAGCACTCTAATGCTACTGGTGCATTATCTCCCATTGGGAAATAGCCGAGCAAGACTGACTTTTGCTGCCAAAAGCTTACTTAAATAGTTCCACAGGGAATGTGCCAACAACTTTTGAAGCCTGTTATCCAGTCTGTTTATACAAGACACACATGCTGCTAATAAAACTTAAATACTCACTGGAGTCCAAAAAGCAATGTAATGGAATCACCCCCAGTTCAGCTATGTATATCTAATTTATAGCAATGCAGAATTACTATTAGTTGATTGGTATAAAATAGCAGAAAAGGATTTAGAAATTGTTTCAACAAAAGCTGAACTGAGAGATAATAGAGTCAAGAACAGCTGTACCTTTATAGTTGAATGCATATTTTGCATTTATAAAACCTTGAATTTTATCTTACCTTCTAAGAACAGGCTTGAGAGAGGCCTGGGAATGAGAATCCTGATTGTCTAGGCCATATAGAAACCCCTTATTCCACTCATCCCTTAACATCTGCATATCAAATTGATTTATTGATAACAATATCTGTAAAAACTAATAGTAGGTTTTTTTTTTAGTATTAAAGGATTTAACAAGTTGTTCTAGTAACTGAGGTGTCTCAGAAGTTGAAAATGCTGCTGGTCCAAACAGTGTTGTTAACAAATGTTATAGCTGTAAATATTGCCACTGGGATACATCTGATAGATGATAATTTATCTCTTAACATTGCATATATTAAAAATTCGTCTTCATCATCTGTCAGTTGGTCCAGTTTGTTTCTTTACCATGCTTTGCTATTCAATTTGCAGTGTTAGTAAATAGTAAAAAGTTTTAGACTGAAATCTTAAATTGTGCCAATGTCCCATTGAGTGAGCACATATTATATGCCAAAACAAGTCACACCCCCACAGGGAGCCAGTTCAGGCACGGAGTGGTGTATGCTCTGGTTTTCAAACACTCCAAATAGGATTTGTGCTTGACAACTCTGAATCCTAATATAACTTTTGTTTCATTTTGAACATTTTTCAGCATGTGAAATTGGAATGTACTTGAATAAATAGAGTTCATGTTGTTTGTCTAGTCCTTAGGAAGATTATCTTCTTTTTTAAAGCTATTTAGCTATGATTTATAAACATTTTCTGGCACGTCTTAAAATTTCACCACATCTCAAAACTTTTAATACTATATACAGTATAGTGTATGTGCTTTTTGTCCGCTTGACTTTGTGGAGTGTCCCAAAAGTCACCAACACAGAGTACAGAATTTGAAGGAAAAAAGCCTCAAGGAATTCACAAGCTTTTAGTCTTGTTTTATATTCAGTATTAATATGTTAATGTTATTTTTCTGTTCTTTCATACAACATATTCATCATAAGATGAGCCAGAGTTCAGATGCACCAGATGTGTGCTGAATATGCAAATAACTGGATAATTTATTTCTGTGGCAACCAGATAAAAGTCTTCCCAGGGACTCTGTCTTCTGTTCTAGCTTTTATTTTATTTTATTTTTCTAGCACTTTAACCTAACTGAACAAGATACCCACTTATGTGAAGAGTGGGTAAAAAATATTGTCAGTTTTCCCCTAAGCATGTGGAAAAGAGAATGTTCTTTCCCACTAGTTTTGGTAGTGCCATATCCAGTAGATATGTGAAGTATTTTTATAAGGACTAGCTTACTTACCACCTTTGACTTGAATGCCATAAGTGTAGAGTTTCCTTGATGTTACTGTCTTATTTAACATATGTGTAATACCAATTTTCACTGCATTTCTATGTATATTGTGGACAATTTCTCATTTTGATACCACCAAGGAAGCATCATATTAACACATACATATTCAGTGTTATATCAAAACTGCATAGAAACCAGCATTATATCTTACCGGGCTTCCCCTTTTTTAAAATGCAAATGTATGGGCCCACCTAGGATAAAAGATATGTGTCCTTAATTAATCTTATCAAAACCACTGTTCCTATTTCACCTTTGTCTTTGACTGCTGTTATATCATATTGCCACCTCTTGAAGCACCACTTGGACAGGGTCCTCAGAGCTGTGGGTGTGGCCACCTGTGTATTAGATCCATGCCCCTCCTGGTTGATCAAGGCCACTAGAGAGGGAGCATGTTGGGGATCCATGCAGTGCTAAATGCCCCTTTGAGAGAGGGATGGTCCTGCCAGCTCTGAAAGAGGCAGTGGTGCAGACCCTACTCAAGAGGCCATTCTTGGATCCAGTTGAACTGGACAATTGTCATGCAATCTTCAACACTGCCATTTTTGGGAAGGTTGTTGAGAAGATTGGCCTCCAGATTTGGAGGGCCCTAGAGGAAGTAGATTATCTGGACCCTTTCCATCCAGGATTCAGACCTAGGTACAGTATGGAGACAGCTTTAGTTGTGCTTGTTGATGACCTCTTGTGAGCTCAGGATAGGGGTGGTGCATCCTTCCTGGCTCTCCTTGAACTCTTGGCAGCCTTTGATACCATCAACCATGGTATCCTTCTGGACAGGCTAAGGGGATTGGGAGTGGGTTTTTCAGTGATTGTCCTCCTTCCAAGGCCAGTTCCAGTCGGTGTTGGTAGGAGAGGAGTGGTCAAGCCCTAGTCTTTTACTTTGTGGGGTACCTCAGGGCTCAGTCCCCTCCCCCCTTCTTTTTAACATCTATATGAAGCCACTGTGGGAAGTCATCCATCAGTTCAGGGTGAGGTATCAATACGCAGATGATACCCAGTTATACATTTCTGTCCCTGACCATCCTAGTGAAACTGTCAAGGTTCTTTCCCTGGGTTTGGAGGCAGTGAGGGTCTGGATGGGGAAGAACAGGTTGTGTCTCAACCCTGACAAGACTGAATGGCTATGGGTTTTGGGTCCCCAGATCCAGGAGTTGCGAAGTTTCCATCTTTGGTTCTGGATGGGGTGGCACTACCCCATTTAGACTTGGTGCACAATCTGGGGTTCTCCCGGACTCACATCTCCTGCTCAAAGAGCAGGTGGCAGGAGGGCCTTTGCACAACTGCAAATGGGGAGGGACTTGGAGGCTAAAACAAAACTATGAAAAAACATTAAAAGAACTGGGTGAGTTTAGCCTAAAGAAGAGAAAGCCTGGCTTTTTCTAGGCTAGATGACTTTTCCACCACCAAGGGAGACATGATAGCAGTCTTCTAATACTTGAACAGTTGTCCCAGGGAATTTATTTTCCAGAGCACCTGAGGATAAGATAAAAATGAATGTGTGGAAACTTCACAGTGAGATCCAAACTTGAAATAAGGAAGAATTCCCTGACTGTGAGAGCTATTAAGCAATAGAATAGCCTGGCTCCTGAAGTTGTGGGTACTCCATCACTGGGAGTTTTCAAGAAAAGATTGGACAGGCATTTGTCCTGCATGGTATGAGGATTCCTGCACTGGGCAGGGGGTTGGACTAGAAAACCTCTAAAGTCCCTTCCAACCCTATGATTTTATGATTCCATTTATGATTTTCAGCCAGGGGAATATTGCCTTACAAATATGGAACAGACTTTTTTTTAATTGCTCTTTAAAACTTGACCAGGCAGCAGTGGTGTCTGCAGGGGAAGGATGTTTCAAAATCAGCAAGATGGCAGAAGCAATATTGCAAATCCTACTTAGTTTGAATGTGCCTGCAACGTTGACCCATGTACAGAACTGATGCTTTATCTGCCATCTTGTGAATTTTGACATCCCTCCTGTGGACCCCACTACAGATAAAGATATATGAATGCCCAAAAATCTGTTGTGTTTTTCCTTTTTGGAAGCTTGCCCATTGCTCTTAGAAAACTCTGTCTGGTGAACTTGCTTCGCTTTCGATTGGCTGGCAAAGAATAAAAGTGTGCAAACCCAGGAAATAGTCTTGTAAGTAACCTCAAAGATTAGATTTCTGATAAGTTTAAATAGCTGTATCTCATATGTTCAAGCTAGCAAAGTCTATTTTTTTTGTTTTGTTTTGTTTTTGAATTTCAACACTTTGCATTCCTCTTTGCTAGATTCTTCAATAATGGCATTGAGTTGGACGTTAGAATTGATTTAGTCTTTCAGAGTAGCCTGGCATATGATCTTACCCATGTGTCAGACTGCTGGTATGCATCCTTAGATGATCCTTTGAAGACTTTTAAAAAGGCCTGTCCTTTTCTATAGACCCAGCCCTTTGGCCTCTTCTGTGTGCAAGCTGTGGTTTATTTATCGTTCAAAATCACATTAATAGTTGCAATGTATCTACTTCTGAAAATATAACCAAGGGGTCTGGCAGCTGTCTTATCTCATAGGGTTGGAGGTGCAGATGCCTGCCTGAATTGTTGCAGATGGAGAGGTGGAGGCTTTATAAAGCCATAGAGAGTGTGGTTGCTTATGTGTAAAGTCCAGAACTTTAATGTATCTCTGGGAAATGTGGTACCTCTGAAGCAGGGGGTCCTGGAAAGCTCCTTGAGGCCAGTTGTGTTTTGGTGGTGTGAATCCTGGAAGAAACATAGTTCCTGCCTTGCTTAAAGATCCTAATTTCCTGTGCCGAGCTGTCTTCTTTGGCTTTGGGGTTTGGTGACATATCAGACTAACCCATGATTTGTTCAACTGTGATTTAATGAATGAATCACAATTTGTTGGTTTCACTGCATACTAAACCCGGTTTTCAAACCATGGTGACAGAATTCACACAGTATTCTAATGATATCTCTTGTAGCTCCCTTTCCCATTGCATGCTGCACTCGGTGAGAGTGTACTGTTTACTGTTGACTGAGCAATATTTGGGGAAGAGGGGGGTCTATAGGTCAAACCCAATGGTCAGTGCACACAAGGGGGATGTGGATGAGAATGTTTATTTTCTAACTAATTTAATAATATAAATTGTAATATAATTTAATACATAAATAAATAAAATTGATATTTAGAATGTTGGATACAATGAAATACTTACATTCAAAAATTTCAACCACACTGAATACAGGGAAACAAATAATAGAAGCATCTTTCCTATTAATGAGCAATCGTTATCTGGATTAACAAGTATTTGCCATATTTCTAATTAGCTTTTTATAGTATTAACATAGTAATGTTAATATGATATATTAATTTTAGTCATGCAGGAATAAAGCCAATGTTTAGGGAGCTGGACTTTTTAAAAAACAAAAATAAAGAACCAAAGAATGAGTAATTTACAGAACTACTCAGCCTAACTCCATACTACAGAGAGAGAACATATTACCCCCCAACTTTTTAATACACTGTTGTAATTAAACAAGGTATGTTTCATTTTCATTAGATTATGTTTTTCAGTAAAGACTGAATGTTTGTATTCTGACCCAGTCTCATAAAAAGTTAGAGGTAAGTAGACTTTATGGAGTGGATGCTGCATAATTCTCCAGTACCCAGATGGGGTACTGGAGATCCTTCATCTCAGTACGAGTAGTGGTTCTCCTTTGAATTGTTCTCCTGCCTCCAGAGTCTGCTCTGGAGAATGGGGCTCCTGTAGAACAACAGGACAGGAGGTTTTGAGGATCTACTATGGCAGGGCTTCCATAGCAGAACAGCACACTGGAAAACTGCTATAATAGATGCAGCTCTGAATCTGATCTTATGAGTTTCCTATGACCCATGCAGGGTATTTCATTCTTCATTTTATTCTGAAGAATGTTATACTTAATAGAGAAGGTCATAATGTCTTGCACAGGGTCCTTCCTTGGGGTCTTGTCTTCCTTTTGAGTTTAATTCAGGAGAAAAACCTCTGTATCAAACATTAAGTAGAACAACAAGTAAATAAAACTCCTTTTTCACCTCTGAAACTTCTGGTCAAATGACTCACAGTTGCTGCATACATTTTAGGATAAAAGTCTTATTGCATTGCCCTTGAAGGGAAAAGCATTGAAAAAGAACTTTTCTAAAATATTCTGCACTTTACATGAAATATATTTGGACACAGTACTCGGGGTTTCCTCTTCTTTTTCTTTTGGGTGTTTTTGTTCATGTGTGTCCTTTTTCTTTGTTTTGTTTGTAACCAAATGCACAGCATCGTGTGTAACTGGAAATAACAAAATCTACTTTATTTAACTTCCCTTGTGATTCATGAATATTTCAAAGCAGAATCTCAAGATCCATGCAACTACAATAAAGTTTACATTTCTCAAGGATCAAACTTTTTTTCCCCTTGGAACATGCAGATATTTAAAAAAAAGACACCTCATTTAATGTGGATATTAATTATTCGAATAGGATTAGGTATTTTGTCCAAATCCTTCAAATTTAATTTCTTGTTGGTAACTATATTTCACATTTTTCAATCTGTCTTTCTATATAATAGTACAAACTCAGATGCTTCTTTTTTACCTTCTTCAAGAAATTTGTCAGTGAATTTTTGATTTCTTCATTTTACAAGCATTTGGTCAGAATGTTCACAGTAACAATAAAAGACCTTTAATATTTGAAGTGACATGTATTATATTGTAATCTAGCAGAAAGCAAATAATAACGATAAGGGTATTTTGATATTTTGTACATAGAAGCATGTTTTTTCAACTTCAGGAAGTTCAATCCGATCCTTTTTACATGGAAATATCATTGGTTTTTATTTTAAATAGATAGCATTGATTTATTTAGATCAATAGTACTTACATCAAACTACTCTATGACAGATTTTGTCTGTAATGGGTCCTGGTCTAAAAAATATTTCTATTCATCTTGGTCTACAAATTATTTCCATTAAATAAGCTCTTCAAAACAATTTAATTATGTTTGTTTCTAAGCCAAATCACTGTTGAACTAATTGTTCTTGAACTCCTTTTGTACATGTATAGAATATAGTTTCCATGATTCAAATTTGTGAGCAGTAATTGGATACATTCTACATAGCTGCTACACATTCTTATATAGCTATTTAAGATATATGCATTATGATTATCTCAGGAATGTAAAGTGCTATTTAATAACAAGGAAGAAGAAACTTCATTTCCAATACTACAGGCAAATTATATTATAGTATAGTATAGCATATTGTTAATATAATTATATTATATTATTGTCATATTTTAAACACCAGCGCTTAGGGTGTTGGACTACAAATGGAAATACCCAGGTTCAAGTCTAATCTTAATTTGGGAGCAGTCATTCAACCTTACTATCCACAGGTTTACTGTAGCTTGCATAATATAAATCCTGTGTTCTGCTTTAAAAGAAGATAAAGTGGACAGTTAGACCCAAAATGAAAGACTCCATACAATGTAATTCTGTAGGAATTCCACAAGAAGTGGAACTTCCTAAAAATTTATCAGTGTCATACTTAACATTAATTGTACAAGTCAAGCAACCTTACGTTCATTAGCATTTTAGAAATCATATTTAACATTGATGTCTTTTTCTTGACTTTAAAGGTTTAATTTATCTAAATCATCACAGCATTAACAGTTCGTAGTTTCTATTGTATAAACACCACTGTACTCAGTTATTATCTGTATCCTATAATGTATTATTCACATTTTATAATGCAATAAAACAGTTAATTTGGAAAAACTAAATAATTATTGTAAATCTGGAAAACAAAGTTGAACTTATTAAGCAAACCTACCACTCCAAAGTAGGGCTAAACTCCAAGCTAATCTTCAAAGGTATCCATATTTTTCAGCAGCAATGTTTCTGTCTAATTTCTCCATGCATTTGCTTGTTTTCAACAGCTTTCTATTTTAGAAAGAAAGAGGAATGTAATCTTCATTTCCAAGATTAAAGTCAACTGAAGTGTTATTACAGAAGTGCTGCTGTAGTTTAACTTCTTCTTATACTTAAATATCTTAAGTGAGAATTATACCTAGTTAAATACATGAATATAACTGAATATACCTTCAGTAGTCATATTTTCCCCATACTTTATCACAGACCATATGTACCACCCAACATACAGTAGATAATTCAAAACATAGCACAGAGGAGGAAAAATAATTGATGGAGGAGAGCATTGCCCACTCTTCCTTTTCCAGGAAAGCTTTGGAATAACGTACACCCTGGTAGCTACACAAAGCTGCTTAAAATGGAACAATCACACTTTTTTTTTTTTTTTTTTTGGTTTTGTGAAGCCTTCCCACCATTTCTCTTTCCTTCATCTTTTTCCTTGGGTCTCTTTCTTACATTTTAAGCTCCTTGAGTTGCGACTTCTCAGATGTTTTTTTATAAAGCAACATCAATGGCGTTATAGATTTTTAGGTAGTTATAGACAAAAACAGGCATTTAAGGTTGAAAATTCCAGTTTTAAATTTTTACTTTACTTTCAGCACCTTTTTCTGGAAGAAAGGATATAAATTACAGTCTCATATTCTAACTGAATATTATCATTTTATATGTCAGTAGACATTACATTGCTTTATAGCCCCAGTGGAGAGGTGCAATCTAGATCCCTAAGACCAATTCTGCAGCTTTCTAAAGGTGTCTCCAATGTTGCCATAAGAATTGGCTGGGATGTCGGCTGAGTGGAGGCCCAGATCTGGACTGTTACTCTCAGATACCAGCTGAAACTGATGTGTGGTCCAACTGGACTGATTTCTTTAGAGTTAGTTTTTATTCACAGTAGAAGTTAAGCATTAGAGAGAAACTTGTGGGAAGCCCTACAGAAACTGGGCTACAATCTAGCTATGTCTGTCTTCATCTGTTCAGTCACATCCAACTTTCAGAGACTTTATAACTTAGCACTCTTCATTCCTTCCAATGTTTTACAACTTTGCTAATGTTTATAGATTTAAGTCAGTATCTTAGTTGATAGTATCTATCTAGTGTGTTCTTTGCCGGCTTCATCTTCTAGTTCCTCTAGCTGTCCATAGCATAATTGTTTCTTCTAAGGGATTTGATCACATCACATGACCAAAATAAGACAACCTTAGCTTGGTAAACTTACTTTCAGTGATATTTTGGTCTGATGCAGTCTAAAATCTCCTCATTTATTATTTTTGCTATCTAAGATATGTGTATATCACCAAATGCATAATCTGACAAGTCCAGTTTTCTATTCACTCTTTTATTGTCCAGCTTTCACAACTGCATGTTCAGGAGATTAAAAAAAACAGTAGTAGTGTTTATTGTACTTGATATTACTTGTGATGTCCTTGCTTTTCCAAATCTCCTCTATTCTGATCTATGGTTAAGTGATAATATATGTGCTTAATTTGGGGTGCAATGTCTCCTTTCTGGCTGATTTTGGAACTGAGGAAAATAACATCCTGGACTGGTTTAATTTCTTCATTTTTTAGTTTTATCCTGATGTCACCGCTTCCAGCTGTTGTCATTATTTTTGTCTTCTTGCTATTTAGCTGCAATCTAGCCTTTTTACTGTGTGCTTTGACTATTAGGATAAGTTGTTTCATGTCCTCTTCATTTTCTGCCAGTAGAGTGGTGTTGTCTCCATTTCTTAGACTGTTAATGTTACTGCTACCAATTTTTATTCCAATGTCTGATTTGTCCAAGTGAAGGTTCCTCAAAACTGTCTCTGTATACAAACTGAACAGAAATTTGAGGGAGGAGGAGCAAGACTCCCAGATGGTTTGCATTAATATCTCTGGATTGAAATCAATAGAAACAAAGAGTATTTAAGAGATTATGTAATAATAAGCAGTGCATCAGAGTTTGGAATAAATACTAGAAATAAATTAGTTCAGATTTATCCCCTCTGATTTTGTTATTAAATGTTTACTTTCATGAAGAAGAAAGTGCAAAGAAATTTACTAGAGAGAAAATAATTAATATAGATTTAAGATTTAGTAATAAGACACAATCTTTTGAGGCTTTCTTCACAATAGCCCAAATCACCTGACTGGTTTCAGTACTTTCAAATAAGTGGCATAGTATCAAAAGAACTGCAGGAACCAGAATGAATACTTGGAGATTTGACTGAACTTGAGAAACTTTGGCCAGGTTCTGGGTCTTATCTTCAAAGTACTGGTGAAATATGATTCAGAAACTGAACAAGTTAAAGTTTGCATAATTAAATGGATGCAGAATCTGAATGTAGTAATAGGTATGCAATAATGGGCATTTACACCAAATATTATACAGTAGTTCTGATCACCAAAATGGGGAGTTGGTTTTCTAAAAACTGTTGGAAATAGTTGGCAACTAGTACCACTAGTTGGTTCATGTTTTCATCATTGTTGGCAATTGTAAAGCTCAACAATTCTGGAAAATAGTTTATACCAGAATGAAACCAATTTTAAAAGTTGAATTTCCTCTTCACTTTGGAATATTCTTATCAAATTTTACTAAACCATACATTCCCATAAAGTATTGAATTCGCTTTGTACTTGTTAACTACTGTAAGAATATTGTATGCTTTTTACTGGACATAACATTTGATCCCCTCTGTGGAAAATGGCTAACTAAATTGTAGATTATGCTCCAATGTCCAAAATATCATTGTATCTTAAAAGTAAGATTTTTTATATATTTATTAAAATTTAATTTAGAATTTAATTCGATTTGGAAGCCATTTCGAGATTACAATTTTACATATGGATTTGTGCCTCATCCAAAATTGTGTTTCTCTTTACATAAAGTCTTACTATTTCCGTAGCCGCTTCCGAATGACAGTAGGCTTCTAGTAGTAGAACTTACTGAAATTTATAATCTGATTTTATGTTTTATACTGTGTTGCTTACTGTTCCTGGTATTTATGGTCTCTTTGTAGCTTCACAGCTCTATATCTGTTTTTTTAAACATAATATCCTTATTTATAATCAATTAATGAAATACTGAAAAACTTTAATTTCTGTGATATTTGAAAAACCCCATGCATTATCTGTACTTCATGTTCTTTTTTGTTTATTTATTGTCTCTTTAAATATATATTTCTTAGTCTTGAACTAGTCTATGTGTCCATAATTTGCTCCGACAACAGCTGTTCTTGGCTGTTATACAATGATTTCATTAATTGAATCAAGTGTTCTGGAACATTCTTTTTTTCAGGTACTTCCATAATTTTTCATGCTCAATACAGGTGAAGGCTTTGCTTTAGTCCATGAAGCATAAATATACATCCTTTTGAAATTCACACACTACTTCCATGATCCATAAAGCATTTGCAGTGTGGCCTCAAGTATCTCTTTGTCTTTTAAAACAAGCCTGTATGTCAGGCAGCTCTTTTTCCATGATTGCACCCATTTGTTATTATATGAGTTTCAACAAAATTTTGCTAACATGTGGTATCAGGGCTATTGTGTGCTAGTTAGAGCAGTCGTATATGTTACCCTTCTTTGAGATTGGGATAAACACTGACCTTTTTCAGTCTTTTGGATGTTCATTGGTGTCCCATATTTTTGACATAATTTTGTAATTGCTGCTGTTGGTACTGGTTTAGGCAGTTCTGATACTATGCTATTAGTTCCAGGGGCTTGGCTTGGCTTTTCCTAATCTACATACCCTTTTGAGGGGCAAATATCATAAGACCCCCTACCTGGAAAGTCCCTGTCCCACTGGCTCCCCTGAGAGAATGTATTGGAGGATATTATTATTATTATTAACTGAGGATATGCATCATGTCTTATTATACAGTAACTTGCATAGAGAACTAGATGCCACTCTAATGTCTCCTCTCTGAAAGAATCCACCAGGTAGAGAAGATAAGATTCACATCTCTCTTCTTTTGTCAGACATGTCATCCAATATTACACTTCAATTCCATGCTGTAGCTATGATGATTTGCTCACAACTGACATCTGGCACACCAGGGGACTTTCCAAATTCATAACATCTTCCAGATGTTAATTGTCCCAATTTGTTCCCATAGCAACAAAGATAAATTTACTCATTTTTTATTACCTAAACATCTCTAAATGGATTCAGTGGAAGGCACCATTTTATTTTACTTTTCTTAAAGATAAATAGAAACAATTTACTCTGATTTTAGGCCTTGGTCAGGTGACATATTTTAGACAACTAAGAGGTGCTCACTCCTTTGTTTAATTTATGTTGTCTGTCTCATGTCTTTGTATTTCTAGTTGTTACACTGACTGGTCATAGACTGTAAACAAACAAACAAATTTTATGTTCCTATCTGATTTTCAGACTGACATTTAAAAGGTCACATGAATGCTAGCTTGACTACAGAAGATGCAAGAAAGCGGGTTTTCAACTTGAATTCATCTCACATAATAGGAAAGGCAGCTGGTGACTTTGGGCCAGTCACTGTCCCTCAGACCAGCCTACTTCATAAGGTTGTTCTGGTGGGGAAAATAAGAGGTAGGACCATTATGTATGCTGCCTTGAATTGTATGTGTGTGTGTTTGTGTGTGTTTGTGTATAATTTGAATTGGCATATTGTACTTTGTGAAACAAGAATGGCCTTCATATTTTGTTTCTATAACATAATTTATCCTACTTTTGTTGTTATGAAAAGTATTTTCATTCAAATTTTCACACTCAGAGCCAGTGTCCTACAGTGGTTAAGGTGTTGGACTAGCAGCAGGGAGACCCATGTTGTAGACTACCCTCAGCTATGGAAACGCAGTCAGTGGCTTTGGGCCAGTCATTCTCTTTTAGCCCAACCTCCCTCACAGGATGGTTGTTGCTGGGGAAAATAGGAAGAAGAGCTGTGTATGCTACCTTGAGCTACTGAATGAAATACTGATTAGAAATCAATCATACACGCACACAAACACACATACAGACACAGATGCACATACAAATAGTAAGAATTGCCTAAATAAATGAAGGCTGTAGGAGGCCCATAATTATATAGTCATTTAGGGTCTTATTTACTCAGGAAATCATAATTAAGGCCTAATATTTCTATTTTATATATTAATTCACACTGCTTTGGATCTGGAAGGAAAGGAAAAGAAATGTGTACACAAAACACTTTTATTTTTGTTAGGCAGTATAATGTATCAGTATGATATGACTAAAAGATCCAGTTATTCAGTAATTAATTTTAAAATAGCCAGATGCAAATTATTAGATATTTTTTGCCTTCAGGAAAGCCATTCATAAAGATCTTCTGACTTTGATGAATTTCACAGTTTAGATCCCAGGATTAGATTGATATGCAATTCCATTTTTGGATCCAGTATTTGACTTCAGTACATACTTGGTGGATTCCACACATTCTTGAGCAGATAGGATCATGAATGCTTGATTCTAACTCTGCTGTTTGGTGTTAAGTTGATTTCACTGCCTTCACTTCACTATATTCCAATTGCTTCAAAATATATTACCGTATGTTGGAGTAGCCATGTTGTAGTATGCCTCTTGATATAAAAAAAATCAAGCTTTTATTATCTCTGGTTTTTGGAGTAACAGAAATATTGCATTCCTAACAGTCTTCTTGGAGATAACACATTTTGAAATTCTGCAGAAATAACCTGTGACATCAGAATATGTTAAAAATGGAAGACTTATAATTTAGGAGTGATCCGAATTTCAATTTTGTGATCTTTTGGATCTTAATGCATTTATTGAAGTCAGATTATCTTATTAAATACCATTTATGAGCTAAGAGTCAGCAGAGGCCATTTTGTTAATTGTTTCTGAACTCTTCTTCTCCATCTGCACAGTTCATTCTGCAGCTCATTTGCCATTCACACTTTATCTAGTCTTTTTTGTACACATTATCTATCCATAACCTGTTTCTCATTTTAATTTGATGAGTGTGGTGATTCAGAATTCATCACTTTGGTTTCTGCTCTGTAGCTCAGCTTTATATTTGGTGTCTATTTTTGATACATCATCTTCAAGTAGAAGTCACTATAGCCATTAATCTAATACATAATTGTTCTATGACCAGCTAGAACTACTTTTTTTTCCTATTTGGATGGCCTTACTTCTCTTTTCTTCATTGAAGGCATGACCTTGAGAATCCCCTGTGAATATAAATCAAAGCATGGAAAAAAGAAGCAGTTGCTTGCAGTAAAAACACTAATCAAATGTTATGTTTATGCCTCAAAGTATCAATGTAAAAATTACATCTTAGAGTTCCAATCAGATTTACAATAAATTTAGGTGGAGGAGAGGCCTTGCAGCAGTTTGCTCAACTTACACAGATCCATTTCAGCAACAGAAGTCTGTCCATTACAGACATAAACATGAAGCCTGATTTCTCTGCGTAATATTCAGTTGCACACAGACAAGTGTAGCACCAATAGCAATCTCATGCCCCCCCCCCCATGCATACTGAATGTACGTATCTGTCCGGTAATCCAAAATGTTGTATTATTCTCTCCAGTCTTTTTTATCCCCCTTTTTGTCATTTTTCTGTCATTGACTAATGTTCACAAAAGTTCCTATTTTATTGCATCATTATACAAACAATTCTTGTACATTATTATAAAAACAAAAAACAAAATAATGGCATTCAAAAATAGGAAGTCTGTCTTTTGGTTCCAGGGGTCTGGATATTCCTAAATGTGAATGCCATGCAGCTAGTCAAATACATTGCACAGCCCTAAGGAAAACATCCATTTTTCCCATTTACAAATTGACCTTTCAGTTCTTTTGGACAGCAGTTGTCTACAACTAGCAATTTCCATGGCCAAAGCAACTCACAAAAGCTTTTGCTATCACAGCCAGAAACCATATTTCTATGGGAATTATAAGAATTAACTTCAATGTCATAATGATATCCCAGGAACAGAAATAGCATTTTAAAAAGACTTCTGAAAATCTCAAAGTTCCTTTTATCAAGTGGGTGTTATCCTTTATCTAAAAGCATTTGAACTTTCAAAGACTTTTTTTTTTTTGCTGTTAAAGTTGATAACATGAGACTTTTAAAGGAACCATTTGGTCATTATTTTTCTTTTACCCCATTTAAAATAGGACCCTCCATGTTACAGGGAAATTATTATATCCTATCAGCATAGATGTAATTGGATTTGAAGCAATCGTTGTTTGTGAAGGTAGCAATAATCATTTTTGAAAAGGTAAGAAGAGACTTGTTGATTTTAGGGGACACATCCTATATCGAAGAATTGTATCATAGTATACTTTGTTTATTAGGATAGCTCCTTATTTTCTTCTTCTTTGGAAAATATTTTAAATATTAATAACATTTTTAGAAAGTAAAATGATTTTCATATTTAAAATAATCATATTATTTGGAATGAAAATTCAAATAGTAATGCATAGAACATAGAATGATGTTCCCTCTATCTGTATGTGTGACTATTTCAATAAGCAGTGCAAATATTCTAGTAGAGAATTTAATGCATAATCCATTTGTATTTTGTGTTGTATTTTTATGTTATTTATATGTTATGATTTTTTATCCATTAACTTCTACTGGTCAGCAAAGTTTTTGCTTGGTGTTTGTCTACTTCCCCACTCCATCAATCCATCCATCCATCAATTTTTTTAATTTATTACATTGTCTCCCTCCTTTCCTCCAGGAGTTCCAGGTGGCATACTTAGTATTCCTTCCTCCATTTTCCCCATAAAAACAAATTATTTGAGGTAGGTTGGGCTGCAAGAAAGTGACTGGCCCAAAGTTCCCCAGTGAGCTTCCATTACTGAGGATGAAGTGTTAGTGACTAAGGAGAAAAAATGAAATGGAAGTTATATATGCTGTGAGAATGTAGAAAAATGGTAAAGTTTAAGTTGGGAATTATTAAAATATGAATATGTTGATTGAATATCTGTGTGACTTGTTTAATGTTTATGTGTAAAGACTGCATTTTTGACAATGGGAAGAATGCTATTATTATTTCCCTATACAAAGGAAATGTAGCAAGAGTGAATATAAAAACTGCAGGGGAACTGGATTGTAAAATGTATCTGCAAAAGGATTTGGTAGAGTTCTAGCTAAAAGGGTACAAGAGAGGACAGTGAGCAAAATGTGGGAAGTAGAATGTAGCTTGATGCCTGGCAGGGGGTGCAGACCGGATTTTGAATGTGAGAAGCAAGGTTTATTATACATTTGTTGAATCAGAGAAAGTCTATGATAAAGCAAATAAGCTTGAATTATGGAATGTTTTACACAGATATGGAGTTAGATGGGTTGTTGAGTGTTGAGAGCAGTATATAATGGAAGTAAAGAATGTGTGAGAATAAATGGAATCTAGCCAATTATTGAGTAAAATGTGATGTCCCTTTGGTTAATATATTTATGGATAAAAATGTAATGAATGCTTATGGCAATGGCAGAGTCATATTGGTTGAAGATGTGAATGTATGTATACTTTTGTATGCAAATGATGCTTAGTTGTTGGCTGAGAACCTGAATGATTTGCAGCAAATGTTAGATAGATTGTATGTTGGAACCAAGAGTATGGATTTGAAAATTAATGTACCAAAGATCATGGCAGTTGTTGCTGGTGAGGAAAATTGAATAACGTGATTGCTATATATGTATATATAAACTGGAACAAGTAGATATATTTGTGTACCTTGCTTGAATGCTTACTAAAGATGGAAAAATGGATAGAGAAATTTTAAGACCTGCAAATGTTGGTACAAAGGTAATGGTAGGATGTGGTCCGTTGCAAGTAATGAATAGTTGTTGAAAAGTAAAGTGGCTAAGTATAAGTGCACACTTTGTTACACGGAAATGAGAATTGGGTATATCAGGAAAAAACATAAATCTTGGAATAGATTACTTAAGAAATGTATGTGGGATAAAACAAGAAGAGATAGGTACAAGAATGAATAGGTGCTGAATTTGCGCAGACTGAATTCAAAAATGAGTGACCAGTATGAAGGAAATATGTTGAGGTGGTTTCTTCATATAGAAAGAATGAAAGAAGAATGAATAGCAAAATAAATGTATGAAGGAAGAATGACTGGGTTATAGGATGGGGAAGACCACAAAAGTCATGGTTGGCTGAAGTTGATTCATCCAGCTTAAAAAAAAAGCAGTCACAAAAATAGAGAACAAAAAGCAGTATTTTGAAGCAGTCTACAGGCATGGAAATAAGAAAGGTTTGCACAGACAAAAAGTATGGAAAGATATAATGAATGGTGTTAGTGTAAGCCAGTTTTAACTGTGTCTCCCTTTCCTCTTTCTTACCTCATGCCTTTAATTTTTTTTAGCTTACCATTCTTGACCTTATTTTCACACTATGGATAACATTGCTTATCCACAAAGAGAACAGCATGAGCGTAAAATTATGTACAAACCATAGGGTCACATGAGTGGTAAAATATGAGAGCATCATTAGAATCTTCATATGGCTTTTCACTCAAAAAATGTTGACAGCAAGAAGGTATCCTATCAAATGTCTTGGGATATTTTTTCACCAGTTTGTACTTTTTTCTCATTTTTTAAAAAAAAGATAAGGGCTTTATCTGCATCTTAACTAATCAGGGATCACATTGAGAGAAATGTGATACTGCATTTCTCAGATTTGGATGTACAACATGAAGCCAAGTCAGAGTAAAATCAAAAGGCCCAATTTATCTACTTATGTATTATCTAGAAAGCCAAATTGAAGTGAGGATAGATAGATAGATAGATAGATAGATAGATAGATAGATAGATAGATAGATAGACAGACAGACAGACAGACAGACAGACAGACAGACAGACAGACAGACAGATAGATTTAAATATATGAATGAATATCTTGCCCTCTTTTGAAGCCTTGTCTGAACCAGTGTGCAGGCTGACTTGTGAAAGTAAATTTTTCATGCAATGTGCTCCTCTTCTATTTTATGTCATTTTGATTCAAGGCTGTTTACCACAATATCTTGCTGTCATGAGGCTTAGAAATCTACAGAACCCTCTTAAGTGCATCCTCAGGTCTGCTCTGTTATAGTAGTTTAGGGGCCATTTTCAGAGTTCTTCCAAATCTTGTAAAAAGAAAATGTTTTGGAGTGTCAGTTTCCACCCAGAGAATCCCAGTCGGAACTGATCTGATCTGAGCTTAACTCAATAGTCCCAGGTCGGAATTGGGTTTCTTTGGATTGAAACAGACAAGTAATAGCAGAGGCTATTAAAAAGATGTATCATTGATATGTGAATATAAAACACATGTTGCTCACCCAAATTTTTAACATAGATCATGGAGCTATGTTAAAACAACAGTATTTTAGTTGTCAATTTGATTTTTATTATATCCCAAATATATATACTGTCTAAATTGGTTTTAAATATTTTTATTTTCAAATTAGTTTTAAATGTCCAGTAACACTTATAGGCTGTTTAAATGTTATAAATTATACCTGTATATTATATACCTCTACTAAACATACCGAAGTAGACAATCCTTCCTATAAGCTACATATTTTTTATAAATGGCAGATTTCTGATTGACCATGGCTTCCTCTTTTCAAACATTTGGCACATAACTTCAGTTTACATACAGAGTTCAACTAAAACTCACCATATGCAAATGTGCATGTCTGTGTATATTAATACTTGCACATATATTAATGTTGATAGTTTATAAACAAGATACTATGTCTGAATGGAGAAGAGTAATTATGGTGATTTTCCAAGGATGATTGCATCATCTTTAAACCCAATGGTGTAATCAGATCAAGACCATATGCCTTTTAAAATAGAAGCTACATTATGTGGATTTTAAATATGCCTCTTAAATGCTTGTTCTCTCAATTTTGGCAGCAGAGATAAATGTCCATAAAATAATATGTGCCAGCCGAACAGTCCTCATGTGTAACAGACAGTAAACTATCCTCAGAAAAAGTCTTTGTAAATTGATGCTTCATATGAGTTCTTCCAAGCCAGTCTACTGGAACAAATTCAGCCAATTTAATCAGGTGACACTGAAAACACAATTTGTTGTGAAATTTGGTTTTGCATTTGCTATTTGGATTGAAGCATTCAGCTTTTTGCAGCCCTCCACTGGACCTTATCAAAGAACACACTAGCTGGAGGGCATCAGCAATGCAGATCACTCAGAAGGAAACAGAACAGCTGTGTTTCTGAGAGCTGAAAGAAGCACGCTGTCCATCAATGAATGTTGGGATTAGTTAAAACAGTTATCCTTAGCAGGGAGCTCTAGAAAGCCTAGTAGGTAGTTGATAGGAATCATTAATGACTACACATTCCAAATTATTGCTTTTCCTAGGGGTTGTCTTTGTATTTATAATTTTAAAGATTTCTTACAAATCATGTCATTTAACCAGCAAAAGTGAACTGAAGGAAAAACCGAAAATATTGTATTATCATTTATTAGCTATGAATTACCTCCAGGAAAGAATGTATATAATTCGAGATAATTGAAAACTTGAAGCAAAAGATAACCACCCACTTCTTTATTATTTCATGTGGCCAGGAAATTCATAGAGATTAAAATTGTTTTTCTTCACTAAACAAATTGGTATGTTTATAAGAAAAGACACCTTCAGCTGTCTTACAAATAATGTACGTCACCAGTTTGTAACATGGCTGCCATGATCAGACACTCTTTCAGAAGAGCAGCATCCACATTTGAAACTGCTAATTAAGTTGCTTCTGTTTCCTTATTCCAAAGAGTTGGAAGAAAACTGTCCAGGGCAAAATACACACACACACACACACACACACACTGTCCAGACTATGCAGACAGGCAAGGTCATAAAAAACACACTTTATTAAATAACTATTTGCAATAGTTAAGTCCTTGAATATGAAAGTGCAATCCAAAAACCCAACTGGGCACAGCAGGCAGCGAAACAGGACTCTCTCACTGGACAGGGAGGCTGGATGCGACTGGAGCACAGTGTGGTGCTGGAATCAACAGATCTCAAACTGGAACAGAGTGCTGGAGCTGTTCTGATGCTGGGTCACTGGCAATCTGGAACTGGATTGAGTCTGGTCATGGCAAATGGAGCTTGGAAGCAGGACTCAAACTCAGAACAAGGCTGGACTCGACTGGAAGTCCTGGACTAGGTGGAAATCTTGGGACTGAAGTCTTGAAGCAGGACTCAGAACTTGGAGCAAGGCTAGACTCAGCTGGAAGCCTTGGACTAGGCTGACTTCTCTGGACTAGGAACTTGGAGCAAGGCTGGAAACTGAAACCTAGGCTTGACCTGGCTGGAAATCCCGGACTAGGCTGAATTCCCTGAACTGAAGACTTGAAGCAAGGCTGGGAACTGGAAGCAAGACTGGACTCGGCTAGAAGCCCCAGACTCGACTGGAATCTCTGGACTGGCACTTTGGCACAGGGCTTAGAACTGGAAACAGGGCTGAAGTCAGCTGGAAGCCCCGAAGTGGCCTGACACCCAGATTCTGAACAAGATAGATGTGAAAATCCAAGGCACGGCTGAGTCTGCACAGCACAGTCGCACAGGACTAAGGACAAGCAGCAGTGCAGAACCCTTTTGGCTTGACTATGCTGCTGAGGAGCTCACAGAGTTTCAAGGCTGGATGCAAAGTGGAGGCTGCTGGGCATGACTGAGTCTGATTCCTCGGTTGCAGCAGACGCAGGACTCAATTCCTCTTCAGAGTGGAGCACAGGCGCTGGTTCCTCTTCGGCAACAGGCGCTGTCTCCGATGCCAGTAAGGACTCTTCTTCCAAAGCTGCAGGCTTGGAGGATCAGTTGTCTCCGGCAGCCCACTCTCCACACGGCTGCCTTTTATTCTGCTCTTTGGCAAGCTTGGAGTCTCCTATAGCCAATCGGGCTGCTTTCTCCTGAACACGCTGTTCAGCTCGTTGTGTGCATCCACTAATTGGTGTATCCAAATCCTCTTCCGAATCTTGCCCAATCAGCACCATGGATTCTTCCCGTGCTGCTGGCTCAGCCTGGAGTTTCGTTTTCCTGGTTTCAGACTGGTAAGTTTCCAATTCCTCCTCTGAATCTGAAAGAGTTTCACTTTCCGAGTCAGAGGCAGGCTTGGTTCGGACACATACAGACTTTTTCTCTAAACTTGTACATGGTCTGGGGAAAGATCTAAAGATCTTAAAAGCACATCTTATTTATTTATTTATTTATTTATATCCCACCACAACCTCTCAACTCGCAGAAGTTACAGTGTCAGAGTAACAACGACAACAGAATTAAAATGACATACAATCCAAACTGCAGAAACAAAACCAAAGTAGGAAAGAAAATACAGAGAGTAAAGAAGATGACCTTGGTGGAGACCCATTACCAAAGCAACAAAAAGGGAAATATTGCTTAAGTCCAAACGATGAGGGTAGATTACAAAAAAGTTTCAGACAGACACCCCCTTAATTCACATGAATATAAAGAGGGAGGAGGGGAAGAAGAATCAGACTTGCAAGATTATCTTACTATAGCCAGTTTAAATAAAAGTAGTTTTTAGTTTTTTAGGGAGTCTCAGGTGTGCCTCATATGACTGCCAGAAAACTAGTAAGAACAGGAAGAGATACAGGTGATGTTACTGAAAGGCTGTTTGAAAAAGCTAATTTTTCAGTAACTTTCTAAAATCTACCAGGGATTTCTTTTTCCCCAGTGGGGATTTTATAGCACAGTGATTACTAACAAGAAGCAGCACCTTCTAGCTTAGCCTCACCTGATAACCCAGAAATGTGGGACAACAAACAGCACCTCCTATGTGATTTAAGTGGCTGGGCCAGTCCTGTCAAAGGAGAAGGGCCTGTGGATGGGCCTGTGGGCACCCGGGTGCCAAACCATGAAGGGCTTCATAAGGTTAACACCAGCATGTTAAATTATACTCAGAACTGAATAGTGACCAGTGAACAGCCCACAATATAGGTGTAATGTGCTCTCAACATCAGGAACTAGATAAACTAGTTAAAATTAGTCCATTCTGGACTAATTGTAGTTTCTGGGTAGTCTTCAAAGGCAGCCCCACATAAAGTGCATTGCAGTGGTTTAGTAGGTGGTGAAGAGAGCATGAATACTCCTGTACCTGCACTAGGTAAGGATGGAATTGACTAAGGCCCTCCTAGTCATAGTTTCCACCTGCTGTTCAAGCAGAAGCTACAAGTCTAGAAGGATCTCCAAACCATGAACTTGGTCCTGAACAGGTAGTCCCCCTCCTTCCAGAGATAGCACTGGTACCAAAGGAGAACCCCAACTCTGTTTTATTTGGGTTCAATTTGAGCTGTCTCTTCAGACCCTCACAGCCCCCAGGCACTGAGGTAGAACATCAACAACATCTACCCCACAAACTGGGGTAGCAGAGTATAATTTGGTATTATCAGCATTCTGATGATACTGTATCCCAAATTGTCAGATTACCTTGCACAGTTATTAATTAATTAATTAATTGCTGAAATAATTTAGAGACCACATGACTCCTGATGGCTCTGGGCAACTTACAGTTTAAAGTTTTAAAAGTACAAATAATACAGAAGAGAAATCAAACCCAAAGACAAACATATCAACAAAACCCCCATCATCCTGCCCGAAGCCAATTTGGCCTTCATAATAGAGTATGTTTCCTTGCAGCAGCATGGCAGATAAGGGTGTTATTCTTGAATTCAAAGTTTCTTCTGAAAAACTGGCTGCTCTTGCAAGAAGGCAGACACTCTCTATAATAGTTCAAGGTGAATTGATGTACAGTAGATGGAACCAAACAGTACAGGAAGGAAAGCAGAGAGGAAGAAAAATGCAGAGGAATACAGAATGAAAGAAAGGTTGCCGGTTCTTTGTGGACACAAGCAAAACTGACAGTATACGAAGGTTAGCAGGTCACATAGAAGTTAAGTTAGCTAATGCAGTACAATAAAATAACTTGCTCTTGTTCAGATTGGACTGTTTTTTTTTTTTTTTTACTGAAGGAATAATCAGGGAACACAAAGACAAGGAAAAACGCTTGGCCATTGCAGAGATCAATGAATGGGAACATATGTCCATGATGCTGAATGGCAGTGCTACATCATATGTCTTATGAAACAATGCCCCAATGTGGGATTCCTCTTCACCCCATTAAAATTTCCTTTTTACTATTATCAATAATCTAATTCTAAATTGATACTGAAGCTTAAAATCACTTTGGCTGGAACCCCAGGGACCAAGGGAACCACTGTGAACCTAACTTATCCATCCCCTTAAAAATGGGGATGGAAAACTTCCTTTTTTCAGCTTCCTTCCACTCATCATACTTAGGAACATTTGTTTTTGTTAAGATCAAAGCCTTTGCAATTATGATCTAGTACTGGGGATTTGCTCTACCAAGATAAAATTTGGAAATGCCACTCCAGTTTTGCAGACTAGAAGGAATTTAATGGTTTAGGTCTGTAACAGAAAGCTGGTGTTTGTGAGTAAATACTATAATGTATAGTCTGTAGTTGTGCCACTTCAGTGAGAATGTGTAAGATGAAATATCTGAATTACTTGTTTATACCAAACACAGACAAAAAATAATTGATTGAAGGTCATTTAGAAACAGCAAGATTCCTCTATATTTGCTGTCAGTCAGCAAATAAAAGTAGGGTACCTTCCCTCTTCTTATATAAGTGATTTAAAATCTCAATGGCTGTAATTTACTGTAAGCAAAACATAAGATTAGTAATGTGTTTAATATGAATTATTAAATTCCCATTAGAATAAATTACCACCCAGAGAGATGTGCAAAATTACTTTGAATTAATTTATATACTTCAATAACCTTGTTTTTAAACCTGTCCTTTAAAGTCATTCAAAATTAATATTTGGAATTCAGTACAGATTCTTCTCAGGGACTTTCCCAGAATGGAAAACCATACAAAACACTCCCAACACTAGAAGGAAGGGTGGGAGGAGGTGATGTTTAATTCCAGCCTCACTTCTTCCTCATAGTCAGGGGATCCCCTTACCATTTGGGAAGGTCCATGAAGACTGCAGCACAAGGGGAAATAATTGGAATTTGTCCCCTCCTTTCCTGCAAGTCATTTATTGTATCACAGACTTTCTAGAGATGAAAACAGTCTTTCCACCCATGGACGATTAGCAAGGATTTGGCTTACTGACTGTAACATTTTGCACTAAGATCAAATTATCTCTTTGGGGGGCAGGGAGAAAGCTTTTCACATTTTTTACAAGGACAAGAAGCCCACTTCTAAACAAACACTTCTGTTTAGACAGATAAGCTACAATCTATTCAAATAAATGTTATCAATACTGTAACCCACTTAGCTCCAAAACTTGCTTTCAGCCCCTGAATTCTGCAATGCACCTCATTAAAGCCAATGCTATGTCAGTGTATTTCCCTTTACCATGCTGACATTTTCTTTTGATGAATGCATGACTGCATTCAATAAGTTCCGCAGCCTGAATATATTGATTTCCATTTCAATTGTTTCTGAGCAAATGCTTAGGGGCTTTGCTGAATCAGGACCTCAGTGGAATGTATTTCCTGTTAGGAGCAAGCTGTTCCTGTGATTTTTATTAGATAACAGTCAACCTGTGTGTTCCAGGAGACACTGCCTACCCTACAGCACTGAATCAGAGACTGGGCCAGCCATGCAGTGCAGTGGGACAAAGTGATCTGTGGAAGCTGTCATTTAGGGGCAAACTTGAAAGCAGGAATTAGTATATAATGGTGTAAGCAGATTTTTAAGGGGTGGCTTTAGCAAGGAAAGGCTTACTTACTTTACTTGATTGATTTACAGTCAGACATTAAAAAAAGAACATGTGAGAGATGGAGGACTGAGAAGGGAAAATCTGAAGGCCTCCTGTAGTGAGAATACAGGTAGGAGACTCTAGCCTTGTGGGAGGAGATCTTGGAGTATGGAAACAGCCAGTTTTATTTTATATTATGGTTTCTCTATAGGTAATGGTTGACAGAAGCTGAGATTGCAGATGTATGATGCTACGTATTGTGATTATGGGGTCTACTATCCTAGCTTAAATAGCCTGGCTAATTAGGGGCATTGGCAGGCTAAGTTTGTTCAGACATGTATACTGACAAACATACATGTTGGTGGATAAGCTGTTGGGTGCTTGGGTGTGCTCGGAAGACTATGGTTTCATTAGGTTGTGGGGGATGGAACATAACCATGAAATTGGGCACAAAGATGGGATGATCCCAGTTCTGTGGGGACAACAGAGGTATGATGTGGAGCCCCATGGTTACATGGTTCCAGGGGAAAGGTGATTGACAATCTGTTACAAATCTTCACTTCTGATTCATCTGCTGCATTCCTGGTTCATGGTGGATGGGTTGCTGGTAACTTTACACTGAGGCTGCTGCTGGAAAATGCTAGGTCTGTTTGTAATAAAACTATGCTCATGTTCATGCTTGTGGATGAATGGGGTAACCTGGTATACTACCAAACTCTTGGTGAGCAGAGAATGACATCACTCTTTCAGAGTTCTGCCTTTCTGGGTTTTGAGTCCAACAGTCTTGAACCCACAGCCAGAAGGGGAGATGTGACATTAATCTTACCTGATACCTTGTTTGTGACTGGAAGCCCTTCTCCTGTGGTGACGAGGTGAGAATGCCTCATGTTATATTGGGCCATCAGCACCACCTGGGTATCATGATGTACCAATTGGTCCACTGCCCGGTTGGATCTCACTCTCAGAGAGGCTAATAAAATGCTAAGGTAGACTAAGGGTTCAGCAAGGATTCCCTTATGGCCTTATGCCACAGTCTTAGGCCTTATTTATTTATTTGTCATATTTCTCTACTGACCATCTTGCATACGATGACTCTTATGCTCACAGTCACCCTATTCCAGGTGTAAATCCTATTACAACTAATAAACCTCTGAATAAAAATGCATTATTTATCCTCATGATCTTTATTTGCTGCTGTTTCCTACTCAGAATGTTTCTCATTCTTTTTCCTGGTAATCTTTACAATACCTGGGTATAAGCAGTTTTATACCCATTTTGTGGGTTCCAACAGAAACAGAGAGGTAATAATTTGCTGAAGAATTCATTGTAAAGTGATTTGAACAGACTTACAGCTCACTTATGCTTGAGTGATAGCATTCCTTGGCACTCAACAATATCAATAGTCTCCTAAAGCAGTTTAAAAAAAAAAAAAGAACCTCTTAAGGTCATTAACTGAAATTATGTTCAGTCCTATGGCACCCCTAAAACTCTAAGTAGGATACACACACATACACAATTTATCTGCTGTTCACTTTTGCCTGTTTATCTTTGAGTTTTTTGTCTATCATTAATTTTGTCATCTAGCAGCTGGGACCTTGCAGGTGAAAAAAATGCCTTCAGACTTTTTTTTTTAAAAAAAGCAACACTGAATCATATTTTACCTTAAAAGCTGGAATTGCGCAAGTTTAATCAACTTTCTTTCACATCTGTGCCCTGTAATTCAGCATGTTTGTGGAAAGTGTTTGCGCTCTGATATTTCTTATTAATAGCAGAGTAATAGCAACTGCATCGGTCTCTTAGTGCCCTTTGTGCTTTCAGCTTCATGCCAAAGAAAAAGTAAAGATGCCAAAGAATAAATAATAATGTAGTCCTGTGTGTGTGTGTGTGTTAAGGATTTGTTGTTGTTTATTCGTTTAGTCGCTTCCGACTCTTCGTGACTTCATGGACCAGCCCACGCCAGAGCTTCCTGTCGGTCGTCAACACCCCCAGCTCCCCCAGGGACGAGTCCGTCACCTCTAGAATATCATCCATACATCTTGCCCTTGGTCGGCCCCTCTTCCTTTTGCCTTCCACTCTCCAGGGTGGAAGTCATCTTCTCCAGGGTGTCCTGTCTTCTCATTATGTGGCCAAAGGATTTCACTTTTGCCTTTAATATCATTCCCTCAAGTGAGCAGTCTGGCTTTATTTCCTGGAGCATGGACTGGTTTGATCTTCTTGCAGTCCAAGGCACTCTCAGAATTTTCCTCCAACACCACAGTTCAAAAGCATCTGTCTTTCTTCTCTCAGCCTTCCTTATGGTACAGCTCTCGCAGCCATATGTTACTACAGGGAACACCATTGCTTTAACTATGCGAACCTTTGCTGTCAGTGTGATGTCTCTGCTCTTAAATATTTTATCGAGATTTGTCATTGCTCTTCTCCCAAGGATTAAGCGTCTTCTGATTTCCTGACTGCAGTCAGCATCTTCAGTAATCTTTGCACCTAGGAATACAAAGTCTGCCCTAGGAGTACGGCAGGGCTGTATACTCTCACCCTATCTATTCAACTTGGACGCAGAACACATCATGCGACATGCTAGGCTTGAGGAATCCAAGGCTGGAGTTAAAATCTCTGGAAGAAACATTAACAATCTCAGATATGCAGATCATACCACTTTGATGGCTGAAAGCGAAGAGGAACTGAGGAGCCTTATGATGAAGGTGAAAGAAGAAAGTGCAAAAGCTGGCTTGCAGCTAAACCTCAAAAAAACCAAGATTATGGCAACCAGCTTGATTGATAACTGGCAAATAGAGGGAGAAAATGTAGAAGCAGTGAAAGACTTTGTATTCCTAGGTGCAAAGTTTACTGAAGATGCTGACTGCAGTCAGGAAATCAGAAGACGCTTAATCCTTGGGAGAAGAGCAATGACAAATCTCGATAAAATAGTTAAGAGCAGAGACATCACACTGACAACAAAGGTCCGCATAGTTAAAGCAATGGTGTTCCCTGTAGTAACATATGGCTGCGAGAGCTGGACCTTAAGGAAGGCTGAGTGAAGGAAGATCGATGCTTTTGAACTGTGGTGTTGGAGGAAAATTCTGAGAGTGCCTTGGACTGCAAGAAGATCCAACCAGTCCATCCTCCAGGAAATCAAGCCAGACTGCTCACTTGAGGGAATGATATTAAAGGCAAAACTGAAATCCTTTGGCCACATAATGAGAAGACAGGACACCCTGGAGAAGATGCTGATGCTAGGGAGAGTGGAAGGCAAAAGGAAGAGGGGCCGACCAAGGGCAAGATGTATGGATGATATTCTAGAGGTGACGGACTCGTCCCTGGGGGAGCTGGGGGTGTTGACGACCGACAGGAAGCTCTGGCGTGGGCTGGTCCATGAAGTCACGAAGAGTCGGAAGCGACTAAACGAATAAACAACAACAACAATTCTTTAGTCAGAGATGATTTGTATACCCATTTTTTTAAAAAATGCTACTGGGGTAGTAATAAGCAAATCTAATGCCTTTTCATAATTTTAAAGAACTTGTCACATAACCTTTCTCAGGTGCAGTAGTTTGATTCATATGTGGTACCTATCAAAACAAAAACAAAAACAGCATTTCATAATGAGGAAGGATATAGCAAGAGCAGTACCTGAAAACAACAACCAGTAACCAAATAATATCAAATAGACTTTATGGACAACCCTTTGATATGACACTTATCCAAGTTTAGAAGAGGCTAATGAGTTTTATGGCCAAGTTCAATCCAAAATCGACAGATCACAAGACTTGTTGCTTGTGGTTGGAGACTAGAATGCCAGAGTTGGAAATCTGAGGAAAACATACTTGGACTATATGGCCTAGGAAATAGAAATGAAGAAGGAGAAGGATTTTTCTGTTTCTGACAGTCCAAGGATTTACTTCATTGCAATCTTCAAAAAACCAAACCAATGTCTATATCAATATACGTGGATATCAGTTGATGGAGTACAAAGAAATGAAATAGAGTACATTATTGGTACAAGGAAATGAAAAGTCTCAGTTATAACAGCAAAGAGGTGGCCAGGGACTGATTGTGGAACAGATCACAAACTGCTTATGGGCAGGTTCCAAGTCAAGTTACAGCAGAAGAAAAAAACCTAACAGTTTCCACAATATGAACTTGACTGATTCTTTTCAAGGAGAACAGCAGGAAGAGTTTTGAAGTCCTGAACCACACTGCTAGGGAACCAGAGGAACTGTGGGATGAACTTACACAAGTTGTTAAGAATGAATCTGAAAAGAGACTGCCAAAGAGCAAGAAATAAGGAAGCAACTGGATATCAGAACAAACGGTGGAAATTGCCAAGAAGAGAAGCAAATGTTCTGGCTTTGGATATTGTTAGTTTATTATTTATTCATTTATTTATTGAACAGATTTATAAGGCCGCCCAACTCACACATGGTGACTCTGAGCAGCTTACAGAATTAAAAACCCTAAAAACGAAATAGACACTCCTCAGCAACAGGAAACACATTCATACCAGCCACTTGATTGGCTCTGAAGCAGCCTGGGGTCCCCAGGCCTCTTGACAGAACCATGTCCTCAGGGCCTTCTGGAACAGGAGCAAGGCAGGGGCCAATCTTATATCTGATGTTCCAAAGGGAGGGAGCCACTACAGAGAAGGCCCTTTTCCTTGGTCCCACTAGATGTACCTCCCTAACTGAAGGGACCTGCAACATGCCCTGACTCCCTGCTCTGGTGGGCCAGGTGGATGTAACTGGGGAAAGGTGGTCCTGCAAATAACCTGGCCCCAAGCCAAGTAGGGCTTTAAAGGTGATAACAAGCATCTTGAATTGGAACCTGAAGCAAATCAGCAACCACTGCAGCTCCTGCAAAAGAGGTGACACATGGGCAAGTCTAGGCTTGTGCAAAACTATGCAGGCCACTGCATTTTGAGCCAATTGAAGCTTCTGGATACTTTTCAAGGGCAGCCCCATGAAGAGCACATTACAATAGTCCAAACGGAAGGTGACTAAGGCATGGGTGACTGTGAGAAGGGCCTGTTGGTCCAGGAATGGGCGTATCTGGTGCACAACATGCACAGCTTTGAGCAAGAGTCATAAGTCCAGGAGAACCCCCAGGTTATGCACAGGGTCTGTCTGGGGCAGTGCAAGCCCATCCAAGAGCAAAGATGGTAATTCTCTGGAAACCAAAGAGCCCCAAACCAACAGCCATTCTGTCTTGCCAGGGTTCAACTTCATCCTGTTGCTCCCCATCCAGATCTTGGTTTCTTGTACCAGTGGATACAAGTGGAGGGAAATGGAAATGAATGCTTTCAGAGTCCCCATGGAAAATGCTAGTACAAAAAATGAAAGATGAGGAACTATCAGCTCTTCAGAAAAGCAAGCTTCATCAGGCTTTGCCTCTTCTGCAATTGTCTACCAGCAGCCATTCCATCAGGCTGCAACAGAGATGAGTCAAGAAAGAGAACCACTGAGTCAGTTTAGCTAGAAGGCCATCCATTTTTTACTCTTCCTCTTCTCTGTTTCCATTCTAGCTGGTCAGCTAGCTGAAAGTGTGTCAGAGTATTCTTGTTTTCCTTTTCTTGTCCCTGTCTCTTTCCTTTTGTGTTGCATTTTTAGATGATAAAACTGATGATTTTTTACTGAGTAGTCAGTTTTTCTGGCAGAAAATTGAAATATAAATGATGAAATAATAATAATAATAATAACAATTATTATTATTATTATTACTATTATTATTATTATTATTACCAGCCTTCCCCTAAGCAGTGTTGATACAAAGTGACTGTTGATTTGTTGGCTGTTTTTAATACCGGTGACTGAAATTTATTTGAAACTGCATTTAATGATAGTGAGTTCAAAAGACTTGTAACAATGATTTCCCTGTTCAATCAATCCTCATGATTCATATCAATGAGGAAGAAATTAACATGCAAAAGGCAGAAGGGAAATATAAAGAGGCAATGGCATGAGTTGGAAATTTGACTAAAAAGCTCTGATAAAAATTACTTCAAAATTCTGTGCCAAGAAAAAAGGCTTCCATTAGCCTTAGTGTGAATTTTATTTCAAGAGGAGAAATTTGGAGATTGGCAGGATCCTTAGAAATAGGCCAGTACTGCTGACTGTACATTTTAAAACAGTCAATAACGAATCAAGTTCCCTATCCACCAAAGTCAGAGGCTTTGATATTGCTAAACAAGCAAGCATTACATATTTGAAAATGGCTCCAAGCAGACTTGAGAAAGGTCCATATTACTGCCAACTTCATGCCAGATGTATTTAATATGATAGATCCTTAGTTTAATAGCAGAGAAGTCCTGCTAATTTCAGTGACAGGATTAAATGTATAATTATTTCTGATAATGAAATTAACAAGACTTCAAAGTTATTACTTTTGGCCAAGCTGCTCTGCGGAAAGTTGGCCATTACATTTCTGAATGATATATATCAGGGATGAACGACCCTCTAATCCAGGGACTCCAATTCTGACAGATACAGCCACTGGCCATAAATTAAGGAATTTCCACTCTAGGGCCTTCAGAACTGGGCTGTCAAATCCAAATGGCAACTTGATGGAAGTAAAGAGATACAGAAAACTCTAGCTCTTTGGTGCCATCTAGCCATCATCTGGATTTTGGTAGCCCAGATCTGGTATCCCTGATAATTATGATTTACGAAGAGCCATTGGTTTCCTTCAGGGTTATATTAATGTATTTAATTTAAAATATCTCTTGTTTAAGAAAAACAAATAAGCAAATTCAGTGTTACATTATTTTGGAGAATGTATAAAGATAATTAACTTTCATATCAGCTCTGATTAGCCTTTCTTTATAAAGTCTTAAGGTCAGTAAGAATGAAAACAGTGTCTGTGTTAGAATTATGGCCTATACCTGTTAATCAGAATTCCTGGTAATCCTGAATCCAAATAACCTTTTTAGTTATGGTCTTTAATATAGAGAAATACTCCTACAGAAGCTATTTACAGATTATAAGTAGCCTCCTTTACTGGACTTAATTTCCTGTCCTTGAAATAATTGCTTTGTGCGCTTATAGTCTTTATCTCTTCTGCTTCTTGATCCTGTGCCTACCTCATCTCTGCCATCTTCTTTCTTCCCGTCATCCTATTTTGAAAATCTGCTACTACCAAGATTTTTACTCTTTTGATAGATGTGCATGTGTTCTCTCATTCTCTCTGTCCTTCTCTCCCCCCCCCCCCCGCCACTTTACAAACTCACACACGAACACTCTATCTTCAGCTGTATCTTTTCACCCTGCTGTATCTTATGGCCTTTAGCCTTATTTGATGAAGTGTGCAGTGGGCTCAGCATGTTAATTTACCCAAATGACACTCTTGTTATTTTAGGTTCACTTACTGCTGGAAAGAATTCATAATTTTTAGTCAAACCCTTTTGAATTTAAGCCCAGCTCAATAAAGCTGTCATTAGCCGGTTGTCCCTGCCAATTCTCTCATACTTCTTTCTCAAGAAAAAAGAAGCTAGCTTTGAAAAAGAAGAAGACTAAAATCAGCAGGAAGCAATCTCTAGAGATGTGTTCTCAATTAGAAATGAGGCTGTGAACATACAGACAAATTTTGTTATGTATTGGAGATTGTACGGTTTATAATTTCCCCAGCTTCAGAAATGACTGGGGCAAGTCTGTTTTAGAGATGTTCAGTAAAAACTCTCTGGTAATTTTTTCTTTATGAAAAAATTATGGCATCCATTTGTTAAGATATAAAAAAAAAATAGACAGCTATGATACTATAATATTCTTTCAGTTTGCAGGTAGCAAAAGAAACCCCAACAATTCTAGAAATCTGGCTTTCTCCAGGAAGAATTAGTGATGCTGAGGATGTCCCTTTTCCTTTTAAGGAAATTTGGCAAAGTCTTTCCCTGCTTAAGAAGAGAAATCCCACCCACCCCCACCCCTTTTTAAAAAAATTAACACCTTGAGTAATTTTTAAGAATTCTCAGGATTTGTTTATTTCGGTTTTTAACACTGTAATCAGACTAAAATAACTTCATGAGATGGGCCCAGCATAAGCTGTCCTTTGAAGAGGATCCATAGATAATACAGAAATTGCACATTTTAAATTCTGTGTTATCTCTGACTGAATCAGGTGGGGGCAAGTGAGGTGATGATGCCTACTTCCCTCAGTTCCATATCAGAAGCCTATTGGATTGGCAGTTAAATCTTAATTCATCATTGGTGAGAGGACAGCATCTTCCATAACACTTGAAGTCAGTTTGGGGTCCCATGGCATTTCCAGCTGTATTCACCATGACTTTTCTCTTCTACATCATTTCATCTTCCAGGATCTGCTGCCTAAGGTTATTCACATCTGTGAAATTGCCTAGACAACACTGAAAAGACTTCTTTTTTCTGAATTTACTGGTGAGCTAACACCAGCAAAAGGACATCAAACTTTCTCCCAGTTTTCACTACTAAGGAAGTTTCATAAAGCCATATGACTGGGGTAGGACCTTAATTATTCATAGTCACAATCTATTTATCATGCTTCATGCAAACAAAAATTGCCTTGTCCTAATGTCATCAAGGTACTGCATGTTCCTATGGAGTTCCACCTATATACTAGTAATGTTGCCCACATTTTTGACTTTGCACATGACATCATTACTTTATGTGTGTCGTTTTTGTTTTTTAGGCTTTTATCCTTATTTTAACCACTGTTAGCTGCCCAGAGTCATGAACTGGAGATGGGTGGCCATATAAATTGAAATAATAAATAAAAAGGATATCCCATTAATCCTAAATAATTACCAAATGTATGATAACTTAGCCAAGTCTTTTAACAGATACTATCTTTGCAAAAAAATTTCACTGTTTATAAAATTTTAATCTTTTGGAGATTGTTCAGAGATTGGACATCTGCTCAAAGTGATATTTTTAGTTTCCCACTTGATATATGAGGATTAGGATTAGAAATCTGTATTTTGGAGCTTGCATTTAAAACATTTTAATAATATAATGCTAATTGTTCTGATCCTTTTGAATAAAATTTGAAAGCAGTCTGAAAGATAGCTATAATGTTTCAGAAGGCAAGAAATACACTGGACTGGCCAGAGTGCTTCTGCTTACCCAGTGCAATGTCTTTCATTTTATTATAGATACAGGTAGTCCTCGAATTACGACCATTCATTTAGCAACTGTTCAAAGTTACAACGGTGCTGGAAATAGTGACTTGTGACCAGTCCTCACACTTACAACTGCTGCAGCATCCCCAAGGTCATGTGATCAAAATTCAGGCGTTTGGTAACCAGCATGTATTTATGACAGTTGCAGCATCCCAAGGTCACATGATCGCCATTTACAACCTTCCCAGCCAGCTTCGGCACAAAAAAAATCAATGGAGAAACTGCATGATTCACTTAACAACTGCCACAAGAAATGTGGTAGAATCAGATGTGGTCACCTGACTGCACCACTTAATGATGAATTTTCAGGTCCCTATTGTGATCTAAATAGAAGACTACCTGTAACAGACTTCCAAGAAATAGCACATTTGATGGTAGACCTGTGTTGAAAATATCTGATACTGTATTCATTTTATGAGTGTTTGACTCCTTGTTTTTATGTATTAATAACACTTAACTGCTGTTCTTCACATCCTAGTTGTTCCAAATGTCATTTAATTATTTTATTTGATTTTGACTATGGTGTTACATGTTGCAGAATAATGTCAAGCATGCTTGTTAAAGGAAACATTTAAGTTGACCAAGTCATTTAGATTAGAAGGCAGAGTTTTAGTACCAGTGAAGGCAGAGGAACAGGAAGAAGAAAATGATGCCTACATGGAAAATAATCAGAATGAAAAGAGTGGCAACTATCATCAAAAACATGATAAACGGTACTCACAAAAGGATCTGAATGTTAATAAAGGGACATTTTGGAGGGTTTTTTTTAAGGGGAAATGGGATTTCTTAGCTACATTTAATCTGTTTGATTCAAGACAGATTTGAGAATATTTTGCATAATATACTTTGTTACTTGGAATAGTTTCAAAGACAGTATACTAACACAATATAGTCATAAATGGATGCCCAAGGCATCCTTAGCTGCATTAGAGTGTGCAGTTCCCTTTAATTATTTTTGTGGGTGGCTCTGCAGAGAACTTCCCATATAAGAGTGGATTGTTCAGAGACAATTGGTGTAAGTATCTGACACAATTGACTCAATAATGACTTGACCCATGCATTCATGTAAAATGCAGATTTCAGATTTATTGTAGATTTGTACAGAATGAAAGCAAAAAGCCACAACTAAAGATTCCCGTGCAAACTACCTAATTAAAAGCACACAGGCAAGCCAGAACCCCCCTCCACATTCCTTCCCCCCTTCCACCAACAGTCCAGCATTCCAAGTCCAACCATCTCCAACTGATATGACCTTGAACACCATCAAAACAGTATTCTTCCCCACTCTCAGCAAATCTCCCCCTCCCATCCGATGCTTGACACGCATTGACTCAGATGGCAGAGAACATGATCAAACGATCTACCAGTTCTTTGATTGTGGGTTCTGACAATTGGATGTTTTGAACAAAAGGAGACAATGGGCAAAGAAAAAAGACCAATGGAGGAGGACAGCAAGGAGAAGGAGAATGTGACTTTCTCTCCTGGACTATCTACTTCAGTCTCTGTCCACCCCACTGTGCAAATTCTAACTTTGGCAGCAGTGTCGCTCAGGGTACATTCCCCAGTTGGTTGCTCTGGGCTCCAAAATGTTTTAGGAAAATTGTTCAATAACTGTGGCTGCTTTTGAACTAGTCTCCACAACATATTCCACAGGTGCATCATTCATGGTTGTGAACATGATTGGGCACCTGCTGAAGGCTTTGTCCTTGAAGCCTTCCAGTATTGCCCATCAAACATAATTAAAGAGGACTACACCCCTTCCTAGGTGCACAGAACCAGCTCATTGGGTCTTTTGATCCTAGGCAGTACAATTTAAGGATAACAGAAAATATAAATGCAGAGTTCTGATAGTCAAGGGAAGATCATTTAAGCAAAGTATTTGTTTCTTTTAAAATTACTTTTTTCCTCACTTTTTCCCCTTAGTCCAAGCAGTTTCTCTTAATTTTAGGGGGAAATATCACACATTCCATAAACCTATAAACTGCTAATCACATTCTAGTTCCAAGCTTCCTGTTTAATAAAAAAGAGGTTAGCTTTGTGATCTTTTGATAATGAAATATGGATGCCAAGATAATCCTCCGTTCCCCTGATGGAGGAGGACATATCTGTTTTAGTAGAAAGATATTTTCACACCCGTATGCTTAAACTTGCAAAAATACTATTTGTTTTGTTTTTCAATCATGAGCGCTTCCCTTGTGGTGGTAAATTTAAGGCACTACACACAGCAATCTGTTTCCCTTAGTAAAATGCATTTTACAGTTTTATTTCAACCCTGTTTGCTTTTTTCTTATTATTTTGGTAATTTAAAACAGGCCAAAGGGAAATCACTGTTGGTGGTCACAAATTATTATTTATTTTTACCCCACTGGAGCTTCTCACTGTTTGGCTTGTGCACCTTTAAGGAGGTAGGCAAAACAGGCATTGAAAACTGTTGACAGGTAAATGTGAATCATCTTGCTTCATTCAAAGGAAAATAATCAGGCTCTTTTCAAATAATGTAAAATGTAAAATGATTGCCTGTCACAAGAGGAGGGGCTCTTATCAGCCTCTCTTCTGTATGAAATGATTCCCATTTAGTAACAGGAAAACATATGCAGCAGTTTAACTTGCCATTTGACTGCAGTTTCTGCTATTTATTAACAGTTGATTTCCTGTAGCAACTACTGTTCTAATTCCTCCACTCCTTTCCCCAGTCAATTATTTCCTTGAAAACTACATCTGTCTTCCTTTTCATTAACATTTCTTTAAAGAAGATTATTATTTCATTATTGGTTTTGAAGAAGCATTCAGAACAGGCAG
The DNA here is from genome assembly GCF_035149785.1 of Candoia aspera. Classification (NCBI taxonomy): domain Eukaryota; kingdom Metazoa; phylum Chordata; class Lepidosauria; order Squamata; family Candoiidae; genus Candoia; species Candoia aspera. The sequence goes on from NC_086154.1 coordinate 191,074,795, forward strand.
CACAGCCTCCTTTCCACTTGTGGTAGCCTCCTCACCCACCATCCACCAACCACCCCCCCAGTCTTCTCTTTAGTCTTTTTATCCCAGCCTGCGCAATTGAGCCTTTTGTAGCTGATGTATGGAAATGCAACATTTGCGATGGTGTAAGATTTTAGTATTCATTAAGAGTTGGCCAGGCAGGCTTCAAAGCCACAGAGGCCATGGTGTTCCTCAACAATGAATCGGTTACAAAGCTAGAACACAGTGGGGTAAAGAGCATATTAGCCTGAAAAATTGGCAGCAGGCACTTCCTGCATCTAAATTCTCAGTTCCTGAAAGTTCATCTTGTAGATTGCTGTCCTCCTCAGCAGTTTATCTTTTGATCAATGTGAAAAGCCACATCATTTCGTTTCAGGCAGTTTTGACTGGTAACTTTCTCAGCTCAGCTTCCACTGTTGTGTATTTGATTACTTCTGTACAGATCATAATTCTCACCATGTGTTTGAAAGTTAAATAGGGAATTGTATCCCTTAAAAGAAAAGACTTAGCTGCTAATGTATCCATGATGCTTTGATCAAAACTTTGTGCTCACAGTAAGAGTAGTGATCAGGATAAGGGAGCTAACATAATAATTTTGGGTGAATAAATAGGCCACCACTTGTTGACCTTGCTTTGAAATTTTTTTGTGCCCAAACAGTTGACAAAAAATAAAACAAAGATCATCAGCAATACTAAAAGGGAAGGCCAAAGTAGGGTTACATTTCCTTGGTGGTAAACCGTTGGGGGGACACATGCCAGTGGTAAGTGGGTAAATCAAGCGATTTGTGAAGCCAGAGACAATAGAGTATAGGGATTATCCTGTTCTTATCATCCAGATACCAAATGTCATTTATTTCTTTAATTTTTATCCTGCCTTTATTATTTTTACAAATAACTCAAAGTGGTACATACTTAATATCCCTTCCTCCTCCTATTTTCCCCACAACAGCAACCCTGTGAGGTGAGTTGGGCTGAGAGAGAGTGACTGGGCCAAGGTCACCCAACCGGCGTTCATGCCTAAGGCAGGACTAGAACTCACAGACACCTGGTTTCTAGGCCATCCCCTTAACCACTAGACCAAACTGGCTCTTATGGTATGTTTCAAACAATAAATAACATTACTCATTAATATGATATTCAATGAAGCTGTTGTTGGCTTGAAGCATCAGAAACATGGATTTTGGTTCAGTTTGCAAGAAACTAGTACTTATTTTATCTATGGGAAAGAACTGCAAAATTAGAATCCTTGCTGTGAACTCTATTCATAACACAGTTGAAGCCAACATAGTTTACTGAAAATTAATAATAATAAATTGGCTTAAATTCAAGTTGCCCAATAAAATGTGTATGTTTCTTGATAGAGTTGTGAACATGTACATAAAACAATGATATTCCTCACTAGACTAAATTTATATATTGAAGTTTGGGAATAAACAATACATCAGTTTCTATATCACTTTCTATAGACAAAACAAGCTTTTCAATTACCCCTCCATCCCAATGTGGTCTTCCCAAATCTGCTCTGGACCTTCCAGAACAAGTGTGTAATTCACTTCTATGGCACTGGCTGTCAACAATGGACTACAATCCAAAAGTTCTGATTTGAAATGCAGCCTAATACAAATTTATTTAGAACTCCCACTAAAATCAAGACAACATCTTCTAGCTATGTACCTATAAGATTTAATTAGTTTGGTTTGTTTGTAAAAACCAATACTCTTCTATGCGGCCTTCAGCATTGTGGCCAATACTATCAAAAGCAACACTTTACAGGAAGCATGGTAATATTTGTGAAAAAAAACCTAATTGCAACTAACGACTCAGTTCTAATAAATTAAAATTAATTAATATGTGGAAGACTGGAGATCTAGTACAGGAAATCCTCATTTAGTGACCACCTTGTTAGTGACCATTCGCAGTTACGACTGTGTTGAAAAAAGTAACTTTATGACCAGTCCTCACATTTATGGCCTTTGAAAGCCTGTAAAGCAAAGAAAAGCTGAAGTAAGATCGTAAGCACAGTCACAGTTTTACTTAGCAACTGCTTCACTTAACAACTGAGTTGCCAGTCCCAATTGTAGTCACTAAATGAGAACTACCTGTAGTGTGCTGTGATTTGATCCACCAAGCAGACGTTCCTTTCATTGCCAGCAATCCAGATTAGGACACTTATGTGTAAGAAAAAAAATGTACCTCCTTAGGTCTGGATGTCTAAATAAAAAGTAGACCTGTTCCAAGCTGTTGGGCCCATTAGTCAGCTTTAAAGTGAGTACAGAGCTCAGAATTACATTGCAAATGACCTATAAGTTGCCAGACCATAAACTATTCCCCTGGCATATGGGAACAGACCCATCTATGTAGGAGAGCTTTACTTCTCCCTATCTCAGGTCCTAAATTAGATTCCTAATTCAAATTGCAGAGTAGTTTGAAATTTTCAGCCAAACTTTAATTTACTCTTGATGCTCATTGAGTGCATTTTAATACATTGTAATACATGCCAACATACAACTGCAGAGTTACATGTGTTAATTTGAGCGACAATCATGATAGATAGATAGATAGATAGATAGATAGATAGATAGATAGATAGATAGATAGATAGAGATCTGTGATCAGAGGACAATCATTACTATGGAAGAAAAAAGATAAAATGCCATCAGTACATTTTTAATGAATAAAATTGAAAGAATTAAAGTTTCTTAAATTAAAAGGATTCTGTTTTGTGATAACCATTCTGAACCTGTGTAAAATGAGAAACTGTTGGACCTCTGTGTGTTATTTAAATGTCCAGGTTTCCATTTATAAAGATGGCATTTTATCAGGCTAGTTACAGTACTTTTACTCTCAAAGAAGCCACCAATTGTTTTTAAAATATGCACTGAAGTTTCACAGAGTACATTCTACCTTAAATCCATTAACCCCCAGGAAATTTTCCCAAAGCAGAAATGTCCACAAAAAATTGATTTGGTTTTGTATCACATAAGTATTAAAGTCTATAAACGATGTACTAAGCTTCCCACCTTCTAAATGAAAAATGCATTTTTTCCTTTAAGGCTTTTAATGAAAAACACACTATATGACAGTTTTGCTTTAGAAGCTATAAACTGATACTGTAATGCTGCTAAGAATAGATTGTGAGCAAAGCTATTCTACAGACTAATATATATTTGTTGGCGTGCTTATATGTTACAGAAAACTTTACTGTATTATTATTTAGTGTTTTTTCAGTCAGATAGTATGCTTTTCACTGAATTTGCAAAGGAATATACGTACATATTTTTAAATTTCAAAAGCTGTATTAAGGTATTGTCTTTACTAGGCCTACGCAAATAAAAAAAGAAGTGTATACTTTTTCAGATGCTCCAGAAATTTGCATCAAGTAAGATAAACCAAATAGGAGGGGAGGGGCAAATGTTCAAGACATGAACCTATGTAGGATTTGGGGCTGGAGGGGTATCTATGTAGTTTTAATGCAAAATGAGATTTGCATTCTGAATTTAAAATTGTTTATGCAATGCATGTATTACGGGTACATTATATTTCAGAAAAATCAATATATCAGGAAAAGTCATCATAACAATGGAGGAATGTGTACAATAGTGCATGTATTAGGAATATGACCCAAAAATACATAGGAATTTTCATGCAGACTTTTTAAAAAATAGGATATAACAAATGGAAGACTGGGAATATGAGACATTTAATGAAACCAGATGTGAAGAATCGTTTATCCTTATCGAACTAAAAAAAAAAGACTTCTTCATGTTCTTTGAACTTCAAATTCTTATATGAGCTTAAAACATAGAATGAAGACTTACAAAAAGCTACCTTGTCTGTCGGTTTGTGCAATGGAGACATTTAAAGCAGACTCCATATGCTGGTTAGGGGTTATTATTGTTCACCGATCTTTACTTGGAAGAATTATTCATAAGAATAAATATGAAATTTCTATCACTTTTGAGAAAAAGATTCTTTGGAAAGAGAACAGTTAGTGCACAGGGTTATAGAAATTTCAAGAGGAAAACATCACAGTGAAGTAATGGATACTACTGGATTTAAGTATGACTTAGCTGCTTTTATGAGATGCCTTGGCCTCGGGTGTCATTATTGTTCACTACCCTTTACTTGGAAGATTGAGTGCACAGGGGTCTGGGCATTTCAAGTGTTAAAATTTACACTGAAGTAATATTGAATTGCATCAATTGATCGTTGTCCCAATAACAGTATATCCTTATTTTTAAGGTTTTTATATCAAATGTTTTCCAAATTCATTAATCAGTTTTGTATTCCAAAATAAGACAAAGTATTTCAACACATTTCTTGTCAAGATAAGATGCCTCAAAAGTGGTTTAGGAGAAATAAAAATGGACAGGCTAACAATTTAACAATGCCTGGCTTTTCATGAGATTATCTTAGAGCTACCTGCTAATATTATAGTGAATTGTTAACAACACACAGAGGAAGTTTTGCAGGCCAATCAAATGCCAGTCGAATGTTATAAGAATGATTTACAGTAAAAGTCAGTGTCAGAGTTAAATGTCCTGTCCAGATAGCAACGACTTCCAATTTTGCAGTCTTCATAAGTAGGTGTTTAGACTAAGAAAGTAGCTGACCAAAGGTCATCTGGTGAGCTACATTTGCTCTAAAGAGTGATTAAGTCACAATGCTTCTTAGAGTAAAGGGTTAGGAGAAAAGAGTAAGCGGCATTAAGAGTAAAGGGAAGAAGGGTTTTGGCAGATATTGACTGGTAGTACTGAATTCAGGAAATGTGATGGAGAGAGTAGGATGGAGATTAGGATGGAGAGAATGTGCTTTTTTAAAAAAACGGTGTGTTCATCAGATCTTTTTCAAAATAGAGAGGTGTGGGTCAGGGATGTTCCTGCCATTAGTCCCACATTTTAGAGTGGTTGAGCATTATTTAGAAACTGAAGATTAGGAGATGATGTGAAGACATTATTATTATTATTATTAATATTATTCAAAAGGAGGAACTAATGAACTAAGGAAAAAGCTCTGTGATGATGTCTTGTGGTTATCAAAGTATTGCACATCTGAATGCAAAAAGTACTGTATAATGAAAGATTATTTCCCTTAGCAGTTCATTTTCAAAGCACAGTGGCCATCAGGTATGAGTCCCATTGATGATCACTTGACCCAAGTAGCTTCATTCTTAAAGTAAAAAAAAGAAAATAGAATCAAGGTAGGGAACATAGGTAGAGCTTGGAATTCTGAAATTCTTTCTAATCCCTTTTACCAACAGTAGTCATAGGAGGTATCTATATTTTCTTCCGTGTTCAATATGTTTGTTGTGTTCACCTTGAATAGTGTCTGTGTAGGTTTGTGGATATATCTGTACTGAAGGCAGCATTCACTCCATTCTGTGTTATCTGACCAGGAGGGGAAGGGTGTTAGAATGCAACAGTCAGCTGCCTCTTACGATGCTGCCTAACTATCTCTCCAACAAGGATGCACTGGGGGATTCCTTCCTCCCTCCCTCCCTGAGCTGGATGCATCCCATTTTGAATTCAACCCTTCTTTAGCTGACTTCTCTCCCAAACCAAGTTTCACTCATTCTATTCTATTTTATAGAGTTAACCTGCTGACAGACACAGAGGGATGGACACAGTCCTAACGCCCTTTATGTAATTTCATTTTAACATTCTGTTGGGTTGGAAAGAACCAAAGGGAGGGAAAGCATGCAGAGCTTGGCTTCGGGAATTTTTTTCTACCCCTTTGCCATCATTAGCCATAGGAAGTATCTGTATTTTCTTCTGTGTAACAAAGTAATATGTTGCATCTGTGTGTGTGTATGTGTGTGTGTGAGAGAGAGAGAGGGAGGGAGGGAGGGAGGGAGGGAGCACACATACTTTTTCCCAGGCCATAAACAGTAAGTGCATGTGTTGCTTGTATTTGTGTATATGTGTGTCTAGGGTTTAATCAAAGTGAATGCATATGTGTTGTCTCTTTGTGCATGTGTGTGATTCTACTCTTCCCTCATTGTGTGTCATGTTGAGTATGTGTTCAGTGTAAAGTATGGGATGGCCTGCATATGCTTTGCTCTGGGTCACATGACTGGGAAGGAAAGAGGAAGGCAGCTTAGAATAGAACAGTCAACAATGTTCAAAACCACTGCCCAACTATCCCTCTATAGGGATGCATGGAGGATTTTTTTTTCTCCATAGGCCCTGGCCTCATCCAGCTCATTTTCAGACTTAATCTTTCTTTTGCTGGCCAATTCCTCCACGCCAAATATGGTCCTATCCTGTTCAGTTTTTGTATAGTTATGTTGCCAACAGACAGAGAATCCCCACGCTGTTATCATCTTTGCCATCATTCATTCACTGGAATGAATAAAAAGAAATAGGTTTCTTTGACAACCTTGTAAAGCAAATGAAATAACTACCCTCCCCACCTAAATTTTTCCTCTGCCTGAACTTCAACAACATCTCCCCGTCTTTGGGAATCTCTCTATTCCCCAAAATTCCCCAAGCCTGTTGAAACTATCAGCCTACTATGTTCAGATCCATTATGTCTAATATATTCAGTGTATTTTAGTAAAAATGTTTAAGTTTCTGTCTTCAAACATCTCTTATACATCTGTTGTAATATTCCATAAGAGAATAGGCCATGGCTTCTAGCCAATTGGTCTGTGCCAGCACCAATATAATTCACAACTGGAAGAAGAGAATCAATTAATCAATACTATAATTTGGAACTATGACACTAATATTCTCAGCCATTAAATCCACTGACACCATTTAGGATTAATGAGATGGCAAGAGCAGAGAAACCAAGATTTCTTTAACTGAGTCTTTTGTTCTAGGATCAAACTGCCCAGTCTATTTTGTTGTTTTTAAAGTAGCATGTGTCAGCCTGAAATACAAAGTATTAAGAATTGCAATTCAATTTTACACTGATTGGAACCCAATTCTTTTATAAAATCAATTTTCTCTTTGTTCTTTATTTGGAGTAACTGCATTATATCACTTAGTGACAACTTGCTTAACTTAAACAAGCTTGTGGTTCTTCTATCAAATATCTCCAAGAATACGATCTGTTATGGATATAGGCAGGTACAAGAAGGCAGAGCTTTCATCAACTTTACGGCATGTATTGCTAGCGGAACTTGGAGTTGGTTTGAAATTTCAAATCCTTGAAACCCTGCTCCTTCAACTTGTTATGCAAGGACATAGAATGTCAAACCACAATTGTTAAGTTTCTAAATGTTATAAAGAAACAATATACATCTTATCACATGTCTACCCTCCCTTCTCCTTTGTTTGGCTGTATTTCTGAACAAAAATTACGATTGAATATGATCAGACCAAAATTTGCATGACTACATATCCTGGCTGACTTTCTAATTACTCAACTTTGTGTTAAAAGGGGCACTGAAAGTAATGGTGCTGTTAGAGTTGTAGTAGTGTTAGGAATTATTCACAGGGATTATTGTATTAAATTGGGAAATATCTTACATTATTATAATTTCATCGGGATATTGATTTATACTGTATATAATTTTGATTTATTATACACTTAGTAATAAGGACACACTACTACCACCACTACTACTATTATATCTAGGACCAGAGGTCCAAAGACCTGGAACTCAGAAGGCCTTCCTACATCTAATAGTCTAATAGTCAGGTGCTCATCTTTCATTCCCTGTCTTCCCATAATTACCTGTTTTGTTGTCTTCTCGTCCCTCAGTTAGCAACCATTTTCAAATACCATGGTAATAAAAAAATAATTTTCTGACCAATCAGTGCACTTATGACCAAATTTCATGCACCTGACCACAATGCACACCAGAGTGAGAGTAACGCTGGAGTTGCTGCACAACGGAACTTTATCTAAATAAAAGGGCAGCAACCAGTGATCCACAGTGTCTCTCTCTCTCTCTCAATCAGGTGTTCACTTAGTGACCATTTTGCTTATTGACTCGGTCGTTGGAACATAACTTGGTCACTAAATGAAGAGTAGGTGTACTTTTCGTATACCTTAGTAACCTAATATGAAAATGAGTTTACTCCCCTTTTTGGTTACCTGTAAATCCCAGGTGGTTTTCCTAAATTTGCTGAGAAAAAGAAAGTACATTATTAAAATGAATGAATGGGCAGAAGGTCCCAGTGAGTTGCAGAACATCACTACCACAAAAAATAGCTGTGCCTGAACATGCCTGGGAGGAATTGCTTGCCAGGTTCCTCTCCCTTTTCTTTCTTCTTCTGTCCCATTAACTCTTCTCCTTGCCTTCACTTTATCTATTATATTCCTGCTTGTTCTTCTCTTCCTAGTGCAGCTGCACTTACTCTGATGCCTTTTCTACCCTGTTTTTTTGCTTGCTTGCTTCCCCCTTCCTTTTGCTGTTTCTGCTCAAAGATAAAAGGGGAGAGTGAATGGGCATGGACGTTTGCAGGGGGGATGGGGTGGAGAAGATGGTTGCAGAAGGAGATAAAATAATATTATAAACAGGGTATCTTATTTTACCATTATTTTGCAATTAATTTTCAATATGCATTTTTTGTTTCTGGTTTTGTTGTTTTGAGAACGTGTGTCTCAGTTGTTATGACAGCCTGGCACATGGCAGATATATTTGTACATGTAAGCAGACATATACTGTGTGTGTGTGTGTGTATATACACATACACACACATACAAACACACACACATACAGTGTGTGTGTGTTACATGTACACATTTATGGGATTGTACTCTCCAAAATTGGATTTAATATTTGGTAACTCTAAATTGGCAAAGTGGAATATATATTTTAAGTGATCATATTCAATTTAGAGCTGTTTTCCTTTCAGGTATATACCATAATGTAGGATAAGCTTTCTAGCTTTCAGAAAAATTCATTTTCTCCAGAAATATATTCTATATTATAAATTCATCCTAAAGCATAAGACTTCATTTTCTTTTATGATTTATAATTAAGAACTCAATACTGGCAATAGTAGAAAATGTAGGGCTTTATTTCCATAGTGTCCAGAGGGGTAGCTGTATTAATCTATATTACAGTAAAACACACTGAAAATTAACATTTTTATTATAGTTCACTATATCTAGCAATACAGTTTCTAGTTCACAAAAACGTATTTTTGAGATATGCTATCCTGTGCTTTGGTAAGTGGAATCATGCTAATTCAAAATACTGATCTTATGAAAATAGTTTGAAGATTATGTTTTTGTCTTGCAAGAAAAGAGATCTATTTCTTCTCTTCTTGAAATTATATATCAATTTTAAAATATATAATACTATGGTCTTCAATAGATTGAAGTTATTTGCCATGATATCCAATCAAAACCTATTCTGTAATAGGTTGAAAAATGAAAATCTTGGAATAATTTATGAAATGTGCTGCTCGATACTCACCACTCAAAGGGTAAGTCTCATTAAATACAGAGACATATTTTTGAATAAACTTATATAGGATTAGAGTCAAAGAGAAATTGCAATATATTCTGATTGTGGAAAATGAATAATGAATAAGCTGACCATACGTCCCATTTTGTATGGGACAGTCCCTTTTTTTAACATTTCCAGACCATCCCATCGTTTTAATATAAATGTCCATTTTGTTCTGTTTTCTTAAAAACCTTACTTAAAAATTTGAATTTCCCACAAACCTGTCAAAATGCAGTCTGACTTTGAGTGGAAGGAGAGGGAGCTCAGCAGAAATGGTGGGGGAAAAGCCACAGAGCTCAACCCAGCGGGAAATCTAAAAAGAAAAAAACAGGATCAGCTGATAGGCGGTGATCAAAGGGCAAGCCAACTGGCTCCTGCCTTGAAACAGTGGGAAGAAAAGAACGTAAAAGCACAGCCAGAGGAGGAACAGCTTGTCAGGGACAACCGTTCACTAAACTCTCCAGCCAAGCCTTGCTTCTCTCAAACAAACGAATCTGAAGATTCTCAGCCCAAGAAAACTGGAAAAGTTCTGGCCTGCTGATTCAGCCTGTCGCCCAGTCCTGCCCCATTTTGCCATCCCAATGTCCGGTTTTTAACCCCGTCCCATTTTGCCATCCCAATGTCCTGTTTTTGTCTCAAGGAAATATGGTCAGCCTAATAATGAAAGGAATGATAGTTCATGCTCTCTTGTTATTTTATTTTGTTTTGTAATGCATCATTCTATTCTTTTGCATCTGCCAAAATCACAGGTATAAGTTTTGCAGTCAAAATCTCAATTTCCATTGATTTGTAAAAGCATTTCTAGTATATTTGGACTGATAAAATTCTATCATTACAAAAGAATGCAATTTCATTAATATTTTTAAAAATCTTTGATTGAAAGGGAGATTATTAAACTCAATCCAATATCCACTCATGCTTAAAAGCACAGGAAACTGGAAAATAAATCCTTAATATCTTCACAATATAAGTTTGAAAGACTTTGCTGAACACTGCATATAGTTACAGATTTACAGCTCACAGCATGCACTCATATTTGCAATGGTGTTTCAGGTCACCCAGGCAGGGACATATCTAGGCAGAGACTGAAAAGGTACAGCTTTCCCAATGAATTGAATGAGTTGCCCTTGACCATATTATACCTGATACGTATATATACAGAAGCAGGAACTATTTAAAGTAAAGGTAATTACAGATAGTCCTTGTTTAGCAACCGCAACTGGGACCAGCAACTTGGCTATTATATGAAGCGATTGCTAAGTGAAAACCACATGACCATGACTGTGCTTATCAGTTTCCTTAAGTTTCCTTTGCTTTACAGCTTTACAGCATCAGAAGGATATGACCCCAAACAGCCAAGTGAGCCCAAAGGGCAGGGAAGGCTTTAGGAACTCAGCTCACAAGGAAGCTGGGTAAAAGGGCAAATCTTAAAGCCCTTTTTCCCCACTTCCCTGCCCTTTGGAATGCTCACCCTGGTCCTGGGATAATTATCAAGAAGAGAATTGATGTTTGTATTTATATTCATTGGAGAAGAAGGGATTGCAAGACAGTAAGCAGGCACACAACGGGGAATACACATCAAAAAGAACGCACTATGAATATGAATCTATTTATGTGGGGTAGGAAATACCAATACAGGCACTAGAAAAAATTATTAAAAATCCAGAAATAATAATAAAAATAATGTTGAATCTTAAACAGTTATTAACATATTCTTAAACCTTTAGTACTTGTTAGAATAACTGATTATATTTTTAAATGAACTGAAATTATTCAAACATACATATTAGGATATTATTAAAATCCTTCCACATTATGTTGAATTAAGCATTGAAAATCATGAAGCATTGAAAACTTTTTAAGAAGTCTATAGGTTATAAGTCATTACTCAGTTAGGGTACTACGGCTTAGAAATGAGCAATTAAGTTTGGGAAATAAGTTTACTGTATAAGAAATGTTCCTATTTTCACCATGACATATTTCAGAATCATTTTTCAGGCAACAGAGTATATGTCCTTGTTTAGAACATTTAAATGTTCTAAACTTCTACTTAATTGAGGTTTCAGGCTGGAACCCAGTTTATAATGCTTTAGCAGGAATGACTCAGTGGCATCCTAAAGTGTGGCCTCATAGAGTTGGCTTGCCCAAATTAATCTTCTCCATAGAAAAGTTTTGCTTCATTAGCATTTAAGATTATTCCTAAACTTGAATGGGTGGCTGTGTTGTTAGATTTTTGCAGCAGACCTGTTCAAAGTACTGTATATTCCAATTGCCCCGCCAGCTGCTTCTATATTCTTGGATCAAGTGCCTGCATTTTAACATATTTTTCACGATTAAATTATATTTCAGCATATGTAGTAGATGGTTAATAGAGTGGCCCATGAAATTCTGTTCTGGAATTAACTTTATATATTGGATATTTGCTGGGTGGCATAAATTCTGCTGCTGCAACAGATGACAGTGTAACAGATGGGATATGCAGTAGAGAATCATATTCAGTATAGAGGGTTGTGTTGCTCAAGGGAGATCTTTGAAGATTTTATTTCAGTTTAATTATTCCCTCATTTTATGTCATCTTTTACATGGCAATCAATTGCTTTTCTAGGAAAAAAGAAATTCTGTCCATACCAGCTTGAAGGATTCTCTCCAATCATGATCCCCCATTTATCAATTTAATGAATATTTTAAAATCTTTTTTCCATAAAGCTGAAATATGAAATAGAAAATAACAAATTTTGTATGTTATTCTCAGTAAGGCTCTTTGAAATATGTCTTTACAAGCAATGACATAGGCATCTGTAATAATCCACACTGGATCATGACATTGTCCAGATGACACAGGCTGTACTTGAGTCATGACATCTGATGCAAGAATATGAGTCTCAACATTTGCTTATTGATATCATAACACACATGTCATCCTTCTTCCTCCTTCATCCTTCCCTATGCGCACCTCTGACTAATGGTAAACCCTTTCTTTTTGGATTTGGTTTATATATTCAGAAACGTTCTTAAAGGGAATTGTGGTTAATTCTCATGTGTCACATAGCTAGCTATGTAGTAGACCAATGTGTGATCTGTTTAGCTACAGTTACAGATATCCTGTGCATCAGGGACTTCTTGGATGAGTCTTAGAACTCCTTTTTGAATAGCTGAAATAATTTGAGTGAAAGATTTGCTCATTTTTACTATTGAATTATGAAAAAATTAGAATAATGATGGAAATCAAATGCCTATTAATGTTAGATAGAGACCAAATCAATACCCAGCAAAGATTCTGATGTTTCAGCCCCCTGGGTGGATGATTTATGCCAAGAACAGGATAAATTCTCATAACTTTTTAGTCCCTTTAACCATAACATCCTTCTGGACAAACTCCCTGAATTGGCAGTTCTGCAGTAGGGCTTCAGCGATGTCCAGCATAAATGCCATGGGGTTCCACTAGGTGCATGAATTTTGATTTGAAATAGCTTCCATTGAAAGTTGATTTTTATCTTTTTTTTAATTCTATAATGCTCTTTTTATAAGTCACTGTTCACATACATGTTGCTGCAGCTTTCATTTCCTTTGGTTCGTTCATTGCTTCCTTTAGCTTCATATCATATTATTATGCCCATTGATAAAACACTACACAAAGCAATATTACACCACAGATCTCTCAATGAATGAGCATATACAAATTAATAAGAAAATCAATAAAACCTGAAAATGAAATTGTAGAACTGAAAGGTCTGTGAAACTGCATGCTCCAATTTTGGAACCACAGCAGAATTCAAGTGGAGGAGACTTTATAGCAACATGAACAATAAACACTGAATAATGGAAATTCTTAATACTTTTGCATGTACAGTAGTTATTTACAAATAATATATACTGCAAGAAATTATATTGCAATCAAAATACACAACACATAATAAATTAGATTAGATCTATTGAGGAAAAATGTTTCAGAAAGAAAACAGTTGGAATGCTGGTTATATGGCTGGATTATATAGAAAATGCCTTGCAAAGCCAACAGAACTTAGGCATGTAAGCATTCAGCACTTAAGAATTTGGCAGTATCAGTATCAATGCAATGCAATCTATTCAGAAAGAAATCTCATTAAGTTCAGTAAGGTTTCTTCTCACATAAGTAGGTGTAACAGCTGCTTTAAATGCATTATTGTCATTTGCATTGTCTTACTTGGTCTTCTGGTTGTCCCCAAAACCAAATGCATTCTTGAGTCACCATTACCCCAACCTTTCTGAGCATCATCAACCTATTAGCCTGCTACATTTGCAAAGCCAGCGCAGTAAACAGATGAACACACTAGTCTCCTGCCAAAAACAGATTAAAGTGTTGTCTGGAGGCATCTGCACAATCCAAACCTTTCATCAAAATAATGGAAGAAGCAACATACTGTTGTGATGCCAGCTTTGCCGCCTTTGTATGTATGTGTATTGTCATGCTGCACACATTGAATCACTATGGTATGTCTCTGATTTTATCATTCCGCTACCCGCCCCCCACGCCCCACCCCTCCTATAGATATTTCTGTAGCTGTGAAAACAGCCTCTAAACATTTTAGGTTGTTAAAAAATACAACCTGAAACTGGATCTTATTACTGCTTCTAATGTAAAACAAACTGTATATAAAAAGGATTCCATAAAAGTATGAAGATTAGCTAAACTGGTACACTGGTGACTATTACCCACAACAGGTGAAACATTAATCTTCATAGTCTGAGGGGAGGGGTTGTAACTTATGATAGGCAAGCCGGCATGCTGGGCAAACAGGAGCAATAAACTGGTGCAAGTCCTGACCTTTATGACAAGATACCTTGACTCCTATAGTCTGGGCTGAAGTAAGGATGACATTTCAGTAACTGTGATTATGTATGCAAGTAAATAATCAGTGTGAACTGAATGGAGAATTGGGTTGCTGTGGAATCCAAGGTGCTCTTTGAGCTTGGCTGTTTGCTTGCAGACGTTTCATTACCCAATTAGATAACATCATCAGTGCGAGTGAGTGTGGGGTTTGCTGCCCAGACAGACCCGGTGCCTAACTTGGGGGTCCTCTTGGACTCATAGCTCCTGCTTGAAGAGCAGGTGGCAACCATGGCCAGGAGGGCCTTTGCACAGCTTCGTGTTGTGTGCCAGTTATGCCCCTTCCTGGATCAGGAGGCCCTTCGAATGGTCACTCGTGCCCTCATTATCTCCCATATTGACTACTGCAATGCGCTGTACATGGGGCTACCCTTAAAGAGTATCCAAAAGCTTCAGTTGGTCCAAAATGCAGCCACACGGGCTATTTGTGGCGCCCCTAGAAGGGCGCATATAACACCCTTGCCACGCGAGCTGCACTGGGTACCAGTTTGCTTCTGGGTCCAATTCAAGGTGTTGGTTATCACCTTTAAAGCCCTACATGGCATGGGGCCAGGCTACCTAAGGGACTGCCTCTTCCCTGTTACATCGGCCCGCCCCACCCAATCTTGCAGAGAGGGCATGCTGCGGACCCCGTCGGTAAGAGAATTCCATCTGGTGGGGTCCAGGAGGCGGGGCTTCTCTGCAGTAGCACCCGCCCTTTGGAACATCTTGCCCCTGGAGGTGCGGCTAGACCCATCGCTCCTGGCCTTTTGGAGAAACTTGAAGACCTGGCTGTGCCAGCTGGCCTGGGGCGGGGAGGAGAACAGTCATGCCTGGGGTTGGCTAGTGCCCTGAAGCACCCCTTTCACGTGAAGATTGAATGAGATATAGCCATCTGAACTTTATTTTTATCTATATTACTAATAATTTGTAATTATATAATATATTTTGTATATTTATTGTTTTATTGAGGATTTTGTTGTAAACTGCCCAGAGTCCCTCCAGTGGGAGGGGGTGGGCGGTGACAAATTTGATAAATAAATAAATAAATATACAGTAGCTTGGTGGGGGTGTGGCTTTCTCCTTGGTAGTTCCTTGATTAGGATATTGTTTTCTGCTTGATTGTCTGGTGTTAATCCCTGCTTATCTGGGTGTTGGCTGCTGGAGAAGAAGTGTTCTGGTCTTTTAGGTTACTTTAAGCTGGGTATACTGTAATTGTAGCTGAAGGGAGATACTATGGTTTATAACTGGTTCAGATACATCTGTTATGAAATCAGACCATCGCTATGAGGCTCAGTATCTTGGTGTCCACATCAGTATTCACTGGCTTTCAAATGGCAGATGCAAGTCAGCATTTGAAGCCCCATCCTTTTTACATGTGTTCCGTGTGTGCTACGTGTCTCAAAAAGAGGGTGGCTTTCATTGGCCAATCATGCTCACCACTTTGAAGCCAGTGACCATCACTGTGGGGGCCATGCTTAGTATACCAGTTGCCATGTGGGGGATAAAATTAATAATTTAGCTTGTGGGATTGCTGAAAAGACTTCAGATCTCCTGCTAATTATGTTTTTATGTTTTTAATTGTTTTTATTGTTTTTTAATGGTTTTAATGGTTTTTTCTTGTTATGTCTTTGGCTCTTTTTGTATTGTATTTTGTATTTTTCACTTGGTAAGCCACCCAGAGTCATGCATGTGAGATGGACAGCCACATAATTCGAACAAACAGATACATTGTTAAGATGAAATACAGATGAAATGCCTTGGAACTGCAATAGAAATATTAAGTATTACTGCTAGAATTTGGTTTGGTTTCATTTGGTTATACATTTAAGTTGCTACGCTTACATTAGCTATCTCACCCAGTTAACCCTAAAGCAGCTTAAAAGAAAAGTAATTGGTGACTTTTCAGCAATATATGAGCACTGTTTGGGACTTGAAAGCATTAGAAAGAAGATCAAGACTAACCTTAATTCAAGGCCATAACAAAGCTTACATACCTTAAAAAGGTAGCTCTTTAAACAACAGAGAGACTTTGCTGGAAAACATAACAACCAATTTTTAAAAAGAAAAAAAAATATTTTTGTTCCAAAGAGCAGAATGTCCATTCTCTTTTCCCCATATGTCTTTAAAAAACTGAAGCCATGAAAGCTTGCAACTTTGTTAAACCAACATTATTCCAATCAAAGATATATTCACTTTTTCAAGTGTCTTTGCAGATCAGATATCCAAGCAAACTTGTCAGTTCCTGTGAATGATCTTTTTAATATTTCACTGGGTGTTTTTAGCAAACATCCAAGTATAAGTATAAATCAGATTTCACCAACTCCCATTATTCACTTGAAAGAATCAATGTTGATTTTAATTCCATGAGAATATAACACTTGCATTTTTATGCATATGTTCAAGGATTGTGTCTTGCTATCTGTGAAATCAAAGTTTAACTCAAATATTTTCTATGGATATGTTTACAATCCTTTCAGCATTGTCATAACAAGAACTGTCCTAACCATATACACTGTTATTTTAAATATTGGAAACAAGTAAACATCTTTAAATATAGAAATTAGAAAATACAAGCATTCTCCAGTCTCAAAGGGGTCTGAAGGCTCTTCAACCTAATAGCATTATTGAAATTGCAGAAAGATGATAGTTGGTAAAGGATTGATAGAAAACCTTGTGTTTATAATTCTGATAATTTGTTCAGGATTGTTTAGTCAGAACAAACAGAGTAGAAGACATGTTTCTTCATTGGTCTTCCCTAACCAAGTGCTTTCTAGAAGCATTGAAGCAATAATTCTCTGATTCGCTGCCATCACTCTGGCTGGGAATTCAGATACTTATGGTTGCAAGATGTCTAGAGCAGACCAGCTTATGGAGGACTATTATGCTGTTTCAGTTCTCTTGAAAACAATTGCTGATGGTGAGCAGGAGGGGGCCCCTATCCAGGGAGGAAAAAGCATGCGTAGTTTAGAGACTTTGAGCTGTCATTCAAAGAAACCCAGAACAGACCCGCCTTGACTTTTGCGGTTTATCTGTCTGGGTTTTCCCATGCTTCTTCAGTTTGGTAGGATTTTCTGTCTACAATAGCATTAATAAAACACTAGAGACTTCTTCCTCATCCCAGCATGGTTCTTGCTTAGTCAGGACAATTGCCTAGGGTTAGCCTAACGTATCGTAGAAAGCTCATCTCATGCACAATCCATGTATGTTCCTATCTTTTTTTGATATATCAGAGGACAATAGTACGTACATGGGGTTGAGGGGTATTTCTGCTATAGCTGAAGGGATATTACATGATTTTTTAAAACCTGAAAACCTAAAAAAAATGAAGAAAACAAATTAGCGTCAAAGACAAAGAGCCCTGCTTTGGCCTGTATTTTGTATGCATAGGCATTAGTTATTAAACATTTAAAAGTATAATTTCCATATTATAGGATCAAGAGGTCATTATTTTATCCCTACTACAAGTGTAAGAACTGAGCTAAGAAACAGTAGTTTGCACCCATCATATATCTCTATACCCTACTTTGAAAGTTATGTTAAGGTGTGACTGGAAAGGCTTTGGATACCTGTCATCATGCAGGAGATTTCCCTGTTAGAACTCCTTTTCCAGACCAAATTAAATATTCAACAGTGTGCAGAAATCTCATATCCTATTGGCTGGCATGACTATTAAAAAATTGGTTGCTGAATGAAAGAAATGTGAACTATCCAGAGAGAGGAAAAAGGGAGAAGAATATCACCATAAGTATTCACAGAAATGGCTGTGCAGTGTTCAGCCACTTTAATTAAGCAATGTCATCCTATCCACAATCTCTCATGGTTTTTTCCTCATTATTTACACCTTCTTTCTGGAACTCAGAACCTTATTTGAAAGTGAACAATTATACAGTTCTCCCAGAAGTAGATATGCCATAATGCAGCTGTTGGACAGCATCCTCTGTTATGGATCCAGTAAAACACCCTAGACCTATCCTGTTTTATGGACAGCCTCATCATCTACAATTATTTCACTTTAGCCTTTCCCTTTTAAAACGTTATTTTAAGGTTGCGGCCCTAGAAACCACATTCATAAAAGAGGGCGTTCCTGCCAGCTAAAGTCCAAATTATATTGAGGAGGGGGGAGTGAAGGAGACTTTCCACCCCATCCTCCAGGAATGAAAGCTGAGATGTTCTGCTTGCAAAGTGAAGGAATAAAAAAAGAATAAGATTCTATAAATATGACCAAATATGGGAATACCCATTGCTCAGAGTTCAGAGAAACTCATTCAATTAATGTCAGTATGTGAAACAGACACTGTTTAACCATGGTTTATTGAATAAATTGCCATTGATTGGATTCCTACAATCTGCAGAGTCAAAAGCAAACTACATACATGCTTAGTGTTTTGTGTAAACCTAGTCAAAATGTGAAACTGGCAGTTGAATTCAGTAAATTTTGAACTGGAAATTTCCTAAATTCTTTTCTAGTACAAATTCTACACACCCAGAAAATAACTATCTTCTTAAGGGAAATGACTGAAATTTTATTACTTAGATCTATCCATTACTGAGAAGCTCTGATATGAGCAAATTATATTTAAAAATCACCCTGCTTTGATATATTCTTTATTTGACTGTTCTATACTTACTGTTTTTTATCTGTATTAAACTGATTCATGTTTTTGCTCACCAATTTTGTAGATGTCAGAAATGTTGTGTTTCAGATTAAAGTGTTAAAGTGACAAATTTAGCCAGAGCTCTGACTATGTCCATTAAATAATAAGAATATTTTAAGGTTTAATATCATGGTTTTCTTATGTTGCTTAAATGATTATTTATTTGTTTGTTTGTTTGTTTGTTTGTTTATATTTCAAATTTCCATCACCGCTCATCTCCCCCAAAAATAATGTGGTTTATGCAAGTGTTTTCCATGTTTCCATTAAAAGATATTTTAAATCACTTCAATAAATCTTCTAATGATTTTCAGGTATTGCTTAATGCCTTCCAGTTGACATAACAAATGAACCATTTCAGTTTTCACTGAAAGCTCTTCAGTACATGTCAGCATTCTTTCTTGGAGTGCACTCAAAAAGTGACAAATTGTAGGAAGTCACTCTAAGTTTCCTTCAGATTAGGCTTTATTCACTGCCTTGTTTATTACTGCAGACTGCAAAGCAGCTCGCATGTTGTTGTTGTTTTACCACATAATAAAAGTTGCAGAACTGAAAAACTCTCATGGCAGAAAATTTCCTTTCCCATCACTTCATTTTAGGAGCTGCAAAATAATGTTGTATTTTATTGTATTTTATGTCCATAATGAAAGGAGATACTTTCTACCTTCATTTGTCAGAAACTTGGCTGCAGAGCATAATATAAGTGAAATAATGGGCTACTTGACCCTAGAGAACAGATAGCTTTTTATGAAATAGCACATCTGCTAAAAATGGGAGACATTAGTTCCATAACTAATAGAAGCTTTCACCAAACATTAGAAGCAGAAAATTTATATTCTATCCATATTCCTAAATTTATTCTTGTGCTATATATATGCCTTCTGGTAATATATACACTATAAGGAAAGTCTTTTTAAAGCTATTTGTAAAGATATAATTAAAACCATTTTTTTCATATGCATATTGTAAATTCGTGTAGACATGCTGTATGCCATTATTTTAAGGATCACTATTTTAAAAGCCATTTATTTTTAGTTTTTAAAAGTTATTTATTAAATCTGAAACTTACAAAAAGGTATAGTACAATAAGGCTGCAATGCTGTCAGTTCTGATCCATTTCTAAAACAGTTTGATTTACACAGAATGAACACAGAACTTCACCTGCTGCTGGGTTTTTGAGCATCTATGAATCTTAATGTACCTATTTTGTATCTTAACTGCTTCTCACAATCTTGGGGGAAAATATCTTTTTGTGTTTATGTGTGTTCAAATGTTTGGTGTTCCTTATGATATCATCAAACCATGGGTCATACTTCCTTCAATAGCTAAAAGTATTGAAAAATTGAAAATGGGGTCTTGGCTATAAAACAATGACTAATTTTTTCCCATATCATTTCTCCCACATAAATTCTACTGAATTTCATAGGGCTATAGAACTCTCATGTAAATTGTTACAATTTTTAAAAATACTTTAAGTCAAATTTTGTAATTTCTTAGAATCATTACAGATTACCTGGTTATCAACTATTCATTTCATTAAGACTACTGTGGTATGTTTTACAGAGAATATAAATTCCCTCTGGTCAGAGGAGATGGGCAGTGACAGATTTGATAAATTAATTAATTAATTAATTAAATTACTGGGCACTTTGAAATCATGAAACACATAGCAGTAAACAACAATTTAACATGCATTTTCTGGTTATTTGTTAAACAAAAATGTTATTAAAGAGTAAATGTATCCACAGAATCCAGATGGATCTAGCTTTATGCTACTTTTTTAAAAAAAAATGTTAATAGACTGAATTTTATAATAATAATACCATATTAATTGAACTTTCCCTAAATAGCAAACTCCCAAACCTCAAACATCCATATGTTCTAATTTTCCTAACTTACGAAGTATTTCTTAAGTAGGTAAAGGTAAAGGTTTCCCTTGACGTAAAGTCCAGTCGTGTCCGACTCTAGGGGGCGGTGCTCATCTCCGTTTCTAAGCCTTGGAGCCGGCGTTGTCCATAGGACACTTCCGGGTCATGTGGCCAGCATGACGACTCGGAACGCCGTTACCTTCCCGCCGAAGCGGTACCTATTGATCTACTCACATTTGCATGTTTTCGAACTGCTAGGTGAGCAGGAGCTGGGACGAGCAACCGGAGCTCACCCCGCTGCGCGGTTTCGAACCGCCAACCTTCCGATCGGCAGCTCAGCGGTTTAACTCGCAGAGCCACTGCGTCCCTTATCTCTTAAGTACTTCAACTTTAATAAAAGTCATTTGATTGTGTATGTGAAACATGAGCAAAACATTTTTTTTGCTCTAAAGCTATCAGCCATACATCACTTTAGTTATATATTTAAATAATTATGTATTTAATTTTTAGTTATCAGTAGTTATTTTATGGATATCATAAAGACAGTAGCACTTGTGTAATTGCTTTTATCTGTACTTCTTTAATATGTGAATTTTCTAGTTACTAGATACTTGCATTTCCCAAAACAGAATATGTATGTATGTATGTACATATGTATATGTGTTTGTGTATGTGTAATTAAAAATGTCTACTTTAAGGTAATATTGTCATGCGCTGCCTACCTCTGAATAACGTTCAGACACTGGGTTGCGAAGCAGGCTCTGGTTTATTTCAGGATAGGTACAACGTTGTTAGAAAAAAGCTGAGAGTGACAGGAGCGCGCCGGTGCGGGGTTTAAATACCCCGCGCCGGTCAGCGCCCCCTCGCTCTCGATCACGTCACCCCCCTTTGTCCCATGTGTTGCCCTGCCATTGGTTGAGGGTTTCCAGGATCGCCCATCCTCCGGTTTTCAATCTTCTGCTGATTGCTTTCAGCTGGGCGATCCCCGTTGCAATTGCCGCTGATGGCTTGGGTGGCTCCGTGATCCGTTTATCTATTGTCTATTAGCCGTTAGTCGTTGTGGGTTGATGGCTACTTAACTTGTCCCCCTTCACCTATTTCCTTGTCATTGTCATGAGTGCCATTGCGCTGATGACTTTAGCTCAACGGCACTCATGACATACTGCCCCCTTTCCGAATAGTGTTCTCCCCCGGGTTTCTGGGTTTTCCCCTTAGAGCTGTCAAAACGCCACATTTTTTTTTTTTTTTTTTTTTTTTTTTTTTTTCAAAAGTTCCCGCCGGAGTAGTTGTCGCCCCTCCCTTTGCTCTTCCCTCTACCACGTGCCTTCCCAGGGTGTGTCCATGGTGCGCATGCTCGGGTTCTGACCTGGCGTGCGCATGCTCCAACCACACCCTGTTTGTTTGGCTCAGTTCGGCGAGGCGAGAGGCGTGGCTGGTCGGGTGCTGCTCAGCTCCAGGTAGGGCCCTTTTTTGCTTATTTGGAGTGCGTCGCCTTTGTTGTGTCTCCTGGGCGTTGCCCCCAGGTTGCCCTGTTGACTTGCTTGCCACTCCCCCGCGGCCAGGGGGCGGGGGGAGGGTGCTGGCGATCGTTTGTCACCACCCCGTGGGCCCGGGGCGGGGGGAGTGAGTCCCGGGGGGGGGAAGGTCCACCCAAGTCGCGGGCTTGGGGGGGGCCCTTTCCCTTGGGGCACGGGAGGCGGGGGGAGGCCTGCGGGGGGGGGGGTTGGTTTTGCTGACCTTGATTGCGGTTTGTCGGGGTATGCCCGGTGAAATGCTCTGGTCAGGTCAGGCGCGTTAACGTTGTGCGCCGCCACCCATTCCGGGTGGGGGAAATGTTTCCACCTGACCAGATAGTGTAGAGTTCCTCGTTGCTTACGGGAGTCGAGGATGTCCCTGATCTCGAAGTGGTGTTGCCCGTCGATCATTAGCGGTGCGGGCTGTGGCATGCTTGGGTGCCATCGGGAGGAGGTCGCCGGTTTTAGGAGGCTGGTATGGAACACCGGGTGGAGTCTCCGGAGGTTGTGTGGCAGGTCCAGGCGTATTGCTACCGGGTTCACTATTTGCGTGACTCGGAACGGCCCGATGTACTTAGGCCCCAGTTTTTTCGAGGGTTGGGTTGACTTTAGGAACTTGGTGGAGAGATAGGCCATATCCCCCGCCTGGAACGTCGGTTGTTGTCGCCGGTGCTTGTCGGCCTGCTCTTTGTAAGCAGCCTGTGCCTCCTTCAGCGCCGCCGTGATTACTGGCCATGCTTCCGCGATCTTCCGTCCCCAGTCGCTGGCGTCCACCTGGGGTTCCGGGGGTTGAGGTAGCTCCGGTATGGGGACGAAGTCGCGCCCCGAGACTACTTCGAACGGGGTTTTTCCCGTGCTCGTGTGGACGGCGTTGTTGTATGCGACTTCGGCGAACGGGAGCAGTTCAGCCCAGTCGTCCTGGTGGTAGTTCGTATAGGATCGTATAAATTGCTCTAAGGTGGCATTAAGAACCTCAGTGGCTCCGTCCGTCTGCGGATGCCAAGCCGTAGACAGGGCCTGTTGGGTCCCCGTCAGCTTCAAGAAGGCCCGCCAGAATTTGGAGGTGAACTGTGTGCCCCTGTCGGTCACCACACGTGCGGGACATCCGTGTAGCCTGTACACGTGGATGAGGAAGAGTTTGGCTAGTTGTTGTGAGGATGGGACTGACGTGCAGGGGATGAAGTGGGCCTGCTTTGAGAAGTAGTCCTTCACCACCCAAATGGCCGTTTTCTTCTGGCTGGGTGGGAGGTCCACTATAAAATCCATAGAGATTTCCTCCCATGGGCGGGAGGGTTCTGCCACCCGTTGCAATAGCCCCGCGGGTTTGCCTGGTGCCCGTTTGGCCCTAGCGCACGTTGGGCAGGACGCCACGTAGGTTTTTACGTCTCGCCTGAGCGCGGGCCACCAGAATTGCCGCCGTGTTAGGTGTAGGGTCTTGAGGAACCCAAAGTGTCCCGCTTGCTTGGCGTCGTGTGACCTATGCAAGATCGCCTGGCGTTGCGAGTCCGGGACGTAGATTCTGCCTTCCCCCCATGCTAGGTCTTGCGCCATCGTTACCTTGTCGGGGTTTGCCAGGAACCAGGGGTCGGTTTTGAGGGCGGCGGCGAGGTCCGTGCGCATTCCCCCTGGTAGTTGCGGTTGCCTTCTTTCCGTCGCCGGTTGTCCCGCCGTCGGCTGCGCCGTAGCGTCGAGCTGCCTCCGTGCGCCGCTTCGGGTGGTCACGGCCATCCCCAGTTGCGAGGCGGATAGGACCGTCCCAATGGTGTCTGGGGCGGGCTCTTCGTCTTGGGGCAGCCGGGAGAGGGCGTCGGCCAGGAAGTTCTTCTTGCCCGGCATGAACTTCAACTGGAAATCAAAGCGGCTGAAGAATTGTGCCCATCGGACCTGTTTTGGGCTAAGGCGTCTAGGCGTTCGTAGGGCCTCGAGGTTCCGGTGGTCCGTCCAGACCTCGAATGGTTGGGTGGCTCCCTCGAGTAGGTGACGCCATGTTTCTAGTGCCGATTTCACCGCAAAGGCTTCTTTCTCCCAGACGTGCCATCGCCTCTCTGTCTCGGAGAACTTCCTTGACAGGTAGGCGCATGGTTTCAGGAGCCCCGTGGAGTCTTTTTGTAGCAGGATGGCTCCCAGGGAGAAGTCTGAGGCGTCGGCTTGGACCACGAACGGCCGTTCTGGGTCCGGGTGCGCGAGGATTGGCTCCGTCGTGAACAGCGCTTTCAGCTTGTCGAATGCGGTCTGGCACGCGGGAGTCCAATTCAGCACTGTGCCTGGGTTCTTGGCGCGTCTGGTGTCCCCCACCCCTTTGGTTTTGAGGAGGTCCGTTAAGGGGAGGGCTATCTCAGCGAACCCCCGGGCGAAGGACCTGTAGAAATTCGCGAATCCCAGGAAGCTCTGTAGTTGCCGTCTGTTGCGGGGCCGCTCCCAGTTTAGTACCGCTTCGACTTTTGCGGGGTCCATTTCGATGCCGTCCCCGGAGATTCGATACCCCAAATAGTCTAGGCGCTCTTTGTGAAACTCGCACTTTGTGGGCTTTGCATAGAGCTGCGCCCTTCTGAGCTTGTCGAGGACTTGCCTGACTAAGGTTACGTGTTCCTCGTATGTTTTTGTGTAAATAAGGACGTCGTCGATGTAGACCAGGACCCCTTTAAACAGATGTTCATGCAGTACCTCATTGATGAGCTGCATGAACACCCCAGGGGCCCCCGCGAGTCCGAAGGGCAGTACCTTGTACTGGAAAGCGCCTAGGGGGCAGTTGAACGCCGTCTTCCATTCGTCCCCCTCCCTGATTCGGATGCGATAGTACGCCTCGCGCAGGTCCAATTTGGAAAAGACTTTGCCCGTGGACAGGTGGGCGAGCATGTCCTTCACCAGGGGTAAGGGGTATTTGTTGGACAGGGAAGCCGCGTTTAGGCCCCGGTAGTCGGTACAGAGCCGTAGGGTCCCGTCTTTCTTCTCCCGGAATAAGACGGGGGCTCCGACCGGTGAGCATGCTGGCTCTATAAATCCCCTGTCTAGGTTTTTATCGATGAACTCCCGGAGGGTTGCCATCTCCTTCGGGGTCATCGAATAGATCTTTGGTCTAGGTAGGGGGACGTCGGGCAGTAGGTCGATTCGGCAATCCGTCTTGCGGTGGGGGGGTAGTTGGTCTGCCTCTGCTTCTCCGAAGACCTCGGAGAAGTCGGCGTATTGTTCCGGTAGGTCTGCAGTGGTAGCGGCGTTGTCTTGCGTGGTCGCCTCCGCTCGTCCTACCGTGGGGTTGCTTTTGCCAGCTGGTACTGGTGCTCGATACTCGCCGTCGCCGAATGTGAAGGTGCGGGTCGCCCAGTTGATCCGCGGGTTGTTTTTCGCGAGCCATGGCATCCCCAGGACTGCAATGGGCCGTCCGATGGGCGTGACTACGAACGACGTGCGCTCGGTGTGAGTGCCCATTTGCAGGGTGACCGGCTCGGTTTGTAGCGTGGCTGGTTTCCCCCCCGCTGTGGAGCCGTCCAGCTGGTGGAATGCTAGCGGCGTGGGGAGGGGGAAGCAGCGGAGTTCGAGTTTGGCGACTAGGTCGGGGTGGATAAGGTTTTTTGAGCACCCCGAGTCCACTAGTGCCGCGGCCGTGGTGGCTCCGTTGCCGGCAGAGAGTTGAATTGCTGCCAATATTACGGAGCTTTTGTCGTTTCGTTGAGGTGGTTCGCGTTGCTGTCCCGCCGCCTGCCTCGCCACGCGTTTCAGGGCAGGCGGGGAGCATTTCCCGCCGGCTGGTCGGGGTCGGTATTGTCCCCTTCTCCCCAGTAAGCGTCCCAGCCATCTTCCGGTGTCGCTGTGGCCACGGTCATTCGGCGGTGAGGGGGCGGCCCCGGGTTGGGTGGTTTGGGGCTAATTTTCGGGGCGGGCTTGGGCGCGCTGGTCGGCAGTCGGTTGGCGAAGCAGTCCGCCGTCTTGTGCCCTAATTTGCCGCACCTCCCGCAGGGCTCCCGGTTGAACTTCATTTTTGGGTATATGGGGCCGGCCATCCCCCCGTGTGGTGCGGGTACCTTTTTCCCGACGTAGTTTGTGTCTTCCGTGGTTGTCATAAGGAAGGTGCGGTGCGCGTGTTCGGCTTTCCCCGCGAGGTGGATCCACCCGTGTAACGTTTCTGGGTCGTCGCGGTAGAGGGCCCATTGGAGAACGTCGCGGTTGAGCCCCTTTTTGAAGATTTCTAGCAGGGTGGTCTCAGACCAGTCGCAGACCTTTCCCGCGAGGGCTTTGAACTCCAGGGCGTAGTCAGGGACCGTGCGTGTGCCCTGTTTAAGTCTCTGGAGTGCGCTTTTCGCCCGTACTTTAGCTAGGGGGTCTTCGAAATAGTTTTTCATCTCGTTGATGAAAGCAGGGAAGGTGGCGAGGGCGGGGGAGCTGGACTCGTACAGTTGGACGTACCAGTCCGCCGCCCTGTCTTGGAGTTTGATCGCCACGGCGGCGATCTTGTCGGCCTCGGAGTCATAGGAGTGTCCGTGCCTCCCCATGAACTCCCTAGCGTTGGTCACAAAAAACGAGAGTTTTGTGGGGGTCCCATCGAAGAAGATGGGGAAGTCCTTTGGGGCCCGGGCGTTTTGTGCGGCCCCGCCTCTCGCTTCTCGGGGTGTGGTGTCGGCCGCCTGTGCCGTCTGCTGGCCCTCCGCTGGCCCGTGTGGGTTCGATGCTTCGCTCGGGGTGTGGGCTTGTGCGGGGACGTCGTTGGGTGGCGCGGGGGGCATAAGCGCCTGGAGCATGGTCCGGAGTTCCGTCAGCTGAGCCCGCATGGCCGCGAGTTCAGCTCGTGCCTCCTCGTCCACAGCCCGCGCCGCCGCTGGGGCCGGTTCCGTTGGCGCGTCCTCGGGGGTGGGTTGCCGGCGGGGTTCATCGTCCCTCTGCCGCGGGTCCGCTTCCTCCGCCGTCTGATGGGTGTCTCCGTCGTCCTCCTCCGTGTCGAGCGCCGTGGGGCTGTCGCTCCACGCCCGTTGCTGGGGTGCGATGTGGGGCGCGGGGTCCTCCGCTGGTTTCGGAAGTCGTGCTGCTCCCTCCCGCGGTCGGGTTGCCTCCGTCGCCATCTCCCCTTGGGGTTGGAGCTGAGGCTCGGGTCGGGTTGGGTGGGCGTCCATGGCTCCGGGAGTCCGCGGTGCCTCTGGCCTCGGTCGGTCCTCCTCTGCCTCTTGCCGCGCGGCTCGCCCTCCTTGCCCGCGCCGTTCCGGCCTCATCTTGCTGGTCTTCTCGCCGTCTACTCCTCCCGCGGCTCGTTGTCGTCCGGTGGGGCTCGGCGAGGCTGAGTTTATGACTCTCAGCTTTATGTCATGCGCTGCCTACCTCTGAATAACGTTCAGACACTGGGTTGCGAAGCAGGCTCTGGTTTATTTCAGGATAGGTACAACGTTGTTAGAAAAAAGCTGAGAGTGACAGGAGCGCGCCGGTGCGGGGTTTAAATACCCCGCGCCGGTCAGCGCCCCCTCGCTCTCGATCACGTCACCCCCCTTTGTCCCATGTGTTGCCCTGCCATTGGTTGAGGGTTTCCAGGATCGCCCATCCTCCGGTTTTCAATCTTCTGCTGATTGCTTTCAGCTGGGCGATCCCCGTTGCAATTGCCGCTGATGGCTTGGGTGGCTCCGTGATCCGTTTATCTATTGTCTATTAGCCGTTAGTCGTTGTGGGTTGATGGCTACTTAACTTGTCCCCCTTCACCTATTTCCTTGTCA
This sequence comes from Candoia aspera, assembly GCF_035149785.1. Taxonomy (NCBI): domain Eukaryota; kingdom Metazoa; phylum Chordata; class Lepidosauria; order Squamata; family Candoiidae; genus Candoia; species Candoia aspera. The sequence continues at coordinate 191,102,795 of NC_086154.1, forward strand.
TTGTCATGAGTGCCATTGCGCTGATGACTTTAGCTCAACGGCACTCATGACAAATATCCATAAGACACCTTCTGTTTTAAGGTTTCACAAACTGATATAGAAATAGGATGAAATGAACTTAAAATGGGAATCAGAGCAAAACCAAAACTGATAGATTTGTCTAATCCTATCTAAGTTAAATTTGAATGTATGTAGCCAAAGAGAAAAGGTCAGTGCATTATTCCACTGCAACATCCAGATATTAGCATTAAAAAACTGGGCTTCTGGAGTGCTTACTGTTATGTCAGTTTTACAAAAAGGTATAGTACAATCATATTTCCTAGGTTTTTCCTAAGAAAAATGATGGAGAAGATGAGCATTTTTTTCTTTCAGTCTGCTAAAGAGCCATAAAACAAACTTACTGAAATACTCCTAGAAACACCTGGATTCTATGTCATAAATCTCTTATTGATCCACATTAACTTCTGACCATGTGGCATTTAGAGAAAAAAGGCATGAATTGAATTACAGCAACTTTCAAAGCATTTTGTTAGAGCAAGGGAACAGTAATATATTTGCTTCCTCCATTATACTTGATCCTCTTTCCCACAGAGATTATCTTTTCCTTGAAACGCTGATTTCTTACAAGAAGGAAAAGTGGCCTTCAGAACTACCGTGTTTTTTTTTATTATTATTATTATTTCCCTTTCTCAATGGCAAGGAGGGAGGCAGACAACAATCTCTGGCTGACAAATATATCACATTTTGGAGGGGAGAAGAAGTCAAAGAAAGATGTAATACATTGTGAGGAAAACACTTTTAAAGAATATGTTGTTAGGCCAATCTTTTACTGAAAAGTAGAATAATTGAGTATTTGTTTAGAATATGTACCTCAAAATAAATTTGCTTCAGTATTTACAATAATACGATTAATTATATTAATAACGTAAGTTGTTGTTAGTCATATTTTGGGGCCGTTTTGTCTCTTCTTTGCTGCCCTACTTGTATCTGTTAAAATACTCTATAGCGGTGTTTCTCAACCTTGGCAACTTTAAGAGGTGTGGATTTCGACTCCCAGAATTCCCCAGCCAGCATGACTGGGGATTTCTGAATAACTTCCTCCTCCATCAGTTCTTCATTGAAAACACAGGATATTAAATACAGTGACCGTCTAGATGGCAAAAATGGAATATCAGCCTTGCTGCTTGAGCTCCTATAAGAGCAGAAGATAGGGGAGTAGTCCAGCATCTGTTCTGTATACAATGCCAGAATTACACAATTCCAAATTCAAATCTTGGCATTTTTAATTAAACAGATATGGCTTGTACCATGAGTAGGCAAAGGTAGGAACAGGAAGCTTCAAATTTGCAGGCACTGCAAGAGCCATAGTTAAGCTAGATAGCCCAAGTCTGAGCAGCAAATGGAAAGGGGGTGGTGGTCCTCAATATGGAGTGGGGGAGGAGATCAAAGGAACCACAATGAAAGATTTTCTGGCAAAAAGGGAACTAGAGACTGCCTTGGGCAGTGATGGTCATTCAGGATGAACTGTCTAGGTTCATTTTCAACAACGTTTTTCCTCTGTATTTTGTATAAATCTATTTTAGAGTAAAGACCATAGCAGTTGAATACATTCTAATTTTAAAAGACCTAGGAATAGTCTCTAAAAGTAGTGGTGGTGGTGATTATATGCTTATTTATGTTCATTCTGCAATTTTAGTGCATGGAAGTTTTTGCATTTTTTAAATAGTTGTTAATATTACTGGAAAGGTCTCCTACAGAAGACAATAATGTTGCTCATGAATTATGATCTGCCTTTGCCTGTCCTGTAGCTGTAACTTCTAGGTTGAATGAAAACAGGCACTGATCACTTTAAAATTCCTAAAAAGGTAAAACCCTGCTATAAGGATATTTGTTTAGTTGAAGAAGGTTTGCACAGCTGGGGAAAAGAAAAAGTTTTGTGGGAATTTAAATATTTTTTGTCATTTTTATCTGATCTGTCAATTAGACCTATCTGCTCTGTCCTTCCCTGTCAGGAGTTTATGAGATGGCTGCTATATTCATGCATTTTATGTTTATTGTCTTTGTTCCATTAAAATAAGTAATCTCCCATGAAAACAAGCTTTAAATAAATAATCAAAACGGCTCAGTTCTCTTAAAAACTGCAAACTCCTGCCACCTAATCTAGTATTTTAATCAGGAAGGAATGTTCTTTGCAAGAGTAAGACAGGAGAACTTCTAGTTTACCTAATGAGATGCCGAGGGAAATGAGAGAGGGAAAACAGAGCTACTAAATATATGGCAGTAGAAGTGACAGGAACAGAGAAATATCCTGAGTATGGCAGTGCATTATCTACTATGTGGGACACGGGCAACAGTATGTTGGTCTGCAGAACAGTTTGTAAATTAGATATCCTAGCTTGTATAGAATAGAGTGAACATGCTTGCGGTAAAATTGGGCTTTATGGATTTATTTGATTTAAGGCTGACTAATTCCAGAATAATTCTGGGTGGCTTACAATATAAAGAAATAAAAGAAACCATAACAGACTGAAGAAACCATGAAAATCCAGACAAATACACTGAACAGGAGCTCAACAGTCACCATTCGCCAGTTCCTGGGAGAAAAGCCATTTTTTTTAAGACTTCCAGAACATCGTTAGAGTAGGAGCGACACAGATTTGGGGGCATGGGGATGCTGTTCCAGAGGATAGGTGCAGTGATAGAGAAGGCATCTTTCCTGGATCCCAATAGGTGGCATTATTTAATAGGTGGGACTTCCAGCACTTCAACTCAACCTGATCTTACTGGTGGGGCAGAAAGCATGGGAGATAGGTGGTCCCTCAAATAATCAAACCCTGTGCCATGAAGCAATTTAGTGGTAATAAAGCACAATCAGATTTTCAAGATTCTGTTACTATAGCCAATATAATAAAGTGGTTTTAACTTTCCTTTGGAGTTACTCTCTTGGTCTGGTATACACAGTAGGGTTGACATCAATCTTGCAAGGGTGATTGTGTTTTACTCCCCACCCCATCCCAACTTTATACTCCTGTGAACCTAAAGGGCTGTCTGTCTGACTGTAAGTTTTTGAAGTAGCTGCACCTTTCCTTGAATTATACTGCAACCAAAGGAAAACCAAGTTTAGGCCACGAAAAAACATATTTGGTTTAAAAACATGCAGGAGTGGTGCTAACTTGACCTTCTGTGTGCTCCAAAGCACCTTTCTGGAATTGAATCTGAACCTCTGTACAACCCTTGAATGCAGTAGATTTTCCATATGGTGGGATATCCAACTCATGGCCCTTGGACCACATTTTGTAATCCCCAACACCTTCTTCTCCAGGTTATACTGGTAAAATTGAATAGCAGGTTGCTAAAAAAAAACAAGACCTGATTTATGATGAGAAGAATAAACTGTATTAAACTTTCACATAGCAGACAAGGAGAAAAAAACAAAAGAACAATGAGGGGCCTAATAGATTACTTTTTTGTATGGAAAGACGGACTCTATCTATCCATCTCTATTTATTTAACTTTTATTTGCTAAATTAATTTTGTAGAGACAGCCCAAATTTAACCTCTTCTCTTGAAAATTCCCCAAATTCCCCTTTCATTTGCAAGGTACATGAATGGAATCAGCACATTGGGAGCAAAAATTTCAAGTCAACTAGAAACAATTAAATATTCCAAGAGAAATAAATGGTAATAACCCTAGTACATGGCTGAGTTCACCGAGCACATTAATTCAATCCTCCCCCCACAATCAATAAATGTGGCTTAGAATAATAAATCTACCATCTTCTTTAGAACTAAAGGTAAAATAAATATACAGTAGTTGTTGGCTTTACAAGGTAGACTAGACAGGAAACACAACCAGATGAGCTAATTCTTGTTTATTTGTTTAGTCACTTCTGACTCTTCGTGACTTCATGGACCAGCCCACGCCAGAGCTTCCTGTCGGTCATCAACACCCCCAGCTCCCCCAGGGACGAGTCCGTCACCTCTAGAATATCATCCATCCACCTTGCCCTTGGTCGGCCCCTCTTCCTTTTGCCCTCCACTCTCCCTAGCATCAGCATCTTCTCCAGGGTGTCCTGTCTTCTCATTATGTGGCCAAAGGATTTCACTTTTGCCTTTAATATCATTCCCTCAAGTGAGCAGTCTGGCTTAATTTCCTGGAGGATGGACTGGTTTGATCTTCTTGCAGTCCAAGGCACTCTCAGAATTTTCTTCCAACACCACAGTTCAAAAGCATCTATCTTCCTTCGCTCAGCCTTCCTTATGGTCCAGCTCTCGCAGCCATATGTTACTATGGGGAACACCATTGCTTTAACTATGCGGACCTTTGTTGTCAGTGTGATGTCTCTGCTCTTAACTATTTTATCGAGATTTGTCATTGCTCTTCTCCCAAGGATTAAGTGTCTTCTGATTTCCTGACTGCAGTCAGCATCTGCAGTAATCTTCGCACCTAGAAATACAAAGTCTTTCACTGCCTCTATGTTTTCTCCCTCTATTTGCCAGTTATCAATCAAGCTGGTTGCCATAATCTTGGTTTTTTTGAGGTTTAGCTGCAAGCCAGCTTTTGCACTTTCTTCTTTCGCCTTCATCATAAGGCTCCTCAGTTCCTCTTCGCTTTCAGCCATCAAAGTGGTATCATCTGCATCTCTGAGATTGTTATTGTTTCTTCCAGCGACTTTAACTCGAGCCTTGGATTCCTCAAGCCCAGCATGTCGCATGATGTGTTCTGCATACAAGTTGAATAGGTAGGGTGAGAGTATACAGCCCCGCCGTACTCCTTTCCCAATCTTAAACCAGTCCATTGTTCCGTGGTCTGTTCTTACTGTTGCTACTTGGTCGTTATACAGATTCTTCAGGAGGCAGACAAGATGACTTGGTATCCCCATACCACTAAGAACTTGCCACAATTTTCTGGAAGAGGTCTCTTGTCCTTCCTATTCTATTGTCTTCTTCCACTTCTGTGCATTGCTTGTTTAAAAATAATTCCTTATCTCTTCTGGCTAACCTCTGGAATTTTGCATTTAATTGGGCATATCTCCCCCTATCACTGTTGCCTTTTGCTTTCCTTCTTTCTTGGGCTACTTCTAGTGTCTCAGCAGACAGCCATTTTGCCGTCTTGGTTTTCTCTTTCTTTGGGATGTATTTTGTTGCCGCCTCCTGAACAATGTTGCGAACTTCTGTCCAGAGTTCTTCTGGGACCCTATCTACTAAGTCCAGTCCCTTAAATCTATTCTTCACCTCCACTGTATATCCGTTAGAAATATTAGTGAGCTCATATCTAGCTGATCTGTGGGTCTTCCCTAATCTCTTTAGTCTGATCCTAAATTGTGCAAGAAGAAGTTCGTGATCGGAACTACAGTCAGCTCCAGGTCTTGTTTTTACCAACTGTATAGATGTCCGCCACCTTTGGCTGCAAAGGATGTCATCAATCTGATTTCAGTGTTGTCCATCTGGTGAAGTCCATGTATAAAGCTGTCTCTTCGGTTGTTGGAAGAGAGTGTTTGTTATGCAGAGTGAGTTGTCTTGGCAAAATTCTATCAGTCTATGTCCTGCTTCATTTTGTCCTCCCAGGCCATGCTTACCTGTAATTCCAGGTGTCATTTGACTGCCCACCTTAGCATTCCAGTCTCCCGTGATGAAAATAACATCTCTTTTAGGCGTGTTGTCCAGTAGGTGCTGCAGATCCTCATAGAACTGCTCTACTTCAGCTTCTTCAGGATCTGTGGTTGGGGCGTATATTTGGATCACTGTGATGTTAGATGGCTTGCCCTGAATTCGAATTGAGATCATTCTATCGTTTTTTGGATTGTATCCAAGCACTGCTTTAGCCACTTTACTATTAATTATGAAGGCTACTCCATTTCTTCTGTGGTCCTCTTGTCCACAGTAGTAGATCTGGTGGTCATTTGATGTGAAGTGGCCCATTCGTCCATTTCAGTTCACTGACACCCAAAATGTCTCTCTTTAATCTTCTTTATTGTATATTAACAAAATATTGCAAGTCTGAAAGTCCATCTCTCCTCCTGCCTCCTTTACAGCCCAAGAAACTAGGGAGGGTCTCTTATGAGCCTCTTGCCCCACCCACATTCCTGCTGTGGGTTCAGCTGCCTTTTATCTGACCATTCCCTTGGTTGCATCTCTTTGCCCTGTCTCCCAAGGTCATTCTCACATACCATTACAGTAGTACCTATTTTAGTATAGTCTCATAAGTTGGCTTCTGACAATAGAAGAGAACTAACTCAATAATGGAGCACATACATAGCCTGTGAAAGGCCCCAATATCAGTCCCTATTAGGCATGTATGAAACTCCAGAAGGCCACGTTGAGTTGGAAGGGAGAATGATAAACTAGATGAGCTCATTATTTGACATGAATAAAAGCAGATACTAATGCTGCTAATTTTAAAAGCATATTAATAGATTTACTTTACTTGCTATTGTATACAACAAACTTGTCCACATTCCATTAGATCCCAATTTAAGTTTAGAAAAAAATCCAGTTAAATTAATTAATGGGACCTAAGTAAGTCCCAGTGATGAATTGAACTGACTCTAAACATGACTAAAAGTGGATTCACATAATAACCTATTTCTTAAAATGGTTCATTTAATATGTAATGTGAACACAGCCATTGCAGGATGACTTAGTAAACCATATTTAAACAATATGTAAACAAAGTGAAATTCTCTATCTGATCCTATATATCTTCTGCCCTAAATATGTTTTGGTTGTAGCTGTATAGCTGAAAGAAAGAAAGAAAGCTTTCCAGCATCTATCCATGTAGCATGAACACTGACATTTCACCAAAGTTAATTATTCACATTATAACACTACATGTAATGGTCAAAACTAAAAATATGTGTTGAGTCTTCAGTTTATCAAAGGATTAAATGAACTAATTAAGATTCATTAAAGGAAGCATTCAATTGCTCAGTGTTACAAGGAAGGGGCAATAAACTGCTTTCCATAAGGAGGGTGGAATCAATTGTTTTGTCTTCTAGAAATGAAAATGTAGCACTGCTCTTGTGAAAGCCCTCTGGAAGGACTTCCCTCATCAAGCCTTTGTTTGGGATTTAAGTGAAGCAAGAGAAGTCAAAAAGACTTTGAACTATTGGAGAGATTGTTGCAGAGGAACAACAGCACATTCCCATGTACATATCTTGGCCACTTTATAATCAAGTGAATGACTACCACACTCCACTCATGGAGCCTTCTCCAAAACACTTTTTCTTTGAAGGAAAAGCAACAACTTCTGTTTTATCAGTTTGAATAAAAACTGGTAGAAAAAGATACAGGAGGATATCCTTGCCTGCCACTAATGTGTGTCAATTTGGTCCGGCCCCAAGTGCTTCTCCCAATGAAGGTCTATCTTTGCAGGTTTTATGAGCATATGTAGATGCATCACTGTGATCAGGAATCCTGATACAGACCTGCATGATGTTCTTGACCCTTTTTAATAAAATTACCATTACAAATAGTACTAACTACATGGTGGTGAAAACAAGTATGCAGCCTCAAGCTGTAGGGTTCTATTTGCATATATGTGAATATCCTCACATTGCCCATGTTCAGTGCATGGATGTAAAGGAAAAGTGGATGGCAGAGGCAGCAGGGTCAGCTGGTGCAGTAATGCTCTTCTCCATCCATATAGCCCAACATCTGGAAGCCCATTTGTGTAGCTCTGCTGTATTTGGCTGAAAGCATTAAAAGTGTTCCTGTGCTTAGGATGAATTGCAAAGACTGAAGAAGATTCTGCTACAGAATGAGTGCAGGCTGAAACTTGGCAATAGCTTCCATAGATATCTCTTTTGATGGAGGAAGATTTTCACCATATTACATTGCTGTTTAATAAATAAAAAACAGTCTGCTTTTACATTTATGCTGCCTTTGCCAATTATAAAATGCAAAGACCTGTTCTGGGGAACTTGGTACCAGCGATCCCAGAATAGTTATCTATTATAAGGCTTTTAAGAGGCACTTTTCTTGAAAGGGTGCTGTCATGCTGCCCTAAAGCTTTGCTCTTTCCTTTGTTTTCTACTGTACCTTAAAAATCTAAAAAAACTGATACGCATGCTTCTCCCACCCAGGCCTATCAATTTTATCCTCTTCTTTTTGGCAAGCATTCTCTTCTCTTTCTTTGACTGGAGCTGAAATTGATGTGGCTATTTTTGTTTAACAACAGTCACAACTTCTCCCTCCAAATACACCAAGAAGGCCTTACTATAGTAACATCTATCTATTGAAAAATGGAGAGTGAATTACATGGCCCATAACAAACCACTTTTCATCTTTGATAGCATTACGCATATCAAGTAATGATGGTAATAATTAGTAGTTGTGGTGGTATTATCATCATCACTCATTTTCCTTCCCCAGTTTTTATGGCACTTTAATGAGAATATAGAATTGTTTGATGGCCCTCAGAAAACAACTGTGATGCTAAAGTCTTTTGATTCTTTTGTTTGGAAAGTGATTAGAGATAGGCATTTTGATACGTACGTCTTTACTTGATATATGATAAAATCTAGATTTGATTTGACCATGTGCACTTAAAAGTATCAGTAATCATATGCTAATTAGTAATGCATATGCTATGCTTCCATACAGCAGCCACTTCATCATTCCTCCATAACATTTTTCATTGCTATATTATGAGGTTCAAGATATCATCCCAGTACTTCTCCATGCAATTATGAATAAGCTTTTGGAATGCAAATGCTGAAGGAGCTGAGCTCAAACATGCTGGGAAAAACTCTTTCCAATGTCTCCTGCTCTCATTCCATCAGAGCATAGCTTGATCTCGCTATAGTTGAGCCTAATCAAAAATCTAACGGAACTGTATTCTGAGGATTCTAATTCCAGCATACCTTGAAGATATCAATTTGGTGAAGGCAGATAAACCAATTATATGGCTCAGTTTAAGGAAGTATTATCTGCCATAGGGAACAATAGGAGCTATCCAACCAGACCTCATCATGACCCAAATATTATAAGGTGAAAGTAATATCTTATTAGAGCAATAACAATAGGTTACGGAGTTAGAATTGCAGTCCTATGCAGATTTGCATGAGAGTAAATCCCAGTGATTACAATAAAATGAACATTTCTCAAAGCATGCATAGAGTACATTGGTAGGCCTGATATAAATATTTTTAAACTGCTTGGAGATTCAGTCTTCTTTTATAACAATAAGTAGGTGAACCCATTGTGGTCTATCAATTACAATATTCAAAGACTCTTGAACTGATTTTGATTTGTAAGAATAATACATGACTAAAATGGTATTCTGTAGAAAAGTGTTCCTTATACTTCAGGAAGCAGGGATCTTCTGTTTAGTTAGGCACAAAAGAAATTTTAGTCAAACATTTAAGATCAAACAATTCAGTAATTAAACTGGAAGAGAATCAGGGAACTGTTTCACTTATTATATTGTTTGTTTTTTATTAATACAATGAGGATTATATGCCTTACTGAAAAGAAGAACTGAAAAACTTATCAAATTTGAAAAATGTTTGTTCCATGAAAGCTTTATAAATAGCTTACAATAGTTAAATAGCTTCATGTGGAATATGAGCATGCAAATATTCCTGAGGTAATTCCTAGAAGATGCTGTTTCTCAAACGTGCTGTGCAGAAATATAGAGGACATTTGATTCTGTACTGAAGATTTTTGCAAACCTAAATACGAAGTAAATGTGGAAAAAATGTGAGATTTCATTATTCTGGAGTAAGATCTCACAAGATCAAGGTCTCATAAAATCACAAGTAAGATCACCAAGTCTCCCCCTTGGGGAGACACTGAATACCAACTCTACCCCTTTGGGTAGACTCCGGGTACCTTTTGGGGGGGTAAAAGATCCTGATGTTCATAGATGCTATGGTGCCAACCTCTAACCTTGATTAGAGTAGAACCATTCTAAAAAACCTCAAAAATCACATTCTCCAATCAGATGCCCTCTCCAACGTCTGAGAATTGCAGCTCTCAGAATTCCTAATCATTGGTCATGACAACTGAAATTTATTTATTTATTAGATTTATATCCTGTCTTTTGTATAAAGGCAGGTTAAATAGTGCTCCCATTCCTATTTTTCCCAACAACAATCCTGTGAGGAAGATTGAGGGAGGGAGAGTAACTTGTAGTTCTGTCACATCTAGAGGGAGCAACAGGATCCTGTAGCAAACAAAATGTAAGTCACATGGATACAATTACATCAATTAACCAGCTATTATATCTCTGATTTAAGCAGTTGCTTCTCAATATTCATGCCTCCCTACAGTTTCTTGATATGTAGAGATCAATTGATCTTTATAAAATGAAACTGTACAGAAACATATAAGCATAGTATTTGTTCAGAGCATTTGTTCTTGTGGAGGAAGCCTTAGTTACCCAGAAAGTGCTCAAGCATTGCTGAATTAGACTTGGTAAACTTGTAACATGCCTCCCACTCTTTTTCTTTTCTTCTCAGTTTTACAGAGAATTGTCACCAATATCCTGTTGACAGTCTGCTGATACCACAAGAAATGCCAGCAGGGCATTTTCATGTTTCACTTTCAACCTGGTATCTCTGTATATGTACAAAGTTTTTTCTTTTCTTTTTCTTCCCCATCCCCCAGTGATGTTGAATAGAAAAGAACCGAAAGCAGGAAGTCCATTTTTGTATTGCCACTCAGGCAATTTATCTGGATAATTCCCTTTAATGTTAAGAGAATTGCCTGCTTATATTCCCTGGACATTAGCTCAAATTAAAAATAAATAAATAATCTCCTAGAAAGTAAATAAGTAGTGAGGATATAACTGAGTGGTCCCAGGGGGCTCATTTCATAGGTATTAGGTATGAAATTGGATGCATGCATGTCTTCTCCTGTTTCAGTTTCTGCACAGAACAGTCAATTAAGTGGGGGTGGTTGGGTTGTTGTTGTTAGTTGCCGTTGAGTTGTTTACGACTCATGGCAACCCTGATATTTTTGTGCGAGCTTATCATGTCATCCCTGTTTATGTATAGTTATGACAGCTATTCAAACCAGCAATTGGATCTATAGAAAGGTGGCCTTCCGTGTAATCCACAAAGATGTGTTTGGATATTACAACATCTTTTCCTTTTTCTTTTAATAGTAACATAAATTCAAACATTGGGTTCTTGTTCTTATTGGCCTGGATATAAGAATTATGGTTTTTTTTATTGGGAGGGGTTGCCTTGGCATTTGAGAACTGCACTTTTGTGGCTAGCATTTGCATCTGTTTCTGTTTCCACACTCTGCCCTCAATAATAAAGATCAAATTCACAACAAAGAAAAGAAATAGTTGTTAGACATTCGTAAGATTTGGTGCTATCATCAATAACCACAATAAAAGCCCCACTTTACCTTTCTAATATAACATGTAAGCCCAAATGACATCCTAATCTGTATTTCTGTAAAAATTATGAAAGTAGCCCATAACTGGCTGACGCCCCCATGATCCTGAGACGTTTCACTGCATTGTAAATCCTCTTTGTTTATATAACACTGGTATTATTTTATCCTTGACATATTTTGTCCTTTTTATTACATTACTTTTATTGACCTTGATGGGCCTACTCCATCAGTTTCAGAAAGATTCTGTTTTTCTGTTCATTTCAGCGGGCCCAGATTTTAACCAAAAGATGCTCTTCTGAGAAACAACTACTCAGAATGAAATATAGTGTCACTTTCTAGCCTCTAAAGACAAGTGAGCGTTTAGAAAATAATTGCTCATAGTGGGACCTCATTTTTTACTGCCTTTGAATAAACTGTTTTGCTGTAGATGGTAGAATTGGGAAAAAGTATGAAGAACTGCAACATGCTGAAAATAGTGGGCAAATGCTACTTTTTAAAGAAAGTACAGGTGAAATCTAAAATTTGGCTATCTGCTAGCAAAGAATAATGTCAGGATTTAGAACTTGTCTCACAAGTTGGCTTGGCCTCAGCTCTTATGTGCTTCAGAAAATTTCCTTCCTTCCTTCCTTCCTTCCTTCCTTCCTTCCTTCCTTCCTTCCTTCCTTCCTTCCTTCCTTCCTTCCTTCCTTCCTTCCTTCCTCAAAGGAAAGTACTTAAACTAAGAGTGCTAGACATTATAAAAATATAGATTGAGATGTGAGCTGAAGGTTGAACATTAAAGCCAGGTATTTACACAGAATTCCCAATCTGCTAATTTTTCATTGGTGTGAAAGACTCCCTTCTCATTTTTTAAATTCATTCATTCCCTGATATTTGCAACTGTATATTATTTTTAAATCCAAGCATTGGTTATACTTCTAAAGTAGTTTAATTTAAAGCAACTTAATTCTTAATTTCCTTTTGTAACACACCAATCATGTATCCATTCAGCTTGTGGCATTGTGATGATGATGATGATGATGATGATGATGATGATGATGATGATGACGACGACAACTGTTTTCCTTTTTTGCCAACAAGTTTCCAAAATATGTAACAAAGGTATTATATTAAATTAAATTAAATTAAATTAAATAACTACACCTTCAGTACTAAACCCAAGAATCAAAACCATCAATTAATTAAATCAAACCAAGCAGGGTCTAAGAGGGATTTATTTGGTGTGGGTTAAATTATAAAATGAAAATATTCCTTCTATTAATGATTGAGAAATCATAGATTTTTTTTTTACACTCACTCCAGTTCTTTCCTAACTCATGTATTAATGGTAATGGCATTAATTCAACACCTTCAAGGTAATGTCTGCAGTTTTGGACTCAATAAATTGAAAATTCTACAGTATTGGTTAAGAGGTAGCCAACAACTTCTCCTTAGCCATTTTATTTATTTATTTATTTATTTATTTATTTATTTATTTATTTATTTATTAAATTTATATCACCCCCCTCTCCCCCAGTGAGGGACTCTGAGTGGTTTACAATAAAATGACACTAAAAACATAACCACCTAAATTACCATTAAAATGTAAATAAAATACATGTAAAATCCAAGTGGAGATGGAATACAATAACTAAGAGGTGCTATGGCGCCAGCCATCCCCAGGTGGAGCTATTTTAGATGGTATAAAAGATATTTTACTGAGGGATAAGATTAATTTTCATGTGTTTGGCCAGGATATAAAGGCCACAAATTAACCTAAAAAGCTTTGCTGCAATTTTTACCAAATGTATTGCAAGTCTAAAAATATGCTTTTTTTCTTCTTTCCAACCCAATGGAACATTGGAAAGGTATTATGCAAAGGGGGTTGAGGTTCTGCCTTTAGCAGGCAAATTCTCTAAAAACTGAACAAAATGGGACCAGATTTGGTATGAAAAAGATTATTCTTGAAAATGAGCTGGATGAGCTGCCAGGAGCTGCAGAAGAAAATATTCCAGAAAAAATTTCCCCTATGAATCGCTGGGCAACAGCTCAAAATGCTGCTTTTACACCCCATTCCTCCAGCTCACATGACCCAGAGTAGAGCATATGCAGCTCAGCCTGTGCTTCCTAGGACAGCCATGTACACAGATACAACACTGCAGAAACAGTTGCATTTGCACACATACAGGTTATGTTGTTACACAGAAGGATATTCAGAGGACTCCACCCCAACTGAATGGTGAAAAGAAATTATGCAAATAATAAAATCAAGTTAGGATTCTATCTCTCTGTCAGCATTCTGTTCATTTTTCTCTCTGTGAAAAAAGAATACAGTGAAACCAAATTTGATGCGGTGACAGAAGTGAGAAAACAAAAATCCAAGTTAGAAAATGGACTGATCTAGCAAGGAGCTGCGGAGAAGAAGAATCCCCCAGTGCATCTCTATGGGGGAGAAAGTTGGACAGTAGCACAGAATGATGCTGGCTGCTTCATTCTTAAATTCACTCTCATTCCCGATCATGTGACCCAGGACAGGTGCTCCTGAGATGTTAGAAAGAGTTCTAGAATATATGTTCTACATGCTTTCCCTGACTTGTTGCTGCTAACATTACCAGTGAAAGTTGAATAATGTGCACTTTACCAGATTTGGCTTCAGTCATTTTCCATCATTGCAACACTTGTCAACCTTCCAGTTTCATTGCCAAAATCTTACCAATAAACCAAGTGGGTTTACAGGTTAACAAGATGCTCAGGAGGGATTTAATCTACAACTCCATCCATTTCTGAATTCCGTGTGTCTCCAAGAGCCTCCACTGACTCATCCCCCATATTTTTTTAATGTATTAATCTTTATTAAATAAGATAATAATGTGTCGAGGAATTTATTGTACACACCAAACAATTAGATAACCTAGCTGTTGAACTACCAAAATCGATATAACCACAATTACAACATAATATCATTCTAGTTGAGATTTACATTTCCCAAAGATTCTTATATACTTCCAGTTTTAACATTTATATTTGTGATAAGTAATATATTATATAGATCCCCTCCACATCTCCTTCAAATGGTTCTTAATGTTACCATCAGTTTTTATTGTAATTTATATGTTAATTATTCAAGAAGAATTATTGATCATATCTTTGCAGGTCACATATCTAAAGAAATATCCTTCAATCTCTCTTGTTCTTGCTGCCGAAAGTGTGTTACGACAATTTTATGATTCAATGACATATTTGAGAAAAGAAATAGTTTACAAATAGTCTGTTTCCTAACTATAGAATATTTGGTAACTGTGTATTACAGCTCCAATATGGACCCCAAAAATAATGGCCACACGTGCTTTAGAGAAAGGGATTGGATTTTATTGAGAAGCAACACTATAAAAACATGTAAATGGGAAATGGCAATGAGAAGAAAGTAGAACCATCAGAAAGAGCATTTGGCAGGGAAACAGCATTGAACAAGTTATATACACTGCTGTCTCGAGGGAAGAGGCTGAGTCTAATAAAGAAAAAAGAGATGTGTGTAGATAGATGCTGTATACCTGAGAATAGATAGATGGGAGATGAAGAGAAAGGCAAAAGATAAAGTAGCTACTACTAGTTAGTTGTTTGTTTTCTATTTGTATCCATCAGGTATCCTCATTGTAGGGTATTAATGAGGGCAAAAGTTCCGTGCCTTATAATGCAAACAGAGGTTGCTATTCCCCATCCTCCCATACAATGCTGTTTATATAAGAAAGTTTTTTTGATATGGCCTGCATGTTTGAAAAAATAAATGAGTTTTGCCAATCTTTCAGCTATGATGGTAAGATCCAGCATGATAAAATAGAAAACAAATATTCAAATTTTGACAATAACATTTTTGCTATTCCATCTGCAAGTATACGCTGAAACATAGTTCTTTTTTTTTTCAAATCGTGCTTGATTTTCAATCATAAACCTTTTAAGTTTTTTAGTGATTTGTATCCCCCCATATCTGTTTATTCATAACTGGAATATTGGATAAGTTTTTAATTTGTTTTGTTTCTTTGGAGGAAGATGAAAGCAATCACATCTGACTTTCCATAATTAATTGGAGAGCAGAAACCCTTCTGAAGGTTTCCAACTCAGGCTGTATTATAGTTTCTACTGGGTTTGATAAGAAAAGTACAAAATTATCTGCATAAGCATCCAGTAGATAGTCTTTTCTCACACATTTACTTTCTTCTTTGCTGATTGCCTCCAAGATTTAGGACTATTACTAATAACATTGTGATAAAAAGGAGCGGGAGAGCCTTGTCGTATCTCTGAAAGTATGTCAAATGTATTTGGATTTACAGTACTAATTCAGATAAAGGCTTCAATTTTTTTTATTAAGGATAATATATACGTCCAATTCAAACTGTAAAAAGCTTATAAATATCTAGAAACCAATTGAATAAAGACTGTCCTAAACTTTGCAATAACGTATTAAGTAATCTGCAAATTGGATCTTGTACATGCCAACCAGGTTGATCTTAAAGTACATATTTTTGAGTGTCTGTTTTAATCTGTTGTATAAAATAGAAACAAAAATTGTATACTTTAGGTTTAACTGGTCTGAAAGATTCCAGATACCTGAGATCTTCATGACTTTAGACCGTGGAACTATTATAGATGATTTCCATATTTTAGGTACTCTTTCACCTTTTGTAACAGTTCATTTAAAATAATGAAATATAAAACTTAGAGCAGCACCACCACCAACAAAAATTATTATACCATGAAGAAATAAAAGCTAAATATTATAGTGATTAAAATAAACTAAATACATAAACCCCCTAAAAATGAATTAGCATAAAAAAGATCCATAATTATTATATAATGATAAAAATTAATTCAGTTATTAAGATTATGATTAAATCTATGCCATATAAGATATATTGCGCCATCTTCTCATGTTTAGAACACTGAGACTTATTAAAAATTGATAACATCATCTGTGATTGTAATAGGGCCCATTGAAGGATCCATAACTCAATCCACCATAGCAGAAGATACCAAAGCAAAAAACAGAACCCTGAAAGAATTTTGAAGTGCATGTGAAAAAATAATATATTTTTGATTATTTTTCTATTTACTATTCACACTCTGTTTTGTTTAATACATGCAGCTTGCATCACATCTTTTGATACTTCCCAACTTTCCAAGTTTCCCGGAATATGATATGTGGTTATCAGGATCGTCTATTAAATAATTATTCAGTGGTGGCTTAAGTATTTTGAAACATGTCTGATTTGAAGGTGATAGACAGTTTAATCTCTACTAATGGATGGAAATTAGTTTTCACGATAGAGGTAGATAAACTAATGGAAAGTAGGGCATGATTCATAATTTTGATTAAACCAACTAAATGTTGTATAACATTATGAACAAGTGTTACTGATATCAAAATATAATCAAGTCAAGTGAAGCTATTACTTATTTCGGGGGAAAAGTGAAACTGTTGCCATCCATATAAAGATATTAAACTATCAATGTTTTGCTTGTTTTTAATAGAAATTCTATTCTGTTTAAAATCAGGGTTAACTCCAGTACATATCTGCTCCAACTATTACAGATCCTAAGAAAACATACTAAGTTTTCAAATATTTTAAATGCCACCAATGTGCAGCTCAATGTCTTCTGTTAAATCTATAATAAAGAATATATTTCCCTGTTTAATTTTTTAAAATTTATTTCTTGATGTGTAAAATAATATACTTTTTTAGGATTGTAGTTATCTCTTTGGCTTGTGAATATATATACACCTTTAAAACATTGGCAGCTATTCACTAATTTTATGTATCTGTTGCAGGAAGATTATACCAGATTTTATACCTTTTAAAAAACAACATTAGAAGGACCAGCTATCCTGGTCCTTCTAATGTTGTTCCCAAACCTCTTACATTAAGAGAACCTTATTCATTTCAGCTATCTTTAAAGTATTGTACATCACTACTAATTCCCATATTGTTTCCCTGCACCTTTTGAATTTATTTTATTTAATTTACCAATGTGAATTTTAAATATCACATTCCTTTGATCCACTCCAACGACCTCCCCACTCCTTTGCCTTCTGTAGAAGCATTACAGGGAGAGGCAGAAACCACTCCGGATATTGGCAGGATCCACTCCTTTTCTCAAAATGATGAAAGCAGCATCAGGTCATCACACCACAAGTTCCTCCTTTTTCATAAATATGCATAATGTCACAATGCTGATACCAAATGGGCTTACATCTCATTTGCCCCTCCTGCAGACCCTGTTGAACCACCAGTTCTGTTCAGTATCTCTAAGAACCCTGGAAAGCCAAATGCTCCTAAAATTTTTAAATAAGTTGTTATGCATGTTAAAATGTGGAAATAATAATTCTGGTATGAAAAACAGAGCATTACATCTTCCCCAACAAGGACATAACCTATCTTTAACATTAGCTCTATTTTAATGGCCATATTTTAGCTCAGTCCTTTCTGCCACATTGTAGCAGAACAAAGTGTTCAAGGAAGAGGGAGCCTAGTGTCAGGATATAGAGCGAAGAACCACGCTGAGATCCGAAGCTTTAGCTCTCGTGTTTATTGTTCTGCTCTACAGTACAGAATCCTGCCAAACTGAGAAAGCACCAGCAATTCCTACCAGAAAAGCCCAAAAAGCTCTTCTGGATTTCTTGATAGAGAAGAGACTGTGAAGAGACTGTGCACGCACTTTTCCCCTGGAGAGGGCATCCCTCTCCATCAGCAATGTCCATAACACCTAGCTATAATTTGATTTTTTTTTCTTTGTATGCTTTTTTTGCCTTCTAGTGTCTGCCTTTTTAAAAGTTGTATTAGCCTGATCTTCACTCTCCAGCCCTGCATCTACAGACAGTGGCAAGTCCAAGATGCATTTTTAAAAGATGATTGTTGGATCTCATTTGATGGAAGCTATGTAAACTTGGTTGTTGCTGTTGTTGGGAATCCCCACTGGTGGCTGATAACAGCCAGGCACAGAATTATTATGGAATCTTATAATTCCATTCTTTTTCTCAGGAGCCACATCCTGAAGAATCATTATCTTACATATCTGTTTGTACTGATAATTCATCACCTCTCCTTGGTGGTTAATTTGACAAATGTTGTGTTAATATCCAGAGTGAGGGGAGAAATGCTACAGCATCCATTTGGGTCTCTATATCCTCTTTCAATGTGTTTGTAAAGTCCACTTCTTGATACCATTTCTTTTTCCCAGTTAACAAAGATTTGACATTGATTTTCACCTTGCTGTTCCACGAATCCTCTCCTTTTTAAATTAAAACATTTAAATCTGTTCTTATATTGTGTCTCTAATAACTGTGTTTTCCATCTGTGAGTCCATAGCTTTAACTTCCAATGTTTGTGCTCCATCTAATGCCTGAGAGGTTATATGTGCAATTTCCTGTAATGTTTCACTGATCAAAGTGATTTTTCTTCTAATGGTTTAACAGATTGATCCCATTTCTGCAGTAATTGTGTTTGAAAGGTGGTCCATTTCATTGTAAGTTCATCTTTCCAGTCTCATTGTTTCCATCTGGGTATCCTTTTTCAATGATCAAATGGCTGTTTTAGCTCCATGATTTATATTGGAGTTTATATTTACCAAGGCTCCTTTCATTAAATATTTGAAATATAAGAATAAATCATTTTATTTTTTGTTAATAGTAATAATAATAGTAATAATAAGGAAGTTATTTCCAAATCTTTCAATTAGATCCATAACTTTTCCTGTTTATCTACTTGGAGCTTAATCTTGAAACTGGAATCTTGGAGTTTAATACTTTTACATACAGTATATCTTGGCAGTTCCAAAGAAAGAACATCACCTGAGTCATTTTTCATATTGCCTGTAAAATCTCCCAAAGCTAATGGGAACTTAAATTTTAATATATCCTCTGTAATGAGCTGAGACCTTGTTGCTTTAGAGTGTGAGGAACAGTTGATACCAGTATCTTGTTCTTATACCAGACCAGATCCTGGGGTATATCAAAATAAATAATCTCAGTATGAACATTAAACTCCTACAACTAAGTAAGCTAAAGATAAAATAGGCTGAGATAGCAGTGTGCCTAGAATCATGGCCAAAAACAGATTCATGCCCAAATCTCCTAAATCCTAGCCTGAAATGTTAAATACTATAAATACTAGCTTTTTAAGATCACAGCCATATATTCTTTTAACCTTGTGATCATCTTCTCTGGCAAATCTTAGCCTTTTCCTACGATCTTAGCCTTTTTCAATTCTGTACTTGCCTAGTGCTGCTATTATTACTATGGTTGATCACACAGTCAGCCAGATGTTTAGACTGGATTTGGCATTTTTGTCCACTTATTGAGTCCTTCCCAAGGACCTGGGGTAGGCAAATGTTGTTGTTTAATAATATTAAAGGTATCATCGCAGTATGTAAGCTGTTCCAAGGAAAGCTGCCTTTTGCAATTGACTGATGGTGATTTTGTCAATGCCGCTGGTGTTCAAGTTGTGCTCCAGATGTTTTGGAATTGCACCCAAGGCACCTATTACTACTGGTACTATCTTTGCTTTCTTTTGCCAGTCATTCTACTTCTATTTGCAGTTCTTTATATTCTGTGATTTTCTCCCGTTCTTTCTCTTCTATTCTGCTGTCTCCAGGTTTGCAATGTCCACTATTCAGACATTGTTGTCTTTCTTATCAACAATTGTTAAGTCTGGGGTGTTGTGTGGCAGATGATGATGATGGTGATGATGATGACAATGATGATGATGATGATTATCCCACCTTTTATGTATTTTGGCCAACTCAGGGTTGCAAACATACCTAATACTCCTGCCTTCCATTTTACCCAAAAACAAAATATGAGACACTGAACTCACCATGAGCATCTTATGTCAACATCAAAAATAAACAGAAGTGTAGTATATGTGTATAAGTGTCACAAATTGGGACTTTAAGGGGTTAGCTGTTAAACAGTGGCCCTTCGTCTAATTCCTCTGCAAGAGTGATCTCTCCCTTTCCTTGCTGCACTGGAGAAGGGGAAGAGAATGGATAGGGAATATCAGGAAGATGAAATGACTGACCTGACTCCCTTTTGGCTTTGCTCCTCCCACTTGCCTTAGATGTCTCCACAACTTGCACATGGCTTTTCCTCAGCAGATTACCCTGAAGGACTGCAATTTGTGACAGAGAATGGTTGTCTACCCTGTTTTAATATATTAACTGGCAATTCCCACTGTAAGATTTGCTTCCAGAATCATTCATTCACCACACCTCTCATAGATGTGTTGTGCACAATTCCTTGATTTCTCAGTGACTTAATTCTTTTACTAATTTGTAGGGTGATGGGCTGTGATCTTGTTTTCTATTCATGCAAACAAAGAAAACATAAAGGCCCCGTTGAAAGTTTGCAGTGCTTTGACAGGCAGCCTTCTGTAATGGTATGTGGGAATGACTTTGGGAGACAGGAGGAAGAGCTGCAGCCTAGACAACCATCATGCAAAAGGTTTCTCAGCCCATAGTAGAAAGGGGACATGGGAAACATTTCAGAAGGGACCCTCCCTAGTTTTCCAGAGAGTAAAAGGAAAGGAGGGGAGAAATGCTTTCAGACTTGCAAGATTCTGTTAATGTAACCTTACAATGAAAATAGAGCTAGCGTTCATTGTTGAGCTTTTCGTCTGGTCTACCTTGAAGAGCTGACACCTTCTTATTGGCTTCTATCCAATATTTTGCAAAAATAAGATTAAATCACTTCTAGGTGATAAGTAAGTAAGAAGTATGTGGGGGTTAAAATAGTGAAATTGAGAATAAGTTTAGGGGAAGGCTAATGTAATTTTAAAAATTCTAAATAGTTACATTATTCAAGTACTTGTAATGTTCTAATCCTTTAAAGTCTCAAAATACTGTTCATTGGCAATTTGAAATGTTAACCATAATCATATATGGAGTGTGAGTTGAAGGCCTATTATAATCACATCCAATGATTTTAATGTGTTTTGAAACAGACCAGTGCAGTCCTATGACAATGATATACAATAGGAAAATGCAAACAATAAAAAGGTTAATACAAATACATTAGAATTGTCTTTGTACCTACTGATCTGAAGTGATTTTTATGGGGTTGTTGGCAACCAGATTAGGGGCATATATTTAGCAGAAGGCTTGGAGGAGTTTCACAATTGGTAATTTTGTCGTGTACTTTGTTGCATTAGTAAATTAAATGGAACTGCTCTTTGTTCTAAGAAAGAAGAAATTCTTTTCAAATGAGTTTATTTTTAGGAGACACAGAGTGCCAACCCAACATCATGATATATTGACTCTTCCAGAGCAGGTCTTATTAGGCCTTAGGCAACTCTTTAAGTTTATTCTTCAAAACTAAAATAATCAATTGAACCATACCTCATAAAATGTGTTCTGTTGCTCCCTTAGGCACTATGAAAGCTTTTGCTTATTAACACTTGCTTCCAACTAGGTACATTTAAATTTTAAAATCCTGTATTGAAAACATATTCTGCAATTTTACAACTTTGCAATCTTTCATAAAAATGAGGGTATGAGTTTGATATGCCTGAAATGATGTTTGAACCATTGGGAAGACCAAACAACCATCCTGTGTTTATAAAATTCTCAATGTTTCAGCTCTGCTTAACAAACAAGAGTTAATATTTTGCATGAATTCTGTGTTACAGCACAGTCTGTTACAATTCAATCTTTTCAAAGGTAAGCACCATTAAGTTTATTGACCCTTATTTCCATGTTTAAACTAGTGCAGTTACACTGTGTCTAGAGTGAGATTTGCTGGTGAAACAACCGCCATATTTCAATAGAAGAGAATATATGTAGCTCAGAGTTGAACTGTGGACTCCTTGGTGATCTTTGAGCTCAGTTGTTTGCTTCCGGATGCTTGCTTGCTTATTTATTTATTTTATTTTATTAGTTAGTTTTTATCCCGCCTTTAATTGGGATGCGGTGGCGCTGTGGGTTAAACCGCTGAGCTGCCGATCGGAAGGTCGGCGGTTCGAAACCGCGCGGCGGGGTGAGCTCCCGTTGCTCGTCCCAGCTTCTGCACACCAAGCAGTTCGAAAACATGCAAATGTGAGTAGATTAATTGGTACCGCTTCGGCGGGAAGGTAACGGCGTTCCGTGAGTCATGCTGGCCACATGACCCGGAAGTGTCCTATGGACAACGCCGGCTCCAAGGCTTTGAAACGGAGATGAGCACCGCCCCCTAGAGTCGGACTCGACTGGACTTTACGTCAAGGGAAACCTTTACCTTTACCTTTATCCCGCCTTTATTATTTTTATAAATAACTCAAGGCGGTGAACATACTTAATACTCCTTCCTCCTCCTATTTTCCCCACAACAACAACCCTGTGAGGTGAGTTGGGCTGAGAGAGAATGACTCGCCCAGGGTCACCCAGCCAGCTTTCATGCCTAAGGGGGACTAGAACTCACAGACTCCTGGTTTCAAGCCCAGCACAGTAACCACTAGACCAAAGTGGCTCATGATGATGATGATGATGTTACCTAGTTGGGTAATGAAATGTCTGCAAGCAAACAACCAAGCTCAGAGAATACCAAGGACTCCACAACCATCATACTTATTGCACCATGGAAAGGATAGGAAATGGATGGCTTTGTTGAAGGGAGTTCAGTGAAAATTCCAGTAAATCTCTGGATGCATTAGAGAGCAAAAAGAGGGTTGCCAACACAGATGCCTTTGCATACTTGCTCATTCCTGACACCCTTTTATTTTCTTTTAGAAATGCTATTGTTCCTGCTTGTACCCTTACCTTAGTTTTAATTTCATCAGGAACATTTTTAAAGTAGCTGCACCTTTGCAATTTCTCCTTGACCAAGTTTGACCTTTGGTTGGGTGAGCGTCACTTCTAAAGCAATAATATTACACAGAGCTCAGCAAAGACTTTACAGTTTGTGTTGCCCAGTTATTAAACACCTAATTTTCAGTTTGTTGGCTTTTTGAAACAAGAGTAACTCCAAGGTAGATTGGTGCACCCTGATTATAAAGATAAGAAAAATAAAGCCAGACAGTTTTTGTTTTTAAATCTGGATTGTGCAATTGATGAAAAGGATTGACAGAAACGACAAGGATTAAGATTGGGATTCTTGATAAGGTTACCTGTGAAATTTCAGATGGCTGAAAAATACTTTAAATAATTTACATTTATTTAATGTAAATTTTGCCGAAAGCAAAAGTATTTTCCCACTCCTCAGTTATGGATGCCAAGCAGATTTCATGTCATTCGTTTTTAAACTCCTATAGTTGACCAACTTTCACTAAACTCAGTATGCTTCAAGAGGTGGCCTAGACTCCTTAAGAAGTCCTTCAGTAACTATTTAGGAACAATAAAAAATAATAAAATGTTCAAATGGAAAAAAATTGAAAAGAACAATAGGATTCACAATTTATATAAAGCTAGAAATCTCAGATATGCAGATGATACCACTTTGATGGCTGAAAGCGAAGAGGAACTGAGGAGCCTTATGATGAAGGTGAAAGAAGAAAGTGCAAAAGCTGGCTTGCAGCTAAACCTCAAAAAAACCAAGATTATGGCAACCAGCTTGATTGATAACTGGCAAATAGAGGGAGAAAATGTAGAAGCAGTGAAAGACTTTGTATTTCTAGGTGCAAAGATTACTGCAGATGCTGACTGCAGTCAGGAAATCAGAAGACGCTTAATCCTTGGGAGAAGAGCAATGACAAATCTCGATAAAATAGTTAAGAGCAGAGACATCACACTGACAACAAAGGTCCGCATAGTTAAAGCAATGGTGTTCCCCGTAGTAACATATGGCTGCGAGAGCTGGACCATAAGGAAGGCTGAGAGAAGGAAGACAGATGCTTTTGAACTGTGGTGTTGGAGGAAAGTTCTGAGAGTGCCTTGGCCTGCAAGAAGATCAAACCAGTCCATCCTCCAGGAAATAAAGTCAGACTGCTCACTTGAGGGAATGATATCAAAGGCAAAACTGAAATACTTTGGCCACGTAATGAGAAGACAGGACGCCCTGGAGAAGATGCTGGAGAGTGGAGGGCAAAAGGAAGAGGGGCCGACCAAGGGCAAGATGGATGGATGATATTCTAGAGGTGACGGACTCGTCCCTGGGGGAGCTGGGGGTGTTGACGACCGACAGGAAGCTCTGGCGTGGGCTGGTCCATGAAGTCACAAAGAGTCGGAAGCGACTAAACGAATAAACAACAACAGAAATCCTAAGAGATGTCAATATATCTTCTTTTGTCTTAGACAAAATTCTAAGACAAAATTCAAGAATCTTCAAAACAAATATGTTTTTAAAAAAAAAGTGGTGGTGGTTTGCCTATACATTCTCTACATATTTCATCTTTTTTATAGAAAGCAAAATATAGATACAGACTAATATATAGTCTTAATATATAGATGTTCAGACTATAATTGTCCTGGAATAATTGTTACTTTTAATTTCAATTTTCTGCAGTATTCTCTGTTTCAAAGATCAAGTTCTTATTTGGCATGGAAATTAGCCTACAATGAGAACATATGCTATCATGCGCCCTAATTCATCTGCACTTGATTAAAGTACTTGAGTAACAGTTGAGCAACATTGATTATCCAAGACACAAGGAAGTATGTGAGGATTTCTGAGGGGTAAAGATAGTTGTTGCTTTATCTGCTACAGATTTCAGACAAGAAAGCCACATTACATCTACTTATTATTGGAGAAGATAGGCAGCTATGATGGGTGCTGCAACAGCAATACCTGGACATAACATTCATTCATTCAACACATTTCTATCCCACTGCAATATAAAATAATTTAAGGTATGATCATTTATAATAAATAAATGTACTGACCAATTAAAATTTGAGCAAAGTGCTTCATCATTATTGGAAGATTATCATGATAAGTAGAGCTGCCCAAAGGCACTTGAGGGACTGAGGCAGCATACAGATTGATAAATAGTTATGCTATTGCATTCAATGAAAAAAAAGAGTCCATTGTGCAGAAACCATGCTCTGTACACTAGGTTAATCATTATGCTTTAGCATAGGGGTCCCCAACCCCCGGGCTGCAGACCAGTACCGGTCCGTGGCCTGTTAGGAACCAGGCCGCACAGCAGGAGGTGAGCGGTGGGCGAGCAAGTGAATTTACAGCCTGAGTGTTTACAGCAGCTCCCCATTGCTCGCATTACCGCCTGAGCTCCGCCTCCTGTCAGAGAAAGCAAGCCCATTGGCTGCTATCTCCAAACGGCGCGAAGAAAAAAGAATACAAGATCGTGAAAAAGAGGAAGTGCTTGAATCATCCCAACCCCCCCCCCCCCCCCCCCGTCCATGGAAAAATTGTCTTCCACGAAACCAGTCCCTGGTGCCAAAAAGGTTGGGAACCGCTGCTTTAGCAGGACACTCATACCTGCTCAGGATTTCTCAACAGTAGCTAATTTGGTCCTCTGCAAAGATTTTAGCCAACTCCCATCTGCCCCCACCAGCATGGACAAAGAGAGAAAAATCCAAAATATATATAGGTGACCAGAGTGCCCGTCCCCAGGATTCCTACTAATGGATAATAATCTAGACTTTTAAGCAATGTAGTGTGCTTGCTCGCTTGCTCTCTCACTCTCACCTAGAGTAAAGGATATGGAATGTCTTTCTATATGTGGCTGAAAAGCAAAAGGTATTGGCTCTTCTGTGGACAAGATTCATAATGTCATAATGCAAATCTGTATGGGATATAGTAGAAAAATACTATACCCAGTGCAAATGAGAAAGTGCTAGATTCTCCAGGCCTCCCAAATAAAGTTTAATTTAACCAGATAATAGATACATAAATATGAATCCAAGTGATGCAGCTGTGCAAACTTTAAAAGAACTCTTCCTACAAAAAGGGTTGTGATCAGATTCAGAGGTGATCAGAAGCATCTTGTTGATTATCATTCACAGCACATGAAAAATGTGTGTAATTGTATTTTTTCTTATATTTATCCTTTCAATGTTTGAAATAATAAATAAAAACTGATTATATAAGATGATGCAATAAAAAATACCATTTGAAAATCTCTTGAATATGTGAAGTGACATAATGTGAAGGGGCAGAACTATAAAAAACCTGTGGAAGAAGATGCACCAGTTTCTATTTTTTCCCACCTAAATGATAGGAGCCTGCAGCTAAAGTAGGGAAGATGCTTAAAAATGGGATTTTAGTTGGGAGAAAAAATAGTGAATGTATCAGTAGGAACTACAACATTAACCATTTCTCATGCCAGAAAAGATTGATGGAAACTGGTTGGAGGTACAATCATTCAAAATGGCCTTAGCAAGAGGCAAGTAGGAAGGGATGTGAATTCTGCCTGTGATTAAATGACAGAAGCAAAACCAGGAAAGATTAGAAATCAAGTGAGAGCCCAGCAAATGACAAATTCACACTGCTGTGGTAGAGTTGATTATGCTCATATAGATGATATATGCATTAAGAAAGAACAAACATTCTGAAATGCATATACCATTTATTAATATATTCTGCGCTGGTCTCCTAGAGTATAAGTGCATCCAGGATTTAATCTGAAAGGAGCTCCAAAACCTTAATTAACTTTATATTGCATTGCCATTGGCTACCAATATTGTTAATTAATACATTCCTGTTACTTGATTAAAAAAAGAAAAGCCAAACTAGGAAAAAGCAATAGTAGGCAACGCACCCCTCTTGGGTATTGAGGTTAAAGAGAACAAAAGGATGAACTATAAGAAATAGGGTTTTGATTGAAGAGTTAAATGTCTTCTGCTGTGAGGATGGGTTGCTAAAAATGCTATTCCCTATTGAAAAATATGGTTTTGTGTTGCAGCTAGGGCCCTGCTAACAGATTTTATGGGGTATGTCCTCTTGATGTCACCTCTCATTCCCAGCCTAATGCACAGGCAGCCTGGAGTTGTCCTTAGTTGTTTCTATGTTAAAGTGGTGTTTTCTCTTTTTACCTCACACAAATTGTATTGTACTACACTCTACGGTGCCTCAGTACTGAGGCAGGGCAGGTATTTTCCCTGTTTAAATCTGTTGCAGGTAAACTTCCTCCTTGTCCAAGCACTGGACGTTGCCTACATGGCCATTCTGACTTGGGCTACAAGAGATACCTGGCTTGGGCAGAGTAGGTCTGTCAACTTTTGTTTTGTTTTGTTAGGCTGATCTCCCAGGAGACTAATAGTCCAATTGGAAAACAAAAACAAAACCTTTTTCTTTTTTTCTGTCTAATTGGTGGGGCTTATTTATTTTTTAAATTTATAAGGATGCCCAAACTCTATAGCAAGTTTGGGTAGAATGCAATAAATGCATTACTCAATTACTTTACAAATGAGACCCCCAAATGTCCAGAAGAAGAAACAGCGAATCTTGTGTATTGTATTATTCTAAAATTATGCAATACACAGGAACCATCACTCAATATACCTCAAGGCCTGGGGGAAGCCACGTTTTCAGGAGTCTTTTCAACAGGATAAGGCTAGGGGCTAGAGGAACCTCAGGGGGAATAGTGTTCCAGAGGGCAAGTGCTGCAACGCTGAAGCCGCACCTCCTGTTGGATGACACTGCATAATGAAGGGGACCTGGAGCATGCCAGTTCTGCCCGATTGTACAAGCTGGGCAGAAACCATGGAAGATATATGGTCCTTTAGATAACTAGGCCCTATGCCATGATGGGATTTATGGGTGATAACCAGAACTTTGAATTGTACCTGAAAGCTACAAGTAATTAGTGCAACTTATGGAGAAAAGGTGTTACATGAGCTTGATGTGGCCAGGGCCACAACTGGGAGGGGTATGTGCCCCGGGCGCCATGCTGGGGGGGCACCAAAATGAGCACTGGGGGGGGCCAAAATGGGCATGGAATCCATGTTTGCCCCGGGTGACACAGACCCTAGTTGCGGGCCTGGATGTGGCATGCCCATAATTGCCTGTGCTACTATATTCTGTGCCAGATGCAGCTCCTGAGTGGGTTTCAAGAGAAACCTCAAGTGCAATAGTCCACACTTACAATGAGTAATATTCTGAAGGGTCCCCCTGGTCCAGGTAGGGGTACTATTTGCACACAGGATGGACTTGTGCGAAGAGCTTCATAGCCACTGCTCTTCAAGTAGGATCAGGATATCCCACAAAAAAAGTAGGATATCCCCCAAAGAATCCCAAAGTGCACACCAGAACTAAAGAGAGGAGTGCAACCCTGCTCAGGACTAAAGATGAAACATTACCAGCCTAGGGGATTCCAAAAACCCACAGCCACTCAGTCTTGTCATGGTTGAGTTTGAGCCTGTCCTTTCCCACCCAGGCCCCCAAAAATCTCCAGATACCTAGACAAGACCTTGACAGCATTGTCTAAGTCATTATAGGGTTGAGATATACACCTGGGTATCATCTGCATATTGATGATACCTGACTCCAAACTGATGGATGGCTTCACTCAGCAACCTCATGTAGAAGTGAAACTGATGGGGTGAGAGTGTTGAGTCCTGAGGTACCTCAAACACTAGGGACCTTGGACTGGATCTCACTCCTCCAGTCAACACCAGCTGGAACCAACCACAGAAAAAGGAGGTGAACCATTGTAACTCTATACCCCACTTCCCTGCAGGCAGGCCAGAAAGATATCATGGTCAGTGATATTAAAAGCAACTGAATAATGAAGGAGAAAGAACCAGGATGGTTGCACTACCCCAGCTCTGCCAGAGGTCATCAACAAGCATGTCCAGGTGTGAACAGATAATCAGTTTCCTCCAGCATCCTCTGCAGCTGCAGCCCAACCACTGTTTTAACAACTTTCTCTTAAAAGAGAAGGTTGGAGATTGGACGAAAATTGCCCAGTACAGTTGGGTCCAGCAAAGGCCTTTTGAGGAAGGAACACACTGTTGCATCCTTCAGGGCAGCAAGGATGGGAGCAAGATAAAACAAGAACCTTCCTGAACCAAGGAAAACAAAAGAGTTCACGATGGGTGGCTATATCGAAGAAAGCTGATAGTAAAAAAGCACAATTGCAAACAATTCCAGTGAGGAAAAAATGGAAGACAATAAAAGTGTTAGCCAGTGTTAGTCTCTATATTTAGGTTATTTATCAGGTCAGAAGGATTATTTTAAATGCTACTACTTTTGCAGCATGGTTATTAATGGGAATTGCTTTTTTTCACATAGTTAATGTGCCTTGCATTAGTTAACTTTCTATATTCCATTACAAGAATGCTGACAACCTGGCTCCACAAAACATGTCTTAAATTATATAAGAACATGCTGTTCACCAAATCAATTTCTATATGGGGAACAAAATATGGCAAGAGTTAGTGGCAAAGATTTACAGAGAACATGTTTTTTTGTGGTTTTTCTTCTTGTGTTGGAAAAGCCATTGTGTTAAGTACCACAAAATATTTTCTGTAGTTATGACCATATGTTGCATAAATATTGCATACATATGGGGAGCTTTGTGTAACAGCTCTTGGAATAAACCATGCAGAATCTGAAATTAATTTAGTAATAGTATTTACAAAGAGAAAATTTATATATGTTGGGCATCCAAGGCAAGTGGATGATGATGAATTAGGAAAAAAATAATAGTTGGCAAGTTTGAAGGGGGTAGAAGAAGAGGAAGACAGCAGGTAATCAATGGAATTTCCTTGGAATTGTTATTTGTCCATGTACTCATTAGGAGCCAACCCCCTTTTACTGATACAGTATAATTTTATTTATTTGCTGCCCATCTCACCAAAGCGAGTCTGGGTGGCAAAGTTTTAAGGTGTAAAAACAAAAATGTAAATAACAGCAAACAACTCACAACACATAATCAAAAGAAAAGAATAAAGATGGCATCTGAGAGTAAAAGCCTCAAGACTAATGAGCCATATGGGCTCATTAATTTCCCAACCCCCATGCCTGGGCGAACAGCCAGATCTTAAGCACTTTCCGAAAGACCAGCAGAATTGGGGTCATGCTAATCTTAAGTAGTAAGCGGCTCCAGAGGATAGGCATCACAACAGAAAAGGCATACTTCCTGACTTCTGCAAGATGACATTCTTTAAGCAACAGGACCTAAAGCTTGCACTTCCTGCCAAGCCTAAGAAGATGGGTAGAGACAATTGAAGAGAGGTGATTCTTCGAGTACCCTGGCTCCATGCCATGAAGGGATTTATAGGTGAAAACCAAGACCTTCAATTGAACCCCAAAGTCTACTGGAGGTCAGTGCAGTTCACAAAGCATGGGCAAATTGAGAAACACCCATAATTACCTGCGCTGTTAATCCTAGACCAGTTGCAGTTTTCAGATGTTCTTCAGGGCAGTCTGAATATATGTCTGTATAGCACATTGCAGTAATCCATTCAGGAGATTACCAAAACATGAGCAACTATGCACAATGCCTACCAGTCCAAGAAAGGGTACAATTAATGCATAACACCAAGCTGTGCAAAAGCCCTCTTTCCATGGCTACCAACCTGCTCCTCAAACAGGAGTCATGAGTCCAAGAGGACCCCCATATTGTGCACTGCTTCTGTCTGGGGTGGTGCAACCCATCCAGAACTAAAGATGGACTATCACCAGATCCAGGGGACAATGTTCCATAAAAAGGGAAGACTGGAGACAGGACAAAACTTGTCCAAAATGGAGGGATCTACTGATGGCTTCTTGAGGCAGCAGGGATGAGAGCAAGATGAATGGAGCAAGATGGAACCTTAACTGATGGTAGGACCACCACCCCCTCTCTCAAAGATGCATTTATCACCAGAACCCAACCACACATCACTTCCTGGGAGGCCTTTCTCAACTAGGAAGATCTGGATATACCACACAGGTGGCCGAGCTCACAGCTCCAAGAAACAGCTGACCATAAAGGTCACCTCTTTCAGTTACCTGCATCAAAGCCAGAATCCAACTTGGAGCAAACCGAAGTGACTTTGTCTGACAGATGCTTAGCAGATCCCTCCCAATGATTCTGTAAAGGTGACTCAAGCTCCCTTCTCCCCAGGAGGAACCAGGTCACTTGGAGCAGGGCCACCAGATGCAATAAAGGCAGAAATTTACTGATGCTTTACCATCCTTACTGCAATTAGGTAGACTTTAACAGCAACTCTAGCACATGCTTAGTTGGGCTTACTCTTCATAGTGCTCTAGCAGCATTCTAGGCATCTCATCTCCCATTTCATCTCCCTCAGCTCCTCTGTAAACTAAGGAGAACCTGGGACTGAAAAAGTATTTTGCCTGATGGCAGCTAATTATTTTCTGGAAATTTTCTGGAAATGCTGGCTTTTTTTTTTAACCAGCATTATTTGCTCTTCTCTAGTATTTTTCACATTAGGAGATCAATTAGATTGTGGATATATGAGAAATGTATTCTTTAACTGGTTTTAAATATCACCTTTATTAAAATATTTACAAATCAACCAGGTGCAAATTTTATATTAGATGTACTTTATGTAGTAATACATTAATAATGTAATCCTTTCAGGATATATCATCTGCTGACCATTTACTATTTCTTTATACAAAAATGGTCCCCAAATTCTAATTTGTCAGCCTTACAAGCATGTCCAAACAAGAAGCACACTCAGAAGTACAAGCTCTAATTTTATTGTAAGGTTACATTAACAGAATCTTGCAAGTCTGAAAGTACATCTCTCCCTCCTTGTCTTTACAGTCTAAGAAACTAGGGAGGGTACCTTCTGAGATGTTTGCTATGCCCGCATTCCTTCTGCGGTATCAGCTGCCATTTGTCTGGCCATTGTTTAGTCTGTGGCTCTTCCACCTGTCTTCCAAGATCATCTAAATCCTACTGTGTGGTGGTGGGGACTGTCTCAGGCAATGTACCAACCTGGGTTAAAAAAATTAACAGGAAAGTGATCCAGATAAGCAGACATAGGTATTAATTTAGGTTTCTTTTTGGAAATGGGGGGGAGACTAGCAACCTGGGACAAAAAAACAATATTCCCCCTCCCCCAAATTTGTTTTGTTTGTTTGACCTAGCTAGTGGAGAACACCAAGGCAAAAAAATACTGGAATAAGTATTTTCCCATGATACAAGTAGAATTAAATATATTTCTTATAGCTATAAATATTTTGGACATGTTTCAGCAACCACCTCAGTCTATCTTCAGTTCTATTGAGAGTAAGTTCTGAGTAGATTTTACAGGTAGCTACACTGAAGTATATATTGGGAATAAGAAAAGAATCCCCTCCAAATAGTCACCTTTTTAGGTTTTCATCAGGAGAGCTTAAGGATTTTTTTTTCTTTTTTAGCCTAGCATTGTATCTACTGTATATGGTAGGCAAAGGAAATTCTGAAGAAAAATCAATAAAATGAAGATGGCCATGATATTGTCTTGAAAAAGATTGTCTATTGTGGTTGGAATTTATCTGATCTTCAGCTGAGTCGGGATAATTGATTATGTGCCATCAAGTTGGTATTGACTCTTAGCAACCACATAGATAGACCTTCTCTAGGATGATCTGTTCTACCATGATTTGTCCCCAACCTGGTCTTTCAGATCTTCAAACGATACATCACTGCTGTAATTAATCCATCTTGTTGCTAGTCATCCTCTTCTTCTTTTTCCTTCCACCTTTCCCAGTCTTGCAGACTTTTCCAGAGAGCTGGGTCTTCACATTATTTGTCCAAAGTATGATAAATTGAGCCTGGTCATTTGTACCTTGAGTAAGAACTCTGGGTTGACTTCTTTGATGATCCTTTTTTTAGGGGGCTGTCCATGGTATTCTCCAACATCAAAGTTCAAAAGCATCAATACTCTTTCCATCCTGAGTTATAATAATACATCACACTAAAATATAGTTGGCTAGCTTGTAGCTCTGTGTGGTGCAAATTTAGACAGTGTGGTTACTTTCAGTATTTTGTATGTTCCCAGGCAATTGTATTAATTCAGTTAACCATGATTCAGCTAACCAAATGTCAGCATATTGTTTGAATATAGCCTCAGATAGTGGGGAAGTCTGTGCTAGGCAGCCCAATCTAATCGGTGTACAGAGAAGTAAGCCCTTTTGGCTTCTAGTGCTACTGCCAATATATCATATCTGAAATCCCAAATAATTATGACTGCAATATCTAAAATGAACCGGAGGATAAAATATGACAATACAGCCTCTGAGTTCTGTCCCTGGTTTTGCTTTTCTGCTTCACGTGCAAATGAATACATCAATAAATATTGGAAATCCTTTGTCTTGCAAACTAACACTTTCCAAAGTGATTGTTACAGGGCTAGTCCTACCATTAAACAAAGTGAGGTCCCCATTTCAATGGATGGATTCTGGGAAACCAAATGACCACATCCTTCCTGACCTTTCACCCTCAACTTTCTGATTCTCATCACTAAGTCAGCATTGTGTAAACTTCTTTCATTTTCATCAGCATTCAAACTAGTAGTACAAGACTGAGAAACAATAGAAACAACCAGGTCTTGTTCCGAGTACAAAAGAAATTCTGGAAACATAGATATTTTGATTTAAGGATGGAACAATTAAAATTTATGTGTTTATGTATTTGTTTATTTATTTATTAAATTTATATGCCACCCATCTCACTCTAGGCAGCTTACAAATAAAAAAGAGAATAAAAAAATCTTACAAAAAATAAACAAAGTTAAAAAGATGGAGAGCGCATACTCAACCCACCAACCACCCCAAGGGCTGCACACAAGCATCAGATCCCCATGCTAGTTGGCAGAGCCAGCTCTTAATGCTCTTCCAGAAGGCTAGAAGAGTCGGGGGCCACCTCAGGGGGCAAGATGTTCCACAGGGTTGGGGGCATGGCAAAAAAGGCTATCCTTTTGGACTCTGCCAGTAGGAATTCTTTAGCTGACAGAGTTTATAACATGCCTGTCCTGCCAGAGCAGGTGGGATGGGTCAATGTAATTGGGACGAGACACTTCCTCAGGTAACCTGGACCCACGTCATGAAGGGCATATCTGTTTTAAGATAAAATAATTGAATAATATTAAAAGATATTTTAAAATACCTGTTTTAAGTTTGAAATGGTTCACCTATGGTCTGTTCTATGATGCAGCCTGGTAATTCCTGTTGTACTGAACCATTTGTTCTGAAAAAGTACTGAGCAAATATATTCTAAAAGGAGAAATAATAAAAGGTGAAGCACTTTTTAAAGCTCTCTGGGCCACATCGCCCATCCTAAAGGTGAACAAGTTGTGACTTTAGGCTATATGCAGCTTCTTATAAAGCCATAGTTGTGGCCTGCAAAGTCCCTTCAAACTGATTTTTTTTTTCAATTTGAGGAAAGGGACATTAATACAAATATTGGAGTTTAACTTATATAATTTAGTAAAAGTAAATTAAATAGAATTTAACTCAACCTTGACCCATTTTTTTTTCCTATTGTGGCCCTCAGCCTAAAGATTATGTAAGACTTTCTCCTTTGATACAGCAAAAGATGCTGATCCATTGTGGAAACCGAAAGAAGTCACCATCAATGCAAAAGCATTATCTCACCTGTTCCCAGCTCTAAAATTTTAGAGCCAGCCTTCCTCTTGGTGTTAAAGATCAATAAATGAAAGGAAGAACTTGTAGTTTTCTTTTACAATCTGCCTGGCAGTAGGTATGGGGTGGATAACCAGCATGAAACCAGTTCAAAGTAAGTTATGTAAGCCAAGAAGAAATGATTTTCTGGAGTCATGTTATGATATTACTATTTCCTGTGGGTTTTTCAGTGAAGGATCTTCAATTCCCTTCAATCCTTCTTTGTTATATCCAGAGTGAATACAGAAGCAAGATCATGTTACTGGGTCACAGGTTTCAAAGCAAGAGTAACTTTCCAAGGCTTTTATTTTCCTTAACATAATTTCTTGGAATTGTATCTTGGGGTGGGGGGCAGCAGGCACTTCGAATACATTTCAGAAATATCAGATTAATTTTGACAAATTAGTGGCAAAACAACAAAGAGAAAGAACAATTAGATGCTAAAATAAGAGAACTGGAACAAAAGCATAAAACTAACCCCAAAAAACAACTCATGACAGAATTGCAAGAAACTAAAAAACAACTAAATTTATTA
This sequence comes from Candoia aspera, assembly GCF_035149785.1. Classification (NCBI taxonomy): domain Eukaryota; kingdom Metazoa; phylum Chordata; class Lepidosauria; order Squamata; family Candoiidae; genus Candoia; species Candoia aspera. The sequence goes on from NC_086154.1 coordinate 191,138,143, forward strand.
GAAATGGAAGAATTACAGAAAAGATAAAATAAAATGTGTCAAACAGAAGAATTTTGAACATCCAAATAAAGCAGGAATTTTTTTAGCCTACCAACTCAGAAAAAAGAAAGACAGAGAATATCAGCAATAAAGAAAGGGACCAGATTGTTACAGTTAGGATTGGAATCTAACATTGTTTTAGTAATATTGGCAGAAAAGATCCAAGTCAAGAAACAAATAGCAGGTCTTAAAATCTGTGGAGCGTAAAATAAGCTTAGATGTTATGCAGATGATATAGTATTAACTATCACAGAACTACAAAGGGCAATAAGACAGTTGATGAAAACATTCCATAGCTTCAGAGAATTCTCCAAATATAAAATCAATGCTCCCAAACCAGAATTAATTACAAGATACACTGGGTGAAGAAAATCTCTTGTGGGAAGATTCTGGCTGTCAGATAACCCATTCAGTGAAATACCTTGGTTTCCATTTGACAGGTAATAATCAAGAAATATATTAAAATAACTATGCTAAATTATGCCAAGAAATCAAATGAGATCTCAAAAGGTGGAGAAATTTAAAGCCTTCCTGGTTAGGCTCAATTGCGATAATCAAAATGAATGTACTACCCAAGATAAATTACTGTTTCAAATGGTGACAATTTCAATCTCAGAGTCAACTTTACAAGAAGGCAAGAAATTGTCAGCAAATTCATTTGGAGTGGGAAAGACCTAGAGTTAAATTCAAAATTTTACAAGATTCAAAAGACAGGTGGTCTTAGTGTCCCAAAGTTTAAATTGTATCACAGAGCTGTCATGGGGCTAACAGAGTAGATACAATTCCCAAACAGCAGAATGTCAATATTGGAAGGAGCAGGCCTAGCTAATGGACTCCATAGATATTTATGGCACAGAGGCACAAAAGAGGACAAAAACTTAAAAGGACGTATTTTAAGTCTGATAAAACTGTGGAACTCCATAAGGAAAGTGAGAAGCCCAACAACTTCACTGTTAGCTTATCCTTTAAATGCTTTCCATGTTGGAGACAATTATAGTAAAAAAAAATGTAATTACATATGCAGATATAGTCCACCCAGACTCCATGATCTGATTAAAGACATAGCAAGAATTATTCAGTGAATGCACAATTATCAGATTAGAGTTTAGTTCCACAATTTAGTAACTGGTAGTTAACCTGCTAGCCAGAGAAAATGATGGAAAGTTTGTCTAAATAAAAGGACAGAGATTGGATTGTGGTCCCTGGGACCTGACAGCTTTCCTGGTCCCTTCCACAGCCATTGTCTTAACAAGCTGTAGCATTTCTAAAACCATAGGGCATGGAAGGACCTCACTACTTCAACCACCAAGGATCAGGGAAGTAATCAACACTCATGCATACGAATACAATTCCTGTAATCTGTCCCTATACCTTGCTGGACAAAGAGAACATCCTGTTTTCTCTGCACAGATCCATAAATGGCTAGTATTAGATGTATTTCTAAAGGACTTAATATCCTGAGCTTTGGAAATATGTAAAACATTCTAGGTATGATACATCTTGTATGATTTTCATCAAACCCAGAATTTTTCACTAGTCATCTAAAGAATCTTTGTATAAAACGTATTGTTTGAAGATTTAGTTGCTGCATTAATCCACTCCGCTTAACTAACTGAAAGCCAGATTAACCACATTATGCTTAGCATGACATGCAAGCCTAACTGTTATGATCTGTAAATTATGGTTTCTGATCAATAAGCTGGCTCCATGACATTTGTCGAGCATGGTTAAATATTTATCATGGTCCCTGAACACGCAATCAAAGGTATAAACATAATTCACAAACAAACAAGCAAATAACCAACACAATCAATGCATACCTCACAGAATACAATTTCATGTTTGTATGTATAAATACTTTCAGAAACCTAGTGGCCACCAGCGCAGAAACTGCTCAACAAATGTTATATGACTATAGTGACTGTAGTTTGCCAAAAAGTAGATTGCTGCATTTTGAACAGCTGCAGTTTGTGGGTGGGCAGCCCAATGAACATATTGTAGCATTGGCAGTGGTGACTGGTGCTTGTTATCACTGCTTGTCTGGATTACTGTAAGAGAAATTTCTTCCTGGAGCAGAGTTTCTCAAATTTGGCAATTTTAATGGCTGGCTGGGGAATTCTGGGAGTTGAAGTCCACACATCTTAAAACTGTCAAGTTTCAGAAGCACTGCCCTAGAGGGTTGTTGTTGTTGTTGTTTTTAACAATAGGGATCAGACACATTCACTCACTGATGCAAAAGTTATTTATTATGGTATCAGAGGTTGTAGAAGCAAACTTAAAAGGGGCAGGGCTGCAACCCCTCTATGTAGATTTATGCAAATTAGAATATATATGGGTTTGGATGTGGCAGCAAAGGACTTGATTAGATGTAGCAGTATGTTACCTGTTGAGTGAGTGAGGTAGTTAGAGTGGAACTATGAGATAATGAGGGCAGTGTTACAAAGACAATAGTATGTTTTAAGGGAACAAAGAGGTAGTATTTCAGGAAGACAGTTTTTGTAGGGAGTTAATTTTGTAGGGTTAGCTTACATGGGCCTCACTTCCCAGCAGTGTTCTTGTAACTTGGTGCTCTAATCAACATCCTTTGTGTCTAAAAGTTTTATGGCTGAGCTGACAGTTTATTCTCCCTGCCAAAGTAGTTTTGAGGAGGGAGTAAGTTACATGCCTTAACTAATGCCATGCTTTGTAATCCATTACTGCAATGTATTCTGCATTGAGATGTCATTGAAGATCCTCCCAGAAATGGGTTCAAAATACAGCAGCCTGCTCTTTGGTGTACCAGAGTCACCAGAGACATATGCTATTTGCTATCTATTGCAACCATTAGATTTCCTAATGCAAGCCAAAGTGCTGCTTTTAACCTGTAAAGCCCCATATGGATTGGTGCCTAAGTAATTATTGCCTCTGGGTAGAAGCATTCAGTCCACACCATCCAGGATGCACAACCCCTCACAATCTGTTGATGGTTCCCCAGGCCCAAGGTGTAAGGAGGACAGAAACTCAAAGGGCGTGTTTCTTGGTGGTTGTGCCCATATTTTAGAATGGGCTTCCTGTCAAAGTTATGATAGGATCCTTTCTGCTGGCTTTCCAGGAATTATTTAAGACAGAGTTGTTCTGGGGGATATTGGGGAATGACATGGTGATCCCTACGCTCACTGTATTATTATAACTTTATTAGATTTTATCCATTGATATATGACATAAACCACTTGTATTTAGGGCAGTCTGAAAAAAATCAATCAAATAAACAATATTTTTTAAAAGAGAGAGCATGCAATAACATGGTTGGGCTAACTGGCAAGGAAGTATCATGCAACACACTCTCTGACTGCTTGCATTAAATGTCACAATTACTTAAAGAATGTAATTAAATAATTATCAGAGTCCAGGGCCTCCAGCTCTGCTGCACATTTTTTATTTTTCCTTTTGTGGGTAATTGATGGTTTTATTTCTTGCAAAATAAGTGGATATAAAATTCATCAGGCCTCCCTGGCCTATTCACTTAAAAGGGGGCAATGAGAACAGAGCCGGTTTCATGATGGAATGAACAATGCAAGAGGCGTGACTCATTGTTTTGACTTCCCCTGTTCCACAGAGGCAAAGCTGCTGTCAGAGGAAAAAGGGGAGATATCCTCCCTGCAGCAATGTGAGGAGAGTGCCTTGAAACAAGCCAGTGCAAGTGCAAATGCTCAGTATCGTTTCAAGCTCAGAAGATTATCCAGATAACTGGTGGGCTTGAAAAGATTTGGAATAAACTCTCCCAGAAACTTGATATGTGACAGTGAGTTTCAATTGCCTTTCACTATTAAAAAAAATGTTATCTGAACATCTGTTTAGCATTCATATATCCCTGGGAGATTAGAAAATTAGGGAACAACCATACAAGCCTAATTTCCTCTCTAAATGCCTGTGCCAGTTAGACTGAAAATTGTCAGGCAAGATATAGGAGGCCAGTCCTGCTGGGGGGAAAGTACAATTTTAACCAAAAATTAAGAAGCCAAAGGCAAGCTTTGGCCTTAACCTTAATTAAACTTGTTTTTTAGCTGCAATACTGCATTGGGCACACCCAGCTAGCAAAAGGACAGTTTAAAATGTTTGATCATATCCTTTCCAATGTGCAAAACTGTGCTGTAGACAGATTTGAGAGCCGTGCCAAAGACTTAGCCTAAATACCTTGATAGCTGAAGATATGTAATGTCTTCCTATAAACATTGTCAGACCTTTTCTCCTAGTTATAAAGTAAAGACTTTGAATTTAGATATGGCATTCTTAGTCAGCTGGTTCAGGAGAGCAAGACTACAAGCAACTTGGGGCAGTTGATTAATACACAACATTCCCGTATGTATTCTGTGTTCCTGTGAGCATTCTGTGTAACTCTACAACGGTGTTTCTCAACCTTGGAAGCTTTAAAATGTACAGACTTCACCTCCCAGAAATCCACACATCTTAAAGCTGCTAAGGTTGAGAAACACTGCTCTATAACACGTGGCTCTCCAGAGGTTGCTGCTACTGGCCATGCTGTTCAGCACCACCTGAAAAGCCACACATGATGTGACGGTGCTTGCTGTAAATTGTTGAATGACTCTTTGGCCCTCCCACTCTTTGATTCCAGGCAGCTGTAATTTTGAGCAGGAAACTGTGTAGCTGAAGGTATCTAAGAAGCCTTTGCTCACCATGGAGAGTTTTTCCTCCAGCTATTTGAAGTGTTTGTCATCTTCACTTTTTGCTCAGCCCGCTCATTAATCCAATGATGCACAATCTCTGTTAGCATTACTCTTGATTTCATAGATGGTGATATATGAATTATAGCTGTGCAGGTGGCTTGGTTTTCTCCCCAGCTTTGGCAACACTGCCCACAGTGCCCTTCAATTCTTTTCAGACTTCAATCTGGCCTCATCTTTTTAAAGTTATAGCACAAAGTAAGAAAAAGTAAAACTGCACTGGAACTCCATTTAAGTCAGTAATAGAGTAACCAATTACCAGTTATCTCTGCTTGTCATAATGATTTCAGGAGGAATATACCAATAGGAACCTGAATCCTAGCATTCTACTATATTGTATTGAAGTGCCTGGTAAACTATGTCATACAATTTTACCCTTCCCATATTTATTTAGTCATAAGCTCCACTAGATTTTATACGGCTACACTTTGGTGTCCTGGGAAAAGTTCTGGATTCGAAGCTGGGAGACTATGAGTTCTAGTCCTGCTTTAGACATGAGAGCCAGCTGGATGATTTTGGGTCAGTCACTGTCTCTCAGCCCTAGAAAGAAGGCAATGGCATACAATCTAAACCTGCATATAAATGTACACTGGAAGCAGTCATGTACTGAATCAGGCAAGTAACCCTTCTAATTCAGTAATATATATACTGATAGGTAGAAGCTTTCCAAGACAGGAGACTTTCCCTGCCCTGCCTTGGAACACCAGGGATTGAATATGAGATCTCAAATGTTCTATCAGAAATTTGCTACTCTTTCCCTTGAAATCTCCTTCACACTAATAACTCTCAATCCATTGCATCATATTTAAAGAATAAACTGTAGAAATATGAAATATTTTGGTAAAAAGCCATCCATTAAAGTTACTAATTTCAATTATTCTCTGGATTTAATAACATAGTTTTATCAAAGTCCAATATTTTCTGCTTTGGCTAAACTAGCCATTTTTCAACTACATCATCCAGCTGCATACTGTGTATTTTGTTAACAACTTAATTGAATACCAGCTGACTTTTGAAATAATTGTTTCATCCATGTTCATTTCCAGAAAAGAAAGTTATCCTTAGGAATAACACCTAATGGAAGTTTTCTAAAACATTCATTTTTTTACTAGAAATAAAAACATCCAAAAGTAATTAAATAATGATCCCAAGGTGTCCTTTCCTACTTCCTCTTCTTAAAAAAAGAAACTTCAAAAAGCAAATCAATAATATTGTTGCTTTGGAGTTTTTGTTTTGTTTATGCCTTTAAGCCAATTATGACTCCTAGCACCTGGGTGGACAAGTCCATTAAATTTTCTTAACAATATTTTTGGAAGATTTTCAGAAGTGGTTTGCCATTGTCTGCTTCCTAGGACTGAGAGAGAGTGACTGGCCCATGGTCACCCAGTTGGCTTTGTCCCTAAGGCAGGACTAGAACTTATGATCTCCCAGTTTATATTCTGGGGCCTTTAATCACTGCATCAAACTGGCTCTCAAAGACAGAATACAGTTCCAAATTTAATGAGGTAAGAGGTGAGCTTTGAATTTTACTTTAAGAAAGTTCTAACATAAAACTATGATGACACTCTTTTCTGATACACACAAACCCTATCAGGCCTTCCACTGAGGCCATTTCTTGAGCCAGACTGTACCTACCCTCATTAAAGTCTGTGGTTTTCATATTATATGGGGACTGCAGAGACTATTCAACACTAGCTTATGAAATGCCTTTATATCAACAGTTAAATTGTCTACTCAGATTTAGAGCAAAAATTCTAATTCTGAGTTAAGGTTGTGATAAAACACAAATGAATAAAACTATAATTAATTCTCTAAAAATTATAAAGTATATACATTAAAAAAACTAAATCTATAAAATTACAATACATATGCATTTAAAAAGATCCAACTAAGAACATGAGATTTTTTTTATTGCATGTATTTCCATTTTAAAAATTTAATACATGTAGAACACTTCCTTTTTTGCTTCCTTCCCCAGGTACCTGATAGGCTTTTTGGCGGATAATAAGTACCAAATAAAGTGAGGATTTCAAGATCATGTTTTTTGAACAAACCACAGGAGTAACTTGAGTGGCATGGTTCTCCTCTACACCAAATCAACATTATTAATTTCTTCATATGTCTTGCTAAGCCAAAAGCAAACAAATCACAGTATAGCTTAAGATGGTGCATGAATGAGATCAGTGTGTCTAGTAGGTCTCCAACTCAAATCCCACTGGAATTAGTGTTCTGGATAGCAATTTAATTAAAAGGGCAGTTCTTATTTGTAGATAGATGAAATTATGTAAGTGATCTTAAAAGAGTCATTATGTGATTGTAAAGGCTGTTTTTTAAAAAAAATATTTTACAGGTGCTCGTATATTTTGCCTACCATGTCTGTATCTCAGATTCTCAACTAATTAAATTTGTGCACCAGAGACACATTGTTTTGCTCTATTGGTCTAAGTGACACAAGGCTAATGCTACTGCTTCCAGAGAAAACACTGATAACCAGAAGTGACAACCTTCTGCTCTTTCATTACATTATAAGCTCATAGTACTGCAAAAATGAGCTGTATCATTATTACTAAAGCACATGCTGTTGGATTAAGTTTCCAAGGTATCTTCTGATTCTGATGATTCTTAGGTCACTTTTGCTTCCCTTGATCTTTTCCAGTCCCCCCCACAAAAAAAAGAATCATATTTGGGAGAACCCAAATATGTTAAAGCCACTGTTATATCCAAAGAAGCTGGTAAGCACACATGTTTAGTGATTTATTTGCAGTTGTGGATAGTAAGCTAAGCATCTCTCTTTGTTGATTTCCTAGGGACACAATCTCCAGGAAAAAAGAAGCTCTTTCACATCTTCTGAATAAATTGATCACAAGATTTTAAACATATTAAAGATTGTTGCCTTATTTGTCTAGAGACATCTATTGCCTGAATATAAATATGAACCCAATTAAAAATAGAGCATTGAAATACATTGTTAAAAAATCAAAGGCAATACGAATTAGCTCTGGAAAGGAATCTAATTTAGTATCAAATTTAGAGTCTTCTTGAGGGAACTTTACAACTTTATCTCAATAAGAAGACAGATCTCAGGTTGTTTTACTGTGTATCAGTCTTCCTCACTTAATATTTTCTCAAAATATAACTCTCAAAATGTTCAGCCTACATTGTCCCAACACTTCTGAAAGCTGGTGAAGGCAACTACAGATTATTAAGCCATTACTGTCAATGATGAACCAAAAGCTACCACAAGAGTACAAAATAAAGATTTCCAGTTAGCAGGCTATATGAAGGCTTTGGAATTATGACATCTGTAAACTAAGCATTAATATAAAGTTAACAAACAACCAGAAAGTAAAGACTCTTCTGCTTCTTACCTCTAGTCATTTTGCCACTGTGTGTGTGTGGTATGCACAAAAGCCAAACAGTTATCAGAATATTTTTAATAAGACAATTTATTTTAATAAATGAAAAAAGCAACTTGTATTAACCACAAATATCTAATGCAGAACTACTCCCAGAACTGCTGAACATGTAGCTGAAGAGATATAGATAGTGGGAGAGTTTGGAAAAAAAGGTGGAAACAAATTTCATAAAAAGGTAAGGGCAGGGAAAATGCTAAAGTTTTTTCAAATAACTTTCTTTAATGAGATTTGCTTCAGAAAGAAAAACTTTCAAAGGAGAGGAGCAACATGTTTTGGAAGGACAGAAAACTTACTACAAAGGGACACCAGGTGAAAAGAGTTATATTTCTTGCCATCAATTAAAACCTTAATACAACTTGGTAATTTTCTAAACAGCCTGCACTCATATGCTCCCAGAAATGCCTCTTGAATAGTAATGTACTATCATTGCTGGGGGAAAAACAATGGTCACCAACCTTGCCACTGAGAAATAGCTTTTCATGGAGAAAACATGCATTGTTAAAGTCCTGCCAGTTTGAGACAAAGAGGAAATCCATTTATGAAACCATTCCTTTCCCAATATCATTGTGCTAAACTCAATCCAGAAAGAAATGGTATACAGAAGACTCTTCTTTTTTCTTCACTAGTTCCAGACCCTTTTAACATTGCTTTAACCACAGCTAATTAACTCAAACTGCAAGAACAGCAGGGTTTGATCTCAGTTGTAGATGTCACAGCAGCTTTATAGTTTCAATGAAGTGAGAATTGGTGTCTGAATAATTCTGCACATGGAAGTGGTGTCTATTTTTAAAAAGATAATCCTCATGTCCATTATGAGCATGTAATAACTATGCTTTTCTCTGGACTTCTAATCCAGAAAAGTACCAAGACAATACAGCCTGATGTGTAAATAGCATTTTAGATTGCCTTTCTATTTTTATTTTTTATTACTATTTCAGTTGTATATGAAAGTGACTGTTGAATCAATCTTCCAATATACAACTTGTTTTCATTGTGACTTTGGTTGCCAGGATCATATTCAGGTAGGTTCCCCATCTTAAGTGACAATATCAGCAGATGCTACAGATCCCGTTGGAATGGTCCTCCGAAACCACTGTGTCGCCTTTCCCTCACCTTCAGACTCCCTGATGGGTAAATCCTCCTCCAGCTTGCTAGGCCTGGGGAAGGTGAAGCTGTGACGTTTCCAGCCTTCAGGCCTTTCCCCAGCAACATTTTGCCTGCCTTTTATGGTAGACAGTCCATGCTTAGCCTTTTGCAGCATTGATGGCCATTTGGAGTTCTGCTCATCCTGAGCTTGCCATGAGGTGTTTTTCACTGCCACCACTTGGAGGCAGGAGACCTTGGTGGCACACTTCCTTCCAACAGCAAAAATGTAGTGGCTTCTTTGAGGGCTGAGGGAGAGTGCCCATAATGGATTTCAGAAAAGCATTCCTGAGACTTGCTTTGATATTATATAATTCCAAATAGCCTAGTTAGCATTTAGAGAGCTTTTAAAGCCTTTTCAGTAATGAATAAGCACTTACAGGTATTATGTATGCCAGTGACCTAAACACTTGGAAAAGAGACTTTGAAAATATGGATTATGAATGTTCCTTCACTTGTCTGATTAAATCAGGATTTCTCAAAATGATTTTGTTACACCATGCATCTATGCTAGGGGTTTCTCTGAGAACTGTGCTTTTGCTATATTTTGTGATAACAGCTTGTTGTTCTCCTGGATTAGGAAAATTATGGATTAATCCATATTTTCAAAGACAGATCAGGAGAGTAGATTCAAAGCTACCTTGCAGGCAGGATGCTCTGCTGAAAGAGCCTTGAACCTACTCTCCTGATCTGTCGTTCAAGTTAGTGAACTTGTGTCATGCTAACTGCAAATCTGGCAGAGGCCTCAGTTGGTGACAATACAGGATATTATGGGTTCAAATCGTTTGTAGAAACAGACTGGCTATGTATAGACTGTGAAATCTTTAATTGTGCTACTAAGTAACATTATTAATGCAGGACTCTGGGAGAAGTCCAGAACAAGCAAGACAGAATAATATATGATTCTTTCCAACCAATGAACTGTACTTCTTCTGAACTCCTACAATGATTATGTTAGCTAGTAATGAAATGTCTTCAACCCCAAACCAATCTTGGAGAACAGCAACAACAGAGTTCTTTCTTATTCAACTGATAAACATTTTAATATTCAGTGTATTGATCAGTACCATCATCCAAAAGAAAATACATTTGCACAACTTGATTTCCATATGTGTGTGTAGTTGTGTGTGTGTGTGTGTGTGTGTGCATAGAAAAACCTCTCATCAAACAGTTCAGTTTAATCTGTGTCAATTATTTATATAAGGAGCAATTATTTCAGTTCACATTTCCTAAACCTGTGCATGAATTCTACAGTCATTATGTATGAATACTCACATTTCCTAATTTTGTGACACAGGTTAGAACTTTAAAAATAATTTACCAAATCGTGAATATGAAACCGTCACTGGAGTGGTGTTGAATTGCTGGCCAAAATAAGCCTTCTTTGGTCTCTTTTTGCTTCTAACACCTATTCTAAAATAAGCAACTTATTTATGATGTCTACCAAGATGCAAGGATAACTTTGTACTTAGCATTAACTATCTTAGTTTTAATTGCAGTAAGGAATTTCTAAGGTTAAATGCTATGGTTTAAAAATGGAAATTAAGAGTTAAACAGGGAACTCTTTTTGTCATGTGAAAGCAGAGGTGAAAAGATTAGCACCTTTAGTGCTTGCATCTTTCAGTGTGACAAGCAAATGGGCAATTATGAAGAACAAATGCTAAATGTCAAAACTGTTGGTGATCTGAGTGAACTGCAGTCCTCTAACCATGTCCTTGGCTTCAATATTAAAGTGCAAGTGCTAATGTAAGTATTTATTTATCTGTGCAAAGCGACTGCCCTCCCTCAAAGGGAAGGAAAAGTAATTTAGAGATCTAAAATGTTTACAAATTAATAGTTACTTGATGAACTAACTAGCCACAAAAAGGCATTTTAAAAGAGAGGGCTGAAGCGAAGATGCACACACACACACACACACACATATACACACAGATATACAGATACACATGTACCTTTTTGTCACGTTTAAATAAAGGAGCAACAGAATTAGGATTGCAAGCTTCCCCTTTATGAAACGTATTAGAAGTGATTGCCTATAAATATTTGGCTCACTCTTATTTTTCTCTAAAATGTTCTCTGGCTATTTTTTTAAATGAAAGCCACAGTTTCCTTTTTATCATTTGTACAATAAAGGCATTAATATTTTCATTATTTTCCTCACACAGCTGGTAGGAACATTATCAAAGTTTCAAATTAAACATTTTAATAAGAAATATTTTTCCCTGAAAGATTAGCACATTATTTCCCTAAATCTTGTTGGGTTCATTTTTCAGAGTCACTATGATGCATTCTTTCTAAGTTATCCTAGCTTGCAAACTAGAACTAATACTTGTGGCATAAAATCAGGGTGAGAAGGAACCGTATGGGTCACTAAGTCGAATTCCTCTCTCAGCACAGGAATCCCAAGTAAAAATATGCCTGACAAATGTCGGTATAGTCTCTGCTTGAAGGTGACTTTATCTAAGTCTTCTCAGATAAACGCTCTTACCATGAAGACATTTTTCCTAACCTTCATCTGAACTCTTCCTTCCTATATTTTAAGAGCATTATTTCAGTCTATGCAAAATGGGATGACAAAAAGCCACCAGATTCTTCCATGTGACTTTTCTTAGGGTATTTAGAAGATTGCTCTCATATCCCAAGTCAGTCTCCTGTTACGTACACTTACCCAATACACACATATTCTCTGTATAAGATTTAGACCACTTCCTTGCTGTTGAGTTAAAGCCCTCTCTACCCCTCCTTATGCTGGCACAAAACAGCGCTGTCAGAAAAGTATTTATTTGCATCATCAATTCAGACTCTGCCTGTATGGTGCCTGTTATGATTTCCTGCTGAATTGCATTGCCTTTTTTAGGTGTACCAATAACAGGCAAGGTGAACAGAAGACACAATTTCTGCATGTTGCAAAGTTGAACAAGACATCTAATTTCAATGCATACTTATTATTTACTTGCACTTGTTTACAATCTTAAAATAAGAACACAGTGAACTTGGCTTGTGCAACAGTTTGGACAACTTTTCAGTCAAAAGTTCATAACACTCCCTTTAAAACATTAACTTACAGACTAAGAAGAATCTTAGTCAAAACTGCCTGAAAACTGATTGTATCTGAAAAACCGAACCGAATAGATCACTTCAAAGAAACTGCTGAAAAGTTTAGCTGACCGTGCAATAATTGCCCACAGATCCAGAGTACAATACAACAATAATATACATGGGAGAGTTGTCAGGAAGAAATTTTTTCTCTGACCTTATCACAAAAAACATCTTGTAAATATGCAAAAAAAAAAAACCTGAAAGAGTTTGCAAAAAGTGCTTTAGACTGATGAAACAAAAATGGAACTCTTTGGTCACAACTGCTATAAGATACATTTGGAGAAAAAAGAATGAAGCATTTCAAGAAAAGATTGTCTTGCCAAGTGTTAAACACAGGGCTGGCTGTACTATGTTTTGGGGTTGTATGACAGCCAGTGTGCAAGTGAAAGGAAAGATAGATTGAAGCTGAAATGATCTGAAGTATACCTCCAAGTCACACTTGAAGTACCTGCAGGAAAGAAATATACATGTTTTGGAATGGCCTTCACACTTGAATATTATTGAAAATCTGTAGGGAGATCTCAAACACATAGAACATGCAAGAAGATTTAAGGATATTTCTGAGCTAGAAGAGTTCTACAAGGAAGAGTTGGAAAAACTTCCAGAAGCAAAGACAGACTTTCACCTGGCTACCAGAAACATTTAGAAACCTGATATTTCTGTCCAAAGAGGTGTTATAAAATATTGACAGAAAGGATATCCACAATTTTTTGCACCTGCCATATTCACTTTTTCTTTTTCATTTTGAATCTGTATATAAGTGCATATAAGCAGTAAGTATACATTTCAATTGTCAGCAAAACATTGTATTTAACTTAGTGGCAGATGTAAATTGTGTCAGCTTCTGTACACATAGGGATTTATTGAAACATATAGTTGGACATGGGGTGTCTAACTTTTTTATGTCCAACTGTAACAACTGGGGTCAGGGAGATAGAATGGATTTTGATCCATGTCATGTTAATGTCAATGGTAAAGTTTGGGGGTTCTGAAAGGTCTTTAGAATGTCTTTGACTGTGGCAGGTGTATTTTTTAAGTCCCAAGAATTGTTTACCTGCATTTGCCTCATCTTAGCCTTTGAGTTTGATGGGAATGCAAGCAAGAATAAAGTCATGAATCTCTCTTTCTTGCATCCAGAAGGAGAGGGCTGGAGTGACAATTAAAGTGCCTGTCTGTTTTCTATGAGTACAGAGAATGAAATGTAGCCCCAAGGCAGGTTTGAGTCTTGTGGAGTATTGACATTCTGGGAGAGCTGTTCATGTGTATTTCTATTCAAATGCAAGAAGACTATCTGCAAGGTGATAATGATTCTAAAACCTCGGTGTCAGAGATTTTTGCCACTGATTTGGCTGTAATATTTTTTCCTGTGCTTTCTGTTGGCTTTCACTGTTTATGAAAATAGTAATCTACATATTAATATACAACACTGGAATCCATATGTGGTCAAAATCAGAAAATATCAAGATGAATAAAACATACTTTGACAGAGTTTGTGAAAGCAACAATGTCTTTTTCTGTGGCATAAAAATTCATAGTGGGTACTATCTCAGTATTTGTCCAAGAATTTAGATAAAATCTTTAACCCTTATTGTTTCTTCAAATTAAAATGACCCCTTAGAAAAGATTCTCTTTATTGCAGTGCTATCATGCAGTAGATATGCTGCTATTTTTTACTCCTTATTCACGTCATTAAAAAATAGAATTGTTCAATAACGTTATCGTGCTTTTGTCTCTGTTTTTTTGTTTAGAGCTACATCCCCTTCCTTGAGATTAAAATTCTGATTCCATTTTTAACAATGAGAATTTTGGTGCACTGGATGGTTTTTTTTCAGCGATTACAGGAGGGTTGTAATCATTAAGACTTAGAGTCAGTTTAATTTCCTAGAATTCCTCCATAGAGAGCAGCTATGTGATTATGGCAGAATAGATCAAGCAACATCTGATGCAGATCATTGATCCAACAGCTTTAGAATGGTATCTGTAAACGGGGCGACCAAAAATTGTATTACTGTATTCTTAACGCATTTCTATAAAATAAGTAGCAACTGTTGCCATAGTCTTCACTTTCTCTGTGGAACTGGAACCTCAAGGTAGCAATTTCTGAGAATCTGAACTATTACATTTATTTTATCTAGCAACCATTTAATATACTACTGATATTCTAGGCTGGGAAAAAAATGCCATTGACCTTTTGGGAAGTGGGTTTGTGGTTTCTTTTCTTTTTTTCTTTTTCACCACTAGATCCATGGCAGGCTAAATATTAGAAGTCTGCTTTTCATTAGTGTTCCCCAGTAAGTATATGTCTTTCACTTGAACATGTATAAGAGAGGAGTTTTCCACACGATAGCTTTAAGCTGCTTGTCTCCCGTGTGGAAATGAAATGAAAATCAGTGTGTCTCCTTTGTCCACTACGATGCCCAGATGCCCTGATGCCCTCTCTGGACCAGGCTTATCTCAATAAGTGATTTGTGGATTCCTCTGCTTCTTTACCCTTCCTGGAGAGAGGAAGGAAGGGAGGGGGGGGAGGGAGGGAAACACACATCACAGTTTTACCATTTTTCCGGTCACTTGGGCTAGTCAGGGAAGGGGACAGAAGTCTTGTCAATTTCACCTTCTTAACAACCATAGAAACCACAAAGAAGAGTAAATCCTTTTAACCTTCCATCAATGAACCCAAGAAACCCCTCAGATGCATTTTTTTCATTGCGGCATCACTTTTAAAAGGAGGAAATGGCTGTAGAGGGCAATGACCAGCGACAGGAGGACACAGTGCACAATAACCAGTTGGAGTAGAGGTGTTTGCCTGCAATGAAATGAAGCAAGCAAGAAAAGCAGAGGGTCTGCTTGGGCCAGCACAGGTGAGGAAACACTACTTTTGAAGTACAGCAGAAAAATACAGGCACAGGTTGCTTTCCTGGAGAGCCGAGTGCAGATAGACAACCATGTTGTGCATGCCTGTCCTTGAGAAAGAGTCAGTGGCCTTTAACTCCCACTCAGGCTAGTTGATCCTGAGAATCATCTTGTAGCCTGGACTCTTACATTTTGTTCTTTTTTTTTTTTAACAGTAAACATGCCTCACATTCTCTGAGGTAGAGTTTTCTTTTCAGCACTTCTTGGAATAATCCTGTAAATGCACCATAGCCACATGGCCTCATGGTTATTCCAGAAAACCCTGCAAAGATGAGCAGACCTGAGAAAAGCCCTGCGCGGCTGGGCATGTGGGATGTGTTCTCTGTGAAGTTTAGAAAGCAAGCCAAGAACCTTGGAGACTGCTTGTGTGTCTGTGTGAGTGTGTGTGCGTGTTTATTTATATATCACCATTAAAAATAAATGACTAATTCACTTCAACCTCTGCTGCTAAGTGGACCAACAAATTGATGTACATTTCAGATCTTCTGAAGTAGAAATATGCCCTGCAAAGCATGAAATAAAGCAGATCAGATCAGATTAGTACCAAACCTCACATAATATTTTGAATCATAGAATGTCATGATTGCAAAGGATCTTAAAAATCATCTAGTCCAAATTGTAGGAATCTTCTGGTTCTGTAAAAAACCTGTGGAAGCTTAGTTATATGTTTTATTACTATAGTATGAGCATGTGTGTGCTTGTATGTTTGTACTCTTTAAAATAGATTTCTGTACGTAACTGTGGAGATTGTAATGCAGGTAATCAAAATTTTAATGATATATGCAAACAATTGAAATGGTCTGGAGATATGTTCAATAAATTATTTACTTAGTTACTTGCTATACAAATAAGAGTAACATCTGAATAAGCTCCACTAATAGTAAGATAAGCCGATATTACTATCATCTGTCATGTTCGAGATGGAAAGCCACACCTTAGTTATTGATTCAGGCAGTTGTTGAATAAATGAGCTGAGAATTAAATCATCAATTTCATGCCTTACAATTCATAAAAAAGAAATGAGAAATACATCTTAAAAGATGTAGCTATCAGTTATGGTTGTGATGTTTTGTATTTGAAAATAAGAAAGAAAAATAATATGTTTTTTTTAAAAAAAGCATACACATGAGAACAAGTGGTAAAGTAGAGGAAAGAGGATGTGATTCATCTTGGTCTCCAGCCAGGAATGAATGAATGAATGAATGAATGAATGAATGAATGAATGAATGAATAAATAAATAAATAAATAGGAAATATTCTCCTCCTCCTTGTATTCACATGATATTCCCTGATACAAGATAGACTTGCCTTGATTTAGCTTTTGATAAGTTGGCATCTTTGAATTGATTTAGCTTTTCCAACCCTTGTGTAAATCTGACTAATCAACTCAAGCCAGGGAAGAACCTGTATAATTTATTTTTTTCTTGTGAATAAATAAATTGCAGAAACATATTAAACTCTACCCATTTTCCATAGTAGGTTGACATGAATTACCTTATTGACTCTTCAAGGATTCTATAATAGGTAGCCAGTATAGTGAATTCTTTCCAAAGTAAATATTTTATTTAAAATATTAAACCATATATTGTTGCCTACAACAAAAATTAGTTGAAAGTGGATAGGTAAAGGTAAAGGTTTCCCTTGACATTAAGTCCAGTCGTGTCCGACTCTAGGGGGCGGTGCTCATCTCCGTTTCAAAGCCGAAGAGCCGGCGTTTGTCCGTAGACACTTCCGTGGTCATGTGGCCAGCATGACTACATGGAACGCCGTTACCTGCCCGCCGAAGCGGTACCTATTAATCTACTCACATTTGCGTGTTTTCGAACTGCTAGGTTGGCAGGATGAAAGTGGATATGGGAATGCAAATTAGCTTATGCTGTTTAAGGACCCATAAAAGAAGAATAAGGTTCAAATATATTCAGAAATTAAAAATAATATTCAAAATTAAGAATAAACAGTATGACTTGAACAAAACATAGCTAAAGTATATATCCCCATTTTGTGTGTTTGTTACTGTCAAATGATAGCAGTTAATGACAACACAACTTAACTGTTGGAATTAATTTGTAAATCCATTGAGAGGGATGGGGAAAAAGGATGCCCTGTGAAAAACATGGTTCTAGATAAAAAGGAGCTTGGAACATAGGTGTGAATTCCAAACCAAGAACTGAGGTGCTCTGGAGGAAAATTCCCAGTTTCCCTGCTGCTTGGGGGGCATTGTGTAGAGTATTTGATATTCTGGGAGATAAAGAACTGAGGACAGCAAGAGAGAAGGACATTTTGCAGAGAATGCAAAATAAAGAAATGGCCTTCAGGGTTAGAAGAAGGACGCATGGGCATCCATGGGAGAGCAAATGACAATATGAGTGTGGTGGCACAAGCAGAAATGTACATAATGGGTGGAGCTTGCATTATGATGTTTGTTGTCATTCTGACAACACTGTTGGATTATGTGGATACCTCTGGAAGGAAAGAGCAGATCTGTGATAGATGGAAGGAGATAAGGAACAGGATGATGGTGAGCTGATATTTGCACAGGTGCCCCTCTTAATCATACCCATTGAATTGCTATCAGGTAGAAACTCAAAACAGTTGTGTGTGTATTGCACAGTATCACATACTGTGAACAATGCTTCTGCATTTAAATAATTCTTTATTTTCAAATTATGTGAGGAAGAAAGAGAGAGCTAAATAGCTATTAAGCGTTTTTACTTTTGCCCTTGTAGGCCTATAATACATGTCAAAAGAATTGCCCTATTTTTTGCTGCTCTCCGAGGAAACATTATCTCTGGGAATAACAAAAAATTGGGTCAGCACTTACTTCTCGTATGCAGTGACCTCAGAAGTAAAATACTATACATCTTCCAGAGCTCCATTCACAAGGGGATTCTGGTACAGCTCTCGTTTACCTTTCCTATCTAAACTATTCATGTACAGTGCTTGATAAAGAAATGTCCTATGCAGGCACATCTTTTAATTACATCTCTGAAAATAAATATCCTGGGATGCCGTCTTAAAATAGTCTCCTCTCAAGTAATCCCACTGAATGTAAGTGTATTATATGAGACCCAACATCAGCTGAGAATTGGGAATTTAGAGGGACTATGTGTGTAAGTAAACAAAGGATATTTGTCATTCCAGAGAAGTCATCACATTGGTTCAGGGTGGACACTGCAGAGTAAAAGGAGATTCAAAATTCAGCAGAACCCAGAGTGCTTAGTCTAGGACCTCAGTTTCAACAACTCATTCATCTGTAAAGTGTAAGGAGCACATAATTTTGAGTTCTGTAGGAATAAGTCCATGTGCCAGGTAATTACAAGCACATAGTATTTTTTTTCCTCTGTGCTGCAGTTCACATGAAACAGAGATGTGGGGGCTGACTACAACAGTGAGGTTGGAAGAAAACATTATAAATCACAATTTCATGTATGAAAATGATGTTGAATGTGGCCCAGAGTACATTCTGAATTTTCATGCTAACTTAACCAGATTGCACCTCCCAAATTGGAATGAAATAATATCTATATTTCTTCAGATTTTGCAGTGTGGTTCCCAATTAAATAAATACATCCAAATATTTGTATATTAAGGTATATTAAAGTCAAGAATATATTTCATTATAGAAAATTGCCTGCAAAATTGTACGTATTAGAAAATGTACAAAAATGTAAGTTTCAGAAGAAATGTGCCCAAAATACAAATTTTAAATAACAACAACAACAACAACAAACCTGTCAAGACTGTTGTATAATGGGGAAAGATGAACTGAAGGTTAGAAGAATGAGAACAGGAGAAATTTATCTTTCTGTTTTGGCTACATTGCTATAAGATCCTCTGAAACTTACCCCAAAATGTCTGTCTGTCTGTCTATCAATTATTTATCTATCACATTTGTATCCCAACACAATCACAGGACTCTTGGCAGCTCATAAAGTAAGAAAATACTATGAAATATAAAAACATAAGCCTATGACAAACAAAACCCAACCACAATGCATGGCATCAGGCCCCAAAAGCCCTTCAGAAGTATTTGGTCTTCAGCTTTTTCCAGAAAGCAAGCAATGCTGGAGACAAATGGATCTCCAAGGAGAGACATTCCAGAGAGCTGGTCCCATCACCAAATAACAACTCTTCCAGGCTTTGGTCCCATGACCTCCTGGAAATGGGGAACAACCAATTGTTTCTCAAAATGTTTGGGCCAACTTACTGGGAAATGCAGTCCTGCAGATAACCAGACACTAAGCCATAAAGGGCAGGTTATAGGTTTAAACCAGCACTAACAACTCTCTGGGGCTCTGATTTAATGGTGGCACTTTCCCATTCAAGGGTGGTGCACAACTTGTGGGTCTTTCTGGACTCACAGCTCCTGCTTGATGAAGGCTTTGCACAGCTCCATCTGGTGTGCCAGTTGCACACTTTCCTAGATCTGAGGGCCCTTCAGACAATCCCTCATGCCCTGGTCACCTCAGGGCTTGACTACTGCAATGTGTTCTACATGGGTCTGCCCTTGAAGACCACCCAGAAGCTTCAACTGGTCAAGAATGCAGGAGCACAAGCAGTGATGGGCATGCCTTAGTATGTCCATGTAACACCTCTGCTTTGTGAGCTGCACTGGTTGCCAGTTTGTTTCTGGGTGTGATTCAGGGTGCTGGTTGTTATCTATAAAGCTCTACATTCTGGTTACTTGAGGGGCCACTAATCTCCCATATTATCTGCCAGGCCAATTCAATCTGGCAGGTTGGCGCACTGCAGGTTCCTTCAATTAAGCAATGCCATCTATCAGGAGCCCAGAAGCATGCCTTCTCTCTCGCAGCACCTGTCCAATGAAATGAGGTTCCTCCCAAGATCTGAGTGGCCCCCACCCTGCTGGCATTTTGAAGGGGCCTGATGACCTAGCTGTTTACCCAGGCCTTTGGTGGGGAAGACTGAAGCCTCCATTTAACTTACGTTGTCTTTTGTTTCCAGCCAGTTTGCCATTCTGCCATCTTTACCATTTTTTGTTTCTTGTTGCTTTTATTGTCATGTTTTCATGTTTTAAATCATTTGTAAACCACCCAGTTGCTGAGAGCTGAGTGGCATATACATTAATCATCATCACCATCATCATCTTCATCGGGTGTGTGTTTTTCCTAATCCCTGAGCAGCACTAGAGATCAGCAGGAGCTAGATATGTCTGCCAGAACTCATATATCTGGAGTTTAAATGTTTTATCATTTCCCCTGCTAGCATTGAAAAATGGTCCCTGAATTATCCCAGGTCCCTGAGTTGGACTACATGTGGGGCTTACCCCCTCTTGTACAAAAATAGCAGGTACAAGAGAGGCCTTGGGGTCAGACTGGTGCAGCGTGGCATGACCTGAGCTTTGGCATTTGTGTGCCATTACCTCTGCTTCTGATAAAAAAGTAGCTGGAAGACAGGGTGAGGTCTTTCTAGGGAGCATTGGTTAATTCACTGTTGCATTATTTGGGGAAGCCTGGCCTCTGAGAAGGTTGATTCCCATGGCTATTTGAAGCTGCTTGGAATATTTTTCTTATCTTTAAAGAATGGCTCACTGGGTCAAGGGTCCCAGTGCAAACTTGTTTGGTTTCCTTGGAGAGAGAGAAGGAGAGAAAGAAATGAAGTCTAGATTTAGCCACTAAAATGAGATCTCCATCGCAACAGGAAGTTAGATGCATGTTTTCATGCAACCTGTGCTATCTGTCATGGGAAATGCACTGGTGTCTGCATTTCTGAATCTAGACTGCAATGCTAATTCAAATTTGTCCACACTTGCCTCAGATTTTCATGGAAAGTTCCCAACTCAGAAAACAAAACTTCATACAGACCTAACTTTCATACAGAACAGATATTCACCTTTGCCAAATAAAGGACATAGGGAACATTCCAATTAGCAGCTAACTTATCTCTTTAGACAACGTGAATTTATATGCACACACTTAAAGCAACTAGCCAAAATGGTTAAAAACAATAAGGTTTTTTTCATTTTATTAAAAAAAGAAAATGATTAAAATAATTGTGGGCAGAAAGCTTGAAAAGTTGCCTGCAATTGGATTTGCTTCTTCCACCTTGAAAGAAATAATAACTTTAATATAATGTGATGGTACTAATATGGTCAAATACATTCAGAATAATACCTTTTTATTTTCATTCTGGTTATTTTAGGTTCTCAGCATGACTCCTGCAAGGCATAAGCATAACAATCAAAACTGGATTAGCTTTACAGACTGTGTACATAACCGATTTCATCTCTTCTCAGTGAGCAGTTCTAAAGGGAGTTTGTCTGCAGGCTGATTGATGGAAGTCCTAATCATTCCACTTACCTTAGTTCAACAGCCTCACTCAAAACAATCCTGGGCAGCCACAACATCTTGCAGCTTTCACAGCTTCCTGAGCATCAACCTTTTCTCCCACCACAAATAGAAATAAAATCGTTTCCAGAACCCAACAGCTGGCACTTGCTGGTTGAAGGAAGACAATGTGTTCACAGATTACAGAACAAGCTGAGAGGGAGAATTTATGCAGAGTTACATAAACTTACCGAGCCAGAAAATAGATTGGGGGTGCACAGAGGAAATAACGTGTCAGTCAAAGCTAGGTTTGCAGGCATAAGCCTCCATGACTGATGAGCAGTCACTGGCCCTCATCTCCCTTGTATCTTCCAGCTCTTACCTCTGAGCAAGGTGTGGAACTTTGGCCAGATGTTTCAAAGAGATGTGATCCTGCAGTGCTTTTGCCATGTTCCCAACAAGAGCAGCAGTGGGGCACTGGGAAAATGCATGCAGCAGTGAAGTACAAGGAAGGAGGAGGGCAAAGGTGAAAGCCTTCCCGTTTTGTAAATTTTCCATGGGCCCAACAGAACGATGGGTGTAATATGGATTTTGGAGTTGTCTCTCATGGTCAATCCAGCTGTCTTGCTTTTAAATGCCTTATTACATGTATTCATCAAATACCTAAATTTAGGCTGCCTGCAATTCTATATCTTTATTATAGAAGTTGGCAGCATTGTATTTACTGAATCAATAAATCTATTTCTTGTAAAATTTGTGCACCACTGAAGTACTACAGACTTTTACTCTATCATGAGAACATGTGTATGGTAAATTACAAATAAAAGTGCAATCATGTTTCATTAGTTTTTGTATTTTTTTAAAATTATATGACCAAGCCCTCCCCTTCTGTAATTTGATCTATAATCAGTGGTTTTATTTTATTTTTAACAGTGACTAAGCTAGACAATTTTTACAAGCAAAATAATGGGGGAAAGACTTTCTGGTAATACTATGCAAATTGTCCCCAAAGCAGCCATGGTACCATTCCCACTATTTTTGGAAGAATGCCTGTTTTGACTGTGACATGCAATAATTAAGAGACTCTCAGTTGCATTCAAAGTATCTATTTCATTATATCACTTGAAGAATATTTTAGTTCTGGCAAAAGAAATATGCCTCAGAGAGTACAAGAAAAGAAAAAGGAGGTTAAAGGAACCCAAGATGAAATATGACAAAACAACAAATCTCATCTTTATTACATAAAGGGTTAACAAAGTGTTAGGGATAATCATAGAACTGGATAGGATAGCCTAATTTAGCCTCTGTAAAGAAAACAGGTGTGCTCCATTCAATCTTCTCCTGAAATAATTAACACATAAGTATCTAAACATCAATGTGTCATGAATGATCAAAGTCTTTCAGGAAGAGTTTTCCATGCTAAAATTATGCATTTCCAGAGGTATAATTTGAAAGAGGATTCTTTGCCTTTGAGATGCCAATTAGGTCAATGTATTACTTGACAAGAGGGGGTTCAAGCAAGTTCAGCACGGTTGCACCCTATAGTAACATCAAGCCCTGAACCATTAGAATGTAGAGCTATTAGGCATTGACTCAACCTCTAAACCCCTGTTTTGCTCAGAAACAAGAAATCTCAGAAGATAAGCCAAACATGTATTAGCTTCATAGTGGATTTTGGCTAATCTCAAAAAGAGCTAGATCTGATTAGTACTCGAATGAGAGACAATCACGAAATCCCAGGGCTGTAAACTAGACTGTGAAGAACAGCAAACCATTTAGCATTGCCACTAGTAAAGCAAAACTATTAAGTTTTGTCTGTGAAAGCACCAGAAATTGAGTTCAGCTCAAGGACATTTCTGTTTTATAATGGCTTATGCACATTTCTTCTCATCTTCTTTCTTCTTTTCCCAAAAGTGGTCATCAGGAAACTCAGCATATGTAGGGAATTTGGCAAAAGCTGGGGACAGTGACTGCCAAAAATTAGAGATATCTAAGAAGACAAGTCAATCTGAGTCCCTGCTGCTGTTAATTCTTTTTATTTTCCATGATAAATTATGTGAATTCCCCTCTTCAGAGGCTTATCAACTTATCATTACACTGGCTTTAATTTGGAAATAGTGTGTGTGAGCAGTATTGTGCAACAGAAAAAGAAATAAAGGACAACACAATGTGTTTGCACAAAAGGATATAGTAGGAAGCAACATTGCCATTGTTAAAGGGAACTGAAAATGAGAAGACAAGCTCCAACTTTTTTTGGAGTATGAACTACTTTTCCAGCAGATACTCATCTTAACAGCCTGCTGCTATTACCATATTTATATTTTTGGCAGGTTTATACAAGCCATTCATTGGGTGTCACTTGGGTAACATCAAACCAAAAATAGAAAAAAGAATGAGATAGAAACCTTCAGCAAAAGCACATCAGAGATTTTTAGAAACATTGGCTTTCCAAAAGTTGAGCATATTCTGCAGTCCTGCACTCACTTATTTTACAGTAAGCCCATTGAATTCAATGGAGCACATGTTTTCTGAATAAATAGGTATCAGATTTTGCAGCTAGACAATTATTTTCCAGTGCAAAATTGGAAAGTGGCAGATTGAGAGAATTTGATTTCAGTCATTGGGTCCAAATGCCTGCTCAGTGCAGGAATCCAAATTAAGGGATCCTTGATCTACCCTCTGCTTCAATCATCCGGTGATATGGAACTCTCAGATCTCTAGATAATTGGTTCCACTGTTTCAACTGGGCTCTGATTTCCTCAAGTTTCCTCAATGTCCTTTACTCTGGATGGTAAAGAAGTCAGGGTCTTCTTCTGGGAGACATTTATTCATATCACTATATGAATAGCAGAATATAGGACTGCTATTATATACCCTGTCAGTCTTCTGTAGCTAAACACATCAAGTAGCCTCTGTCTCTCCTCATAATTCTTAGTTTTCAATCCCCTTATTGTTATTTTTTGGACTTATTTCCATTTTTCTGGGTCCTTCTTAAATGTACACTGTGCATATGTGTATGCATTTTATGGAATACTTGTGAACTATACACAGTATTTGAGATGGGATCAAACCAAGGCTGAGTTAAATTATTACTTTTTGTGTTATGCTTCTACTGGTTTAGCCTAAGATTGCATTTGCCTTTTCTTTATTGCTGATGCATATTCATTCAATTCTAGTATTTTTTTTCACAGCTATTGACAAGGAATATATCCTCCATCCTATTTCATCATATCTCAATTTTGTCATACAAGTAATTCATAAAAACATGGAAGAGTATTGGTCCAGGACTGAAACTGTTGACACTCAATCCAATACCTCTTCCATTTTGATTAGGATTGTAAAAGAGTATTTGATGAGCACAATTTTTCAACCATGTGGGTAATCATGCCATCCAGTCTTACATAAGTGGCTTGCTAATCAGAATATCATGACATATTGTCAAATGCTTTGCTGAAATCAAGATGTGTTATTTTTTTAGCATTCCTACAATGAAAGAAGTTACCAGATCAAAAAAGTGAGATAAGGCTGGCCTGGCAAGACTTACTCATGACAAATCCATGCTGACTTCAATGAATAACTACATTATTTTCAAGATGCTTTATAGTTTGCTTCAGAATTTTCCCAGGAATATAAGATTTACTGGCCTGTAATTCCCTGGATCCTTTATACCCCCATTTGAAAATTAAGGATAGTATTTGCCCTCTTCCACTTGTCTGAAACTTTACTTTTTTTTCCAGGATTTCTCAGAAATGTGGAATAAAGGTTCACCATCCATATTTTAAGATTCCTTCAGCAGCCAGGAATGAATGTCATCTGGCTTCTGACATTCAATGTAAATAGATACAGGTAGTCCTTGTTTAGTGATCACAATTGGGACTGGCAACTTGGTTGTTAAGTGAAGCAGCTGCTAAGTGAATCTATGACTGTGCTTAACAATCTTACTAGCTTTTCTTTGCTTTACAGACCTGCAAAGGTTGTAAATGTGAGGATTGGTTGTAAAGTTACTTTTTCATCATATCATAACTGTGAACAGTCGCTAAACGAGGCAGTCACAAACACAGACTACCTTTATTTCCTGATTGTATTTCTGTCTGTCTCACTC
The DNA here is from genome assembly GCF_035149785.1 of Candoia aspera. Lineage (NCBI taxonomy): Eukaryota > Metazoa > Chordata > Lepidosauria > Squamata > Candoiidae > Candoia > Candoia aspera. The sequence continues at coordinate 191,163,860 of NC_086154.1, forward strand.
TTCAGTCCTATTTCTTTATCTGCTGTTCATAGTTGCCTGGTAGAACACTTTCTTGGAATCCCTCCACACACTTCCCTATCCAGCCCTGCTATGGCTCACTTACCATTGGTTGAAGACGTGTCCTTACAACAAAGCTTCTATCTCAGGGCCTGTTTGCTGGTGAGGTAGGCATGAAAGTTCTACTTTTCCATTGGAAAGTAGGAGAAATGTTGGGGTGCTACAAGAATACCCCCTCCCATTTAGCTCTGGAAATCTCTTCCTGTGGCTACCAGAGAAACTGTGCATCTCTCTTTCCCAACTTGTTTGTTGATGTGTCTCCCACTCCCCAGGGCAATATTGCCCTTGTGGAGGACTAAACTCACTTCCATATTTCTAGCTTACTTCCATATTACTAAAGCAATCTCAAAGAGGGATTCTTATTTTCTTGGAAGGTTGACAGGTTGCTTTTGGAAAATATCCACATTTTTGTTTGGGTGATCAGTAGTGGATACCAGTGACAGTATCGCTTTGTTCATTCCTCCAATTACTCATTTATTTTAACTCAGAATTTCTCAACAGTGTTGCTAAGTTCATTTGTTTGGATTTCTACCAGCTAGGGATATTTTACTATACAGCTCTCCCTTCTTCCCCTTCTTTTCTATAAAACCTATTTTAGTGGGAAGTGCTATATAAATGTTTTAAATAATAATAAGATAAAATATTGGTTTTATCAAACTGTGCACTTCCACTGCTATATTTGAATTGTATAAGTCATCCCATAGGTCTCACTTAGGCATTTGGGATTATCTTTGCATTTCTGTGTTAAAAGTTCAAACTCATCTTGTTTATTTTCAGAACTCTGAACAATAGTGTATATACAATGAAGGCTATAATATGAACCAGCATTCTTCCTGATGTTTCATTGAGATGCTTAATAGGCTTTATTACAGCAATTTCCTTCTACTGTCTTCTTTCTTTAAATGAAGTTTTTACTGCAATATTTTTATCTCCAAGGCCCCCTGAGTTCAGTTTACAGACAACCTGATAAGGGTTTGGCCAAAACATATTCTTCAAGATCCTCATAAATTACAACCCATTTTGTGCCATATGCCCAGAAACCAAATATCTCATGCGCCCACTATTTCCATAGTGAGTTATTCGCTGCAAAGTTATTCATTGTCCTTTCTCATTCCATCATCTTTCATGGACCAAAAGGATGGTCAAGGAAACCACTGGAGTCCCCAAAACTTCAGGGATTGTGGCAATACCGATATAGCTGCTTATGTCAATATCACTTGTTCCCATGTAGACAAGCAGTAAGCAATCATTGTTTAGACTTCTTTTCTTGGACAACATATCCTATTCCATGCTTATAGCAGACAGCATATTTCACAAGTCATGAGGTCCATTTGGTACACATTTATGTCTGTTTCTTTTAATAGTGATTCACCAACTACAACAATTATTTTTTTGGCTCCTTGTTATATCACTTCTGCTCTTCAGAACTCTAGCCTTGGGTCTCCCATTCAGTAGACTCTCCTGTTCTTTTTCCATGCCTGTCTCTCTTAAGAGGCCTGAAAATGATTTCTTAATTCCAGCAATGCAGAATATTTCCATTAAGGTAATGGTATGACATCGCCCTCATCTAAACTCATTCCTTTGACGTTTCTTTAATCGAACAGAATTACAAAAGCATACCTGAGCCCTGCCAAAAAGCCCCCCCACACACACACACTCATAGGTTTGTATAATTCAGAAATTAAGAGCAAGAACTGGAAAAAAAGACATGTCTTTCAGTAATATGATGAATATCTTTATACATTTGCTACTTCCATGTCTGGGGTGTCACTGTCATGTACTTGTCTCAACATTTGGAATTTCATTAGATAAATTTTTAAAAGCTTGTTTTCATACTAAAATGATAAGAATGTTACATGTTTCGGAACTTGTTCTTTAAAAACATTTTCTTTTTTCTTTGCTTTTTTTAGGTGACAGGCCTGTACAACAGCAGAACCCAAGAACACCAAAGTAAGTTTTTTAAAAACATCTGTTTAATTTCAAGGGGGGGGGGATTAGTCAGAGAAAACAGTAAATGAAGTGATGTCTTGCTTGCCTTTTGAGCTGATACAGGGAAAATGTGTTGCATATAGCATTTCAACTTTTAACTTGGCTTTATAATAGTATATCTGGGGAAAAAGAAACCCTACACATGTACTGTGGTCCTGATGAGATAGTTTATAAATCCCAAGAAACATGCATTTGTGTGCCTTACTTTATTACTGCACATGTTTAAGTTTAGAATTTATGTCTATAATATTGTAGTTTATCTGGAAAGTAAATACTGCTATCAAAGAGAAGCATACTTGATCATGTGTTTATGTGATAGAGGCCATTTTTGTTAATCCAGAGAAAGAGTTTTAATGAAGTTAACTGTCAGGGAATAATAGTTGCTTACTTGCTTACATACTAATACTTGATTACATGGAATGTTGCAATGGTTTTCATCTGGATTTATCTTGCATACATGTTCAGTGTAAGTCAATATTCTGTGTAAATTAGAATAAATCGTCGTTCCCCCCTTTTCAGGAATATCTATTTGACAACAGAAACATTACTCAGATGGGGTAGTATGCATAGAAGGAACAGTTTCAGATATAGCAAAATCAGTTATGGTCCACTTCTACCTGATACTCACTCACTACTAGTATAATAACTTACAAAATGTGTAATTGATCTGTGTATGTTCTCTGCAGACAGGACAGTCCACAGTCTTACAACTATCATTCATTCACTCCTTTGAGATGAGATCCTGAACATTATAGTTTTAATCCTGGTATTAGAGACATGCATATATTGTTCAAGCATTTGCGAGCATTTGTAAGCTTTATTTGGCCATCTTGGATGGTTATTCAGTGAAGGAATTAGAGAGGCAATGAGTAGAAATTACTGATGCAGCAGGAGTTTGAAAGATTTTGAAACAGCATAAATAAGATGTACAAGAGGTGGAGCATAATATTTTGGAACTCTGGAAAGTTTCTTGTGATAAGAAGAAACTGGTCATAAGTTTCTCACTGTATCTCAAAAGTACAATGAGTCATTGGAGGCAAGTATTGAGATGAAATATAATATGCAAACAGTATCAATTGTTTTGCTCAACAATGCTTTGAAATAACCTTGAAGTCAATGTGCTTAATGAGGCTGTTAGATAGGTTTTGACATTTTAAAGATGTCTGCAAACTTACTATGATTTCAAATTCCAAGCTGATCTTAACATTTAAAATAACCTGTTAGTGGTAATATGCTGACTAATTCCCCACTTTCAGCAGTTCAACACTGGTATGTTTATAGTCAGAACAGAACAAAGAATAATTTACAAGGCTTAAATTCTGATATGGTATGAGTGTTGAAGCAGTAAATAATGAAATCTACAAATGCAGAAGTGAGTTCACAAATGCCATAAGCCAGAGAAAGCTAGTTGCTTTCTAATTCACAGGGATGGGTAACTTTTAATGCCGGGGAGGGCAGCACTTCATGTTTTTCTGTTTCAGTTTTTTGGAGGTACTGAAATGTAGAGAGAGAGATCTTCTAGAAAGGGACAGAGAGGAGGAGGAGGAGGATGTTTTCTATTGTGCTTTTTTAGAATTTACAGTGCAGTGTTCATGGAAACCATAGCACTGATTTTGGGGGTCGGTTATTTAAAGAAAAAAGATTACAGTGGTCACCAAAACCAATTTGGGGCTGCACATGGCACTGGGGTCTTAGATTGCTCAGCTCTGCCATAAAGGAAGTAAATCCATCTCTCATTATCCATGATAAATGCATAAAAATTAAAAATCTTAACATTATTTAAAGCTTTGACATACAGTGAAAATCAGAAGCTAAGGAAATTATGTGAGAGAATAAAATCTATAACTTTTGCAAAGACATTGGTAGATTCCTAGATTATAAAGATTTTAAGCAATGAACTCTAATTTATTATATCTACTCAGGTTGTCATGTTGTTCTTGTGGCATTAAAGGCTAATATGTTATTACATATTTATAACTTTCAGCCATTTCATAAGACACATGGAGTATTTTCCTAAGAATAGTAAACAAAACATTTAGAAATGAAATGAAAATTTATATAGAAAAGTAATTATTACCTTCTTAAGAGTGCTCATTTTCAAACAATCTATCTTAGTCATTTGAGTAACCACAACATTTATGCTATAATGCATAATTTTAGTACTAATTAAGTATTTCTTGTGGGCAGTTATATTAAGCCTTTAATCAGATTTCTAGGATTGTGTATATGTAACAAAAATCTGTATCTGTCATGAGCACTGATGGTGAGCAGGAGGGGGCCCCTATCCAGGGGGGAAAACGCATGCGTAGTACTGAGGAGTTAAGCAGCCATTCAAAGAGACACAGATCAGACCCGCCTTGACTTTGGGGTTTATCTGTCTGGGTTTTTCCCGCACTTCTTCAGTTTGTTAGGATTTTCTGTCTAATGTAGCAGTAATAAAACACTAGAGACCTATTCCTTGTCTCAGCGTGGTTCCTGACTGTTGGGACAGTATCAGTTTGAAGGTCTATGCAACTTACAATTAACTTAGTTATTAAAAAAGGAAGTCAGAATTTATTGTTTATTCATTATTGTTGTTACTCTTTATGTTATTATTGGGAACGTGTTCAAAGCTCACTGAGTTTGTGTTTAGCCTTAAGGGGACTTAGATGCTGCATACTATTCATACCATGGTTAAAGCTCCAGGCTAGAAACCAGGAGACTGAGAGTTCTAGCCCCGCCTCAGGCCTGAAAGCCTGCTGGGTGACCTTGGGCCAGTCCCTCTCTCTCAGCCCAGCTCACCTCACAGGGTTGTTGTTGTGGGGAAAATAAGAGGAGGAAGGAGTATTAGGTATGTTTGCTACCTTGAGTTATTTGTAAAAATAATAAAGGTGGGATAAAAAATAAAATAAATAAAATGAAAATAATGCTGCCTATTGAAAAGCAAACTTATGTTAGGCAGAAAGTATGTCCCAAAAAGATTCCCAATGCTGTCTGCAGTGCCTCTCCTACCTCGCAATTTAATAATGGCTTTTGATGATGATTAAGTACATTGCTGGATCTTCCTTCCTTCCTTCCTTCCTTCCTTCAGATACAAAGGTGTGTGTGTGTGCACGCGCACCATACACAAAGTTGCAGACCCACCCATAGCCTATACAATAGGTGTACTGATTTCTTTATCTGAGAAATTCCTTCCTGTATCTGAACTTTTGGCTGCTGTTGCTAAATGCCAGGCTAGTCTGAAATAAGGCCCCCCTCACCTGTGATTTAATGGCTATATGGTTACATTTATTTGTTTGTTTGTTTGTTTATTTGTTTATTTCTCAAATATCTAACACCACCCATCTCCCCCCAAAAGGGGGTTAATGATCATTAACTGATGCATTCTCTATATGCTTGCCGCCATGTTGTCTTTTTATTTTGTTTTTAATGTAAATTGTGGTTTTATTGGTTTTTATGTACTTTGCTTTTCTGTATTTTGTTTTATTATGTTCACTGCCCAGAGTCACTGTGTGAGGTGGATGGCTATACAAATGTGATAAATAAAGTAAAATAGAATAAAGTAAAGTAAATATTTTCCCCACAACAACAACCCTGTGAGGTGAGTTGTGCTGAGAGAGAGTGACTGCCCCAAGGTCACCCAGCTGGCTTTCAGGCCTGAGGCGGGACTGGAACTCCCAGTCTCCCAGTTTCTAGCCTGGTGCCTTAGACGAGGCCTGCGTTTGGAGCTCTGCAGCCACCAGCAAACACAGAACTGCAGCAGCCAAAAGCGAGAAGGCGTTTTTCCTTCCGAGGGAGTGGACGGTCCAGAGGAATAAGGAGTAGAGAGGCCCAGCCAGGGAAAGCGCAACGCGGAAAGGTCCGAGAGCCCTCTGCATGCTGGCCATTAACATGCAGCAACAGAGAAGAAGAAAGTAGAAGAAATCCCAGAGAGAGGAAGAAAGACAGAACAGGCTCTGTAAGAGGAAAACATTGCTATATAATGTATTCGTATATAGTATAGAAGTAATAGTAACAGTAGTAGAATATAGTACAGAGAAAATTGTAATTGTCATAGTAATAGTATAGTACCAACAGTAATACAAATAGAATATAGGATAAGATAGAGGAAATAGAAGCTCTCACATATATATTTTAAGTTTCACACATCACTTTTGTATCTTTGTTTTGCAACATAAAACATCTCCCCATCCCTTATAGGGAGATATAAAGAAACCCCCCAGTTCAGGGTCCAGGGCTTTTGTGTCTCTCCTGAGTCGGGGTCAATCTAATTGGGCGGGGTTTAAAAAAGAACCCATGACATACAGTACGTAATTGTGCAAGTGCTACTTGTATCAGACATCATGAAGCGACACACAATTTACATTATTGCATCTTTTGTGCAATGACGTCATGATCTGTGGCATTATGTCATGATCTGATGTCATTGTGGCTTATAATGTCTATGCTTTCCTAATTAAATACTGCAGAAGCTGTTAGGATTTCTGTTGCTGAAAACCAGGACTTTCTTCTCTCCATTATTTAGCAACTATTAATAGATAATTATACCTATTCCATATCAATCAATGATTTTATCTAAGTATATGCTTATATAACAAATTGATAATATTCTTATTTTAAGACTATTTTTTACTTTGATGGCAAGGTAGTGTCAGATCAGTAAACTCGATCATTGTTTTTCTGGTTCTTTTACTGGCACTGTGGCAGCTCCATGTTCTGTGCAAAGGTTAAAATTGTCTTGCATCCAGTTTACTTCCCTGCCCTAATACACGCTTGCTACTTACTGCTCTGTGGTTGGTGGCGGCTGAAGTATGATCCTGTATTACTTTCCATTCCTAAATTAGAAAGAAATACCAGAGGCAAATATTAAAAAATAAGTTAGATTACTCAATTGGTTGGTGAATTTGCTATAGGTTGAAGTTGTATGGGATTATATAAATAACACAACATACAGCAAGACAAGACAGAATGGTCTTGCACTAAAGCAGAGGAAATTTTAGGACTAGTGAAGAACTATAGATAAAAAAGGGGGAAATGTCCAAAATCAGTTCTCACATTCAAAACTGCAATTGTGTTTCTGACAAATCCTACAACAAAATGAGTGTTTCTATTAATGAAGCAGGATGGCAGCTCAAATACGTAACCTTATGCAGAAAATCATGAAGCACTAAGACCATATTTTTAAAATAAAGTAATATCTGAAAATTGCAGTAGCTCTCATTTTCCCCAGAAGCATTAGTTCTTCCAAGCAGACTTAGAGCAATTTGCTTAGTTAAAGTAACTTAGTCATTACTCGTGGAGCAAGGGAATGCTGATTATAGAGATCAAAGGATGCTGAAATGGCAAGAGGAGGACACGTTTGATTGTGTCTCTGCTGAATGTCAGGCTGGGGAGAACCATTATCCCTAAAGTGAGGGAGCTGTCTGAGTGCAATTTTGCAGATGATACCTCAAAAGGTTCTACTATTTCCAGTAAAAATGACTTTCGAAAGCCGTGAGGGCTTCTTTTTTTGTTTTATGAAGATGGCATGATCTACTTCCATATGGTTTAAATAATTTAGTGCATCTTCAGAACCAGTTTTTCTTGCCTGATCAGCAATGAGGTTCAGCTATTTGGTAAAAACAGAAGCTCCAGCACTCAATTACCTGCAATTGCTGAAATCCTGACATAATATGTACATTAGCTATTGATGCTTCATCAGTGATATATTTTCATTCTTTTGCCCTCCTCATAAATGAATCTTTATTTCATGTTCACTGTGGCAATGATGATGTCATTTCAAAAATTGAATCTTCATGAAAGCCAACAAGGTTATAAAAACCATCAGTGATATAATGAGCTTCTCATTTCACCTTTGGCAATGGCAAAAATAATTCTTTCTCTGGCTGAGGGTTCTCTGGGCTACAACAGAACACTCCCTATGATGTATTTCATTTTTCACAAAAACCAAAGTTGCTCCAGGAAATTGATAACTCAGAAACGTCTAACCATAGGGAGTGTGGATTGTATTCAAATTAAGATACAAAAGGAGGGTTTAAAAAATGGGGGAGGTTTGTATTGTTTTCAACAAATCTAATAATATATAATTCTCAAGTTATCATTGGGTAAGAGGCAATATAATTTGATTCGATAGCAATTGAGAACATTTCCATATAATTTTGAAATGAAATAGCTAGGTTTTATAGATGTGCAAATATTATTTTCTTGTTCTCCCAAACACAAATGTTACTAACAGATTACATGATAGCTCTCCCCAGTTTGGGCTGAAGGCAATGAGAACATTTCTCTTTGTTCTACTGCCCTAGAAGATCCCTGTGGGATCAACTCATAGCATATAATTTATTTGCATATAAAATTCCACATTCATGTATTCTGACTATGCCATTTGCTAACAGATTTTATCCAGTTTTAGACCTTATTGCTAAAGCATAATCCAGTGTAATTGTCCCTATATATTCTGCTTCTTTTTGGATCTTTGCCCTAATTTGCCAGAAATGTGTATTGAAATCATAGTAGATTGGGACTGAATGTGATGCCTAATAGATGTATTCTAACATATTTTCCAATACAGTTGTTGATACACACACGTGCATATATTATTAGATAGCTACTCTTGTTACATGCAATATTCACCTTGTGACCTTGAAATAAAATGTCTGCATATTGCTGGCTAGGCAAATATAGGAATGTACATTTGCATGTCCCATCAGGTGTTATTTTGAATATGACAAGGTGGATAGCAATCTAACAGCCCCACTTTGAATTCTTTTGGGAGACATTATACTGAATATAGATCTCCCCTATCCCTCATTGTTTTAGCAATTTAAACTTAATTATTGTGAAAATCATAAATTATAAAGAAAACAAATGTGGTTTTTAAGGAGACAGTTTGTCTCCCAATTGTGCCTTATGTTCATAGCCCAAACAAAAAAAGCATAGTAGTTTTTTCCCCTCACTTAAATGAAAAAGTATAATGGAAAGGCACTGTAAGCCATTATTTTTAGAAAGATATACTCAAGGATCCCTGACTGTATTATGTAAAATGTTGCTGCCTGAGATGACCCAGCTAAAGTAAATGCTCTTTGATGTTTGGACCTTGATGTGGCGTTTGCCCAGGCTGAAGTGAAAACTCTACTTTAAAAAAATAAATAAATAAATATCATCCTAAAAGTTCAACTAACACAAGACTTCATAATAAGCTAGATGTTGCATCAAACAAAAGTAAAGCTCAGCGCCTACAAAATGATGACTTTTATAGAACAAAGTTTTAATTGGATTATAGCAGCAGCAGTTTCCTATAATTTACGTTTTGCTAAGTGCAAGTTATCATGGGTTATTTTGAAGTGGTTAGATTTGCACAATATTTTTAATGCTATACAAAAATGAATATTCTTCGACTTTTGCTTCATACCAACAAGAAACAAAAGCGGAATGGCATTATTTAGTGACACAGGGGGCAAGAGAAACCATTTTTAAAAATGAGTCTGAGATGCAGTAACAGAGCAGTAACATTTGAGTTATTTTTTCTTAAAAAAAGGGTATTCTTTCACAGACATTTTTCAAGAACAAACGTAGCTAACCAAGATGACATGTTTTCCCACTGTGCAACATTGCAGTGGTACTACAGCATGAAACAGCACCTTTCCAGAGGATTGTGAGGAATAATTCAAGAATGGTGACTTGAATGTAATAATGCTTTTGTGAAAAAAGGGTATTTTTCATAAGATGATACTGATAATGATTACTACTAGAGGACTCGCAGGGCAACTCACAAAATAAAAATACATAACAATTTGAATAAATAAAAATAGACGAACACTGCATATGAAACATTACAGCATTATCACTTGGCTGCATTCTGGTTCAAAAATCTGGAGTTTCTCTCAGGCAAATGAATGAGAGGGACCCTCAGTAACACCAGGGCTGGCAAGTTGAAGTTACTAAAGAGATATAGCTGACCTCTTCCAGAGATAGGCCCACAGTCTAAAGCTATCTAACTCCATTACCAACTGCTGACTGCCAAAAGAAAGTATTGAGGACTACGCATTCATGGCAATAGTATGTCATTAATTTGCAAAGTACTAACATGGCATCAGGCTTCTCTGCAGGGTGCCCTGGAATTCTGAAACCCAAGTTATAACCAAGTTGGTGGTGCTGTGAATATACAATCAGCTGAAGCTGTGAATCTAAGCAACTTTTGGATTATTACAAGGGTAGTTCCACTAAGACATTAATTAATGTATTAATTAATGAGGGGTTTTTTCCCCTTCATTTTAAATAAACAAAATCCTGTTAGATTTTTTTGAAAATAAAAAACTAAGGAGCAAAAGACACCAGCGATTAAGAGTGCCATAGACCATTCCCTTGCTGTAGTTTCTGTATATCTTAATAACATGTTTGAATTTTTGGCTTATTGTTTTCTTTAATTGTTACTCCTATTAGATCCTTTTTCTTTATAATCATAGGCATTATATAAATGAATGTGCCCCAACAATCAAGCCTGTGATTATTACGCTACATAATAATACACATTTTAACAGTGATTTTGCCAATTACGTAAAGTTCCATTCTTCTAGTTGGCAAAGCTAACTAAAAGTCTTGCTTAGAAAATTGCACTCACAGTTGTACTGATTCTGGTTGTATGTTCTAGCATGTATTGAGAACCATCTCTGTAGTTTATTTTTTATTGAATAATGTGATTCAATAAAAATTAAACAGTGTTTGGACAGAAATAGACATGGATAGAAAGTCCCAGTTTTGACAAAACCAGGTGAGTAATGTATTTGCATTATATCATACCAGAGAACTGATAGGAGTGTTAATAACCTGAATGTTATAATTATATACAAATAAGCAAACAGACTTTATCCTACACAATAATGTGGTTTGTTTGGGTTTGCAGCCAAATGTGTTTTATTCAACTTTTATATAGTAGTTCCATGGCTGAACCCAGGTAATCATCCACATGTTCACACACACAATATATTCACACATGGAACATTAGTCTTGAGGTGAATATTTTTAAATCAATTTCCCCTTGAGTTTCATTTATTTATCCATTTTGGATTGAGAAACATATTAATATGTTTTCTACTACAGATTAAGGTTACTATGGTAACTAATCATTTCGGCTGGGTGAAGAGGTTGAATTTAATTGTCCCTTTTTCAAATGTTAATGGTTGCATTGCCTAAGGGAGGAACTTGCCTGGACTTGTTTTAGTTTCAGTTTCCCTTCTGTGTAGGCTTGCAGAAAATATGCAGCTGAGAGAAATCTCTCCTCTCAGCAAACAGCCTTTAAATATGCTTGTTTTCTGTAAATAAAATTATTTTTATAGAAATGCCTGGTGTGTGACTTTTCTGATCTCTCCTGGGCCAACTGCTTTCTAGCACTCTGCCAACAGGTTATGGGCCCAGTAAGCAGCCCAGTAAACCTAGTAAGCCCAGTAAAACCCCAGAGTGAATAGAGAGATCAGCTCCACACCTCATGCACAATTTTAAAGGCAGGTAGCAAAGACCTGTGAAGATTTTCTTTGGAGCCACCTGGAGATTTTCCAGCAACTGCCAGTCTACAGGACAAAAAAGCCAGCTGAGGTGACTTGCAAAAGAAGAAAGAAGCCATGGCTACCTCCCAGCCCTCAGCAATGCCTCTGGAGTGCCTATCAGAGACCAACTATTTGAATTGGGCCCTGAAGAAGGAGATGTATCTTCTCAGAGAGAATCTTCGGCTGCCAATTGGTGAGCAAACCCCCCAAAATCCCAGTGCTGAATGGCTTAGACAGGATGAGCGGACTAGAGCCACCATTATCCTGGGAGTTGAGGACAATCAGCTAGTCCACGTGCGAGGTATGCAGTCTGCAAAGCAACTTTGGGATGCTTTGAGAGACTTGTATGTAAAGGCAACAGCAGGGAGTAAAGTTACCCTGACAAAAAAGCTGTACAAAGCCTACCTTGCAGAAGGAGATAGGCTTCCTGAGCACCTGCATTATATTCAGCAGCTGTTTGTTGAGTTGCAGGAGAGAGGAATGGAATGTACACCTCTCACAAAATCCTATATCCTCCTGTCCTCACTGAATGAAACGTGGGACGCACTGATTTGTACCCTGGAGGTTATACCTGAAGCAGACCTCACCCCATCGTATGTTACACAGCCCTTACTCACTGAATGGGAGAAGAGAGAGGAAAGATCCCCCCCCATCTCTTCTGGAAAGCTGCAGTACCAGAAAACAAGGGAAAAGAAGGGAAAGGAAGCTGAGGCCACAGCACTAGCCAGCCAGTGATGCTTCACCTGTGGTTCAGCTGGCAGAAAGACTGTGCCTTGAGACCCAAGAGTAGAAAGACAGAGAAGAAGAACACAAGGGCAACACAGAAGAAGGCTCTTCAGACAACCCAAATTGCACAGGTTGCTGAGAAGGGTAATTCTGATGTATGGGTGTTAGATTCTGGGGCCAATTGTCATTTATGTAATTGTAAAAGCTCTTTTGTGTCACTGTCTAAAACTGAAAGACAAAGTGTCTCTTTGGCTGATGGGTCTGTGACCAAAATTATGGGACAAGGTGACTTGTATACATCCTGCTTGGGAGAAACTGTAAAAGATGTGTTGTATGTGCCAAATTTACAATCAAACCTTTTATCTGTGGCACAACTGGCTGCAACAGGTATGTCATAACATTTAAGAAAAATGGTTGTGAGATACGTAAAAATGGAAAATTGTGTGCTACTGGTATATTAAAAGACTCCTTGTACATTGTGCAAAATGCAAGGAAGCCAAGCTGCAAGGCTGCAGTTGGCAACACTCCATATCATGACCAATGTGTACACCTGATGCACAGGAGATTTCATCATGCTAATTTCAAGTATATAGCACAAATGCCACAGCTGTGTGCTGACCTAAAGATAAAACCCTGTGACAAATACTTAGATTGTGTAGTTTGCAAAGAATGCAAAACACTAAAAGCTCCTGTGAGTAAGCACAGTGACAGAGTTACAACTAGACTTTTGGAAATCGTACACTCTGACATTATTGGTCCTTTTGCTCCAAGTCTTGGACAAGCAAGGTATGCAATGACCATCATTGATGATTTCTCAAGATACACATTTATCTACATCTTAAAACATAAAGATGAGGCATTTGAGAAATTTAAAGGTTTTGTGACATGGGCAAATGGAAAATTCCCTAGGCCTGTATCTGCACTCCAATGTGATAGAGGAGGAGAGTACCTTTCTCACAAATTCAAAAGGTTCCTAGCAGAAAAGGGGATAGAACAAATTCTTTCTAACCCTTACACCCCTCAGCAAAATGGTGTTGCTGAAAGAAAGGGCAGAACCTTGCAAAATGCGATGGAATGCATGCTTAAAGATTCACATTTATCCTTTAAGTATTGGGGAGAGGCAATATCTACTGCCTGTTATGTACAAAACAGATTGTATAACTGTGTGATTCAGGACACTCCATTCCATTTGTTTTATGGTGTGAAACCAAAGGTAAACCATCTGAGAGTGTTTGGTAGCACTGCTTGGGTTCATATTCCAAAACAACAGAGAAGGAAAGGAAGTTGGCTGTGAACAAAGCCAAAGGAGCTACAGGTTCATAATGGGAGAGAAATTGATAATTAGCAAAAGCACTTCTTTTGCTGAACAAAACTGGGGGAGATTAAACTCTAGCTCTCCAGTTGATCTGACCACCACAAGAGAACAGCAAGGACTTGCTGATGGTGATCTTTTGCCTGATGAGGACATTAAACCAGAAAAGCAAACTGAAGATCTGTCTGATGAGACAGATGCTTCTCAGGAAAGTGATAGGAGTCAAAATTTAAGCCCTGTATTACCTCACAGATCTCAGAGGAGTAATAAAGGCGTTCCTCCATCACATTTTCAGGCTGAAACAGTAAAGGCTTTTCACATATTCACAGAACCTGAGTTTTTAGAACAAGTGAATGCTTTACCACCTGAGATTGTACAAAATTGGCATTCTGCCATGCAACAGGAGTTAGCATCCTTGAAAGAAAATAAAACATGGAAACTGGTAAATCTACCTCCCAATGAACGCTGTCTAGGTTGTAGGTGGGTTTTCAAACTGAAAAGGGATGCTGATGGAAAAATCCAAAAATATAAAGCAAGGTTAGTTGCAAAAGGGTTCACTCAAAGGAAAGATTTAGACTTTGATAAGACTTTTGCACCAGTTACTAAAGGTGAATCAATTAGATTACTGTTAAAAATTGCTGCACTCAAAGGAATGTCAGTTCACCACTATGACATTCAAACTGCATTTCTCTATGGTGATTTAGACCACAAATTATACATGCAGCAACCCCCTGGCTATGAAAAAGGGGAGAATCTAGTCTGTGAACCGCAGAAGTCAATCTATGGGTTAAAACAAGCTGCTAGATCCTGGAACCAAAAATTAGATGAAAAACTGCAGAATTTTGGTTTTGAAAAAGGAAAAGCAGATCCATGTGTATAGATGAAGAAAGACAAACAAGGCTGTATGTATCTGTGCCTTTATGTTGATGATTTGCTGCTGTTCCACCAACAAAAAAAAGGCTTGATGTTGAAGCCTGCATGAAAAGCCATTTCACATTAAAAAGCCTTGGAACGGTAACAAATTACCTAGGTTTGGAAATACACAGGAAGAAGGATGGTAGCTTTCTGTTAAACCAAAGGGGAGATAATGTTACAAATAATGTGAATGGAAAGACATACAGAGTTGTCAAAGAAAATTGGTTTGCATCTTATTCTGTAGTATAAAAAGGGGAGTGTTAATATGTTTTCTACTACAGATTAAGGTTACTATGGTAACTAATCATTTTGGCTGGGTGAAGAGGTTGAATTTAATTGTCCCCTTTTCATGTGTTAATGGTTGCATTGCCTAAGGGAAGAACTTGCCTGAACTTGTTTTAGTTTCAGTTTCCTTTCTGTGTAGGCTTGCAGAAAATATGCAGCTGAGAGAAATCTCTCAGCAAACAGCCTTTAAATATGTTTGTTTTCTGTAAATAAAATTATTTTTTATAGAAATGCCTGGTGTGTGACTTTTCTGATCTCTCCTGGGCCAAATGCTTTCTAGCACTCTGCCAACAAAACGGTCGTGCGATTGCCTCTGAAGGCCATCTGGTGGGAGAGTAATGGGCTTCTTTTTGCAGTTGGTTGACCACTGTGAGAACAGAAGGTTGGACAAGACGGGCCAGGGGTCCCAAACAGGGGCCAAGGCTTACATTCTTATGAATTCCTGTCAATAATCTGTGGGCGCATAGTCCAACCAATGGCAACACCAAGGTGATGATAATCAATGAATCCAACAGCTTGAGAAAAGGATATTAGAAGATGCAAAAGATGAATGGAAAAGCTTGTGAAAATGGAAAGCCAGTGGGAAATAGAAAGGAACACATGAATCAGTCTAACTATATTTAGTTATAGAAAGGGGAGGCCATATACTTATTTTTCAAGAAATATGCAGAAATTAAAATGGTATGTAGAAAGCTGAACAAGAATCTTAATTAATTTTCTTGAAAAAATACTGTACGAAAGGATGGCTTTGTTACTGGCTCATGTTTTATCACATTTCATTATTGTAAAAGGTAATGAATAGCTGCTGAGTCAGGGGGTGAGAAGACTTTCTGGGTCAGGGCTTCCAATTCAGTTTCCTGAACAGCCAGTGAGTCTTTGAAGGTCTTCCAGTGATGACCTTTCCTCTCCCGTCATACAAATATTGGGTCATGGATAAACACACAGCATCTGTTTTTTACCCCCTTAGGTAAGCTACCTCGACTTTTGTCTTTCTCTCAATGTGTTGCAACCAGTGTGTTGTTCTTCCTCTCAGTGTGTTGCAAAAATATTTGCAAGCAGGAAACCAAACAGGAACACATGCAAATAATTAATATAGCAGCACATGTCGCAGAATGCCAGTTGCTCATTAAAATTATACACTTTAGGCCAATTTCTAGAACTGGAGAGCGCAAAACCATATTGATGACTGATCATCATCATGGGTGGCTCACAAAACAATAAACCCATACACACACACAAACAATAAAACTCCTGATACCCCAGGGCAGTACTGTCCCACAAATTAGCATACCACCTTGCAGGCCTCAGCCTCCTACACCAATGCTTGTAGGAAAAGCCACCTCTTTAAGGCCTTTCAGAACATGAGGAGATTGGGACCTGCCAGATCTCTGGTGGAATGGTGTTCCACATGGCAGGGGCAGCTACAGATAAAGCATACTTCCTAGGTTCTACTAGATGACAGCATTTAAAGGAAGAGACATGGAACATGCCTAACCTATCTGACCTGGTGGGAAGGGCAGATACCCTCAAGAAGAGGCAGTCCCATGGATAACCTGGTCCCATGCCATTTAGGGCCTTAAAGGTGATAAAGGTGAAGCCAGTACAGCTTGCACAGCAGTGGTATAATATGGGCAAACCACGAAGTGCCCAGAACCGTGCATGCGTTGCTGCATCCTGGACCAGCTGAAATTTCCAGATGATCTTCAAAGGCAGCTCCATGTAGAGCAAGTTGCTGTAATCCAAAAGAAAGTGACCAGGGTCTGAGTGACTGTGCGCAAGGTCTTTTATTATTTAGGTTATATATCTAACTTAAGAGAAAAGGATAAAAGTCCTGAACAGAAACATTTTTATGGTACAAAAACAGTCAGGTTTGGACTCTCCAAATGTATGCAATAGGCACACCACTTGTGGGTGGGTTCCACAGATGGGGCAGCACTACAGAAAAAGCCCTTTTGCTGGTAGCCACCCAACCTGCATCCTTGGGCAGGGACACCTACAGAAGGCCTTCAAGTGCCTCGTGTTTGGCCAGACACATACTTTTCATCAAAATCCTGACCTCAGTTATTCAACAGTGTTGATTCCTTTGGCTAAGGCCCCAAATGTGGTAGCATTATTCTCAGTGTGACATTTCTTTTTCATTTCCGTAGTGCATGCCTGTTTTCCTGATCCATCAGCAGGATACTAACCCTCCTCCTTTTAGGCAGAGTTGGGATGTCTGCAGGTGCTTGCAGGTGGAGTTAAACATCCTATAGAAGTTACAATATAGTAGCATTTGGTGAATTTTCTACCTTCCTGGAACTTTCTGGATCTACATGGGCAAACTTGTAGGCTAGTGGGATTTTAGAATACATACCATGCAAAAGTGCAGATGAAGGATATTGTGTCTGGCCCTGTACAATGCTTTTCTCAGCCTGGGGAAAGTGTTTAAGTATTTTGCAGGTTTTCAAGTACCTTTTGCAACCTAGGTTCCATTGTTCTGTGACAACCTCTTGATTTCAATCTGAAGTACCATATCATTTCATCTTTTAGAGAATATCTGTTTGGCATGTACATATCCCAGATATATTTAAAATGCTGCTGATCATCATATAATACTAGTTTTTGTTCTACTGCAGCTTTCCAGTTTGAAGAATAATTGTCAGGCAATAAAGGCAATAAAGCTATCAGGAAACTGGATCTTCAGCCAGTAGCCAATCAATAACCTCCAAGCAATATCTAAATTTTAGGCATCCCTATCTCCAATCTACTCCCTAGTAGCAGCGAGTATGGACCTTAAACATTTGGTTTGCTCTGGATCTAATGAGTTCCTCCCACCATAGAATGCACTTGTGCACCATATATGGTGGGGCCACAGTTTTAGTTTCAAAGAGGCCTATTATGGCTGTAATAATAACAATTTGATTTGAACCTCAAAGAGTTTTTGCATTGCAGCTACCAACACTTGTCTCCACCTTTCATGAAAAAAAGAAGTGCTTAGTGGTGACAGAAGATTTTGAAGCCAGTTGGGAGACATAACTGTGATTATGTATCTTTTTATTCTGGAAAGCTACCTTGACATATTTTAAGGTATTAACCTGTTCTATCCTGTTCTTCTCTGTGATTCAGCTTTGGTGTTTAGCTTTTTTTTTTTTTTTTCCAAATTAAGTACCAGCATGTTTTGCTTGCCGAAGTATGTAGCTTATTACCCTTTTAAGTCCAAAGGGGGTTCACAAGATCACAGCAGCAGCATGCATGTAAAGCAGTGCTGGGGTCTTATGACTGGCAATTTTAGGAGTACAGAAGTCTGGGTTATTTAAATTTTCTATCACAGAGTTAATAAACAGGTTGAAAAGAGCTGGAGGAAGAATGCATCCTCGGTGGACTCTTCTCTATATACATACTTTGTCAGAGATTCTCCTTGTAGATTGCATCTTACTGTTAAGGAGGCATTAAAGCACAGGTTCTGAATTTTAAAAAGAAGGCACCTATTAATATATGTATTTTTGAGTTTCTCTTATAAAATAGTTCTATATAATGAGTTGAACTCAAATATGAAGTGTAGGAAGGCCACGTATAGGAGAGATTTCATTTTCTGCACATACTTCCATATGAGATGGTATACTACAATCCACAGCTGACAACAATCTTGAATCTTGCTTACTCATTGCCAGCTATACTTTTCATTTCTTCATCCTTAAATCAGAGTGACTCTTGAGATTGCTCACTCCATTTATAGCTTCTTGAAGAGGTGGCAGGACTGGGGACAGGGTGAAGAGATGGGTGTATATTTCCTGTCACTGCAGTTGTGTATCACTGTTGCCTAAAATCCTTTTATGTGTGGTTATATACAGGGTAGCACTCTCTCTTGAGAACAACCAACTGATTTTATGATATCCCCATTTTCATTCATGTTTATCCAACTTTTTATTCCTCTCTTACTGAACATATTCCAGTATTTTGTTTTGTTTGAAGATGTATTGTGTTTAATATTTTTATACCATCTTTTTATTTAATCCTCCCTCCTTATTCATTTATCCTTCATC
This sequence comes from Candoia aspera, assembly GCF_035149785.1. Lineage (NCBI taxonomy): Eukaryota > Metazoa > Chordata > Lepidosauria > Squamata > Candoiidae > Candoia > Candoia aspera. Next base: position 191,182,687 of record NC_086154.1, read on the forward strand.
ATCAAATTATTCATTGCCTATTACCTTTTTAACTGTGAAAATAACTGTCATTAATATCCAGTTGTCTTTATATATCTTTGTCTTGCCTGTTGTCCTTGAAGGCAGAATGCTGTTCTCTTTTCATTTTGGCCCTAATGATATGTTTGTGTGTTTGTATGTATGAATGTGAAACATATAAGGCAGTGTAACTGAAGTGATTGGCATGATCCCACTCAATTGTGTACACAAGTATTACTGTGAACCAGACATGATCAAAAATTCTTGTAAAATATTTTACCAATATGATTGGAGCAAGATTTTGCAAAGGACAAAAGATTATGTAATTTGAAAATCCTTACATTGATGCCTATGACATTTGGCTCCTCTCCAAAAAAGGGCTGGGAGTGGGTAAACATAGCCCTGGCCACAGCCTTCACCTGCTGATCTAGTTATGGCTCTAGTTGGAGTTGTAAATCCAGGAGTCATGGGCCTCCTTCAGTGGGGTGCAACCCCCACTAGAGCCAGTGGAGGGGCTGACAAACTATAAGATGGGTTCTGCATGAAGTCTGCTGGGATTCAGCTTGTTTTGTCCCCTCACTGCATCTCCTACCCAGCTCTGGGGGAGATGTACAACTGGGTATCATTGGCATATTAATGATACCAACCAAACAAATGACTTTCCCCAGTGGCTTCATACAGATGTTATATGATGAGAGAGAGACAGCTGGCTCATCCAATATGGGGTGTGGCACCCCATATTGGATGAACCATGGGGTCAAGTGTTCATCCCCCACTACTATCAATTGGAATTCATCCCCCACTACTATCAGGAAGGAGTGGAAACACTGCAAGGCAGTGCCCCCACTTAATTTCCATTCCCTACATGGTTCTGAACCCTTATTTAAAGAGATATAGCTAATATGCTTCATGCAGAATGTTTTGCAGTTGCAGTCCAACAGCTTCTTTAAAATCTTTCCTAGGAAGTGATAATTAGAGACTGGGTATATGTGTCTAATACCCATAGGTTGAAAAATGGCCTTTTCATGTGGGGAAGTACCACATTCTCCAAGGTGGAACTAACTCCTCCCTTAAAAACATTAATCACCTCTCAGATCCAATTTTCTGCCTGTGAAATGTCTGCAAAACTGTCACAACTGCATGAAGGAACATAAACCAACCCATTCTTCCCTTCATTAAATAGTGCTGCCAGAAGACATTCCATCAACAAAATTAAGGACAGAGAAATATTGATGCTTTGCTGTCTGTATTGCCACAGTGTACACTCAAATGTGTGCTTGCACCTGGGTCCAGTCATATTAGTTTTTCATCTTCTACCACCAGCTCTCCAGCAAAATTTATGCCACTAATTCTTCAGTAAAACATGGAACTGTCTGAGATCTGTAGTCAGAAAGAGGAAGCTTGTGGGCAATCTGTTCAATACCCTTGTCATCTCCATATTCCAGAGGTTGATTAGGTACTTTTTACAACTGCTGCCACCTCCTGGAACTCAAGGAGATTGGAATGGGCCATCTTAAGTGGTCCTCCACCCTTGCAGAAGTCAGCTGTGGCAACTAACTGCAGGCTGATAAGGGAGTGATCTGACCAAAGCAAAAAGTTAATGGCAACATCCTCTGTTTTCAGATCACACTGCATCTGCTCCAAGCAGAAAACTAGAGCCACTATGTAGGTAAGATAACTGTTGGGCCATGAATTTCTGAACCATCACAGATCATGCTTTCAGGACATGGAGACTGACATATCCTAACATTAATAGCTGGGGAGATACACCACCACCCCTGTGATGAGTTCCAGAAGCTCAAGAAGGGATGCTGCTAGGCAGCTAGGTGGACACTATACTGCCAAAATCCCAAGCCTATCCCTATAGCTCAGCCTAAGCTAAGCTATTTCACTGAGTCACTTGTGGAGTATAACTCCATAGTAACAAGCAAGATCAACCTCCCCTTCCCCTCACCCCCACCCCCACCCATTACTGGTGCTGCAATACTTGAAACTCTGGTAGGCAAATATTAGAAAGGAATGCTCCTCTATGCAACTAGGGCTTGGTAATACATGGCAAGTCTGCTTACTCCTCCATGACCAGGGCATGGAGGAATGAGGTCTTATTGTAAACAGACCTGACATTTAGTGAAAATAGCCTGAGGCCAAAAGCATCCAGTGATATGACAACCAGGATCTAAGGAGAAAACCATTGGGTTAGAAAAGGACACCAGCACTAATTTGCTGGTCCCCCATCTCCTGGAACTGACAGCCCAATGTCTCTCATATTACCTCCCCATTATTGTTACAACCTTCTTCCAACCCTCATGATCCTTCCCCCAGCCATCCTAATTCAGATCCAACCAGCAAACCTGGAGCATTAGATCCCATTACACATTCCCTTTCCCCCCATATATCTAATGCTGGTATAAATTATGGTACTGCTGGGGTTAGATAATGTTGTAACACCGATACACTCTCTGTCTCTCCATCTCTCTCTGTGTGTGTCTCTCTCCCTCTCCATCTATCCTTGTTTTTTTTACACTGTGATTTTTATTATTTTCTATTTTAGTGCCCTTAGGTATAAGAACATACTAAAACAAAAACAAAAACGACTAGCAGTACTACATATCTTCAGTTGAGTGGATATGGCTTTCTAGCTAAACTGTTCTGCCTAAAAACACAGCTCTCACATTTTTCAGATTTTGAACTTATCCTATACCCACCACTACTATATCTCCACCTTTGTCCCTACCCTGTGCCCCTCTTAGTAGGGGTGACACTATCACTCCAGCGGGTGATCCCTGCACTATCACTCTAGCAGGAAGGGAGTTGGACCTTTCCCAGCCACTCTCTGGTTCTCACCCACTGACTGACTGCATTCTTTTTTTCAAAAACAACAACATATTGGTAATTTTTTAAAAGGTACATTACAACATTACTTCTCTGTGTTCCACAGCTTTTAGTTGGTGAAACAACTGTCTCACTCTCCCTCATGGTAGCACTGGTCTTGTGTGTAGTTTGTTGTTGTTTATTCATTCAGTTGCTTCTGACTCTTTGTGACTTCATGGACCAGCCCACGCCAGAGCTTCCTGTCGGTCGTCAACACCCCCAGCAACCCCAGGGATGAGTCCGTCACCTCTAGAATATCATCCATCCACCTTGCCCTTGGTCGGCCCCTCTTTCTTTTGCCCTCCACTCTCCCTAGCATCAGCATCTTCTCCAGGGTGTCCTGTCTTCTCATTATGTGGCCAAAGTATTTCAGTTTTGCCTTTAATATCATTCCCTCAAGTGAGCAGTCTGGCTTTATTTCCTGGAGGATGGACCGGTTTGATCTCCTTGCAGTCCAAGGCACTCTCAGAATTTTCCTCCAACACCACAGTTCCAAAGCATCGATCTTCCTTCTCTCAGCCTTCCTTATGGTCCAGCTCTCACAGCCATATGTTACTACAGGGAACACAATTGCTTTAACTATGCGGACCTTTGTTGTCAGTGTGATGTCTCTGCTCTTAACTATTTTATCAAGATTTGTCATTGCTCTTCTCCCAAGGATTAAGCATCTTCTGATTTCCTGACTGCAGTCAGCATCTGCAGTAATCTTTGCACCTAGAAATACAAAATCTTTCACTGCCTCTACATTTTCTCCCTCTATTTGCCAGTTATCAATGAAGCTGGTTGCCATAATCTTGGCTTTTTTGAGGTTTAGCTGCAAGCCAGCTTTTGCACTTTCTTAAACCCTCATGTCATTTTGTCTTATAAGATTGTTGTGGCTCAGCCATCCAGCATGACTTGTCTTTTATCTTTTGATAGCAAACATATGGATTTGCAACATGCATTGGCTAATGAGAGACTCTTCAGATTAGAAGTACACTGTAGTCTCTTTGAAAGCAGCCAAGTAGAATTATAGCTCTCCAGAGAGCAATATGTCCAACTATGTACATCAACAGAGAAAAGTACTTGTGTTTCCATAGTGATTAACAAGACCTAGGATGATTTCCATCTCTTCATTTTGGTCTCCTGAAAATTTTTGCTGCAATGAGCCTTGCCAACCTTTGAAGAAAGTTATGTGATTGCATCATGAGTTGACTTCTTTTTCCTATTTTCTATTCCTACATTTCTCAAGAATGAGCATCTTAATAGTTTATGAAATAATCTCATATATCTTTATTTCTGAGTGCCTCCCTCTTTAACTGATCCACTAGAGATTGTGTGAAGGAAGAACTTATATAAAATAGGCTTCCAACAAGTGATACTTATATCCTGTACTAAGTAATGAATTTAAATCTTTCCAGATGATGTAAATAGATATTTAAATTATCTCATCTTGGCTATTTTTCCACATTTACTTCAAGTAATATTTCAGTTTAAGCTTAAATTAAATCCCTAAAAACCTATTTAATTGCTCACACATGTTCTAAACCTGACACACTTTTTACATGATGAAATCATCATAATAGGAAAACCTCCCCCATTGAGAGGCCTCAGTAGAGATCCCCTTTTCCTCCCTAAAAATATTGCTTGTTACCTTGCCTTTTTAGTTGCTGTCCAACCAAGCTGTGCTTTTAGGAGTACTATCACGATGGTATTAGTTCACAGTTTAGGCTCTGCTATATGAAGACTTCTGCATATATAGAAGTGTGTCTTTATTTTTATTATCCAAATCTGGTCTTCGGGGGTCTCTTGGTACAGATGCACATCATAGAGTTATTAAAAAGTTTAATATGGTGCCTATTAAAATCTAAACTCAAGGAAGTTTTATAATCCTTGGGGAGAAAAATCAGTGCTGGTTCCTTATGCACAGTAATGGAATATCTAAAGCCTAATTTGAAATGGAGATTGATAATATCAGCAAGGAATCTTACACTCTCTTTTGTGACTTTTAACTGGTCTTAGTGCAGATATTGCTATACAATGGATGTTGGATAAAATCAAAAGCAGCAGCAGCAGATGCAAATGGAGATGTTTTCAGAACAATAGTAAAAAGTGGCAGATGTATTAAATGCCATGTTTTGGGAATGCATTCCATTAGTATTCCAACAAAAAGTCATGGTTTACTCTGATGAATTTGAATAACACAGGTTTCTCCCTCTGAAACTGAAGAACATTTCTCAGTTGCATGACAACTGGGTCTATTGGCTCAGGATCTTATGGACTTAATTTACAGCCCAGCAGGACCTCACAGCTTGTATTTGCAAATTAAAATTTCTCTGTATTGATTCTTTATTAGCATTAGTAGGGATTGCAAGCTGTTTCAAACAGAGGTTCCTTTGTCTAGCAACTGAATATAAGCTAGAGATTTCCCTTCAGCTACCCTAGTTCCAACTTATTGCATTATTATAGCATGACTACTTTTACTGCTGGATTCAGACAACAAAATTATGTACCAGAGAGACGAAGCATTATGAAATAGCACAGCAATTTAATGCCCCAGAAAACATAGATTTCACAGTACTCTGCTCTCAAAGTGAAGTAAAACCAACATTTGCAGAAAAGAAGCAGACGAAAGCCACAGTTATTATGGGACAGGGAAAACTGCTGAGCAAGTAGGAATTCTGTCCATAAATAAATATTAAACAGTGAAGAGCATTCGATAAATGCTGGAAAGAAGCAACACATTTTGTTTTGTTTTATTTAATGTGTGAAAAAGGGAAGATAAAAAAGAAAAAAATACAAATCATTCTCATATACTAATTGTAATTCGTGTCATGATATACAATTAAATTATTAACATTTACAGTTCAATTACTAACATTTACATTGGTTTACCTTCCAAGGTAGTTGGCCCTAAATACCCCCAACTTATAACAAGGGTCAAAATATGCAGTTGCCAAAATTTGCTGCCCATTAACCCCTAAAAGAAGATAAGCCTTATGATATAAATTTAAATATGGAAAATTAAAACCCTGTGTAGCTGACAATTAAAGCTTCCTGAGTGAAATATAAGTGGGATAATTTTCTCAAACAAAGGGGGATTAAGTTTCTGAAAATACATTTTTATAATATGTAGGAGGTACTACATATATTACTTATCTGTGGAAATACATACATTTTTAAAGTATTGATTTTACTGCAAATATTCCTTTAAGTGAGGCCCAATTCTCTTGATCTGTTCCTTGAAAAAAAAAAGCTACATATTTAAATTCAGTTTCATCATCTAAATAATTGTCAACCCAAGGAAAGTCAGCACCTTCAGGCACTATCAACACTGTCCAGAAAAAAAAAAAATGATGTTGATGCCTTAGCCTCAAAGTTGAAATTTAAAGTAATTAATATTATAGCTGGAAAAGGCTCCCAAACCATTAATTAATTTTGTTAATCTTGGTATGGAAGGTTGAGGTTTATCAATACAGGCCGATAAACCATGAATCTCACTGCACTGCCAATTGGTAATGAATATGTTTCCATATACAAATCAAAGGGGAGAGAAGGAGGAACACCTTGCCAAATAAAACTCACCAATATAAAGGGCTTAGATAAAAACACATTCACCCTTTGTGTGTGGGTGTGCGTGTGTGCACGTGCAAGTGGGGGCGTGCTTAGGTAAAATGTGTGTTTGTGTGCGTGTGTGTGTCTATGGAGAGAGAGAGAGAGAGAGCGCCATATGTATCTATGGAAGAATTTCAGGTCATGAGAAAACACAAAAGTAACCCTCAATTTACGATGTCTTGCTTATGCTTTTGTTTGCAAGTAGCTTTTTAGTATTTAAACGTAATTCCTACTACTTAATTTCAGTGCTTTTTTTTCAAAATAAATCTTTCATAGAAAATTCTACTATTATTGTATTATTTATTGGGAGTTTTTCTCCCAAGCTGCTCTTTTGCCTGCATTTATAATTAGGCAGTATCTTAAAGACAACTTTTATTAAAATGTTTAATTTTCCCTTAAGATTGTAGTCTCTTATGTGGATCATTAGGCAAGTTTTAAAAATATGTAGTATTGACCCAAGTGCGTTTGTATTATACATGCTTAGGAAAATCCATAATTAGACATCCGAAGGAAAAAATACAACTTAAACTTATCGACTCAACCATTTTAGAAGGGGTGCTACAACTATTTTAGAATAGGTGTGTGTGTGTGTGTTACTTGAGTTACTTGAAGCAGTGTCTTTAGAGCATACAGTGAACTTTGATAACATGGTTAATTTCTTTAATGTCAACATAATTATTGCTTGTTCCAATATGATTGATAGCCATGAATCACAATGTTAAAACTCCTCTTTGGGTTTCAACAATAAGCATTCAGGTGGCCCAAAGATCCCAGAAATTCAACTGCATGGAAGATTTCTGAGCCAGTTTAACTATTATATCTGTGTCTACCTGAAGATTTTGTTGAATACAGTCTCTGAAGTCATATATTGTCCTGCCCACCACCAGCAATTGCCTGAACTTGTCAACAGAACTGAATTTTATCTGGGCCTCTAAATGTTTGCCCAGTGGGTTGTCTAGTGTAGATCTCCCATAAACTAGGGAAACCTATTCTGACAAATAATGCATGGAACATTTCATATAATTCGAGATTTGGGGCAGTACAGAGGATATACAGAATAACAAATTGATCAATAAAAGTGGAAAGATGTACTTCTGACAGTTTCTTGTAAACACTTATTTTTCTAGTCAGACCAATTCCTTACCCCAAATAGTTTAAGATAACAATATTAGAAGTAACTAAATGACTACATGCTATTTAATAAGTTGTGTCTATCAACATTGATCCATCAACATGGATTTTCTTGATTAATTACTTGACTTTTGTTGGAGCAGAATGTTATTAATCAGGCATTTCCTTGTGGGTATAGTACATAATGCATACCTATTTGTGAATAGCTATGTTTTAATATTCAAAACATTTTTTATTTTATTTGAAAAGTATTATGAGGAAGCATTGACTCATTTTTTTAACCTGTCAAACCCTTTGAGGCTGATAATCTCAGAAAACAAGAACCACTTTGATTTCTGGAATGGCCTTTATTGCTAGTAGGAGAATTAAAAGAATCTTGAAAGCCTATCAAAGCAATTCTCCAGATCAACATATACCTAGTATAATTAAAGTAAAGTTACTCTGAGTCTCTTTCTCAAACTTCTCCCCCTTCCCTGGACTAAGAAATCTTTTCTTCAATAGTTCTATTCCCTCCTCGTGTTCCCAGGATCCGCTGGACAATCCATCACAATAATAAATGGCTAAATTCCTATTAAACTTTCAAGTAGGCAACATATGCAATGCTATTTCTACCACATTCAAGATCATAAACAGATAAAAGTTATCATTACTTCCAAGAAAGTTGGACTAAGAGAACGAGTGAATTGCAAGTGGTTCTATTTTTTTCTCAATTTTATATTAATGCAACAAAATGTGAGTTATGGTAGTCTTGATCAAGCCTAAGTGGAAGTTCATTATTTTCATGTTAATAATCTAAGAAAAATCAAGTATTTTCCACATATAATGTTATAATATCTACCAAGCTGCATGTTTAATATGTTACACGTTCTTTGGCATCTCTTCTTAGTTGAATGTTCTTGACTTTTCTCAATGTTTCTCAAATGGTGCCTGTGCATTAGCAATCATCAGTCCAGGCTATGATAAGTACAGTGAAGCAGCCTGATTCTCCTGCTCCCCTGCCTCATTAATTTGCACCCTGTCTTCCTGACTAGAGGGTACAATTATGAACAGGGGGGAAATCCATAAATCACACTCTTAATATTATTAAAACAGCGTATAAAAACAATGAAAACATTTGAATGCTCATCATCTTACATCAGAGAGCACTGAAGACGTGAACTCCTGCAATAATGACCCTAGCTATAACTGTACATGGAAATTAAATAAACATGGCACTTAAATAAGATGATTTCTTATCAAAGGAACAAGAACAACAAAAATGAAACACTCATAAAGCAGAAATCTGTTTATTTTTCAGGACAGCAATTACAATTAGCAGCCATCCTGCTCATGGTTCTGCAATAGAGCAGGCCCAGCTCACTGTTAAGTAAAACAGAAGAACCCAAGAAAGCTTGAATGAAACCTGGTGCATATAATGATCAAGAGAGATTATATTTGATGTTCAGAGTATTATCTGAGATCAGGAATGTAAAAGTAGTGATTCTAGATCTCCATTACATGCAGCAGCAACAAGAAATTGCATTAACATAGCTAGAATTCCTTTAAGATCCTCTTTCCTAATTGGATCATTGAATATTGTTGTGTTACAACTCCCATTGTTGCCAGCCAAATTCTCACATTAATAGAAATTGCAATCCAGCAGCCTCCAGAGATCTAAAATTGGAAAACAATTGTAATGGAAGCAAGCTGAGCCAATTCAAGAAAATACTTGCTTTGTTAGAATCATGCCAGCAGGTGGCCTATGAAATTTTAAGAATCAGCAAATCCTGTAGTACTACTACTGTATATTGCTGACCCTATGACATTTCTAGAAATGGTGTGTTTCATAGACGACGTCAAAGAGATATAGCAGAGATTTCTTTTTGGTCTGAAAATTCGCATTCGGTGATTGTTCTGTAGTTCAGATAGAGAAATACAAACCATTTAATCAGAGGCATAGATATTTTTTTTCAAAAACCATCCATATTTATTCCAATGTGGTATATGCTACTTTTGTAGAATCACTGGATTTCTAAACTGAAATTATTAGTTGGCTGATATATTCTAATTAGCTGCATCGTAGATATGAGGATGATTCATAATAGTAGTATTTGATTCTTAAACCATCTGCATTTAGAATTTAATGTGAGAAAATCTAAAGCTGGAACAATTTGGGATATACTTATTTGTTTGTGATATCCTATTCAACATTCACTTCTTCTGTTTTAATAGTAATTTTATATAAATATGGCTGTTAAACTAAAGTGTTCAGCTGCATTCTAACAACTGCCATTTCTTAACACTATTTAGAATTGTTCCACTTGTTTTCTGCACCATAAGGGAAACAGATGACAAAATAGATCTTAAATGTGGTTTCTCTTTCTGAGTCTGTGTGTTTTTAAAATCTTTGTAGAATCTAAAGAATAAAGGGAATACTTTCATCATTCTCTCTTCTGCAAGCATTCCTACTGAGTGTATGAAAAAGATTTTGTTATAGCCCAAAGAATATGAACAAAAATCTGTGAAATATAGCATTGTAGGGGAATAGATAACTAAGTGGATTTCAAATGAGATCTCTCTCTTTCTGAATCTGTTTGTATGAATGTTTAAAAGTCTTTGGATTATTAAATAAAGGAAACATGGCATAAAGTATTATGTAAAGCATAATACTACAGAATAAGTGGCTTTAAAAATGTCTTCCGATGATGAAGCTAATCTTATCTCACTAAGGTCAGCATTATAGCTTCAGCATCCAAAGCAATATAAGAAAGCCCAAGATAAACATGAAGATAACCTTGCAGTCAGAACTTCATATACCAACAGTAGCTCTTCAAACGTTTCTGAACTACAGGTCTTAGCAGCCCAATAATAACATGATCAACAATAACAGATTTCAGAAGTGATAACTCAGCAACATCTGGAGAGCCACAGGTTTCTTATCTCTGGGAATGTACCAACTAACTCTTTCAGCACAAACTGAAGAAGAATGCAGGATATTTAACATGTGTTGGAAACTGGGCATTTTGTGGTTATCATGATAGTTTGATACATTTCTCTCACATTTTTCATTACTTTTGAATCATTAATTATAGTTAAATACTGGAACTACAGGTATTTTTTTTCATAATACACTTGGAGAATACATTCTTTTCCCTGATGCTTATATCAGTCCACTCTAAAAATTGCTTGAGAGGAAAAAACAAAGCAAAAGCACATACTGCTCATAAAATGTTTTTAGTTACATTAAATAATTTTTAAAGAATCATAGTCAAGGATTGCAGAAGAACGATTGCCAGTTCATACATTAGTTGTTATATCACATCACATACATTTTCATTTCAGCTCAGTGAAGATAGTCTAACGTTACGTGATTTGATTAGCTGCAGACAAGGTTAATTGATAATCTGCTTCTTAAATGAGAAATGTCAGTATTGCAGTGTATCTTATCCAAAAGCACATCCAGACAGCTATTGTGAAGCATTCTTTTTATCACCACCCTATTGTGAGCAACTCCTAAACCTATAATGCCCATAGATGGCAATTTATATGTAAATTGAACTAGTCAGAGGATCATGCTAATGTGAATCTGGTCACAGACAAAAGTCCTAAACACTGAAAATGTCAAAAAAGAGGAGGGAGAAACCTGTCAGTTCTCAAACAGTGCACAGACTTACAAATGTAAAAAATGAAATACAAGGAATGAGTAATATGATGGCAGAAAATGGAAAGGTGATGTTGAAACAGATGAGGTCCAAGCAGTTTAGCTATGCTGAAATGGGAAACAATATTTCCTGCTACATTTAATTTATTTTTATGCTTCTGGCATACCCAACTCTCATTCCTGTATAACATGTGGAACATCTTGCCCCCTGAGGTGAGGTTGGCCCCCACTCTTCTGGCCTTCAGGAAGAGCATCAAGACCTGGCTCTGCCAACTAGCCTGGGGATCCAAGAGGGATAAGCAGCACTGGGGTGGTTGGTGGCTTAAGACGCTCTCTCTGCCTTTTAGTTCTCCCCTTTTATCTTCTATTTTTTGTACTTTCTACTTTTATAATGGTTTTATAATTTTTATTTGTAAGCCGCCCAGAGTCACTTTTATAGTGATATGGGTGGTATATAAATATAATAAATAAATAAATAAATAAATAACAAAGTGGGCAGTATATTTTTATAAACAACCCTTTTTACTTCTTTCAATAAATATGCATTCCTCACAATAGATTACATACTACCAACTATCTTTCTACCAGCATTTGCACATCTTAAAACAGTATGTCATTCTTGCCAGTGTAATTACAATTTCTTTTATTTTTTAAATATCAGACATCTTTACCTGTATAATGTAAAATGGCAATCAAAAGTCTTGCTTCCTTGAATGAAGCTCTGTGTGGTCACCTCTATCACTAATACTAAAAGGTCTCTCCTACTTGCATATGATATTGTCCTGTTCCCTAAGCAGAGGATAAGAATCCTGTAAATACTATTCCTTTAATTTAGAAAATGGCTAACAATCATTTTGAATCTTGCAAGCTATCTTTAAAGTAACACTGATATACTCCAAAGGCAAAAATAGTTTTTTAAAGCATGAGAAGCATGATCCTTCAGAGCTTGTAGGAGCCCAAACATAGCAATTGCCTGAAACTCTTTAAAGCAGCTACTTCTTTTCCCAGAATCATGTGACTGACAAGAAAATACATGGCTGCTTTCAAGAGTTGCAGAACATCATTTTAGAATCAAATCCAAAGTATAACACAGTCCTAACATATAATCTGTGTTGTCATTCAGTTCTGCCAACATTTTTGTACTCACTCTGATCTGTTCTGCTTTTCTAAGTAACTTTTTCTTTAAAAAGCAATTTTTCTATCAAAAATTATGAGCTTTACAGCCCAAGATTTAACATTCTTGCGTTGTGCCTATACTGTTAGTAATATTTACTAAGTGTTCTGTTTCCCTTCTTCATTTTGTGTTGATATAATATTCTTATTGATTGTATTCATATACATTATGTAACAATTATATTTTATTTCATACATAGTATTTCAGGTGGTTCATCTAAGCACTGCAGTAAATATTTCTATGACAAATGATAAAACAGTAGTATATTTTCAATATGTATAATGACACTTTCATGGCCTCTTTAGGCAAAAACTCAATTGTGAACTTAATCGATTCACTGGGCTAAATTTAAACTTAGTCATTCTTTTAGTACTTGCATTTCTGGGCTCACATTTAGCCTAGGGAGGCAAACAGTAAATGGGACACATCTTTTTTCCATGAACGTCTTGGATTCCAGCATACAGATAGTTCCTAGCAGAGCTTTTATTTACAGTGTCTTACCTGTCTCACTCCTTCCTCCCTGACTCAGCTTAGTCATTGAAATAGACTCATGGATATCAGTGGGAATTAAGTTAGTTGTAGCTAACCTTTCATTTGTTTTAACAGTTTTCTTCAAATATGACTAAATGTAGATCCGGCAGAATAGATGGGATCCCCACATAGTGTTAGTAGTCATGACAGACAAAAAAGACTGTAAATGATTATGGTTAAAGTAGTTGTCATAGTACTTCCCAAAGAAGTATTGAATTCCTAGGGATCACATTGTCATTCTGGAAAACTACCAAAAAAGTCACTTCATAAAAAAGGGGAGGGGGAGGGCCTTCTTGTTATAAGGAAATTGAAAAGGAAAGTCAATACAATGTAATTTAAGCTTATTTGTGAGTTACTCAAAACAGCACTAATAGAAGCTCACATGAATCTACACTGCAGGTCAGGGAAGGCATTTCCAAGCCCAAGGCAGCCTATGTAAGTGACTGTAAGTGACTCATAAAAAGTGAATGAAGAAACTATGGCAACCCCATTGTAAATAGCTAGTGTTGATATGCCCCAGACTGTAATCCTACTAATGTGAGCCACAGCAATACAATATGTCACTTTCTTTATTCCACTGTCTACCATTCAGCACCCTAGATATTCCATAGATACTGGCTAGAAGGGCAGGATACAAATAAAGTTTAGGGGAAAAAAACTAAGGAGGAGGGCCATGAAGAAGCAAGGAAATTAGTCTTTAAAGTAGAGTAAGTGTGCATGGAATAGATTCTCTTTTTCTTTTGAATCCAGAATAAATTATCACGTCCTGGAAATTCTACTGAACCATTTTGGATTGACTGTGGTTCAAAACTCAGAATGTTTTGGTTTTCTTGGGTTTAGAACAAAACAGAGGGATCATAGTATGACTTTACAAGGTGTATTGGAGAAATCTGGCATGCATCCCTCCACTCTCCCTTCCTTCCTTCCTTCCTTCCCTCAGTAGCTCCCAATGTGGCATATCTCACTGCCTCCTCAGATCTGTCCAATCCCTTTCACTGGTCCTTCCCCTTCGTCTTCCTCACAATCAGTGTCACAGCACAGCATGTCCCACTAGTGGACCAGGTTTCCCATTGTTCTCAGCACCTTCTTCGCTCACCCCCTGCTTCCCCTTAGCCACTGCCATCAGTGTACTTGCATGGCATATCCTACTGGCCTAACCATCTTCCACCTTTTCAGGGCCTTCCCTTGATTTTCTCTCCTCAGCTACCAATGTCCTGGGTTTTTATACCCGCTATTCCCCTCTTCTTCCACAAATACATTTCTATGCAGAACCATCATGTTTTGGCTCATATTTGGAACAAAACAGCCCCAGTGTCAGCTGTACAACGTAGGCTACATCAGGAAACTGACTCCAAAGAAAGACTACAACTAGTTTTATTGAGATAGACTATATTAACAGAATCAGGGAAGTCTGCCTGTGTTTTCCCTTCCCTCCTTGCTATAGCCCCAGGAATTGGGGGGGGGGGGATCACCCTGAGTCTCTTTCTAAAAAATTCCTGCCTCCCTAGACTAAATGCTGTGGTTCCCAAACTGTGCACCATGGCGCCCCATGGCACCACAGCAAATTCACCAGGGCATTGTGGGCTATTTTAATTTTTTGCAATATCCATTTGCAAAACTGGGTTTGCAGCATTCACCTGCAATGTTATATCTTTGCGTCACTAAGGGCTCCATGAACAAAGGAAGTTTGGCATCTTCTGACTTAGCACATGCTTCTGCACCTGTTGCCTTAATGCCTTCTGGATGGCTTCTCCATGGCTCTCTACACCCACTTCATTCTATGTATGGAGCAAAATGTCTGAGATATGTGTCAGTTCAGGCATGGGCTGCTTCTGTCCAGTATGATTACTGCATCAAACATTTTACACATTCCTAAGATCTACCTTATCTGGGCTATACAATCCAGGTGACCACCAGATGGCAGGAGAATTAGAATTGTATGCCTGTCTTTATTGCAATGTACAGCTTTCTGAACCCTATTTCATATACCTTTGCACATGTTTAATTAGGCATGCCAGAAAGTTTTGTTTGGTCTACATTTTTAAAGTAAACTGCTCATCCTTCCCAGATATTTTGCTAACTGGAACAGGTACCATTCAGATTCCATACTTCTCTGGGTTTTACTATATATTCTTTGGCTCAAACCATATGCTAAAATTTTATTATTTGGGAGAAAGTTGTATACAAAACACATATATTAGGGAAATATACATATGAAAATAAGTGCACTTTTTATTGTTTTGTAGTAGTAGTAGTAAATCATACAAAAATACAAAATTAAATAATACTGGGTATAGTTTTATCCCATAGATGTATATTTAACATCTCTGATTCTGTTGCTCCCCAAATTAAACCCAGCTGCTTAGAGATTGTAGAATGTGGTTCATAAATGTAATTCAAATCCAAAAGTAGGAACTCTTAGAATCAGTAAATGGTATAATCTTACAGCACCAAAAGTATTTGTATTTCTGAAATAATTGTTTTCACTCATTTTCAAAACAGCTATAACATTGTTTGAGTAAGAAAACACATTTTACCCAACAGAGCTCTTGTTCCTTTAACAGACATAGAACTTCCAACTTTTGAACAAAGCTTTTTCTATGATGTCACATTCAGTTTGAAAAGAAAACTATATTAGCTGAGTTTCACATAGCTCTGAAAAACATAGTAGCCACAAGAAGAAAAAAGGTGCCAACTCTACAGGGAAAACAAGAGTTTTTTATATTTAAATTGTCAGTTCCACTTGAGGGAGATATAAAGGAGTATTTAACATGGTTTACTATTTCCTTCTTCCACTTTCCCTTTTTATCTTCCTTTCAAGAACACAATTTCCAGCCTCCTATAACATATAATCTTTTAGCTTGGTAAGGTGTCTGAAAGGCAAAAATGTTAAAGACATTATCTACTAAAGCACTGTCAAAGGAACCAACTGATATATTATGATGAGAAATACAGCTCGAGTGTTCTTAGACTTTAATGATAAATTAAAGAGATTGGGTACTCTGGCTAAATTCCATTATTATAATACTTATAAGAAAAATTCACATACTCACAGGCATTTTTTTTCATTTGGATCCTTTATAAAATCTGCAAAATAATTGGGACATTCCAATTAGACTTGAGAATGGGGAAGGGGGGAGAAAGAGAGAGATAGGAATTGAACAATTGCTAGAGCAATTCATAGCAGAGCCAGAATGAAATCTGAGGTGCTACATGAGATAACAGTTGATAATAATTATAGCATATTTGAATGAAGGCCAACATCAGCATTTTCCTTCCACATTCCCTTTGAAATTCATTTCTCATTTCAGAAAAAAAGGGAATCAATTTGAACACAAAGTCATCTTGTTATAACATCCATGGGAAAGAAAAAATATATAATATGCATAGGCATCCATAGGAATTTTTTCAGGGGGTGGGGCAAAGCAAGAGGGTAGCATGTAATTGCAATTCATACACATAAGGTATGCAACAATGCACATTTGGGGGGGGGGGGTTACATGTCCTGCTTATTTTTTCATTTGCTTTTGTGACACGAGTTTTTTCATAAATGTGATAACTTCACTTTATTTATTAGGAAAAGGGTCCTGGGCTCTGGAATATATAGTTGTAATGGTATGAGGGAATGACTTTGGGAGGTGGGAAGGAGAGCTGCAGACTGGACACCCAGCATGTAAAAGGTATCTCAGCCCACAGAAAGAGGGAGGGCTTGGGAAACGTTTCAGATGGGACCTGTCCTAACAGCCAGGAACCACGCTGAGACAAGGAACAGGTCTCTAGTGTTTTATTACTGCTACATAACAGAAATCCTAACAGACTGAAGAAGCGTGGGAAAAACCCAGACATATAAACCTCAAAGGTTAAGGCGGGCCCGATCTGTGTCTCTTGGAATGGCTACCTAATTCCTCAGTGCTACACATGCGCTTTACAGCCTGGATGGGAGCCCCCTGCTCGCCATTCTTACTCATGACATCACCCTCCCCTCCAGATTCACATTCCATTTCAGCCCCCTCCCTTCCAGAGATTTGATAAGAGTCTATGTCTCCTTCTAAGCTCCCATGGGAACTGGGCAACGATGGAAAGTCTTCAAAGGAAAACTCCTCCAAGGACGAATCAGTGCTGCTCTCCAGGTCTGATAACGCTTCTGGCCCAGGTGGCTGCTGCTGGAAAATAGCTAGATAATTAGAAGAGTCGTCCCCCCTCCCCTCTGGGAAATGCACGCCTGAGGTGGAGGGCTGCGGGGGCCCCCCTCCTCTGTAACTGGAGTCAAGGCTTCAGGCGGGGGTGGAAGGTGCAAACTTACGAACTCCTCTGCTTGGGATTCCTCTGCCTGCTCAGCCAAATGAGGAATCTCTGGTAGAGTGCGAGGCTTGGGTTTGTGAGGGAAAAGCTGATGGAACCGAGGAACCAGTGCTGGAGCATGTACATCTCTGGCATTCTCCCACGTGCGCTCTTCCTCAGGGTACCCTTTCCAGTGTATGAAATATTGGATGCCCCTTCCTCTCCTCCTAGAGTCCAGAATTTCCTCAACTTCATATTCCTCCTCCCCCTCCACAATTACTGGAGGTGGGGGGGGGCAGTTGCGATCGCAAGGCACTTGGGGGAGGGTCTTTGGCTAGCAAGGCTCTGTGAAACACTGGATGGACTTTCATGGATGCTGGTAGCTGTAAACGATAAGCCACTGGATTTATCTGCTGCGCCACAGTGAAAGGGCCCACAAACGTAGAGTCCAATTTCTTGGAGGGTCTGGTAGAGTTCAAAAACTTGGTAGAGAGCCACACTTTGTCTCCTACCGCAATCGCTGGCCCCTCTTGTCTGTGAGCATCTGCAGCTCTCTTGTAAGCACTCTTTGCCCTGTTCAGCTGCTCCTTTAACAACTCCTGTGTGGCTTGTTGCTCTTTAAGAAAATCAGCCGCGGCTGGAACCGTTCCCTGCTGGGAGGAGGTGGGCAACACCCGAGGGTTAACCCCATAGAGTGCCTGGAAAGGGGACATCTTGGTCGAAGATTGCACAGAATTATTATATGTAAATTCTGCCATGGGTAGCAGGGCTGGCCAATTGTCTTGCCGATAAGTGGTGTAACACCTGAGATACTGCTGTAACCATTGGTTTTCTCGGCTTGCCCGTTACTAGCAGGATGATGCGCTGAGGACAGGTGGATCTGGACCCCTAATGACTGGAAAAGGGCCCTCCAGAACCTGGAAGTGAACTGTGGGCCTCTGTCACTCACCAAGTGATTCACCATGCCTCTATACCTAAAAACATGGTCCATGAACAACTGCGCTGTGGCTGGTGCAGATGGGAGGCCCTTGCAAGGAATAAAATACGCCATTTTTGGGAAAAGGTCCACCACCACTAGTATGGACGTCAGCCCCTGGACCGGGGGTAAATCAGTGATGAAATCCATGGAGATTGTATCCCAAGGCCTACTGGGGTTGGGTAGGGGTTGCAAGAGTCCTGTGGGCTTCCCTGGGAGAGGCTTGGCTCATTTGCAGGTGTGACAAGAAGCAATGTAACCCTTTATGTCTGCAGTCATCTTAGGCCACCAGTAGTCTCTCAGAGCTCTATGGAGAGTTTTGAAAACACCTCTGTGGCCTGCCGTTTGGTGGTCATGGCAAAGTCTCAGTACTTCTTCCCTCAATGAAGGGGGAATATATAATCGCCCACTATGCCAGAGTATTCCTGCCTCCACATTGAATGGGAGGGCAGTGTCTTGCGGGCCCCTCTGGAGGTCATCCATCCTGGCCCTGGCATACGGGTCCTGTTGCTGCTGAGCTCTGACTCTTGTAAATAGGTCCTCTGCTTGTCTGCCTGCTGCTAAAATCTCTGTTTGGTTCCCCCTCATAAACTGATCAAAGTTGTGAGGTTGTAATATAGTAGCCTGTACCTCCTGGTGCGTGGCGGGGTTTGCCTGAATGGATCGAGACAGGGCATCTGCCAAACGGTTCTGTGCCCCGGGAACATAAGAAATAACAAAATTGAAACAGGAGAAAAACTGGCTCCATCTGATTTGGCGTGGGGTGAGGGATCTGGTGTTTTGTAGAAGCTGTAAATTCTTGTGATCGGTGCAAACTTTCACAGGAAAGGCTGCACCTTCTAGCCAGTGCCTCCACTCTTGGAATGCTGCTTTAATTGCCAGCAACTCCTTGTTAAAAACATCATAGTTTCTCTCTGCTGGTGAGAGCATGCGTGAAAAAAAGGCACATAGAAGCAATGTATTCTCGGTTTTGTTTGTATATTGCAATAACACTGCCCCAATGGCAATATCGGAAGCATCTGAATGCATTATGAATTGCTTCGTGGGATCAGGGTGTCTTAACAGCAGCTGGGATGCAAAGCGTTGCTTAAATTCTTGGAAGGCTGCTTGCTCTCTCTCCCCCCAAATGAATTTCGATCCTTTCTTCAAAAGCTATGTGAGGAGTCTAGCCCTGTCACTAAAGTTTTTTATGAACCGCCTGTAGAAATTGCAAAATCCTAGATATCTTTGTACTTCTTTAACGTTTTGGGGAGGTGGCCAAGAGAGAATTGCCTGGACCTTAGAAGGATCCATGGATATGCCTTCTGTTGATACTTTATAGCCCAAGAAGTGTAATTCAGTTAAATCAAAGGCACACTTCTCTAGCTTGGCGAACAGCTTGTTCTCTCTCAGCCTTTGTAAGACATTACGTACATGGGTTACATGAGTTGTAGCATCCTCAGAGAAAATTAATATGTCATCTAGATAAATGACCAGATACTTATCTAGTAAATCAGAGAAAATTTGATTCATAAATCTGGAAAATATGGCTCCTGCATTAGACAAGCCAAAGGGCAAAACAAGGTACTCAAATTTACCAAACCTGGTGTCGAAGGCAGTCAGATATTCATGCCCCTCTTTCATCCAAATCAGATTGTACGCATTCCTGAGATCCAACCTGGTAAAAATGCGTGCTTTCTGTAAGCGATCTAGGAGATCGGAGATTAAGGGCAGAGGATAAGGTTTTTTTTCTGTGATTTTATTGAGGGAACTGAAATCGTGGACCACTCTCATGGGTGTCTCCTGGGTTGCAGGTGCCAATGGGTCAGGCTTCTTTGGTACGAAGAAGGTAGGAGCAGATGCTGGGGAAGTAGATGGTTGGATGAACCCCTTTTGGAGATTAGAGTCCAAGTAATCCTTTAAGGTGGCTAGTTCCTTGGGGGACATGGGATATTGTTTCCTTGCTGGAATCCTGGCTCCTGGTATCAACTCAATGGTGCAATCACAGTCCCTATGGGGGGGTAGTGCTGTGGCCTCTTGTTTGCTGAAAACGTCTGCGAAATCTGCATACTTGGCTGGCAACTGGACCCCCCCCTGCTTCCGTGACTGCGTTGGTTGCTGGAGAGCAGAGAGCAGCTTGAATCTTGTGGTGCTGGCATTCCTTAGCTGGGAAGGAGATTGCTCCCGTAGTCCAGTTCAGCAATGGGTTGTGGATCCTCAGCCAAGCCATGCCTAGGATTACAGGCACATTAAGCGATGCAGTAACATAAAGCTGGATCCACTCAGTGTGGTCTCCCGTTGTCAGTTGCACCAGTTCCGTGAGCCTTCTAATCAGCCCTGCCTTGAGGGGCTGGCCATCAATGGTCTCCACTTCTATGGGACATGGCAATTCTATGGTCGGGATGTTGAAGTCTTGTATGGTCTGCACATCAATAAAATTGGTTGAAGCTCCGGAATCCACGATGGCCTCTAGCTTGACCTGGTGCTCTGGGTTGACATGCATTATTACTGGTAAGTAGTAAAAGGATTGCCTGGAATCCTCGGAATGAGCCCTCCTTAATTGATTGATGGTCTCCCTGCTGAGCTCTGTGGAGGGAGACCGACGGAGTTTCCCTGGTTGGAAGCAGAGGCAGAGATGGCTCTTGTTTCAGCTGCTTGCCCTGGGGGTCTTACTGAAATTGCTTGGCTTCTCACTGGGCAAGCTCTCACCATGTGCCCCTGGACTCCGCAGTAGAAACAGAGGGCTCTCTCTCTCCTTCTCTGCCTCTCAGCCTCGGAAATAAGCCTCCTGCTTGCCCCGATCTGCATCGGCTCCTCTGGTCCTGAGTGAGTGGATGCTACGGAGAGAGCTGGAAATCCTGGAAACGCTCTGAGGGCCCTGTTTCTCCCTGGCTGCATCTGTCTGAGCTCTTCTAGCCTGGCATCTATGACCACAGACAACTGATATAAGGCTTCTAGGGTAGCTGGTGTTCCCTGGTGCACTAATTCATTCTTAATTTCTTCATCCAGCCCCTGTTTGAATTGGTCTTTTAATGCACTCTCATTCCAGTCCAGATCTCCTGCTAACAACTTGAAATCAGCAATGTAGATTCCCACCCTCTTGTTACCTTGCTTGAGCTTCCGAATTTCCTGGCTGGCAGTGACCTCTCTGATCGGGTCGTCAAAGTGTGCTCGGAACCCTGCCAAAAAGTTCTGGTAGTCATTGATAATCGGGTCGTTGTTCTCCACCATGGGAATAGCCCATTTGCCTGCTGGTCCCTTTAGCAGACTTAGGATGAAGGTGACTCTGGTTCTGTCTGTGGGAAACTCTGCCGGCCTGCTGTCGAAAAACATTGTGCACTGTGTGAGAAAGGTTCTCAATTGTCCTGCTTCTCCTCCAAACTTCTCTGGTAGACTGCCCTGGGATCTCAAGACTACTGGCGGGCATGCTGCTGCTGCTGCTGGCGCCGGTTGTGGGTTAATCAGAACTGGTTGTTGTAACTGCTGTAGCATGGCAGCTTGTAATGTGTCAACCTGTAGATCTACCTGTTGTTGGTGTTGTTGCAGGGCTGCTGCCAATTGTTGGATGGCGAGCCAAATTTCTTGGTTTTCTGAAGACATTCCAAATGTCTCTCCTTTAAATTCTTGTTCCTCCCTCTTTCGATGGGAGTAGGAGTTTGTTAGGATTGATGTCCTAACAGCCAGAAACCACACTGAGACAAGGAACAGGTCTCTAGTGTTTTATTACTGCTACATAACAGAAATCCTAACAAACTGAAGAAGCGTGGGAAAAACCCACATATAAACCCCAAAGGTTAAGGCGGGCCCGATCTGTGTCTCTTGGAATGGCTACCTAATTCCTCAGTGCTACGCATGCGCTTTACAGCCTGGATGGGAGCCCCCTGCTCGCCATCCTTACTCATGACAGGACCCTCCCTGGTTTTCTGAAGCGGTGAAGAGTAAAAGGAAAATAAGGGAGAAATACTTTCAGTCTTTCAAGATTCTATTAATGTAACCTTACAATAATTCATCTTGGAAATATTTGTGAGCATTCTGCAAACACTAGCAGTTGAATCTGTGGTGAGTGTGTTCTGCAATGAAAATGGAGAGAAATGGTTATATTTCATCTGGGTTTGGAATTTACTTTACTTTCATGTTATTGATTTATCACATTTTATCCACTAATATGCATTTGTTGAATTTATATTGCATCAATACTCTTGAATATTTGTTTCTGGAGTTGAAGATTTGTGTCTGGTGAAGAGGAAAATTCCCCATGACCCAACTGATGAATGGAGATCGCACAATCTGCTTGAGCCAAATTTATTAAATTGTGCAGGGGATAGACCACAAGGTTCTGCCCACTTAAGGAGGGTACAAACAACCTTTATATAGGAATATAATAAAAGCTGACTATTAATGACATTGATATGTCAATCATCTTAATTTTTTGATGGCATGTGTTAGATTTATGCTTACAGTGAAAATATAAAGTTAGCAAAGCAGATGTCTCCAAGAGTCAGCTTTGGTTGTTAGTTATTTCTCATTTTCCCATCTAAAAATACAAGTGCTATGTTGAAATAACTCATGATCTAACATCTGTAAATGCCTAAGCAAGCTAATAGATAGGCTAAATTGAGTTCAGGGGCATTAGAAGCTGCAGGTCTTGGTTCAGCTATTTGTTTCACTCCTTCAGTGTTTACACATTTAAAATGATAATATTAATAGTAATAATAATAACCTCAGTGCTTGTTGATTTCTGTCATGGACTATATGTAGAAATC
Organism: Candoia aspera; assembly: GCF_035149785.1. Lineage (NCBI taxonomy): Eukaryota > Metazoa > Chordata > Lepidosauria > Squamata > Candoiidae > Candoia > Candoia aspera. The sequence continues at coordinate 191,205,624 of NC_086154.1, forward strand.
AAAAGAAGGGGTGGCAGTCTACAGCCAGACATGGAGCCCAGCACTGCAAGATTGGAGTGCCAAAATCATCAACTTTGTTGGGTGGATTAGTACTTGGATAAAAAACAATCGTAAATTCTGTCGGTCGAAAAAAACAACCTAGCAATTTTTTAAAAAGCCGTTCTGGGAGAAGGCAACAGAAAACCAATTCTATGTTGCTAAAGAGATAAAGATACCTCTCTATTGTGGAACAGTCTTCCATAGGGTGGGGGAGGGGAGGGGGAGGCATTGACTTGCTCTGCCCCTGCTTTCTGGAGGCTGGTCAAAAGAGATTTCTTCCAGGGGACATTGTTCACTAGTTAGGATAGCACCATAGGAATCCTTAAAATATTCCTTTGATTTTAAATGATTGTAATGATTATGCTGCTTTATAGTCTTACATCTTTAGTACAATTATTACACTGCACATGTTTTATTCTTGTACACTGCTGAGAATCATAAAACTGGCAGTATAAAAATCAGTCAATCAATTAATAGTTATTCAACTTAGGAAAAAGAAATCCAATGCACAAGCATAGGATATGATATAGCTGGGATATTTCTTGAAAAATCCAAGCTTACTTGCAGTAATCACTGCACTCTTAACAGTGCAAGTACTTACAAATTGATTGCTTTATGGTATGTTCTCAAGTTTTACCAGATGTTGGTATGTGACTGGTTTGTACTTTCATGGATCTTTTTCCTTTTTTTGAAGAGAGGGATACCGTATGTCATGCTCCAGATGTTTCACCTTAAACCTTTTCTCTAGAATGTCTTAAAGTTGTTCCATACAGTTTCATCCAGATGATCAGAACATTCCTTCAGTATTCTAGAATATAATTCATCTGGTCCTGGTCATTTAAATTCAAAATAAACAGTTTCCCCCACATTTCAGTCACTGTTAAGCTTCACCCCTGCCCCTTTATCCTGTTCTTTTCGAAAAATCTGAATGAAAATAAACAGAATGAGAACAAATACATTATTTTTGCATTTAATATTAACATTTTCTTCTTTTTCATATATTTTATTACCTTTAATCTTAAATGTATTTTAAAGATATATTCCAAAGATGTTTATAAAGTATAATCTCTGTGAATATCACAAGGGCAGAGGACTTGCTCCTATGTTACTATACACTGGGAAGAAATCTGTTATTTGCTTAAATTTAATAGAGCAAATTTATAAATTGCTCTATTAAAACCACAGGGCTCGTATAAACTATATGAACTAGACTTTATCAGAGAATATGAGTGCTTGGCTTTTGCTCCATTAAAAAAAAAACTTTGGAACAAGAAGTCTATAGGTTTAATCATAAGAAAATCAAGGGTGCTTATATGTCAATATATTTGACAATCTTTTCTGGACTATTATCTGTAGTTCCAAGTTCTCTTGCAGTAAAGAGGGAGAAAGAAGAAAATGTATTAAAACTTAATTCAAAGTTTTGAACTGAGAATTTTTGAAAGGAATTTCCCCATTTCTTGAGGGCAGTATAAATCAAATCTAAATTTCAGACCTAATTCCCAGTTCTGGCTTCTGGTCTACTTGGCATCAGGCTGTAGCCATCCCTTTTCCCTTTCCTACACAATTTTACCTGACAACAGTGACATCAGCAACGAGGTACTATAGCATCTGGGTACCAGGGAACTGATGGTTTTCCCAGGGAATGATTTTTTTTTTCTCCAGAAGTTTTATTGCTAGGCTAGTATCCAGCCATGAATCAATTTAGTCAAGTTTTTTTAAAGCTCCTTAAATTTTAACTGGCATCTGTGCTGTAATTTAAAATTCAAGAGACTTTCTATGATGCCCAACTGAAAGATGAAAGAAATTCTAAAATCACAAGATAATGAAAAGAACAACTGCTGTTAAACCCATAGTAAGCTGCTTGAATACTTTTAAACACCAGTCTATAAAATAAATATAAGCATATCTGCATGGGCCTACTCTTTCTCGCTATCCACCTGCAATTAAGGCAGCCCAAGGATAGCTTTACTCTGGAAGAGTACTGTCCTCTCTTACCCCTTTTATTTGGACCATCTGTGGGACATGGACAGAAGTCAAGCCTTCAGATGACACCGTCGCAGGGTGGCAATCTCCTTGGACTTAATTACTCTGGCAGGTCTGCTGTAGGACCTCCCCTTTCCATTCAGTCTGTGGACTCAGCACCTTTTCTACAGTGCTGGTTTAGCTGCAAGGGAGACCAGAACCCCAGTGTCTTCAGCTATTTTTTTTTAACAGATTGGTCAATTGGTTAACCTAGAGAGTGCGAAGCCCTGAAACTGACTAGATCCATCCTTGGATTAATACATATAACTGAAAATGTAATTGTGCTTCAATAGCCCGCATTGATTTCCTTCCCAACAGATTTCCTTCCCAATGTCTGCTGCTCCTGGGGAACTGGTTCCTCATTTCTTCTCCTCATGTTATGTTCTTTGGCTGTTTTACAGCTCCCACATTGATCCCCACAGCAAAACCCATTTTTCAAACTCCAGCTCTTCAATTGCACTCAACACTCTTCCTTCTTCTGTTTAACATCTACGTGAAGCTGCTTGGTGAGGTCATCTGTTTGTCTGGAGGTAGCTACCACCATGATGTTGACAATACTGAGTTGTATCTCTCAACTCCAGTTGACTAGGGGATGCTGTCAATGAGCTATCCCAGTGTCTGGAGGCTGTGAGGGTCTGCATGGAAAGGAGCAGACTCAGATTCAACCCTGGGAAGATCCAGGCCATTCTCCAGGATCTGCAGATTATCCAGCCTTGTGTGGAGTAGCATTACTGTACTAAGGACTGGTGCACAATTTAGGGGTCTTCATGGACTCACAGCTTCTGATGGAGGACCAGGTGGCAGCTACAGCCAAGAAGGCCTTCGTATAGATTCATTTTTTGTGCCAATTTCTGGACCAGGAGGTCCTGCAGACAGTCACCTTGTGTGTGGACTATTGTAATGTACTCTGCATGAGATTGCCCTTGAAGACCATTCAGAAGCTGCAGCTGGTCCAGAATGTAGCATTCAGGGACACTATGGATATATCTCTGCTTCAGGAGCTGCATTTGTTGCCATTAGGCTTCCAGGTACAGTCTAAGGAGTTGGTTATCCCCTTTAAAGCCCTTCATGGCATAGGGCCTAGCTATTTGAGGGATTACCTATCTTCCATAGTGTCTGCCCATCCTGTTTGATCTGCCTTCTCTATCACTGCTCTGGCCCTCTGGAACAGCATTCCCCCCAAATGTGCGTAGTTCCTGATCTCATTTTAAAAAGCCCTTAAAACCTAGTTTTTCTCCTAGGCCTTGGGCTAAAAGATAGGATCTTCAACAGTAGTCTTATGTGGGGTATACCACATCACTTAACTTTTTATAATTGTTGGTTTTATCTATTTTTAATACTGTATGCCACCTGGAGTGATTCTGGATTGGGGGGCCTTATAAATTAAATAAAATTCAAAAATTCAAAAACCATCTTGGTTGCAGAAATCTAGGCAGCCCCTAGATGGTAGCCAAGACAAAAACCTCTAACTCTTTGCTGCCCCCTAGTAGATGATAGATTGTATAGTCAGTTGACCCATAGGTAGAAAATTTTTTTCCAGCTAAGTGGTCCATTGACATGAAAGGAAAAAAAGAAAAAAAATGTAGTACGTGGATTAAGTAGAGCACTGTGCATGTCATTTGGAGGCGGCTTCTTATTTGGTGAATGACATTGGGTTGGCATTCTATCCAAGGGAACCAAGAGAATCATGGCCCTTAAAATGTATGCATTAAGGCTGTGTGGTTAGCAGTGCAGGAACAAGCCATTCTGAGTACACTGTAAGGATGTGTTTTGGGAGCAGCAAGATTTAGGGTGGTATGATTTCTTGCCACTCTGAGAGGGAAGAGAGCATGGCAGAGTAGTGGTGTGGAAATCCTGCATCAGAAGCACATTTGTTTGATTGAGTGTTGTTCTTCCATCAGCAAAATGGACACTATGGTGGATCAAATTCTCTTTTTCCCAGTATAGTACATCCCAAACATCCAAACTGAAGGATCCTCCAGGAAATGTGAAAACATGTGGGGGAATGGAATGCCCAGGAGAGAGAACTGAGCAAACATCTGCTCTCATAACATTTGTTTCGATCTAAGGAGTTGACCATTTCTTGCTGGAAAAGGCATTATATCGGTTTCCTGAAATCCTATGCATACTGTATCAATCAAAAATGAAGGCAAATTTATATTTCCTCCAAATAACGTATCCAAATAATGTATATCTCAGCCCAACTCACCTCACACAGTTGCTGTTGTGGGGGAAATAGGAGGAGGAAGGATTATTTCATATGTTTGCCGCCTTCAATTATTTATAAAAAATAATAAAGGCGGGATATAAAATAAATAAATACACACTTACATATAAAGTATTTTTAAATGAAAGAGTTATCTTAGATTATCTGAGAATATAGTAAAGGGGACAAATAGTGTTTTGTGTTTTTTTTTTCCCATTTAATGAAAAAATAGGTGGTTATCTGAATCTGAGAATCACCTTTCTTTTGGATAAATATAGTATTTGCCTGGACATTCCAATTAATTTAGTAAATAACTTACTTGTAAAAAAAATGTGTAAGATCTTGCCATTAGAGAAGTAGACTTGTAAGGTATTACTTTCTCCTGGAAATCCTGCAGGAGAGTAATTATGTAGTTCTTTCTTTTGGGAGCAATCCCAGGAAGACAATGTACAACAGGTAGCAGGATCCTGACCGATGAAGCAAATAATAGACATGTTGACAGTAGCTTGACTAGCAGAAGCGGCACCCACCTGGTAAAGTGTGCCTTGTATTTCTGGAAAACAGCAGAACATATGGCCAGCTAAAACCCTCTTTCATGTCACTTTGCTGTTATTTCTGTCTGGGCCAATTCAGCCTGCTTTACGATTAGTAGATTCCATGCTGTTCCCCCTCCCCTGATGAAATACTTCCAGGTGTACTGGGCTAAAAAAATCCTTTGATATATGAGGAACTGTAGTGCTGGCGCAAACTCCTGCCAAAACAGCTATTCTTTCATTCAGTTTTCCACATGCCAAGATGTCCTTTGAGGGTGACTTTAGTGCTGTTGTTATTATCAGACACAGAAAACTTTGCTTTGTGTGGAGCATCTTGCTTTTTTAACAGATGAATTGGCAAAATATTTCGGATTATCCATCTGCCCCTCTGATTCAAGCTGTTGTCTTTCTCAATCTGTTACAATGCAAAGTCTGTGCATTTTTTTAGAATAGAAGCATCCCCTTTCCATGGCACTATTAATAAGCCAGGCTTTCTCAATACAGCATTGCCATCAAGATCTATCTAAATGAATGGGGCTTGTACAGCTGATTTATTATTTATTAATAGTATTTTGATACCACTTCTCATTGTAGAGAATCCCGGAGCAGTTTCCTTTAAAGGGAAATGATGCCAGTAACCTCTATAGGCTTGTCTGACTTGAAGATTTATATCCAAGAAATTATCTCATTTGCTGGGTGACAAATACAGCCTTAAGTGACTGATATGTTCACCTAAAATAATTTTACTTGCACTATACTTCCTTCTCTTTGGGAGTTAATTGTTCAAAATGGCTCTTTTTCTGATTCATGAATGGACTACCATTTTGATTTGGGGGTGGCATATTGATCTCCGCAAGATCCAGCACAGATTCATTGGGAGAAAAGAAGCTTTATTTGTCTTCCTCTCCCCACAGCTCACACACATTCACTAAGTCACACAAGGTCACCTGGGAGAATGAGGGAAGCAGCAAGCTATTTCAGGAAGGAATGGAGAAGCCTCATTTGTTTTGTTGCATCCCCAGATTGTGGGTTTCACCTGCCATAAGCAGCAGGGAATGAACAAACTGGAGGGGGGCAGAAGCAACAAGGCTTTCTCCTTCCTTCAAGTGATCTTCAGCAGCTGCTCCTCCCCTTCTTCCCAGTAACCAAAGGGCAGATGGCTTGGTAATTGCTTCCATTAGCCTAAAGCAACCAGCACTCCACTTCTGAGGCTCAGCTACATCGGTCTGGAAGTCCTTGACGAGATACTCAGGGTTAGTTCTCTTGTCATGTTCATCTGACAGTTGTTTGTGTGATAAAAGATGGAGCTTACCAAAACCTGTTATCAGATCTTCTTAAATACATAAGGATGAATACACTGACCACCATGGGCAAAGATCTTTAACCAAATGTTATGGTTCCCTATAGCATAAGAAGGGATTCCCCAAATTGTGGAAAGAAAGGAGACCACAAGACAGAGTGAAGATTAATTAAATATTATGTTTATTTACAATTATATAAAATATGAGTACTTATCCAGCACTAATGTAAGTTTAATCCCTTGATTAAATAGTGTCATCTTTTAGGACCCAGGAAGTACGCCTTTTCTATTGCAGTCCCTGCCTTCACGAAATGAGATCCATGAGTCTCCTCCTGATGGCATTCTGTTCTCCCAGGCCTTGGGCTCAGCTGGGTGGAGCCCTTGGTTAGATGCATCTAGCTAGGTTTGCAAATGTTTGCTGTTTTGTGGCAGGGTGTTCCATCTATTCATTTGTTTCTATTGTATTTTTATTTTATTTTACTTTATTTTGTTTTTGTTTTTAATATTACGAGCCACCCAGAATTGGTCTGAAGTTGGGTGGCACCAAAACTGAATGAATGAATGAACAAGCAAATCATACAAAAATATGGAACTGGCAGTTCGTTGGTTAATTTGCTAGAAAGGGTTGTGGCTGGAGGGAGATGATGATGAAAGAAAGTTGAATCAAAATGCATGTGCATTAAGGAGACCAGGAAAAGAAAGGCTCATGCTAAATCAAGTGATAGGAGGATCACAGAAGCAAAAAGGAAATGAAGGATCTAATTAGGTTACAGACCAGAATGTAAATAACTTGTGTTTTGGCAGCATGGGTAGCCGTTAATGAGGCTGTAAGGAGAGCCAGAGTCAGAAAGGGAAAAAATCCTTCCAAAATGAAAGGAATGAAAGATAATTTTTGATTTTGGTCATAGATGAGCGCAAAGCAACAGAGTGCAGAAAGAGAATGCATGTATCTTTGGAATACTTTTCTTCTATGCTCATGGATGCTATCTTAGATTAGACAAACAGTATGCATAGCCACTGCCCAGCTGACTAGATTGTGTTAGCAACCTGGTAAATAGTAAGGCACCTGCATGTTCCAGAGGTCTCATATCCTTCAGGGTGAGCAAATGTCACTCTTATCTTCTACATTAACAGAAAACAACCAGGATAATCCTACTGCTTTTTTTTTCTGGATATCTAAAGCCCACTTTAATCTACTTTCCCATAAAAAAGATCACAAAATGAACAGGGTAGGAAGATTTCAAAATAGCCACCAGGCTGAACCTTTTGATAACATATTTTATATGTGACTGCCTTTGTCTGAGTAAGATTATGTTTGAGCATTCAGGACTTGTGTGAACTGAGAAAAAATGGCTGCAAAGTGGACAAAATTCCTTCTTCATTTTCCTTCGATTTTATTCTGAGAGAAATTTACAAGTGCATTTTCAGAAATGGAAACCATTCCGTTCACTGACAAGTTTGCTAAAAGGCTGAATTGGTTAGCTCTAATTTGGTCTCATTCCTTTAGAAGATTTTTTTTTAAATTTATTATCCTCATTTATTGCATTTAATGCCCTCTTTTCCTTTAAGAATTTACAGCAGGATATATATAGCCTTTCATCACAACCCCAATTTAATAACCTTTAAGATAAATTAGACAGAGATAGTGAGATAGAAAGATGCCCCCAAGTCGTCTGGTCAGCTTCAAATGGCTGAGTTGTAGTCTGAATCTGAGTCCTCAGTGAGAATTCAGCATTTAATTCCACAATGTACTGGACCCCATGTTTAAATGCTTTGATTCGAATCCTAGTTGGATTGACAGTTTAAGGAAAGGTCTCACTAATTACATAGAAACTCTGGACATATTTTAGGGCAACATTAAGTGTTACACAGGACACCAATGAATAGCACATTCTACAGTTTTATTCTGCTTTCATTTCTTTAATTGAAAAGTACCCAACAGACATGGGAGAGATTCAAATTGGGATTACATCCTAGAGTGCTTTAAAATGTTGCCCATCCTATTTCCCTGATTTAACTCTTCTTCCAACCTCATGGACAAAAACTTAAGCATAACTATATTTTCAAAGTGGTATTTGATTTCTACCTGCCATAGTCAAACAACTCTTGGTGGGTTACTAACAAATGTCCACAGCTGCAAACAATAAGAATTAAAAAATAGGCAATCAGAAATACCCTTTAAAATAGACTAAACCATCACAAAATCAGACAAAAAGTGCAAACGACTGATGATATTCATAATCCAAAGGCTCTCTTGAATGGCTGTGTTTTCAGTCATTTCCTAAAACCTGATAAAGAGGGAACTGACTGAATTTCAGGGAAAAGATATTCCACAGGGCAGAGATAGTAATGGAAAAACAGCACAATAGGGTTCCATCCCTTTCTTCACAGAAGTGGAAAATTAGTGGAATATCTTCTGCGACCTATAGTTTGGACAGGTTGAACCCGGATGGAGAAGGCAGTCCTGGAGATACTGATCTTCAGAATATTTGCCTTAAAGATTTGTATTCCACATTTGAAAAAAAAAATGTTGTATGAGATTCCATAAAAGCAACAGTAAAGCAACATTCATGATAATAAATATATCTTCAATAAACCAGTGAACTAAAACCACTGTAGAAGAAATAAAAACAGCAAAAGCAGCCTGCAGTTAAGAAGCAAACTAAGTGCTATCCATTAAAACCTGAGCCAATATAAAGTGTCACAGCACAACTCTGTACTGTTTAGAGCAGTGCTTCTCAACCTTGGCAACTTTAAGATTTATTTGTGTATTTATTTATCAGATTTTATTACTGCCCATGTCCCCCCATCAGCTTTATCCTGATGCCTGAATGTGCCAAGCAATAGGACCACTGCAGAAGAAATGATTTCCTTTTAAACTGCTTCCACCCAGCATCTGGACAATAACATTTCAGCATCTAAAACACATAACCAGAATGTTGCCTGTACAAAACAAGAAATCTGAATGAGTTTTAGACCAACTTAAACAAAATCACAAAAATCTTTCTCAGTACTACTCTTATCAGTTTCCTTAACTTGCATGGACTCCAAAGCAAGTCATTTGAATCATATTCAAAGCATGCACTGTTATAATGTACCCTTAAATATCTTAAATATATAGATCTTAAAAGGTGATGATATTTTATAAAATGTGCTGCCTAAGGAATCTATAGCTTCTGTATATTGTCCGATAGTTTAAGGTTTTACTTTACTTTCTTCTTTCGGCCTGTTCTTTTTGATTCTGAGAAGGACGGAACAAGAAACACATTCCAAAAGATGCTGCATTTTCCTTCTTGTAAAGTAACTAGCTAGAGAGAGCAGCCAATCAGAATGTCAGGACAGCCATAACTGACATGATTAATGGATACCTTGCAGCTCTACTTAATTATCACTTTTAGTAAAAGAGAAGGGCAGGTTAAGAAATCCTACTTCCTGATACTCTTAGAATTTTTCAAATAATGTGAGTGATTCCTTTTGAAGGTAAATAACATTTATAATTTCAGCACTGTTTTAATAGGCAGCTATTTAGAAATTCACAACTTATCCTAATCTGGCATTAAAATGTGTTGTGAATGCAAGTAGAGTTGCAGTGGACCCCAACACTGTGGGAATTGTTGAGGAAAGCAGTTATATTTTTATTGATTTAGAGATGGAAAACATAAAACAAAGTACAAGCAGGCAAACAAGCAATTAATAGCAGAACTGTTTGCAAAATGTGCAGTGGTTATAGCAATGCCAGAAAAAGAACACCAAAAGATGATAATTGGTTTGCATTTGTTTCAAGAACTTTTAGTTAAAATAATTGGCTCTTTTTTTGGAACAACTTCAAGCAGCTATCACCATTTACACCATTTACAGTATTTTTTGCCAACTGAAAAGCTTAGTGTAACTAATCTCAGGCTTTTTTTACAATAGCTACTAAGGAATCAGTATTATTATGCTGATAGAAATTGTGGCTAGGGAGACAAGCTTATGGCCATCTAGCAATTTTGTGGCAGAGGGTAAGATGTAATTTCTGAGCTTCCTGGTTTCTAGCTCTTTAACAAGCAAGTTGTTTGTTCCTCCAATAAAATTAATATACAATATAAGTAAATTGAATGTAAGTAAAATTGCACAGAAATGCTATACAGCAAAGTATATTAAATGCATATGTTTTTTGAAATTCCTTATTTTTAAGACATAAAGTCTAATGTTTCTACTTTTAAATTCCAGATCAAGTGCATTGAAAATAAAAGAAAAAAACTGCCTCCTTGTTTAAGATATTACTGAAGCGTGTTATATCTAGCCAGAGAGCTAACTATTCAAATTCCAGCTGAATCAGTGAAGGCTCCTGTGCTACATCAACCTTGCATAAGATAATAAGACTTTTAACTCTTTCCCAGCATAAAATCTCCTTAGCTGAATTCAGTTTCAATCTCTTTCACTTCTTCCTAAATGTAAAACGCTGATTTTTTTTTTAAAAAAAGCAAACCCTCAAAATTGTGTTTTAATAATTGCAGCTGAACAAAATATCAACAGCTTTGTGTCAGGAATATTTTCTTCTGCCTCACAGAGGCATGTTACCTGGCTTTAATTTACTTTCAAAAAGAGAAGGAACACTGGTAATACATCATGTTTTTGCAGTATTTATCTTATTTAGAAATACAAAAAGAGCCAGGGAGCAAGCAGCATGTTATCTTCTATCAAACTGCAAAAGGAGGCCATCTGAGTACTGAGAAGCCTATGTGTCTGTCCTAGTATCAAAGCAGATTTGTTTTCTCTTACAAACACTTATAACTTGTCATCCTTCAACTAGATATAAGATGCGTGACCTTCACCCAATAATGGCTTTTTAAAACATTTCAGGAAACTCCACATATCAACATTTCTTAAAACATTCCAGGAAAATTCCTATAACATTTTTTTCCTAATACTTAGTTTCCAAAAAAAGTGGATTTTAACAGAGGTTTTTTGTTTTGTTTTGTTTTGTTTTTCATGGTCAAATCCCCTTGCTTGAAGGCAATTTTTAAACCTCACACACACACATTTTTACTGCAGTGTGTGTGCGCGCATTCCATTTGATAGTGCTTGTGGCTTCTAATTTTATTTTTATTACGGCTTGCAGAACTGGGCTGCAAAACTCTTGGCAGCCATTAGATGACAGCAAAACTGTACAGAAAATTAGTCTGTTTGTTGCCATCTAGTGATCACTGAGACTTTTGCAGCTCAGAGCTGCACATCATAGATGTTAGTTTACCTGCCAAATAAGCAAAGGAGTCAACCAGACTCATTGATTTTTAATTCAGCGGTGAGAACCAGGAAAAGGTGGTCAGAAATAGTAACTTGTTCACTACACAGCATGACACTTGTCTCTGGGTCTTCCCCAGCCTCGTAAATATCCTCATGCAGAAAAAGACTAATAGGTCAGAGAAATATGATGAAAGAAGAAAATGGTCACTTTTCATGCTTATCCAACAATTCATCTTGCAGTCCTCTCATAATCATCTAAACCATTTTTCCTAAAATATTGGCAGCCATAATTCAACCTGGGAACTTTGGAATATTCAGCATCTGAAACAATGCCATATTTTTCATTCTCAGTAAATCTTAAGAAAATTGTTATCTGTGAAGTTGGAAATTACACGAAGTTTGAGGTTAAAGGAATTAAGTATATGTCAGCGATGCAATATAGTAGTACAGGTGGTCCTTGTTTAGCAACCACAATTGGGACCGGCAACTTGATCATTAAGCGAAGCAGTCGCTAAGTGGAAATCATGTGGCTGCAACTGTGCTTACAATTTTACCTCAGCTTTCCTTTGCTTTAAAGCATCAGAAGGATATGACCCCAAATAGGCAGGTGAGCCCAAACAGTGGGGAAGGTTTCTGGACTCATGTTGTCTTAGCTGGTGACTTCTGGGGAAATGGACACGCCTCTCTGTGCTGTCAGCTTGGCCACCTGCTTACTGGATCTAGGTCCTGCCTGGGTTGTGAAAGCAGTCAGGGAGGTGACCCGTGGTTGGTCCATGCAGTAGTGTCAGCCTCTTTGATGAAGGGGGTGGTGACCCAGCCTTGAAAGAGGTGGTGGTGTGCCCCTCCTCAAGAGGCTGTCCTTGGACCCAGCGGTTTTTGATAACTATCAACCAGTCTCCAGCCTTCCCTTCTTGGGGAAGGTTATTGAGAAAGTAGTCAGTCTGCAGCTGATGAGAACTTTGGAGGGAACAACTTATCTAGACCCATTTCAGTCAGGTTTCAGGCTGGGGTTTAGTACTGAGACAGCTTTGGTTGTGCTTTTTGATAACCTGTGGTGGAGTCAGGATAGTGGTGGTACATCCTCCCTTGTACTCCTTGATCTCTCGGCAGCTTTTGATACCATTGACAATGGTATCCTTCTGAGCTTCCTCCATGGGTTGGGTATTGGGGGTACCATTTATGCCCATGTAACACCTCTGCTTCATGAGCTGCACTGGTTGCCAGTTTGCTTCAGGTACGATTCAAGGTGCTGGTCACTAACTATAAAGCCCTACATGGCATAGGTTCTGATTACTTGAGGGATCGCCTATCTCCTATAGTATTTGTCCAACCAGTTCAGTGTGGCAGGATTGGTGTGCTATGGGTTCAGTCAATTAAACAATGCCACCTATTGGGACCCAGAGGTGCACCTGCCCTCTGGAATGAGGTTCCCCGTAAGATTTGAACAGCTCCTACCCTACTGGTATTTCAAAGGGCCTTAAAGCCCTGGCTCTTCACCCAGGCCTTTGAAGAGGATGATTGATGCCCCTTTCTTCCTTTCTGTTCTGCTCTGGGTTTATTTATTTATTTGCCATTGTTGTTCTTTTGTCTTATGCTGTTTTTGTGTTTTTGTATTGTTCTTCATTTTTAAAAGTTTTAACAATTCTAAACTGCCCAGAGTCACTGGGAGTCAGGCAGCATATAAATTTTATAAATTGTTGTTGTTGTTGTTGTTGTTATTAATTTGACTCATGAGGAAGGCAGATAAAAGGGCAAATCTTATAGCCATTTTTCCCCACTCCCCCAGCCTTTGGAATGCCACCATGGTGCTGGGATAATTAGGAAGAAGGGAATTAATGTTTGTATTTACATTCATTGAAGAGGAAGAGATTACAGGAGAGTAAGCAGGTAAACAATGGGGAACACACACTGAAAGGAATATGCTAGTACCAGCTGTTTGCCTAGTGTGCTCAAACTGTGAGCCCAGAGTCAAAACGGAAGGTATGAAAGTGATTAAAGTCTTGTCAGTTACAGGCCGCAGCTGCAAGTCAGCTAATTAAGGTCATGAAGCTGAGCTTGTTAACTTGCAGTTAGCACTTTTTAGGGATGCCCTGCACTGCAGTGAAAAGCAGCACAGGAAGAGATAGCTTGTTTAGACAATCTCTCAACTCAGGGAGTTGGGTGTGGGGGAGAAAACTGGTCAGGCCCAGGACAATGCATACTGACTGTATTGGCAAAAACATGATAGGTCGCAAAGTTACTTTTTCACTATAACTTTGAACGGTCACTGCTTGAGGCAGTCACTAAGCGAGATCTGCCTGTAGTAATAACAGTATAATGGAGATTCTCTGAGGTTCCAGTTACCAATCCCATACATTCCAATGCTTTGATCATACCCATCCTTAAATCATACTGATTATTAAAAGTGCATACAGTTACTTTGCATGATGGCTGAAGATTTAAGAAAAACTGGTCTTATGTCTTTTGGGATTCTTAAAATGTTTGTTACTTTTTAAATTCTGTGTAATAACTGAAAAAATGGAACATCATTATAGACTTTTGTTTGAAGGACATTCTCACTCCAAGTTCAACTCTGTTGTAATTGTATTGTAAGAATGGTCCTTAAGATAACATAGGTTGCAGACTGTACCCATTCCTCATTAATCTTTTGTGCAGCTTATCTGTGAAATAAGTGGTAGCTGTGGAAGAAAGCAATTAATAAAACACTAGTGATTGATTCTGTGTTATTGTTGGGTAGAAGCAAGCACTGAAAAGCGAAACTCAAAAATAATCAGATATTTATACTCAGATTTTGGTATAGGTATGATATTATCATGTATTATCTATGCAATATGCAATCTGTTATTTACAATGTATGATCTACATGAATATGCATATTCAGGCATATTCTGTAACCACATGAAGGATTGTGTGTAGCACTTTGACAGTCCTTTGAATACAATATCTGATAAGTTTTGCAACATTTCAACGTATAGCCTTAATAAAGTAGACTATGCTGTACTAAGAAGCATTCTATTGCTTATTCTGTAGAGACATATAATAGTTTTGCTGAACGCAAAATGCATTATTGCAACACTGCATGTAGAATTCCCTTAAGAGAAGGAATATGGCCACAAAGGCTAAGAAGTCTTGATTACAAGAACATTTTTTCTGTAAAGGGGTCATTAAGCTGGATGACAACGTTAACACCCTGTAACCAGGTTCTATCAGACACAGACTTGGACAATGACAAATATAAATGGATGTGCAGGGGGGAAAATCTCTTTGATTGATAGATCCTAGTGTTTTCTACAGAGCTTTTGATAAGCAACTATCTTGAAACTCTTTGAAAACAAGAGTCTGGGGTCTGTCTCCCTTCCTTCCTTCCTTCTCCATTTTACCAATAAAATAATGTGTATTGTTTCATTTTAGACCAGCATGATATGCACACAAGCAACAGAATCCAACTATTAGTATAATAGAGTTGTTCCAATAGTTGTGTTTATCTTGAGTATTTATAGGTATTATGTTAATAGAAAATCAGAATGAATTCTATAAGAATGAATTCTGTAAGAATTAGAATTTATGTTCACTTTTAAAGTATTTATTTGAGTAACATTTATCTAATGCAAAATGCACTGTTTTGGAATATATAGAGGAAAATTTAAGTATGACACATATCCATAAATAATCCAAGTTACTATGCATTTGACAAATAGTGTGATAATTAATGTCTGGATAATTTAAGGGAGGGTAATCCCCAGAATACTAAACTTTAAAGAAATATCTATTCTGGTCTCTCTTGGCTATATTTTGTTCCTATCTACTTTTTTCTGATCTTCTTTTTTCAATCCTTCTGTCGTCTTGCTATTAAATCACATTAAGATCACCTTTCTTACATTATCCTGCATTAAAATTGTTGTAAAATTAAATAGAAGATGTTTGCTGTTGCTGGATTGTTTAACTGGTGAACTGAAAGTGTGTCTCCTGGCAAAAAAAGTGGCAAGCAGAGAAAGACGAAGAAAACAGTCACTCTTGCAGCTTTCTTACTATTTAGACTTTTAAGATAACATTTTCTGGGTAGTTCTTTTAAGAAATGACAGTGTAAAAACCATTATATCTTGTATGACAGGTTTCACTTATGTAAGGGACATTTCCATAATAATGTTCCTAGCCAGTTTACTATTGTAGAGGCTTATGATCTCACTGCAGATTTTAACATAGTTTATGTGGTTGGTGCTATGGGTAAACATGGCATGAAATCTTACAAAGCACCTTTAGGGACAAAGCATGGGTGCTGTTGCAAGACCCATTTGTTCAGGAGGACCCCCAAATAACCTCCAGGAGCATATCGTTGATGCCCCCACTGCCTCTGCTATATGCTGCTCCAACCAGCTAGCTCAGGTTGCAGCCATGGCAAGAATCGAAGAGTTGGCATATTGGGGGATGATGGGGATGGAAGAAATGGTAGGAAATATAGTAGCAGTGCAGTAGCAGGAAGGAAGGGTATGAATGAAGAAATGGTGTGATACAATAATGGGAGAGATGGGAAGGAAAAGAAGACAACAGGCCGCAGTGGGGAGACTTCAAGGCAACCTGACAAAGTATCCCAAGCCCTGGAGGTATGACTAGTATATTCATGGTAAGAGCTTTTGGTTTAATTATGGAAAAAGGATAAAACTATCTGTAAATCACTGGATTTAATGAAAATAAACGATACTTAGAAAAAGATGGATTTTGCCAAGAGGAAAGGTTTTTTAAAAAAGCATTCCACCAGATTTTGGCTTATTCACTGTAAAAGTATCAAGAGAAAGAATTATTACTTCCATCTGGGAAGGCAGCAGATAAGTCTCGACAACAGAGGAAATAACAAATCAGCTTGTTAAATATTATTCCAGATTATATAGTAAACAGATACCAAACATAGAACAGATTGAGGACTATTTAGATACAATACAGTGTACAACATTTACAGAACAGCAAAAGGAAGCTCTCAGTAAACCAATTACTGAAGAGGGAAACAATACGAAAATTGAAACTGAATAAATTCCCAGAACCAGATGGACTTTCTGCAATATATTACAAGACTTCCCAGGAAGTTCTGAATGAACCATTAACTCTGGTAATGAATGAGATTCAGTGACATCAAGTACTTCTTTCCTCTTGGAAGGAAGTTTTAATTTCTCTGGTATACAAAAAGGGAATGACTTGACCCATCCATAGAGTCGTATGGACCTGTATCCCTCATATATCTCTTCAGGACAAATCAAGTCTGATCAGTGTGTATTTCAGTTAAAAGAACATGTAGCCTTTTTGAAAGTATTGCTTCGAAAAGCTTGTATTCAAAATTAAGTAATATTAGATATATTTGAATGTGATTGACAATATAAACTATAAAAGTAAGAAAACACTCATAGTTTTCTTAGATGTGGAGAAAGCTTTGATCATTTGAAATGATCCTTCATGTTGACAATTCTTGATAAGAGGAACTATGGCATGAAGTTTCTTACAGGGATACAAAGTATCTATAAAGAACAAATGGCAAATAATGAATGGACTTTTATCACAAAATTATTTTATAATGAAGCGAACAAGACAAGGTTGTCCACTTTCCCCTTGTTTATTTCTATTGGCATTACAATGATTGGCAAAGAAGATATCACAGGAAAATAAAATTTTAGGAATTAAATTATCTTATCCAGAACATAAAGTTATATGCAGAGGATGTTGCACTTACAGTTACCCACCAAAAGATTCTTTAGAACTGTTAATATCTTAACTATATACAGCAGTATTAGTTTCTTATCTGGATATTGGATTTATAATTTATAAATGAAATCATACTGGTTAAAGCTGTCAATCACTGTACAATCATTTGATTCTAATATTGATTTTTTCCTTACACTGATTCCAACTTTAAACTGATATATTTTAATATGTAGATTTATATCAATGCCATTTTGATTATTTTTCTTGTAGATTTTACAGTGCTTGCAAAACTCCTATTTATTTACAACTTACTTTTTCTATTTTATCTGCTTTTTCTGCTTATATGTGTACATTTAATTAATAATGTTTTTTTAAAAAAAATAAAAAAATCCAGGGTCAGAGGATTAACTAAGTGAATTTGTGCTGGCTGTGTGATGTCCCAGCCCTGTGTTGGAGCAATAAGAGAATCACAGTGCCATGAACTCAGACTTCAGCTGAAGTAAATCCACGATTCATTGTGATTAGAGAGTTGTATGAACTGTATAGCAACCCTACCTTACTGTTTGAAAATCAGGCTGTGAATTAGCCTTTAATAATCGCCCAGTTACAGCTGAGACCTCTGGGAAAGAAATGGGGAACTAAAGACAGCTCCACAAAAAGTGGGGCCGATGACTGCAGCGGCATGAAGAGCCAGCAAGTAGATTGGCTCTTCATAATTCACCTCCAGACAAGGATGTATACTCAATGTATAAGGAATTTTACTGTGTGAATGAGATAATGCCAAGGCTGTTGCACAGCTGAGACCACTAAGTAATTAGAGTGGAAGGATCAAGAGGTGTGATTGCCAGCACTTGTAAAGTGACTCAGCACCTAACATTGTATATATAAGTAGTATGGACGAACAGTACTGTGTTGGGGATAGTGTTAAGTGGTGTTGAGTGTTACTGTGTGAAGGAACTTGCCGTATATATTTACTGTGTAAGAATTAGCTTGCATATTGCTGTATATAGTAAAGACTGTAAATAGTTACAGAACCAGTCTCAAGCTGATTCTTCCAGAGCCCCTCGAAGATTGCAGTGCAGGCGCATCTCTGACAAAGGAGAGGACTTGAGATCACCCACAAGTACTCTGGCAGTTGCTCCCCATGAGAAGATCACAAGACAGCTGTCTCTGGCGGGTTTAGAGCTCTGGGAGTTGAGGGAATAGCCATCTTGGTCAAACTGTGGTCGGTGCCTTTAAAAGGACACTGGGCTTGCATACTTCCTTTTCTAATCATTTCTGGAAATTGCTTGTTAACTGCTTTTCAGCTATTAGGAACTTTTTGGATTGACAGGTTTTATAGCACTAGGTGAGTTTCCTTCAATCCTTAGTGAAAGAATTTTTAAATACAAGTTTAAGGGCTTAATTTTTTTTTCTGGAATAAACTGCAAAAGGGTGATTAAAACTTTGATTTTAGAAAGTTACAAACAGACCAAGGGTCCAGATAAATTTGAAATAAGACTTTGATATTGTAAAGAATCCTTCTTGTGGGAAAATGCATTTGTTTTGAATTCCTTAAAAAAGATGATAGGATGAGACTTTGAAGGTTGGACACTAGATGGAAACAGAAGGAACTAAAGATTACAATTAAAGGACAACACTTAAATTTGACTTACTAATACAGAACAAAGCAAAATATTTTAACATGGGACATACTGAAGGATATTTCTGAACAATGGACCCAGAAGTTAATTTTAAGAGTGTCTGCCTCTATAGATAGACAGTGTGTAAAAGATGTTATGGAAGAAGAACAAGTTTCACCTGACGAGATTGAGACTGATTTGAAAGTGGATTTAAAAAGGACAGGCTACAAGAACGACGTGGAAAAAGATGTTACACTGGACATACAAAAACCAGCTGATGTCTTAATAATTAAAGGAGATGAGAAAATATCAAACCAAGAGAATGACCTGGATGATTTTCCTATATTAGATTTACAAAAGAAGCTTGTTAAAGCTTTGAAGAAATTTGTGACAAAGAACAAAGAAAAAAATGTAAAGAAATCAAGTTCTAGGACATTATTTGAAGGGAGTAAAGATCAAGATTGTTAGAAGTAAAAGGAAGGAATATAATGTTGGTTTATTTGATCAAGGTTAAAATAGATATGTTGTTATCTCTGGTAACCCTTAATGGACTTTTGCTGACATTAGGACTGAAATGACAAGGCTTTAAGGATTTGTTTATAGAGAAGAGATGGGATATGGGAAGAAGAGATCCTTTGTTGTATTTTAAGAGAAGGTGATAAGTTACTAAAATTGTTTATACTTCTTGTGATGAAGGGAGAAGTCACTTCTTTATATATTTTTCTTTTTCTATACTATACTATTTTTTCTCTTTCCTATTGTTCTTTCTGTTTTTGTCTGTTTTCTTTTCTGCACCTTCTATTTTTATTTCTATTTAGTTTGTATTTGTTTTTATTGTTGTAAATTGTAATCTTTAGTAAAATTTCTATAAAAAATAATTGTCTAGTTACAAATAGTGTCTTTATCAGAAATAATATAAAAATCAATGAAAGTATAAAACCCCCAAAACAAAGCTGATAAAT
This sequence comes from Candoia aspera, assembly GCF_035149785.1. Taxonomy (NCBI): domain Eukaryota; kingdom Metazoa; phylum Chordata; class Lepidosauria; order Squamata; family Candoiidae; genus Candoia; species Candoia aspera. The sequence continues at coordinate 191,225,225 of NC_086154.1, forward strand.
TGGAATTTAACATCTTTGCTAATATTTTAATGTTATGACCAAGTTCATCCTTGCAGCAAGCAATACACAAAGATTGCAGAAATCTATAGATTTTCTCTGTGCCATGGGCAGGAATTTTTTTCATTTCATACATCATTTGTAACTTACTGCAGTGATTCTGTAAAGTCACTTTCAAACTCACAAAGTTGGAAAGAATGGCAGGTTTTGTTGAAAGTGTTGCTATTGTGATTTCTAATGTTGGATGTCATTTTTGGGAAATTATCCCCAACAGTAATTATTTGGCTGTCTAGAAGCCTATCTAGCATTTCTACAGACATGAAAATAACAACAGCAGCAACTACAACATGCAGGTCTTATACAAGGATATTTTACATGAAATATACTTTTTTTTTATTTTGAGGGTCTAATAAGATTTGGCTGATTCCATCTGTCTTAAAAAACAATGTAAATCAGAAGTTTTGTATTATATATCTCAGACAGCTCACTTAGAAGTCACAGGGAAGAACTATCCTCCGTTTAGTCTTCAGAATTTTTTAAATCCAAAGCCGGCCACCTTGGAAAATGAAGTTTGCATTACTGGATATTTTTAAATCATTTTCCAAAAATAGTAAGTCTCAAATAGGAATACAGTTAAAATGCAGCACCACAAATAAAATGTTCAAAAATAGAAAGAACAGACAAGGACAAGATAAAACTAGATTGGTCATTAAGGAAAAAAACGAGCCACCGAAACACTGCCAAGAAGAATGCTATTCCTGAACAGGAGGTTTTAAACGAGCTCCTTAAGAACAGGGGAAGTTCCTTTAATGGCAAATTAATTCTAAAGATTATGAGCCACGAATGAAAAGGCACATGTGATAAAGGTTACCAATCTAAAAGATTTTCAGACATAGCTTAATGGTCTGAAGCAATGTATGGAAAAAAGTAAGTTACTAGGATCTTGCCCCCTAGCCTATTTTTTTCAAATTTCTGTATGCATGAATAATTTATGTGTTTGCAAAACGTTTTATGGTTTCATTTTTTTTAAATAGCTGTTCTTGAGATATAGTTGACCTATATAAATTTTGCTTTGTATATTTTATCTTATATATTATGAACCAGTCTGAACACAGTACAAAATCAGCACAAAAAGTAAATTCTTTATTGATAAATTATATAAACTCTCTCTCTCCCTCTAGATTGTCTTGCATATAAACTCTTCAAAAAAGGTATAAACTATTAAACTGAGCAAAAGCACCTTCACTTGAGATTTGGTAACCGGTGGATACAGAATGATCTCCATATTGCACAGGCTGCTTTTCCAGATTTGAAAACTCTAAATCTATTCTAAAATTATAGCACCTTGGAAAGACATACACCAGGGGTCTTTTGGTGGCCAAAAGCTACGCTTAACATTTTTTTGGAGACTGAGGTTTCCAAAGTGGGTGGGGTGATGATGGCTTATATGACAATTTTTTGAGTTCCCTGTCTCAGAATGACATCATTGTGCATATAGTTGCAGGGCTGCTAGTTGTTCACCATTGTTGTAGACATAACAGGTAGTCCTCGCTTAACGGCCACAAGTGGGACCAGAATTTTGGTTGCCAAGCAAGGTGGTCATTACGCAAATCCAACCTAATTTTACAACCTTTTTTGTGATGGTCATTAAGTGAATCACTGCAGGTGTTAAATGAACCACATGGTTGTTAAGTGAATCATGTGGTTCCCCATTGATTTTGCTTGCCAGAAGCTGGCCAGAAAAGTAAAAAATGGTGATCACATGACCATGGGACACTGTGACAGTCATAAATGTGAACCAGTTGCCAAGTGCACAAATTGTGATCACATGACTGTGGGGACACTGCAATGATCATAAGTGTGAGGGCCAGTCACAAGTCATTTTTTCAGCATTGTAAGTCTGAACCATCACTAAATGAATGGTCATTTAGCAAGGACTACCTGTATAAAACGGATATTCACTTTACTTCAATCTTCTACTTTTCATTATCACCATTAAAGCACCCAACTGGGACATCCTCACAAAGCAGTTGGTACAACAATTCTGTGTTTGCAAGCAACATTGAGAATATCTTGTGTTCCTCTGCTCTTTGGGGTTCTCTTTTGTTTGTTCTTGTCCCTCATGCCTTTTCACCTTCTCTTTCCTCTACTGCATGGAAGCTTGCAAGAATAGCATATATATGCATAATTCTTCATTCTCTGAAGTCATGCCCATTTTAAACATTTAATTTAAAAAATGTATGTGGAAAGCTGAACTAAGTGGATGCAGTTTTCAGTAAATTATGGCATTTATTACTTTTCAACAAAATTAAAATCCTAAACCAAAGCCTAGAGTTATTTCTATAGTGGTAATGATTTTCAACAACCATACTGTTTTCATAAACATGTGATTATGGGGGGAGAAGATTAATTTTACAGATTCCTTTTTTGTTTTTGGTTCAAAGAGATTCCTGAATAAGTTTGGGATAAAATATCCAAATATACCAGTTGGGTTTTCACTGCAGAGATATCACATTTAGCTGTACTATAAAAATACGATGCTTTGCATTTTGTAATTTTATTTATTTGTTTATTTGGCTACTCATCTCACATAGGTGACTCTGGGTGGTGGTCAAGGATTAAAAACACAAAAAAACAAAACATACAACCCATGGAGCCCAAGGATAACTAACAACTCCACTCACATACACAAAAAAACACATCAACAACATCAGAGCTCATTTAACCTCCTGACCCAAATGCCTGGGGAAACAGCCAGATCTTCAATACCTTAAGAAATACTAACAGGGTTGGAGCCATCTGAACCGCTGGGGGAATGCCATTCCATAGGGCGGGTGCTACCCTGAGTCGTGACTCCAGGGTCCAACAAGACAACAGTGTTTGATGGAAGGTACCCAGAGCATGCCGTCTCCTAGATCTGGTGGGGCAAAAAGAGACAATGGGAGAAACATGGACCTGCAGATAGCCTGGCCTTATGCCATGTAGGACTTTATAGGTGATAACCAGCACCTTAAATCACTCCTGGAAGCCTACTGGAAGCCAATGCAGTATCTCAAGGAACAGCAGTGTTACATGGGCATAATGAGAAATGCCAAAAACTGCCTGTGCCACTGCATTCTGAACCAGTTGCATATTCCTAGCACTCTTTAAGGGCAGCCTCGTGTACAATAAATTACAGTAAACCAAATGGGAGTTGACTAAGTCATGAATCACCATGAGTAAGGCCTCCCAGTCCAGGAATGGGTGAAATTGGTGCACAAGATGAGCCTGTGCAAGAGTTCCCCAGCATGTACTGGCTCAGGGGCATATGGTGCCCCTAGGCCATATTGAATGATGTGCCAGAGCCTACTCAGCCTTCGCCTAAAGCAGGTCTTCCCTCTGGGCTACCTGCTTCTTGAGACTCCCAAAATGTGTACTGACTTTGACTGTGAAAGTGCACTCCCATGCAGAGTTAAAGACAGAAAATCTCTGGAACCTGGGGGGCCTTAAAACCCACAGCCACTCAGTCTTGCCAGGATTGAGACATTATGTGTGGTGATGGCAGTTATCCTCTATCTTTGCCAATATTTTTTTTTCAACTATCCTTCAGCAACTCTTTCTATATATATAATTTTTATTAAAGATTTTTGAAAAGGAAGAAAAAAAAACAAATACAAACTAATATAAAATAAGAAAAAGAAAAGAAAAAGAAATCAAAGAGAAAGCTAAAAGTGCAAGAAAGGGAAAAAAGTAATAGAAAAAAAGAAAAAAAGAAAGATAGAAAGAAGTAGCTTTGATCTTCTTTACAGCAGTTATAAGTACAATTATAAATTTACCTCTTACTCTATGGTTAACATAACTTAATCTCTTCTTTCTATAATCTATCCAGTCTAATCATCAAAACCATAAATCATAAGTTCTTTTTGTGTGTGTGTGTTCTATGCAAAAATTCTGTAAGGCGTTTCCAGTCAGCAATAAACATAGATATTGTCTTTTCTCTGATCCAAGATGTCAGTTTAGCCATCTCAGCAAGTTCCATCATCTTCACCAACCATTCCTCCATTGTAGGTATTGCTGAATCTTTCCACCTTTGTGCATACAATAATCTCACAGCAGGTACCATATACAAAAGCAAAGTTCCATGACTTTTTTCCAACTGTTTGTTCATCAGTCCCAAAAGACTGACCTCTGGTCTCAATAATCTTTAAAATCCTCTGAATCAGTGTATGTATTTGAATCCAGAATTTTCTAGCTTTTCTACACGTCCACCAAACATGATAAAATGTCCCTTCTTGTTCACATTTTCAACATACATTTGAAGTGCCTTTATACATTTTAGACAATTCCCCTGGTGACATACAGTATATCAACAGTACATCATTTTATTAAAAAATCTCTTTAAGATTATAACATAGTATACATTTCTATCCTTTTAACCACATATTTTCCAACTGTTCCATTTGTATATTATATATAACCAAAAATTTTAGCCCACTTTATTATACATTATTTCACTTGTTCTTCTTTTGTTTCAAATTTCAATAAAAGTTTATACATTTTAGCAATTACATGTTCATTATTTGTACTCAGTTCTATTTCAAACTCAATCTTACAATGTTCAAAACCATGAATTCTTTTGTCTACTTTAAATCTTTCTAATAATTGTAAATAAAAGAACCATTGACAACAATATCCCTCCGCCACCAGTTCTACTCTTGGTTTTATTTTATTTATTTATTTATCAAATTTATAACTGCCCATCTCCCCCCAGGAGGGACTCTGGGAGTTTTACAATAAAACAGAATAAAAACAAAACAATATAAAACTATACAATAAATGTAGATACACAATAAAATGAATATAATAAAAACCTGATGGCAAAAAGTTCTCTATAAATCCACAAGTAAAACAGGGTCCTTCTAGGGAGCTAGCCATCCCCAAGAGTGACTGCTTTCCTTCCTGCCCCAGGCAAGATGGCAAAACCAGGTTTTCAATGCTTAGCAAAATTCTAGTATCTCACAATAAATTAGCCTTTTGAGTTTGCCTTTTATTTCTTGTGTAAAAAATGCTTCTTGTGCTGAGAGCCACAAAGGTGTTTTTGGGCACAACCTGGGTTTGTATCTATTCCCTATTCTCCATATAGCACATCTAACATAGTGATTTTTAAAATCCACATTATCCTTAACTTTGTCGTACCACAAATATCCATGCCACCCAAATCTCAGGTCATGTCCTTCTAATTCCAAGAGCCTTCTATTTCTCAGCAGCACCCACTCTTTCATCCAAACCAAACAGCAAGCAGCAGAATACAATTTCAAATCAGAAAAACCCAATCCTCCTCTTTCCTTTGCATTTTGTAACTCCCTTATATTTAACTTGTGGTTTTTTCGCCCACCACACAAATTTAGATATATCCTTCTGCCACTGTTTAAATGGTGTATCAGTTGCCAAAACAGGTATTGTCTGAAACAAAAACATCATCTTAGGTAAGACATTCATCTTTATCACAGAAATTCTTCCCAGCAACAATAGTTGTGGCTTCTCAGACCCTAATGTGTCTTCTTTAACTTCATTCCATGTCTTAACATAGTTATTTTGAAATAACTTACAGTTCATATTTGTCATAGTGATATTCAGATACGTTACCTTCTTCTCAATATTAAAATGCATTTTATTCATCAATTGTTTGATCTTCTATTTTCATATTTTTGTTAATACCTTTATCTTCTGTTTATTAATCTTGAAACCTGCTAATGTACCAAATTCTTTTAATTTGCTGATATTATATTTCAAAAATGGAAGTGTCTCAAACGAACAAGGGAAGAAGAAAAGGCAAACTCCCCCCTGCCTTTTTTCCCCCTATTTTGTCTTCCTGGACCCTTAATACTTTTGTCTCAAGTGGCACTCCATAGTTACAATCACCATCACAATCAACATCTCCATAGTTACAATCAGCATCACAGTCTGGTTCATATTGCGTTTATTTTTTGTTTGGTAAAATCCAATTGTCTGCACTCTTTAACAGTAAACAAAAAAACATTCCCACAAAGGTCTGGTTCATTTTTCTGATTTAATTCCAATTTATTCAAAAGCACTTTCACCCAAAAATAATCTTTCAAAATAACTGCCTCCTTTATCTGTTTTGAACTTTCTTAGATGGACTCCTTGTTCAGCATTTTGCCAAAAGTTTTTAAATCTTTAAAGTCTTTTTTTTTCTTTATTCTTTTGTAATTCAAAAAGAATAATAACTCACCATGTGGAATTTTTATCCTGCCACTCAGAAAATCTCTCTTTAACTGTAAATTATTTACATCTGAAAGTGGTTGAGAAATGAGTCTTATGTCCATATAGGCTGCATTACGGGCTGTGTGCTTGGTGGAAATCCCCTCCCAGTTGCTCAACTTATGAGCAGATCACGAAAACCTCAGTTGCTGCAGTCTACTCATGAGGAGCATCTGCCTGGAGTGTAAGTGGGCAATTTCATGAGCTCTCCTTTTTCCAGAGGGACTGAGCTGGCCAAAATTCACTGTCTGGCTGCTGATCTCTGAGGCAACACTGTCTCCGCTCCTTCAAGGATGTCTAGTTTACCATGAATCCTCACTGGAAGCTCCCTTCAGCAATGGTTTCTGAAGATGGGCCTATCTTCCCTTGTATTAATACACAGGTTTGGATCTTGTGCTACTGTCCAGGAATTGTGGTAAAAATACTTCAACCAAGATAAAATAGGATTTTGCCAATTTTTTGTTCTTTTAAGAGATCAAGCATGCAGAAAACTTATGCAGGCTTCAGTGTGAGGCATACACTCTTTCAGCACAACCATATTACTTCTATCAGTTGCATAATACTCATTCTTCATATTTCTGTTTAGCAGTTGCAAGGCACTATAGACAGTTGTATGAACTACAGTCAACATAAAGAGAAGGGTTTAGGTTGTAATGCAAAACACCATTCTATAACCTGCTTCTTTTCTGTACAGGCTATTCTTCTGACTTCTGGTATTATGGATGACATTGCTGGCTGCCTCTGGACTACCTTCAATCCCCTGGCTATCACTATAGATAATATGCTCAAGTTTCTTGTGCATCAATTATATTAGGCATGGCCATCCCAATAACAGCACTGGAAATGGCATCTGTGACCAACACATTTTTCCAAACACAAAGCATTGTACTTTGGATATGGTATGTTTGGATATTTTAGTTCCCCCTCTAAAAGTTGCCACCAAATTGAACTTTTTAATGTGAAGAAAAGGATCAATTATTAAAAAGTGAAAAGTAATCAGATTAACAGTATTTAATTTAAATTAAATTGAGCCACATTTAGCTTCTGTTCTGATCCTACTCACCTGTTGTCTTTGTTTCATCACTTTTTGAAATGTATATCATTCAACAGCTGGGTACAGGCCCCGAATCCCAAAAGTTGTGTAATATTAATCTAGTTATAAGTTCATCTCCAGTTTCACAACTCATAAAGACATGGGAAAAGAGGTTTAAACTGAATGGAATGTGAAATGTGGGATTGCATTTCATGGGTCCATGGAAGTAGAGAGCAGGATCAGGACTGTAGTGTATTAAGAACAGGGATTATCTTTTCCCCTTATCTCATCTGTCTCTAAAAATCAGTTCCCATTTGCCTTAGGAGGAAGAATTTTTCTCCTATGGTGAATACCAATTTCAGAGGCAATTTCTGACAGGGCAGCATTAGGCAAAGTAAAGTGTTGATTTTTCACATGCTGAAGTTCTAGTCCTGCTCAGCCTTTCCATGGCTATTTTTTTGTAAAGGGAAAAACAAAATTAAATGCAACCATGAATTTGACATTTTGTTTGTTTTGGCCATAAGTGTTACTTTGCCTTGCTGTTTTTTGGTAGAGGGGGAAGAAGAGCTTCCATAGCCAGCAGCAAACACTGCCAAATCAGAAATACTAGCCTAATCATCAGGAGGTGCCCTCTGAGTTAATAGGGTCAATAATTGCATGGAAAATTTGACAATACCAGCACAGCTTCTTGCAAACTGCTTAGTGCTTTTGGATTTCTTTGTGTTAAGAAAATTGGTTTCATTGATTATTTGTTAGCTGAATGAGAGTTTTTTGCACAAAATTTATCAACTGTTCAGCCTCTCTCAGGAACTTACCAATTAATCAAGTATTTATTTTGTGTATCAAGCCCTTTTCCCATATCACCCAGGCATATTTAATATGAAATTTAAAATTTTGCCTACTAAGAAGAAATAAAATAGTAATTGACCTGTTTTTTGCATACAGGTTCTAGGTTCAGTCCACACAATCCTCAGGTACCAGTGGATCTCCCCACCCAACCTGGAGAGCTTCTTGACAATTGATGAAAAAAATACTGAAATACAGAGATGTAAATTCTTATTCTTCATTTTTACTGAGAAAATACCCCTCAGTTTCTGTTCCTTGATATCTCCATGAAAAATAATTCAGAATGACCTGTGTTTTTTTTTATTTTAGTGAACAGTGTATGCTCCTTATCACTGATGTTTCTGGAGTTAACATTTTTCATCAGTCTTATTCCTGGGCAGGAGAAACAAAGTAAAATATATATGTATATGTATATGCATATGCATATGCATATGCATATGTGTATGTATGTATGTATATGTATATGTATATGTGTTATGCCTTGACACTAAGTTGAGTCATAAGTGAGTTTTTCTTTGTGACAGTGACCTTAACTGAAGGACTGGGACATTTTAGTGCAAAGTAGGTGGCACAGCACCCAGTTAGGAGAAAGTACCTAGTCAAACCTAAGCCAACTTGGAAAGCTAAGCAGAGTCAGTTCTGGTTTACACTAATGTTCTTTCATGTAATCACAATGATACGAGTGACTACACAACAACCACAGCACATATACTCAAGCAAATGGGGCACAAAATCCCTTTTTGAGCCCTTGCTGGAGCCACACCAAGTAGATAAACGGGTTAGGTAAGTGGGTAGCAACCCACACAAAATACTGTCAATTGTCTGACTGACATGATGGACAGTAATGCAGTTGCCGGCATGCTGTTTCCTCTGTCACTGGTCTCAGAGACCGTCCACTATCTTTTCCTCTAATCTACAGGATGCAGCTGCATAGAAGAGAAATTCTTTTTTGTGGACTGGTCAGAAGTCTCATGGATGTATGGTATTAGTATTCTACACCGAGAAAGTCCCTATCAAAAATTATTTGTAACCCCGCATGGTCCTCTTTGCCACCTATTCTCAGTTGAAGAGTCATAGTGGGACTTTGGAGAAGAACTCTTGTTCAGAGGGAAAGCTTTTAAATATAGTTTAGGATGCTTTACCATAATTTGAAATAAGGGAAGTAACCCACATTACCACGCACACATTCTTCCCTCAAAGATAGGAGTTCAAGTTTAAAATTACCAAACTGCGTTGCTTTCTTCTCCTGAGTCACAAAATCCCCCCTTTCTGCCTTCGTGTCCATCCACAACCAGACAGATTTCCTAGGGATGTTTGCCAAATATTTGGGACTTCTACACTGTAATACCAACAATGCTTTTGTTCTTTTTCTCTCTCTCTCTGCATGAGCTTCTTAAGAAGAAAAGCATGTTTCTCTTAAGTTCTCAACACCCATCAAACTATGCAAGGCTCTTTTTGTTTCCTTTCTGCTCTCTTTGCTGACTTGCCCTGGAGCGGCATGTGATTCATCAGCCCAGACTTGACCACCCTGTTGTGTACTATCCTTGCAGACCAGGAGACTGTGAGCATGCAAGTATTCTAATTGCTGCCTGTGGGAAGAATAGTTTATAAGCATATGAAGTTCTTTGCCATTCTGCAGTCAACAGCAGGGAAGGACAATTTCTTATCCAGATGTGCCAAGTTACTGTTTGTGGTCAACAACTTCTAATTTCTGTGTTTGGATTGTTCACATCTAAATCTTATATGAAAACGATTAGGGCTATCAACCATCTACAGTCGGCAAGCACAACATCCTCGGAAGAGTTGAGCAAATGTGTCCAAACATCTTGTGTATAAATATGATTATTCTTGTCTCAGTGCACTGAACGAAAGCTGCCTCCTTTATATCATGCTCAGCAAAATTAAAACGTCCTTTTAACAGCATGAGAAAGATGTTGCTAATAAGCCACTTTCGTGGAACAGTATGGGAGCACTGCCTTATTATAAGCTGATCATTAAAGAAAGTAATTAGGTTGGCAAAATCATTCCTTGTAGATGCTGCCAGGGCACAGCTGAGGTGACTGGGTCATGGGCTGCCATTTGAAAATGACTATGCAAAATTAGGAAGCGTAATCTCAGTTCCTGAGATCGATAGGCAAGCAAACCAGTCAGCTTAGTGGCAAGCAGACAAGGAAAATATAGCCTGTCTGATTTCCTTAGTTGTGAGTTGCCTGTAGTGAAGTGATAAACTGTAACAAATGGTTGTCAGGCTTATATCTTTGCAACAGTGCTAGGACCAAGTAGGCTATAATACTTCTGTGTCTGCTTCTCCTTCTTGCATCCAGTGGCCTTTGATGAGACAAAGAGTAGATCCTTGTTCAGGACTCAGTTGAAACAAAGAAAAGCTTAAAATTAAATCTGAGACACAGAAGCTTAAGATTAAACTCTTCAACTGGGATCTTCTTTATACTCCATATTGTTATTCATGCTGAGCAGCCATATTCTCTAATTGTTTTTGTCCTTGCATTAAATTATCAAGCAAATTGTCAATATCAGAAGTTGCTTCCATTATAACTTGGTAAAAGGAGAAATTGTCCCCCAGTTGTTAGTAGTGTCCTTTCTCTGATACTACAATGGGCAAAGAAGGAATGAAGGCCCTTCATAGATTAGATGCTGCTGTCACTGAAGAGCTGGAAAATCTAGAGTTAAGCGATTTCAAACTGTACAAGCAACATTTATTTTAAGATGGCATTTGTCAGCCCAGAGGGTGGTTTTGTTATTTGGCAGCTACATTTGTAGGACAGAAGAAATTATATCAGCTGAAGGAAGTGGCATTGATATAATCTCATTGAGATATCAGGAAAACGGTGGTGCTGGGACAATAAGACTGGCAGATTGCAATAGAGCTGGGTGGAGAAAAAACTCGTGATCAGAGCCAGCATCTTTGGAAGCTTATGGAAGCTGCCATGGCCATGCTAGAGTGAAGTGGATAAACACTGAGCATACTGATTCCATCAGACTAGAGCTGTGTCAGGAGTGAGAGAATGAGAGAACAGAATATGATATGGGGCTTGTACCTGGGCGAGAGACTAAGGACAAAGAGGAATGTATGTAGGAGCAGGCTTTAGCATTGTTGAATGTTGCGCTGCCTCATGTTTAATGGAGCCTGAGAAGTATTTGCAGGATTTTTGTGCCATAGGACTTCAATTTCCATGCCTTGGGAGCAGGGTCTGGGGGAACATGGGAATTTATGGCTTTTCCCAGGTCATCTCAGTCTTTACTCACAAAAGTAGATATACCCTGGATCTGGCTTTTATCTCAAAGCAGATGATATGTGATCTGGAAATAGAAGATGTTATCATCTGTCTTTTGCTGTGGTCAGATAACTTTCTGTCAGAATGTGGATAATGAGCAATGTAAAGCTCTGTGTGAGCAAGAAATACATTTACGTGCCTATCCTAAGTGCCTAATAGTATCATGGGGGTTTCACGAGGAAGCTTAGGGGATTCTCCACAATCTGGCAGGCACTGGAAGATGAAGCGAGGGAAAACACCCTAGGACAATGTTGGCCCAGAAATAAATATAGCTGAGCACAGAGGTGATAATTGTGGCAAAGCAAATACAGTCCTCCATTCATGTTGTGCTCCCTGATTGCTGTCCAGTGGCCCTTTCAGGATGACCCAGATTCTTTTATGGAACAATGAGGAGGATAAGACTCCTGCTGACTTCTACCCAATCCTCCATGGGTGGGAAAAGTTGATGAGAGTCCGGTGGAGAACCAACTACAGAAGATTCTAGAGGGTATACTGTATATTATATTATCCCTTTCAGTCAGAGTTCAGGTCCAGTTTTTTATCTCCTTCTCCCGGAATGTTTGAGCTATAACATTTCTTCAGATGGCATTTAGATGGACGTATGAAACTAGACTCCATCCTGTCCTGGTAAGCCCCAAGAAATGTCAAAGATGTACAGCACTTTTGCGGATTCTTTAACTTTTACCAGCACTTTATATCTGATTTTGCAGAATATGCAAGTGTTTGCACTCAGTTTACAAAAACAGGGGCTCAATTTCAGCAGATTCCAGAGACTCAGGAAGGATTCCAGGATTTGAATCAGACTTTCATTCCCAATCCCTACTGTATCATCCAGATATCAGTAATCCTTCTGTTTTGCAAACAAATGTCTCGGACTTTGCATTAAGAGATGCTCTTCTTCAGGCTACTACTGATGGAGGAAAAGATCTGTTGCCTTTTATTTATGCTACTTTTACCAGCTGAACAGTATTATGATGTGTTAAGACTTTCCATAAAGGATGCCTTCCAAAATTTGAGACATCTTTTGAAAGTTTCAGCACACCTCATCCAGACTGATCATGAATTTAGAACTTTTACAGACTTTGCAGAAACTCACACAACATCAAATCAGATAAACACAATTTTTCGTTTGGTTTAATTTTTACATCACCTATGTTCCTAGCTCAGAAGAAAGACAAGCTAATGCTTTTTCTCACAAGCCTAAGTACTATGATCTCTATGACATGCCGCTGGCCACAAACTTGAATCAAGGATTTTATTTCACACTTCAAACTGGACCAATTTTAATTACTGAGATCTTGAGGATAGGGATGCACTTTCCTGACTTTAATGAACAAGTGTACTTACAGCAACAACAGGACGTGGACTTGGATTATTTTTAGGGGACTCCTCTCACTGACTCCTCCTATCTTTTCTTGGAATGGGGAACAATTGCTCCATCACAGTTGTTTGTATACTCCTCTTTCCCTCTATAACAGTATGCGAGAATGACCTTGGAAGACGGGGGGAAGAGATGCTGCCTAGGAAATGATCAGATAAAAGGGGGAGGAACCCACAACTGAGTAACGGGAAGAGAAAGAGCATTAGAAAGGATCTGCCGTAACTGATCAAGCGGTAAAAAGGGACAGTGGGAGATTTGTACTTTCAGACTTGCAAAATTCTGTTAATGTAGCCTAGCAAGAAAGTAGAAGTAGCTCATCTGGTCATGCTTCCTGTTTGCTGACACTGTCAGAGGAGAAATCTTGACATTCAGTCATGACCATAAAATTGTGGGATTTGTTTTTGCATTTTTAAAACTATGCACTGTTGTGAAGCAATTTATTTATTTCATATGGCATAGCAGAATACAGCATTATTGCATAAAAGTTCACAAAACAATATATAAAATGTGTATAAAATATAAAACATTGGGACAGTAGCTTATTTTAAAAACATGCAGTATGAATAATGAGTAAAATTATAAATAGAATTAAGTTATGTATGAGCAGTTACTAGAGTGGCTAAGCCTATGGCTGAATATCAAGATCGTTTAGCCATTGGACAGCAGTGCCCTTAAGATGATGTAGTTCTTGCAGGGAGCCAGGGAACCTTCTGAGGGGGCATTATATTATGATGTGATATAAAGTTTGTGGGACATTCCCACAGTCACAGTTAGGATTATTGACCAGACCCCATTTTTGTTTCCAATATTGGCACCTGCCATGATTAGTACGAATCCAGTTAAGCACTGTCCAGTTTTTTCCTTGGGAGATCAAAGCCATAGGGTTGTTGTGCTGGATCAGACACTAAGTTAAACAGATCTGGACTAAAGTTGCCCACTCCTGGTGCCATGCTGTCTCAATGTCAAAGTCTTCTCTGACTAATTGCTGTTCGAGTTTCCATGGCGGATTCTGAGATTTGAGTCTAAATATTTGATTGTGGCAGTCTTTGTGTATAGGTAGTAGTTGGTTTGCCTAGCATTTCTGCCAGTCCCTTTTTAAGGCTAGTTGTCTTCTAAGGTGTGGAGGTGGTATGTTAGATAATACCAGTAGCCATTCAGAAGGCGTCAATTTAATGGCTCCTGATATTAGCCTCATAGTGTGGTTAAGCTGGGTGTCCACTGCTTTTGTATGAGCCAATATGCCAAAGCAAGAGCTGATGTCCTAAGAACTGTAGCACTTGATCCCCAGCTAGTTCCAGAGAGTTTGTGTAGAATGTTGTTTCTGTTTTTATTTTATCCATAGTTTTTCTTAGGTGTTCCCTACAGGTTAAGGACCAATCAAGGGTCACTCCTAAATACTTTGGGTTGCGATTGAACTTCAGCAGCTAATTCCGAAATTGCACTTTTGGTGTATAATTGGCTTGTCTGTTGTTCAAGTGAAAACAAGAGTTTTGTTGATGTTGGGTTTTAATCTCCAAGTTTCAAAAAACTTACCCATTTCCTTTAAATCATTTTCAAGGGCTTTTTCAGAGGAATTGAAGTCTTCAGATTGTTTAACCAGTGCAATATCATCAGCGTATATAAACTTTTTTGCAACAGTACTTGGTAAATCTGATGTGTAAATATTAAAGAGTAGTGGGGCCAGCATAGTACCATTTAACCTATACTTCTGGCTGATTTGGCCATCCAGATGCACTTTGATGTATCTGTTTGAAAGCATATTGTTGAGTAGGGTAGCTGTTTTCTTACAGGGCATGATACATAAGATTTTTAAGATCATCCCTTCTCTCCACACTGTGTCATAGGCCGATGATAGATCAATAAACATGGCAACAGATTTTTTTCTCTGTTGGAATCCATTTTCTATGTGGGAGGCTGGTGATAGTACCTGGTCACAGCAGCTTCTTTTTGATCTAAATCCAGCCTGTTCTATAGGTGTTCCTCGACCAGAGGTTTAATTCTGTTTAAAATAAGTCTCTCCAACAGTGTTTAAGAGATGCTCAAGAGCGCTATAGGTCTGAAATCCTCCACAGATTTCCCCTCTTCGCCAGGTTTTAAGATGGCAACTATTTTTGTTCTTTTAAAGATTGTTGGCAGTCTCTGTGTTCATTGGATATCATTGTAAAATTGTGTCAGCCAGTGTATAGTGTGCGGCCCGCAGTGCTTCAAGAACTCAGGATATACTCCATCTAGGCCAGCCGCTTTCCCTAATTTTATTGCTTTCAGTGCTTCAGTGTAGAAAAATCTTCTGAGATGTTACTTTCAGATGTTAGTTCATTGGCTCTGGCTTTTTTCTCCCTTTTGATTTTGCTAATTCCCTCTTTATTTGTTCCAGGTGTTTTCCGTGTAAGATTTAAAATTCTAATTGCTACATCATTAGGGCCAATGTTGGTAGTGTTTCAGGTTTGTTTCATGGAGCTATCTCCCAATTTTGTAAGCAAGGACCAAGCCTGTTTGCTGGGATGTTGAAAACTCATTTGCTCCATGAGAGCATGCCACTTTTCTCTAAAGCGGAGTCTAAGCACTGGAGGAGTTCATCAGCAACTCCAGGCTCATGATTTTCCACGTATTGATTGTATAACTGTGCATTCTTGGCTCCAGCCTGGGATGTACTGTATATTTTTCTGTTGGCTCTTGGGATATGCTTCTTAGCTACAGAGTGTAGCAATCCCACGAATTGGTTATAGTTTTCTGCCTTAAGGGGAATCCACTGGATGTTGTGGTTGAGTTCAGCAGTAAATGCTTCCCATTTGGCTTTTTGAAAGTTCCATCGAGGCTTAGGGGTCGATCCTACAATTGGAATCTGTACTCCAACATTTAACAGCACAGGTCTGTGCTGACTTCAGGGAAAATCTGGGAGTACTCCTTTGTTGCAATGTAGTGGTCTATTGCGAGCATCCCTAGAGACAAGACATAAATCAGGGTTACAATCCCTACTCCATCTGGGCGAGTGGAATGTACCCTTGTCGTTCGCATCATGGACGAAGAAGACATTTTCAGTGTTTTCATCATCCTCATTAGTGTCGCTATATTCCCCACATTGTATTTCAGCTATTAAAATCGGCTATTTGGCTATTCAGCTATTACATTGTGAAGCAATGTAAACCTGGATTGGGGAATGGGGAAGAAATGAGAGAACCATTAAGGGAGGACTTTCAGAAAAGATTACTCAGTCCTGAGAAAGAGGAGGGCATGAGAAAGACACTCAAAATAACCCTGCCTTGATTTTTTTGGTAGAAGACAGGACAGACAGAAACTCTGGCAGGTTATCAAGATTCTTTTATTCTACACTATAGTAATAAAGAGCATTTCTGGAATCCCTGCCATATATTCATCCTAGGAGATCCCCTCCCTCCCAGGAGGCCTTTTAAAATTAAAAATACGCTTTCAATGGATGATCAAATGATCTGTTTTTGATTCTGATCAGGTGTTCTTGTGTTCATAATTCCACTTCCGTTTTTGCAAAAAAAAAAAAAAGGGGGCATTTTAAAATGTACAAAATATACATTTTCTCAAAACACCTTTTTATATACATTTAAATCTAATATTCATATCTTTGCTTACACTTTTTAGAATAACTATATTCATGCATGTTTTGGAACATTTTTACAAAATTTAGGGAAACAGAAAAACCAACAAATAAGTGTTCATCAGTATCTTCTTCTGAGAGGTGTGAATCCATTCAGTCCACAGTGATCATCCATAATTTGCATCTTATTCTGCAGTTGGTGAATTACAAGACATACAAGCAACCTGTTCAGACTGCATGGGATGTCTGTCTTTAGCTAGAAGGCTGTTGTCAATATTTACACTGTAGAATCTGTATATGTAGCTCCCTCCTTCAGATTTAAGGCATCTGCTTTATTTCTGTTCTCAAGACAGCTACCTTATCAAAGCTAACAAGTCACTTGAAGCAGAGTTTCTGGGTTTGATTTCTTGACCCTTGTCAGCTGACTTTGGGTGGGGAGGGTTCTTATGTATGAGAGAAAATTAATGAACAGCTGAATGAAAAGCCTAAGTTTTTTCATTACTTGTATAAAGGAGGCTATTACATGTTTTCTGTACCATACTGTTTTCAGAACTATGGTTGGTTACTGCTCCTGAGTGAAATGGGTTTGTCTAGGAGGTTAACATTATATCTGGAAGAGCCGAGGTTTACTTTAGAAAAAAAATGAATGCATATGAAAATATCAGTTGTTGGTACAAAATACTTTTCACATAGGTCTCTTCATTTGCATCAGTGCAGTAATTCTCTCTGAGGCCAGCAAATATGGACCATATTCATATGCACGCAGATATACAGAGTTGGGCTTAGCTGTTATTCTCTTTCCTGTGAGCATAGATTTCTGAATCAAAACTGGCTGAATGTGAGAGTTTATGGCATTGCTTTATACTATGAACTACTGCTGCTGATTAAAATTTTTAGTGCTAATGAAGTGACATGAGAAAACGAGATCTAAAATGTCAACTAATTTTTTAAAAAAATATTATCTCTAATTAGCTTTTTAAAAACAGTATTTATATCCCAAACGACCTATCAGAGCATTTCTACCTGCTGTGTCAAGAAAGGAAACCTCCAGACAAACCAATCTCTGAGTCCAAAGTTCTGTCAAGTTAATTCCATTTTTAACACAAATTCTGCGTCCCCCTCCCCAGTTTCAGTGGGAAGAAATTAATTCATCTTGGTCCTCAACACTGGCATAAATGTGCGATTAGTGCTATTTGAACTAATCTAATGGGCTGAAAATGATAGCATTTTCCTTATTGTTTCATTGCTTTTTAATTGCAGTTGGTATTGTAGAAGTAGTGAGGGATATTTCTATGAGTTTCATTTAATGTTGTCTTCTCCACGTGATTCTGTAAATGGGACAGGGACAGCTCAAGGAATCAGTAGAAAGAAGACTTAGTATTAAATCCATGCAAGACAGCTGGTGCTGATTCCCAGATTTGCCTGGCCCTCTTGTACCTTCTTACACTTAGCTTTTTTGTACAAGCGGGAGAGCAAGAAGTAGCTTTAGTCTGATTTCTTCTGGACAGAGGTGCAACACTTAATGCCCTGAGAGAAGGGACAGATTAACCTCACAGGAGACAGAAGCAACAAAAAACGAAACTCACTGAGAGTACCTTGCCAAAGAATTTGCCAAAGTTGAAGCATGTTCCTCTGTATCTTGTGACTATGCAGCAGTAGCTGTAGCAATGGGTCTCAGACCAAATACCTTATTAGGTTTAGAAATCCTTTGACCAGTAGAGTCTTCCAAGGACTGATGTTACTGTGTGTCATCCACTTACAATTTTAGATTGACACCTTATTGTGCCCTTAATTAATTTGTTTTTAGAATACTGATATTTTGACGTGTTGAGGAAGGAGTAGCTAGTCTTTCTTTAATGCTTAATCAAGGATATCTAAATTAAGAAAACATTGCATTAAACTTAAATGAGCTGATTTGCATGATGAAGGGCAGCACCCACATTGTCAGTCTACTCTGTTAATAAGTCTCTCACTTGCTAAATTGATATTCTTCCTTTTGAAAAGAATGAAGCAGTACTATATGATAAAATTACCATTTAACAATGCTCTGTTTTATATAATGAAGCTGACATTGCAGCATATGCTTATTTCTGTAATTGATGTGTTTTGATAACACAAGATAACTAAGTTAAGCACTTTTAAACAGTGACTGGTACCCTGCATAACCATATGACAGGAGGTCACAAGGTCCAGTAGCTCTGAAGAAAAGTAATTGTCTAAGGAGTTATTAACACTGTAACGTCTTTTGAGAGAACTGCATACTCAAGGAAGTGCTCTGCATCAGAAGAGGAAAGAAGGGCTTTAGGATCAGAAATGTATGATGACTAGGAGAGCAGTAGTTGTGGGATCAGAGCAGGTTGGAGGTTGGGAGATGTTTAGCTTGTTCTTGCTTGTTCCTTCTTCAAAGAGCCCACAAAATTTGTGATCCGCAGAATATATTGCCATTAAAAAAAATAAAGTGAAAAGTTGATGGTACTGAATATAATGTCAGCTAGAATGTCTTATAGTTATAGGGTGATCCATCAATGCTGCGAATGAATGAATGAATGAATGAATGAATGAATGAATGAATGAATGAATGAATCTGGATTGTAGTACCAATGCTATTTTAAGATTTGGAAAGACCAGTTGAAACAATGGCTGTGGTGTTCTTTAAAAACAAATCCATATACAATGTTGCAGTCAAAATAAATGTTAAATATTTTGGGTATTTTTGGAGGCTGTGGATGTATTTAAAAATACTATTTTTAACAAGTCTAGCTTCAAACAAGCTCCGCTTTTACAATCTCTAGCACATTCTTTTAAATGCATGGCAAGTTTCTGACGACAAACCAGTGCCACAGTATAACTTAATGTACCAGTTCTCAATTACTGTGCAATCAGTGCATAGTGCCTTAGAAGCAATTTTATCTGCATTTTTGCCTAGCAAACAGTCTCTGTATTTTGCAGTAATGATTGTTTTGCTAATATTATTCAAGTTGTTGAAACTATTTTCAGTTCTAATATTTTCAGCTTAAATCCCCACAGCGCTGGGCTCAGCAATTCCATCTATAATCTGTTCAGTTTCCTTTCTGAGGAGCAGTTTTAGGAATTCAGAGACATCAGTATAAAGATACACGCATAAGGATATTTTCACAGATAATATAAGAATATCTTCTAGAAGGAGTGTTTCATTGTAATGCAGAGTGGATTGACAGCAACAGAGAACTTTAAAAAAAATCAAATGCACATGCTAACCAAGATAAAATTTACACTTCAGTTACAGAGATTAGACATGCGAAAAACCAAGAAGTGATATACCAAGTTGGTGGGATGCTAATCAAGTAATAGATAAATAAATCATTTTTGGAAACTGAAAGGTAATTTGTAGTAGAAGTTACAAACAATGCTTTATATCAAAGTTTTTCACTTATTAACCTTCCCACTTACTGCCCCTCCCAAAGATGGCTAATTAAAAATCAAACTTTGTTATAGAATAATATATCTTCCAAAAATTATTATTATATAAAATTTTTGTGTGAAAAACTTTATTGTGGTTGTTAACCAGCACAAGGAAATCTATATGCAAATATCTAAAACTGAATTTACAGTATCAGGGTAGTTAGGAGAAATAAAGAATTTTGGCTAAAAACAGTATTAAAAGCAGAGAATGGTGAGATGCTTGCTCAGGCTACACATGTGTGATACAAGAGAAAAAATATTAAAATTAGCAATCAGGACAGTATAAAGGCAGGTTCAGCGGCTCTTAATTATCCTTTGCCTGATTTGCATGCTGCCATGCAAAACTTGGCTGTTGTGTGTGTTATTTCAGGATTAATGTCGGAAAGTAGAAATTGCTTATATTGTTGATAGCTGAATACTGTTTTGCTGGTCAGGAGTGGGGTAATTAGAGCATTTCAGGCTTCTGCATAAAAGTGGCAGTACAGAAGAACATGTTCAATAGTTTCAACTTGTCCTGAGTCACAGGGACATACATGTACAGGTAGTCCTCAGTAAACAACCATAATTGGAACTGGCAACTCTGTTGCTAAATGACATGGTCATAAAGTGAAAAATCACGTGACCACGCAGACTTATGACAGCAGTTCTGGTTGTGGTCATTAAGTGAATCATACGTGGTCATTAAGTGTGATGTCACATGATAGCAACTTGTGACTTCCTGCTGGCTTCCCCCTTGACTTTGCTTGTTGGAAGCTGGCAGTGAAAGTCACAAATGACGATTTTGTGACCATGGGATGCTGTAACCATCACAATTGCACACTGGTTACCAAGTACCTGAACTGCAATTATGTGACTGTGGGGACACTGCAACAGTTGCAACTTTGAGGACTGGTTGTAAGTCTCCTTGTTCAGCACTGCTGTAACTTCAAACGATTGCTGAACAAGTGGTCATTAAGTGAGGACTACTTGTAATGGATATGGTATCTTTTTGTACCTTCCAGTCAGAAGTGCTGAAGGGAAAGCATTACATCAGGATAAGATGAAGGCCCTTCTCTGATTCAGGATGTTAAGCTGTGTGAGATACATAGCTATTGCCATGGGAAGCTGACTGGTATTACCAGCATCCATTTGATGGTCTACGTTGAACAAACATTGCTTGAGTATGGCCCTTGCTTGCTTATAGACCAGATATAGTAAGTAAGTGGGGGAAGTCCTAGGAAAGAGAGCTTGTGTAAACTGCTTGTTTCTACCCACTTTGAAATCTGTCCTCTAATGTCAGTGGAACTAAGCCTATAGGGAAAAGTGTCAGCTTCAGCCAGTAGTGTAATATGGCCTGCCATATTCTAGTCTCCACTCTCACCATTCTAGCCCCCATGGGTAGTAATGCATCGGAGACACAATGAGGAACTTGGAAAATTGCTCTTAAAATTTTAGACTGAACAAGTTCCAGCAGTGCAAGATTGGGAGGTGGTCCCAGTTATGCGCCATACAGTAATTGTGCTAGGAGCTTGACCTCAAAGAGCTTAGTGGTATGTATTGACCTCCTCTGGAACGATGAAATCTTAAAAGCTATTGCACTCCTATGTGCATTTTGTGAAGCATAATTAAATCAATTTAGCCTCCCTGGGTTTGATTTTTAAGTGTTTGGAATTATATAAACAAAACAGAAATAAGCAATCAAAACAAAACAATATAAGCCATTCTCTTTCATTTAATCTATAAAAAACTATTAGGAAATTGGGTTTGTCTTGACAATTTTTGACCCCCTCCAACTCAGTTATATTTTTTACACCCTGAATGTTCTGATTTATTAGATAACTGAGGTGTGTGCAATAATATGCTATCACTTATTTTGTCAATTATTTCATTAAGAAATCTCCATGTTCAATAAAGCATAGGGTGGTAGAAATGTCCAAAACAAAGAATTTTATAAAGTAATTCATGCCTTTCAGAATGAATAACTAAATTAGCATTCCAAATAATATTCTTCCTCTTCTCTTACACTGACCAGCATAGAGAGAGAGGATCACTTTGAGAGAAGCCCCAGGCTTAAAGGACATGAAAAGAGGCTTTCCTTGGAGGAACAAATAAAATGTGGCAAATTGCTTTTTATACTGCCCAGGCAAGAAGTAGCTGGACTCCAAAGCCGGTAAAACTCTGGAGAGAAAAAGGGAGGCAATGAATTGGAAATGAAGGCTCTTTAATTGCAATTTGATAGATGAAATATTTTGGGAATACTGTTAAGGTCTGTGTCCACAAACCATCCCACCCAGTTGAGTAAAGCTCCCAGAGGTCATTTGCTAAAGCAAATGATTTGAGCGTTGCAGCTTAAATTAACTAGAAGATTATCTTTTAGACAGTTTATTCAAGAGAAGGGGGAAGAATTGCCTCTGGTTTAGCTGGGCTATATCACTGCTGATTATCTCAGGTTGAGAGTGTACTGATTAATTCATTTCTGATGATACCCAAAGGCAGATATGCTGCTGTGAGATACAAGATTGTCATAGTTTGTTATTTTATTATGTGCCTGACCAATTGATATATGCATGTGTTAAAAGAGTTGAAGGTGTTCCCCTGTGAAATCCTAGATTTTTTAAAAAATCATTGTCTATATATTTTACATTTTGATTTTATTTTTTGTTATATTTGCATTGGCAGTGGCACTATGAGTCACCAAACTGCAGGAAATTTGGATATAATTTTTTCTCCTTCTCCTCTTCCACAGGCCAGGAAAATCCCAGGCATTCATGAAAGCTGCATGTTGCATTATATTTATATTGCTTTCAGACAGGCAATTAGTTCTTGTGTTGTTATATTCTTTGCCAAGAGATTTTTTGACAACTGTCTTACTTTTCGTAAACGTATCCGCTTTGAATATTAGCATTCTTTTTTGAATTATTGGATTATTTCATAGATTCAGTATTAAGAGCCAGTGCAGTATAATGGTTGAGATGTTAGGCCAGGATTGGGGAGACACTAGTTCATCCTTAGCCATAGAAACTCACTGGGTGAATTTGGGGCTAGTCTCTCTCTCAGCCCAACCTATTTTGCAGGATAGCCCTTGTAAGGAGAACGTGAAGGGATACTCTCAGGTAAGTCATCTTGAATTCTTGGAAGAAGGGTGGGATATAAATCTAATATATAAATAATAAATTACAGTAAATTGATAGAATATTCTCTCTTGTGTGTCCATGGGAATAAAAAAAAATCTGGAGCAGCAGAAATGCTACCCCATGAGCAGCTCTTAGCTACCTGAAAAGTGACTTGTAAGGCCACAGTTTGACAGAGGAGATGATAAGTAATGGAGACTAATGGTGCTGGATTATAGGGGCATGCTCCTAGCTGATGAAGCCTACTTCTACTTTTCCTTGAGATTTTTTTTTTTTTAATGCTAGAAATAACCCAGCTGTAGGGATTAGCCTACCTATGTTATAGATTCCTTTTTGGTTTTCCTCTGACCAATCAAGTTTCCAAGGTATAAAATAAATCTTGATTTTATAGACTAGCTGGGTAGAAGGTGTATCCATTAAATCCAAATTTACATAACTGGTGTAATTTCCATCAACTGTATAATTAATTGACATAAATCATGTTGTGTACATTTGTGCCATTTGGAAAACACAAATGACATAAATTTAGGCAAATGTAATCACTTCAATTACTTAATCACGTAAATGATATAAACTACATCAATTGATTGGATTGCATTGGAAACAACAGACTTTGTTATTTAGGGATGAAGTCCAAACTAAAATGTTATCCATTGCATCCAAGGTACACTGAAGGTAGGTTTGTAAAATTGAAGCTTTGCTGTTCTTCTTTGAAGTTACCAGAGAAGGCCATGGAAGGGGCTGCTTGAAAATACACTGACAATACAGACATCAATAGAATAGAAAAGCTAGTTTAGTTTTATAGGCTTCCCATGATGCTTTGTTGTGTGATGACTGCAACTAATCTAATCACCTTTGCTGTAACATGGAACCCTACTTTTAGTATACCCCATGCAGGAATGTGGAATTAATAAGAGAATTCATTTTTGATTGGAAGCAAAACTAGAAGAGTTTGGTGTATCACTCTCAATGGACTCAGGATACAGCATTGTGAATTGAGGCCCCCTATAGTGCCAGTTCTGCTGCAACCTTAATACATTAGATTACTGAATAAGCTTATGTGTCATGGAAGTCCTAAATTAAATTATAGTTGATAACTGATTGATACACTTATCAAATAATATTTGAATAATATTGAATAATATACAGGATGATCAAATAAACAGCTGGCATCTGATAGGGAATTTATCGCAAATAATCTTTGAAACTGAATCAAATAAGTAACGGTTAATAATCTAGGAGAATTTAACACCTCATTCAATTCAGTGAGAGAAAGCTGGATGGATTTGGTTACAATAGCAATGAATGCACCTCTGAGAGACCTAAAAGACAAAGGAGAAGACAGGTCATTATGGACAGAATCTATCCATGTGTTGATGCTTAATAGATATCAAACAATCACTTCTACCATTGTAAGACCTAGCAATCAGCAAAGCAAGTGGAAGGGTTGAGAGGATATTTGCCCAATCTTAGTTTGGAAAGGTAACCTTAGCATCCTTTTAACATAGTTTTTATACCCTGTTGCTATTAGAACTGCTAATAAATACAGGGGATCATGGAAGGGCTGTTGATGGCACCCTACTTTTATTCAAACTGGATTTCTTTTCCCAACATTAAAGAGATAATCATAAGAAGATGTGTGCTATTTTACAGTAATTTCCTGCACTGTTGGTAGTGATAAGGGCAAAATATTAATTATGTGGTGTTTTGTGTCAGCCTGTAAGCTAATGATCACAGAAGGAGAAACAATAGTGGAGTTTTTAAATGCTTTAGTAACTTAGTGGGCCAGTGACCTTGAAGAGTTTCTGAGTATTACAAAGTGGTAAGAATATATGCAACGATTTTTTCTTGACTTTTCTTTTTCTCTATGTTGCTTTCCCATTAGATTTCAGCAATTATCAAGCAAAATAATAATCTCTTTGGATATACCAGTATATAATATCAATTTTATTTTCACTTTGGCTTAAAAAATATTCATATCACTGCTTTTGTTTAATTAAGCAAAAAAGAACAATCAAGTTGATTTTGTCCTGTCATTATTTTTAAGCAGGAAACAAAGTTCTATATCATTTTTAAAAAAAAAAATTACATTCAAATTATTAGTTATCTATTTTTAAAAAAACAATAAAAAATTATTTATTTATTTATCTAATTTATCCCCGCCCATCTCCTCCCGTCGGAGGCCTCTGGGCGGTTTACAACAAATGATTAAAACCATCAGAATAATAAAATACAATAAAAATACTATAAATAGAAATAAAAATAAAGAATAAAAATCCAAGCGATGAAAGATTTAAAACAGTCCAAGTGTGGGAGGAGTGGTCTATAACAACCATCCACATGTAACTCTATTCCCCTCTCTACCCCAAGCAGGGTGGCAGAACCAGGTGTTCAGACTACGCAGAAAGGCCAGGAGCGATGGGGCCAATCTCACCTCCGGGGGCAGCATGTTCCACAGGGTGGGAGCTACTGCAGAGAAGGCCCGCTTCCTGGACCCCGCCAGATGAAATTCTTTTACAGACGGGGTCCGTAGCATGCCCTCTCTGCATGATCGGGTGGGACAGGTTGATGTAATGGAGAAGAGGCGGTCCCTCAGGTAACCTGGTCCCATGCCATGTAGGGCTTTAAAGGTAATAACCAACACCTTGAATTGGACCCGGAAGAAAACTGGTACCCAATGCAGCTTGTGCAGCAGTGGTGTTACATGTGCCCTTCTGGGGGCACCAAAAACAGCTGCATTCTCACGTAGCTGCATTCTGGACCAGCTGAAGCTTCCGGATACTTTTCAAGGGTAGCCCCATGTAGAGCACATTGCAATAGTCTATCTGAGAGATAACAAGGGCATGAGTGACTGTTCGAAGGGCCTCCTGGTCCAGGAAGGGGCGTAACTGGTGCACAGCACGTAGCTGCACAAAGGCTCTCCTGGCCACGGTTGCCACCTGCTCTTCGAGCAGGAGCCATGAGTCCAGGAGGACCCCCAAGTTACGCACCGGGTCTGTCTGGGGCAGTGCAACCCCATCCAGAACAAGAGATGTTAATGTCCCGGATACAGAAGAACCATTAACCCACAGCCACTCGGTCTTACCAGGGTTCAGTTGAAGCCTGTTCCCCATCCAGGCCCCCACAGCCCCCAGACACTCGGAGAGGGTGGTCATGGCATCACTTATTTCACCCAGGATGGAGATATACAATTGAGTATCATCAGCATACTGATGTTACCTCATCCCATGGTAATGGATGATCTCACCCAGCGGTTTCATGTAGATGTTAAAAAGAGGGGAGAGTACTGATCCCTGTGGCACCCCACAAAGAAGGCCCACGGGGCCGATCTCTCCTCCCCTATCAACACCGACTGGAATCGGCCCTGGAGGAAGGAGGTTAACCAGCGTAAGACTACGCCACCCACCCCCAACTCCCTGAGCTGCCCCAAAAGGATACCATGGTCGATGGTATCGAAAGCTGCTGAGAGATCAAGGAGAGCAAGGATGGATGCACTGCCTCCATCCCGCTCCCGCCAGAGTTCATCCGTAAGTGTGACCGATGCCGTTTCCGTCCCATAATCGGGCCTGAAACCTGACTGAAAGGGGTCTAGATAATCCATTTCCTCCAAGACCCTCTGGAGCTGCAAAGCCACCACTTTCTCAACCACCTTCCCCAAAAAGGGGAGGTGGGAGACTGGACAAAAATTGTCCAGAACAGTAGGGTCCAGCGATGGCTTCTTGAGGAGGGGGTGTACCAACGCCTCTTTAAAGGCTGCCGGAAACACCCCCTCTCCCAAGGATGTATTAACCATTGCATGGACCCAACCACATGTGACCTCCCGGCCTGCTTTTACTAGCCAGGAGGGACATGCATCTAGATGGCATGTGGTGGCATTTACCAGTCCACTGCCGCCTGGCCCGGTCCGCCGCTGCCCAGCCCGGTCCACTGCCACGCTGTCGGCCTGGTCTGCTGCCACCCTGCCTGGTCCACTGCCGCGCCGCCGGCCCAGTCCGCTGCCACCCTGCCCGTCACACTGCCAGCTTGGTCCTCCACCGCACCACCAGCGCAGTCCTTTGGGGCCTGCCCTTTTGTTAGGGCCCAACCAAGCTCGCCACACCTCACTGCCCGGTACACTGCTACCGCTCCCATCCGCTCCATTCTGGGGGTTCTACACCCCCCCAATCCATCCAAGGTGGGTGCGGGGGGACCAGAGCGGGAGGGGGGGATCAGACGCTAAAAAGCTATTAATATAAATTCTCCCACCTGACGCAGCGACCGGTGTTTGCTCTCGGTCACCATCTTGGATCCTTTGCTCTTAAATATTAAAACAATACTTATTTTTTTTTTTTTAAATGAAATTTTGGCAACATGTTGAAATTTTCTGATATCAGGAGATTCAATCAACACATCAATCAACACTAGGGGACTTATTAAAGTCCTAAACCTGGCAAGATATGAATGAAAAGTAATTTGCCAACATTTATTGAATAACCAATCAGCTACAGCAACCATCCCCAAACTGTTGAATGTTGAAGAGCATTGGAGGACAACTGCCATTATTCCCGAACAGCATAGCCAATAGTAAACTGGAAAATATAATCCTAAACAGCTGGTGAGAATCAGGATGGGATGGCTTATGTAGAAAATAAATGTGAGAAAGTAAGAAGGTTCTGTTAACTGCCTTTTTCACATCTACATGTTGGACATTATTCATAGCTTGTTCAATAATAGCTTGCTGAAACAATTCTGAGAATTGTAAGGCTTGGGAGGCATAACAGAATAGTCAGTGTGGTTCAGGTATGGCTCATCCATTTAGACATAAGATGCAAGAGAAATACTGATTCCAGTTGTGTTAAGAAGTTAAGAAGAATCTTTAATAAAACATTTTCAGAAGATTCTCAGCTGGATCACAAATTCAGCAGAGAAAGATTCAGATCCTGATCCAGCAACTGATAACTCTTTGAAAGTGGCAAAAATAATAAAAACCTTTGTATGGGATGTAATAGGGCACTAACAACCTCCAAGGTACCAGCCACGTAATTCCTACTGCTGAATCTTGGAATTAAGTAATTTTTCCCCTTCCCTTCCCTTCCCTTCTTCCTTTTTCTTCTTTTGCAAACACTGAATTTCTGAGTTCTTATGTTTACTTATATCACCTTGTTTTAGATCAAGATAAAATAATGGTCAGTTATTTGGACCAATACCACGAAGATGTATACATTTTTAACCAGAAGTCTAGCATCTTATTTGTCTTTTCTTACTGGCATTGGAGATTTGCAGTAATTATTGTTGTTAACCTAATGATAGTTTCCTGATAGAAATAGGTGAATGCAATGTTCCTGTCTGAGCCAGAGGAAGGTAGTTTCCAGGAAATGTTTTTGAGAAGTCGTTCCTACTATAGTTGAATCATAGTTATTACTATGCCTGATAATGTTCAAGGTATAAGTAAAATATATCCAGTGCTAGGGTACAAGTACATATTATGTGGTTAATTTAATAAGTGGTTCCAGTTAGTGGATCAATGGATGAATTACAAGTGATTATGGCAGTACAGATGACGTAGCTGCTGTGCAATATGAGATGGTTCAGTTTTTGGCAATTAACAAGACCCAAAAGAAAACAATATGGAAATTAACAAAAATGATGTTTTAACAGCCTGTTGAAATCTGAAGAACTGTAAACCATGCCTTGCTAGAAAAGGAATTTTACAATCTAGTCATTGATTTATGTTTAAATACCAGTACTTGCCTAAATTATCTATTTATTTCTCTATCTATAATTACTCATTTTCTACACTGATTTTTTGAGCAGAACCTAATCATAGAGGGTATGATAGAAAAACAGGGCTAATCTTCAGTCTGTTTGGGAAAAGTAAATAAGACCTCAGCAGTGTGGAAGTGACTGACATAGTTTGGACTTTCTTTCACTCAGCAAAATGTTTTGGGCCAGCAACACAGAAATTAAATATTTCTTGTTCTATATAAAATTAATATTACTATGCACATTCTGTGATAGAATATGTAAAGTGTATGTCAGTCTTTTTGGAGATGCCAAAACATCTTCCTGTATCTCTCAATTTTCAGTTATGTTCTTCCTAAGGACTTATTCCATCATAACGTAAACTTACCCAAAAAGGGAACTGGGTATTGGATATCCATGCTATGTATGCGTTGATGTACTTCATATTTCTGCTTGTATAATACAAGAAATCAGTTCCAATAGTAAATTAATGAGTTTGACATTTTAATGTTAAAACCATCACTAGAATAGTAGGTAAACTTCACTAGTCAAAGCATTCCAGATCAATCTACTCTTCAAGCTTTATATCAAACATTTAAATGAATCCACATGAATCTGAGATGTCTTTATCTTTTTAAGAACTATCCTGATATTCATAGTGCTGTAACCAGGGGCATGTCTGTGCAAAGAACATCAGCTACTTGTTACTTGATCTAGCTGTGGCCAAGCTGAATGTCCTTTGAACCTGCCTTAAGTCTTCCTCTCTACTGATTGCACTGGACTGTAAAATAGGAAGAAACTCTTCACCCTTTTCCACTAAAATAAAATAACCCCCTCTCCATCATCCATGTATTTGTCTTGATGATGCTATCTAAATTTGACAGGTTCCAGCTCTTCCACACCCAAATTATAAGGAGTGGTAGTGATGGAACGTCAGTTGTAAAGCATGTGACTGAATGCCCTTAGACACAGCAACTCCATTGCCATATTATTGCATAAAACCTGTATTTGGAAGCCCTTCTAATGGCTGCAAGTTTAGAAGAGAAAATCACTTGCAAACAGCTACTCTATGGTTTTGAAAGGGAAAACAGAATCTCTAGCATATAGTCTGTCTGTCATGCCAATAAGGAGAGGGAATATTTCCCCTGGCAACTCTTGAGACACTGAGTGCTCTAGGCATGTCTCCAATTAATATCCAAACATTTTTATGGGTAAAATCACATTACTTTAGACTTTTTGCACCTAAGTGATAACATGAGGAATGATGCACAGGAAAATATCATTTATGTTAATAGGCTCAGTCTCTGAGAGATATGCTTCCCAGTAGTTTCTTATGGCAATCAAATATTTGAAATCCTCATATAGAACTAGTTTGAACTTTAGCCCTGACCTGAAAAGACATCTGCTGTGGTTTACACCAAACGTTTTTATGTTAACAGAACTCTTGAGAATTGGTTTTCCGTCCTGAAAAATAAATCCTCCAACTGAGAAACTGTGACTAATATATAATTTCCACCTACAACTACTTTAATCTGGAAGTATAGAGTTGGGTTCCCCCCTCACAAAAGGTGCTGTGTTACCAATAATTATCAGGGTGTGAGGCAAATTTAAAGTTTAAATTTACATTTGGCTAGTGTTAGTTTACTTCATTGTCTTACCAATGGTCAAGAATGCAACATAGAACTGAGTTTAAAAGACTAGATCATGCATGATTTTGACAGCTTAGAAACTGTTCTAAATTATTTATGATTGCAAACTTGGATATTTTAGCTTTTGTAGACTGTTCCCTTTATTTGTAGTCTTGAATTTAACTTTTTCAGCAGTGATTATTACAAACAGAAAGATGTGTTGTAGGACTATAATAATTCAAAATTAAAGATCTCCAGAACAAAATACAGTATCCAAAATTTTCAACAGAAACAGGGCTTCCTTATCAGTTTACTGAAAATCCATATAAAGTTGAAATGGATTTAGTGAGCATTTCCTCAATAGCACAGAATGAGCACATAAGATAATCGTTCAGTATGGATAATTGATCAAACTACAAAGCCTCTCCATCTATTGGCTTGGGTGTAGTGAGGGTTGGTTACAAAGAGAGCAAACAGAAATAATAATTGCTACTAATACATTACTAGAATTGCTTCAGGATGGAGGGCTAAAATATTTTTTGGGGGGAGGGGAACTATTATAGTACTGAACTGACTATGCACTGTGAAGGGAAGGGATGCAGAAAGCATGGAGAACTGATTTCAGGATACCCTTGGGCATTCAGATGAGGAAAAGATTAGTATGTGCATATTGAGGAAGAAAAAAGGTTGAAGATGGCTAAATGTAGAGCAAGCCACTTGCAAGATTTCTTTTTCAGAAATTGACACGGCTTCTGCTTGCATTTACAACTGTGTGGTGTGAAACCATTAACTATTAGAAGTGTGCCCCATGAGGAAAAAAATCTGGGATATTCTCTAGAGCTCAGTTTCAGCTTTTATTAACCTGGTAGTTTCAGATAGGCTGAACTTTGTCCCCACAGTTGCCATGATGGCCATGTATAGTTAGCACCAGCCTAAAAAAATGCTATTCTTTATTTGTTGTACGTATTATGATAGCCATGCATTCTGATTATTTACAGTTACAATAAAGTAAGCTATCATCTAAAATATAATAGGTGATTAACACATGTATCAAATTCTGGATCTAGAAATGATTAGAAGAAACAGACCCCAGCTGCTCAATTTACACTTTCAAAATTCTCATTTATAACTCAGAAGGCTTTCTCACTGTTCCTACTCAATGCTAAAACTTACATACTACTAAAAAATAATAAAGTAATAAAGTAATTTAAAAATAATAAAGTTGTTCAAGTACACTTTAGATATCAGTATCTTTCATTGGGAAAGTGGTACCTCTAGGGACTCATTCAGTCTTTTATCTGTCTCTTAAAACTTGTATGATCCTTAATCTTTTGCATTTGAACTGTTTAGCACTTAAAAGAACAGACTCCAAAGTCTTTTATTTTTTATTATTTTGATCATGGTTGCTGTTTTTATTTTGGCTCTTAAAGAAATTGAAGAGAGGGGGAAGACTCCAAAAAGCTAGTAATTATTTAATCACACAAAAAGAAAAAAATTCCATGGAGATTCAAGGCTGATTAAGTTGGATCACCATTTATTAGGTTGCAATAGAATACTGTATACAGTATTGTATGAATTGGATGGGCACTAAAAGTTGTAAATCCTCTTTGGATTTAAAGACTTATTATATAAAACTGCAATATTAAGGATCCGGATGAACTAGTTTAAAAAAGCAGAAAATGAATTTTTGATAAAGGTATGCATGTATGTATGCATGCATGTATGTATGTATGTATGCATGTATATATGAGGGACGTGGTGGCGCTGCGGGTTAAACCGCTGAGCTGTCGATCGGAAGGTCGGCGGTTCGAAACCGCGCGGCGGGGTGAGCTCCCGTTGTTAATCCCAGCTCCTGCTCACCTAGCAGTTCGAAAACATGCAAATGTGAGTAGATCAATAGGTACCGCTTCGGCGGGAAGGTAACGGCGTTCCGAGTCGTCATGCTGGCCACATGACCCGGAAGTGTCTACGGACAACGCCGGCTCTAAGGCTTAGAAACAGAGATGAGCACCGCCCCCTAGAGTCGGATTCGACTGGACTTTACGTCAAGGGAAACCTTTACCTTTTATGCATGTATATATGGTTATGTAATTAGGAAGTATAAAAGAGTGTGAGCATGAATATGTTTACAGGGGATTCATTTTGAAGTGCTGCTTGATTTCTGTCAGGACAGTTCAATGGCCTATCTTGCTAGTAACTGCTATATCCAGAAGACTAGCACAATGCATGCATTATGATGGTAGGCACTCAGAGTAATGGCAAACACAGAAAAGTCACACATATATACATAGATGTGACATCATACACTAGCTATAGAACAGGACCAAAGTGCCCACACTAGGAGTCTGACCCTCAGTGTCACTGCCACCCACCCATTGTGACACTGCATACCAATGATACCTGTTACTAGCCGTGCAGAGAATTCAGGACATGGTGTCACCATATTTCAGATCACCTCACATAGCCAATCAGATAACACCTTTTCAATTTCAGATCATGCTTGTGCAATAATCAGAAAGGTAACAACTGGCACTTAGCTCCAAGTTTATCATCATGTTAAATCCCCTGAAAGGTCCATTTTTTATAAAATGT
The DNA here is from genome assembly GCF_035149785.1 of Candoia aspera. Classification (NCBI taxonomy): domain Eukaryota; kingdom Metazoa; phylum Chordata; class Lepidosauria; order Squamata; family Candoiidae; genus Candoia; species Candoia aspera. The sequence goes on from NC_086154.1 coordinate 191,258,096, forward strand.
GTATGTTGTATACCTGTGATGGCTTTATACACTATGTATATACTGTATATTATCGTAATAACTGAAAACGTTGCTTTTAAAATAAATAAGCCAATTTGTGTCTTGAATTTTTGGAATATTGTTAAGCATCAAATTTGTTCTACAAGGAACGTTGGCACAAGATGTATTAGCAAAACAATTTATTTTTCAGATGCTTCATTTATTCAGCTAAGCAATATGCACTATAGTATATGATGCATAACTGCACCCATGTTTGTTTGCAAACTGCTTTATGGCCTTTGAATTATCATACTTTGGATTTTGGAATTTTCTTATGGTCTACAAACCTATCTTTACTTTTTATGAGTTTAAGGTTGAAAAAAAGAAGACAAATTCAAAACTGTATTTCAGGACATTTTGATAGGTATGTTTTCTACTTGTATTTTTTAATTTCATGCAAACCTACTGTCCATCAAGCTGGAATAAGATTCCAATTTCATGTATTTTATTGAATTTCCATTACATAATCATATGAAACAAATTCAGAGGTGGTTAAAGCTGTTTCTTGTATGCGATCATCTGGGAGCAACACCCACTGAACACAGTGGTTTATTTCTGAGTAAATGTATACATTCTGCTCCCATGCAATAATATAGCTGAAGACAGGCAATCTCATGTTAATACAGTTTAGGGTATGGCTGTTTTCTCTTTTTTTTAACCTGATTTCTACTCTATCACAGGGCCGCAACTATGGTCTGTGTCACCCCCGGCAAACATGGATTCCGTGCCCGTTTTGGTTGTCCCCCCACCCAATTGCGGCCCTGCTGTATCATGTGCAGTTATTAGTATCTTTTCCCCATGATCTAGGCATTTTGGATGGAACACCTGTAGAGAAAAAACAGCTTACCTTCCCCCTCTCAAAAATTCCTCTCTAGATGTTTCACTAATAAGTAAGCGATAGAGGGCTTTTTAGAATTTAAGAACTAGTGAACATCTGTATATGGAAATAAGAAGAGTGAGAAAAAAACTTGGTGTACATATCAATGTGTGGGCTACCACAGGCTACGGGTGTCCTAGACTTTTTGTCTTTCAGTTCATGTACATCACTGCAGTTTCGGACCAATGAGTTGAGCATCCTGACCTCTTTGCTCATGAAAACACATTTCCAGGCAGCAGGAAGAAAGCATATGGCTGCAAGTTTTGCTACGAATGCTTTATATGCATATAGGGAAATGAGGAGCAGCCTCTGATTTGTCCCATGGATATCTTACATGCATTATTGGGTTATCAGGAAGTGAAAAACCATACAAAAACAGCAAGGTTGATTTTTTAGAAGAGATTTATAGACCATTTGGACGATGTCCAATGCACATTTATTTTTTAACGCATAATGTTATTCACCATTAGGTATCTGGGATTTTTACAAGTAAATCTTTGTTTCTTAGAAGGTTTTTTTTTTTTTTTATGGCATTGTGAAAATGCATCCGGGAGCCACTTGGCTTCTTAGAAACCTGAAACTTATACTTAATAGTAAATTACAATGCACTTAAAATTCATATTTTCGGAAACAAATCTAAAGTAAATCATAGCACATCCGTAAGTTATGTACGCAGGCCTAAAGTTTCATTGCGTTCAACGTAGAGCAACAGCTCTCAGTGCGAAGCTCACTTTATTTGGTCACCACTGTATTAAAAGCAACCCGATGTAGTTATTCCATTCCCAAACACGGAATTAGCCCTAGCATTCAAGAAAAACTGAACGCTAAAAGCCTGTGGCTGTTTGAGATATGGGGGCAGCTGTGGGGCCCATATACGGATTTTGCAAATTCACTGGAAAGGCAGGGCGGCCGGGCGGGAAGTGGTGGCGGTGGAGCGGGGAGTAACGAGACTGTATACCTTCCACCAAACGCCTCGCCGGCTTGTTCTCGAAGTGTGGTTTCTCCGGAGGAAAACACCAGCGCCTTCTCTCACCGCCTTGAAGCCATGCGATATCTCTGCGTGAGATAAAGGGGAGCGGGGCGGAGGGAGTGGGAGGTCTTTTTTTGGGCTCGTCCAGCTAGATAGCGGGGGACTGACGTCACCGGCCCCGCACCGGCCCCCGCCTCCTTGCCTCGCGCGCTCCAGCCCCTGCGTGCGCGCGAGTGCCTTCCTCGGTTCTCCGCCAGTCCCTGGTCCCGACGGTGGGGTCGAGGGGGAGCGCGGGCTGGCGGGGTGGTTCTCGGGCTCCCTTCCCCTTGGCCTGAACAGCCAACTCGGCAACCAGCTGCCCTGAGTACTAGTCGGGGCCACATACATCCTGTGAGCCGCACAGCGTAAGAGGATTTAAGAATCTCTCTCTCTCTCACGCGCACACCGAGATAGGTTTCCAAAGCCAGAGAGAGAAGCATCTTTCCGACTTTCTCCCCCAGCGAGCACGCGCGGCCGTCGCTTCTTCCCGGGAAAAGTGTTCCTCTGGCTTTTTGGATTTCTTGCCGTTTCTGCCTCCATCTCTTCCAGCCCACATCCGTTCCCTCTCCAAGTTCCTCTTTGGGCTGATAACGCACTTGGGGCTTCGTGGAAAAAAAAGCACAAAAACTGAGGAGGCGAGCAGACCCAATTTGCCGTTTATAGCACAAAGAATAGACTATATTAAGAGGGGCAACCCGGGGGAGGGAGGAGGAGGAGGGAAAAGCAGGGAGAGCGCCCGGGAGCAGAAGCAGCAACAAGAACAGAACAGAGAAGAGCCGAGGAGGAGGAGGAAGAGAAGAAAGCGGGGAACCCCGGCCGCCAGGGGAGTTGAGCCGGCTCCCTGCTCCTTGGATGCCGTCGGCTCTTCTGCCTCTCCTCAGAGACCGCCCGCCACTTTTGCGCCTTGGGCCGTTCTGGGAGAAGAGGGACCCCCGCGAACAGCCCCTGCCGGCAGCAGTCCGAGGGCTCGGCGTGCAGACCTCGCTAGCGTTTGGATTAAATTGGCCGCCCGAAAGACGCCCCACAGCAGCTTGGGGAGGAAGAGCGAGAAGAAGTGGCCGTGGCGGCAGCAGCAGTAGTTACAGTAGTAATATCAAGGCGAGGAGGAGGAGGAAGAAGCAAGGCGAACGCGGAGTGCCCGTGGTGGTAGCGGGCGGGAAGGCGGGCTTGGGCGGCGGCGGCGCTGCTGCTCGGGGGACTGAAGGGGAGCCAGAATGAGCAGGTAATTCGTTTGCTGCTGCTCCTGCTGACCCATTTCACCGAGCCCCTTTCCGCTCTTTTTTTGCGGCACGAAGAGCTGCATTTGTCACTGACTGTCCCCCGCGACCCCTCCCCCGCGACCCACCATAGCCCCGGGCTCTAATCTCCAGTCTGGGGAACTAACAATAAAATAAGATTGGGAGGCTGTCGCGATGGGGAGGAGGTGGAGGATTGACTCGCGTGTCTCGATGGGTATCCGGAGCAAAATAAGTCTGCCCTGGGTACTGGATATGCGCGGGGTGTGGACAAACGCGAGGGCACATGAAATGCCCGAAGGACCGCTAATGGTCGAGTTAGCCTGTGCCCCAAGTGGTGATTATCACGCTGGGAAGAAAAGACACCAGAAAGCAAAAGTAGCTGTCCTGCAGATTGCTCGGGGTTGTGGATGTGTTTCTTTATTCATCCTCTGGAAAAAATCAGTATTTTAAATGGAGATATTTTTGTCGTTACTATTATTATTTGCAACATTAAGGCAAGGATTCCTGTAGGATTTACATGAGGGTTGCTTTGTGTTTGTGGCAAACTTACTTACCAGGGTTATCTTAAGAGGTGACACTCTCATTGCTTTTCAGCCTGCTTTGATTTGCGAGCTGCCCTTTCTGCTAATGCCCCCCCCGCAAAGGATAAGTTGCAAGTTGCGCCGTGTAACCTTTCCCCCACTCCTCTGCTCTGCTGACGTTAGTTTTGTTTCTCTGCAGGTTATTTCCTGAGAGTGTAGGGCTACTAGTCTTCATTCTTCCAGGTGTTTTTTAAAATAATTTTCATACCCCATGGGAAGTGCATTTATCATCACCTTACTCTGTATGTGCATAAAATTTGAATTTATGTTTTAGGTTTGGTTTGAGCGGAGTGCTCACAGTGTGCACCATCAAGATTTCATGTTCATTCAGTTTCGGTGTGTGGCAGTGCAATATTTCAGTTGAGTTGCTCAGATAGGTATGGTTTTGTTTGGGGAGTTTTCCTTTAGTGTTTGTAATTTTATTTTTTTTTTGGATAGGGAATATGAAAGCACTGGTATTTCATAACAAGAGGGGCATGTCTGTCAATTGCTTTCACCCTATCAGTCTGGAGAAAATTAATTATATTTTTAAAGGAATTCTTCCTCCTTTTTAACCATGGAATTATGTTACAAAAATTAAAGTGAACAGAAAATGCTACTTTTGGATGCATGGTTAAAAAAAAAAAGTTTAGAATGTTTCTGCTGCAAATTCAACATGAAATTTGGTTTTCAAAGTCATTGCTGTGAGAAAAAAATCAACACAAAAATTTGGTAACTTAACAAATCAAACAAAGGTCTCTTTCTCTGAAAAAAATCAATTACAGGTAACTGTTTTTAAGTGAAGATGCTGGTAGTTTTATCGGTTTCCTTAAATTAAGTCTCATAGATGGACTGTTTTACTGATGATGTTTAAATGTTTAATTAATAGCTTTATTAATGGCATACATTTACCTGTCAAATTTTATCCTAGTGGATTGATGTAAATACACATTATAAAAAGTATGTTTACATAATTATATTTTTACAAAGAGAAGTAAGATAGTAATAATCTTAAGGCAACATACTATACGTACAATTCTTTCAATCTAGAATAATATCCAGTTTTTTATACATTCTTCTCAATCACTGAGATTTCAGGAGACCTCTATTTTTAAGCTGGCACTAAAATATTCATAGTGGTAGGTTTTTGTGATTTTTCAAGAATGGTGCTTAACAAGGGACACACACCTTTGAGATTCTAGATGTCAAGAAACAGTGCTTTCAGAATTAGTGTTTAATTTTTGTAATGCATTTTTATTCAATTACTAATAGTGCCACAAGGTAAAACATGCCTGTGGTAAGACTTAGGTTCAGGCAGTTCTAGGGGTATTATTTAATTTTTTTGTAAAGTTTAAAAATAACTCAGTTTTTATATTTACAATATAAGATATATTCTGATTTTTTAAAGGGTACCATATTTTTTTTTAAAACTGGAATGGTGTTTACATACTGCAACTAACATGCTAAAAAGTAGGGATCACCCCTTTGTCTGTTCTTGTGAGTGCTAAACCACTAGGGGCCTGTATAAACTGCACTTAAACAGCAAATGCCATTTTACAGAATTTGCTCATGATTTTGCTATAAAGCCATGTTTGTCCTTGTGCTCAGTTCCATGAAACTTAGCTTTATTTGTTCATTTTGAATTTATTGTGAATTGTGTAGTTTAATGTGTTGGAATTAATAATTTTTATTTAGGTTTTTTTTTCCCCACTGGAAAACTATATGTGAAGCTTGGGAATGTCCTTGTTCCTTTCATAGGTTGGGTTATGCTCTTTGAAAGGTGATCACCTTGAGAAAATAGAGGTCTGTGTGTGTGTGTGTGTGTGTGTGTATAAATATATAGAAATAATTCCTAACATGTTTAACATTATCAGGCAAATGTTTAAAAAGTTAGGGTGTAGAAAAATGAGCTGAAAAATGTCAGATTAGAAATGGCTCTATTTTCCTAATAGTATAGGGTTAAAAGAAAGCTGAAGAGAATTTTTTAGAGAAGAGATATATGTAAGTTGATTGTTTATTTACAGTTCCATTGTAGGGACTGAGATTTGAAAGTTTGTCTTGGAACACTTACAGGTTCTGGAATGTTGATGTCCAATAGATTTTTTTAATGTCTCCACAGATTTTAAAAATGGCCAGCCATGGCATGCCTAATAGACATTAAGCAATAAAGTCAAGTATTCTTTTGCCGATTTTTAGTTTTTCAAATTGACAGTATGCCATTTGAACTGGGGAACAGCTGAAACATTTGCATATTGAATTTCCTTCAAATTGAGCATGATTTATCAAAGTAACACTGGTTTTGGTCTATGGATCAATCAGAAGACTGTAGAGTGGCACAAAAAAGAATTCTTGTGTATGATGCATACATAGATTAGTTTCAGAACAGTCTTTTAAATTATTAAGGAGAGGTAGGTGATCAGCTGTCATGGGAATCTCAGTTTTGCATCCAGTGGTAATGCTAGATACAGGTGTAGGTGAAGAAAATGGTAAAACAATGGTATTATTTGACAGCAATATTTCTAAAATATATGTCCTTTATAATGTAAATACACTAAGCAGCGACTAACTCTGAATGAGTCTTTGCAAGCCCAGAAAAGTAGATAATATATTTTCAGTTAGAAGAGCTGTGAAGATTAATTTTGCATACCTATTCATGACAGATGGACCTTAACTTATTAGACTTGAATTGTGTTATGAAAACTTAGCAACATTTGTAATCTTTAGGATAGCAGACTAGGTTAGATGTTGAATGCCAGTATATTCCACTATCCATATGCAAAATTGGGTTTGTGCTCACAATATGTAACTTGCTTTATAATTGGGTATTCAGTCAAATTTCCATATATGTTGGATGCGGGTGAGCCTTTTAATTTATTTGGAATAAATGTTATAGGAATCTTCTAATGAATGTGTAATAACTAAAAATCAAGAAGAAATCCAGTGTGTAAACCCTCCATCATAAACTATGATACGCTAAGTGGAAGCAATGGATGATTTTTCTCAGTGATCTTCTATAGCTTCTGTACGACATATCTACAGAGGAAATTTAAAGTTATAGAAGATTGCTTGAGAGAGCTTCGCATTAAAATCTTTTCCAACAAGCTTCATTTTTGTTTGTTTCGCTACAGTTCATTTACGTGATTCTGTGTCTTCCACAGTACAGATATAGTAAAATATACATTTATCAGAACCATACTGTTTCCCTTATAATATTACTCAATTATGATTGAACAGTGGCATGTTGTCAATTCCATTGATCCTAAAAGCTAAATTCATAGGCATATATAACAATGAAAATTATTATTACTGATGTATAAGGTTTTTTTTTCCATTGTTAATCACTTGGTATTTATAAAAAGAAATCATACATGTAAATTGATCTCTGGTACATCCAGAATTAGAAGAATCACCCTTTGACCATCTGGTCCAAATGCTGCCCTGAGACAGGATATTTTTTACTTAATGCGTCCCCAGCAGATGCTTGTTCGGTCTTTACTTGGATACAGTAAGAATCCAAGTAAAAAGATTTTACAACTTCCCCAGCCAGCTTTTAAAACTTTTTATATATAAATGTTTTATATTGTATTTAGGGGAAAAAAACATATGCCTGCCTGAGTGTAAAAATCTAATATTTTAAGGGTAAAACAAACAAGAAGATGAATAAACTAAATGGATGAAAATTTGAATATTAAAATATGACTTTGCCAATATTATATTAATTCATATGTTTTACCAAAATGCACTTTTAAAAGTTCACATGTGTTTTCTTATACATACAAGATATACTGTATCAGCAGCATGTTTCTCATATTATCACTTCACTCAAATTGTGAGACATCTGATTTTTGTAATTATGCAAAAAGGATTGATGTAGAGATTATTGCGTTTATTTTTTGTTGTACTTTTCCTTACTGAATAACTGGGTGTTTTTATTTGGGTACTGTCAACTTCTGGAGTTTTGGGAAGAGCAGATGATAATGACAGACTTTGAAAGTGCATGTTTTTAAGCAGCAGCCAATAGTAGTTAATTCAGCTGATATATATTTTCCCCATAAATAATGTATTCTATGAAATAGAGCAGGAAAATGTACCAATATCCAGCTTGTATCATTTAATGTTTTGGGAAGCATTTTTCAAAGTTCAATAACTGATCTCTCTCTCTCTCTCTCTCTCTCTCTCTCTCTCTCTCTCTCTCTCTCTCTCTCTCTCTCTCTCTCTCTCTCTCTCTCTCTCTCTCTCTCTCTCTCTCTCTGTTTGAAAATGGCCAAAGTGACTAGTTTCTCATACTAACTTATGGTTAAATGTCATGATAATGACATTCCACAGATCAGCAAGGAATTAGTTTCCAAAGTTATGGGAAGATTTTTATGTTTTTTTTCACATATTGGTTATTGCCTGGCCTGCTATTTAAAATTAATAATTGTTGATGTACTATTATTCTTTGATTTTTTTATCAAATTGGTTACAGAAATATTCCATAACCTAAGAAGGTTGCAAAATTGAAAGAAACTGGTCATAGACCAGTAAAATCAATAACACTCAAGCATTTGATAGGATGCTTTATAATCTGTTTTTCTAATGCTTACTCTGAAATATATCACTATTATTGCAAAGTGGTTTAACTTTTCTTTAAGCTTAGATGTAAAATAATTGTTATGGATTCAAACAATTAACACTAATAAATGCATACAATCAGGACTAAGCGTAGAAACTAAAATGAACATTTTTGTTGCTTTTTTATTGTTCAGTACTTAGAAAGCTGCTTAACTGTTGTCCAGTGCAGCTGTCCTTCCCTGAATGATTAGGTTTCAGAAGCAATGATGGATGTTGAATGCCTGTAGCCAGTTGTGGGGTTTGCTCTGAGGTCAGTAGAACTGATGGAAGATAGGAATTTACAGCCTTCTGTCTCAATGCCAACTCAACCATAGTGTTTCTTATAGGGGAAAAACATAGACATATGCATTGTTGAGCCAATATCTCAGTCTAGGTCAGAAAGCCTTTCATTTTATTTGCGAAAAGTGTGCATAATTGTGGGCAGTGTAACTAAAGATTCTCTAAAATTGTTAATTATTACTTCCAGATAGCATGGATAGAGATACCAGTGGTTCAAAGAGATTTTATGGTACAATTTTGGCTGTGTGCTTGCATTTGAGGTTCTTAAAATACCTTGAAGCAGCAGCTTTCAAGTAGAATGGAACTGAAATTAGCTTTAGAGAAGGGAGAAGTCTTTGAGGACCTGTTGACTAGATGGGAGGTGAGACAGGCAGATTTGGGGCTGAAGGTGTGATATATGAGATATTTTAGAATATCTGTATATTTCAGTTTATTTTGCTGAATAGTTACTGTAAATGTTGAATATAGTATATGTATAATGATGGGGATGGGTGGGTCAACTTTAAAGCCAGAATCAGCTGAATTTAAATAGTATGAGTGATAATACAAATATTAAGAAGTCTCATAAGCTGTTTCTTACAAAACGGTATATTTGAAGTTGTAAAGCACCTTACACTGTGCGGCATGGATAGATGGCGTCTATCTGTGTGGCATAAATGGGTATGTGGCAAACAAACCTGAAAATCTGCTAAGATATTAAGCTCACTGCTGTACTGCAAAATACAAATTGATTTTACACTAGTTGAGAACAACATACTATTATGATGTTTTGCTGCCAGGATATTTGGAACTGTAGGAATCCTCCAGCCAGAACATAGGATTGCTTTGTCACTATCCTCTAAGGTAAAAGATCAGAAAGCATTCTTACTGGACCTACCAAAGAACATTGTAAATGTGTTTTAATGTGGAAAACTGCTATCCAACAAGTATACAGGTGTTCTATAAATGTTGTGCTCTCCTGAAATTTATCTCTTAGTGATGTCTAACTAGGCAGGGCAATATGTAGAATATTTATGCAACCATTCATATTTGTCAGCGCTTCACTACAGTTATTGGCCAGGGTCCCCAATATTTAGATGAAGGAATAAGCGCTTTAGATAGAATTTCATGATCACATTTAATTAAGGTTATATAAAAGCAAAAAAAGAAAATATATCATTATACCATATTACTAGTTGCTGAAAGACAAATGTCACTGCTAAGCCATTTTTTGCCCATTCTAAACAAGCACATTTAATTTTTATTTCCTGAGTGCATAACAGCATTTTACCTGTTAAATGTCATTCTTATATGATAGGGACAGTTTTTGCCATCTTCCAGTTGTCATGTTCACCCATTCTCCATGATTTCTCAAAGATAAGTCATATATTTTCAGCCAGAAAATACATTTTCTATCCCTAGATATTTAAACTTATTCAGAGTAAGGATGTATTCTCTGATTGTGTTTCTGTGAATCTCAATCTTCCATCTTAGCCTTCACAATTAAATATTTTCTTGTATCAGAAAATAAACCAAAGTAAGAGTTCAGTTGAACATTTTTTCTTTTCTTTGTTTTTGCTAAGTATGTGCAAAACCTACCATTTTATGAACAATATTCCCAAGAACTGCAGAACATTCATTTTTCTTCCAGACCACATTGATTCAGCTGTTCATCATAGTTGAGCCATAGGAGTGGTTCATCATAGTTTCCCAGAAAATTGGAACTTATTGAAATCATTAGGCCACTCCTGGAATAGTCAGATTGGGGTATTCTGGGATACTCCAGAATATTCCAAAACTTCTGGAAAACGGACTGCCAACCTTCAAACAGTTGCAAGATCCAGAACAGAAATTCAGTTTTCTAATTATTTTCTCCTCTTATTTTGAATATATCTCAAGAAGCCCTTTTGGCTCTCTGTCTTACCAACCTCACCTTATTCTGAGATTTAGATTTTATGACATGTCTACAATTGCATATTTTTTCTTTCTACCTCCTATATATGTCTTCTTTGCATTCTTCTGCTAGACTTTACTTTTTCCTTGGAATTCTTTGCTCCTGTGTGTTTACTTTCTCCTTTTTTAGGATCTTCAACCCACCATAATATCTTTTTTCCATTAGCTTCCCATATCATGAAATCTGCTTAATATTACTCTGAGTGTCTGTGTACAAAAGCACAGTGCAAGAGCTGATCATCAAATCAGAATACAAAGATCTTTCTCATCATAAGAGTAAAACCCCAGCTTACTACCAAGTGAATTCTTAGTCCTCTTTCACTTTTTAATCTCTTCTAAGAATTATTTGTCCAGTTTCTTCTAATCTGCAGCATATTTCAGAGACCATGTGTCAGAAAGTAGAGAAATCAACTCCCAATGTCAAATCTAGTGATAAAGGCGGCATATATTTTTCATCTACTCTTCCCTATAAAGGATGATATTTTGAGCCTATTTTGAGGTCCGGTATTATCAGAGACTTATGATGTGAGTGGTTTTAAAGATATCTGAATCTAAGTTGTCTCAAAGTTTTGTGACTGAAAAAGGAGAATACATAACATTCAGGCTTCTAGAGGAGTTCCTCTGTGATAGGATTGTGCGTATAAGTTAATAGGCTATGGAGCATCCAGCCAGATCACAGTCTCTTGTAAATTCAGGGATATCATCCTATGGTGTCTCAGCTCATCAGTGATCTGCAAGAGTTGAAGCTGACAAGGTAGGAATCAGCAGTTCCTAGGGTACAGATCTCTGTTATGTAAACGTAGCACAACCATCTAACTTCAAAGCAACCAAACCCTGTGAAAGGTCCCCTGTGCAAGCACCGAGTCATGTCTGGCCCTTTGGGGGATGCCGCTTTCATGATGTTTTATTGGCAGACTATATCGGGGTGGTTTGCCATTGCCGTCCCCAGTCGTCACCTTCCCCAGCAAGCTGGGTACTCCTTTTACCGACCTCGGAAGGATGGAAGGCTGAGTCGACCTGAGCCGGCTACCCGAGAATCCAGCTTCTGCTGGGATTGAACTTGGGTCGTGGGGAGAGTTTTGGCTGCAATACTGCCGCCTACCACTCTGCGCCATGTGAGGCCCATAAACCCTGTACCAAGTATCAATTCATAGAGGTGGGAGGAAGAAGCCTCAGGTTTAAACCTCTAGGAATATAGAAATGTCCTGATTTCTTTGAGCAGCAGTGGATAATCAACTGCTGTGCATTAGTTAATTCTTATCTGCAAAGAGATTCTGATCTAGCTGAGCTGTGCCTGTGAGCTTTCTGCCAAGTCAAGCTGCAAGGTCGAGTTAAGCTGTGAAGTGTCAGGAGAGTTGTAATTTACTGCTGAGTTCTGGTTAGGGGAAGCCTGACACCAACACGGTTCCAAGTCTGACTGGCCCCCAACAAAGTTCCTTTCCTCTTGGTAATTTCCATATGCAGGCTGACTTGCAATTCAGCAAGACAGTAATTTTTTGGGACAGTTGCAAACTGTCTGCTATTTTAATAACTCATAATGCCCCTGGTATAGCATCACCCTGGTATATTATGGATAATTACATGCTTTTATGGGTAACTAAAATACATTCTAATTTAATTTGTGCAGAGCTCCAAAGTGATGCTATGTTTAAGGTTTTGATGAATTAAAATAGTAACCTGGGATTGCACATCAGGGTAGATGTAAAAAATACACTGAAATGCTAGGGATCTGGCATATGTCCAAGCGTGCCTAGCATGGATTCTAACCCTAAACCTATGTTTGCTGTTCTGCAAAACCATAGCATTTTCTACTTTTCTTAATTAGAGTTAACCACAGTGACTACCTGATAGAAAGTAATGGGGTAGATCCAGCTTTAATTGTAGTGAGGTCTAAATCTGCTTTTTGGTTCTGTCAGATGCTTAGTCCTTTTTGGAATCTTCTTCTTGGTCCTTGTACAGTACCTGACATTGCTGAGCACTAGATTTTGTATATACGTAGATAGTGCCATCTTTGTAATATGCATATTTTGAGTACATATTAGAAAGTGCCATCTTTTTGCTCTGTAATATAAGCAAAAGACATGTTGTAACGTCAATTACAGTCAGAACAAAGTACAGAGAATATTTCTGTGCCATCAGGTTTATCCATTTTTTAAAAATAGTATCATATCACAAAGCCAACTACAGTGGATATAAAAAGTCTGCACATCCCTGTTAAAACACCGGGTTTTTGAGATGTAAAAAAAAATCAGACCAAGATAAATCACTTCAGAATTTTTTCCACCTTTAATATAACATACAAGCTGTACAATTCAATTGAAAAACAAACTGAAATCTTTTAGGGTGAAAAAAAACCCAAGAATGATTTGGAGGTATGCTCTGGGTCCTTGTTGTTCTGAAAGGTGAAATTCTCTTCATCTTCAGCATTTTGGCAGAGGCCTGAAGGTTTTGTACCAAAATTGAGTGATATTTGGAACTGTTCATAATTCCCTCCACCTTGACTAAAACCCCAGTTCCAGCTGAACAAAAGCAGTCCCAAAGCATAATGCTGCCACCACCATGCTTCACTGTGGGTATGGTGTACTTTTGGTGATGCGCAGTGTTGTTTTTGCGCCAGACATACTTTGAATTATTTGGGAGATGCTTGGCTAAATTAATACAGGATTCAAATATTAACTCTGGGTCAGCTTTACATACAGTGATAGCTGGGGAAACATTCATGTTGATATACCATTTGTAGCAAATGTTTAGATATGTACATCTGTAGAAACATTTGTTTAACCATCTGCATCTATGCATCTGGGAAATCTGATTGTCTTATAATTCCAGATTTTGTAAGAGAGTGTGCATCATACTAATTTCATTATGAAATTATGTTCATTATGTTATAAGAATACTATAAGATGAGTCATTACCTTTATACAATCAGTTATCACAATTATTTAATGTTATTTTATTCAGGCCAAGGAATATAGAGCAGTGTACAGCTCTTTATATTATGACAGGATGGGTGAAGTTAAGATTGCAATAGTGTATGTAAGACTAACCTCATGGTACAGACACAGTTGGAATCATACTGAAACAGGTCATAGTTCAGTGCCTGACCACTTTACAGTACACTATCTTAGAGTATGATACCTTGTAGATGATGTTGCAGCATGGCTTTGTCATTTGTTACATATGATTTAAACACTCTGTCAGCATTTAAAATTGAGCAAATAATGTATTTGTTGAATGAAAGAACAGAATATTGAAGCTGGGTAGATTTATTTTTAGATAAGAGTATAACATTTCAGTGGCTCTCTCATTTCGAAAGACATTCTCTGTAAACTAAGGTGGAGATAAGAGAGAATTAAAAAACAAAGTCATTTTTACCAAACTTAGACTCAGTTACCAACTGAAGTGAATCTTTATGTTATGGAATACAAATATTTTTGAAATATGTCCTCTTCTTCCAGTTTTGTTAAAATACATATATTGTTTTAGATTTTCTTTTTTGTTTTGAAAAGTAATACTTTGTAAAAAAAAAAATGACATTTCTTTTGAAAAAAAAAGTCCCATTCAAATTCTGAATAGCTGCTAGCCCATTTTAAGATGTGATGCTGAAATATGAAATGCATGTATTTAAAGCATTTTGTAAAGAAATCATTTTTATGGAAATTCAGTTAACATAAATTGCCTCTTTTTGCTTGAAACAATGGTTTATTGTATTAGATATTTTAGCAATTCTTATTTTTTATGCAAAACATCTTTGCAATTAATGATTTTAAAATAGTCACCTTCAGCAAGTTAATGAAAAAGAACACATGCCATAGATCCAAACATGATCTAGAACAGACTATGTACCACCTGCTCAATTTGTGTAGGATGCTGTTTGGAATTGTTTGATTCTAGAGTGTGTGCTCTAATAAGTTGCAGGTAGTCTACTACAATTGAATGTCGGATATGGGTAGGCAGTACTTTAGAGAAAATTTTCATTGATAAAAATCTTACTGAGGATATTCAAATGAACTTCCTGGGAATCCTGTTTCTCCCAAGCACACTGAAAATATTAGTAACATTATTCTTAATTAATTACAACAGCATATTCTTTGTTTGCTTAATCTTTTTTATGTCCAGGGTTTCAGTGATCTGAAAAATATGTGATATTATCATTTGACAGTACATATCTATGTATAGGATAAAAAAGATAGGAGCTTAAATATGGTAATGATGATGAAAGTCATATAAGCTATCTATTTTAAACAAAAAACTACCTGCTCTAGAATTGTTCCACTGACTTTCAGGCAATGTTGAGAGTTGCTTTTTTTGCAATACTCATATATTATGATATATACTTAAAACACTGCATTAGATTTAAAAAAACAAATTGAATGGTATATAGCAGTACATCCCACATTTCCTATTTCCATAAATTTTTTTGATTAGACTGATTTTTTCCACACCTGTCACTGTTACGAGCTCATTTCTTTGCATATATTTGATGAATATGAAACATGAAATGATTAGAAGCCTAAAACTGCTTTTTACTGAAATCAAGTGAGTTCTCCATGCATAACAAGCAGCAAAAAATCTAGAAATAGGGTGCTTCATTTATGTTGTTTTAAAATCATCAGTCTGTTTTTCTTCTGAACCAATTGGGAAAGAGTCATTTAATTCTGGGATATGCAAAACATTTTGAATTTCAAATATTTGAAACCTTCCAGTCTTAACAGTTTTTAGTGTTCTAAAACTTAAACTCATGTTTTGAACAATTTGGCTGTTTCAAACAACATCTATTCAAGTTTTCTGACTATTCCAAGCACTGTAATGGGCTGCTTTGTGGCTTATTTGACTTTTTTCCCCATTTTTTTTTCCAGTTTAGCCAGTACTACAGCAGGGACCAGTCATATCTCTGTTGCTATTGGTTTAGACTGGTTGGGATAATGTGGGGTTGGAGTGTTGAAAAGAAAGCAGCAGATAAACATAGGGCCAGAGAGGAAGATTGCTGCAGCTGCATGCCTGCCAGCCTCACTGGTAAATTATTCCTTTTTTACAACAACAACGACAACTTTGCTATGGATGAATTAAACTGTGGTTACTGGACGGTATATTTTACTTGCTTTATTTTATGGACAGGTAATGCAAAGGAGTATCTGTATTATAACACTGAAATTATGTAAATGTACCCTGAGCTAATACAAATGCAAAGACTTATAATACAACATAGGTTTGATTGTTAAGCTTTTGTATTCTTTGAACAAGGTACTCTATAGTCTCTTGTCATGTTGCTATTGTGCTTCCGATCACATGGACTACTTTTTGAGCTTTACTCTGTGTATGTGTTTGTGTGTGTGTGTGTACTGTTTGTTCTTGTGTCTCACTGTAATATTGGTATTAATCATACTGTTCAAAAGCACAAACTGTTTTTTCTTTACAGCTGCAGCAGCAGCTACCTTTATGTTCAAGCCAAAACTTAAGTAAAGAGCAACATGTTTCTTCTGCCTGGCAGGCAGGCTGCACACACACGCACACCTCTGCCAATAATGCTAGATAATTTTCTTGATCTTGGTAAGTAGCTGGGGTGGCAGTGCCTAATGAAAAGATGAGGAAAGAGAATCTTGTTTTTATGAATCAGAATATAAGCAAAACCTTGTAAGAATGGAAGAAAATGCAGTTTGTACCTCCCTGATTTCCCTACCTTCAGACTAGGGCTGTTCAGTTTTAGTCCAGGAGATGTGCTAATTGGAAGGATGTTAAAGTGATTAGCTCTGCTTTTTTGTAATTTGTTCTTTGAGCACCCCAGGAGGTTTATTTAGAGAAATTGAAAATACAAAGGCTCAGTGTTTTTCTGATATAAGATTGTAATATAAACAAACTGATTTTTCAGTGATAAGTATAGAGCTTTTTTCTACCGTTTCTTATAGGCAGTTATTTTGATGTTTAAAAAACAGTGTTTAAAAGTCCTGTCATTTTTTTCCCTTCATTTTGAATAGTAGGTTTTACTCCAGATTGATTGATTGATTACAGTATGTGCCATCAAGTCAGTGTTGACTCTTAACGACCATATAGGTAGACTTTCTCCATGACAATCTGTCCCTACCTGGTCTTTCAGATCTTCCAGTGGTGTACCCATTGCCACTGCAAATGAGTCTGTCCACCTTGCTGTTGGTCGTCTTTTCTTTCCTTACGTCTTTCCCAGCATTAGAGCCTTCTCCAGAGAGCTAGGTCTTTGCATAATGTGTCCAAAGTACTCGACGTACCCAGTCATGGAATGTTTGATTTAGTTTGTCTTGTTCTAAGTTTGAAACAAGACATGGTTTCCATTTTGTTTGCTTCCCTGTTCATGTTGAAAGGTCCAATTTCATACTCTGAAGATACCTAGTAACAACACTGAATCTCTTTAGTCTGAAATTTTTAGTTCTACTTCAATTTGGCAAACGTTGGTTCTTACAGCTTTTTAGATATGAACAAAGATTTTAAAAAAAAAAAGATTACCAGCAGGCATTCTGCAATTCTACCATGTTACTCATGCAACTTAGGTTTCATACACTTGTAACTTTTTTACCTTTAATAATAGTTTAATGCTTAAAATGAAGTTACTGGTTCTGAAATATCTGCAACATACATGCTAGCTTTTTTTTTTTTTTGTCAATCTTTATTTTTAATGGACAGTTCTCCAGAATGATTTGAATGGAGTACTTGATGACTTCCATGATGGCTAGACTTGTTTATGAAATCTTTATGACTATAAAAATGTGCTGTTCCTCCTAATCAGATATTTTTCAAAGCACTTTTCTATGTTTAGTGTAATATTGGCCTGCCTTTCAGGCCTGTTGTATGGATTATTAAGCTAACATACATGAAGCCCTCTGAATGTTTGTAATGTTATACAAAACACCAAATAGTTAAATGATTTGAAAATAAAAGAGGAACCATATAAAAATAATATATATTTTAAATACAATTCTTTAATATTCCTTTAAGGGACAGTTAATGTGCCAAAGGGAAATTATTTCTTTTATCTGTCTTTTTATTACACAATTAGCCTGAGACACTATAGAATTACACATTGTTCCATTGAGACAACTACAGTAATGGAAAAAGGTTATATTAATAGATTCTGTTTAGCATTCCAATAAGGATTTAAAAATAATTCCCAGCACCTCTCAAAACAAGTAAAAGCTATGAATCCCGCTTGCATTTTTTATCTAAAGTAATAGGTATAATATAGGAACATTATCACAATAATTAGTAATACTTCATAAAATAAGACTAAGATTATGTGTTCTTTATATAAAAGTCCTACCACTGGTTTATTAAAAGTGGAAGACCTAGACTGCAAGGCTTAAGTTTAAGGCCTAAAGCATAAAGCTTACTTTGATTAGAGAATGTTTGAGTAATGATCTGATGAGGCTGCCATAAAGCATCAGCAAGAGAAGATCTTCTTAAGGCCAGTTTAAAATAGGTGAAACATAAATGAAGACAAGGCTTAAAAAGCAGCAAAGACTGTAAAAAATAAAACATCTTAAATTTTTGTTTTGTTTGACTTCCTAATGTAAATGAGGCAAGGAAACTTCTTTTCAATAGGGCTGTGCAGCACTTTGCATTCAAAGGCAAAAAGCTGCTTTGAAGCATGCAGGGAGAAACATCTACAGCTTCTTAAACCAAATGCATACTTTTCCGGGGAACTTAGTGCACCTGCAGAGGGTATCCTGGTGATCCCAAGAAAATATGAAATTACTTAAAGAAAGGCAGATGGTATGTTACTGACCCTGCACGCTCTGAAGCACTTTTCTATTTTCATATCTGAATCATGGCACAGCCCTACTCAGTTCTTCTCGTAATTGTTTATTAGGTATCTTTACTCCATGTTTACCTGAAAGGAACATGACATGGAATTTAAGATTATTCCTTCTCCAAAAAAGGCCCAGACTCTATTAGCCTTCCATAAGGTCAAAAAGACATGGGTTTTCCATCAGGTGGTAGGGCCATTATATTAGTGGAGCCTGATATGTGTGTTTTGGTATTACCACTTCTTGTGAGGTGCCTTGTGATGATTGTGTTATTTTAAAATTGTAATTGGTATGGTTTATAGTAGTTTTATAAAATTTGTTCTTTTATACTGTTTGCCAGATGCTCAGAGTTTCTTGTTTCAGATGGGTGGCCATGTAAATAAGTAATAAATAAATAAATGGAAAAGTAGACAGAAAATAAACGTAAAAACAGAAAATAAATACATAAAAAAATAAAAACAAAAATCCAGTACAGTTTCTATCTAGCTTTCCTATCTTGTTAATCTAGGATTGCCAATGTTGTCTGAAATTAATCCTGGAGATTCCCCCATCTTATAAATGTATCAGCAGATTTGTATATGTGCATGCATATATGTATGTTGAATGTAAATAGATACACACACACCAGAGCTCACACTCAGGGCAGGGAAGAGTGAAAAAACAACTACTGATTAAGCATCCTGTAAAATTAAGTATCTCGTTTTTAAAATTAATCCCTATATGCATATACCATCCATCTTCTCTTCAACAGACAACTCCCATACACAAGAATGCGCACACACACGCACACAGTACATCTCCTTCCAGAAACAGCAAAACAGAAGGAAAAAAATGAAGATGGTGTGAGAAGAAAGGATACTCTTATTGGGAAGGGAAAGGAAAAGACAGGGGTAGCTGTAATGGGAATAGGAGAGGGGAAAATAAAGATGGAGATAAGAGGCAAAAGGAAGAGATGCCCTTTGAGTAAGGAAAATCTTTAAAAAATTGCCAGGCATACAGTACACTCTGAATTACAGCTAATCTTCAGAGGCATCCACATTTTTCAGCAGTAATGTCTGTAGCCAAGTGAACATCCCATCATTCCCTTGTTTTCAATTGTATCTTCTACTCAGAAAATATAAGATAATCCCCATCCTCAAATCTTTCTGTAGAAAACTGTGACATCTTATGATGTAAAAGAATGCGTAGATAACCTTAAGGAAGGTATGTAGGAACAGTTAAGGTTAAATAAGAAAGCTCAGTCCTGGGAAAGGAGAAGGCATGGGAAAGAAACTTAAAATAATCCCACCTTGAGTCTCTTTGGTATAAGAAAGGGCAGAGGGAAACTCTTGCAGGCTTTCAAGATTCTGTTATACTTTACAACAATAAAGTAGCGTTGCTGTAATCTTTGTGCTGGCTGTTTCTGGTCCACGCTTAAAGGGGTGCATAGCTGGGAAATTCCTTCTTATTTCAAGTTTGAATGTCCTCCTTAAAGTTAAAATGTCCCCCATTGATTCTTGTCCTGTCCTTGGGAGCTATATAGAATAAATCCACACACATTTGAAGTCTGGTATCATATTTCCCCTTAGGCTTCTTTTCTTTAGGCTAAACATATCCAGTTCCTTTAACTGTTCTTCATAGGATTTAGTTCCCAAGCTGTTTACTATTTTCATTGCTTTTCTCTGCATTCTTTCCAGTTCTTCAGCATCCTTCTTGAATTGTGTCCAGAACTAGACACAGTATTCTAAGTGTAGTCTGACAATTGCAGCATGGAGTACAAAATCACTTCCCGTGATCTTTACACTATACCTTGTTGATGAAGCCTAAAACTGCATTAGCTGTTTTGGCAGTTGCAGCACACTGCTGGCTCATGCTTAATATGTGGTCTACCAGGACACCTAAATCTTTCTTACAAGTATTACTGCCAAGTCAGGTACCACCTATCTTTGTGGAGAGCCACAGAGATGACTTTTTAGAAACTGTGTGGCAACAGTTATAAAAAATATGTTTTTAATCCATAAAAAGAGAACATTAAAAAGAAACTCTACCTTAAATCCCTAGGGAGTGAAGAGAGAACACAGTCAGACTTTCAAGATTCTGTTATTGTACCCTATATCAATAAAGGTAATTCTAGTTACCTTTTAGGAGTCTGTTTTTTGACCTGGCCTACTTCAAAGAGCCTAAAATCAGGAAGAGTCACCTTTTCAAGCTAAGACATTTTATTAAAAGGTGGAAGTTTTATTAAAAGGCATAAGATACAGGGCATAAGCTTTCTTGAATTACAGATCACTTCATTAAATGCATGGGATGGCTAAACTGATATAGGGTTTGAATTAGGATGAGGTGGAGGGGAATGAGAAGGGAGGGAAAGATGGGATGTTTTATGCAGGTACAGTATGCATGGGAGACAGATTAGAAGTTCCTTATCAATCAACAAGAGTAATGTGTTAAAAACCCTTTGTGTTTGATCAGACCTTGGGAGATTGCTGAACTCACAAACTGTACATTTAAAGGTTTCAGGCAGTCTCTCATTTGAATGTGCTGTTAAGTTTCTTTTTTCCAAATTGGTTACTTTGACTGTCTTGGAAGGTTGAAGTACTGTGATATTACTTTGTCCTTGTTTTAAGTCCTGGTATCAAACTTGTATTCATTAGTTCTTTTGCCCAAAGTTTGGCCAGTTGTCCTATATATAATCCAAAGGGGCATTGCTAGCAAATGATGACATGTATCGCATTAGAGGAAGAGCATGTAAAAGTGCTTCTAATTTGGCATGTTTACTTGCTGGGGTCTGTGATGGTGCTGTTGGTATAGATGTGGGGGCAAAGTAGGCAACTGGGTTTGTTGCCAGGTCTGCTTCCCATGGAAGCATCATTGTCCTGCTGATTCTTATTACTTGTGAAAATCTGCTTCAATTTGGATTACTGCCTGTATGCAAGTATGGACTCAACACCCAGTGCTAAGAAAGTGTAGCGTCATTGTCCAGTATGGGCTGTAGCTTATTAATAATGTGCTTGAATGGTTTGAGCTGTAAGATATACATGACAACAGTGGTGTTCTCTAGATCTGTTTCAGTGATCTGTCTTTTAAGAGGTCTTCCCTAGGTATTGATGTAGCTCTAGACGATAGATTTAGTCGTGTTCCGGATGGAAGCTGGAAACATGTAGGTATGCATGATGGTAGGTTTCCTGTGTAATCTAGTGTTTATGTGTTCATTGTGTAGTTTTACCACAACATCAAGGAAATGCACTTATTCTCTAGATAGAATGAGGCTGAGGTTCATGGTGGGGTGGAAGGTTGAGGCTATTACGAAATTTGATAGATTCATTTCCAGGATCCGGGTGATGAAAATGTCATCAATGAATCTCAAGTAAAGGAGAGGTTTCAGGGAGTAAAAGTTGAGAAGTGTTTTAGGTCAGCCATGATGATGTTGGCATATTGTAGTCCATGTGTACGCTCATGGCTATGCCACTGGTATATGCAGATATATGTTATTGCCAAAAGTAAATTAGATGAGTATGAGTGATTGCTGCACTCACATACATGAGAAGATTCCAGGCTATTTCACAATGGGTTTTTAACATATTACAGTTGTTAATAGATAAGGTACTAGTAATCTGTCTTACTTAGAAGCTCCATCTCTGTCTGCCCCCAGCCTCATCACAGTTTAAATCCTACTTCAGTTTAGCCACTCCATGTATCTGAAGGAGTGAGCTGTAGCTCAAGAAAGCTTGTGCCGTTTAATAAAATTGGGTAGTCTGAAAAGGTGCTACTAGACTCCTTTTGATTTTTGGTTACCATAAACCAGCCTTTCTCAACCTTGTAACCCTGGAGGAATCCTTGAAATATTTTTCAGACCTCAGGGAACTCCTGCACATTCATATTCAAATATAGGGCAGAAGTCACAAAATTTGTTTCATGTGTTGGCCTGTATATATGCATTTGCAGTGTTCTTAAACTAAAAATAAAGAATGAAATTTACCTCTTTAATGTGAAGTTGCCCGAATTTGAAATGATTTTTTAAATAAATCATGATCTCCCAGGGAACTCCCTAGTGACTACTCATGGAACCCTCATTGAGAAACCTTGCCATCGACCAACATGGCTATCTTCCTACAATGGCAGTCTTGTACTTCTGGTTTTCCTACCTAAGAGCAGAACCCTACATTTCTCAGTATTGAACTGCATTTGAATTAACTGGGGGGTTATTTGAGGGATTGCCTCTCCCCTGTTACATCTTTCTGTCCCGTCAGATCTGGCCAAAGAGGCATGTTGTGAGTTCCTTTTGATGAGACCCAGGAGGACAGCCTTTTCTGCCGTGGCACCTGCCCTCTGGAACATCATCTCCCCAAGGTTGGATTGGCCCCAACCTTGTAGGCCTTTAAGAAGTCCCTGACAACTTGGCTGTACCATCAGGCCTGGGTATTCTGTGGATGTGGGGAGCCTGCAAGATGGTTGTACTGTCTGTGAGCTGTAGGTTGGCACTTTCCCATGCTTTTATATTTCTGGTTAATTGTTTTGATTTATTTATACAAATTTGTATTCGCTGTTTTAACTTGTGAGTAGCCCAGAGTCACATAAGTGGAATGGGTGGCTATATACATTGAAATAAATAAATAAAGTTGGATGGAGCCCACTGTTTGACAAGTTCCTTTTGAACTTCGAGTCTGTCTTCTAAGGTGTTAGCAGACCTCCCCTCATCCCAACTTTGTGTTGTCT
The DNA here is from genome assembly GCF_035149785.1 of Candoia aspera. Lineage (NCBI taxonomy): Eukaryota > Metazoa > Chordata > Lepidosauria > Squamata > Candoiidae > Candoia > Candoia aspera. The sequence continues at coordinate 191,281,114 of NC_086154.1, forward strand.
GCAAACTTGATGAGCATACAGTATGTTCTATCCCTCCTTTTATGTTGACCTAGAACTAGCTGCAAATCTATCTGATAGTGAAACTACATCCCACATTTTTCCATTTTATCCAGGTGGCTGCTATGGTCCACTTGATCAAATGCCTTACAGAAGTCTATGTAAGGCTACAGTTAATTTGTGTGTGTGTGAGGATCTGTGTCTCATTTACGAGTGAGGTTGCTATTTTCTTTCTTTCATTTGTGCAGGGGGGGTGGGAGAGGATTTGGGGGTTGTCTGTATATTACTTTCTTAGATTAGTTTCTCTTTTGTGCTTCCCACTTAAATGTATTCTTGAAAAAACAGGGAGAAGGTCATACATTCCTACATATGTTTCCAGTTACCACATATCAGTTTAAAGATATACCTAATACCTAATAATACATATAAATAAATTATTTAGTCTATAAACGTGCAGCATTATATCTAAGTTGGATAGGAATGGCTTGGGAAGAGTTTCAGATGCATTTTGATCATTTCATTGTATCCTTTTACACTTGTGTATTTTCAAGATGCGTGAGAAAGTAAATAATAATTCAAATTATTTATATTCATACTTGACATGCTTTGGAGAGTTTCTGAAAATTTGAGTATTCCTTGTTGCCTCTTAAAGTAATGCTTGAAATAGAAGCCTGATTGAAATTTGAGCTATGAAACACTGACTCTTACTCCATGGTACTTTGCACAAAAATATACACACATTTCCTGGCATTTAAAACTTTTTTGGGAAAGGCTTTCCCAGGAGTAATTATATCACCCATGAGATCTGGACTCATAAAAATCTGACAAATTCAAGCTACCCTTTTATATGTGGATTATTTTCAATTGCATACTTTAGTAATTCTAGTTCAACTGTTTCCATCATGTCATATGGTAAATCATCATCCTTTTTTTATATAGTTGTAAAACAGATATATCATATATGAGTCTGCCAGATATTTATAGTGGAGCAAGTAACAAATTTCATTTGGCTTGCAAGCTGTATTTTACACTGCAAATCTAGAAAGGCTTCAAGCGAATTGATTGTTCAGCCTTTCAAGGACTGACTGCTTCTTCATTAATTGTTAACAATTCTTATACAGGTAGTTCTCGTTTAAGGACCACAATTGGGACCAGCAACTCTGTTGCTAAGCAACGTGGTTGTTAAGTGAGACATCACATGGCCACACCAGACTTACGATGTCGGTTCTGCTGCAGTTGTTAAGCGATTTACCTGCAAAATGCAAAACCTGTGGTTGGGGACCATAAGAGGAATCGGAGTGTGTGTCATGTTCCCCGTTGCAAGGCATATGTGCATCACAACGGGGAACATGCACATTAGGTAAGAGGAAGGGATAAGCATAATCCCTAAATCACTCAAGCACCCATAATCCAGAAGGGAACCCCCAACACAATAGATAAGCCCTTCAGACCAAACTTAGCACCTATCAAGAGGCAAGGGGAATGCCTTCCCATTTCCCCCCGGGGATGCATTCACACCTCCCTCAGGCACGCATGTCCACAGAGTAATGCCCAACATAATGGGAGCACCCATCAGGCAGTAATTAACGCCTATCAGAAGATCAGGGAAACACCTTCAGGGGACGCACCTGGTCCAGACGAAGACAGGGAGACAAAGGAGATCGTCGGGATCGCCCATCAGCTGACGCATCGAGGTCACAAGCACCCATCCGATCCTGGCCCGAGGGTGGAGAAGCACGACGTCCGCCAGCAAAGTATAAACGGGGCACCCTGTCACCACATAAGGATTCCCGTCTTTCTCTCTGCCCGCACACCGTTCAAATAAAACCAGAAATCCTTAGACCTTCTAAGTGAGTCTGAGTCTTATTCTGAACGTGGCTGCCCTGACAGTATGTTGCTTTCCTGCTGCTGCTGCTTCCAGCATGAGTAGAATTAATGCAAGCCTGGATCCTCTTATCATAAATGTTTCGACTCAAAGACATCTCCTATTTTCCTATGAACGGATGTTTTTAAAAATAACAAGTACGTCTTAGAGAATTTGACTAATTGTTACGCATACCCTAGTGTCTTTACATCTGATTGACTCATATAAAGCTCACAGAATCAGAATGTTTAAGCAATTTCTTTGGGAAAATTAAAAACACAATAAATTCTAATGATTTTAGTTGACAAAATTAACAATCAGCTGAAAATAAAGAATAAACAAGGTTAAATAAGATTAAAAATAGGTGTTAGCACTGCAAAATGTGAGTAGCAAAGCTTTAAAGTAAAGCTTGAATGGGATTGGAGTGCTTTTGCAGGTCAGATTCTAAGTCTTGATTAGTGTAATCTGAGACTATCAGCTGCAGGAAGCAGGGTTTAGTCAAATTGGGAACTGGAAATCTGGAAAATGGAGTCTGAGAATGAATCTTAAAATGGAGAGTGTATAAAAGAAGAACACTGTCTTTTTCTGCTTGGTTGAGTTTTGCATAGGTGTAGTGGTAGAGGAAGCAGAAGAAAGGCAATGAGGATCTGAGGAAAATTTTGAGACATTTTGAACCAGCGGTAGAAAAAAGTGCATCTGGGAGATAGTGTGGAAAAAATAGATATTTTGGGAACAATTAAATATGTACAATATTCATTTTCATAGTAGCCAGTAATTGATGCTATATTCATTTTCCTCTGATAAGAACATAAAATGCATTTTGTGTATTTTGGTTTACCCATAAGATTATCATGTATATTTATTAAATATAATTTTTATTTTATTTATTTATTTGAATTTATTGGCTGCCCAACTTGAATGGACTCTGGGCAACATAGAAAACTGGAAAATCCATAAAAAAAGGTAAAACATCAAACCAAATGAACAGCCCAGACTAGAACAATCTTATAAACAACACAAATCAAACAAAACAGGCACCCTAAACAAACAATGATACAATAACCCTACGCTGGGGACCAAAGCCAGGTTTTCAGACCTTTCCAGAACCCTAGGAGAGAAGGTGCTGCCCTTATCTCTGAGGGGATGCAGCTCCAGAGAGAGGTGGCTGCACAGAGAAGGGATGCTTCCTCAGTCTCACAGGGTAACATTTAACAGAGGGAACCTGAAGTGTACTGGATGGGCAGAAACAATTGGAGAAGTGGTCCCTCAGATATCCAGGCTGTATGCCATACAGGGCTTTATATAAACAGCACCGAGTCCCTTGAATTGCACTCGGAAGCTGACTGGCTGCCAACGCAGCTCACGTAGCAGTGGTGACACATGAGCACACTAAAAGACACCTGTTACTGCTCGTACTGCTGCATTTTGAACTAGCTGTAGCTTCCGGGTGGTCTTCAAGGGCAGTCCCATCTAGAGCTTATTGCAGTAATCCAATTATGAGGTGACCAGGTCTTGAGTAATGTCTGAAGGTCCTCCTAATCAAGGAAGGGATGCAGCTGGTGCACAAGATGAACCTATGCAAAGGCCCTCCTGGCCACAGCTGCCACCTGCTCTTCAAGTAGTAGCTACAAGTCTAGAAGGACCCCAAAGTTGTACACTAGTCTTCAGTGGGGAAGTGCAGCCCCTTCCAGGACCAACAACAGTAAGATCTCTGACCCCTGGAGGCCAAACAGCCGTAGCCACTCAGTCTTATTAGGATTGTGTCAAAATCTGTTCCTGTCAGCCCTTTGAGATAGTTCAAAGAAGCAGCACCAACCATCAGTACTAACACTACCTTTATTATAACAGAAGTAATAGAATCTTGGAAGTCTGAAAGTATATCTCCCCTCCTTTACTTTTAATCTCCCCAAAACTAGGGAGGGTCCCTTCTGAGATGTTTTCTCCACCCCCGTCCCTACTTCAGACTCAGATTTTGTTTGCCAAACAATTGTCTAGGCTGTGGCTCTTCCTCCTATCTCCCGAGGTCATTCCTACATTCCATTACAGTTCTGCCCCATCCAGACCCAAACAACCTCCAGACCCTGGAAGACACATCGACAGCTTCATCTGTGCAGCTCGGGGTTCAGATGTAGAGTTCGAACCCTGAACCACCAGGTGATTCACCCAGTGGTTTCATGTAGATGTTGAACAGAAGAGGGGAGACTGTCAAGCCCAGAGGCACTCCACACGTGAGGGGCTGCAGATGCAATCTTCCTCCCCCCCCATCAACACCAATTGGATCTGACCACTGAGGAAGGATGTGAACTATTGAAGCACAATGTCTCCCACTCCTAACCCCTGCAGCTGTTCCAGAAGGATACAGTGGTTGACAGTATCGACAGCCACTGAGAGATCATGAAGCACTAGGATGGATGCACCACTCCTATCCCGGTTCCACCAAAGGTCATCAACACACATGACCAGTGCTGTTTCCATACTGTATCCTGGCCTGAAACCAGACTGAAGTAGGTCCAGATAATTTGTTTCCTTCAAGATCCTCAGTAGCTGTTGTTCAACCACCTTTTCCGCAACTTTTCCCAAAAACGGAAGATTGGAAACTGGCCTATAATTATCCAACAGGGAAGGGTCCAGTGATGGCCTCTTGAGGAAGGGAGTACCACCTCATCCTTCAAGGCTGGTGGGACCACCCTGTCTCTCAGAGACTGAAACCACTGCATGAACTCACCCTGTGGTCACCTCCTGGGCTGCCTTAATAACCCAGGAAAGGGCCAGGGTCTATCAAACAGATGGCTGAATTAACAGACAGCAGGACCTTATCTACTTTCTCAGGAGTAACAGAATATAACTTAGTCCAAATAACATCAGAAGAATGTTATCTGGACTAAGTTATCTGGACTAAGCCCAGGCAACTCACTTGGGCTCGCCCAGTCAGAATCCAACTCCAAGTGAACATGAAGGATTTAGTCTGCCAGATAGCATGAATATTCCTCACCATGGCCCTGCAGATTGTCCTGTGGCCCAGTCCCCCAATAGGGAGTGAATCGCCCTAAACAAGGCCACTGGGTGGCTATTGCAGACACAATAAGAGCAGAGAAATCATCAGATGCAGCCTTGAATATGGGTTCTTATCCATGGGTAATAGAATATGGGTTCAGTCGGATTCACTGTTCGTCAGTTCTGATGTTTCATCTCCCAGAGCTCTTCAGAAAATCAAGGAGCACCCTGGGATTGGTACGCTGAGGCCACATAGGACCAGTCCAGGGCTTAGTCACATGCCTATAGGCTGTAGCCAAGACCTCGGCTGAACTGCCTGACAGATCCTCAGGAAAAACCCCAAGCTCCCTCTGGAACCCAAAAGGGTCCATCAGTCACCTGGGGCAGGGCAACCTAATAGGCCTTTTCTCCTTGCAGAGGTGGGTGGTGCCAACAAGTCAGAGGGCAACCAAAAAGTGATCTGTCCATGGCAATGGACTGATGGCAATGTCCTCCAATACCATATTGCACTGTAACTCTCCTGAAACAAAAACCAGATCTAATGTGCGACCTCTGGTATGCATTGGGCCTTCTATCTTTTGGGAGATGTCCATGAAGGCCATGGATTCTTAAGCTGCCTCAGATTCAACGTGGCAAGTTGGCAGGTAAAAGTCCCCAAAGGCTATCAGCCTTGTGGTCTCCACTGCCAACCTGGCAACGGAATCCAGCAGCTCAAGCAAGGATGGTGCTGGATAACAAAAAACCCTTGGGGAAAATATTAAAAATATTTATCCATTATTTGACTTGACATCAAATCAATTTTATTTTTATTTTAATCCAATAACATGATAAGATAACATTTAAAACTATTTGGTTATGAATCCTTCCAAATATAAGTATCTATATATACAATCTATAAGCAAGATAATTTATAAGTTAAATTTATAGCACAGAACTCTAAAATTCTTATAGGACTAAAGTCTGTAAAGAATTATAATTAATATTAATTTTAAAATGATATATGGAATGTATTAAGATAAATACATAAAACAATAAATGTATGCTATCATAAAAGTAATAAAATACTAATTTATGATATCTGTAAAAATAAAAATGAAAATAGTAAAATGCTAATCTGTGCTAATTGGCTATCATAATAAGACTGTTAAACAAAATTACTAAAAGACTGAATGTGAGAGGCAGAAATGCAAGAATGCAATTATATAACTGACAGTTTTGTTGGGTCTATTTAATTCTTACTGGAGGTCAATTCCTGCAGTAAATTTTACAGCCTGCTGCACAAAATATATCAGTACTGTATGTTACAGTTGGATTGCTATCATAAAGAAGAACAAAACCATAAGATTGGTCAATACACTTAGCCTTGCAGAATGTTCATATCTCTAGAGCAAAGTCTTACTACAACAGGAACATAAAATTCTGGCCTGGGCAGATTTTTGGCAAAGTTTTGGAGAATCTGTGATCCTATTCAAAGTAAGCTCTGTGACCAAATTTAAATAACCTTCTCTGCCTCTGAATTCAAATAGTAATAGTTACCAACAGGATAACATTTCCCTGTTACTAAAGAAATCTGTTAGTTCTCAGTTTAAAAAAGCACTTCCATGAATCATTATTTTTCATTCATTCTGTAGATTAGTTCTGATATCCTCTAGCAGAGCTTTTATGGCCTTAATTATCCAGTACGCATTTAGCTAGAACTGTGAGGCTCACTGATGCTGAATAAAGTTCTGGTTTCTGGAGACTCCAGTTACGGATCTCCCAACCCCCAGAAAACCACAGGTTCAGATACCTTTGATTGGTTTGGACCATTAAGGTAAAGGAATCCTTTTGAGAGCGAGTAGGGGAAAATTGTTAATCAGAAATTATATAGTCGTCTTTTGAATGATCTATTATTAATGTATTTTGGGGGGGGGGCTGCTCTAACCTGTGTTGCCTTTAAGATCATTTTAATCTGGGCTGTGTGGTTTTGTTTTAATTGGCTTTACATTTTGGGGAGTTTGTGTGCCACCCAGAATCTTTGGAGTTGGGTGACTGTAATATGAATGAATAAATAAAATTAGCAAATGATTGCTGGATATTGATAGGACAGATGAGCATTTTCCTTTGGGATATGCTTGCCAACACCCAAGTGCTTAGCCAAACATGTAAATTTTAAAACTTGTTTCCAAATATATTACTTTAATACAACAAACAGATTGAAGAAAAAAGTATGCATACATATAATCATACTAAAAATGTAATGTAACATCCAAATACACAAAATTGATCCAGAATCATATTAACAGTCTTGTTGATTGTAGCTATAAATATGAGCATGCAGATTTAATTAACATTCCCTCAACCCCCAAATGTGCATATACATTTCTTTGTCAAAAGGAACATGAATCAGATCAGTTAGATAGGATTCTTAAATGATACTTTACAATTCTTAATGACTGCTAGTGAAAACCCAGTGGCCATTTACTTATTTAGATAAAATATAGTGGAGATCCAATGATGAAGAGGTTGAACAGGCCTCCTGCAGATGAGAATGGTCTTCTGGAAAGAAGTGAAGAGTGGTCTACCAGAAAGAAGTGAAACCATTATAAAACTAATTAAACCATTATAAAACCAAAAAACATAACTACTCCAGCCTCCATTCCTGTAAACCTATCCCAAAGGACATCACAGTTCATAGTATTGGAGGCTGCTGAGACATCAAGCAGAACTAACAGAGATGCACTCCTGTCCAGTTCTAGGATAGATCATCTGTCAAGGTGACAAGTCTGTCTTGGTCCAAAAACCAAGTCTAAAGTTGAATGAAACAAAACTAGTTAACTTGCTTTATGCAAAAACCCATGAAACAAAAAACTCCCCTAGAGCTTAAAAAACTCTCTAAATACATGAAACCCAAGACCTCTGCATATACAGTGGTGCTTAAAAGTTTGTGAACCCTTTTGAATTTTCAATATTTCTGCATAAATATGACCTAAAATCTTATCTTTTGTCCACACAAGTCCTAAAACTAGATAAAGAGAACCCAATTAAATAAATGAGTAAAAAAAGATCATACTTACTGATTTATTGAGGAAAATGATCCCAGGTTACATATTTGTGTGTGGCAAAAGTATGTGAACATCTAGGGTTATTAGTTCATTTGAAGGGGAAAGTAGAGCTAGGTGTTTCAGTCAATGGGATGGTAATCAGGTGTGAGTGTAGGAGGTCCTGCCTTGTTTAAAGAACAGAATTCTGGGTATTCACTATCAAAATCTGAGCTTCACAATACAGGTATGTGGTATTGTGTCATGGCTTGAACAAATGAGATGTTTTAGAACTCCGAAAAACAGTTGTCGATGTTCACCAGGCTGGAAAGGTTTACAAAACTTTCCAAAGGCGTTGGACTCCACCAGTCCCTGTCAGGCAGATGGTATACAAATGGAGGAAATTCAACACTATTGTCACTGTCCTGGGAATGGTTGACCAAACAAGACCACACCTAGAGCAAAGTATGTAATACTCCATGAGGTCTCAATAAACCCCAGGGTAATGTCTAAGGATCTAAAGGTCTCTCTTGCATTGGTGAATGTCGGTGTTCATGAGAGCACCATCAGGAAAACACTGCAGCAATGGTGTGCATGACAAGGTTGCAAGGAAAAAGCTGCTACTGTCCAAAAAGAACATTGTTGCTTGTCTATAGTTTGCAAAAGACCACACGGATAAGTCAGAAGGCTATTGGAAGAATGTTCTGTGGACAGATGAGAGTGCTGGTCAGGGATGGTGCGCAAGAAGCGCTGTGCAGGTTGGGGAGGGTGCACAAGAGGTGCTGCCTAGTTTGGGGGTGTGCGCAGAGGTGTGCAAGTGGACAGCATGGTGCTAGTGCAGAGGGGCTGGGTAAGGGTGTGTAGGTGGGGGATACTTACTCCAGTGACTTGAAACCATCCGTGCTGGTTTCCCCATTGACTTTCTGGGGAGGCCAGCAGGGAAGGTTGCAAATAGAGATCACATGATTGTGGGCCCTTGGCAACCAGTTGTAAGTGCAAACGGGTTGCCAAGTATCTGTATTGCGAACACATGACCATGGGGGTCTGGGACAGCTGGAACTCTGAGGACCAGCCGTAATCACCGTTCAGTGCTGTTGTAACTTGGAACGATTGCTGACTGAATGGTTGTAGGTGAAGGTACCTGTAAGCACAAAACTTTCCAAAATGAAGAATCCACATATGAGGAATCAGTGGTATTTGGGTTTTTTCGGGAAATACAATTCAAAAAGGACTGTTAGACATTTATCTTTTTGAAGAATCATATTTCTACCATGTCTGTGGATTAATTTAGATTTATTTATTTGAATAGCTGAAGAGGCCAAACTGGGGTTGAGAGATTTGAGGCAGGTTTCTCAAGTTAGGCGATTTTCAATTGCATCACTTCTGGTTTTATAGAGGATTGTAATTGGATGCAAGAATACATAATGATACAGCAATTTTCTCTATATTGAGTATCTTGGCTATTATGTAAAATTCGAACTATGAATTCTAAAGCCCAGAGACTTAGCAACTTTTTAATGGTGGTATTTGTTGTGACAGATACTGTAAATGGCAATTATTACTGTAATCAAGCTTGCAATATTTTCAATCATTATTTATTTTCCCTATTTATAGCATCTAATAGTGAGAGAGAAGCTCATTGAATGAAATTCCTGATCTACTTTCTTTCTGTACATGCAGATTTTCAAATCCTGACAAAATTGCTTTCCAGGTCTATAAATGATACAAAACCGATAAATTAGCATATTGCTATTAGCATTCTTATTATAACTGCTTATCCCCTGCTCTGGAGTATAATACTCAATATTATCAAAATATAGAAATTTGAAGTTGCAACTCAATGTAATTTCAGGCCTATTATTTTAAATTGATCCTTTCAAGTTAATTTAGCCATAGTTTGAGTTAGCTATATGTTCAATGCAGTATTACATTCCAAATTAGCCACAGTGAATGGGTAACTCTCAAAGTTGTTTATAGTATATATCTCATAAATATGATTAATGCAAGCACTAATTTTACGTATAATTGCTTGGAATAAGCACACAAGATACTTCTTTTTCTTTGAAGGGTTCTGTTCTAATATGCCTGTGTATCTTGCTCTTTAATGCCAGATCAGTTGCTGGCAAAGTATTATTGTCCAGGATTTAATCCTGGATGACTGTGCTGAGCTGGCAACTATTACAGAGACCTGGCTGAGAGAGGAGGGGGAATTTAATCTTTTGCATGTCTGCCTCCCAGGTTACTCCATGTCACAGGAGGTTGCATGGCTGTGGTCTGTAGGAGTGCAGTTTCCCTGACCAGAAGCTACATCTCACAATCTGCCAATTTTGAGTGTTAATGTGCTTGGATGACCAGCACAGTTTAGGAATCCTGTTTAGTGTACCATCTACCCTGTTGCATAACAGTTTCTCTTCCTGGACTAGCCAAGGTATTCCATGGCATAGCATTGGTGTACCCTAGATTTCTTGTTTTGGAGAATTTCAATGTCCATGCTGAGAATGTTCAAACGAGTGTTTTACGATTTCATATCTGTTGTGACAACCATGGATCTATCTCAAGTAGCTCCATGCATAAAGCAGGTTAGGCATTAGATCTGGCAGTTGGTTCAGTTGATGTTAGTGACCTAGAGAGGAGCTTTCTGTAAGTTAGTTATCATGGTTGGTTTTAGAGTAGCAATTACAACAAATCTCTGCAGGGATGTTTGATTGGTTAAAATGGTCAGACCCATCTGATAGATCCAGATGGTTTTCTGATTGTATCTGGGGAAATTCCCATCTCATTTGTCTTTGATATTGTTGAAGCTCTGACTGTTCTGTGGAATATGGAGAAAGCCTAGGTGGTTTATGCTATTGTTCCTTTTCCATCAAGCAGAGCTGTGTTGGTCCATTTATTTCCCAGGGAGCTAAGAGTGATTAAGTGTATAGGCAGAAGGTTGTGGAAATTTTCACAACAAATCAATTCAAACAGAGTGGGATGGATTTTTTGGCCTGTTTGAAATTTTTATCCATGGCACTGGAGGCAACAAAGAGTTGCCTATTTCTTTTCTTCCATTGCTCTTCCTATGAGAGCCAATTTGGTGTAGTGGTTAAGGTGCTGGCCTAAAAACCAGAAGACTGTGAGTTCTAGGGGAGATCTCTATCTCTCTATATGTCTATATCTATATTTATCTCTCCAGGATGAAGGATGAAGAAATAATAATAATAATAATAATAATAATAATAGCAGCAGCAGCAGCATATGAAGGGATGGCAATGTTATACTGTTCTATCTAGCACCTTCTCTATCAATAAATTGGGAAACAAAAGAGGCAGAATTGCTGGAGATGCACTGTGAGCAATTTTCATCGTCCTCTGCCTGCGACTTTGACTGTATTTGTATCAACTCCAGTACTGGAGCAGATTATAGGGATGTAACCTCAGTAATATCCTGTCACATTCATAGAAATTTCTTCAAGGTTGTATAACTCAAGGATACGAACAGAGCGTGTGGAAAATGAATACCACTTTTTGTTTAATTGATGTTGTTTAATTGATTAATCCCCACCGTCTCCCCAGAGATTTGGATGGTGCCCACTCTCCTGGGGTTCTGGAAAGCCCTTAAGACCTGGCTCTGTTCCCAGACCTAGAGTTAGTGTGAATGTGATTTATTGGTCAAGTTCCTGTTGTACTGTTTTTCTACTGTTTTAGTTGTTTTAGTCTGGGTAGCCTGCTTTTTTAGGCATTATTTTAATGGATTTTGTAAGCTGCCCAGAGTCTTCCAGGTTGGATGGCCATATTACATTGAATAAATTAAATTAAATTAAATTAAATTTGCTTATAAGGCACAATGAGACTTGATGTCAAAGGAGGGCAGGAGGGCAATGGACCAAGCCAGTTGCCATCCAAAGTGCTTAATAAAGGGTTGATCCTGCATAAATTATTCTGAGATGTTTCTGTTTTTATAACCACTCTGTCTACATCAAAGATTTGAGGAATAGTAAGATATCATAGTATACTAAAATATCATGACAATGCTGGGCTGGCAAACCGTAAAACCATGTGATCTCTAGCTACATTTTACGCAAATATGTATTGCTGAAATTTGTGTGCAAATGCCACTTTAGCTGCCATTTTTTTTACCGTTTGAGACAAAGGAAATAGATGCTTTATGTGGTTACAAGGCTTACTGATTTTTTTTCCACCTTAAAATTGCTAAGGCCACACAGAAAGCTGAAAAAAAGTAGACAGGAAAAAAATCAGCTCCGCCCCATCTACTTTTGTTACCACATCACTGTTCTGTTGGAGATAGAAAGGTTGCCCTCACCTGTAATTACTGTAATAGGACATAATATTGTTGTGAGTTCTCAAATTTATGTAATAACACATACTGTTCTGAGTATGCAGACTGGTAAAAAATATAGTATGCCTTCTCAAGAATCATATCAGCTTTTCCTTTATTCTCAGCATCATAAAATAGAAAGACATCAGTTTCTTTGGAAGATTGACTTGTCAGATAACTAAGCAAGTACAGTTCAACTAATGCATATAAACAGACGCATATAAACAGACCTATAGTTCTTCACCTTTGCCTCCCTCTGGTATCTGCCTTCAAAGGAGGATGAAATATAGTTAGTTTCTTTATGGCTTAATATTTCTACCATTCTGAGATTTGCTATCTCTCTGAATGCAATAATAACACCTTTGTCAGACTGATGTCTACATATCCTAAAACGCAGTTGTTGCTAAATTCCCTAAAGAATTAATCAAGGACTCCTCTTAAAGCTTAGTTGGCCACTTTTCACAGCTAGCAAAACTGGACCTTCTTTCTTGTATTTTTGGCTCTTCTTCTCCCTCTAGGTATGTGTGCAAGCTACATAGAAATAACCTTACATTGTATTCCTTGCATAATGAACCTTATGCCAATTCCTCTTCAGTGGTCTTAAGTCACCTTTGAAACTGCGTCTCAGCAGTGTCCAGGGACTCCCTGATTCAGTGATCAAAATAAAACAGCTACTTTATTACAATATGTAATTTTCTCACACTGCTGAACAAAATATGATAGGTTAATTTAAATGTTTGTGTCCTTGATATATTGCTAATATCTTCCATTGTTTGTTCACCTTTGTAATTTGGGGTTTTCAGATATTTTTTTATATATATCTTTATCTTTATCAAAGGAAATTTGCTTTTCCATACTTTCAGGGAAATTACAAAAAGAAAAAAAGAGCTAGAGTAGAAGAACAAAATAAATTGCAGATTCCTCATCTTAAAGTGATGTTGTCAGAAGAGCATTTGAATATAAACAATATAGAAGCAAGAGAAAACAAGCCACTATGACTTGCATAAAAAGTAGAATTAAAGGAGAAAAGGAAAGTGTAAATGTGTAAAACATAAGTGGTAATATACTTTGCAGTAGCAAAAGGAAGGTAAATGACGAAAGGAAACAGTGCTTTCTTGGAAAGTCTTAACTGAGCGTTTTTACTTTCAGTACACCTATGTCTAATTCTAAAAAGACGTTAAACTTCACCCAGCAGGCAGGATTGTAACCAATTTGTCAAGTTCACAGGAATCCAAGAACTACTGATAAGCAATTAATTATTGAAGAAAGATTAAGTCATAATAAAAGAATTTTAAGAACTGCTGTGTTTCAGGAGCAAGCCCTCTGTATAGAAACCATACTCAAAATCTCTTTCTTATTCCTGCTCTATTTAATACCCAGCCCCCTTTTGTGAGGAAGGGTGGACTACCAATTGTCCTTTTTTTTTGGTTTTTTTTCAATGACCAGATGTCCTAAAGTTTTTTTTTTGGCTGAGTATGCAGAACTGTCAAAGAAATAGTATTAAAGTGAATAGCTGGTTTATTTTCAAAGTGGTGTGTGATAAAACAGATGAACTGTCAGCAAATGTTATGGATAGATGTTACATAAAAACATGGTGAATATACAGTAAAACATGGTGAAATACAGTGTTATTTCTTATTTTGATGATCATGTTTCACAGAATTAGATATGGTATATGCTTTCTTCAGTAACTCAGTACTATATTCTTTCTAAGTAAAATTGAAATATTTAAAATGAATTCATTATCTGATCACATTTCCTGCTTTTATGAGAGCATCTTGTTTATATTTTGTTTGCCTGAACATGAATGGTATATTTTTACAGGAGTAGGTATTTTATTCTTGCAGGTTACTAATGTTTTTGTGAAATGGTGTTTATTACTTCAAAATCTAAAAAATAAAAGTGAAAGGTAATTCATTATGACATAGCTTTTTGTAAAAACTACTAAAACTGGCCACATTCTCATGAAAGTCAGATTATTAATAAATGTATTAATTTGAACGTATAATGCAGAATTAAAATAATATATATAAAAGCTATGAACTGTACTTGGTATAATAGGCTTGCCAGAGGAATAGAATATGCAATTATTCCAATTTACAAACATTTAAAAAATATAGGTCAAGTAGGGATAAACCTTGGTTCACAGATTTGGTGGAGATTTTATTGCAAAGGATTAATGAATATATGATTACACTCTAAGAGAAAGCCATATATTTTGTCATAATTAAATGAAAAAAGTATTTTCTAAAGACAAGCTAGTATTGATATTGAAACAATAAAATTAATTAAAATAAGAAAAATAAAACAGATAAGAGATGTGTTTTTTCACTGTTTGATTATTGAAGTAATAGCAATCAGATTTCTCATCTGCTGGGTTGCGTCACTTTATTAAATGATTAAGATAATAAGCAATCAGATTTCTTATCTGCTGGGTAGAATTACTTTGAGATTGGAAGTGGAGAATTTATGTTGGCAATGGGCTGCCGAGTTGTGACCTTGTATCTTTTACATCTGATGGTGTACATAAACAGTTCAGCTATCTTTCAGTAATCTCTCAAGTTTATGCAGCAGTTGCTACAATATTGGAGCAGAATGTCTCTTCGTTCATTTGTCTGAAAATAATATGAGTTCTTTTTTAGAAAGAATCTCTTCATGATTAAAAAATAGCTGTTCAAGGGTAGCAGAGTGCACTGACAACCTGATTGTCTAAAGTTGTTCCTGTTTGCCTGGCTCTAGTTGACCCACCTCTAAATCTTTGGAGAACATCTAAAGGGAGAATCATCAGTGCCTGGACTGTAGCTTCCATCTCTTACTTTCTAGCTGGAATTCTAGTATTTGTCAATGTTAAATGCATCCAAATGATTTTTAAAAGAAATATAGTAGTTTCTTATTATAGTAGGAAAAAGAGCTAATGTTTTAAAATAGAATTTATCAAAAGCACTGAACATAGTAATTAAAGGTCATCTAATATAGAATAATGTCTATCACTGTTTAGTACACACACAAATTGAGGACTGTACTGTATATACACATAATTTAATATTACCTTATATATGGTAAGCAACAGTTCAGATTTCAGGATATTGTTACCTGAAATTCTCTTGCCCAAGTAAAGGTCTGAGTGGAATCCTTCCTCTGTAGCAAGGTACGCACATTTTACCTAGCTTAATAGTTTAATGATTGTAGTGATAATTTCGTTTTGAGTTATATTTTTAATGCACGTTAGTTTGCTAACAGAATGTGACATAAAAGCCTTTTTGGGGAAGCTAGATTGGTTCCGTTGTCATAGCAACATGGATGAATGGGAGAATGATTTCCTTTCGGAACGCTTCCAACAAGCTGTTTTGTACTCTATAATGATATCTCTAGATTGCTGTCCCTTGAGAGAAGTGAACAGAGATCACATCAAGGGTCAACTTTGTTCCTTGTGTTTATAGATTATCCCCAGCAGTCCAGAGATTTTAATGTTCATCTTTTTTTTTTAATACACAGCTAAGCCATTACTACTGCTTGATATATATGGATAATAAGAATTTTTGCAGCATTTTTTCTTTTGTTGTTGTTTTTAAACTCCCAAAAAGTAACCAAGAATTCACACTGTTTTTAAATGAATGCATAGCTTTATTTAGTAGATTTTTCAGTTTCAGATTTCTCTTAAGCGAGACCTTTGCTGAATGATGGCAACCGGGACATGCATTTACCCTTTAACTTATTTAGCACTCTTCTTAATTCAAGAGCATTAATTTGTCAAACTAAGATATTTCAACTCTGTATTCCCAAGTTCTTGCAAATAATCTTAATAAAACTCTGTATTGTAAAAAATAAACTGCAGGCTTAGATTCTTCAAAAATACTTTCCAGCACTAAAAATAATTTGTGAATTTCAAAAACTATTAGTGCATCAGATCCAAACTTGAAAATCAAATGATGTTTTACCATGCCAGGAAAACTGAATGAATGTGTTTGTGGAAGTCAGTAGATGTCAAGCTCATCTCAACAACTACTTTAGTTTTTTGTAATCAGCTGCTGCAGAGTATTCTATCATGTAAATAAATGAAGACACCAGTTCTTCATATTTGATTTACATTAACTCAAAATCATATGTGGCATCACTATTATAGTCAAGTACTATGTGTGAACTTGGGCGGTTGTGAGTTACTGAACCATCCATGGCATAATGTGCTATATTAATTCAGTGGTCATCTCCTTGAATCCTTGAGGTTATATTTTCAAAGTCATTGTGTACGTTCTAGCTTATGACTGGAATGGTTGCATTCATCTACATCATAGCTATATAAATTTAGGATTTTTTTCTTACAACATTTTTATCAAAATGTGTTCTTACTGTTTTTATGGCAATTTCTAATAACTACCTCCAGGATTTCCTGTAGACTGAATCTGAGATCCGATGACCTTTGATACATTTCTGCTTAGAAACTGCCTCAACAGTCTTTCATTAAAAATGATTCATTATTCTCAGATTTGCTGATTTCGATTTGTTATAGGATTTGATCCTACAATCTATAGCTCTTATCCTGAAATTGTGTTGTACTTAATTGTTGTGCATGAATAATTTAATATTTAATTCACACAGTTATCTCTGTAGCTGTCAGCCCTTTGAAGTTGTCCAGATGAGGAAACAGACTTCACAAGAAGATTAGAATTATACTTCATTGAAATAAAAATTATACACACACACACACTGTATACACACATATATACATACTCATGCACTGTATATATATATTTAAAAAGAGAATTATACTTTATTGAGAGAGGCTATTGTAACAGAATCTTGCAAGCCGTATACCAGTCAGGGAGGAGTCAGTCTGAGCTCTTCCTAATACTTTCCATGTTTCATAGGCTCAATGTTTTGGCACCTGTTGTTGAAACAGTTTCTGAATAGTTTCCCCAAGAACATCTCCATGGCTCCTTAGAGCAGCAGTCATATTAATCTTTGATAAAACTGGCTGGGCAGGTTTTTTGCAGTGTCCTTTGTGTACAGATCTGCTGCTTATTTTTCTACCCAAAAATTGCAGAACGTGGTTGCTCACTGATTGTTGTTAGCAAATTGTTTGCAATTAAATTTTGGGTACAAAGTGCTTTAATATTTTTTTTTTTGTTATGATTCTCTGTGAGTGTGCTGCTAAATTTCAGTGCAGTACTTACTGAAAAGTAGAATTGGAGTTTCTCACCATTTTAAAGATGGGAAACTAACAACTGGACTGTAAGGAATGTATTTATGTAGGAGTCAAGATTTCAGACTTCATACAAGCCTTTTGACTATGAGCTAGGTTTGACCTAGATTTTAACTATTCTGTCTTAGATTTTAATTGTTTTGATAAAATCTTGATTATATTTTAATTTAAGTTAATCACCTGTATTGCCTATGGACAGAACGGTTTGAACCTGAGTTGTGCGCGGAAAGCCAGGCCTCCTGGTCTAACCACACATTTCTGTCTTCCTTGTAAGTTCATCATTACTGTAGCTGTTCCCACTGACAGGAAAAGTTTGGCAGCATATACAAGCAGAAATGACCATATGGATCTGTTCCTAACTGTCCTGTCCCAGGCTGAACAAACACACCAGAGCTATTTACAGGTAGTTTGCTGATGAGCGGTACTTTGGGCAGTTACAAAAACAGGTTGATTGCTGAGCAGACATGGCCACCCTTTGGGAAGTAGACAGGAAAGGGATGTCTTGCCTGAGTCCTGGGCCCAGTGTGGGCGATATAGAGTTTAGCTCAGTGTCAAGCCATGGGAAATCCATCTAGTGCAGATGCAGGGAAGTGGGCCAAGGCTGCAGCAGAGAAGCAGACAGGATACACCATAGTCCAGGAGTAAAAAGCCAGAGAGTTCTGTAAGCTGGCAAAGATACTTTTCTTTTAATGTGAAGAAATTAATAACCCTGAGGATTGATTAATTTCATAAACAAACAGCAATATATCTTTAATCTGAAGCAGAAAGACATATGTCAAATCGTTCTGTATTGTTTTGCTGCACAGCTGTCACTTCAGCACTGATAGCAGGTGATAGTTTTGCAAGTGTGTGTCAAATCTAGGCTTATCTGTTTTGACATCTGTTGATGGAATCTCTTTTTCTGTTTGATCCAGACAATGACCTTGATATTCCTTAAGAACAGTTAGGGGCCACAATTGTTTTAAAAAGAAGTTTGTGCCTTGCACCTGTCATATCATATTATCAGTCAGCAACTGGTAATTCAACTAACATTGGCACATTTAAAGCTTATCTTCTGTCAGCATTAAACTTCTTGGCTGTTTGCCTTTTAAAGCTGTCCTTTGCTACCATTGTTGGAATTCATTCAGATACAATAATCAGTTACCAGGTGTCTGATAGATGAGATGTTTGTCCAGAAGTAAAAATTCAACAGTAAAATATATATCTTAAATATAAAATCTGCCAAAGAAAGGCTTAAAGAATGCCAGCATGGTTAAATAAAAGAATTAGAGATTATGGAAGTTATGAAGGCTTACTTTTGAAAAAGTGTAAGTTATGTACACATTTAGATAAAAGGGTTGTAATATTATGATCAGCCCAGATCTGTTTTGGTATCATCTTTACTTGTTTTGACTTGTAAATCACACATACTGTACCTTTACAGAAGGAGAATATGAACTATTGCTTAATACTTTTGGGAGTTGATGTTTAAGTCAAATTCTTTGATTTGAGATTTTTTTCTAATGATGGAAAGTGGGTTGATTTTTAAAATAAATGTGCTAAATTGCTGAAAGCTTCAAATCTAATTTCCTTGGCAATGGCAACATTACAGGGCTTTATTAGGCATGGTTAAAGAATTGTTGCTGATGTTGATATTAAATCTAAAGTGTACCTTATGAAATACAAATAGAAGTCTTAAAGCTGGCCACTATAAGAGCTTCTCATTTTAAAGAGTCAAAGGGAGAAAGTAGGAAAGAAAAAATAAACACAGCAGGAAACTATTTATAATTTTAACAAAGGGGTATGAGTGGCCTTATAAATATATGACAGAAATGGGACAAAAAAACCCAGTAGATGTTTTAAGGTCAGATTTTGGGACAATAACTTCTAAATTCTCAGTTCAAGTTAAAGATACATCAAATTGTGTGCCACATTCAGTAAATATAACCAAATAATTACATTGTTAACAACATTAACAATATGAATAAGAACAACGATAATAATTATAGAGAAATGTGCTTTGGAGGAATTTCCAATTTATTTACTGTTTCTGATTTACCTTTGATAAATATTGGGCTAGCTTCAATGTTACCTTTCATTCTTTCTGCATGAATAGTTGCTTTGTTTGTTGCAGTGATGCTCACTAGTCCTGACTGGTTAGGAACTGAAATTCACATAATCAGACATACCGCTGCTTTAAAATGTCAGTAGAGTATCTCTTAATCTTTACAACATTATCGCTAGATGTTATTTTGGTAGAGCTTTTCCCTGTTCTGTGACCTACTTTTGAAAGAGTATTGAGCTTAGGTTCATTTTTATAAAGCCTCTTGAATAGCAGATCAGGCTGCAGTCTTCAATATAGATTTTTGCAAGGCACCACAACTGCTATCCCTGCATCATCCCCACCTCCCAGCAACAACTGGATCTCAAATATATTTTAGTAGAAGTTCAGTGTCTTTTAATGTCTTATCACAGCTATTTGTCTGCTGTTATATCCTTATGTACCTTTAGGATTTTTTCAGTGGCTGGGCCAGCATTTTAGCCTTTGTTCCTCTAATCTCACCACTCGCAGTTACTTTAACATTTTCTGCTCCTTCAAATCAGCTTTGTTCTTTTTTCCTTTGCTATTATTTATGCTTGGAGCTACTTGTAGAACACCTGGGCAATGCCATGTTTTTTAGTTCTTTCAAATATCTCCTTGCAATTTCCATTTTCTATGAAGTCCTTTCCTATTCCCTTAAATGCAAGTCAACTTGAAACCAAACCTAGACATGTACAGTATAACTGAAATAATTATATAATATACTGCTGATCTCTACATGTCCCTTTTCTACCTCTATTTCCAGTCTGTTGAGATTGAAAACTCTTCAGGATAAGAATTTATCCCTTTGTATACTATAAAAGCCAAATGGTTATTGATGCTACTATTTACATAAATAATAATACCTGACTCCAGCTAGTAAATCATAATTCCTTGCCTTGAAGTTCCATACTTGTTGGAAATTTACATTGAAGCTCATAAGCCACTAACCTACTTCTGTGAGAAATTGAATGAAGTTGATGAAACTGAGATTAACTATTTACGGAAACATAAATGCCTATTTTAGTGGACCAGTGAAAGATTGTTTTAAAGAATATGTAATTAATACTTGTTTATCTTAAATTGAAATTAATGGAACAGAAAATTTCATATGGTGTATACAATAAAAGCACAATTTAATGGACCTCCAGTTAGCTGACTTTGGATGCAATGGACTAAATGCCAATTTGGACATGCTGCTGAAATAACAGGTAAGTCCACTGCATCAAAAGCAGTCTGGTTGAGTACTTAAATTAATCTTAATTTTATCTGTTCAAGTTACGTTATTTGCTTAATAATATCATGATGCAAATGATGCAAAAGATGTCATTTTTATCAGAATAATTTGTGTAATGATTTAATAATGCAGATGTGAATTGCACAAATAACATAAATTGACTTAAATGACATACTTTCATATTTATACAGGTAGTCCTCAGGTTACAACCATCTTTCAGCGACCATTCAGAGTTACGACAGTGCTGAAAGAGGGGAGCTTACAATCTGTTCTTGAAGCTGCAACCGTTGCAGCGTCTCTGCGGTCATGTGATCACAATTCGGGCACATGGTCTTGCAGTTACGATGATTGTAGTGTCCCATGGTCACATGATTGCCATTTGCAACCTTCCATGCCAGCTTCCCACAAGCAAAATGGGGAAGCCAGCAAGGAAGGTCACAAGTCACTCTGGTGAGTCGTTCGCACTGCTGTTGCTTTTTCTCCTGAGGACCCCCGGGGAACTTGCCAGGCCATAGCACCTCCCCCACACAAAATTGTGTCACAAATTGGGGGACAAGCTTGTAACATGGCTTTAGATCAATCCATGCTGGTTAAGGGTGCATATGTTTTGCTTGACTGTAACTTCGGTATATGGAGTCTATCAAGATATTAAGAACTGTGGAGTTTTGTATGTGAGGAATGAACAAAGGACTTAGTATTCAATGTATGAAGAAAAAATATGTATTAATGCAGAAATCCATTTATTGATTATTTCTGATGTAGGTTGTCTTTCAGAAAAGAGGAGGATAGAAGCCTTGCTAGACTGTAAAAAAATTGCCAGGATGGAATTTGGAAATGTTACATTCTAACTTCTTTGGTATATTTTTTATTCCTGCAGTTATGGTTCAAGTGCTACCTTTATTAAATAGGTATTTGCTTTAATAGTTCCAGATACTTTCTTCTATTTGCCCAATGTTTCTAGAAATGCTGCAAATTGCCTTTGACCTTTAAAATGTAAGTATGTGGATAGTTATCATTAGAACCAAACCAGGGAAATTGTGCTCTCTTTTTTTTCTCTGTTTCTCCCTTCCTCCCTCCTGTTTGGTTTCTTTCTTAGAATAGCCATTAACATTTTTATATACTTTAAAGGTCCAGATTTATGTAAATTCTAATTCTAAACTGGGATTATGTTTGGAATTATGTATCATACAGGAATGAAACCTTTGAGTACTGATGGTCAGGCAGAAATGATGTTAAGTGCTAAATGGAAGTGTAGGCCTCTGTATTTTTGGGTTAGTGTGCCAGATACTCACACATAAAATTTGTTTATATGGGCCCATATATAATGGCACAAGATAGGAGGTTATTTTCCAGGCCGGCCTATCTATCTATCTATCTATCTATCTATCTATCTATCTATCTATCTATCTATCTATCTATCTATCTATCTATCTATGGAAATGTAACAATTATGTTAATGATAATACCTAGAATACACTTTAAAGAATGTGATTTTAAAGTGTATAAACTAACTGAGCTTTAGGTATGGTTGCCTACTGAAACCTTAAAGCCACTATTCATTCATTTATTCAGTTTATACCCCACGTTCCTACTTAAAGCAGATATTCAGAGGAGGAGCTTCATATGATAAAGGCACAGGGTACCACTGGGTTACATTTTTCTTTATGAGCTGCTCAGCATGTTCAGTGATACAGAACAGTCATAGGAAAATGCACATCATAATAGAGTCAGGCTGTAACGTGAAGTGAAGTTTGTGTTATATAACAGTGGCTACTCAACATGGGATTGCCATTATCTGTAGCAGTCCTGCTTTTCTTTTGAAATGATTAGTTTTTGATGAAAAATCTGGGAACTTATTTTTGATTCCTGTCTCATTTCTCCGTTAACGTTGGGTTTTATTTTTCTAAAATGTTATACGCAGATGGAAGCATATTCCTTAAATCAAATAAAATTTTCAACCAGCACTTAAAAGTTATTTATTTGTACATTCATTTATTCTTGTATTTATGAACATCTATGGAAAATTGTGTGGATTTCACTAGTATTTAATCTATGCAAAATAGTGCTATTAATATTAGTAGCCAAAAATGATCAGATAGTAATGTCCAGTGAAAACCATTCATTGTGCAGTCAAAAGAGGAAAGCAGGCATGTCAGAGAAAAGAAATCTGGTGGGGGTGGGGAGGAAAGGAGAAAAAAGCTCATTGTAGATTATCAAGAGTTGTAGAAACAAAAACAACTGAAGTTAGCAGAATTGCTTCCCAGTTACCATATATACTTGTGGATAAGCTGAGAAATATATCTAACTTCTGGTGATTATTTCAGGGTTTTCAAAGTGCTTACAAATTTTACTGAAATAACAAACTAACCTCCCCCCCCCCAAAAAAAAACACTATACAGATATAAGTATGAATATATGGGGGAAACCAACATAACTGCTAACCTATTTCTTAAATATCTGAAGATAATTATAAAATCAAATTAACAGTTAAAATGAAACAATGTTATCTGTACATTAACACATTCAAAACTGAGTACTCAACTATTGGGCAAAATAAGTGGGTTTTAAAATTAGTGGATGTCAGTTTCTACCAGTAGGAGGTCAATATCCAAGTAAACCTCATTACTCATATGTCACCAGTCTCTGGCTATTTCAAAATTGGTCATTCTACTTTTTGGAAAAGTGTGATGAAGCTTTAATGACTGCTGTAAGCAATACATTCCAAATGGTTGAGTTTTTAAGAGAAACATTACATTGTAATTATTTTACTTTAGTCTTAAAAACAGACAGGGATGAGAAACTATGATCCTCCAGATAATGGCTGAACTGTATCTCAGTCCATTCTTCGATGAGGGAGTTACAGTTCAACAACATTAGGAGGGCCAATTACAAGTACCCTCGCTCAGGTATATAGAGAAATGACCAGACAGGGTTGTAGAAAGACCTAATGGAGGAATGGTTATGCGTGAAGCTATTTGAATAAAACTGAAATACCAGTTACTGCTAAAAATAGCAACCATGTATTTAATTTGTTTTTCCTTCCTGTGTATTTTCTCTCTTCCTTGATTGGCTACTATTAAGGTGGGGAAGAAAAATAAGGAAAAGACTAAGGTTAGGACAGAGATAAAGGAGGTACTGAATGTATCATTGCTGCTTTCAGTGCCAAGCACACATTTAATGTAATGTGCAGTTGTGTTGAATCAGGTTTGATTGCATTTTGTTTAGGAAGTATTTAGCTTCCTTGTGAGCCATAGCTTTTTACTTAATAACTACTGTGGTCATAGGAAGGGGAAAGGATTCCTTAGTAGAAAAGGGGATAAAAATGTTTTCAAAGAGACAGATTTAGAACTCTGAAAGAGTGGATTCAGAAGAACCAGCTTTATAAGAAGATAGTTGAAATGTTATGTGTTTATGAATCTGTACTTTTAAAAATATTGTAAGTTCTTGTGAAAGAGTAGTGGGAAAGGCATGTGGGAAAAATTATATATGTCCCAGCACACATTTGTCCTTTTGCATGCAGATGTTGGGTGAAAGTACATAAGTCACAGGTTGTTATGACTTCATGAGACATATTTCATCACTTCTCCTTCCCTTCCCCTGAGCAACTACCACAATTGGACCAGATTTTGGTCGCTAAACAAATCTGACCTGATTTTATGACCTTTTTTGTGGCAGTCGTTAAGCCAGTCACTGCAGTCGTTAAGCGGACCATGTGGTTGTTAAGCAGATCACACAGGTCTGATTTGATTTTGCTTGCTGGAAGCCAGCTGGGAAGGTTGAAAATGGTGATCACGTGACCATAGGATGCTGTGACAGTCATTAATGTGAACTGGTTGCCAAGCACTCAAATTGTGATCACGTGACTGTGGGGACATTGTGGTTGTCATAAGTGTGAGGACCGGCTGCAAGTCAGTTTTTTCAGCACTGTTGTAAGTCTGAACCATCACTAAACAAATGGTCATTAAGTGAGGACTACCTGTAGAGTGAATATAAGCATTGTAAATACAGCAGCGTTTTCCTTGTCTGTGAAGAAACTGTTCCATTTTACTATATAGATAGAACATGAATAGCTATGAAAACTATCTCATAGAAGTAATGCTATCTCACATTTTAACTTCTAGGTAAATGTTTTATATTTTAAAGTCTTTCTGAAGAAAGGTGGGTGAAATGCTTCGTTTAGTTGTATGGTTTTTCCTTTTCTAAATTTTGGTTACAAAAACATTCTTTAATTCATAGTAATTTATTTCCTTTTGACTTTGGTATGGAGTAGCTAGCAAAGCTGTGACAATCTGACTGCAGCAGCCGATGCACAGCAGTGCTTTGTGTTGCTTTGATCTTGTTGGTTAGGGTCTGACATTCCAGAGCTCCTTCCTGTAGTGTAGAGGTTTCTTTGTAGAGATGACTCAGTACTCTTTTAATGCCCTTTAGCAATGCCTTTTTTTTGTGATTTTGCTGATCATTTCAATATTTTCTATAAATTTCCCTTAATGCAGTGGCTGATAAATAGCTAACAGTAGAGTTTGATCAATGTATTATCCCTGAAGCATATTCTGGTCTATTTAACTCATAGAAGCATCATATGAGAAACCTACTACCTATTCCTCTTACTGGCTGTTGTTTAGACATAAAAGATTGCATAAAAATAACTTTTTAAAAAATGCAGTCATGACTTTTGAATTTTACAACATATAAATTTCCTTATTTTTCTGGGCTTGTTCAGGAACTTATTTGGGCTTACAGTATGTATAGCTTTTAAGTTCTTCGTTGTTATGACTTCATATTGGAATAATTTCAGCATTTATCACAATCTGTGGGTCAAAATGGGCATACTTTTGTGTTCTTAATCAATTGGTCATGTTTAGCTGCTACCATTTGCTTTTATGCAGAAATTCCATAACAGTAACAACTTCTCATACAGCTATTTAAATAATGCTACTTGGACCCTTATTACATTGGTTCCAAGTTCTAAAAGACAATTATTATCTGAAGAAGATAATGCTTATTACAAATTAAAATAGATCAAACCTAAGGCTACAGATAATCATAATAATTATGATCAACCACTGTATTTATGTTAGGGCCCCATTTTCTCTGGGCGGTCAGAGGATCACATGCAAGTTTCATTCCCTTTCTCTGCTTATGAATTTATCTTTCAATAAAAGTGAATTTATTTTTGCTTCTGAATCTATTTTTCTTCCTCCCCAGAAAGACTTAATCACTCTTGTCAGAGGGATTTCCTATTCCAGTTATGTCCATGCTGAATTGCCAATCTTGTTATTGTTCTCTACTGGACTCATGGCTGATTTGATTGGTCACAGAGGGCTTTTCCTCCCTTCAATTTTTATATCCATTTTTTTGTTTTCCATCCATTTTCTCCCCCTTTCTCTTCTTCCCCCCTCCTAGTTTCATGAAATTATTTTGAAGTATGTGCACTATTTCAAAATAATAGATATTTGCTATTTTTAAAATGTTGGAAAAAATATCGAGCTATTGGTTAAGGGACAGGAACTACATCAGTCCTTGAACATACCTGAGGTAGGATAAGAGTGGAGACAGTAATCCCCCCCTCTGTCAATTAGCATTTATAAAATGTAACTTAAGTATAACTAAAGTATAACTAGGAACTTTGTGAAAAATGCTTCACTGCAATTGAGTCATTACCCAGTTAAAAATAACCTTTCCAGGTCATGTCATTTTGTTTGCCGCAGTGAAATAAGTTTATTTCAGCAGAATGAAGTCATTATTAGCTTGGCAGAGTCCACTTGTCAGAATTTTATGGAGCAGAACACCGTTTGGCTGGGAAATTCAATAAATACTGCAATGTGAGAGGAGTTGAACTCCAAGGGCTGAAGGGGCATAGAGTGGGGGATTTGTCACTAATGCAATGTTTTACTGTTTTACTAAGAAGGTATTACTTGATAAGGAGAGCCATCATTAAAGGTCAGACAAATACGCCAACCAGAACGTATTGTGGCAATAAAAAATGGGGATTAATTATCAATATTTTGACATACTGAGTAGCCTGTAATACAAACATAAACGTACCTTTCTTTTAAATGTTGCATTCAGGATGCATATATTTAGTACTTTTATCTCAGTTAACAAGCCTAGAAATAATTTAAAAAGATCTTTTGGAAGCATGTCTTCAATGTAATTAATCAAATTTTAATAGTAAAAAGAGGTGAAAAATGTAATAGTCCAGTACTGAAACTTTTCCAAGGAGAAAAGTTATTATCTTCTTCCTTGAAGGTGATTATTGCAAATATTATTATTATTAGAGGGCAAAGTGATAGGCATTTTCAGAAACTATATTTCTGTTTTTAATTTTAAGACGTAAAGCTTATAAAAACATTTGATACTTCCCTCTAAAATAATGCTTCTGAGCATCTTAAAAACAGTCAGTTCCATCAATCGCATGAAAAGCTGCAGTCTAGTAGCAATAAGGTACAAAGTATTGCCTTTATATCATACTTCTCTTTAGAGTGCCTCTTCTTTTAAAAATTATTTTCTCTTTTATAATGCATTATTCTACTGCAGAGTCATGGATGTCTAAATGTGAAAGAAAAGGAATGAAAAATCATATAAAAGTGTCAAGAAAATGATTTAAGAGTGTACTAGGAAATTACTGAAGTTTTAGCATTGCTTTAAAAAAGATTTATAAATTTCGAGTTGATCTACATAATCTGTGTATTAATATCTCTCACTATTAAAAATACCACTTCATTAAACTAAACACCATCCATGGTAATTACTTGCAATATAGTATTATTAGTCCTCTGGATGAACTTGGAATACGGGGTTTTTATATACACATAAAATTATCTTTACTTCCACTCTTTGCTATATGAAGTGTTACAACACTTCTAGTTCTTGTCTGAAAAAATTAAAACTTTAAGAGATTATCTTTTTAGAGATGGCATTGTCTTTAGATAGATTTCATTTTATATATGTATGTGTAGACACACACACACACACACACACACACAAGTGTATATACACACATAGTCAAAATCTTTAAGAGAGAACCTTACATTGGTTTCTCTTTCTTAAAAAAAAAGTGGTATGATTTTGATTTTAAGTATATTAACTCTGACAAGAAGGAAAACTTAACAGCAGTGTCCTTAGCTTTCACTGTTACCAAAACCAAAATAGCATTAGAGTGGAAAGAATCCAGACCTCTTGCAAGATTGTCTAAAACTGCCTAAACTTCAATTAAATGTATATAGCAGCAACCCAGCAAAAATCATAGCCATAAAATACATACATGAAATCATTGGGCAGGCCCCTTAATGTAGGACTATCATTTTGATAGTATTCATGAGAAGGTGCATGTGTTCCACCCAGTGAGCATTACTGTAGTAAATAGTGGTTCATCGTCAATGAAGCCATTTTCTTTAGCCCCTGAGGCTTCCCTAACAAAAGGAAGTTCTTAAAATCAGCAAAATATTACTGTTGTAATGTTGTGGGAAAATGCCCACCTCAGTAAGGACCCAAAGCTTTTGGAGATACAGTAGATGCAACAAAGTGTCTTTTATTGGCATGCACAACTACAGTGATCACTGGGCTCCCAGCCAAAAGAATGTAAAAGAGCCCCAGTTTCAGCAAGGTTATGGGTTATTTGCTCCCAGAAATGTTACACAGGAATGATAAAGAAAGCAGTGCAAATCGTACTGTGACCTTTCAGAGCCAGAATGTAGCCTCTGATAACTCTATAGGCTGTTGAAGCACTTCTACATTCCATTCTGCTAATGGGACTCTATACTCTTCCCCCTTGTATTAATGCTAGTGCCATGTACCATAAACAGTGAATTTTATTGTGTCCATTT
Source organism: Candoia aspera (assembly GCF_035149785.1). Taxonomy (NCBI): domain Eukaryota; kingdom Metazoa; phylum Chordata; class Lepidosauria; order Squamata; family Candoiidae; genus Candoia; species Candoia aspera. The sequence goes on from NC_086154.1 coordinate 191,309,628, forward strand.
ACTGACTCCCTTCACACCAGAGAAAAGACAACAGTCTGCTTCTATTATCTGCCTCTTTTCCCTCCAGTGTCATCAGGTGGTTTGCTAGCTTCTTTTTCTGTTTCATGTATATATTATTAATCCTCCACAGTAATTAATGGTACTAGTAGTATAAGAGTTAATACAACGAATGGTAGCTCTGGGGGCTGAGACCTATCCAAGCCCCCAAACCACCTCCTCCTCCTCCTCCTCATCTGTCCCATTAAGAACAGAAAAGCAGACAGTCAACAACACCGCCATCGAAATCCTGTTATTTATTTTAAAATCTAGTATTTGTTGCTACTATCTTGTCTCTCAGCAAAAAAGATCCAAATTTTTCTTTTGTACTCTTGGCTAGCATGGTAGTGATTGGAACGGAAAGCATTCAAAGACACAATTTAAAGGATTCAATAAAACTGTAACTATAACTATTGTTAACTGTGATCACATATCTATAGATAAGAAGATTGTGTATACTTGCTTAATTGTTGTTATAAAGCTACACATGGAGGTGAGAAGAGTTGGAAGCAAGCCCTACGTAAAATAAAGGACAAATTTCTCTTAATACTCTACATGGAATTTTCCACTAAATAGCTCTTACAAAAGCAATTGTTTCCTTCTAATCTATTATCCTTAGCTTTTTTATCACAAATGGACTAAAAGTATTCACATAAATTCCTGGCAAAGCAAATTACCTTATTCAAAAGAATAATAAAGCTGGCATACAAGAATTATTTTTCCTTCTCATAATGATCTTACCAGAAATGCCTCTCAGCTGTCTAGCCCTCTGTGATAGAGCTTAGCCTATCTCCAAACCCCACTGTTTTTCCACTGACAGTGATTTTGCCTTCCACTTCCAGGCATTTCTTCTGTTTCTGCAGTCTTATTTCTTCTCAGTTTCCTGGTGGTTGTCTTGAGATCTACTCCTGTTTTATTGATCACCTTTTCCTGGTGGAGATACGCAAGCTCTGTTACCAAAGCAACAAGCGGGTGGGGAGAAGTCTTAAGTCCACATGAACTAGAAAATGATGGAAAAGGTTCAGAGAGACATCTCCCTCATTTACAGGAGTATAGGAAAGGGGAGGTACAGCACAATCAGACTTGCAAGATTCTGTTATTACTCTCCATAAAAGTAGTATTAGTCTTTTTGTGGAGTTGATTCCTGGTCTGGTCTACCTTGTGGGGCTAGCTTCTAACTTATGTCCCTGCCATTTATTTGGAGAGATATTGCTGCTGCTTTCTAAGTTTATTATTTGATGGGCCTCCATTAAGGCCCTCTCATCATTTCAGATGCCTCCTTGCTCTTAATGGGTGCTTGTGGAAGCATCTGAGTTATCCAGATGTCCCCTGGCAAGTCAATAAAATATATGCATGTTTATGTGCATATACTCTTTTCCTAAGTTAACCTTGTCTAATACATACTTAATTTGTTCCCTAAAGGACTCTCAAAAGTTCATGCTGTCAATTTGTCTGGTTAGTAACATCTGATATAAATACCTTAAAAGGAACATTGAAATATATGCTACTAACAAGGGAATTAATTTATTTCACCTAACATCATACTAATTTGAGTTCATAGCACATCGTTAAACTTGAATTTTTCAAAACTATGTTGAACAGGTGGTCATTAGCAACATTTATTTAATGACTTAAAAATATAGAATATTTTGTCAGTATTTTAAGTGATGCTGCCTGATTTATGATTTGTCCAGATAATATCATTATTAGCAAGAAGTGACCGAATGCTGCCTGGCAAGTATATCCACACATTTTTTTTATAGAGAGGAAGCTGCACTGGCAAGATTGTATATTTATCTTATTTATTTACTTATTACAGTTAGGTCACCCAATAGTTACATTTCTTGGTTAAAAATATTAAATGCAGAATGAAACAATAGTAAAAAAAATAATAAAATACAACAGAATAAGGCCAAGACTAAATTATAATTACTGTTATATAAAAAAGAAATGCAGAACCCAATAAAACAATGGCACAACAAATCTAAATTACTGACAATGATTTAAAATATGTAGGTGATCAAAAGGTTTTCATTTGGAACATTCCACAGAAACTTCTCTCTTATGATTTTGCCTCATTTGTGGAGGCACTTGGAAAATATTCTCAGAAGATGATCTTCACATTACATCCACTCTATTAAATTACTGAAGAATTGGTTTGAAATATAATACAATATTGATTATGTGCCATCAAATCTTTGGTGACTCTTAGTGACCACATAGATGTCATTCATATATTGAGTCAGTTTAGTACAGATTGCTTCTTGCAATCTAAAAGACATAAAGGATTAACTAGGCCCATAAGGAACCAAAATGCACATCACAGTAATCGCCAGTACCATTTTATGGAATTGGACACCCACAGAGTATCAGAAGCACTGTAAATAATAGTGCTTCTACATCCCTATTTGGACAGCTTGTCTGTAATTTCTAATATGTGGAAAGATACACACAAACATTCTACACAGCAGTTTCTGATCTAAAACCAGGCCTTAAATCATATTTAAACCATAGGTCTAGACATTTCTCTTGCTTGGTGTTCATTAGCAACCACTTGTGGAAGCATTTTGACTAGAAAAACGATGCTATTAATTGGCATATAGTTAGAGCAAAAGCTGAGTATAATGGCTGCTCGGGGGAAGTGCATTTTCAAGTTTTGACAACTTAAATGTTATATTTACATCTATCTATCTATTTATCTGTCTATCTATCTATCTTTTCTCCATCTGGATACTTTCCAGATGTGTTAATTTCTCAACAATAGAGTTGAAGTCCATTCTTCTAGAGGACACCCAAGTTGGGAATAATTGTGAAAGATGATAGAGACTTAATTGTATAGCTTGAGGTAAGTTTGGAGGTCACTAAGTTAACTCTACACACTGTGTTAGGAATATAACTTAAGGTATCCATGATGGATCCACATCCAGTGAAGAGCAGTTCACTAACATTCTTTATAATTGGTAGTAATATCTAATTGTTATTACTGTTAGGAAACTTCCTAACATTAAACTGGAGCCTGCTTTTCTTAACCAGAGACCACTGTTTGTGACCTGGCTATGATGAAAGAGAACAGATCTTCTGCGTAATACCTTTCATATAGCAGAATAGTGTTGTGATATTCTCCCTCAGTCTTAGCAAGACCCAACAACTTCAGATCTTCAGTGGGACATGACTTCTAACCCCTAATCATCCTCACTGTCTAACTTGAAACTTGTTGTAGTTTGTCTAAATCCTTCTTAATGACTGGTGTCCGAAAATGAATGTAATACTCAAAATGGGTTCTGATTAATATAAAATAAAATAGTACGATAGTATGATTACTTCCTGTTATTTGGATACTATTAATTAAATATAAATATAAATATCCATCACACTATTCTGTTTTGGGATAACATCATGCAAAGTGTAGATCTCTCTAGGTATTAATTTCAGAATGAATAGTAGGTAGTTCCATAGTTCCTCCTTTTTCTACTTTTTGCTGATAAGGACAGCATTTGCTTTCCTCCAGTTGTCTGACACTTCATCCATTCTCCAGGATTTATTAAAGAAAATACAGAAAGATTTGGTTATGTATGTAGAATGTAGAATGAGAGCTAGTTTGGTGTAGTGGTTAAGGTACCGGGCTAGACACTGGGAGACTGTGAGTTCTAGTCCTGCCTTAGGCATGAAGGCAATTGGGTGACTTTGGGCCAGTCACTCTCTCTCAGCCCTAGGAAGGAGGCAGTGGCAAACCACTTCCAAAAACCTTGCCAAGCAAACTGCAGGGGCTTGTCCAGGCAATTGCCAGAACGCTAACTTGAAGGAATCAAAACAAAACAAAACAATTAGTATGTCCTAGAATACAATTCATGTCATCCAAGAGATTTAAAGTTGCTTAGAGTAAATAGGCATTGCTGACCATGTTTCTATCAATCTCACGATTCAATCCTGGTTTTCAAAATTATTTGATGCAACACTGCTATATTTTTTAGAGAAGACTGAGCTAATATAAGACATAAATAGATATTTCTTTTCTTATTTGTAAGCTTTTGCCATCTTTGCTGTCAGGGTAATTAAAGTCCCTCGTTACTCTTAGTTCCTCTCTCCTTGATTTAGAAGCTGAGTGTGTCTCTGCCACTGCTTCTGTTGAAAGAAGTAGATTATTGTTGAGGGATCTTCTGAACAATATAAAACTCCAAAGTGCCACTCTTTCCCCAGAGCATAGAATCCCTCCTGTGCACTAGCATTCCCAAGTGAAGGGTTCAAGATAGCCAAAATTGCTCTCATGTCAGAGTTATCCAAGCCCACCCCTTTTTTATATGCATTGATGTTGCAGAACAAGTGCAAAGTGGCTCAGTTTTGATTTTGCTACCATGACCAACATATTGCCTGTTTTGACAGGTTCCTTTTTCATAGAACGTTACCTTTCTTATCTTTAGTCTGTACTGTGGAGATGCCTTGCTACTAGTTCTAAGCATGAAGAATTGAATTAAAAAAACAAACAAACAAATGTGGTTGTTAAGAATATACTTTGTAACATCACATGAATATCACACTCATTCCACAGTGGGCAAAGTGCCATACTATGTCTGTTTCTTTCAATGAATGATGTTTTGTGTTGTCAGCAAGACTAGGCTCAGAGGTATACCAGGAAATTTATAGATCATTCAAGAAATATGTACAGCATAACTTATTTGAACAGCATAATTTTTTGGCAGTTAATGTGCTTCCAGTTTTTGTCTGCCCTTTGGTGTGTATTTGTTGATTACTTTGTTTCTTCAGATTAAATAAACTGAAGATTTTGTTAACATACTAAAAAGGAATTCTGTGTTTATTTGCAAGTAATTCTAACTTTTTTAGTGGAGTGTATTCCCTAGTAAATGTGTTAATATTGCAGCCTTGATTGACTTAGTTGTTCCCACAACTGAAATAAAATAGCTCATCAGCAAGCTTGAAAAGGTTAGATTAACAGTTGGGGTGGGGTTTGGGGTTGGGGGAGAGGAATTATATTTTAGATTGGTGAGAATTCAATTTCACAAATTATATAAATAATGTTAATAGGGATATATATATATATATATATATATATATATATATATATATATAAAGAGTTTTACAATTATGTACAAACCATGTTTTACGTTCAGTTCTACAAAAATGTATTGCATGATTATCAAAAAGGAACATGAGAAAGTATACTATACTTTATATTTGTTGAATTAGTGAAATTATTCATTTATCAACTTTATATTAAAAAGTGAGTGAGCTTCAACTATGGAATATGTTTTGTGTGGTAAATATGGAGTTAAAGGTTGCTGCTGAATACAGTGAAAGCTGTATAAAATGGGATTAAAGCATATGTAAGAATGAACTGAATGTTTGGAATGTGGTTCAACACTGAGCAGGGAGTAAAAGAAAACAGTGTGGTGTCCCCATAGTTGTTTTATATATTTATGGATACATTAGTGTATAAGAAATGCTTGGAGATATGAATATATATGTTGTTTTGTACAATGATGATGATTCTGAACTAATGGTTGAGAATATAAACAGTTTGCATAAAATATAAGATAGATTGTATGATACAAAAAAGAGCATGGATCTGAAAATTAATTTATCAGAGATAGTTGTGTTTGACAAAGAAAAGTGAGTGAATGATTGTTTTTCAGAAATGATGAAAAACGTGAGAATTTTTGTTCTCTGCTAGAAGATTTACTAAAGGTGGGAAAATAGCTAGAGAAGTTTTAAGACATGCAAATACTGTTAGAACCATAGTGGATAGTATGTGGTCTTTTGTGGGGAATGAAGGTTTGTTGAAATTAAAATGGCTATGTATAGAACCATCTTCTATATATTTTGTTATATGGAAGTGAGAGTTGGATATGTCCGAAGAAACATAAAATAAGTTGATTGTAGAGGGAAGGGGGACTTAAGAGATACGGTGTTAAATGAATGTGGAATAAATGCAGAAGGAGCAACTAGTATGAAAGAAGCACATTATTTTGACATATCGTCAAAACAAAAAGCTAGATTACATAACCCATATAGAAAGAATAAATGATTCAGTAGCATCTGTGGGGGGATATGTGAAAATTGGCAAGCTGGCAAATGGAGTGCCACAGTGCAACCCCTGCACTTTTGTATGAGCATTGTCATTGTATATATGTTTAGAAGGTGTGTGACTTGCTTCACAATACTCCATATCTCCCCTCCCAGGTGCTGCTACGAGGATCAAATAGAGGAATAGTGAAAGGGTTGAGAGGAAGGGGAAGGGGAAGAAAGGCAAAGTTGGATGGAGTTGATGACATCCTCAAAAAGGAAGAGAAGTTTAAAAACAAAAGGCAATGCATTAAGCAGGGTATAGATGTGGTGGAAGTACAGATTGTTTACTATGATGATATAAAATTATGATGGATCCATGGTTGAGTATCCAGACCTAAATCTGGACTGCTTGTGTAACGTAAATATATTGGTGGTTATTAGTAATATTTATATATTACCTTTGATAGTGGATAAATGAAACAATCTATGAGTTATCTTCTTAGAGAACTATATGCAAGTGTATATTCACATGATAGAGAGAAGCTATGGTTTCCATTGTGTGTGTCACTTCTATGAATTTAAGAAAAACTGCTGGGTCAGACAATAGGCTTATGTAATCTGATATTTTTTGTTGATGGCAAATCAGATGCTAATAAACTCTACATCTTTAACCCTAGAAATAATATGTGGCCACTGAAAAGTTTTGTTATCCATAAGGTAAAGGTAAAGGTTTCCCTTGACGTAAAGTCCAGTCGAATCCGACTCTAGGGGGCGGTGCTCATCTCCGTTTCTAAGCCTTGGAGCCGGCGTTGTCCCTAGGGACACTTCCGGGTCATGTGGCCAGCATGACGACTCGGAACGCCGTTACCTTCCCGCCGAAGCGGTACCAATTCATCTACTCACATTTGCATGTTTTCGAACTGCTTGGTGAGCAGGAGCTGGGACGAGCAACGGGAGCTCACCCCGCCGCGCGGTTTCGAACCGCCGACCTTCCGATCGGCAGCTCAGCGGTTTAACCCGCAGCGCCACCGCGTCCCTTATGTTATCCATAGCATTATCTAATTCTCTTGCATATATATAAAAAGTAGTAGTAAGTTTGATCGTTTAAATATGTTCTGCATGAAGTACTTCTATCTGTTCTGAACATTCTGTTATTCAACTTTATTGGGTGATCCCTGATTCTAATATTATGAGATAAGGAGGAAATTTTCACCTTCTTTACTTCGTCAGTTCTAGATACAATTTATACATCCCTGCTGGGCCCTTTCTTATTCCTTTTTTTCATAAATTAAAAAGTCAAATGTGTATAAACTTTCCTCATTTCATATTCTGCACAGTATAAAGAAGAGCTTGTTTGTGCTTTTATCCACATGAAGACTACAATCTTATATTGAATTGATGAGCTCAGTGAGATTACTTCTTAGTTAATCAATATAGGATTGTGCTCTCAGCCTTGCCTCACAAAAACTGCTTGATATCTTCCATTAAGTGTATTGTCTCTTTCTGACTATTAATTCAAAGAAGTACTTAGGGAATTCATTAGCTAGTTCTATCTTATATACCCCAAATATGTTGGTAAACTCAACTGGCAATAGGTAAGTCCCTCAGTTCTATTCAAAACTTACTTAGGGGGTAAAAAAATTAACAATTGATGCACGATGGGGCTGTGAGCATGCCTTTGGAAAATAGCTTTGGGGGAAAAGGCAACTTGATTTTAATCCTCCTGAGCATTGTGAATTGAACAAATAAATATTCCAAAGAAGTCAACTGTAACTTAGACATTAGTATTTTCAGTTGAAGAACGGTAGATTTTTCTATGAAACAAAGAGTTTTGTGTGCATTGTTTTGAACCTTTTAGTAAGCAAAAAACGAAGTGTTTTATTTATCTAAGGAAGTTATTAAGACAGAACAGAAAGTGTCTATTTTCAGTATGTAGAGCTGAATGCTAGCTTTGTTGTGCTAATGTTAAAGTTCCCCAACAAGCTAAATGAAGAGGGAGAAAAAAAAAAATCTTCTTTTTTTGCAGTGGGGAATGCAAGCGATTCTTAGGTTCAGTAATATGTTTAGCCTTTGTGTATCCTTATATTTAGGTGTCAGAGATGTTTAAAAATGGTCACAATGCAAGTGAATATAAATAACATTTACTGACAGGATGCAGCAGAAAAAAAGCTTAAGGTTATAGAAAAGTAATTGATAACTCCTGAAATGAAATCTAAGCAGGCAAACAAAAAAGAACAAAGTCACAATTTAATAAGTACTACCACCTAATTTTTCATTTTCAGTACATTAAAACTTTAAAGGAATTTTGTATTTGGTATGTATTTGCAGGGTAAACTTTCATTTTTATATTTTTAAGTATATTTAGCTAGTTTGGTCTACTGGTTAAGGTGCTGGGCTAGAAACCAGGAGACTGTGTGATCTAGTCTCACCTTAGGCATGAAAGCTGGTTGGGTGACTCTGGACCAGTCACTCTCTCTCAGCCCAACTCACCTCACAGGGTTGTTGTTGTGGGCAGAATAGGAGGAGGAAGGAATATTAGGTGTGTTTGCTGCCTTGAGTTATTTATAAAAGTAATAAAGGTAGGAGAACAATCAAATAAATAAATGTTAATTAGAATTAATCTTATATAACTATAATGTTTAGTTATAAATTTCAAGTTTTCTAATTGGCTGAACCCAGTAGTTCTCCATGAATTAAGAACTTTGACCCCATCCATCTTTCTTCTTCCTTCCTTCCATCCATCCATCCATCCATCCTTCCATCTGTACATACATGCCCAAGGATAATATGGTGGAACAGTAGAAGGTTATCTCTTAAAATTATCTAAATAGTTAATAATACTATTAATTAATATTAATACTAATAATAATTTAAGGTGATACTAGAATAAAATACAAACTGAAATATGTGTATAAACCTCGTAAGTATATGCTTTACATATATGGTTTACATATATGCATGCTTTATGGACTGGTAAATGTATGAAATAGGACAAGTCAAGTCAAAGATTTTCAACACTGGTCGCTGATCCTCAGTTTATAGGCAAAAGTCTCTGTCCAGCACCAAAAGCTTCCTAAGAGTTTCCTGGTGGAAAGATAAATAAGTATTCCAGCTTCTAGTGCTGTTAAGTTCCAAGCAATCATTCCAGTCTTCCCTTTCCTTTTCTTCACGAAAAAGAGCAAGTGAGAGAGGATTTTGCTAACGCTTAACATTGGTCTCTGAACTGCCAGCTGAACTGCCAATTCCTTAGAATTCTGTATGAAGGAGAGGCATGGAGAGTGCAAATTTCAAATTAAGTTAAAAATTGGGGTTGATAACCTCAGTGGCAAGCACTGGCTGAAAGGCATACCATCTTTCTTTCCCATGGAAAAAAAGAAGAGCTGACTGTAATCCTTCCCAAAGGAATGCCATGTTTGCTATAGTAAGCCAAATAAATATTATTGATAGATCATACATGTGGGCTTAAAAGTCTAAATTCCATGTTCCTATTTAAATACTGTGCCTGAAGAGCTGATAGTGAATATCCGAATTTTGTTTTAATTGTATGACTGGTTTTATTACCATTATTGGATTCATAGAGCTAATCTGTTTTAAAAGACACATTTTCTAGATAATGGGGAAAATGTACTATCCTGAAATTAATTTCTCAAAATTGCATATTTATTGGAATTCATACATATGGATCCAAATCTGTGGATCCAACCACCTTATTAAATTGTGTTTGTTAAGCAAATAAAATTAGACGTTTTCTCTTAAATTAATTATGATAATTGAAAATCCCTCAGAAATGCCTCAATATTTTTGTTCTTTTGATAATAAAGCCAGAGGGGGAAAAGTTTTATTTTAAACAATATATTTATCTTACATGTGTGCTTTCTAGCTAAAACAGTGTCAATTAGAAGTTATTAGTAAATTTATTTTGAGAAAGAATACCTATTTTAACTTAACGTTAATAATTAAATATTTTAATCTTTCCATCACTTTTGCAAGAAGTGATAACCTGGAAATATATTTTCCTGGCTATTTCTGGACAATATAGTTATGGGGTGTGTCTAAAAAGACTAGAAATATTTTACCTTTCTTTACAACTGATATTGGTTATTACTCTGATTCTAATGGATAGCTGCCTGCTGTGTTCTGTAATAAAGGCATTTCTTCCTTAGTTCAACCGCCTTTCTAGCTTCCATTCCTGCAACAGTTTTCTTTGGATAGACCTCTGAATTTATTATTTCTCATGGCCATCATAATATTTTGGCAATAAAGATTAAATCTATTAGAATAATTGCTTATTTGGAATTCCCTGTTCTTCAGTGGAATTCCCTGTCTGCAGTAAAACATATGGGTGATAGGATTGCACTGATCCCTATTCAAAACCTCCTTGAGTTTACAGTAGGAGCATCTACAGGAATGGTAAATAAAGTCAAGATGGTGATCTTGACCATGCGATTAAAACCTCACCCTTATTAATGTTTGTTTATGCAGTGCATGTAACAAAGGGTCAGGGCTTTGGTTGTATAGATATAGACACCATCTGAACATTTTTATGCCCCCCACAATCCATGGATGCCCTGCCAAAGCTTTTAGGCAAAAAGTGTGCCCTCTGTGTATAATGTGACCAGATACAGAATCCCATTAATTCTTGAACTTTCCTTTGAGGAGTTTTCCCATTGTAACTATATTGGGCAACTGTGTGGGCTCACCAACTATTTTTGCCAAATATTACAAAAAAAAAGATTTTACAAAGATTTAAAAAACTACAGAAACATAGAAGAAGAAATAGAAAAAGAAAGATTATAAAAGGGTAAAAGAAAAAGTGGAGAATAACAAAAAAACAAGAAAAAGAAAGATATCTAAAGAAGCGACTTCTGCTCTTCTTTGCAGCAATTACAAACATAGCAGTTGCCATCTCCATGTGAAGGTTCTTTGCTTTCCAGAGACTGGACGCACCACAGCATTGCAAATGTGTACACAATGCTTCATTGCAGCACACACCTTCCCCAACAGCAGGCTTTTACTATGGGTCAACTCCACCCTTCTAGGACGTGGAAGCTGCTGTTTCCATGTAAATGTGTCTTTAATACTCAGTCCTTTATACTCAGTCTTTTGATACTCAGTTCAAACAAAATTTTCAAAATCTATAAAGTGGCATACAACCTTAGCCCCTTCCAAAAGTTCTTGCACTCGTTGAGTTGTGGTGCTGTCTCAGTGTGGTTGTTCTTTTTCTAGTTGCTGCCAAGCTCCAGACCAAGCTGCAAGCATTGCTCTTAAGCAGTGTTGCTTTTGAGCACTCCAGCTAAGCTCCCAAGCCAAGCTCCTGGCAAAGCTCCAAGCTCTAGGCAGGAGTCCCGCCAGGATATGCTGCTCATCATAACTTGTGGTCCTGGCAGTTGAATGACAGTCCTCTTTACTGCTTGTAATAGCTGTCAGTCTTCAGACATTGCTTCCTGCTTCCTCATCTGTATGTTGTTTGCTATCAGCTTGCCTCCTACCCAAACCTTTCCCACTCTATCTTAATGTTTGTTTTTGTAAGATAGCCTGGGTGGGGTGAGGCTGCCTCTGGATGTCGGCATGCCCTTGAAATTGCTAGAGCGTGGGGTAATTATCACAGGCAGCTGGAATGCCAGTTTGGATGCTGGTTAGTAACATTGTGGGTTAGTGAATGGATGTATTAGGGAAATGGGTTGAGAAGTGTTTCTGCTGCATTTCCCAGCTTTACTCCCTCACACTTCACCTTGCCATATTTCATATCATAGTTCTGTCTTCCCATAATCGTGCTTCCCTTTTTAATATATCCCAAAATCAGCAGTTCATTTTTATCATTTTTCAGTAAAAAGTCTATAAAGGGTTCCCAATCTTTTATAAAAGTAGTTGTAGTTCCCTCCTTAATCAAACAAGTCAATTTAGCTATTTCTGCAAACTCAGCCAACTTAACAATCAATTCCTCCATTATTGGTGTTTCTGTAGCCTTCCGCCTTTGTGCATATAATAAGCTCGCTGCAGTTGCCATAAATAAAACCAATTGTCCATGAGCCTATTTTTTCCAAATATTACAGTCAGGACTTTCACTGTCAGAGATAAGCAACTTTTATAAGAGTAATCCTTCCTTTGATTACCGTATGATAAGATCTCCTCCAGGGTTAGGGTTAGGGTTAGGCACTGAAGAAGAATTGACTTATCTTTAACTGGAACGCTAGTAGAAGTGATGGTGCAAAATGAGGCTTTCAATTTTCAGTTTATTTTCTCTACCTATGGCCATCATCCATCTGTGCAAAGCACCCTAAATGCTTCACAGCCCACAGTAGCCTGAATAAATCACATCTCTTTGAATAATTAAATCAACTATGTCTTCTTCTATGTTCACATAACTGGTTTGGAAGAAACAAAGTGAACTGACTATGCCTGTAAATTTTGAACAGCCTGCACAAGCCTTGCAAGGGAGATTGTTCCTTTAATGCTTTAAATGATCTTAATTTGGTTTGCATCATTTTAAAACATTGAAGGAAACACCCTTTTCAAAAGTTTGCAGAGCACTAGTATCCCAGGAGATTTAAAAAAAAAAAAATTGTAGAGGGTAAAGAATGATAGAGGTAGGCAAGATCCGTTACCAAAGTGACAAGTGGGAAAACATACCTTACATCCGAAAGAAGCAGAATCTGTGTGAAAGTGCTCAGACACCTCTCTAATTGACAAAGGTGTGAGAAAGGGAGGAGGTTCAGCACAATGAGATTTGCAAGATTCTGTTACTGTAGCCGCTTTCGATAAAAGTAGTCTTAGCCTTCCTGTGAAGTTGATTCCTGGTCTGGTCTACCTGGTAGGGCTGACAGTTTTCATGTCTTTTGTTTTAATAAAAATAAGAAATAATTCTACACAAGCAGCTGGATTTGTATCTGAAGGAGAGCAAGGTCATTTAGAGAATTCTAGTCTGATTCTAATTGGGAAGTTCAAGTTACAACTGTTACTAAGACCCCAGTCCTGTGGTAAATTTAGGAAATACTTTTAGCATATCTGCATAACTTACCCCTTTAACCTGCTCCTCTCTTGGGCCCATGCCAGTCTGACTCTAAGCCAGATGAAGAAAATCCTGTATGCACTGAGACACTTTGGCAGTCCAAATGGCAAGCTACCACATCCTTCCATGGACAATTCCCCCCTCACCCCCATTGTGCTCTTCTACCTATATACACAGACATACACAGATAGGTAGAAAGTTAAATTTAAATCATATGTATGAAGTTCAAGCATAAAAATGTACTTTCATGCAGGCATAGAAGCAGTATTTTTTTAATACTTCTTTCTACTGTTCCGTTCTCAACAGAGTAGATCTTAGCATAAAGAAGTTTGGCAGTTTGAAACCTACCAATTTTTTAAATGATTTTTCTTCCACAAGTAGCTAGTTTTTTCCCCAGGGTTTAAAAAAATGTCTAAAAAGGTAACCCCCTCAACTTATTTTTTTTAAACCCCATAGGGAAAACTAGCTACTCAAGGAAAGAAAACTCATAATTTTAATAAAATCTGCTGGATGAAGCAAAGATCTTAACCGTTGTGCTATTTCAGCAGTGCTGGTAAAAGGAGATATAGGAACTGTTAGAGTGTGTGATAATTGGCTCAGTTAAAGGAAGAGTCCTCCCTCTGCAAAGTAGCAGGATGCTAAGATTAGCCTGCAGCAAAGTGAACCACTCCATCCCAAACAGACAGAAGCACTCAAGGCAACGTAAGATGGGAAAGTATGCTTTGGAAGTGGAGCAGAGAAGCGTACCTGAGGTCACTCTGAAGGTGAGTGAGAGATTAATAGAGGGTTACATCATCCAGTTCTGCTTCGAGAAACAGTTGCTTGCCTGTTCTGGCAATGGTGTAACCTGGCAGTGAAGAGCAGCTCTTAGGTGCTTCCACTAACAAAATGATGGCTGTCACTTTATTTTGCTAGAAGCTTGTTAACAGTATTTTTTAAATATTTTATGCTTATGTCTAACTCACACTTTCCTTAACTTTATAGTTATTATATTAGAGTTTACAACAATAGTGTCATATCAGTAAAGAATTCTCTTTTTTGAAAGAGTATGCATTATTGAAATGAGGATAAAAACCAGTTTGGTCTAGTAGTTAAGATACCAGGCTAGAAACCAGGAGTCTGTGAGTTCCAGTCCTGCCTTAGCCATGAAAGCTGGCTGGGTGACCTTGGGCCAGTCACTTGTTCTCAGCCCAGCTCACCTCACAGGGTGGTGGTTGTGGGGAAAATAGGAGGAGGAAGGAGTATTAAGTATGTTCCCTGCCATGAGTTATTTATAAAAATATTAAAGGCGGAAGGGAAGATGGAAGGAAGGAAGGAAGGAAGGAAGGAAGGAAGGAAGGAAGGAAGGAAGGAAGGAAGGAAGGAAGGAAGGAAGGAAGGAAGGAAGGAAGGAAGATATTTGCAGGGTTAGAGCAGTCTGGGTTCACTCAATTAACCAATGTCATTTATTGGGATGTTGGAAACACGCTTTCTTTATAGCAACACCTACCCTCTGAAATGAGGTTGCACTGAGAACCAGATGGCCCCCGCTTTTCTGTTATACAAAAGAGCCATGAAGACCTGGCTCTTCACCCAGGACTTTGCTTCATTCCGTCTGGTCTGTCATGCATGCCATCTTTAATCTTAATTTTTTTATTGATTTAATTGTAATTTCTTTGATTATTGTGAGCCCCCAGAGTCACTGGGGAGTTGGATGGCATGCAAGTTTAATCAATTATTATTAATCTATTATTATTATTATTGTCATGCAACTACAATTCTATGACATCAGATGAAATATTCAAGAAATGTTTTCAAATCAATACAAGGATGTATTTTTTTTTTCACTCTGTTTTCGGGACTTTTAAATATAGGTTTTTAATTAAATTCCATTTCTCAATATTGAGAATGAATGCAGAGAAACTACATTGTTGAAGTTTTTAGAGGTAAATAAATTCTAATCTCTAAATAAGAAACCTCTCAATCAAAGGGACTATTGCTTGTGAGGTTATATAACAATTTCAGAATAGCTTAATACATTTTTCTATCAGAAAGAACTCTAGTTTCTGTACTATTTATTTATTTATTTATCTAATTTATATAGCCCCCATCTCACGAAAGTTACATGTCCTAGTGCAAGAAATAATCTAGATACCAGGTGTCATAATCACACAAAGTTTATGTGATATTAAATAATTCCTTTGGATAGCAACATGAATTATTCTTGAAGTGGAAGTTAATTCAAATGGCATGTTTTTTTTTAAAAAAATGAGAAATATAATTTGTTATATTAATAGCTTAGGATACACAGTTTCAAATTAGTGACATTTATACAACAGCCTTAAATATATTTCTTGCCTGCATTTGAGAAAGACACTCCTCTCTCTTCATTACTGTTAAAATTAAAATAAAATTTAAGATGTTGTAAAAGACTTTAGTTCATTTGATTCTCAAATGTTCAAAAAAGAATTTTTCAACGAAGATTTCTTCAGCCATAAAATTGTGAATTTGCAAACATGCATTCCTGGTTTTGATTGTGGCTACATAAGACCTGCTATATTTAACTGTTTATTTCTGTTCTATAAAAATGTGTATATTGTGAATATCCCCTGGTGAAGTTACAGTGTCAATGAGGTGGCCAGGAACTTGGTTTTGCTATTAGCAATTGGATATGAAATAGTTGAGAGAGTTTCTATAACTAGAGAAGACTGTCTTGTAGATTTCAAATTATAACTTTACATAATTTACGTAATAGAGAATTGATATCTTAGGAGTCTCATCCATCTATTTTTTTTTAAGTGAAACGTTATTCTGTTTCAGAAATATTCCTTAGGTAAATATTCCCGTTGTAAGCATTGTAATTTAATTTCTGTCAGCTTGTATTTAGCAAAGATAGAAATTATTAACAATAGCAGCAAATTCATAGGCCAAAGAAATATAGTTTTAAAAAGGGTATATAGATGAAGTAGCCAAGTAGTTCTTTAATAGTGAGGTTAAAAAAACTGGACCAGACCAGAAATTAAGTAAGATGAAATGTTACTCTTATGCTCTTAAGTTATCAGTAGTTGAAACACTCTATAAAAAGCTATGTGTTCTAGATTCTACCTACCTCAGTAAAAGATGCAGTGTTGAGAATCGCTCAGTATTTGTGCATGTGATTAGTAAATTCATTGAGGATAATCTGCTTATCCGTTTCTACACAATCAGGTTCCTTGATAAAGCAGGATTCTTGATCATAGGAAGATCTGTGTATGCATTCACAGTTGAAAGTGTTACTGATAGATAACCTATAAACTAATCTATTGTTACCTAACTGTAGGTAAGATTTACCACAGGAGACCTATATAATAAGTAGTCATCATGACAACAAACAGAATAAAAATTCACAAAATAAATTTAAGATGTCTGAGCTATAATTCTTTATATTCATCTCCTGTTTCAGCTTCTTAGAAAATTAGGAATAATGTCCATGTAATTTTAGAATATTTTTACTGTAACATAGATGCTAAAAACTTCATAGTATTTATTTAGCAAAAACAAAACAAAACAAAAAAACAGGTAAGAGGTAAACTTTTTTTTTAAAGAAACTTTATTAATTTTCATAATATAGTCAAAATACAAAATGTAGAATATAGAAAAGATGGAATACAGGGCTAAAGAAAAGATAAAAACGGCAAAAGTGCAAAAATAGAAAACAGAAACAGAAAGTTACTTCTGACCTTCTCCAAAACAGATATAAATGCATTTACAAATATAATTTCTTACTGTTAGTTAAACCTTAGTAACATTATTTCTATGAAATGAAACCAATTAATCATCAAAACCCAAAATCAAAACTTCATTTTTTTTCTGACACAAGCAAATAGTCTAAAAGTGGCTGCCAAATAGAGACAAATCCAGGCACGGTGTTTTCTCTTATCAAGGAGGTAAACTTAATTTAGATAAGCTATTAAAATTTCACTCAGCCTCAGTGGATATAATATGTCTAGTTATGGAGATGATGTTTATGTTGCTCCACACAACACAACAGAACTTTCTAAGAAATATACTCAACAGATTTTGGCAGACAAATGATATTTGCCAATAAATACAATCTGGAGCCAAGATGAAAATTGATTTCCTCTTATCTCTTCCAACCTTCCTGCTCTTCCACTCTCTTCAAAGTATTTGCAGTTGTAGCTTACAAAACAACAACAGCAACAACAACAAAAACCTCACCTACAAATAGCTTGAAGTATTAAAATTTGAATTGAATTTTGTGATAAAATTTGGGGACTATTTCTCATATTAGTGATAAAATTTAGATGTTCTTATTAACACATGCAGTTATTTAAGCAAATAGCTGTCAGGTTTACAATGAAATAATTGAACAGGTCTACTTTTACTGAAAAAAGACCCATGAAAGGCATAATTATGCTTTCAAACATAATTAATAAGGAACAGTGGCACATTCAGGAAGTCAGAAATCTGTGTCATCTTAGTACTTTTGGTTTTGTATTTGCTATATTTATTTGCATTTGTTAAACAATTATTTGTTTCCTGATGGCAAACATAGACATTGATTTCAATATATTCCTATCGTTTATTCCATTAGCTTCATATGGTTTGCTTTTAGTAGCTGGCTTAGCACAATTTTGTCTGTCTGTCTGTCTGTCTGTCTGTCTGTCTGTCTGATTTGTCACCACCCATCTCCTTCCACCAGAGGGACTCTGAAGGGTTCAGGAGGTTCCAGGGTATTATTTGCACCCACCCAATTAGAAATAAGTATGCTATAATTGTTGAAGAATTTGGAGGTACAGCAGTAGTAGTAGCAGCATCACTAGAAACAATCCGTATGGGAAGCTGAAGAACCAGCACAGTGAAATATGTATCTTTTGGGGATGCATTCTCCGAAAGGGCAGCATGTGTACAGAAGGGCTAGAGAAGGACACATGTTGGCAGGTGATGGGAGAGGCCTTGACTGTCCTAACTGTGCCTTTCATTTCTGCCTCCATCCTGCTTTGGTGCAGCTCCTGGTTATAGGTTACAAAGTATTATCTGCTTCCACTGCCCATATTCCTGCAGAAGAGAAATGCCTTGACCAGGTTCCTTCCTCTTAATGCTGGCTGGTGTGAAAGCTAGGACTGTAAAGGGGGATGATGATGATGATGATGATGATGGTATTTTTTGTGTTCTCTCCTTGGTTCTAGTAGTTTTGAGGCATGTGCTTTTGAGGGATGAAAACAATATAACCTTAAAATCTTATGATTTAAACATCAATTTTATTAAAAATAAGAAAAAGAAAAAGGAAGACTAGGTAATTAAATACTTCCAAAATTATAATTACATGGAATAAGACTTTCAAAATAGTACCTCCAACAGCAATGTTACTTAAATCGTTATGGGGAGATTGGGTACAGATCAAAGATATGCAGGATCTGAGGTTCAAATAACTTAAAGTCAGCTAGTCCATATTATCTCCTCTCCCTCTTTTTCATGCACACACTTCACACACATCTCCATGGCATAAATATGGTATATGGCTTAGTGTGGTGTATGAACCAAATCAAATTAATCCATGATTAAATAACCATAGTTTGGTATGGTATGTGGACCCAATCTATGAAATGTTATGCATCTTAAAAATGTATAAATATTTTCATTCTTAAAAAGAAAGTAAATGGGGTAGGAACTCATGATCAGAGAGGAAATAGGTGGTAAATTGCACTTTTTACTAGGAGGTAGGGAAAATGGGAAATGAGTCAAAGACCAAAAAAAAAATGGGCAAAATGGTTTATTACTAAGGAGTGTGGATGGGGAACTGTGGGGAAGCTACATACTGTAATGGGGAGGTGGGACTAGGTATATGGCTGCCAGTGGGGAAAGACAAATTTTAATTTAAAAAGATAGCTGTGCCCCTTTCAGCTTGTATTTATTTTTCTCATTTCTATCCTGCCACAATCCAGAGCCTCTCAGTGGCTTACATCCACAGTATGGCAGCCATGAAACAGTAAAACAATACTTCCCAAACATAAAACTACAAACAATAAAAATAGAAGGTAAAGATGCCATCATAAAACCAGGAAAAGGGTCTCGGGAACAACTTCAGCTTTAAAAGCTTCAGAAACATCAAAATGTCATGGAGAATGCAATGGAAAAGCTGCATGTTCTTGCTTAGTCCCTTTCCCCTGGACCTCCCGAAAATGTGATACCGGTCACAGTGTTAGGCCGGTGCTGTTGAAGTAGTTCCATCAGGTTTTTTGTCTGGGCTTTGTAACGTTGAATGAGATGCTTAACCCTTGAAGGTTTTAAGGAAAGACTATTAAAATGTTTCATGAAAAAAAATCATGGTCCATAATGTTGTTTATTTAAAACAAAGATATATTTTCAGAAAAGATACTATCAATAAGTGGACAGAGAATTACTGAAGTTATACAATTAATGCTCAATATACCTAATGAAAGAGCAACCAAACCAAGCAAAGCACATTATTTTTATGATATGAAAAAGGAGTATAAATTTTTGAGCTTAGTGCCAAAATCTCCACTATATTATTATTTATAAATATATAAAAAAGTACTAAAATAATACAGATATTTAAGTCAGAAATTAAATACTTATCTACTATACTATACTATTTTTTAACAATGTTGTGTTTTCTTAAGTGCAATGGAAATAATACAAGCTTTCTTGCTTGCCTGATGAGGTTATTTTTAAAACACCAGGATTTCTCAAAAATAAGAAAGATAATGATATTTTAAGGCTGTTGTCAGATAAAAAATATTCAATGTGTTATTTATTTTACATCACAGTTTTAATGTATTTTGTTGTTGTTTTTTATGTTCAACATTCAATTATTATGCACTGCTTACCAGATCTCTTGAAACACCATCTACACATTTTATTTGTGCAGCTCATGGGGAAAGAGAAATAAACTACGTTTTAGCACATTGCCATCTTGCAGGAAGTCAGTCAAATTGCTTCGGCCACTCTTGGTATTTGGGGAAGGTAATAATGCCTCAAAAACCTTGTCTTTCTCCTCCTTCTAGGGCACAGATGCTTCTTATACTCCCCCAGCCTCATCTTCTGTTACAGAGTTAGGGAGTGAGGCTTCAAGTGCGCAATTAATCTCCCTCACCAGGTGGGAACCCTGGCAGACCCCCTAATTCAGTTGAGAGATATACAGAGAGCTACATTTATACCGTAACATCTATCTGATGTTATTCCTTGCAAAGTAAACAATTGTGAGATTCTTTATTGTGATACAATATAACTAAATTGGCAATTCTCAAAATTTGCTGATAAGGCTGAGAGAATTGAGAAGAGATACAGCAAGATCAAGGAGAAATTAGAAGAAGAAACTAAGATTGAAGCAAATGAGAAATTAATTGCTGCTTGAACTGCTCAAGACATAAGAATAACTAAAGAACTGTTGTTGTGCCAGGGCAGCCTTGGATCACATCCAGGGTCAAGAAAACAGATTTTGCTTGCTTGCTTGCTTGCTTGTTTAGCATGTCTTATTTATAGTACAAAGAGACTTTGACAGAACTATCAACAAATGCTCTTTGGACCTGTTCCAAATAAGTTGGTTGAAGCAGCCAGTTGTGCATCATCTGGATTCTGATCTTCACAATCTTCTGATCCTATTGTCACTGAATTTTGGGGGTGAGTTCTGACCAAAGTAAAATGCTGCAAGAAACAAATTTGGAATATGATACAGATATACCTTTCAAATTGATGCTGTAGTGCAGAGAATTCCACCATTCATTCATTCATTTATTTATTATTCAAATTTAATTACTGCCCATCTCCCCCATTGTCTCATGGCCAGACAGCAAGGGTTTCTTTCCATATCCTGTAATACTTGGCTTATCCTTGGAAACTGGCATCACGAAATTTTATGATCCTTAAAAGGCTGTTAATTATGTCTAACAACAGATGGCTACCCCTCCAGATGTTTAAGTTCCACGCCAGTCCATTCAAAATTGATTTTTTGATTTGGAGGGTCAATGGACCTATCAGTTAAATAGAATTCCTTTTTGTATTTGTCTTGCAGTTTTTCTTCTTTTTCTATTTGCAGAAGGAGAGAAAGTGAAAGAGGGAGATAACAGTTTGAGTCTAGGTCATTGGCATGTTTTTACTGAGATTTCTGTTATTTATAGGAGTTTTAAGTTTTTTTTAATATGTTTTGGTTGTATTTTCAGTGTTGTGTGTGTTTAATAGTTGGCAGATCAGGATTTTGTGTAAGTAGTTTGTTAACAGATTTGAATGTGACATTTTTGTAGATACATTTTAATTCATCTTTTAATTCTTGATTGCTATTATATGTTTTATTAAGTTACTGATAAGA
Source organism: Candoia aspera (assembly GCF_035149785.1). Classification (NCBI taxonomy): domain Eukaryota; kingdom Metazoa; phylum Chordata; class Lepidosauria; order Squamata; family Candoiidae; genus Candoia; species Candoia aspera. The sequence continues at coordinate 191,331,002 of NC_086154.1, forward strand.
GATTGGGTTTCATTTCTATAAAAAAAATGTGATTTATAATTTGGAGCTGTGATCCAGTCCCATTATCACTCCAATAATACATGGGAGTGTTTTAAAATGATAACTGCATTTGTGTCATGAAATGTTAATGGCAATATGCAAGTTAAAATACTTGCTATATACATTGTTTGGTCCAAATGTCCTTGTGGCCTCTAAAAGTCCAGAAGTATTGAGAGTGTTGGAGAAGACCTTTACTGTAACCAAACTGATAATTTATTATTGCCATAAACAAACAAACAAACAAACAGGGATACTAAATTAAAAAAAGTTGAAAAGAGATTTAGAGTATTGTTTCTCAACAGTGGCTTTAGGTGTTAAAGAACTCTATATATGTTTCTTTATGACTTAAAAACTCATAATTCTCAAGAGGTTTTCTAGAATCTTTTGAACATCTCAGAAAATGTTTTAGAAAGATTGTGTCTCATATTTTCTACATTGGAAACATAATAAATGTGAAGGAACTTGGGTTCATATATTATGGGCATGTTATCACTATAGTGAACCAGATTTTAGAAGGCAGTTAATGTTTAAAGACTTTAATGTTTTTTGTTAAACTATATTCCAAAATATGAAATATTTCCATCTTTGGTTATATCATATTTGGACTGTCGCGAAAAAGGTGATTATATATACTTCTCTATAACTTGGCTGAATGACAATTGTGAACTCTTAGTCTTTGAATTCTCTTTTGTACCAAAAAAAAAAAATAAGGCAAGACAATATGAGTTTCCATGGTTCAGTTTTAATTCTTTGCATAACAATTGAATAGTACTGTTGAAATTGAGGAAAGTTGTATAATGATAGATTACAGGGCACCATCATGCCTTCGCCTTCAAAATTGTTTCTTTTCCTCTGCTTTTCCAGCAAAGCTTTAAGGAGGCAGATGGAAGCATTGCTTTGATTTTCAAGTAGCTGCAACTTGTCTCTTAGTTTAGGCATAAAAACTACAATTAGGTGAAAATAAAAACAAATTACTCCCAATCATTATCCCCTCATTTTGCATTTTAAATATTTAGATAGCTGTTTACCTTGATGCTTGAAAAGAGGAAAGTTTAAATTTTGAAAAGTTTGGAAATGATTTTCAGTAGGGTAATAGTACTATTTCAAGCTTGGGTAGGAAAGGATTTGTTCATTGTTCATTTGTTTATTTCACAGTTTTTCTAAAAGCTCAAGATGATTGGAGCAAAGCAAGAATTATTTTAAATAAATAAAATAGCACTCTCTCTGATTTTCCTCCCAACAGCCCTAAGTGGTAGGTTGAGATGTGAGAGGGTGACTGACCCAAAGTCATCCAATAAAGTTCCACAGGTAATCTATACCACACCCAGATTTAAGTGAGTTACTGATCTGATGTGTTGTGTGATGATCATTAAAAAAATAATTATGGGAATAAATAAGAAAGAGAAAAATGATTTTATACAATAATCTGAAAATGCACATAAGAGAAGAAATAACTAAACTCCCATAACAGATAGTGGTTGAATATTTAGAGACTTATTATTTGCACAATAATCAGAAGTTTTCCTAACCAATTAGAGTCTGAAAATACTATAGCAGCATAAAATATAATGCCTTTATTCAGTGAATGAATATGTCACTTGAAGAATGTATAATCTTTCTAGCATTCTTTGGCACTGTTAATCTAATCTTTGTAAAGCAAAGTGATGCATAAATCTTCTGAAGATATAAGATATAGCTCACTTCAATTTGTGTCTGGACAACCAGTGAACTTCACACATTATTAAACAAGCATTCTTAACTCTTCTACTGCCAACCCTAGGTCATAGTTTTAGTGTTGAGACTGAGTATCATGCATTCTAGTTTTAATTTATTAACTTAAGTATTTTGAATAGTTTTCATTTTCTAATGAAGTCAAATTGATTTTGGTTATCTTTCATATAATAAGAAAGAATAAAAAGTCTTCCATCCATCTCTGGAATGTGGGGAAAAGCACATGATACATACTAGCCATCACCTCAGCAGCTGATAGACTTCCTTCAATAGCAGAGCCTCTTTTAAAATTAATAGCCTGGTGCAGCAGAATGAGTGCTCAGGAATGGAAATATTTATAGTTTTTCCTCCTAACTTCTGACCCTTGAAATTAAAAGCACTTTCTCCACCCACTCACATTCAGTTAACCCTCAGGAAAAATGTCTGCTAGTTCATAGGAGAAATAGTTTTGAAAGGCTTTGGGACAATGCAGCTGTCTTCAGGTGATAGGGCATAATGCATAGGAGGTTCTGCCTGCAGTTTATTGAATACAGGTTCTATGGAAATATGCTTGGAAGGAAACTATATAGGAACAAGCCTAATTAGGCTAAACATTCCAACAGCAATTTTATTTTGTAGTCTGGTTTATATTAAATGCCTCCTCAAATATCTGACAAATGTACTTTAGTCTAGTTTTTATAAAATATCTCTCTGAATATCTGACAAAAGTTTATTATATAGCAGATAGTACTCTCATAGGTATTATCATCACTTTGAATTCTTATCAACTTTTTAAATGCCAGCACATTTATGATCATGAAAAATGCGAAGCTCTATTTTGTACATAATAGTCAAATATGAAATTATTACTTGAAATAGCAAGGTATATTTTAGATGCCATGAAAGCTAATGGGATGAATTGAAATTCTTAAATATGTGTTGAGCAGATATACCCTTCTCTTAATTTAGGGTTGGGTTAAACTAAAAGCTCCTCCAAGGACAGCTTCCGGTTATAAATCTAGAGCTTTGAATTTTCTATCTGCAGGTCTTCCCAATAGGTATGTAAGAGAAGAATTCTCTTATAATGGTAGAGTCTATTTAAACTGCTTAAGACAGTGATTGTACTGACAATTACATTTCAGTCTAAAAAAGGAGATTAAAAGCTCCCTCCTCAAGAAGCCATTGCCAGACCCAAACGTACTGGACAATTTCCATCCAATATCCAGCATTCCCCCTTTAGGGAAAGTTGTGCAGCATCTTCAGAGGGTCCTGGATGAAGTGGATTATCTGGACCCCTTTCAGTCAGGTTTCAGGCATTGGTCACACTATTAGATGACCCCTAGTAGAAGCAGGATAGAAGTAGTGTATTCATCCTTGCTCTACTTGACCTCTCAGCTTTCAATACCATCAACCATGGTATTCTTCTGGACCAGTTGAAGGAGTTGGGGGGGGTAGCACTGCATTCTCCTGGTTCTATTCCTCCATCCGTGGCCAGTTCCACTTGGTGTTGATCAGGAGCAAAAGGTCCCACCCTCAGCCTGTACTCTGTGGGGTTCTGCAGGGTTCAGTAGTTTCTCTGCTCCTGTTTAACATCTACATGGAGTGTCTGGGTAAGTTCATCCATCACCATGGGCTGAGATACCATCAGTATGCTAATGATACCCAGCTGTACATCTCTGCTGCTGGTGAATTAAGTAATGCTGTTCATGTCCTGTCTTGGTGCCTGGCAGATGTGGGGGTTTGGATGGGGAACAACAGGCTTTGGCTCAACCTGTCCAGTTTCAGGTTTCAAACTCTCTCACACCCAGTTGCTAGGTGATGATAGGAATTTACTCAAGGCTAAATAGATAAATGGTAAACAAGAACAGAATCTCTTGGAAAGAAAGCTTGCCTGAGTAGTTTGATTTTCAATAGGAACATGCAGAAGAGAAGTCAAAATCCAATCCCAAATTCAGAGAGCCAAGCAGGTTTGTCAACTGGTCCCAAGGTCAGAGTTTCAGGGTTTCTTGTACAAGCAGAATATGCAGGAATAATATGCCAGACATGGGATATTGGATGGTTGATTCCAATAGAGAAACATAGGTCAGGACTGCCTCTTAAATTAGCCTTAATTAAGACAATTACTCCCTTGCTTGGTAAGGAACCTCAATGAGCATCTTTGCTCTGCTCTCTGCTTTATTTATTGAGTCTGAAGACTTGGAGGCTGTACTTTATCCTCCAAGTGGTCCAGCTGTTCTGATGGTGCCTATGTTTGATCAGCCTTAGGTGATTCCTGGTTTGGTGTCTCCTGAGGCTGACATTCCATTGGTTCAGTTGGAGTAGCTTCTTCCAACTCAGAATCATCTGAGTCCTGGGCCATAGCACAATCATGACAACATTGAATGGCTTTGGGTTTGGGGGCCATCAGGATCTGGGAACTTAACCATCTTTGGTGCTGGATGGGGTGGCACTCTGGGAGGTCCTTCTGGACTCATAATTCCTGCTTGATAAGCAGGTGGCAGTCATGGCTGGGAGGGCCTTTGCACAACTTCAGGTTGGGCACCAGTTGTGCCCATTCCTGGATCAGGAGGCCCTATTCTCAGTCACTCACACCCTGATCACCTCCCGTATGGATTACTGTAATCCACTTTGCATGGGGCAGCCCTTAAAGAGCAGAAGGAAGCTTCAGCTGATGCAAAATGCAGCAGCATGGGCAGTTATGTGTGCACCTAGATCAGCTTATGTTGCACCTGCTCCATGAGCTGCATTGGTTGCCAGTTTGCTTCTGGGTTCAATTCAAAGTGTTGGTAATGACCTATAAAGCCCTACATGGCATGGGACCAGGTTATTTGAGGGACTGCCTCTGCCCAGTTACATCTACTCATCCCATCTGGTCCAGCAGATTTTATGTTTATACTGAAAAATCGGATGCAGTTGATTGTTCACTTGGTAGGGAGAAATAAAACTTAAGCTGTATATCACAAGTATGAATTCAGAATAGTTTTATGAATGACACCATCAATAGTTTCCATTTTTAAAATGGAGCAACATTGAAGTTAGAACTTTTTCAGTTGCCTTTCATGCACTGATAATTAAAAGGAGGGAAAATCAAAACAAAATCCCTAACTGGAAAATACACTCTTTATAATTACCTATTTCAAAGCAGTAATTGAGCATTTCATTATAAAGATGGTAATCAATCTGGAACAATACTCCAGGGAAAGCACAGACATCAAGACTCTTATCCATTATAATAGATGGCGTAGCACTAACTTTCTCGGATTAGCATCAGTTCCTTCCAAGCATTTCTTCTGTGAAAGATGAAAGTTTCTTAAAGTGCACTGCAGTGTTCCATACAATACTCCTCAATATCATTTTACAGGGTAATATATATAACTTGTTTTAAGGTAAGGAAAATGATATTAGCAGCTTTTAAAATTAAATGTACTTTTGAAAGTGATTTCATTCAACTTCCCCACCATATTTTCTTAACACAGTCAACCAAGGTAGAGATAGCAATGAAAAAATAAACTTTAGTTTGCATTATCGTACATAAGCTGGGAATAAGCTTATTAAACTCCAAGGGACTTACTTCCAAGTTTGAAATGATAATGATTACACTATAAGTGATTCAGAATTTTGAGTTTAATTTGGAATTAATTAACTTGAAGATTGATGCTGTTTGTGAAGTATATAAAACTTTCTATGTTAAAATATAACAGGATTTAGTGAATATTGATTTATTGTTAGTATGTTGTCTGGATTGTAGGTTGTCAGAGGAATATTAATTCATTTGTAAAAATATAAAAGAGATGCACAATATCTTGCTCTTCCACAGTGTATAAAGGCAAAGGTAAAGATTCCTGTTTAGTCATGTCTAATGACACACTAGGGGGTGGTGCTCATCTCTGTTTCAATGGCCGAAGAGCCAGCGTTGTCTGAGGACATTTCCGTTTCATGTGGCCAGCATGACAATCACGGAAACGCTGTCACCTTCCCGCTGAAGTGGTACCTATTTATTCACATTTGTATGCTTCTGAATTGCTAGGTTGGCAAGAGCTGGGGCAAGTGCGGAAGCTCGCTCTGCCACGCGGCTCTCAGGTCTCTGGTTGACAAGCCTGGCATCTTAACCACTTAGCCCCCACACCCCCCACAGTGTATATAAAGTAGATTTCTTACTTGAGACAAAAAGCAAAACAACCAAAGGACTTCCTGTCATATAGCCCAACACTTGTATGATATGGTTTGTTTTGGTTTTGTGTTTTAACCTTCGTATGCCTCTCAGAGTCACTTGTGTGAGAAGGGTGGCCAAATAAATAACATGTATATTGACATGGGTACCACATTCTGGTGGGTATTACACGGGGCATTTGTTATCATAGATGGTTCAACAGACAAAATAAATGTTCTGGATGGACTCTTAAAGCACTGATAATATGAGGTATAGTTCTTACGACATATTTATATGTCATAATATATCTTTTTTTCATTGCTTTCTTTATCTGAGTTGAACACTACTTATGAATAATAGAACAACAATTTAGTATCATGGAAAACCTAATATGTCTAATAATATCTAATAAAGCTCATAAAATAAATACATCCTTTTAGCAGCTGAAAGGGAAAGTAACCAACTGTTATTATAACATGTTTCTCAACTATTCTACTTTTAGCATCAATTAAGAAGTACACATGCTTTTAGTTCCCAGCCCTGCCATTTGCTACTTAGAGTTGACAAAGGGAATCATATAAGTCTAATGTTGCCTTTATCCTACACTTCAAAATATTTTATACCATTGTTACAATACAAGCAAAGTTGTAATGTGAAGACTCAATTACCATTGATTTGGAAATTAGCCATGCCTTTTCTCACCCATTCTTTTTCGAATCTCTTAAGCAATTATATTTGTAACCATTGCCTGAGAAATCTTTAAAGTGATTAGTGAACAAATGTTTAGACAAAATCTGGATTTAGAAGTAATACTAAACCTAATCACCACTGGATTGCATGCTCCCTCTTCAATTTTCTTCCATTATAGCTTTAAAGAGACCACCATTTTCTGCCTCTCTTGTAATTTAACTACAATTTAATCTGACATCTGACTTTTAACTGTGATTAATTAAAGTAGTACTGGAAACAAGCCTATACATAAACTAATGTTTAAAGTATCCTTGTTTCTGTAATGGTTAAAATTTATTGTAGTTTGTTCGATAACATGGTAAGTTTAGAGAATATAAGAAATCACTACTCAGAATCATAATTCAATAAAGTGATTTTTTAAATTAACTTTTTAACCTATTACCACAAATTTCATGCAGATACCTATAGGTATAGACCTCTGGCCTTTTAAAAAGCAGCTTTAGGAGAACACAGTGGAAAAGTAATAGGATATTCTTTAAATAAGTCCTCTACTGCTTTCATCCTCTAGAGAAATGAACAGTAGAAAAAAACAGCCATTTGTGGAGTGCAATGTATATTGCATGTATGTGTACTGAACCAGTGAACTAGACAATGGTTGACTATGAAGTAAGAGTGGCATCTGCTGATTCCTTTTTCCACTATTCCTTTGTCTGCAGATTCTAAAGAGAGGGTTATGGCATGATATTATCTGATATAAGAGAAGTAAAGGGAGATACACAGACCTTTGTTCTCCTCTTTTTTAATTACTTACTATGAAGTATATAGGATCCCATCAGAGATATCAGCACATTTTTCCAGGCCAAGCTTAGGGGCTCATAAAGATCTGCCTAAATAAAAACCTGAATTCTTCTCTAGCTTTGAAGACTTCCTTAACTGCTGCTCATCCATGGATACCCTCTATTCCCCAAAGACTACCACTCCCTTTGCTCAATTATCAATCAATGGAAGTAGATAGAACATTTTAATTTTTTTTCTTCTTTGCTGCCTCTATAATTCTACATGCCAGGTAAAATTCTTGTACAAGAATACAATACTGCATTGTTTCAGTTCCCATCATATAGACCAGATTCATTCATGCTCAGGTCATGATAAAGAAACCCAATTTCTAAACACCATAAATGGTTTTGCCTTAGAATAGTTCATCTTAAAACCAACTAGACTTAATCTTAACCAGTGACCATGATATGATGTGTGGTTCTGTTGTAGAACCAATATAAATCAGTGATCATAATGCTCTTACATTTAGCATATATGCAATTTGGAAACTGCCAGCAGGACCATCAAAGCCATATTTGACTTCAGAAGGGGAAACTTTTCAAATACTGTATGAAGGAACTGGTGGAAAAGATACTAAAAGCAAAACTCAAAAGGGCCAAATGTTTTCCTAGTATCAGGAGGAATATATTGAGCCTGAATTACAATGTATTCTACAATGTAAGAGTCAGCTAAATCAAGGAAGAAGCCAGCATGGTTTTCTGGTAGCATTCAAGAAGTTGTAAACAAAGGGGAGCATGAACTCTGTCAGAAAAGTGATTTTATTGAATTTATGATTTTATTGAATTTTAAATTGTTTTATTGTGAACTGCCCAGGATCTCCTGAGTGGGGGAGATGGGCAGTAATAAAAATATGATAGATAGATAGATAGATAGATAGATAGATAGATAGATAGATAGATAGATAGATAAGGAATGGAAATACTAATATTAATACAAATAATTAAAGGAACATATGCAGAATGCCAGCCAAGAAGATAACAAGCAAAGGAGTTATGTAAGAGAGATACCAAAAACTGTGCCTCCTGAATCTCTCTTCAGCGAGAGATTCAGAAAAACTAAAGAAAATTAAGGTAACCAGAAATGATATTGTAAGATATCTTGTGGTTATACTGTAAAAAAAAAAAGACCAAGATCATGATGGCATCCATTTCACAAAGTCAGATGTAAAATAGCTGACTTCACAAAAACCTGTAATATGTTTATTAAGGACTATTAGTCTTGAAGATTTTATGTTATTGCTAAGTTGGTGGCATCATGCCTCCAGACAACAGTTGCAGGTGAACAATAGCAGGGCAGGTATAAGTCTCTATTTCCTGTTTCAAACACCCCAGAGGGACCTGGGGGCCACTGTGAAAACAAAGTGCTGGATGAAGATGTATTTTGGCCTGATCTATCAGGGCCCATTTGGTGGTGCTGTTTAAGAATGGCAGCAGCACTCAGCCCTCATTAGATTAATTTTCAAAATATGCATACTTTTGAATAAATATGTATCAACAGTTGTGCTCCTTATCTGAGTGTCAGCTGACATGACTAATTAAATAAGCCTATATACTGACCTTCAGTGATGATGGTATAAATTATGTAGTTTCTTTAAAAGGTGATTGCTGGTACATGTTAACTTCACCATAATTATTATGAGAGAGTGAAGAATAGACCCCTTTACCTATTTTCTTAAGATACACTGCTAATTTTGTGCAGTTAATTCTTGAGTAGGAAGGAAAAACCTCCTATATTTGTTCCCAGTCTTTGGTATGAGAGCAAGCTGGTTATGGCAAATGTTACCCCATTAATAAGGGCTGATTGGCTGATCTGGCTGCCTTTTTTCTCTCAGCACTTCAAACATATCCCAGGTATGCTATTATGTTATTTCCACGTTATTACTTGGCCAAGTGCAGAACTTCTACATCTTCATCATATATTCCTTATGTTTAATTTTCTGTGTTCCACAGAGGCTATTTAAGAAGTTGCATTATCCTTTCAGTTTTGCCCTTGGTAAATAATGTGTGAAAATCTAACACTTTTGTCTCTTTGCACTTTACTTTTCTACCCAAGTGACTAGCAACCAGAAAATGTGCTAATTAGTTGAAATGGATTTGTAAAACTCAGTTACACTACCATTATTTCTTGCTACGGTGTTCTTACTGTACAATTACTTAGGCTGCAGTGCCAAAGACATGAGTAATGTCATTGCTCTGACAGGTAGAGACTCTAGAACAGTCTGCTTTCTCTTTGGCTCTTAAAGATCTTAAATATTCATACTACAGGTAGTTCTCTCTTGACTATCCTGTTTAGTGGCCATTCAAAGTTATGACACTGCTGAAAAAGTAACTTTATGACCAGTGCTCACACTTACAACTGTCACAGGGTCCATGCAGTCATGTAATCGAGATGCATTTTGCAACCAGTGGGTATTTATGGCCATCACCGTGTCTTGCGGTTGTGTGATCACATTTGCACGCTTCATAGCCAGCTTCCAACAAGCGGAGTCAATAGAGAAGCTGGCAGTAAAATCACAAGTCATGGTCACATGATGTCTTGCTTAATGACTGTGTTGCTTAGCGATGGAATTGCTGGTCCCAATTGTGGTTAAACAAATACTACCTGTATTTAGTCTTAGTCCCTTGATTGACTGATTTATACAATTTATAGGCCAACCAGCTCCCAACGTCTTTGGGTGGCTTACAATTAAGAAGTGGAAAAATAAAAAGATCATGATCAAAATCACCTATCCATCTGGGGCTCAACTGTCACCCTTATCTATTGGGAGAATGGTCAAGTTTTTAATAGCTTCTTGAAGGTCATGGGGGGAGGGGGAGCAATCAACATCTCTGGAAGGATATCATTCCAGAGGGCAGGTGCTGCTACAGAGAAGGAATGCTTCCTGAGTTCTGCTAGATGACTCTGCTGGATCAATGGGACCTGAAGCGCCCGCACTTTAGCCAGCTTGCCTTGCATTGTCCTACTTTTACCTATATCACCTAAAGTGCTGTGAATGTCTTTAAAAAGCAGATTCCTTTTCTGTCTTTGTCTTCAAGCCTGTTCACCACATCTCTTCCTTAAGACCTCACTTTCTTACTTCTTTGAAGGAAGGGCACAGAAGAGTCTTATTATAGATGTCATGATCCTTTGCTTTCTTATGAACCAGATCTCTCTCCAATCTGCTGTCATTTAATGTGAACTTTAACTTTAAGCCAGAGTAATGTTATTTTCACGTAAACTGGATTACAAATATCTTTGTTACAATCAAACATTTCCAGCAATTGACCTGTCCTGCCAGGCCAGGCCAGGCCAGGAGACCTTACCACCACAGATAGAGTATAACAGAGTTTTGCAGCATGTTGTCTCAAAATTCCATGGCCAGTTCTCAGGGAAAATGAAAGAAACTAAAATTAGTGACTGGTTAAGAGAGACAAGATGTGCCTGTGGTTTACATGAAAAAAAAAATCTTTGTTTGTTAGATTGATGTCACCTTTAAAGAATTTAGAATTGAAATTTAGCTCAGTGAAAAATACATGAGGTTTAATTTAAAAGCAAGTCTAGTAAAAGAAAATGCCTGCATCCTATTCACACTATTTAGCAGTATTATTTGTTCCTCAATGAGCTAGGGCAGGGCTGGGGTTGAGTTGGGGTTAAAGCACATTGTAGGTCAAGACTGTAGCAGTTTGTGTGAAACAGTTTGACAGCATTTGCCCCTATAGCAGCTAATCCCTGTCCAATGTTACTAGACCCGTCATCCGCATGACTTCACTAACAGTATTTTTTAAAAACCATTTATCCATTCCAGACACATGTATTTTCACAGCCTAAAATACTAAAAGCTTGCTGTAGATATACAAACAATGAAAGGGGTTTTTTTTCTGAAAGGCTAAGGGTCACTGAGGGAACATATTAGTATGTTTTCTAGTTAGTTAAACTTATAGCACTCTGAAAGTGTGCAGAGAAAAAGACATCACATCACAAAAGACTCAAGGTTGTGTGATGTGAACAATAATGCCACTAGGGGTATAGTACCAAAGACTTTGCTACTGTTAATGGCTTATGTCTGCATGGTGACTGAACATAATATGCTATTTATGTAGCTACAAAATTCCTGATCTTTATTTCTAGCTTTCTACTGTGTATAACATTTGGCAATATAAGCTTTCTATCCACAGTCTTTCTGAACATACTGAGAGGTGCAAGTTGAGCTTTTGAAGCCATTTGTTGAAACCTTCCCATTAAACACAAGAGAATGAGAGAAGTAAAGATGGACAGCACAATGAGGGAGGGCAGAGAGGTGGTCTTTCGTGAGCACAAATAAGCATCATATAATACAAAGAGCAGCCCCATGTATTTCTCTCAGTGACCACAGTGCTTATTTTCATGGGATGATTTACCATTTGAGATGGATGGATGGATGATAGATGTCTGAAATTAACCAGGAAAAAATATGTTTCTCCTCTTACCTCTTCCAGATTCTGAAAACTTAGGATATTTAGGTTTGCCATTGCCTTCTAAATGGGAAATGGGAGAAATGTTTTAAATCTCATTCATTTCAGAATGTGAGATTGCACATGCCCCCCCCCCCATGTTTTGAGTATAAGCTAAATAAATTCAGCTGAAAACAAAAGACTAAAACCTGTCAGATGGGTAGGTAGAACACATATTATATTCTTTCATTTGCCACCAGAACTCACTGCACATTTGAACTCCATGAGCAAAGTGCTTTTTCCATTGCTACGTTAGAATAATAACTTAGTTAGAAATGTCTTTGATGCAGCTCACAATTTTCTTCCTCATTACTTTCCTGAACCATTTATTTGTTCATTATGCATATGTGGATTCTATAAAGGCATAGCTTGAGAACTGTGCTGCTGGCATAAGATAGCTTTTTATCCACAAGGCCAAAGGAATCCTGAAATAGTTTGATCCTTTGTCATCACTTGGTCAGATGAATTCATGCAAAAACACTTTTCCATCTTATGTGATAGCACTGGAGTCATTGCTGCAGCAGTTGGCTCTTCTATGCTTGCACAGACACAAATTGAATCCGACAGGAATGATGTCTCATGGACTTTGCTGTCACTTGAAAGGCTGGCACAAAGAGGGTAGCAGAGAAAACAGAAAGCTGGTACTCTTAGTACATTGCTTATGCCTCTTAAGTTTGCTTTTTGATAGTGACAGTCAAATCAGGAGTAGGATTTTAAAGAGTTTTATAGTAGTACATTTGTAACATCTGCTTCTCTTTTTCTTTCTTCAAATAGATTTTTAAAAAATATTGTTCTATACTGTAAAACAGTTTTTTATATTGCTTATGAATGTGTAAAGGTGTGCGGTTGTCATTATCATTATTATTGTTTATTCCTGTTACACTTTTTGGCATGCAATGAATATATTTTTGTGTTATAAGAACATTTTTCCCTTTATATTGTGCTTGTTTCAGACCTGCCAAACAGTATCTCTTACTACTGTTTAGAAGCTATAATTGTAGAATGATTAGTGCAAGAGTTCTGTTTTGAGATATAGCTAAACTTTTCTCTAAGGGGGCAGACATGTTCATGTTTATTACTAATATAGCTAAAGCAGAGCAAAATTTATTTCTCCTTAATGGCAGATGTTCACACTGTATTATTCATTAGTTCATATATCAGATATAAAATTAAACTGACTGAGCTGGAATATGGGGTCTTTATTCATAATTTATTTGTGAATTACATAATTTACATATAGTGGTAAACCAGAGAAGAACCAGTAACTTTGAATTGGTAGGTAGAAGAATTTTAAGATGCCAAAATCAGAGAAGGATTTCTTAGATTAATCCATAAATGCTAATATTCTCGTCTTGCAGATAGCACTTTAGGAGCAGAAGCAGATTTGGCTCTGCATTCTTCCTTGAGGAAAAGAAATCACCTTCTGATATATTGCTTTTTAGCAGTCATTTGTCTTGGAAGTTGATTCCTTCTAAAAGTTACTTTAAAGGGTTCATATGCTTTATTCCAGTTAAGTATTAAACTAGCACATCATTAGAAATAACTCAATCTCATGTTGCTAAGAAAAAGAAAATATTTCACGGCACACGGGAATCGTTTATCATAGTATGGTTTATAGGAAGCCTTGGGAAATGATTCTTTTTGTTTTGGCCTTTTTATAAATGCTGTTAAAAATGAGCAATTTTAAAATTATTTTGCAGGGCTAGTCTCAGTCTCCAGAGTCTTCACTTCACCTTCCTTGTTAAAAGTATGTTATGTGTATGTATTTGGAGGGAGAAAAGCAAAGCGTTCTGAACATTTCTCTCTCTCTCTCTCTCTTGTTTCTTCCTCCTCTCAGGCCCTGAAAGTTCTTCATCTGGAATTTCAGGTTGGAGACACTCGCAGTGGCTTCCAAGCCAGGGACCAAAGCTGTCAAAGCATGCTGGTGCCAAGCTGTCAGATGATGCACATAGCCAGGCCAATAGTAGTGCTCCTGTGCTTCCTACTTTGTGCAGATGCTGAAAGTAAGCACTCATTCCTCTACTTTCCTTTGCACCCCCATTGTACCAAAAGAAATAAAGAATCCCAAAACAAAACCTCAAAGCCCTAGCCTGACCACAATGAACTGTTTTGTTATATTTTATTTATTTATTTATTAGATTTTTATTCAACATTAAAGAAAGTATATAAGCAGCCGTTAAAAAAAGACCGGAAGAAAGGATAAAAAGTAAAATACAGATGAATAAACATTTTCAAATGTCACTGAGGTTATAGTTTTCCTGTTTATCATGAGCTTGCTGTAAATAATTGAATATATTATATTGCTTTCAAAGACTAAAAATCACTATTAAGCTCTAAGCTAAGAATAAATATCAAAGACCATAGTCAACACAGTATAAATCACTGAGCAGAATTGTAAGTGATAAAAAAATTAATCCATCATACTAAGAATCTGTTCCAATTTAAATACCTTGTAAAATTGAAATGTAGGCTCTATATATATACAATACAAAAATCACAGTTTTGGGTATGCCGTAGATTGGTGAATTAAGTTGTAGTCTATAAATGATTTCCAGTTTGAGTTGAATTCTCCCAGTTTGAGTTGAATTCTATGTAATATTTATTTTTGAGAAACGTGTTCTAGACATCAAAGCATCCTCCCACAACTTGGTCAGCCATTCTTTCAGAGAGGAGATCAAATGACCTTTTCAGTAAAAAGAATATAAATCCTTGCAGCAGTTACAATATACAGGATTAATTCAGAATACTTTGAAGGAACAGTTTGTTGGCATACTCAGAAGGTATCTGAAAAAGCTCTCCTTTGGATTCTACCTTGAGGCACTGTAGGATCCTCCTTGTCTCTCAGCCAGTGTTTGAAAGGGTTATCTACAGACTTCCTTACTTATTTTTTGTTGCTGTCAATACATTTTTCTTATGCACTTGAGGATTCCTGCTACTCTTTATTTGTGTGATTAGTCATTTCAGGGAGACAATGCTAGCAAAATTATGTAGCCAAAATAAAACCTAACCTTACTTGCTAGAAGGCAAACATCACTTAGTTTTATTGGGCATTTTTCAATTCCTTGGATATTTTCTTTTTGAGTTTTGGAAAACAAGCAGTGTAACGTTGAGGCCAATTAAAATTCCAGGTCCTTTGTGTCTGTCACAGCAGCTGTTCCAATGTATTATTTCTAACAGCTGTTGTGGAATACACTATTTGAACAAATCAAGCAGAACTGACAAATTTGAGGCTGGGATGTAGAGTGTGAAGACTTCTGTGTAAAGTAGCACCTAGGTTCTAAGTCCAGGACTACTATAGAGTTTTGGTCAGTTAGCTTGCCAATTAATTAGAAGATAAGATCTCATTTTTACTGACAAATTCATTAGATCTGCTTTATTTACACATGATCTTCTCTAAGCTGTAGTCTTGCTTTTTGCAATGAACAAGGGAGAGGAGTGGGGTGGGGTAGGGAGCTGCTTGCTTGTGTTTGTTGACACACTGGGAGGCAGGTTTGTGTATGTTGTGGTAGGGCTACTTGGTCATGCAGTATTTTCCTGTATCTTTGTCTTTGACATAACTGACTTTCTTGAAGTTGTTACTCTATTAATGCATGCACTTTTTATTAGGACCCTACCATCATATTAAGTGGAGCCTGTAAGCCATTTAAATTCTCCATAGTTAAATATTAATCTGTGAATAAAATTATGAATAGAAATCTAAGATCCTCCTTGTGATTTTTCCCAGAAACTTTATAATGTCTTTGGAATAATTCCAAATGTAAGCTGTCATGGGAATCACTTCAAGAACTGAACTGAGGATTCAAATTTTTTACAGTGCAGTACAGTAGTGATCAGTACACATTAAAGTTGGTTTTAGCATAGATAATTGTCATCCTGACATCTCTAAAAATTAGGGATTATAGTGTGCTATTACCTTCATACATTAAATTAATTTTAATGAGTGGATGTGTGGAGACTTAAATTTTGGCCACTGTGCCAAGACTGTCATTTTTACTTACTGCTAATAATTGCCTGGAAGTCTGGTATTGTTATAATGTAGTGTGAAGGTAGGTTCTAAAGAATTTGTTCAAATAATGAAACCAATGTGATTGCTTTAGACTGTAACTTAACTTTGCATTTGACTACATAGCATTAATTGTTTATGAACAACAAACCTTTGAAATACTTCCTTTTGTTAGGATAGCTCTTTCCCTAATATAACAATGTAAAAGTGAATTAAATTTGTAAAAGAGCAAACTCTGAAAAGGTACATGTGTATGGATCAATGACAGTAAAAACGTTGGGCCTGTTCCAGATAGTTAATGACCAGCTGGACTGCTTATGCATAAGGTGAAACCAAAGACATTTTTAGCACTTCTACCAGTATGTAATTATCTCTGATATAGCATGTTTATACAATTATGCATTTTAAAAGTGGGGGCAAAAAGGTAAATTTTATTCTTAAAGGACTATTTTCAAAATTATTTGTTTTACAAATTTGAAATGAGAATGCCGTGTACTCAGTGACTAAAACGTGAAAATGAGAGTAAGTATCCTGCTTCTTTTAAGGAGATTTAAACTTTGTCAAATTACATAGATTTTTTCTTTCCTTTTTATCAAGTTTGAATATAGAGAATCTATTGTGTTGAGAACCACCATCAGATTTACTTTTAAACAGGAAATGTTATAATACAGTACTTTCAGATTTTTCCTTTCTTTGCAAATTTTTCAAAGTTTTATTACATTTTACTAAAAAAAAAAAACAGCTGTTAGCTATTTTGAGTTCTGACAGAGGCTTTTTGATTCTGTTAACATAGTTTTAGAAGAATTTTTAGACTTGTTGATGAAACTGCCAATTTAAGGCTATTAGGTAGTTCTTGTAGATAGTTTTTCATTAAATATTTCCCTGTGAAATATGTTTCACTTTTTGTTTTTTTGTTTTTGGTGGTCATAAGAACATAAAACACCTAGATCAGGCCAAATAATAGTCCAGATTTTTGTTTATCATAGTGGCCAAGTATATATTTTTGGTGTAGTCATAAACGTCTCCTCCTCCTGCAACTGGTATTTGGAGCCAAGTTGGCCCCAGCTTGGAAATAATATTAAGCCTTCAAGACTGACAGGTCTATCATGGATTTATCTAATCCTGTTCTAAAACCATCCAGGTCAATGGCCATTACCATGTTTTGTGGTAATTAATTCCCCTAATTAATTCATATAAATTATGGTCTGCATGAAGGAGTGCTTATTTTCTTCTGTTCTAAATCTCCTTCCAATCAGCTTCATAAGAGGACCCCGAGTTCTGTTATTTTGAGAAAGGAAAAGTTATTCTTGTCTACCTTCTCCATATTAGCATGATTTTATACATCTTAGTCATGTCCTCCCTCAATCACCTTTTTTTCTAAATTAAAGAGTCCCAAACATGCTAGCCTTTTCTCGAAAGTGTTCAAGCCCCCTAATTCCTCTGGGTAGCCTTTTTGTGCAATTGTTCCAGCTCTATTATATCTATCTATAACTATTCACACCACTTCATTCTGGACCTGTACAGTTTCCAGGTGGTTTTCAAAGGCAGACCTATGTAGAGCATATAGCAGTAGTCAGCATGGGAGGCAACTAGGCCATGAGTGACCATGTGTAGGGTCTCTCATCCAGAAATGGGTGCAAGTGGCACAAAAGATGGATTTGTGCAAAGACCCTCCTGTCCACAGCATCTGCTCTTCCAGCAGGAGTTGAGGGACCAAGAGGACCCCCCAGTGTACCTGTTCTGTCAAAGGGAGTATGATCCTATGCAAAATGGAGAGTCCCCAGAGCCAGAGACCCCGAAACCCCATAGCCATTTGATCTTGCCAGGATTGAGTCTAAGCCAATGTTCCCCCATCCAGAAGTCCACAGCCTTCAGACACTAGGAAAGAAGCATTATTTGGTTGCCCTAGGGTGGAGGTGTTTGGGTATCATCAGCATATTGATGGTACCCAATCCCATATCAATGTATGACATCAGTGGTTTCATATAGATGTTAAATAAGATCAGAGAGAGAATATTTCCCTGGAGAACCCCACAGTGCAGGGGCCTTGGGCCAGATGTCTCCTTCTCTCATTTCCTTTTCACCATTTTTTCATCAATTTGTAGCGTTTTTTTCAGTTCAGATAATATTTGTAGCATTTTCGACATGCCACTATTGTTCCTTAAAATCTCTAAAATTCTCCTTCCAGCATTCCCTTACTTCAGTTCATATTAAATAATTTCATTCTTTTTCTTTTTAATTCCACATACTCTGCTAGAGACTTTTTATTTATCCCTTTTCATCCACTTCCAAAAAGTTCCCATCAAAGCCACTTTCCATTTTCTGTCTTTTATTGTTAACTGTCCCTTGCTCTTTATTATTTTTTTTTTTCTCGTTACACATTATAAAATATATTTTACTCATTGCCATTTTTTGCAGCAATTGTTTTCATATATACAGTATCTGTATCTATATCTGTATGTATTTTCATCCTTTCATCTCACATCTCACAAACCATCAGTTTTCATATTCTGGTTTATATAAATCCACATGTTTCTGTGGCACACTGCAGTATAATTTTTTAAAAAGTAAATCACTTGACATTATGTACACTTGTATAATTGTTACTGGGTCCTGACACATTTGAGTGTTTGCTTAGTAACTGAACAGCCATCTGATCAAATATTATCCAACTGTCATATCATCGCATTCCTCAAATTGTCCTTGGAGTGAAATAAAGCCCTTTAAAGTGTTAAGTATATTAATAATTTAAACCAGCTCTTAGAAGAGAATGAGTTATGCCCAAATACAGTTGTTGAAGTGCTTCCATGAATCCTTTCCATGTCACCTTGTCTTCTGAGTAATTCTTTTAATCTGCAACAAAACCACTGCGAATTGTGGAGATTGTCTAGAACATTTTGTAAAAGAAACATGTATGTATAATGTTGACCAGGCCTCTTCCACCCCTCAAAAATGAAAATGGATCTTTGCTCAAGATGTCCCTACCGCGTCTCATGTAGATATAATTCAGTTGGGCAGTGTAGTTTAATTACAGTGATATAAGCCTCTACCCCTTTTTTCCTCAGTACTGCCGAAATATTTGTTTTCACTTTTGCACTGCAAATTGTAGCTTGCTGTTCTCCTTTCCTGGTGGGAAGTCACTTCCAAGCTAAATTTCATCTTCCTCAGAAAAGCATTGAGGAAGATGGAATTTATGTAGCATTCAGGAAAAGTAACTTCTTGGAGTTTTTTTTTTCTTTTAAAGCACATAACTTTGGTTTCATGATTCCTCTTCCTGAAATTATCTCATCATCAGGACTTTAATTTTCAAATAGCATGCTAATTATTAAGCATGTAGGAAAAACTGAAGAAAAATTAACATTATTTGCTCAATTGGCTTAGTGCATCAATCATTGAGGACATATTTTTTCATGATGGCACAGCTTGTAAACACAGAATACAGCTAGGTCTGATCAGTGGTGGATATAAGACTTTCTGAGTCAAAATTAAACGCCTTATGCACATGAGAATTGTTTCATTTTTAACTGCACAATTTTTTTAAAGTCAGTATAATTTGTCTAGTATCATTCGTCAACTTTTTCCTGCAGTTTCTTCTTCATTGAGTAACAGTTTATGTATCATACTATTTGAAATTCAGTGAACAGACTAACATTCACCATCGGTCAGGGACTATTAAAAATACTGACAGGCATTCTGGGAAGATCTGAAGAGGGAGCTGGCTGAACTCTGGAGAACTATTCCATGAAATCTGGCTCTCTATCAGGTTACAGATCCAGTTCACATGAGCGAGTTTTCTGTACCTACAGCCTGTATATCTCCAGTGCTTCTTTCCCAGTACAGAGTGTAGAGGCCAGGCAAGCCGGCGCATTGGAAAGGGCCCAGTATACCTTAATAAGGTGAAGCCTCTTCACAAGGACTACTGTGAAATAAAATGTCAAATGTAGAATATTTACAATAGTAATTTATTTAATATGGAGTCATATTATTTAAATGTATAATCCTATTTATACAGTATTTTCTATTAAAAGCTTGTTTTCATCCTTTTTAAAAAGATATTTCAGATGCACATTACAGTTCAGCCCTAGAAATCCTTTTAGTTCATTTTACAAAAATTACTGTGTAGTTTTGTGACAGTAAATGTATACTGTTCTTGTTGAATTTGACATTAACACGTGTAAAGGCACTTATATTATCATTTTCAAAGAAAATTGGGAAAAGTTCTTTGCACAAAAAATGCCCCATTGTAGTTATTCTTTCATTGCTCTAAAAAGTGAAAGCTTAAAAATATAATTGTCATGTCAATATGTATGTATAACTAGGCTTATCACAATATACTTTCTTCAGTCTTTTGAACTGAATCTTTTCTTCCTTTATAAAGCTTAATTATTTGCATGAGATTGATGTAAGAGTTTACAAAAGTATTAATGTTTCAGAAATAAATAGTTGTATTATGGAAATACAAGTATTCACTATCATGTGCAACAGAATTCTGTACATATTTGCTGGGAAAATTATTCCCATATAATTCAACAAGAGAACTCCATGTTAGACAGGATTTTATTCTTCTAAATGTTTTAAATTTATTTATAATATTCTAACTGACTCTGGGCAGGTTATAACAAGGCCAAAAACAATAATATAAAACCCAATATACAGTAGACAGTTAAAAACAATAATCAAGTAAACATAGCATCCAATATGTTAAACTAAGAGCCAAAACCATTCTGAAGTTAAATTGGGACTAGAGTTTCTCAGAGCTGTAGTGTTGGGTATGTCAACAACCAAGTGTCACCTGCTCCAAAGCTCAAGGAGTTAAGCTTGTTAAGTCTAAATATATTTTAAATTGTGAGAAGGTTGGGAAAAAGAAATGCAGTAATTAAACCACCATAGGTTTATAAAAGGTTTCCATTACCTGATGATAGAGGACAGTTTACATCTTAAAGTGATGTTATCCTAGCTAACAATAGAGATTCTTATCTAACCATGTCTAGGTTCCTTTTGCTGGGTTCAAACCAGGGAATGTGACAATGCCAGTGTACAGTTGAAAACAAAATCTTGTGATACTAATTTATTGAACTGTTCAAAATTACAGATCGGTTCCTGGATGTGATTTCTTTGGTGGCTTTTTTGTTTGGTTTCCCAGGTTCATATAGAAGAGTTCATTTTAAAAACGTCCTTGTTATGGTGTCAACACAGTATTTGGTACAGCAAAGTATGGAAGATAGGCTTTGGGATATCTAGCCTGCAAACAAAGAGGCATGTCATAATGTCTTAAACTTAGTTTGGATAGAAATGGTTCCCATATGGTTATATTAACACATACATAACATCTGTTATTCCCATTCCAATTTACTTATTGTTTTGGAAAAACCTGTTTTAGAATTCTTCAGTTCAGATATTGATGTTTGTTATTTTTCAAAAAAATTATAAATTGTAATCTCTTGTTTATTTTTTTATATTAAGTAATACGATGGCATAGCTATGTGCGGGCTTGGCACTATACGGTTTTGTGCCCAGTGTTTTGTATTAGGATTTTAGAACAAAATTGTAGTGCTACTCTGGCAACTGACATGTTTAATGAGTGTACAATTGATGACAGAGTGAAGATGGTAGAAAGATATGGGGAGCTTAAAATAAATAAAGATGGACAGTGTGCTGGAGAAATAAAGAGAGATTAAACCTGGAGATGAAGGCAATATCAAACTTAAGATCATGAAAGATGAGGACATTTCAGTGACAACAGAGATCAGGACGGTAAGGCTGTAGACTTTCCAGTTTCAATATATGTCTATGAAAGCTGGACACTGAGAAAGAGTGAGAAAGGAAATAGATGGTTTTTTTAAAAAAAAATTATGGTTGTGAAGATGGTTAATAAAAGTGTTGTGAGCTGCAAGAAAAAACAACAGTCCGGCACCAAATAAAGTCTGAATGCAAGTTCTTACGTGGTTACTGCCAAAAAGCCTGAGACACTACCTGAACAAGAGACAGATGGAAATAATGCCGTCTTCCCAGAAGAGAGTGGCTTCTAGCTTGTTGCATCACACAGGCATGAAAAAGAGACACAAGAACTTGAAACTTGATTTCACTATAAATAGAGCTTGCTTTTGATGCAGGCATTTTTCCATGCAGTTACTAGGAGTGGAGTTCAACTCTACATTGGTACTAGTTACTACACATTGATTTGTAGCTGTTTGATTCATTTATTCATGGTATCCACTTAAACAGCCTCAGAGGCAGAAGGATTTACTATGGAAGATTCAGTTTAGGGAGCATGTAGAAAAATACTAAAATGGAGACTCCTATGAAGAGTCCACAAGAAATGATTCTCAAAAACTAGACGCAATTCTTAAAACACAAATAGTTCTAAAAACAAAAGATGTTTCCTGTGTGAACTGGATGAGGTCAAGCATTCAAATGGAAAAGTTCTAGGAGGCATGAAAAGAGTACCAGGCTGGGAATGGCCAAATTATGTCAAAATTTATAAAAGGGTATGGGAACGGCACAATTTCAAAGCTGTAATATAGAATTAGATACTGTGTATGGTTGGCTCCTGGCTCAATTATATGAAAATCAAACCTAGACTGGCCAATTAGACTTTGAGTTGCATAGATATATATGGGTGTGTTTACAAGCAAATGAAGTTTTAATTCAGAACTCCGAGGCCAGCTTGAACTCATATTTAAACAGATAATAGAGCTCTTAATTTGCTGAAGAAGGAACAACTCCATAACCATTAGGTGATTATAGAACCACCTAGGAACATCAGCTTTCCAGTGACAGCAACAAGAATCTCAAATATTTCTAACCCAGACCTAGTTCATCAGCCATTGGAAGACTTGGAAGGACAATAGAGTTGACACTGTTATTTAAAATGGTGACATCTTGAGAAGATAATTTAACTGAGAACACCACCATTACCTATGATCCTTATTCTCTTAAGTAAGTATTTCCTGTCCTGGGAGGCATAGAACTTGAACTATACACGTTACCAGTCAGTTGATAAACCTGTGATGAAACTGGGATCTCAGTAAATCACTTCATGGAGCATTCTGGATATCATTAGTTTTTGAGGAATGTGAGAAAGTAGTTTTAATATTTCATGTATATATGTATTATTTGTAATTAAAGCTGGACACTTTGAAATATACAAAGCATTTAGGAGAAAACTGTTTAGAATGTTATTTCACTTACATTAAAATGAATTAAAATAGCAATATTATTGGGTGTCCTATGAATTTTATTTCCATTTGTCAGGTTAAATATATTTATTAATTGTATTATAATTTAACTTCATTTGTCAAGTTAAAAATTAAAAAAAAACTACTGAAATATGAAAGCTGAATAGCTGTTGCTTAGATTAAATGATTCAATGGGAATTAATTTATATTCAGCTAAGATTATTGAAAGTATTTGATTTTTAAAGTGTTTATTAAAAGCAGATGTAATCACTGTGGTTTTCAAACTCATTACACTAGTTTAACTGCAGATTATAAAGCACACTAATGTTTAAGAATGGAATTGGCACATCCTAATTTAGCAAAGTTGGCAGCACAATCAAATTATGTTGTTATGAATTTGTGAATCAAATGTATTAATTGTTAATTTGATACTTTGGCAAGAACCACAAACAGTTGGAAGATGGAGTAACTTTATATTCATACCTGACCATGTATTACTACCAACAAAAGTGTCCACAGTTTTGTTGATTCTGCAGTAGATGGTTTTATAAATGGTCCTCAAGTAAAGCAGATGTTCACAAGAAGTTCAAAATTAAAAATTCAAAGTGATTTGGCTGTAAAATTGGGAACAAATTTGGTGGAATTAAGAAATTTATGGACATTTATGGGAAGAATTGGAAGAGGATGAGTTCCTTTTTTGTTAAAATTCTCTCCTGCAGATTTGGCTCTAATCAGGAATGGCACCTCAACATTTTTTAACATTATTTTTCCTTGAATATTTCAAGCTCAAAATAAACTGCATGAATTCTTAGACGGTTGCTTCAAAACTGGAAAAGTTTGGCCATTCCAAGAAGCCCTTGTAGCTTATTATGTCAAATATATCAGGAATTGAGACTTTTTACTTCTCTTGGCTGGGTCCAGAAACTAACACATGAGGGCTGTAGATCATCTGTGTCCCTTTAGTTGCTGTAATGACATCAGCTTCTGTGAATGCCGGTATGTTCAGCATGGAAACATGAAGAAAGCATGTGCAAGTACAATTCAGCATTGTTGTAGCTACTTGCATTGCTCCTTATCTATAATGATACCCAGATTTTTGAACCTGCTTGTAAACACATTTGAGAGTGTGAATTAAATACCCTGATTGGTTTTATTGAGCTATGTCCTAAGTTTGCACTCATAACCTTATTATTTTGAGCTAGTTGCTGGAAGCAAATCTCTTACCAACTGAGTGAGATGCAAGTAATTTTTTTTTAATTATGGAGAAAGGTCATGTTGATAGATGCACCTCATAAATTGCAATTGCTTAGTCAATAGTAAATGAACTAATTGAGGGGTCATGAACCTCCAGCCTCATCCATATCACCAGGCCAAATCAATTTAGGCTCATCCCAGTATTGATAACTGCCACTCTGTTATCCAATCAGAAAAGTTACAGGCCAGTTTCTGCCAATTCTAATACCATAAACCTTTCCTTACTGGGGAAAGCATATGGTACTCGAACTGTTCTGGGAACCACACTATGCATCCCCTGGATTATTCCAGGGACAAATAGCTCTCCATGCAGGACAAGAAAGGAAGAGATTTTTTCCTGCTTTCTTGTACACGGGGAAAGAGATGACGATAGGGATTGGGATTTTGTTGACTCTACCTTGTTTAAACCTTGCTGAGCACACCATCTCTCTCCACTGGCTGGTGTGGAGCTAGATCTTGCTCAGCCTGGTCCATATTCATTTACTAATTCTGCTGTAAATGTTCCACTCAAATGCAGGATAACTCTAATGATCAAATTCTATTGATGACACTTCATTTGTTTGTTTATTTTCTATCCTGCCTTTACTGTTTTTATAAATAACTCAAGGCGGCGAACATATCTAATACTCCTTCCTCCTCCTATTTTCCCCACAACAACCCTGTGAGGTGGGTTGGGCTGAGAGAGGGTGACTGGCCCAAGGTTACCCAGCCAGCTTTCATGACTAAGGCAGTACTAGAACTCACAGTCTCCTGGATTCTAGCCCAGCACCTTGACCACTAGACCAAACTGGCTCTCA
Organism: Candoia aspera; assembly: GCF_035149785.1. Classification (NCBI taxonomy): domain Eukaryota; kingdom Metazoa; phylum Chordata; class Lepidosauria; order Squamata; family Candoiidae; genus Candoia; species Candoia aspera. Next base: position 191,356,129 of record NC_086154.1, read on the forward strand.
TTTTCCCACTTTCATTCCCTACCTCAGGGGGTTTCAGATTTTAGTAAAAAAGGGCTCTTTTTCCATAGGGCCTTCAGATGTTTTACTGAGGGACATATTTTCAAGAAGTTGATGGAGTCAGGACAAAAATCCAGATTTGATTTGATTTGCTTTACATTTAATTAATTTAATCAATTTAATTATACTTTATTATTTTTGTTGTTTATTCGTTCAGTCGCTTCCGACTCTTTGTGACTTCATGGACCAGCCCATGCCAGAGCTTCCTGTTGGTCGTCAACACCCCCAGCTCCCCCAGGGACGGGTCCGTCACCTCTAGAATATCATCCATCCATCTTGCCCTTGGTCGGCCCCTCTTCCTTTTGCCCTCCACTCTCCCTAGCATCAGCATCTTCTCCAGGGTGTCCTGTCTTCTCATTATATGGCCAAAGTATTTCAGTTTCCCTCAATATTCCCTCAAGTGAGCTGTCTGGCTTAATTTCCTGGAGGATGGACTGGTTTGATCTTCTTGCAGTCCAAGCCACTCTCAGAATTTTCCTCCAACACCACAGTTCAAAAGCATCGATCTTCCTTCTCTCAGCCTTCCTTATGGTCCAGCTCTCGCAGCCGTATGTGACTACGGGGAACACCATTGCTTTAACTATGCGGACCTTTGTTGTCAGTGTGATGTGTCTGCTCTTAACTATTTTATCGAGAGTTGTCATTGCTCTTCTCCCAAGGATTAAGCGTCTTCTGATTTCCTGACTGCAGTCAGCATCTGCAGTAATCTTTGCACCTAGGAATACAAAGTCTTTCACTGCTTCTACATTTTCTCCCTCTATTTGCCAGTTATCAATCAAGCTGGTTGCCATAATCTTGGTTTTTTTGAGGTTTAGCTGCAAGCCAGCCTTTGCACTTTCTTCTTTCACCTTCATCATAAGGCTCCTCAGTTCCTCTTCGCTTTCAGCCATCAAAGTGGTATCATCTGCATATCTGAGATTGTTAATGTTTCTTCCAGTGATTTTAACTCCAGCCTTGGATTCCTCAAGCCCAGCATGTCGCATGATGTGTTCTGCGTACAAGTTGAATAGGTAGGGTGAGAGGATACAGCCCTGTCGTACTCCTTTCCCAATCTTGAACCAGTCCGTTGTTCCGTGGTCTGTTCTTACTGTTGCTGCTTGGTCGTTATACAGATTCTTCAGGAGGCATACAAGATGACTTGGTATCCCCATACCACTAAGAACTTGCCACAATTTGTTATGGTCCACACAGTCAAAGGCTTTAGAATAGTCAATAAAACAGAAATAGATGTTTTTCTGAAACTCCCTGGCCTTTTCCATTATCCATCAGATATTGGCAATTTGGTCCCTAGTTCCTCTGCCTTTTCTAAACCCAGCTTGTACATCTGGCAATTCTCGCTCCATGAATTGCTGAAGTCTACCTTGCAGGATCTTGAGCATTTCCTTACTGGCATGTGAAATGAGTGCCACTGTTCGATAGTTTGAACATTCTTTAGTGTTCCCCTTTTTTGGTATGGGGATATAAGTTGATTTTTCCCAGTCTGATGGCCATTCTTGTGTTTTCCAAATTTGCTGGCATATGGCATACATTACCTTGACAGCATCACCTTGCAAGATTTTGAACAATTCAGCTGGGATGCCGTCGTCTCCTGCTGCCTTGTTATTAGCAATGCTTCTTAAGGCCCATTCAACCTCACTCTTCAGGATGTCTGGCTCTAGCTCACTGACCACACCATCAAAGCTATCCCCGATATTATTATCCTTCCTATACAGGTCTTCTGTATATTCTTGCCACCTTTTCTTGATCTCTTCTTCTTCTGTTAGGTCCTTGCCATCTTTGTTTTTGATCATACCCATTTTTGCCTGGAATTTACCTCCGATGTTTCTAATTTTCTGGAAGAGGTCTCTTGTCCTTCCTATTCTATTGACTTCTTCCACTTCTGCGCATTGCTTGTTTAAAAATAATTCCTTATCTCTTCTGGCTAACCTCTGGAATTTTGCATTTAATTGGGCATATCTCCCCCTATCACTGTTGCCTTTTGCTTTCCTTCTTTCTTGGGCTACTTCTAGTGTCTCAGCAGACAGCCATTTTGCCTTCTTGGTTTTCTCTTTCTTTGGGATGTATTTTGTTGCCGCCTCCTGAACAATGTTGCGGACTTCTGTCCATAGTTCTTCCGGGACCCTATCTACTAAGTCAAATCCTTTAAATCTATTCTTCGCCTCCACTGCATATTCCTTAGGAATATTAGTGAGCTCATATCTAGCTGATCTGTGGGTCTTCCCTAATCTCTTTAGTCAGATCCTAAATTGTGCAAGAAGAAGTTCGTGATCGGAACTACAGTCAGCTCCAGGTCTTGTTTTCACCGACTGTATAGATGTCCGCCACATTTGGCTGCAAAGGATGTAGTCAATCTGATTTCGGTGTTGTCTATCTGGTGAAGTCCATGTATAAAGCCGTCTCTTAGGTTGCTGGAAAAGGGTGTTTGTTATGCAGAGTGAGTTGTCTTGGCAAAATTCTATCAGCCTGTGTCCTGCTTCGTTTTGTTATCCCAGGCCATGCTTACCTGTAATTCCAGTTGTCATTGGACTCCCCACCTTAGCATTCCAGTCTCCCGTGATGAAAATAACATCTCTTTTAGGCGTGTCGTCCAGTTGGTGCTGCAGATCCTCATAGAACCGCTCTACTTCAGCTTCTTCAGCATCTGTGGTTGGGGCATATATTTGGATCACTGTGATGTTAGATGGCTTGCCCTGAATTCGAATTGAGATCATTCTATCGTTTTTTGGATTGTATCCAAGCACTGCTTTAGCCACTTTACTATTATTTATGAAGGCTACTCCATTTCTTCTGTGGTCCTCTTGTCCACAGTAGTAGATCTGGTGGTCATTTGATGTGAAGTGGCCCATTCCAGTCCATTTCAGTTCACTGACGCCCAGAATGTCTATCTTTAATCTTGACATCTCACCAATAACCACATCCAATTTGCCCTGGCTCATAAATCTTACATTCCAGGTTCCAATGGTGTGTTGATCCTTAGAACATTGGATTTGCCATTCACCACCAGCACCGTCAGTCTCTAGCCGTCCTTTCGGGTTTGAGCTAGCTGTGTCATCATATCTGGGACTAGTTGAACTCATCCTCTGTTCCTCCCCAGTAGCATTTTGACCATCTTCCGACCTGGGGGTCTCTCTTCTGATGGTATACCGACATATCTCTGGTTGTACTGATCCATTTAGTTTTCACGGCAAAAATACTTGGGTGGGTTGCCATTACCTTCCCCAGGGATCGCGTTTAGTCTGACCTCTCTGTCATGACCTTCCCGTCTTGGGTGTCCCTTCACGGTTTAGCTCATGGCATCATTGAGGTGCTCAAGCTCCAGCACCACGACAAGGTAATGATCCTTTGCTGAAGATACTTTACTATACTATCCTGTATTTAATAATTTTTGCCTTCACTTGCCTTAAACATTGTAATGTAGGAAATGATCAGGTCTCTCTGGGTTTCACCTGATGCTGCAATCTGACAATTCCAGATGTCATAGTTCTTCCTTATTGTATTTTGTGCAACCATCCATTTGCTGTAGAGAGTTATGGGGCTGTCCCAAGAAAATCTGAAGTCATATAATGGCCTATAATGGGAAGAGAAGTGCTCAAAAGTTCTGTGACATGAACATTTATTTATTTATTTATTTGTTTGTTTTTCAAATTTATATTACTGCCCATCTCCCCCAAAAAGAAGGGGATGAATAGTGTCTATTGATTGCACATTGGATTTACCCACAGTTTGCCATAGTTAGGCTTGTTTGTTTTCTTGTTTTTGGCTGCTTTAAGTTCTGAGAAATTAAAGAAATAGTTCCTGGAAATAATTATACTAAAGTATCAGGGCAACTGGTAATGCATTGCCTGAGCTTAAGTTATGTCCTTGGCCATGCCTATTAAAACTAGTAAAATAGAGAAAACGGTGGCTAACAGTAGGTGAAGCAGTTTCATTTTGGTTTTCACAGACCTATTTTACCTGGGTTGCAAAATCTGTATTGACCGCTAGAGGACAGAAAAATAAAGCAGATAATTTTGCTGCCATCTAGTGGTCGTTGGATTTTTGCAGTGATTATATAGTAGGCCTGTTTCTGTCCACCCTTTTCTCTTGCAAAGATTGTAGGTGCTGCCCTTAATTACTTAAGAGTTAGCAGTTAACTGAGTATCTGATTTTGATTTCATGAGTGCAAAAATAGTTGAATCTATGATAGAAAAAAAAAGTTTGGCTTTTTAAATCCAATATTCCTTGTAGCCATAGCTGAAAATAGGAATGGTGTTGAAGATTCCCTGCATGGGAACCTTTTTGGGGTGGGGTGGGGGAGTTTTAAAAATGGATTGAAAAAGAGAAAAACTGTGGTGATGGCTCCCGTTACCTTAAGTGCTGAAAGGAATTTTAACCAATGCATTTTCTATTTATTCCATTTTGTCTCATTTGTGCAGGAACAGCAGTGTCAAAATGGAGCAAATATTTTGCATAGTAGTAATGAGAATCCATTGACAAAGACTATTAATGTTTGCATACCTTACCTCTTCCCCTTCCACTCCTTCCCCCCTATTAAATCCTTAACTGGAAGAAAGTGGTATTTGCTCATGGCTTATATTATGATGATTAAAGTTGCACCTAGTATCTCACTGCTACCAAAAGGCTTTTGAGTTGTTTCTCATCTACAAGACTATTCATAATTACACTCTTCAACCCTCACACATAAATGATAAAAATAGTATCCTTCAAGACCAGATGATAAAATTAGAAAACTGGGACATACCTAATGGATTTTAAGTCTGCTTCTGTTACTGTCTTAATTGACATACTAATTAAATCAATAATTGATTAGACAGACTCCTTCTCTAGCAAACAGTTGTTTGTTTTTGTTTTGCAGACCTGGTCTAAGCTTTCATTTCAGTTTTGTGCAGTTCTTCACTGTGAAACGGTGTTTCTACAAACATGAATTCACAGCCAGATGCTGTTCCTGGCATTCACCAAAGCAGCAGCAGAAGGATTATAGTAACCCATAGATGTGTATCTCTTGAAAACTGTTGCTGACGAGCTGTGCTTCAGTGAACTAGAAACAATAGTAACTAGATTGTGGCTAATTAACACTGACCCATACCAGGGACTTTGTTACAGTAGTATCATTAATTGTTCCTTTTCCTTTCCCCTTTTGAATATTCACACTTCAGATGTTTGGATTGTTGTTTCTGTCTTTGTAAGGATTGGGGTTGTTTGGGGTCTGTATGACAGGATTCATATTCTGCTGTGAATATTTAAGTTAAACAAGTCTGTGTTTACTCCTGATATATAAAATACTGTGGGAGAGGAAGGAAATAGAACAATGTGAATAGCACAAATAGCCTTTATATACAGTAGATTGTTTTTTGTTTGTTTTCATTAGCTAAAATTGCAGTATAAAAGGTGGTATGATTTTGAATAGATCCAGTTGCTTCTTGTTTGTCCCTTTATGTTTCAGGAATATCCCTTTAAGGCTAAGAACATAGGAATAAGTCAGGCAGTCTTTGTCTCCTCTACTTTCATCATTACAACTCTTATAAAATACAGTTGGCAAAGAGTTTGTGAAGTAGGGTGAACATGACAAAACAAAATGCTTATTTTTGAGTAGAACTTCCTATGTATGTCCCTAAATGAAATAATTTATGTCAGGGTAGTATGTAAAACATGAATTCTGCAAACTGTTTTTGACAGTAATTAAGAGTATTTAGAAGACATGCACACTGTCAGTCCACCAAGTTTCTCTCTTCGTTGCCTCCTCTGTCTTTCCTTCCTCTACTCTGTTATCTGTGCTCTCACCACTTGTGAACTATCCCAACCTTTCTACCCTGGTCACCAATTCCTTTTTATCCTTTACATTGTTCTCCAGGGGCTGCTGCCTTTCCCTTCCCTTCCCTTCCCTTCCCATCCCATCCCATCCCATCCCATCCCATCCCATCCCATCCCATCCCATCCCATCCCATCCCATCCCAGTTTTAATTGCTATCTATCTATCTATCTATCTATCTATCTATCTATCTATCTATCTATCTATCTATCTATTTTCAAATTTTGTCGCCACTCATCTCATTCACGAGTGACTCTGAGTGACTTTTTATCTTTCCCCCCATTTTGCTGCCTCCCCCCATGTTTCTCTTGCTTCACCTTTCTCAATTTTTTTCTCCATCGTGTTTCCCACAGTTTTCCCCTCTAGTAGAGAGAAGTAATAACGGAAGGAGCACTCTTGTTTTGATTCTTCCATTTTTATTTTTAGTTTTTTACTGTTACAACCATTTTCTGCTGATCGATATTCTGTTATGAACCATCAGAAGTCAAGAGGTAGGAAGCAAATGCAGCATTGAGGAATCTCCTTTTGCAGCCATGGATTGTCTCTTTCTTCTCCCTCTGCCCAGATTCACATATTCATTGCTTTCCCAAAGCCACAAGTTCCTGCTTCTTGTATCACATATGGAGATGAGAGAAAAAGAGAATAAAGGAGGATTGCTACTCTCTTTTCCTCTGCTGGCTTTCAGATTATTGTCTACTGATCATGAAATGAAGAAAGGTAGTTACTTCATGGTCATTAGTAGGGTGATAGGGGTGTTTTGGTAATCAAGTAAATCTGATTTTCCACTTCTTTCCAATAAACAACATGCACATATTCCTGGGTTTCCACTAGAAGAAACTAAAGATTGATGAAATGCTTGTATGAGAGAAAGTGGAGGTTTTTTGCTAGGTATGTCTCTGAGGGTGTGTTTTTGTATGCATGTGTGTCTGAGAAGGGGAACAGTGAAATCAATTATTTAAATTAAATTTAAATAATATTTCACCCTGCAATAGGCTGAAATGGGGGGAAAGATCAGTTGTAGTGCTCATACACTTTATGGCAGTGATAAGTGGTTAAGGTGTTGGGCTAGGAGCAGGGGAAAGTCCTCCCTTAGGCATGGTAGCCAGTTGGGTGACCATGGGCCAGGTGCTTCCTCTAATTCCAATTGAACATCAGGCTCTGCAAGAAGCTGGCCAATAAATAAAACTGCTTTGCTATAATAGCTTTGCTGTAAGGACTAGGCAAGCACAGTACATAAAAAGTGGATGCTGCAACCATGCAACTGCAGTGGAACAATAGGATTTCTCCTAATCTATTCATTCTAGCCCTTTATTGTATTAATTTTACTGCAGAGGATATGTATTGGGAATTGAAATAAAAATAGCACTCATTCATTTAAATTTCATAGTTTCATTTTATTTTTTTCAGTGAATTCATCTCCTTTTGGACCTTGCTCTGTCTAGTTTTTGGAGTGTAAGCCTCAAACTCCTACTCATAATGAGCAATATGTCTTTGTGAAAATGCACTTTACTGCTTTTCCTTCTAATTTGCCTTTGACCAATTCATTTTCCTCATGAAGTACTCAGAAATGATAAAAGCTAATTAAATGCTAAAGCTGCATTCATTCTGAGACAGAAACCAACATTTAGACCAAACAATACATTTTAATTAATTAATTTGCAGTTTTTACATATTGCTGTGTTCTGGTATGACTCTGGTGACTTACAGATAAAACATGTAATAATAAAACATGTACACATTAACAATAAAAACAGTATTATTTTCTTTTTGTTCAACATAATTATTGTATTTGATAAAAGTTTAGAATTATATGTTTATTTAACATATCCAGTTCAGTGTGTTATGTCATCTATATTTGATCACCAACATACTTGCATATATGATATTCATTTATTATTGTCTGTTTTTCTGTTTCAGATCAAAATGCCTTTTTTCAGACGAGATTATTTATATAATTATTGTCCATAAATGAATCTCAGGATTATTTTTCTAGCTGTTTTCTATTTTTTCAAACAAATTAGAAATAAATTGTGGCTATGGCTTTAAAATGCCATTCATTATCTATTTGAATAGTAAGAAATAATAAAAGCACATCATAATATATAGTTATCCTTAACAACTGACATCTGCTCAGTGGGACCATGTTATAGCATTTATGAAGAGAGTGAGTGATCAGTAGATTTGAAATTTAAGTGTATGAAAATGATAAAGCAGCTGCTGATAGATTTTGGAAACAATCCTAGAATTGGGAATAAGGAATTACTCCTTTCATCCCCTTAGGCTGGTTACTTTTCTTTGCTATAAAGAATTTGAAAGACTGTTACAACAAATCTAAATAATTTATTTTTTATGGTGGTGGCTTAATTTCACCGGTGAAAGCAATACTGTGCCATAAGAATGAATTTATAGTAATATTGATTTTAGTTATACAGCTACAAAATATCATTGAGATAAAAAGAAAATATTAGTTTAATTAGGTGGGCCTTTTAGAATGAAGTACTGATAGTATAAGTGATTCTGAAAGTTTCCATTATTCTTTTAATCCACAACTACAACCTTTAAAGTATCTTGAATGAGCACACATTTTTCTTTCAATAGAGGAATAATTGAAAAGGACAAATATATGCAGAAACTAGTTGGTAAATGTAATGGTAAGGACGTCACTAAAACTTCCATTCCCAATACTGCCTCACATATTTTAAACAAAACAAAAAGACAAAACAAAAATAAAGAAAATAAAAGAAACCAGTGGGTGGACTTTACAGCTAAGCAGACATGTGGGAAAATCTGATCATCATCCAAAGAACAGAAGACTGTGTTCTTTTAAAACCTGTTTGGCTTTTAGGAGGAAAAAAAATCTCTTCAAACTAGGAATTTTAAAGAAGTTTTAGTCAAGCTATTCCAAATAAGAAAATGTAATTGGATCTTTTACATCTGATAACTTAAGGCAAGATTTCATATGCACAATCAAAGTTTAACTCTGAAATGGATATCAAACATTCTCCTTGTCTATCTCATTGTTATATTTTCTATTTGTTCTTGGTCCAAACAGTGAATGTTAGTAGAAAGAAGAAAATGGTTGTGCATTAGAAAATGCATCTGCTCACTATGTTACATGAAATAAGAGTTGGATATGATAGGAGAATTGATTGATTGATTGATTGATTGATTACATTGTTGATTCTTAGCAACAACATGGATAGATTTTCTCCATGAAGATCTGTCCCTAACCTGCTCTTTCAGTTATTCCAATGGTACGCTCATTGCCACTGTAACTGAGTCCATCCACCTTGCTGCTGGTCATCTTTCTCTTTCCTTCCAATGTCAGGAGACACATAATAGTAAATTTAATGCAGTTGGAATGGATTACTTAGGAAGCATGTGTGGTAAAACAAGATACAGGGTAAAGAGTGAACTTTCTCATAAATGGGTGCTTTATGATTAGCCACATGCAGGAGCACCCACAACATGCTTTGAACATTCTCAGCAGCCCACTGAGCCCTAAAAAATGTCATTGGTAATAGACATAGGTTAGGTGGATCAACTGTCTGACCTTAAGGCAGCTTCTAAATGTATCTTAAAATCTATCATTTAATATTTAAAAAGTCTATTACTCCTTCCAAGGTGTTTATAGTAGACAACTCTTACTTGTGATTAAGATTTATTTATTTATTTATTTATGTATGGATGAATGAATGAATGAATGAATGAATGAAAGAATAGCCAGTATTTATGCAGTCTGAAAGCTAACATCACTTACCAGCATATGGATATTGGGGGAGATTTAAGCAAACAAGTACTCTGCCGAAGCATTCGTTGCATTAGTCAAAGCCAGTAAGGGATTCTGACAATATTCTGTGGTTTCAGAAAAGCTCTGATGGATGATATAGAAATGTACCTATAATAGAATAGTGACAGGTTTTTCATTAATCCGTTCTGACAGTGTAATTTAAATTTTGGCTTGTAGAATAGATATCTTCTGAGGGTCCTGGTCCTTGGCAATATTTTGCCAGTATCCGGGTAACTGTATCTAGCAGTGCTAAATTACTTGTGTCATTCCAGCCTAACTGACCATAGCCTCTTACCTTGCCCACCTAGACAATCAGATTTTTCTTCCACTATGGTCTAAAAATATCCAATTTTTAGTAATGAAAATAGATATAAAGTTCTTTTACTCCTTTAAATCTCAAATGAACTAGATGCTAGTGGCTGTGGAGATTAAATTCTTTTAAAAACATTCTACATATTTCATATTTCTTTTTCCTGTGCCTTCTGGAATTTAACAGAACAACCCAAAATGGGTTCATTCGTGATTTCCTCTTTATTGACATAAAGCATAATGTGGTTCTTTTTGATTCTGTCTCACTGGCATGACTTAAGTGTGTAGGTGATGGGCATAGTTCAACATGAACCAGTGATTGTTGGGGAGGAAAAGGGTGAATCCATCCCTATGCTCACACTTTCCATTGGTAAGGAAGTTATTTCCACTCTTGGGAAAAGGGGGGTCGATGAGAAATAGGCATAAATTATGCATTTAATTCCTCTCAGAACACAAGGCTCTGACTGACATAATCAGTATGTAAATATTGAAAAATGTACAGTAAGAAGAAGGAAAATACATATTTTTAATCCTATACCTTTTTGTGATAGCAGTTGCCTTTTCATTATGTTTGTTTCAGCTTTAACTTTTTTATTGCAGTTTTATAAAAATCAGTTTAAAAAAAATCAATTCTTTAATAATTTTTGGAATGAAATGCTAGGAAAATGTTTTTATTTATTTAGAAAATGTATATGGCTGCCCATCTTAAATACATAACTATGGGTGGTAACTGGTCCTGAAACATGACTGGAAAGATAAACCTACTTCTTCCAGGCCCCTGAAGCTCTGCACCTACCGCCTTCTCAACAGCCCTTCCTAAAGAGGGAGGTTTGGAGACTGGATGAAAATTGTCTAGTACTGTTTGGCAACCTAGCAGTTCGAAAACATGCAAATGTGAGTAGATTAATAGGTATCGCTTCAGCGGTCAGGTAACGGCGTTCCGTGTAGTCATGCCGGCCACATGACCACGGAAGTGTCTACTGACAAACGCCGGCTCTTCGGCTTGGAAACGGAGATGAGCACCGCCCCCTAGAGTCAGACACGACTGGACTTTACGTCAAGAGAAACCTTTACCTTTACTACTGTTTGGTCCAAGGATGGTTTCTTGAGAAGGGACAGACCACCCCCTTCTTTAAAGGAGGTAGAACCACCCCCTCCCCCAAAGGAGCATTCACCACCACTTGGACCCAACTACATGCCACCTCCCAGGATGCCTTGACCAACCAGGAGGAACTTAGGGCTAAAACAGATGCTGGAGCTCACATCTCCAAGGAACATGTCCACTTCCTGAAGGCTAACTGGGTGAAACTAACCCCAAACAGTTGGGCAAGACTGTGCCTCAGTCATTTCCATAGGACCTGCTCTGCTAAAGTCTAACTCTGAGCAGATCTGAGAGACTTTGTCCAACAGATGCATAGAATAGTCTTCACAGTGACACTGCAAGGGCATTCCTGACCCCTCCTTACAAAGAAGGGATCCAGTCACCCAACACAGGGCTACTAGATAGCTATCTAGCAGAGACGTATGCTTGCTTTGCCACTCTTACTGCCACCAGGTAAGTCCTAACAATGGCTCTGACCTGTGCTTCTTTGGAATTGCTCTTTGACTTTCTCTAGGCATATCTTGTGCCATTTCATCTCCCAGAGCTTTTCAGAAAACCAGCGAGCTCTACGGGATCCCTGATCACAGATTCCACACAGCAACAATTTTATCTAAGGCCATTGTTGCCAGCTTATTCCAGGCAACGATTAAGGCTTCGGCCGGAGCATGCAAGAGAGCTTTGGGAATAACCTTAAGTTGCTTCTGGAACCTCCTGAATCCATCAGTTGCCTGGGAGAGACTGAGAGAATAGGTCCTCCTGCCTGCAGTGGGGGGAGCGGGGGGCACTTACAGAGAACTCGAGAGCGTAATGGAGTGATTGGCCTAGTATTGTTCTTGAAGCATATTATTAAATTATTTCCATTAAGAAAGTGTTGTATATTTAATTGCATTTCACTGCTTGATGTAACAACACTGCAATTTTACTGAATTACGAAGTTTTACATGTTAGGTTGGTAGTATAGTTTCTAACTACATTTAATTGTCTTACATTAAATTAGAAATGTGAAATTTGCTTAGCTCTCTTTGGAGCATATTCCTTTAAAGAAGAATGGCATAATACTTTCTCTTTAAATAGTTTTTGCTGAGCCATCATATTGTTCAAATTGACCACTCAGCTTACTAACTGTACTAAAAGATACAAATGCTACAACAGTGAAAGAATTTGCACTTAGACTATTCTTTAGACTTCCTTTGCATTTAAAATGATAGAACAGTAATACTGTTAAAATGATAAAACAGTAATACATGCAATTTTCTGCTCTCAAGGCTTATTAAAAACGTGAATCTTTTGACTGCAGAGTAAACAATAATGATTCTTACTATAATGTGTCTTTGTTTTCACTTTTTCCAATATGTGCTGTTTTGAAGGAGTATTATTTGTTATTTTTTAATATTTGGTAACTATTTGAGCATAATTGGTTTCCTTTGTTATACAGTCTATATCTATGTGTTTTATTTTATGAATTTAAATGCATTTTTCTGAGAAGGGGTCCATTGTTTCACCAGGCTCTCAAAGGGATCCATGGCACAAAAAGCTCTAGACAAACAACTGCTTCTTAAGAAATAGAAGGCAGATATGCAGATGGATCACAGCATTGTTACTGGGCATTTTCATACAGCACACTAAGCCATTATCAACGTTAACAGTGAATAAGAAAATTATAGTTGGGCATGCCCTAGGCAGTCAGGCAGAACACTGTAATGACTGGTCCTCTAGCTACTAGGGCCTTGCTGACTGGCATTTTCATTTTCCTTTCCCCCAACTACTTGTCTGCATCTTCAGTTTTCTCTGCAGTAGATGCTCTCCCTAAGTCATTGTCTTCTCCTCATGTCTTCTGCAAGCACTTGCTGCTTCTAGAACAGTAACCAGTAAGAAACTATAAAGCTTGCCAAAGCTCAAGAGGCTGGCAATGTTTGGGAGAAAGAGGGATATGAAGGAGGTGCTAATAGCATCAGGGGCATGGCCATGGGAGAAGGAAGGAAGGGGTAGTTCCATTTGGTGGCCAACCCTGTACCTCATCTCTAAACTAGGCTAGCTATACACTGGCCATTCATGTCATGTGAAACCATTGGTCTTCCACAGTAGCCAGCTACAGACTTGTTTCTGACTGTGGCTGTGGTCTGTGTTTGTAGCATACACTGTGACTTATCATCTCTTAAATTATGTCTCTACATATTTTTGTCTACTAAGCTGATCGTTGAATAGAAAAAAGTGCTAATATAAGTGAGAGAGAAATGTCAGTGACAGTGTTAAAATTGACCAATTTATTTTTCCATAAAGTGGTATGTTTGAAATTTTAAGTTTGTGAAGACATTATTCCTTTGTGTTACCTATGAGTCCCATGCAAATCTCATGTTTTCAGCACTTACTTGCAACAGTAATCTGACCAAGTTCCTACTGAAATTTGGATTAAAGTCTTTTAAAAGATTCTATTTTTTAAAATGATTTGAAATGTGATTTGATGCTATTAATTACATTATGCTAATGTCTGCGTTACATACTAAAATGGATGCTCAGTACAGAGAATACAATTTCTCTTGATGAGTTTGGTTTTCTATCTCATTCTAATGTTTGGGAGAAAGAGGGATATGAAGGAGGTGCTAATCTAATAAATACCTGGTGTTTTTGATAAGCAATTACACTGATCAATTAGTGCAAAATGAGTTCCCCTTAAAACTATTAATTTCTTTATTAGATTTAGGCACCACTCAATTCTGAAACAATTCTGGGTGGTTCGCAACATCAAACTTAAATAGATAAATACAGTATTTAAATACAACTAAGGTGGAATCCAGCCATTCAGTATAGAGCATGCACAAAAACTTGAGCAGCCAGATCCTCCAGAATGCCATCACAATGGGAGCCACACATATCTCAGTGGGGGATCTCATTCCAGAGGTCAGGCATCATGACAGAGAAGATACATTGCCTGGGTCCTAATAGATGGCATTGTTTAATTGAAGGGACCTGGAAAGCACCAAATTTGCCAGCTCATACTGGCTAGGCAGAAACCATAAGAGATAGGAGGTCCCTGGGGTAACCTGGTCCTATAAAGAATCAAGACTTAGAAAAAGGACTAAATATTAAATTTGATTCAGTGTGTTGTCTTAAGATAAATGGCCCAGTAACTCCATAAATGTATATGTTACTACATTGTAGCAATCTTTCAAGGATGGTAAAACCAATTTGCTTCTTGCTCTCTGTGAAATTTAAATATGAATTGTCAGTAAGGGGATATTACAGGGGATGCTCTGAGAAAAGAAAGCTTGCAGCTAGCCAGACAAAGTCTCAGTCTTTCTTGTGCTCAGACCCATTCAGAAAAAGGGTTGTAATCTCCCCACTTCCCTAAAAAAATGTTTTGGCTGTTCTCTACAGCCAGTTTACCATACATTAAAGAACTTCATTGAACAGTGGTAGAATTTAATATGGGATATTATCCAGTTTAAAAGAAAACACAGAGTCACCACACGGTGATCAGAAAGTGTAACTGTTATTCCTCTGTGAGTTTTATTGGAAAGGGAACAAGGGAATTCTCTCATATTCCCCTGAGCCACTATATTTTGGTAATGATTTTGACAATTCTGAAACATTGGTTATTATATGAATCACAGAAGTTTCCACTGAGTCAGATTATTGGTCTATCTAACCCAATATTGTAATTACTGACTGTCAGCAGATTTCAAGACATTCTTCCAGATGTGTCTGAAGATACTAGAATTTGAACCTGAAGCTTTTGGAGAGTTTTAACTATATATAATGGCACCAAACCCTTTGTATTAGAATGTGAGTTGCCACCAAATAATGCTTATATGTGTGAGGGATGGAGGTGGGGAAGGATAGAAGAATAGCAGGTAGCTTTTGTACACAACTTCTTCCTTCTCTTGAGATTCAGAGAAATCAGAAATGACCCCTGCTAGGAGTAAAGCAGTTTGTGAGAGGGGGCTTGGGATAAACATAAACAAGAGAAAGGACCTTTTATATATAAATCCAACATAATCTGCCTTATAACACATGTGGGATGCTATGTCGTCATCAGGTATATTTAGTTTGTTAATAGCAGCACAGCTGCTTCTGGTTCATCCTTACATGGCTTTTAATTGACTAGATGGAAGTAGGTAAAAAGCAATATTAGAGAACAGTAAATGCAGAAATGTTATTTATTACTGTTTTTAATCTTAATTGGCACTGTTGTTTTACTGACATATATTAATAAAGGTAGGCAGAATAAGAAGTCTTGTCTCAAGTGATATGCCCACTGTGAGTAAATTATTTTTAAATACATGTGGCATAAAAACATAATGTAAATTATTGATGTTGGCCTCCCGGGGTAAACCAGATAGGAATCACAACCAGATAAGCTAATTCTACTTTATTGTAAAGCTACATTAATAGAATCTTGCAAGTCTGAAAGTACAATTCTCCTGCTGTCTCCTTTACAGCCCAAGAAACTAGGGAGTGTCCCTTTTGAGTCTCTCTATCCAGTTGCAGGCTATACTGTCTCTTATCTGACCATTCCCTTGGTAGCATCTCTTTGCCCAGTCTCTCAGGGTCTTTCCCGCATACCATTACAATTGAATGCAAGGCTTCATTCTCTGAGAATGACCCTGTAGTGGTTATCTGGCTGGATGGGGGTGGAGGGAGGTGGGCACAGATTACTTTTCCTGACCATCCCTTTGGCTCCATCTCCACCTTCATGCCCAGGTGCATGGCGCAGCTTCTGGATATAGGTTAGGTAGTGGTCCCACTGCTACTACCCATCTTCCTGGAGAAAGGAAATGCCTTAGCGAAGGCCTTCTTCCTTAACATGACTTGAGTGAGCATAAAAGGAAATTCATTTTTGGTATAAAAAACAGAGGGAAATTCTTTGAAGCAGTTAACAGATAATTTCCAAATACCAGAATCCATAAAGCTGATTAGCACACATGAAAACAAAGTAATCTCAGTGAATATTCTGGCCTACAACTTTTACTTTGCCTCAGGGAGTAGATTTCCTCCAGCTCATTTCTCTAGTTAGATGTTTGTGACTGACTCCCATAGATTGCCATCTTTGATCAATGCTGTAGGAGCATTTTCTCTTAGTTCTTGTTGATTCCCTGGAGATTTATGCGTCCTTGTTCAACTCCTTCTATCCCTCCCAGTCCAGAGATGCTTAGCTCTATTCTTACCAGGGACCGCAGGCAGTCCAATTCCTTCACCTAGAATCTCTGCCACCTTATTGCATAAAGGCCTAATTCTTTGGTCCTTGAAGATTTTCTTCACTTTGAGTTACACCCTCCGTCACCCTAACCTCTGAGAAGTTCAGCTGTGCTCCTACCGCAGTTCCTCCGACCTGGACTTTGCTTAATTCTCTGCTTTTCCCAGAATCTAGCTCACCAAAGCCATGTGGATATCTCTACAGTACTTCCACCTTGCCTACCTCTTTCAGAATTTTTCTCTCTTCCAGGACTTCTTTCTCTTTGGTCACTCTCCAGGTGACCTGCTTCCCCTCAAATCTTCCACTGTCTCCTTCCCATTTGTCCCAAGAAAAAGGTTACTTTTCTCAGCAAGGGCAGAACTGAGAACTGTTAGGCAATTATCTGGGCTTCTCCCTTGCCCACTCATGTGTTCCTAGCCATTGCACATGTGCTTAGATAATGATGTTGATTCCATGTTGGGGAATCAGATTTCAGTCTTGAAGTGGCTGAGTGAATGGGGAGGGAAGGGCTTGTTCTGCTTTGCCTGAGCGAATAGGGGTTTGTTCATTCACTATAGGCCCTGTTAGTTTGTGTTTGTCACTGGGATTTTTTTACACTGAAGCCTAAACCTGCTTGAATCCCAGAGTAAACAAAATCCCTTTCTGGATTTGAACTCCCTTCACCATTCTGATCATGCTAATGGCCTGGCGTACTGTCTGGACCATGCTTACTGCAACTCCTGATTGGTTGTTTTTCCCCAACTACGCCTTGTTGGGAAAGCAAACCCCAATCATTTTCCTTTCTCTGACAGAGGGAGAGCTGTGTTGTCTGCGGGGGCAAAAAGATCAGGATGAGATTGGTAGCACCTTTTCCAACTAACAATTTTTATTAAAAGGCATAAGCTTTTGTGAGCTGTAGCTCACTTCATCAGGTACATACAGTAGCTAGACTGATGTAAGATTTGAATTGGATGACATGGGGTGGGGGAAGGGAAGAGAAAGTTGGTTATGCAGATTGAGGTTACATGTGACACAGATAAGTTAAACCATTCTCAGATTGCCTGAAACCTTTTGATGTATGTGATTTCAGCATTCTCTTGCTCAGTTGTGCTGTTAAAGTCTCATTTTACCAAAACAGTCTGCCATACAGTATACATAGTCCTTGACTTACAATCACAGTTGGAACTGGAATTTCGATCATAAAGTGATAGAGTTGTAAAGCATCACGTCACGTGACCACATCATTTAGCAATGGCAATCCTGGGCAGTCTCAGTTGCTGTCATAACCCCAAGACATGCGAGTCGTTAAGTGGTAAGAGGCAGAAGAGGCACTTTGTGCTGTGTAAAGCCCAGACCCAGCCGCGTGGCCCCAGCTGGTTCAGTCTCAGCTGCCTTTGCCATCATGCACTCCAAGACCCCTGCTACCATGCTGTCTGCTGCTCCAGCTGACCTTTCCTGTCATCTTGCTCCTGCTACTCATGAGGCATGCCCGCCCTGGCCCTTCGTGAGGTGAGGAAACCGCTGTGCGTGGCCTTGGGCAGAAAGCAGTTGCCTCACAAAAGGTCAGGCCAGGCATGCTTGGTCAGCAGTGGGAGCAGGAAGACAGCAGAGGTCAGCTAGGGTGGCAGGGCCGCAGAGTGAAGGGGGTCAAAAGGGCATAGATGGGGGGAGATAGGTGGGGGCAACTGAAGTGCCCCTGTGCCAAATGCCCAAATTTTGAACACGTGACCGCTGAGTGATGCAACAGCCATAATTTTGGGGATCAGTTGTAAGTCCCTTTGTTCAGCACTTTCGTAACTTCTAACTACCTGTATCCTTGGAGATTGAAATATACTGATATTACTTTATTCTTTTTCTGAGTCCTTATGTCAAACGCGTTGCCATTAATACTTTTGCACAAAGTTTGTCACATTTGTCCTAACTAAAACCCAGAGGCCCATTACTGGCAGATGATGACAGAGATCACATTAGAGCAGGGGTCCCCAAAGTCTTCAGGTCATCAACCCTTTCATGAAGTTTCAGATTGTTCATTGACACCCCAAATATATATTTATTTATTTATCCAATTTTGCCACCTCCCATCTCCCCCTGAAGGAGGGACTCGGGGTTTACAAAAATGTTCTGTGAAAATAGTTTAATAAATACTACTCTAACTAATAGCACTACAAATAATAGTAATTATAATAAATAACAATAATGGATAATCCCATCAACCCTTGGGGATCAATACTAACCACTTTGGATAACTCTACCTTAGAGGAAGAACATGTGAAGGTGCCTCTAATCTCTGTGTGTGTACTTGTTGGGGTCTGTGATGGTGCTGTTAGATGTGGAGAAAAAGAGACATGATTTTGTTGCAGGATTTGTTTCCTATGTTATCATCACTGTCCTTTTGTTTCTTGTTACTTCTGAGAACTAGATAGCTCATTGAAGAGCTTCAGTTACAGGTAGTCCTCGCTTAACAAGCATTCGTTTAGTGATGGTTCAGACTTACAACAGTGCTGGAAAAACTGGCTTACGACCAGTCCTCACACTTACGACCATCGCAACATCCCCATGGTCATGTGATCATAATTTGGGCACTTGGCAACCGATTTACATTTATGACTGTTGCAACATCCCATAGTCATGTGATCGCCATTTTCAATCGTCCCGGCTGGCTTCTGTTAAGCAAAATCAAAGGGGGACTGTGTGATTTGCTTAACAACCACATGGTTCACTTAATGCCTGTAGTGATTCACTTAACGGCTGCCACAAAAAACGTAAAATCAGGTCGTACTTGCTTAATGACTGTTTCCCTTAGCAACCGAAATTCCGGTCCCAATTGTGGTCATTAAGCAAAGATTACCTGTACCTTCAAATATGCATATGTCTAAAATGTACTTTTTGGGTATTATTATAGAAGGAGTCTGAAAGCAAACTTTTTGACAAGTGACTTGTACATTTTTAATAAAATGTGTTAATTGGAAAAGGTGCTACTAGATTCCTTCTGATTTTTGCCTACCATAGATTAACAGATTTCTTCCTATAATGTCTACATTGAGAGGTATTAATGTGGTATTTATTGTTATTTCTTCCATAATACTTCCATAATTACTGCTCAGTACTACATTTCTTTGAAGGGGGTTACCTAATGGAAATTTATTGCATCCATATGGTAAATAATATATAACTAATCAACTTTTGAATTAATCATTTCTACTCCTAAATTAAATCTAAATTTTACACATTGTTGTTATGGAAGTGACTTTTGCGGTAAATCAAGTGTTCTTCCCTTCCTGAATTTCTGATTATTTAAAGATTTTAAATCAGGAATGTTTCTGCTAGGCAAATAGAATTTCTATTTTCACTTTTTTCTGTGCCTAACCTCTGAGAAAATGAAGGATTTATTACTGTAAAGAAATTATGGAAAGTACCACCTCTAGGTGGGGATGTGGTGGCGCTGCGGGTTAAACCGCTGAGCTGTCGATCGGAAGGTCGGCGGTTCGAAACCGCGCGGCGGGGTGAGCTCCCGTTGTTAATCCCAGCTCCTGCTCACCTAGCAGTTCGAAAACATGCAAATGTGAGTAGATCAATAGGTACCGCTTCGGCGGGAAGGTAACGGCGTTCCGAGTCGTCATGCTGGCCACATGACCCGGAAGTGTCTATGACAACGCCGGCTCCAAGGCTTAGAAACGGAGATGAGCACCGCCCCCTAGAGTCGGATTCGACTGGACTTTACGTCAAGGGAAACCTTTACCTTTACTTTTACCACCTCTATAAATTTTTATAATCCCTTAGTTTTCCAACATGTTTCTATATAGAAATCTAATAATAAGCATGCAGATGTTCATATTAGGATTCTATCATGCTCTTATTTTACATTCAGTTTGTGAGAAAAACTGTTTAGTATGGAAATGTTAAACATGGTGACCTACTGTTCTGATCAAAACTGCAGCCCCATGTTTCAGATTTTTAATGAAAGCTGTTAGGAGAAATCATCTATTCTATCTCTATATAATTAAGATTGAGATTAAATTCTGTATACTGGATTTTTCCCATATACACAACCAATACTTACCTCCTGACGTATTTCTTAATGTGGCACCTATGCGTGCCCATAGATGCTGTCACTCTTTCATATGCTTCACATACTTTTAGTAATAGGAAGTGGAAATAAAAGATAAATCAGTAAAGATGAGAATATAAATATCTGTGTATTGCCTAGCAGTTTTCCTGTTGGCATAGAGATCAAAATCAGCAGAAATGATTTCCATTTGGCTTTACTTCATTTTTTTTTCTCTACAGAGGGAGATAAGACTGTTATTGGCACAGTTGAATAGAATGTCTGTTCTGAGTACCAGATACTGCATGTTGTGTTCACCAACAGTAGTTTCGTGTATAGAACAGATTTAAGACAAGCATTCTGTAACACTGTATTAACTGACACTATGCCCAACTTTTTTCAGTAGTACTGTTTAAAGTCAGGTTAGCCTATATTCTTGGGTCAAAACATGTGATCCTCTATTGTGGACTAAGTGACTCAGTAAATCTGTTCCACTGTGTGTGGGCTCTGTTTGGTATCTTAAATTTATGTAAGGTTTTAACTATAGAGAAAAATAAGCTCAGTCATTTTCCATGTCAGCTTTTTACCTTTTGAAGATTGCTGTTGTTAGCATGTAGAATTTTGGAGTTATGAAGAGAATCCCTTATATCACATCATGAAGCCAGCCATGTAGAATCCTCACTGTGTTGAAACAGTTTCATTGAGAGCTCTCTCCTATAATAGATTAGTATTTGGAGTTTCCATTAGAAGACATTACTATCCAGACTAATTTCTGTGTATGTAAAATGGAAATGATTGTGAATTAATTTAAAGAATTGTTGAAGAATACAAGAAGAAGCTGCCTTCTATTGAGTCAGACCTTTGGTCTTTTTTTTCCATTCAGTCCAATCTGCTGTTGACAGAGATTGAACCTATAATATATGTGTCAACTTAAGGATTTTTGGCAAAAAATACAATTAGACTGAAAGTGAAGAATAAAAGGAAGAATAACTGCTGTTGCATTCAGGCTTTCATCAATCAATCAAACACAGAAGAGCTTTTCCTTCTCTTTTAATATAAAAGTTATAAAAATAACATAGCAATGTACAATTGGTTGATTTTATTTCATTATTTTCAGGCTGTTTCTCTTAAAGTTGCCTTCAGCATTTTCCTCTATTTCCAAATTTGCTTCAGGCATGGAAAGCCATTAATGGACTGTGGATTGCAGTTTGAGAATCAGAGCTTTGTATAATTTACATATTATCCAAACACTCTGTCTGTCTGTCTGTCTGTCTCTCTCTCTGGAACTTTGTTCCAATTATTAAACAAGAAACTTGATTTAATTCATGATGAAAGAGATGTAGTTGGGAAAGGCCACCACAAGATTGGATCATGAATGAATAAAATAACTTGATGTTTAATATAAGCTGAAACAAAGAACTATAATGTGTAAGCATAAATGGAACATACAGTTTTTCAGACATTACAGCTACTAAGAAATTGTTGTGTAATAATATTTAATGGAAAATAGTTTTTCAGTTCTTTAGTTATTGCACTTTGTTTTAATGAAACGTTTTGAATTAATAAACATACCCATACATTAGTTGTGATACTAGTAAGCACAGTGTATCTTATCAGATAATTAAGTTTCATAAACATAATAGTAGCACTACTTGAGACCAGAGACATGTTTATTTTTTCTTTTGCTTAAAAATAATTTCTTAATCTCATAGCCATTCTAATATGCTTGTTTTTTATTTTATTATTAGTCTGCATCCTACTGACTTCAGCAGAGTTGCTATCAGGAAATGAAATGGGTTTGTTAGGAGACAGCAAAGCTTTTGCAAGAGTCAGGCTTTAAGCAACTTGAAGGGCAGCCTAATCTTGCTGCTATAGATGGAGAACCATAAGACAGATCAGAAATAGAATGAATTTGGTCTTGGATGAAGGACAGGCAGCTGGAAAAACACAAATAGTCCAATATAGGTAAAAGGTGCAAGATACAAGTGATACTGTAACATTCTACAAAGGACAAATAATGCAAATAGGAGTGGTTTGATGTTTTAGCTGGCTGTTAAAAAACAAACTGATCCAGTTACATGCACTATAGACAAAGAAGCAGGTTGCCATTCATTCATCCTAAACTAGATATATAATGATATAGAGAAGCATGTACTATATGGGTGGTATCTCCTGTGGTCTCTGGTAGCCTCTTTTCAAAAGTAAAATTCACCAAGGAGTTACATGGCAGGATTGTAGCTTTTAAAGTAGAATCATGCATACTGCTTTAAATAAGTAATGCTCTTCCTAGTTTCTATGTATAAATCTGTTCTTAGAAATAACTAGGCAACCTTGTGACCCATTGGATCATCCTCTGAGAGCGAGGTAGTACAGGCTGATATGACCAGACTGAACATTAAATTTTAGGCTGACCAAGAACAATATATATCATAGATAGAAAAATAATTGTAGTGGCAAATGAACTTCAATAATAAGTCAATATTTACTTCGTTGTTTATTCGTTTAGTCGCTTCCGACTCTTCGTGACTTCATGGACCAGCCCACGCCAGAGCTTCCTGTCGGTCGTCAACACCCCCAGAACCCCCAGGGACGAGTCCGTCACCTCTAGAACATCATCTATCCACCTTGCTCTTGGTCAGCCCCTCTTCCTTTTGCCCTCCACTCTCCCTAGCATCAGCATCTTCTCCAGGGTGTCCTGTCTTCTCATTATGTGGCCAAAGTATTTCAGTTTTGCCTTTAATATCATTCCCTCAAGTGAGCAGTCTGGCTTTATTTCCTGGAGGATGGACTGGTTTGATCTTCGTGCAGTCCAAGGCGCTCTCAGAATTTTCCTCCAACACCACAGTTCCAAAGCATCACTCTTCCTTCTCTCAGCCTTCCTTATGGTCCAGCTCTCGCAGCCATATGTTACTACGGGGAACACCATTGCTTTAACTATGCAGGCCTTTGTTGTCAGTGTGATGTCTCTGCTCTTAACTATTTTATCGAGAGTTGTCATTGCTCTTCTCCCAAGGATTAAGTGTCTTCTGATTTCCTGACTGCAGTCAGCATCTGCAGTAATCTTTGCACCTAGAAATACAAAGTCTTTCACTGCTTCTACATTTTCTCCCTCTATTTGCCAGTTATCAATCAAGCTGGTTGCCATAATCTTGGTTTTTTTGAGGTTTAGCTGCAAGCCAACATTTGCACTTTCTTCTTTCACCTTCATCATAAGGCTCCTCAGTTCCTCTTCGCTTTCAGCCATCAAAGTGGTATCATCTGCATATCTGAGATTGTTAATGTTTCTTCCAGCGATTTTAACTCCAGCCTTGGATTCCTCAAGCCCAGCATGTCACATGATGTGTTTTGCGTACAAGTTGAATAGGTAGGGTGAGAGTATACAGCCCTGCCGTACTCCTTCCCAATTTTAAACCAGTCCGTTATTCCGTGGTCTGTTCTTACTGTTGCTATTGGTCATTATACAGATTCTTCAGGAGGCATACAAGATGACTTGGTATCCCCATACCACTAAGAACTTGCCACAATTTATTATGGTCCACACAGTCAAAGGCTTTAGAATAGTCAATCAAACAGAAATAGATGTTTTTCTGAAACTCCCTGGCTTTTTCCATTATCCAGCGGATATTGGCAATTTGGTCCCTAGTTCCTCTGCCTTTTCTAAACCCAGCTTGTACATCTGGCAATTCTCGCTCCATGAATTGCTGAAGTCTACCTTGCAGGATCTTGAGCATTACCTTACTGGCATGTGAAATGAGTGCCACTGTTCGATAGTTTGAACATTCTTTAGTGTTCTCCTTTTTTGGTATGGGGATATAAGTTGATTTTTCCCAGTCTGATGGCCATTCTTGTGTTTTCCAAATTTGCTGGCATATAGCATACATTACCTTGACAGCATCATCTTGCATGATTTTGAACAGTTCAGCTGGGATGCTGTCGTCTCCTGCTGCCTTGTTATTAGCAATGCTTCTTAAGGCCCACTCAACCTCACTCTTCAGGATGTCTGGCTCTAGCTCCCTGACCACACCGTCAAACCTATCCCCGATATTGTTATCCTTCCTATACAGGTCTTCTGTATATTCTTGCCACCTTTTCTTGATCTTTTCTTCTTCTGTTAGGTCCTTGCCATCTTTGTTTTTGATCATACCCATTTTTGCCTGGAATTTACCTCTGATGTTTCTAATTTTCTGGAAGAAGTCTCTTGTCCTTACTATTCTATTGTCTTCTTCCACTTCCATGCATTACTTGTCTAAAAATAATTCCTTATCTCTTCTGGCTAACCTCTGGAATTTTGCATTTAATTGGGCATATCTCCTCCTATCACTGTTGCCTTTTGCTTTCCTTCTTTCTTGGGCTACTTCTAGTGTCTCAGCAGACAGCCATTTTTCCTTCTTGATTTTCTCTTTCTTTGGGATGTATTTTGTTGCCGCCTCCTGAACAGTGTTGCAAACTTCTGTCCAGAGTTCTTCCGGGACCCTATCTGCTAAGTCCAGTCCCTTAAATCTATTCTTCACCTCCACTGTGTATTCCTTAGGGATATTAGTGAGCTCATATCTAGCTGATCTGTGGGTCTTCCCTAATCTCTTTAGTCTGATCTTCAATTGTGCAAGAAGAAGTTCGTGATCGGAACTACAGTCAGCTCCAGGTCTTGTTTTTACCGACTGTATAGATGTCCGCCACCTTTGGCTGCAAAGGATGCAGTCAGTCTGATTTTGGTGTTGTCCATCTGGTGAAGTCCATGTATAAAGCCGTCTCTTCGGTTGTTGGAAGAGAGTGTTTGTTATGCAGAGTGAGTTGTCTTGGCAAAATTCTATCAGCCTATGTCCTTCTTCGTTTTGTTCTCTCAGGCCATGCTTACCTATAATTCCAGGTGTCATTTGACTGCCCACCTTAGCATTCCAGTCTCCCGTGATGAAAATAACATCTCTTTTAGGCGTGTTGTCCAGTAGGTGCTGCAGATCCTCATTGAACTGCTCTACTTCAGCTTCTTCAGCATCTGTGGTTGGGGCGTATATTTGGATCATTGTGATGTTAGATGGCTTGCCCTGAATTCGAATTGAGATCATTCTATCGTTTTTTGGATTGTATCCAAGCACTGCTTTAGCCACTTTACTATTAATTATGAAGGCTACTCCATTTCTTCTGTGATCCTCTTGTCCACAGTAGTAGATCTTGTGGTCATTTGGTGTGTAGTGGCCCATTCCAGTCCATTTCAATTCACTGATGCCCAGAATGTCTATCTTTAATCTTGACATCTCACCAATAACCACATCCAATTTGCCCTGGCTCATAAATCTTACATTCCAGGTTCCAATGGTGTGTTGATCCTTAGAACATCGGATTCGCCGTTCACCGCCAGCACCGTCGGCTGCTAGCCATCCTTTCGGCTTTGAGCTAGCTGCGTCATCATGTCTGGGGCTAGTTGAACTCATCCTCTGTTCCTCCCCAGTAGCATTTTGACCATCTTCCGACCTGGGGGTCTCATCTTCCGATGGTATACCGACATATCTCTGGTTGTACTGATCCATTTAGTTTTCGTGACAAGAATACTGGGGTGGGTTGCCATTACTTTCCCCAGGGATCGCATTTAGTCTGACCTCTCTGTCACGACCTTACCATCTTGGGTGGCCCTTCACGGTTTAGC
Source organism: Candoia aspera (assembly GCF_035149785.1). NCBI lineage: Eukaryota > Metazoa > Chordata > Lepidosauria > Squamata > Candoiidae > Candoia > Candoia aspera. The sequence continues at coordinate 191,382,055 of NC_086154.1, forward strand.
TCATGGCATCATTGAGGTGCTCAAGCTCCAGCACCATGACAAGGTAACGAACCTTTGCTGAAGCAATATTTACTTACTTAAACAGATAAACAGAGTGATCACAGGCGGGCAAAAAAGCAGTGGAATGGGAGTGACTTCCTGCTGGCTTCCCCATTGACTTTGCTTGTGGGAAGCTGGCAGGGAGCATCGGAAATCACAATCAGATGACTGTGGGGATACTGCAATGGCCACAGCTTTGTGAATAAACTAGTCTGAACATTGTGGAAATTTCAATCCCGCAGGAGTAATGGGTTCCGGATTTTTTTACACATTCTTTAACTTAGCGGATTTTAGGTATCTTGATTCAAAAATTGTTGCAGTAGAATGCCCTGTTTGGGCTAACTTGAAGGTACAAACAGATAAGCACAATGAGAGTTTTAGTAATACATAGATAAAACCAATTGCAATTGATAATGGCACATGAGTTCTTTCCACTATTTCTATGTTGTTCTGATCTTATATCGTATCCTAAATAATTGAGACTTCGTTTTTTTGTTTCTTGTTTTTTTTAAGTGCCAAGAGTTTAGGGATTTTAAATGCTCTATGCATGGGACACAATTGCAGGATTATTTCAGGACTTCCAATTTTTAATTTCAGAAACACAAGAGATTAATGGAAAAATGAAAGAGGTAGAATTAGAATAGGCAAATCAGACATAAAAAGTCTCCATTGTACTGTTAGGTTGGGAAAGAGTAAACAAAACCAGTCGGTTAATAGCTGAAGGCTGTGAGAATCTGGTAAATGGTACATAGAGCCAGGTTCTGTGCTCCCCCTCCCTTTTCCAGTGAAACAATTTACTTGGTAAGCAAGAGATATTTCTGAAGATTGTAGACTGTAGATTGGGATGAACATTTACATGAAAGATAAATTAAAAGGGCATGATCTAAGTAGAGAAATATCTAAGTAGAGAACTATAACAACTTGGCACAGGAATCCTGCAATCGAAGAGAATATTTGTAGCTCAGGATGCTCCCTGAGCCTTGTTGTTGCCTAGCCTAGCAATGAAATGTCTGCAAGAAAACAACAAGGCTCAGAGAGCACCAAGGACTCCACAATCCTGTAATTCCATGCAAATTTTCTTTAATTTGATAGTTCAAGTAATCTTCATTTGGTCAGTGACCAACACAAAATAAACAGACAGACAAATAGAAAGTACAAAGCTGAAACCCCAGTCTAAAAATGTTTCCAGTGGGAGAAGGAAGTAGTGCACTTAACATATTATGACACTAAAAGTGTATCTCTAAGATCAGAGTAATTTGTGTATTATTAACATTTAATATATTTTAACTTTAATCTGTAAGACCAAACCACAACGAAACTAAAACAATTACAAAACCCCAAAAATCAGAAAGATAGTATTTTAACAGTAATTATAATCTATACCGCTATATCTCTAGGGAACTGGGGAAAAAAAGTCAATATAATTACACCCGTACCAGCTTTTGCCTTATTTTCATTGGGGCAACACAAAACTTAGCTACTGAGAGAGTGTTGGAAGGTTTCAAGTTTTCTAAAAGAAACTTCACAAGGTGCTTGTCTGTTCTTTCAGCATGTTTGCATAATAGGAATAAAATAAAATGGCTGTGCAAAATTTACAGTGTAGTAATACATGGGTGATTGTTTTTATCTCATTGGCACCACATGGGCAGATACACAATTAACTTTAGTATGTCTGTAGACACCACATCAATTCATTATTAGGATTAAAAGGGCTATGGGTACATCGCATGATTCCGTCCAGTTATCAGATCTATCTACTTCTTCATGGAATATGTGGAGTTGTAACCAAAAGTAATGGGAGAATTGGACAGGGATATGAGAGTCCTCCCTCTCCCTCAGTGATCTCTTCTGTTATCCACAGGTGTCATATCTCCATTAAACATATATTTAAAGATATGGCTGTGATGGAATGGAAGGTATTCCTGAAACAGAAATGTACAGAGCTACAGTACACTTTTTAAAAGAAAAGTGTAGTGCAGTAAATAGTCCATTTAATGTCATAAAATTGTTTCTGAGAACAACTTTCTATGACAAATGATACTTAAGAATTCCTATATTTAACAGCAAGGCATAAGTGAAGCATGTCACTTTTTATGAAATATGTGGGTTTTTGTCTGATACGAAGCTAAGTGCAGGTATTTTAAAGACAGCCATCCATTTAGAGATCCTACCATTTTCATGCCACACTGTTTGACTGACTGATTTGTCAGCCAAACCATTTATTACCCTTCCTAGGGGGGAAAAAGCAAATGTCCTTCTAAACATTCTTTGTGATAATAGCTAGCAGGCTTAATGAAACTTAGTTACATCTACTTGGTGTCTTATAGTACTCTGGTGGGGAAGGAAGGAAATGTGTCAGATTGTACCTGTTCAATCAACTTATGCAGCCAGGGGTAATTTTCCAGACTGTTGCAGGACGAATTATGCATGCCACTTCTGATATTGTTGATACCTATACAATTAATCCTTGATTGTCATATTGTATATGTTCTCCTGTAAATATATGTTCTCCTGTGGCTTAACAATAGAATCTAAAAATAATTGGTCAAGTCTTCAGTGGCAGCAAATTTATTTTTCCTTGTTGACGTCTATGAATCTAAGGCAGTTTGTATCACCTGAGAATCCATCTCAAAGCAGTGACTAAAATAATTATTGGAATTGAAATTCTTCTTCTTTTTCCTCTTCCTCCTCCTCTTCCTGTTCAATCAGGTCTGATCCTCGATGACTGCCTGGACTAGTCCCTGTAGTTTTCTTGGCAAGATTTCAGAAGTGGTTTGCCATTGCCTTCTTCTTAGGCTGAGAGAGAGTGACTTGCCCAAGGTCACCCAGCTGGCTTTCATGCCTACGGCGGGACTAGAACTCACCATTTCTAGCCAATTGCCTTAACCACTAGACCAAACTGGCTCTCTAGCTCTTCTTATAGAGATGAATTAAAAGGATCAATAAAGATATGCTTTGTGCTAGTTGGACTGGGGCAGTGTCTAGTGAAAGTACTTATTTCCTTAATAATGGCATTAAGGAATCTTGGAATATGTAACTTTCAAATGCCTAAAAATCACCTACATTCCTTGATACTTTTTTAGTTTAATAAAAATATATTTTTTGGGTGGCAGTAATGTAGACTTTCTTCATAATGAAGTCATTAATTAATATACAGATGTATTTATGGAGGAGGCTATTGTGTAGTCATTGATCCAACCCATCCAAGGTATTGGTTTCATGAGATTTTATATGCATACATCTCCATAGCCCATTGGTGCCCCGGGATAATGGTATGGATTACATGTAAAACATCCCCATAGATTTTCAAATAGAATTCTTGTGGGCAGTCTCTCACTACTGTAAGTAGTTGTTCTCTACTTACATCTCATGTGTAAGTCCAGTGGAGTTTGCTTCCTAGTAAGTGCTCTTAAATTGCAGCCCTAATAAATGTGTACAATACATTTAGTATTTTTCTCCAATTCCCCCCCTCGCCCCCTGTGTCTATTGCTTCCTCTGACAACAGTGCAGTTGTAGCTGCCACCCTTCTTTTCATGTGCAAATTGGTGGGTTCATTTGGAGGTCATGGTGGCCCATTACAAGGTTCCCTCTACTAAAATAATTCATGTTAGCGGCCCAGAGTTATGAATCTTAGATGGATGGCCAGATAAACCAAAATATTAAATAAGTATATAAAAGAATGCTTGCACCAAAAGAAAATGGTGGGCAGTTGTCAGTCTCCTCTTTTTTACAAACTCAGTTTCAGGTTTCTCTAGTAGCATTGGACCCTGCAGCTGATCCTGAACTTCCTATGTCATTGGTGAGTTAACAGGGGCAATGCATTATTGGGTCCCCTCTGTTGTTTGATTAAGTATGTTTACATAAGTAAATAGCTGTAGCAGGTATAGAAAATGTTCTAGCAGTTGGGCATATAAAACATACCTCTTTCTTCTGTCCTTGTCTATTCCCTATCCCCTACTACCATTTTCTCTCTTCTCCTAGATATAACCACCTATATTGTGATTCACCTCATCATCAATCCCCAACTTCTCTCATCTCTACTTTCTGCTTTGTCCTGCCATCCCTATCATCCTCATAGCTTGCTGGTAGCTTCTACTTCAAACCCCCTACCTTACTTCAGTTCCTTTTTTCCTTCACTTCCTGTTCCTGGCTGCTCTAATTAAAAGCAGGAGTATTTATCAGAGTACAGACTAGTTTGTACTGTCAGTGGTTGGTCTTCTAGGTATGCCAGCTGCTGTTTCCACTCTGTAGTGTAAAAAGAGCCTTTCATTCCAGAGGGATGAAAAATTAATTCAAGCATAGGAGAGTTCCACTTTTAAATTGATTACATTTTGCCAGGAAAATGGATAGGAAAATTAATGGAAAGGGGAGCCCTAATTTTAAAAGTATCATGCTTAGTAGAGTGTATGGGAAAATTAGTTAATGGAAGGGGATTTCCCATTTTTAAATGCATCAATTGTTGGCTATATCCACATTTAATCTTATAAAATAGCCCCTTATTTACCATTCAAAGGTTGGTACAACCTTCAGCCTAGTGAATATGATGCATTCTCGCTGTTAATACGATTTATTTTTTCTGGATTGGTAAAAGCAGATTTCCTATCAGTATCCCCTGCATACATGAATGGACAAATCAGTCTTATTGCATTTAGTTTTATTAGTTATATATGTTTTTTGTTATACAGTAATTAGTGACCACATTTCAGCAGTCTTTTAAGAGCACTGGTTACTTGCATTTACTTTTTTCTATAAGGTTAGTTAGATTCAGGTTGTTGTTGTTTAAAGATAAATGTTGTAAAGATAAATGCTTCACAAATATTTAAAATAATTTAAATTTAACCCTGTACAGTATTCCATTTCTTCTGTTCCCGCTGGAGGAAATAGTCTTCCAAAACAAGATGAATTTGTCTAGCATTTTAAGACTGTCTTATCTGACTTTACATGGTGAAAAGCAGCTTCAGATCTTAGTTACCAAATAATTCATACATAGCTAGCAGACATTAAAATTTGAAAAAGGAGCAGCAGCAAGAAAGAAAAAAGAGAGAAAGCTTGAAGCAGAATTTTCTTTCAGTAAATTAGTGACTATGACAAGGTTATGTACCATTCCAGAGGGATGAAGTGTCTAACCTTTTAGCTTCAAGAGGCTTTATGCTTTTCATTTGCTGGTGGATGAAAGCTTAACATGGATTAAAGGGCAGGTTCTTTTTTAAAATTCAGATAGATTAAATCATATCCAGATTTTACATATCATTATTATATGCAGTATAAAAATATACACCCTGTGTGCATTAATATACAGTCTTTGTTCTGCCTATGACATGCTAATGTGCTTTTATGCATAAACAGATCTAAATACTGTATATATTCATACTATATATGATTGCATGTCCTTTTTTGAAAAGTAATTTATAACATCTTTTATAATAGCAAATTCAAGAGCTAAACATAGTTTTGATACTCTATTAACTTACTCAACTGCTACAGCTGAATATATACAGGTACTCCTCAACTTATGACCATTTGTCTAACGACCATTCGAAGTTACAATGGCACTGAAAAACATCACTTATGACCAGTTTTTGCACTTAACGACCGTTGCAGCATCCCTGCAGTCATGGGATCAGAATTTGGGCTCTTGGCAACTGGCATGTATTTACGACAGTTGCAGTATCCTGGGGTCATGTGTTCGCCATTTGCGACCTTCCCAGGGGGCTTCCAACAAGCAAAGTCAGCAGGGAAGCCAGATTTGCTTAACTACCATGTGATTCGCTTAAGAACCACAGCAAAAATGTTTGTGAAATTGGGCGAGACTCAACGACCGCATCGCTTAGCAATAGGAGTTCCTCTCCCAATTGTGGTCATAAGTTGAGGATTATCTTTACTCATTAATGTGCCTCTAAAGTTTTGAGAACAGTTATTGGATATAAATGTAGATTTGGTAGAGTAAAAATTGTTAATTTTTAGTCTAGCATTTGAAACCATTTCATCTGTAGCTTTTAGCATATGGGAAAAAATATTTTAGGTGAAAAGTTTAACACATCAAGCTACTATTAAAAGCATAATAACAAATCTGTTTTAGTCCAGCTGGAAATCATACTGTAGTGTCTCAGAGATGTTGCCTATCTTTTCCCTCTGAGATCCTTTTTCCTGGAAACATCAAAAATTTAACATGACATCCTATACTTGCTTAGAGCGTTGCCATGATAAAGCCATACAAATTTTGAGCAGTTTTGTGATAATTAGGCTATTTCTTTCATTTAGAGGAACTTAAAGTAAATGCAAAAGAGTTTAAATGATAATTCAGTAACAGCTTATGCTGTCTTTCCTTTCCTTTCCTTTCCTTTCCTTTCCTTTCCTTTCCTTTCCTTTCCTTTCCTTTCCTTTCCTTTCCTTTCCTTTTCCCACAACAATCAGTTCAATTCTTGGTAGCTTGTACATGGCCATTGGATCTTTATTAAGTATGTGTTCTATCAATTACTTGAAATGATTCAATAAGTATGCTAGTATCAGAAGAGTTAAAAGCCTCTGGAATTGAGCAGTGCCGACATCAGAGAACCTCTGCCCATTCTTGCACTGTGGGGGGCACTGCTTCTGAGGTGGCACCAAACTATCAGGCAGTGGTAGAAGAGAGGCATGACTTAGCCAGGGGAGACAGGCTAGGAGGTTGGGGCTGGCTGACAGAAGATGCAACCAAGAATGAGGACAGTGAGGGCTGACTGTCCTGCCAGGAAGGTGTCTTTGCTGGACAAATAATGCAAAAAACAGAAAATAAGCCAGGAAAGAAGGAAGAAAAAAAACCAATAAGGAAAAGACTAAATAAAATATTACTTTGTTCAACAAGGGAAAAGAAGAAATACAAAACCAGTATTTGGGTTTCATAGATTATATAGATATGACCTGGCAAAAATATTACATATCAACTCAGTAATAAAACTAAATATTTGTGTACTAGATGCAAAATACTGACAGCTAAAAAGCTAAAGTAAAATGTCTGTTTTTCAGCTCTTTTTCACAAATAGCTCTGCTTTGTGATAGTCTTCATTTTCTTTGTTTTGAACTCACAAGAAATTTTTATATCAGTGAACGAAAAACTAGTTATCACCCTTGGGCTAAAAACTTAGTCCTCATGCAACACATGAGTTTGAAACCAGTGTACTACAATGTATGTGTGTTATATTGTCATGCACACATTTATAACCCAGCATGGCAATCTGATTAATAAAATTCCATATTACTCATTTATTCACATACTTAGGGCTGCAAATCATGTCAGCAATACTAACTTATATTATTATCAGATCATGGCCCCGGAATATAACGGTTCTTCATCTAGCACTTGGCTGTCATCTTTCTCTCCTTAGTCCTATAGGACTAGTAATTCTTTGAGGAGAATATCATATTACGTAGTCACAAATAACTCTTTCTCAACAAATAAATTAACTGCATAAATCCATTCTTTCTATTCTGGAACACCTATTCACTGGTCAAAATATTATTTGTTCTCCTCTAATGCTGCTTCAGTGTGTCTCTAAAGAGGCTCACAGTTTTTGGATAGAATATGTTGATTTAGCCCTTGCAGAGAAATGAATATCCTAAAATATTTTATTCATGTTCATCTTCTCTGTCGTTATAGCTCGGTGGTAGTGGGCTGGAATCTCTGCACTTGCATATTCTAATAAGTGATCAAATCATCTTAAATTATTCTCATCTTGCCAAGAACAACTTTTGTACCATAAAAGATAAATACATTTTGAGAAAACCCATAGTTACATTTCATATACATCATGAAAATATTGGTAAACAGGATTAATGTAAAGCTTTTCTACAACTTCGTGTATGTGTGAAAAATCTTTTGTTTAGTTAAGCAATATAAATTGTAAATTAATATGTAGATGGAAAAATACTGTTGTTTGGCTTGATTTGGAATTTTTCTTTGACCTAAGGTCTTAGTAATGTATCTCTAAAAGAGTATAATCATCACCAATAAAATGTGTAGCTATGGCAATTACAGAGTCTACAGTTACATGTTATGGCTAGTTATTCAAATATTATTTAGGAACTTGGGAAATACAGCACATTGCTCCTACATGTACTTCATTCCTTAACATGCTGTTTATCAGTGAGTATCATTTTCAATATACTACATCATTATTATCCATGTAATCAGACACTTTTCTAAATATTAAAAGAACATGATTCAATAAAGTTTGGCTCACTTTATTGAAACTGTAGGAAGAGACTTGGTAAAACAGGTGGGATCATTTTGTGTAAGTATATTTTGGTTTGTGCAAAAAAAATGTAAGAAAGAATAGAAAGTTTGCTCTGCAATCTTAATTGTTTCTGTAGAAACAGTATTATAGTCTACCCCAGTTTGTTTTACAAAAATTCCTGTAGGGTTTGATTTTTTTTCCCCGAAGAAATCTTATTCATACCTATAAATGTGAGTTTGCTAAATCTGCATGGTTTAATTTTTAAATATTTGGATATGATCATTCCTCACATGGGAGTAAGTATAGATCTGCTCTGAAATTAATGGACATATTCATTAACATTATGAATTACAAACATTTTTATTATTTTTAATCAGTAATATGCCCAGACCTTTGTTGTTTGACAGAGTTAAAGTAGGCTTGGTGTTATGTGGTTGACAGTTTATGCCCTCAGCAAAATTCTGGAGAAAGCTTTGTTTAGGAGTTTGAAAGATTTTATGAAATCATTCCTCGCTTGCTTGCCCTTTTAGAAATAAAAGCTAATTAGCTTCTTGCACAAGCCAATTTGCAGGTACATTGTAAGCACAGGTTAGAATTAAGGAGCAGTAATTGCTTATAATGATGATCAGCATAACTGATGTGATAAATTATGATTAATGAGTAAATTAGCAGTGAATGCTATAAATGACTCTGCTATGAGAATTATTTTATAAAGAAATGAAGGGCAACCAAATCTACTAAGTGTACTGTATATGCCTAGTAATATATACTCTTAGATGAAATATAAGAAAACTTGGCATAATTTCTAATACTTATCTGTAATTGTATAGGCACTGACCCATCAATTATTTATTATTAGTTTATTGATTTATTTACGTTCGAAGAACAGACTTGAAAGTCTATAGTCCAAAGGGCTTAGATTTTACAAATAGATACAGGGCAACATCAAAATGATGGGAAAGAAATAGGAGTGGTAAACCACTTAGTAGAATATTTTTATTACTGCTCACTTTTAGCTCATAGCTCATTTTCTAGCTATGAATATTTTTATGAAATGTTTTCTAGCTAACAGTCTTCAATTTAGAGAAAAAGCTCCAGTATCCCCTTGCTAATTGTAAATAAAGTTGGGAAATTTAATTTAGGAAGAGGGCAGGCCACAAGTTTCCAGTGACTGCCATATTGCATATTTCCTTGCCTTGGTTGTGCTGACAGTATGTGTAGATGGATGGACTTCATGAATGCCGTTTCTGTATTCAAAAGAGAATGACTTAACATAAAAGAAAAGCAGCAGTCCATGGAGCTCATCCCTTTTTCTTCTTCCATGTGATTATAACTGCTGAAGATGACTTTGCCCAAGCCAAGAGGTTCCACAGAATTCGCTTAATATAGAAGCATAACGTGCACTTCTCTTACCTGCATGCTTTATGATTTTGTTCATCTAACTAGAATTCAAAAAAATTCTAATACATAACTTGCTGTTGCACATCACCCTTTTTGTTCGACCATTTGATTAACATTAAAATGTGAATGGAATTCCGTTCAAATGTGCATGGCAAACAGTTGTGATGAATATGTGGTAATAGTATTAGTATGGTAGTATTTATTTGTACTGATACTTTCCTAAGGTGCTTCTGCAACAGAAGAAGTAGAAAAGTCAGAAATAATAATTCACAAATACAATAATAGTACTTCCAAAGATGAATTCTCCTTCTTACATATCTATCACCTTGCATTGTTTGCTTTGCAAAAGTACATAAGATTGCTGCCTGCAGAAAAAGGCAGTTGCAAGCTGATTTCCTTCCTCCCCACTAATCCCCAAGCTCCCTAAAAATAATTCCATAATGATTAGAAGACCTTCTGAATGGACAGGTCATGAACCAAGGGCTGAAGTGCAAGGACAGCCATCTAAAGCTCATTCTGGGGATGGACCATTGCTCCCCTTGCTGTAAGTCTTTTAATATATTTAAACTAACAAGAATTATGATGAAAAAATTCACAGAAAATATATTTTTTTAAAAAAATCTGTTAAGTACTTATATTCTAGTCTGAATGCTAAAATAAACTCTCATAGGGATAGTGATTCACTTTAGGCAAAGTACCTAAGCGTACCTAGTTTTAAATACTGTATCTTGAGATGTTGAAGGATATAGAGCAACTCAGTCTCCCCATGATTACAATCTGAAATCTGTTTACTCCAGGAGAATTGATGTATTTGTCTAAATCAAACATTCTATGAGTTTTGTGTATTGGCCCCAAAACTGGTATAATTCAGCAGTTAGTATGAGCCAGAAAACTGCTCATTAAATCTAATTTCTCTGAATGAAATGATAGTAGGTACCGTTACAACTAGGTAGTCTGCAACTTATGACCACAGTTGGGACTGGAACTTCTATCTCTAAGCAAGGCAGTTGTTAAGTGAGCCATGCCCAATTCTATGACCTTTTTGCCATGATCATTAAGCGAATCACGTGGTCGTTAAGCAAATCCGGCTTCCCCCATTGACTTTGCTTGTTGGAAGCCAGCTGGGAAGGTCACAAATAGCGATCATGTGACCCCAGGACATTGCAACTATCATGAACACATGCTGGTTTCCAAGCGCCTGAATTTTGATCATGGGACCGCAGGGACACTCTGACCGTAGTAAGTGTGAGGAGAGGTCGTAAGTCATTTTTTTCAGCACCATCGTAACACTGAACAGTCCCTGAATGAATGGTCGTAAGTTGAGGACTAGCTGTATGAAGCACAGATAAAACTAATCTACCTTTATGTGTATAAAGATTTTTCTCATCCACTCAGGATTAGTGTTGCATATTATATAATCTACAAATCTCCATTAATTTAAATTCAAGTTTAACTCTACAAATAAGGACTATCTTTGTCATTTTCACTGAACTTTATTCATTTGTTATCTCAACCAGCTGGATGTTCAGCTTGGTCAATTCATAGGCATATGGTATGTAATTAATTTACTGGAATCAAATTCTGTCTTTGTTGGTAGAATATATAGTCTTAGAATTTTCCCACACTGATTGAAAATACTTTTTAATAAACTATGCTTAACACACTTCACTATTTGAAAGAAAAAAATATGTTTGCCTGATGTCATGTTGGCCCAGTACTTATGTTAATCAACAGAAAAGTGCTTTATTGATCTTGATTTCCTTATCAGTTTTGAAAATTAAATATTCAAATTAATTACAACTTCCACCCAAAAAATGAATGTATTTGTAAGTGTGAAGCCATTAATTGTTAATTAAGAATTTGCATTTGGTAGACCTTCTAGAATGGATTGAGTATGCAAAGTTTTAGACTGGCATAGAACATTGATAAACTAATTTTTCAGTTAATTTATTCTTGCTGTATTTATAGTTGAAGTATAAGAGTTAGCTGCTAGGGGTATACAGTGTTCAGATTCAATTTCAAAATATATGGGCGCCAGGAATGTAGAACTTCTCTGCAAGTTCTTTAACAGTTGTGCGTTTTCCCAGGAAAAGCCTTATTTGCTTCATCATGAATATATAATTCACATTTTCTTGATCTGTCATAAGATGAAATACTGCAAGTTATAGTTTTACAATTGGTGTGATTGGGTCAGGCATATGGAAAGTTTTTTCTTTCCCCTAGAAATGTTAGTTTATGCTCTTGTTTTCTGCTTTATTTTTCCTGCTTTTCTCTCTAACTTTTTGATACAGCAGCTGAGGCACTGGGTAAAATCCTTAGGCAGGAATTTAGCATTTCTGTCCCCAAGAAGTGGGAATTTAGTGCAGTTCAGGGACTGGGATTTCTCCTCCACACCAAATCAAAAATGAGCCCTATTTTATTGATTCGAACTGTCAGGCTTCCCTCGGCAAGCAGATAAATGAGCATTCAAGGATATAAGAACTTCTTAAATGGTTTACTGTAGAAAAGCTAATGAAGCTCTTACAAAATAATTCCTTTGGCTGTGATGTATCAGATGCAAATCCTTTTTATAGTAAAATCAAGATTCCAATTCTTGAACCTTTTTCTCCTGGTCATGTGATATAACAGACTATTATAGAACCATTCTGTTTCTTTCTTTGTTTGTTTTAAATAGTAATTTTATTAAAGATTATAATAACAGTAAAAACTAATACAAACTAAAAAAGATAGAAGAATATAAAGAAAGAAGGTGCAGAAAAGAAAGAAAAAGAAAAAAAGTTGGAAAATTGAAAAGAAAGAAAAGTAAGAATATAGTAATGAAAAGGAAAAGATATAGAACCATTCTCTTTTGGGTGGTTGGGATGCTTTCCATCTATCTCTTGTTTTGGTGATGGCCTGTTCTGATATCAGACTGTTTCCTTATGACCATGTGAAAACTTGCTTTTCACACAAATTGTGGTAGACCCCAATTCCTATACCTCTCTCTTTTATCATCAGCATGAAGTAGAAAACATCCAGCAGTTCTTTTATCCACTGACTAGATCTTTGCTTAATACTAGATCAATTAATGTAAGTTTTAGCAGCAGCAGCAGCAACAACAAGATTGTGAAGTTGTGGACAGTTCTAACACAAAATCTATATATGGCTCTATCTTTTGTTAATCTGTCCCTCTTTGATAAGTGTTGCAGATACAATTAGACGTAACTTAATAACACATTGTTTTCTATATTCTCACTAGTGCTGAAGTTTTTTGTTGTTGTTTGTCAGTCATTCAGTCACATACTGATGACCCATGGACAGACATGAGGATTGTCTTTCAGTAGATGCTTCTTTCAGTTCTTATAAGCTCATGATAGTATCAGGATTGTCTTTTAGTAGATGCTTCTTTCAGTTCTTATAAGCTCATGATAGTATCTAGCCACCTTGTCTTCCATTGACCTCTTTTTTGATTGCCTTTCATTTTTTTCAAATGTCAGGTTTTTTACAAATAACTTTTGCCTTCCCATTTTGTCTCCAAAATAGCTCTAGCTTCATTATTAGTGTTTCCAGTGAACAGTCTGATTTTATTTCATGTAATATTGAATTGTTTGTTCTCCTTGCAGTCCAACTTATTCTTAACAGTCTTCTCCAGCACCACAATTCAAAGGCATCCTTTTTCTTCATTTAGACTTTTTGATGGTCCTTCTTTCACAGCCATATGTTACAACAGGGAAAACTTGACAGTATTAACCTTTGCTGTCACTGTGATGTCTTTGCACATTAATATGTTGTATAGATCAGTCAGTCAACTTTCTCTCATAGTCTCCTTATTTCTTGGTTACAGATACCATCTCTGAATTTTTGACCCTAGGAAGATAAAGTTTTTAGGAAACAGAAAATATTACTTCGTTAATTGTAGTCTTTTCTATGCATGCATTTCTGGTTTTGATAGATAGAAATGGTTCATGGAGCAAATTAAGTTCCCAAATATTCTGGAGAGCTGATTTCCAAGTTGGGTAATTATGTCAGCAAAGCTTTGCCATAAAATTTTAATTTCTGGAATTAACACTTTTTTGCTTCTAAAATGACTTAAAATAGTTTGCTCTCTTTACTGAGGAGATGTACAACATCAAACAAGACTTTTTATTCTTTTGTTTCTTGTGCAAAATTAGAAATAATACAATTCTAGTAATTTATTGTTGGCTAATTATATTCAGTGCAATTTCAGAATTGTTTTCAATTCATATTTTTAACCAGATAAAATACTGTCTCTCCAGAAGTTTTTTTGCAGTGCATTTCTTAAAGAAGCTCTAAGTAGGTATCAGAATGTACAAGTAATAATAAGGAACTTCAGTTAGATTGTATTTTCTAGTTCACACATGTTATATATATGATGATTTTTGGCAATATCAACGTAAATATAATACGTTAAATCCTGCTTGGAACTGGCATATTGTAATATAACTAATTATGTTCTATCAGCTTGCATTTTATTTCACAACTTTGCTCTGAAGGTTAATATTTTGATTTTGGTTTGTTATTTTTGACACACTAACATATTATTTTGGGTATTTCTTGCTTAGATTGATTTTACTGTTTTCTTTTTTAGCACCACCAAAGTTTGCAAGAACACCTGTTGACCAGACAGGGGTCTCTGGAGGAGTCGCGTCATTCATCTGCCAAGCTACAGGAGACCCAAGGCCTAAAATTGTCTGGAACAAGAAGGGCAAAAAAGTCAGCAATCAGAGATTTGAGGTATTAGGTCCATTGTTCTGTTCCTCTGAAAAACATTTACTTTAACATTCCTTGATTATTCCCTTTGTTTCTGGACAGTGATCATTTTAAACAACAGTGATGTTCACAGTAGTTTATCAGAACAAAAATTATTTGTGTCAGTTGGATTTTTCCTTAAAGAAGAATTTCAGTTCTGTTTGTAAGGAGATAGTCGTTGATAGTTCCGTTCTTTTTTTTTTAATATTCCCTATTCTACATCCCTCCCATGTAGGGACTAGTTATTATGTATATCTCTGTGGATTAATGGCAGAAATATATGTGCATAGTTTCTAAGGACATCACTAGTGGGTGCTATGCAGAAACCAGCTAAAGAGGTAGAATTATGATACTGGGAATAATAAGATTGTTTATTGCAGCAAACATTAAGAATTAATTTTATTCATACAAGAAATTGATGTTTTGAGGGCTTGTTTTAAAAAGCACCAAATGGTATTAGTATAATGAAAGTATAATAGAATAGAACCAAAATATTAGTAATAACTGCCCCACTCTTTGTTTCATGATGTGAAAAAGATGCATATTGATAAATAAAATGAAAATAAAATAGAAGGAACAGTGTGCAATACATTATGATAGCATGCTTTCCATTCAGAATGCCACTCATATTTTTGGTTATTTTGCCTCTAACATCAATATATGTTGGGACTGTGGTAGTCCCTGCTAGCTTTTAATGAAATTTACAATTATACACAAACTAAACAATCAGACAAAAACAAAACTCCACAACTCTTACAAGCCTTATTCTGTTATGTAGCCATAGAGTATTTATCGTGCATTATCATCTGAGATAACTTTACTGAGAATTTATATGCTAGATCACTGTTCATGGCACTTAAGAAATCTCTGCTCATTTTTCTCTGAAACCAGATTTCACTAAGCTAAATGTAGTCTTATCCCACACAAACAGAACAAACATGACTCAGCATTCTTTTTCCTCCAGCCTTTTGGTTGCCCTTGATTTTCAGGTTGATTTACTTTTTAGATCTTTTTGCCTAAATCTCCATTCAGCCAAACTTCTTCCAGAAACCTACTGGCATTTTAGTACCTTGTCACCAGTATAACTTCATGCTATGTTGACTACCAGCTTTAGCCTCCAGACCATTTTTTTCCCCCAGGAAGGTTCCTTCAGACTAAAAAAAATGTGCTCTCAGCAGCAATAAGCTCTGCTTTATTCAGCCATAAACTGATTCTCAGTTGTCTTTCCCCAACAGACTTAACTTTAATCTTCCACTGACTCCTTGCAACTTAAAAAGAATGTCCAAAAGCTCTGCTCAGTCACCTTTCTTAAGGTCCTACTGTCAATTCAGATGTGTTGACTGCTAGTCATTTTTGTTGAAGCCTCTCTTCCACAGCTACTGTGGTCAAAGTAGCAGCCATAAATATCCTAATCCTAAAACTAGGCTTAATAATTACATTATAACCTCAGTCAGAAGTACTGTGAGAATGCAGATGTTATAATAAGCAAATTAACAAAACATAATGTTTTATATTTCATAATACATCAGAATAATGGATAAACAGCCACTGACACAGAGCCACAGTTAAATGCTGCATTTTCCTTCCTGTTCTCTCCTTTTTTTGACCATGAACAGCATTGCTATGGAAGCTCCTGATGCAGGTTTTCTTGAATGTCTCTCTGTCCTCCCATGAGTCTTTGATTACACCATGAATTCTACATTTAAATCATGCTTGAGTTATTAAAAAGAATGTAATTAAAATACGTCTGAATAATAGTTCTTTACTGGGGCTGCACTGCACTTCAGAATCAAAGAGAAAATATGCACTTTGGAGCATATGTGAGATTGTACATAGCACCTGTTGGCAACTCCTTAAATTAATTAAGTATTTTTGATTAAGTACATCTTTCTTCAATAAAATGATGAACTGTCAACTATTCATTAATACCTGATCTTTTTCAACCCTAGATAATTTAATTTGTGTTTATTGATATTTGTTAACTAATTTAACAGATATATGTAGTGATATTTGCATGTTTTCAGAGGAAGCATGTGTTTCTTCAGGCAAAACAAATGTGTTGGCCCTTTTATATTGATTGAATCTAAGAAGAGAATATTTTGTATATTGTAACTGCAACTTGCAGCACATTAATTTATATAACCAGTATCAGAAACTGTATAATGCATTCAGATTTTTGACAAAATAAACATTGTACACTAATCATCTGATTGTACATTGTTTGACTTCATGAAACATGGAATGAAGAATTTTGCATATATGCTAGATACATACATACTAAATCCTTCATACATACTATACTGCATGTATGCAGTATACTCCATACGTACTAGATCCTTCCAAAGATTTTAGCAGGGCTTGTTTATATTACTATTACTTTTTTATTTTTTTCCACATAGAAAAAACATTGCATGTGTTCTTTTCAATATAAAGCCTACCTATATTCTTGACATAATAGTTGCTTCTTTTATATATGTACCATGGATTTTTATTTTTCCAGCAATGTTAAAGTTATGATTGCTATTTTTGTATTTGCTAGACTAAAGTGGCAAACTATAAACCAAGCTAAAATACATGCTATTTATGTATAGCTGCAAGTAGGATACAGATTGATCATATTATATATAAGAGAGGGCCAATCTTGTGGTTAGAGAATGGAGAACAAAAGTTGGATAAAATATAAAAATATGTTGTAACAGATATAATACAATCCATGTTAGTTGGTATTGAATCTTTTTCTTTTCTTCATCTATCATGACCATGATTCACAGAGGCAGGGTAAAATGAGTAGGATTAAGAATAGCAGTATCACAAGTTCTGCAGCTGCTGAATAGGTATGGGACTATTATGTATGTAGTAACACAAACCAGAGTAGGAGCTTGTCAGCCTGTTAGTTGTTAAGCTGGACACTCAGATTGGATTCCCTGAAACTAGCATTTTGAGTCAGATTTGCCTTTTACTATTACTATTGCTAATTAATGCTTCTATGCATAATTGAACAAAGGTCATGCGTTACAGAAGCCTTCTGTTATCCATCTCTTTGTTGGATGCAGAAACATTGTCGTATATTGAATATATACCCAAATGTGGATATGTGTATGGATGGTGCCTAAGGTAAAGGTAAAGGTTTCCCTTGACATTAAGTCCAGTTGTGTCCGACTCTAGGGGGCAGTGCTCATCTCCGTTTCAAAGCCAAGAGCCAGCGTTTGTCCGTAGACACTTCCGTGGTCATGTGGCCAGCATGACTACACAGAACGCCGTTACCTGCCCGCCAAAGCGGTACCTATTAATCTACTCACATTTACATGTTTTCGAACTGCTAGGTTGGCAGGAGCTGGGACTAGCAACGGGAGCTCACCCCGTCACGCGGATTCGAACCACCGACCTTCCGATCGGCAAGCTCAGCAGCTCAGCGGTTTAACCCGCAGCGCCACCGCGTCCCTTGTGGATGGTGCCTACTTTCTGCTAAAAGCAACTCAGTATGAATTGCATGTGCTTTTACAGTCCACAGTTCCTTAAGCTGTGACAGAGTAAATGTTCTCACCGAACAATCTGCAGTCTTCTTCCCCACTGCAGATATCAAAAGTATGAGACGAAATTTATAAAGGATTCTGTGGAGCAGTAATTGAACCAGGTTTATATAGAAGATAGATTAGGAATCTTGAGCACTCAAAGGCTGAATATTCACCATTCCACAAATTTTTGTTGATTAAAAGCCAGTTCCTGTGGAACAGGTCTGTATAACACAATTGAAGGGGTGCTCTGTAATGCAAGTAGGCACAAATTAATGTTCTTCCTCCCTCCAAGTACTTAGATAACCATAACCTATAGAATGCTCAACACTGTGGCCTCAAAATTTTCCAAGATTGTTTCTGTGGCATGGGGACTAGTGGTGAAGCAAAATAGCTTGTGATTATGCAGTTTGACCTCCATTGGTTATGTTATATATAAAAATTCCCTTCTCACCTCTATGGGTGGTATGCGTCTTCTTCAACCTCAGGTCCTCTACTAGAGGCCTGGGAGTTTGAGGGTTCTGTGCAGTATCTTAGTTGTTCCTTGCACTGCACTCTTTTGGACAGAGAGCTCTGATGTTGTTCCTGGGATCTGTTGGAGCCACTCTCCCAGCTTAGGAGTCACAGCCCCGAGTGCTCCTACCATCCCTGGGCCCACTTTGGCCTTCACTTTCCACATCCCATCTACTTCCTCCTTCATGGCCTGGTACTTCTCCAGTTTCTCATAGGCCTTCTTCCTCATGTCGCTGTCACTTGGCACTGCTACATCTACCACCACCACTGTCTTCTGGTTCTTGTCTACTACCACAGTTGATTGGCCAGTACCTGCCTGTCCATCTGGATCCGGAAGTCCCACAGGATCTTAGCCTTGTCATTCTCCACAACCTTCTGTGGAATCTCCCATCTGGACTTGGGAGGGTCTAGCCCATACACTGTGCAGATGTTCCTGTACATAATGTCAAGCTACTTGGTTGTGCTGTTCAGTATATGCTGTTCCTGCCTGCCTCTTACACCCTGCCACTATGTGTTGGACTGTCTCTGAGGCCTCTCTACACAGTCTCCATCTCGGGTCCTGTCTAGTGTGGAAGATCCCTGCTTCTATGAATCTGGTGCTTAATGCCTGTTCTTGTGCTGCTATGATCAGTGCCTCAGTGCTGTCTTTTAGTCCAGCCTTTCCAGCCACTGGTAGGATTTCCCAATGTCAGCCACTGAGTTATGGTGGTAGTAGGGATTATCATGAGGGCTCTGTTAGCATCTTCTACCATACTATCTGATGGTACTTCTCCACTGAGCCTTGGTAATCAGTCTCAAGGGTTGACCGTAGCTAGCTTGTCCATGATCTTATGCCTTATATCAGCTGCTATGCTCTGTAATGGAGAGGGTGGCAGTGACATTCCAGCTTCAGGTGTTGGCTACACCTCCAGTTGTTCTTCCAGGTCTTCTTGAGTCTGGACTGTAATACGTAGTTGGTCTATCTCAAGTGATGAGAGCAGCTTGCTCTTCACTATGTTGAAGCATTGGGTAACTAGCTGTTTCTCAGTTAATGTGAACATAGGTCTTCTGTCAATCCATAGTTCCCTCATACATTTCATACATCTCTTCTCATTTGGTCTACTGTTGTAGTAGCATTCCATCAATTCCAGGTTCTCTTGTCTCGTCCATGAATGGTTTGTTCCAGTAGCCCACTTGTTGTCAGATTGTCCTGGTTTCCCAACATCTGACATGGATATTGTTAATACTGGCGATGTCTGAGCCAGCATGACTCTCTTAGTATGTGTCACTCTCATATTCAAGGTAGGCAGGTGAAGCATTAGGAGGTGAAGCATTACCCAAGGACCCCTACTGGTAAGGTGGGGATTTGAAACCTGGTCTCCTGTGTCAAAGGGCGGCTCTCTAACCACTATGTTATACAGCCGCTATCCTGTGTGTCTGTGTGCGTGTGTATATATGCAACCCATAGCTTATAACATATTGTATATTTATCAGGTGTGCAATAAAACAGGATAGTATAATTAATAAAATTTAAAATGATATACAGTCAGGTTAATAGACATTTAAAAAATAATGAAAACAAAATCAACTTCATTTAATGGTGCTACAGAGGAAGTGTTTAAGATTGTTTTGCCAATAAGTTCTTTAGGATTCAGATAGAATAGGCTGAAACTAGGGTGAAATGCCAAAAAGGGGTTGTTGAGTTATGGAGTTGAGAATTACAGAAGGAAAAAGATCCACATTTCTTCAGCTTGCCAAGAATGGCAGCAGATAGACCCTGGACCAGACAGTGCAGCAGCCGCCTAGAACTTTGGGTCTGTTCTCAGGTTCAAAGTGTCTGTGGCTTTTGCCACTTTTGTATACTTTTCTTGAGGGACCAAAAGGAAAAACAATAACAACTGGAGAAACCTTGGTAGCATATTTCATCAGTGACTTGGTCATAATTTCAGACAGTGGAACCTCAGCCAGAGATATTTTAAAGATGTCATTGTTTCTAGAAGACAAGACCTGGGTATTGTCTGATATCATACTTTGTAACTCAGAGAGTTGACCTGTTGCTAAGAACATTTTTATGGGAAACATTATTTCTAGTATGCAGCTTGCCCTCTCCCCCCAAGCAGGTATTAAAATAGGGAAATCATGAAATGATCTTTATCTTAATTGCTACAAATGGGAATGCTGTACAGATAAAAGGCTCAGGTGAGAGTGATTTACAATAGAATGATGCAATCTGCAAAGCTTTCTAAGTAACTTTTTCTAAGTCCCCGTGTGGAGGAATTTACAATACAAAATATTATCTTAAACACAAATTACCTAACTGGCTAAGTAACCCTTTCTACGTGGCTATAACTTATATGAGCAAAGGGGATAAGGGGTATGACTTCTGCCATGTTCATCTGCTGTTTGGGGAAAATGTGCCTGTCTCCATGGGACAGCTGTCTTCTGTGTTTTCAATTGAAATTCAATTTCATGGGAACCTGGGCAGAATATATGTATATGTATATGTATCTGTGAGATGAGATGAGATGAGGTTCAAAGTATTTGGTACGTGAAGCAGAGTAAGTTTGACAATAAAGCAAATAGTGAGAGATGTCTTCCAACCTGCTGGAGATAGACTCATCAGAAGATTTTTAGGACATCACATGTAGCTTATTGGAGGGAAGGGCCATTTGTTACCGTTGATTGGAGGAAAGGGCCAGTTATGTATTTGAAATAGTGCTTGCATTTATTTTAGTTTTTTATTATTACATACTAAGGGGCAACTTTGTTAATAGTGATTGAACTTAAATCAACTTCTGCAAAGTTTTAGAAATCTGTTGATTTGTTCACAGAGATATAAAAAAATCTGGTGAATATCCACAAGTTTAAAGGTTTCTCACTGTTGTGAACCTATAAGAATATTTCATTGGAAATGTATTTCATTTGCTCTAAACAGCAAAACTTAGGTAACAAGTAACCTGAGAGGGACTTTACCCTGTCCCAATTAAAGACTCAAATAATGATGTTTAATAGTTGGATACCAGTTTCTGCAGGTCTTATGTCAGGATGCATCAGCAAGTTATAGTTTCTGTATTGTCAAATCATTTTATAAGGCTCTGAATAATAGTCATCTGTAGAACACTCTTTGCCTTCAGTCATTATTTAAATATTTATCTAAAATGGAACATTATTAGGACTACCATGTTATTGGCTGCAAAAATCCAGACAATGATAGATGGTAGCAATGTTTTAAGAGTTTTCTAAATCTCTTTCTGCCTACCACATGAAATTCCCTCAATATTATGGTCAACCTGGCCTTGGTGGTTTTAACTTGTTGCTGCCAGCTGATCCAAAGTGTGTAGTAGAGATATTTGAGGATTCAGCACATTGAAGTAGTTTGGAAAGAACTGGTTCAGTAATTGTGAATATGCATCTACTGACTTAGCTAGATATTCAGTATCTTCTTACAGCTCAAATCACTGTCCTATTGTGTTCAGGTCAAAGATCAGAATAACATCAACTAGGTTTCAGTAACACATTATGTTTTGCGCTTAGCTGTACTTAAAACAGTTTTATGAATTTGAACCAGTTACATGGAAGGAATTTAGAACAGTCCAGTTCTGATTATATACAGGATTAACCAAGAGGTAGGTGTTTGTAACAACACCTGTGACAGCTGTTGTTTCTTTCAATAGGTAATAGAGTTTGATGATGGGTCTGGATCAGTTCTCAGAATACAACCACTGCGGACTCCACGAGATGAAGCTATTTATGAATGTGTTGCTTCCAACAGTGTTGGAGAAATAAGTGTGTCCACAAGACTTACTGTATTGCGTGGTAAGTTTTAAAAAATTTTTAATTATTTAAAAATAATTTATTAGGGTTGGCAAGGAAAGTTATTCTAAAATTATAGTATTAATACTTCAGGTTTGTATATTGAAGGCCAATCTGTTGGGCTTTGTTTTCACCTAGAAAGAAATGTCTTTTAAACACTGTAATTGCAATCAGTTTGCCTTAGTCAATGGTGTATAGTGAAAGCAGTTGAAACATTTTCCTTTTTCTATGCCAGGTTTTCCAAGTCATAACTGTTGGTTGAGATCATGATGGCTGTATTTTGTGTATAAATTTCAGAGATGTTGTACATATGTCTGTTTGTCAATATATGTGTGTAGATATGTGTGTAATACAACTAGTGATAACAAAACCATGGTTCATACCTTCACTCAACTGTTAACATTTGTAATTGGATTAACCTTTGACTATGTGAAATACATGAATTTAATAAGCTGCAGTTCACAATGAAAATAATACAAGAAGCTTTATTTGTGGTAAGAATTTATATCAAAAGTAATCCAACAGTTGATACTGATCTTGGCAAAACTATAGAAACAGATTTTATTTACATAATGATGAACTGCAGTTAAATGTTTTAGTGAACATGAGCAGACTTTCCTTCAGTAGTAGAAATGCTGTGAACTTGTTCTATTCTTTATATTTTTTGAGCAATCATAGTCAGGTTGATTTTAAATTCTAATGCACTTACTTTTGATCGTTTCTATTTCATCAGTGACAGGCATCATTTCTATGAACCCACAAACAAGACCTTACTTTAACTAAAACCCAAATATCAGATAGCCTTTGTATTTGAGATCCAGACATTTAGGGATGCTTTACTTTTACTTTTTCATTTCTTAAATATTGTTCTGACACTGTATTTCAAAACAAAGTTTTTTTCAAGTACTTTTCAAGTACTAAGTACTGATCTGATTATTATATATCCATGATGTAGAAATTTTAAAATATTCTGGTTTTTTTGGTTTTTGTTGTTGTCATTTATTTTGAAACAATTTTGGCTGATTAGAGTTCATTTTGTATTATGGTTCCCTTGTAATATGAATACACATTTAATTATTTGTTGTACTCTTCAATACTATCAGATGTAATTTTGTTTAATATTCTGTTTGTATCTGTATATAACATTCAGTTTTCCATTTGCATAACTTTTCTGTGGTTAAGGTTCATGCATTGACAGTAGTATCTTCCCTTGTCTCCT
Organism: Candoia aspera; assembly: GCF_035149785.1. Lineage (NCBI taxonomy): Eukaryota > Metazoa > Chordata > Lepidosauria > Squamata > Candoiidae > Candoia > Candoia aspera. The sequence continues at coordinate 191,405,490 of NC_086154.1, forward strand.
ATACTCGAGGCTTTTCATGAATTAGCTGATGAGGAAAGATGTCATGGGGAAAATAAAATAATTGGTGGAAGAGGTGACTCATATTAGCATCAATAAACTTCATTATTTTTCAAAAGGAGCTTCTTTAGCAATTCATCTACTATGTGACAGCTATATTTACCACTAAGAAACTAGTTTTGATTTTGATGTATTTGTCTTCCTATCAGAGGCTTTCCAGTTTTCCTAATATGTATTGTTTGTTTGTTAGTTGTATCTAATGGACATTCTTGGTATTCCTTTGTCTGTTTAATGAAAGGGTATATGCTGGGGAAGAAGAGTTAAAATAAATGAAATGGGAAATGGGAACAAGAAAAGAAGCTGGAGAAGGAAATGAAAGTGTTTTGTGGAGGGAAAATGGAATTTGGCTCTGGGCAGTGGATAAAGCTACAGCTAATTATTGTATAATATTGACAAGCCATTGAATATTGTCTGTGTAGAAAATGTGCCTAGGGAAGTTCCAAGCTACCACTAGAAAATTAGCATCCCATTTTTTTCTGCTGATCTGTGTGAAATGTTTCTGGTAATCCTTTTGCTTTGGATTCTGCTTAAACTGTTTCTTGGCTTGTGTACTAGAATAAGTTACTATTGCACCCTTCAATCTTAAATGTAGAAATTGTGCATTTGCAGGATTCTGGTGATCAGAGAGGCTTCTACATTTTATATCTAATTTCATTTATTGTAGAAGTAGAATAGTGAATTATTAGACTGAAGCATAAGCATCTTCTCACCTTTTCTTCCTTATTTTGTGAATAGGGACATAGAATATAAGGTAGTTACAAAGGTAAATAGTAGTTATTGTTCATTGAAAGCCAGTTTTAATAGGAATGGCTATAAATTAAGGGCATGATTATTTATTTCTTTTTTTAAACATTTTTATTCTAGTTTGTTATTGAAATAATAAAGAACAGGTAACAAATATAATTGCTTTTTCATTAAAATGTGCATTATCATAGATTTTCCTTAATAGTGCAATGAGGCTATTGATCTTTGCTCAGGTATGCTGGGGTTTTAATGTGCAAATTGATTTAAGTTTAAACAATTAATATATGGATATTCCTGACTTATTTTTTTTCTTTTAGAAGAGATTAAAGTAGATATAAAGTGGATTGGAAGGATTTGGATTGGGACTATGTATAATTTTTTGATTATACAAAAAAAAACAAAAAAAAACCAAAACACTTACCAGTACTCATAATGAGCACACACAGGCTATAATGGAAGCAGGCAATTGAAAGAAGACTCTGTTTATCTTGATATTAAATCTAAGAAATCACTTGAAAATAAAAAGGATGAGGATGCTCATAAAGTGGCAAGAAGGGCAAAAAAGAATGTAAAAGAAAATACAGCTAGTCCTCATTTAGTGAGCACAGTTGGGACCAGCAATTTGGCTGTTAAGTGAAACAGTTGCTAAGTGAAACGGCAACTGTGCTTATGATCTTACTTCAGCTTTCCTATGCTTTACGGACCTGCAGAGGTGGTAAGTGCGAGGATTGGTCATAAAGTTACTTTTTCATCACTGTTGTAACTGTGAATGATCAGTAAACAAGGCAATTGCTAAATGAGGACTATCTGTAGAGACAGACAGTTCCACAGGCTGATGCTTAATTTGTTGCATAAAGAACAATCATTGTAAGCCTTGAAATATTTGTGGTAAAGTCTTTATATTTTGGGCTGGGAATTGGGTCAGTGGTGAGGTGAATGTTGTGAGACTGACAATGTGAGTGTAATATTGGGGGCCTGGAAACAGAATATTTTCAAGACAGATGACTCTCATTGTCATGATGTTGGCCCACTTGTGCTTCTACCCCTGCTTAATCAGGTTCATTTTGGATTTCCTCCCCCTGAGTTTTGGGCATGGCTCCTAACAGTTATTTCCCAGAATTATTCAATAAGGCAGGGAATATTCTGAGATAAGCATAGAAAGAAAAGCTATTTGAGAACACTTTTGTGAAGAGACCAGGCTGTCTTCAGATTTGAGAGTCTACCAGGTGCATAGCAGAACTGTCTGCCAGATAATTGTGAAAACCCCCAAGTGCCCTCCCCAGACCCTCCAAAATCTTCAGGTATGTGCAGCAAGCCCTTCTAATGGGTCCAGGTCCTGTGGAGGTCTTGTGTTGCTCTCAGCCTTTATTGGACTAGGAAGTGATCTGACTCATAAATATAAGGTTTGATATTCCTGTATCCATTGAAGATACTTTGTTCATCATTGCTCAGTTTCTCAATGAATGTGGGTCAAAATAATGTTTGAATACACTAAATAGTGAGAATAGCAGAGTACTATATATCTATCCTTCCACTTGGGCATTCCAACCACAATGGGATCCATAAGTCCACTCCTAGCTATGCTATGGAGAGAACAGGGCAAAATATCATTGATGAAATTATTCTCAAATTTGTGCCATTACCTAGAACAGATTATTGTCCTTACAGGATCAGTTCCATATCAAAACAGAAGATAAAATTAAATTTATCTGTATACTAATAAAGAGCACCAAAAGCTGACAAATATCAATATGAATTATTGTAAGGTTAAACAGCTGATTTGGAAGAGGAAATGCACTTTGGATAAGACTGGGTTGAAACTGGTACAGAGAAGTTTGCAGCATATAAAAAGTGGTCCTTGCAAAATATTTAGTTTTATTACAACACTGATGCTATCCAAATAACTTGTTTGTTCAGCTGTTTTTGCACTCATTCCTATTTATTTTGTTTGCATAGTAATGACTTTGATGAGGCATGGAGTCATGGGGGACCACATTGTAATGCAAATCAATGTCAAATAGCATTAGAAAAAAGGGGGGGAAATTAAGTATTCCAGTATCTACATTTGTAGTCTTAGAACTTCACCTTTTATTTTAAAGAGATGGTGCAAACAATACTGGCTTTAACTTTCATAGATTCTATTCCCTGTTCCTCATAACAAGACTGCTTTTTATGTCATCCTAATGAACACTGGGTAATGGAGATCTCAAGATAATTGTTAAGAATTCTATGATCACAGAGTTCCATGAATATATGGTACCTTATTTCCTTTACCTATAGTAATTGTGGTATCATGGAAAAATTCACTGTAAATATTTCGCTGTGACTTCAATAATTCAATTAAAGTAATTGATTATCAAATTATTATACCATTCATGCCAAGATTTGAAATGGTGCCAGGCAGGACTGCCATGTTGTCACATTTTTACATTCAAAGATTCTTCTAAAATGTAGACTGGAAGAATGGTGAAGATCTGAAAAATAATGAAGCACTTGTGCATAAAATAAGGCTGTATGAATCTTCAAAGAGATTACTCAGTTTTAAAGAAATTTGATCAAATAAGTTCTTAAAATCAAATCTTCGATTTCTAAAGCAATTTGAAGTGTTAAATCAAATCAATTATTTTCAAATTGCTTCAGAGAGTTCAAAGGAGATAAAGAAATCTGATGGAGTTTCTGTCTGCATTTTCAAAAACTGTTGCAGCTTTCTTTCTATATATGGATAACACTGAGGGAAGAAATTAGTACCTTCTAAATTGATAAAGAGAGCTGGCCAATGCATTTTATTGCCTCTACAAATCCTGCTTTTCATAGCACTTTGGGGAAGTGTTGCTCTACTGATTATGGGCATTTCTTTAGGGAGGTTGGCTTGGAAGGGAAGAGAGTGTGAGAACAAAGGAGTCAGATTTATTTTATTGCTCTGTTGTGATCTGGCTTGTGCTTTCTACTGTGATCCCCCAAATCCATATTCTTTTTTCTTTATCTTTCTTTTATTCTATGTATCTCATTAATTCACCTTACACTCCCCATTCCCTCCCTCCCTCCTTTCTTTCTTTTCTTTTCTTTCTTTTTTTCGTGTTTTCTTATTCTGATCCAGGAGAAAATTGCTATAAGATATATAAATTCATAAGAAGAATTTATGTTTGTGCTTAATAGAAAATTTCTCTATTAAGAAAATATGTAAAGTTTTACTAAAGTGTCATTTACTCCACAGATCTAACAACCAATCTACTAATGATAGAGTTTTGTGTAATTAGCAAATATGTTACTTTTTATTACTAAAACAATGCTAGTAAATATACATATTCTTGTTATCTAAAATTATAATGCTGAAGTGAAAGAAGCTTGGACTAACCGGTCTTGGACTAGTTAATTTTTACATGGTAGCTCAATGAGCTGTAGTTCTGGTACTAAATATTAGGGCAGTACAGTGCTTCATAATTTTAGGCTGGAAATTACTCGGCTGAAGACAGATTATCTTGGCTTTAACTCTGTTCAACTCAGCAGACGCCAATGTTTAATTCTCTCAGATTTCAAACAGTTATGTTATCTTACTGGTATGCTCTGTCATTGTGTTCTCCATTTCCATTGTTTGGATTCCCATTCAGATGAGTTTAACATAGATTATCTTCAAGTATATCCTTGTTACTGCTCCACAGTATCCATGTTCATGTTAGTCTTGTGTGTGTGCATGTCTACACACCCACACACATACAGAGATTATGTATTGTTAAGTTGGTGTCAGCTCTTAGTAACCACATAGATTTTTCCATGATGATCTGTCCCTCACCTGTTCCTTCAGTTCTTCCAACAGTGCAATATGCATATGCATATGCATATACAGTACATATACATACTGTACATACACATACATACACACACACACATGAAACAAATACAAAGAATAAAGCACAAGTGAATAACTAAAAAGTTCAAGGGTGGTACATTTTTCTGGTAAATCATTAGTAAACTATGAATGATTTAATAATGTATTGCTTTAAATGACTAAACATCACTATTAAGCTTTAAGCAAGAGTAAATATCAAGAACTAGGGTCAAAACAAAATAAAATGCCATATAAAATTATTAGCTACAATAGATTGAGTAAAAACTGAGAATTTGTTTTGTTCTGCTTTAAATATCCCATAAAACTGAAGTATGTACTCTATATATTAAAAAAAAAAGTCCAATTTCTGGGTGAGGTAGAAATCCATATACTGAGTTATAGTTCAGGAATGGTTTCTACTTTAAATTAAATTCTGTGTCAGATTTACTTTTAAGATATGAAGTTATTTTGGGCATCAAGGCATACTCCCACACCGTAGTTAACCATTCTTCCAAACAAGGAATCAGATGACCTTTCCAGTAAGAAGCATATACTATTCTTACGGCAATTAGCATATACAAAGTTCATTCAGTAATAGAGAGGGAATATATAGTTTAGTAGAATTTAATAAGAATAATGTAGGTTTAAATGGGAATGTGACATTTATTTATTTATTTATCACATTTCTTCACCACACATCTCGGCAAGTGATTCTGGGTGGTTTACAATCAAATTAAGATAATGAAAGATTAAAATATCATTAAAAGATATTCATTATAAAAATATAAATATAAAATAGTTCAGTTCAGTTCAATTTTATTACGGTCACTGACCAGTACAATAAATATAAAATATAAAATCCAAGATGGTGAAACAACAGTCTCAATAAAATTTCCCAAGTTCTTATCAAGGTGCCAACCACCCCCATGATTGACTATCTCCCCTCCCACCCCAAGCGAGGTGGCACAGTCAAGTCCTTAATCCCTTTTGGAAGGCTGGGAGACTGGGGGCCTGCCTCACCTCTGGTGGTAACTTGTTCCACAGGGCGGGGGCCATGGTAGAGAAGGCCCTCTTCCTGGACCCTGCCAATCGACAGTCTCTCATGGACAAGGTCTATAACATGCCTTCTCTGCTTGACTGAGTGGGATGGATTGATGTAATGTGGTGAGGCGGTCCCTCAGGTAACTTGGACCCATGCCATGTAGGGCTTTAAAGGTGATAACCAACACCTTGAATTGGACCCGGAAGCAAACTGGCACCCAATGCAGCTCGTGAAGCAAAGGTGTTATATGTGCTATCTTTGGGGTTCCTAACACTGCTTGCACAGCTGCATTCTGAACCACCTGTAGCTTCTGGATGCTCTTCAAGGGTAGCCCCATGTACAGCGTGTTGCAGTAGTCTATACAGGAGATGACTTGGGCATGAGTGACTGACCGGAGGCCTTCCCAATCCAGGAAGGGATGTAGCTGGTGCACAATGTGAAGTTGGGCAAAGGCTCCCCTGGCCACAGCTGCTACCTGCTCTTTAAGCAGGAGTCGTGAGTCCAGGAGGACCCCCAGGTTCCACACTGGATCTGTCTGGGGCAGTGCAACCCCATCCAGAACCAAAGATGGTAAGTTTCTGGATACCGAGGAGCCCACAGCCACTCCATCTTACCAGGGTTCAGCTGAAGCCTGTTGTTCTCTATCCAGACCCCTACAGCCTCCAGACACCAGAAGACTGTGGTTGCAGCATCTCTTAAGTCACCCGGGATGGAGATGTATAATTGGATATCATCAGCATATTGACGATACCTCATCCCGTGGTATTAAACATTTGTTTTATTCTAATATAAATAATTTCCCATTGTTTGGCTTTACAGCACTGTCACCAAATATTAAAAGAAATTATCCAACCTGTTCCAGCAGTTTTTAGACAATAAATTATCAGTTTTAGCAATTAAGCAATTAATATTGCAGTAATATACAAATAATAAAACATTCTGAACCAATTTTCTCTTAAGTATGATTTCTAGAGAAAATATAACATTCCGCTTGCATTTAAATTCCCATTGTTGCATCTGTATTACTGCATTCAAATTCTGCATCCATTTAATCATGCATTCTTTGATTTGTCCAGATTCTAAGTCGTATTTCATCAACAGTTTATAAATCAGGCCCAATATATGTTCCAAATTGTGAATTATAAGATTTTTTAATTCAGTTAGGTCTTTCAGTATCGTCTTGTTTTTGCAATTCTTTTAGTGCTTTGGTAGTTATTTGAAGATACTTAGGCCAATCAGGTAAACTAGACCATTGTGAAGTAAGAATTTTAACAGATTTTACCTTTGTCTTATTGGTAGTTAAATATTGTGATCTAAACAAGTTATTAACCTTCCACTGAACAAATTTCTTAGTACTTTACTCTTCTCTATAAAAGTAGATATGTAATGAGAAAAAGAGAAAATATCTGATATGCTTTCCCTGTGTTTGTTCCAGACATCTAATATATTCCTTAATATTTAATGATCACTTATAAATGGTTCATTTCTGTTTGTATCAGCCCAAAGATATTTATACAAACAGGAGGTCCTGACCTTTCTATAGAAGTAGCTGCAGTATAAGTTGTCACTATCCACTCTGAGATCCTTGTTAAACTAGCATAGTAATACATTTTAAAGTTTGGAACTGTTAATCCACCTCTCTCTTTTGAATCTTGTAAAATCTTGAATTTAATCCTTGGTCTTTTATTGGACCAAATGTACTTCATTATTTGTTTGTTGTTTTCAGTACAAATTTCAATTCAAACTGGAGTCACTTGAAAAAGAAGATTAAGTCTCAGTGTGATTTTCACTTTGATGGCTGCAATTTTTCCTAGCCATGACAGATGTAATTTGTTCCCTTTAGAAATATCTGCTATTACACTTTTCCAATGATAAACAATTACTTTTAAATAAACCCTTATTAATTTTTGTCACAGAAATTCTTAAATATTTAAATCTTTAACTTTTTACAGTGACATTAAACCCCGTTACTACATAGAAGTAGTAGTAGCTTTTCAAATCAAATTCCAAATTACTATATTATTTTTTTCTTTATTAACATGATAACCTGATATAAATCCATATTGCTGTATACATCCCATTAACAGCATTGAGGAGTCTTTAGGTGGAGTAACTATAATATCAGCATATAACTTCAGTGTATGTTCTTACATTGCTAGTTTGAAATCTCTCCTGAGATTTTGTTTTCTTGATAGATTTTAATTGCCAATGGTTATAATGCCTATAAGAATAAAGAATGGGAAACAGTCTTGTCCCCTTCAGTATGGTGCATTGTAATTAAAAAAACCAAAACTATTATCTTGGTCTTTGGTTCTTTATAAATCCTCTGTATCCATATAAGAAAATTAGGGCCACAACCCATGATTTTCAAAACCGTGCAAGCATGAAAGACGATTCCAAACTGTCAAGGGCTTTTTATAAATCAAGAAAATCATAGCCACTTTATAATTTTAAAAAATTTATTAATAACATTCAAAATATGCCTAAAGTTGTTTCTTACTTATCTCTCCTGGACAAATCCAGTTTGGTCAGGATGTATAATTTCAGTTTAAAAAATTACTTCTAATAGCAAATATTATCATGAAAGGTTTATAATCTACATTTAAAAAAAGTCTGCATGACTCAGGACAAGTCAAATCTTTTCTTTTTTTTAATAAATCAAAGAAATAAAAGTTTGTTTCCATGATGAAATTCTTTGCATCCCTGAATCTAATTCATTACTTGAGTTAAAGGTTTAATCAGAATTTCTGAAATACGTTATAATATATACAGATCCAAGAGCTTTACTCAATTTCATATTTTATTGCCTCTATGGTTTTAGTTATAGGTTGATTTTAAAAAACTTTTTAAATCAATAAATGTACTCTTCAATCATTTCTGGATTAGATTTTTGTTTAGTATAAAATTTGGAATAATAATTGACAAATTTCTGCATCTTTTTCATTGTAAAAAATTGTTTCATCCCAAATAGTTCATCTGTTCTGTTCCATATACTCTTGATAGGCCAGTAATTCATCTGACTTCCTGTATTTTGCAAAGTATTTCTGTTTAATAAAATGCAACTTCTTCTAGACTTACTTCTAAAAAAATGTATTTGATTCTGTTTTTCTTTTATATTTTCTTTCAGATGCAAGATTAAGTATATGCCTCAATTCTAATTTTTTTGAAATCATTCAGTAATATGCAAAATTTTGTTTTTGCATGTTTTTTTTCCCTATTTGATGCTAGAGAGATAAACAAACCTCTCAGAAATACTTTACTAGCATCCCATAGATAAAGTAAACACCAAAAATTAAGGTGATTTGGAAAAAACTCTTTAATTCCTGTAACTCTTCAGTTTAATATCCTCCTGTGATAATAGTAGCTCATTAAGTCTCCACCTGTTCGATCTGAAAATACCTTCTTTTAGTCTTAGAGTTATTGGATTGTGATCTGCAAAAGTCTTCATATTTTTATTATTAGTTAACAGTGAATTAGAGATCCAGTGTGTGTCTGTCCTTGAGTAAATTTTATGAACTGAAGAATTGAGTTTAGATTAAATAGATATGTGGAGTTTCTAATCCTAGAACAAATGATTCATAGTTAAATCTAAATCAAGAATCCTGTTCCCATAATCTACATCCTAAAATTAGAAGTTAATTTGAAAGCTATGACTATGATTTGTTTTATAGCTCAGCTAATCTAAAACATGAACTCTAAATCTGGAATCTGAAATTTATGTAACTTTTATTAAGAACCAGAAGAGATTTGTTTTAAGAACTAAGCATGTATCATTTAAAAGCTTGGGAACTTTAAATGTATTGATTCCTAAAGAACTGAGCCTATGAAGTGGACAAAATGCATTGTTAATCTATAATTTTCAATTAATTTGTAAAATCTTAAAACTGCTTCTTTTAAAAAACTGGTAGTCTTGATCTTGCTTTCATTCTGTGATTATAATGAATGGGTATATAGATTTCTTCCAAAGAATCAACATTTCAATTTATTTCACTAGTATATTCTAATATTATGGTCCTCTATATTTTTCATTCCTGATATTCCCTATTTGGTGAATCTCCATTTATGAAAAAGGTTTATATTCTTACAATACTGTAATCATTTTAAAGTTTGGACCCATGAAGTCCATCATCAAATTTGAGCTGAATTCCTCTTTTTATTTACTCAAAACTCAGAACAATGCTGTCAAAATGTAATATTATTCTGAGGTTTTAAAAAACCAGCAGCAGTTGCCCCTGGCTACCTTTATTTACTCCAGAATTCCTCCCTGAATGGACTTGACAATGGGGTCACTGAGAGTGAATCCGGAAACCAGCCTTTCTCAACCTTTTGACCCTGGAGGAACCCTTGAAATGTTTTTCCAGCCAAGGGGAACCCCTGCACATTCAGGCTCAAATATTTTATCTCAGTTACTTTTTAAAAACATCTTGGTAGAGTTTGGGAAACATTTTTTGTTTCATTCCTGAGAAAGGAAGAACTGCTTCATGGTAGTGTCATGAAAAAGTAAAGTAGAGACAGTATATATGAATATCTCTGGATTATGTCCATAATAACTTCGCACAGATCCGGTTTATCCTTCCTTCAAATGTTTTGGCTAGGTAACTAGTTATTTCTGTTTTAAACTTCAGTGTTTTAAACTTTAGAAACCAGGATAGCTATGATCCAAGTAGATATGAATGTCAACATAGAACTGCATTTTGTTGCTTTACTCCCTAAAGTGATCTTGTCTTTGTAGTGGACATAAAGTAATGTGACTGCCACTTGAAACAGGATCAATAAACATAATGAAACTGTCACTTAATCCAAGTTTTACTCCCTTGCTGCCCAACAGACTCTCTTCTTCTCCTATCCCTGGCTCTTAATGTATTGAACAAAGGCTATTTTGAAGAACTTCTCACAAATTTGTTCTTCAGATGTGAAATAATGATTGATTCCCAGGGTATTTTAACAACTTTGTGTGTCATAGAAAGGCTAAACATACAGTATTTCTCATTTAATAATCAGCAGTATAGCAGGACACAAATTTAATCTTTAACACAGTTAATGTTTGTTTTTTTAAAAGAATTGACATATTGGGTGGAGCATAATTTATTCCTGCCATTTGGTAAGGAATAATTAAGCATATTGAAACTGAAAGATAATGTATGTTTTAGTGTCTCATTGCTCAGGCAGATGACATAAAAACAAAATTTCAAAAGATGATCTCGTCTTTCACCTAATCTGCCAGGAAGGAAAAGGAGATTCATGGTTCATATTACAAAACTGTGTACTTTAATACAAACAGAATAATTTTATTATTGCTGTATTAGAAATTAAGACTAGGAATCTTGTTATAAATATCTTGTTCAATCTGAAGTCATGCCTTCCTTCATACAGCATTATTTTCTTAGAATCATAAAGTTGGAAGAGGTAGAGGTATCTAGTCTGACTTCCTGCTCAGTGCAGTATCCACTAGAGCATCTCTTCATACAGCTCTCCAACCTCTGTATGAAGACCTCTAATGAAAGAAAACTTACCACATTATATGGCAGCATATTCCATCTCTGACAACTTATACAGTCAGGAAATTCCTTCTGATGTTTAGCCCAAACCTGCTTCTTTGTAGTTCTAACTTAGTGGCTCTGGTCCTAAAGTAGTAGAGAATAAGTCAACTATTTCTGTGTGACAACTCTTCAGATACTTGAAGACTTCTGCCACATCTCTTTTGGTTGTCTTCTCTGTAAGCAAAACTTACCTACATCCTTTAACTATTTCTCATAGAGCAGCTAACCTGTTGAAAGGGTAAAATGAATAATAAACAACTAAGTTAAAATAATAAAAAATATAATTACATTATATCCATGTTTTGCAATCTGCACTAAAGTCCAGTTTTCAGGCTTAATTTGGAGAGCTGGTATTATTGTTTGAAACTCTAATAATTTGTGATAGGTTACCAAAGGAATATCACCACTCTTACTTATTTATTGAACAAATTTATAAGACAGCCCAACTCACACATGGTGACTTCGGGTGGCTTACAGAATTAAAAACCATAAAAACATAATATTCATTTACTTATCAGAATCCTGAAATTGTCATCAGAGCTGGTTCCCCCACCCACTGAAACAAATCATGATTAGAAGAGAAAGGATATTTTCTGTAGTGGTGACTTACTATTTGTAGAATACCCTTCCATTAGCTTGTTGGGACCTACTTTATAGATATGACATCAAGAACTAATTTGGGCCTTCAGTAATTTAGTTTGATGCTATTTTATTACTGTAATTTTATGTTATATTTATTGGCAGTATTATAGCTGCGCCCAATTTTTATCTTCTTTGTTCTACTGTTATTTGCTGATTTTTAAAAATACTGTTATTGGTTAGTAAAAGTACAATGTGAATGAAAGAAAGAAAGAGAGAAATTCTGACTCCTGTGAAGCCATTCCCCTCATTACTATGCCTAACAGCCTGCTAATTTTCTAGAAGAAAATTTATTTTTTGAGGTTATGCAAGAAAATTATAAAGTACAGCTATACATTAACAAATAATTAGATCTTCTAAGCAATTCTATAACATTAAATTTTATTATGATCTTGAATAGTAAGTGCTCATCCAGATTACCATGTAGTGATTTCAGTACAAGTAGATCATTTCAATTTCTTTTTCATATCAGAGATGAAAAACAGATATCTACTTTATGTGAGAACATGATATTTCACAACTTTCATATTGCAAACTTCTATATTAGTAACCCAAATGATGTGTCTGAAAAATTTCAGCATGAAACAATAACACTTTCTTGCCTAACTCTCTGTAGAGAAATTTTAAGAGTAATTATCTGTACTTAAATTGCCTTACATTACAACTCTGTGAGGTAAGTTAGACTGAAAAACAACAACTTCCCCAGTGAGTTTCAAGGCTAAATGGGGACTTGAACCTTAATCTCCCTAGTCTCAATTTTAGACCTGTGCACAAAAAAGCTTTGATATAGTCAAAAACATTAACATAGGAGAATGATTCTGAGATACAGTTTATTTTGGCCATTGAGCATCTTTAACACTATCTGATTCATTTATTATTAAATGAATTATCCTCTTTTTAAACAATGTATTCATTTGGGGTTTGTTTTAATACTTTAGTGATGTGATTACTATTTTCACTTTTCTGTTATACTTTGGTTAGCCTTTTCAGTGATTGCTTTGGAAAATCAGTGTCCATGCAGATGTGTCTATATGTGTGAGCATGTGTATGGTATTAATAAATACTTCTTTCAAGAACTTAAGGAAATTGACTTGTCAAATTACAAATAGAATATATTTCATTTGGGAAGAAGGCCTATACTTTCAAGCTTAACTTGCCATAGATTTTGTGCACAAAAACAAAATGAGCAAAAGCACAATAAATTCCAATTTGTTTTTTTAATGTAATTATCAAAATGCTTGCTGTTACTGCTGCTAGCTTGATTTCTATACTGTTTTTCATTTAAAAGGAGCCCAAAGACAAAACCATTTACCAGTGGTGTTTACTAAGCAATGTATGGAAAATGTGGCAGATATAATTTGTCCTGATAAAAAAAGCGATTTTTCTAAAATCAGTTTGTCTCACCAGACTATAGCCAGGCGAATTGAAGAAATAGGAAAATCTATCGAAAGAGGTTTGAAGAGTAAAGCTGCTAATTTCAAATTTTATGCTTTGGCGATGGATGAAAGTACTGATGCTACAGATACAGCTCAACTTGCCATTTTTATTAGAGGTATTGATAACAAATATAATGTCACTGAAGAAATGGCTTAAATCATGATGTTATTTGTTTGCAAGAAACGCATATTTTTTTTAAAAAGAGGTAAAATATGTCTGGTTTATCTACTGATGGCGCCCCAGTGATGGTTGGTAAATCTGAGGAACTTACAAAATTGATAGAAGGTGATGCAAGTGCCACCAGCAACTCACATTTGATGAAGTATCACTGCATTCTACATCAAGAAAATTGATGCTCGAAAGCTTTAAAAATGGATAATGTCATAAGGGCCAAGGGATGGAATCATTGTCAATTACAGGAGTTCCTTAAAAGTATGGATGCTGATTATGGGGAGATCATTTACTTTTCTGAAGTACGGTGGCTAAGTTGGGGTAAATAAAGGCAAATTTTATCTATCTATCTATCTATCTATCTATCTATCTATCTATCTATCTATCTATCTATCTATCTATCAAATTTGTTACCACCCATCTCCTCCCACCAGAGGGACTCTGGGCGGTTTACAACAATAATCAATAAAACAATAAATACACAATAAAATTACCTTATATAAAAATATAGTATCTAAAAAACAGTTACAGGTAAACAATAAAAATAAAATCCGGATGGCAGAAATAACCCAGTCCTTGTATGTGACAAGCACTGTAGGCCACTAGCCATCCGCAAACATGACAACTCCCCTCCCTGCCCCAAGCCAGGTGAAAGAGCCAGGTCTTCAAATTCCTCCGGAAGGCCAGGAGGCAGTTGGAAACACACACACACACCCCACACACGGATGTATTAACCATCACCTGGACCCAAACACCTGTCACCTCCCGGGCTCCTTTCACCAGCCAGGAGGGGCATGGGTCTAGATGACAAATGATGGCATTCACAGTCTAGAGGACCCTGTCCACTTCCTCGGGTCCAACAGGATCAAACTGTTCCCAGATAACTAGGTTAGTACGCTCCCTTGGTATCTCCATGGACCATGCCTCATGCTTGAAGTCTAACTTGGAAGGGATCCAAGCGATTTTGTCCTGCAGATGCTCAGAAAACTCCTCTGCACGGCCCTGTACAGTAGGTGGGTCAGTGGGCCCACCATCCCAAAAAGGGAACAAGTGATTTTAAAGAGGGACATTGGGCAGCATTCTGTGGATATGATAAGAGCAGAGAAGTATTGATGCTTCGCTGCTCTTATCACCACAAAGTAGTCCTTAATAGTGGCTCTAACCTGTGTTCGGTCGGATTCAGTCTTTGTCTTCCTCCAGCAGTGCTCTATACATCTCTTAACCATCTTCAGAGCCCTCAGCTCCTCTGTAAACCACGGGGAGTGTTGGGTTCGATGGGGCAAGAGAGGTCCCACCGGCACGATCCTGTGCAAAGCCACTGCCACCTCCCTATTCCAGGCAGCAGCCAGGGCCTCCACTGGAACGTGAAGCAGTCCATTTCAAAATACTGAAAAGATTTTATGATTTGCGAAATGAAATCCATTTATGGAATCAAAAAGAAACTGTGCCATAACCTGAAGATAAAAAATGGCTCACAGATTTAGCATTTTTGGTGGATTTGACTGCTCATTTAAATGAGTTAAACATGCGTCTTCAAGGTGAAAACCAACTTATCACTGCAGTGTTTCAAACCATCACACAGAGTTTGAAATGAAACTTAAAGTATGGCACACTCAAGCTATGGAAAACAATTTTATATATTTTAATGTTGTTGTTTATTTGTTCAGTCGCTTCTGACTCTTTGTGACTTCATGGACCAGCCCACGCCAGAGCTTCCTGTCGGTCGTCAATACCCCCAGCTCCCCCAGGGACAAGTCCGTCACCTCTAGAATATCATCTATCCATCTTGCCCTTGGTCGGCCCCTCTTCCTTTTGCCTTCCACTCTCCCTAGCATCAGCATCTTCTCCAGGGTGTCCTGTCTTCTCATTATGTGGCCAAAGTATTTCAGTTTTGCCTTTAATATCATTCCCTCAAGTGAGCAGTCTGGCTTTATTTCCTGGAGGATGGACTGGTTTGATCTTCTTGCAGTCCAAGGCACTCTCAGAATTTTCCTCCAGCACCACAGTTTAAAAGCATCGATCTTCCTTCTCTCAGCCTTCCTTACGGTCCAGCTCTCGCAGCCATATGTTACTACTGGGAATACAATTGCTTTAACTATGCGGACCTTTGTA
The DNA here is from genome assembly GCF_035149785.1 of Candoia aspera. NCBI lineage: Eukaryota > Metazoa > Chordata > Lepidosauria > Squamata > Candoiidae > Candoia > Candoia aspera. Next base: position 191,421,058 of record NC_086154.1, read on the forward strand.
GTCAGTGTGATGTCTCTGCTCTTAACTATTTTATCGAGATTTGTCATTGCTCTTCTCCCAAGGATTAAGTGTCTTCTGATTTCCTGACTGCAGTCAGCATCTGCAGTAATCTTCGCACCTAGAAATATGAAGTCTTTCACTGCCTCTACATTTTCTCCCTCTATTTGCCAGTATTATATATTTTAATACGTTAGCTAAACACAGTCCTGTGAACAGCGAGAAATACGCAGACTTGCTTATCAGTTTGATACAGGAATTTGAGAACAGGTTTCAAGATTTCCAGAAAAATCAATATTTTGGTATATTTTTGACTCCATCTTCAGTCGACATGACTACATTACCTCCAAATTTTCAAATGGAATGCATAGAGTTGCAATCAGACATTCAACTCAAAAAAAAAAAGTTCATGTCTCTCTACTGGACTTTTATAAGACCTATCTTCCCAGAGAAAAATACCCTCGCTTCATAATCACGCCTTATTCATGACATCGCTCTTTGGCAGCACGTACATTTGTGAACAATTATTTTCAAAGATGAAGCACACAAAGAGTAAAATTAGAATTAAAATTTCTGATGAGCACCTTGAGAACTCATTGAGAATTGCAACCACTTTCATCGAACCAGAGATTGGTGCATTAGTTTCACAAAAACAAGGTCAAATATCCCACTAAGTTTAATGTTGCCCTCTTTTTAAAAAAAATTGTAATAAAAAATCTAAAAAAGATAAATGAAGTTTTATTACTTATACACATTAACTATATTATATATTTTATGTGTGCCCCAAGATAATTCCTCTTCGCTCAGTGTGGCCCAGGGAAGCCAAAAATGTTGGACACTCGTGCCTTAAAGTTACACTAAGACTGGCCACCCATTTCTGAATCAGCAATTTGTATTTTTTTAAAGAATATGTACCCCAAGAGACACTTTCTATGGTGAGGAAAAGCTGATTCTCTTGGTGCTTAGCATTATTTTTGGGATTACATTTTTTTAAAAAATGTATTTTAAGTTTTGGATTTCGTTTTCCTTCCAACAGAAATTCCAAAGATTGAGAGTAAACAATTGTCTTCCTGTTACTATTTTTGTATTAAATTTGAAGATATTAGGATTCTCCTACATGTTGAATCAGCTGATTTGAACCTGTTTTCACTTTCCCTTGAGAACTGTGTGCTATCTCACTCTCACTTTATGTAAACACACTTTGGAACTCTTCCATATCTTTGACTTTCATTGGTTAAGCAGCTAGGGGACAGCATAATCTACTGTGTAAGAGATGGAGGATTTCGAACAGATTCTTTCTGACTTTCACCATGATTTGAAACCGATTTCTTCTGACTTCTGTCAAACCTTTATGCAAGATATCCAGGACATTGTAGAAAATATGAGATCTAAAATGTGCCATCAGGTTGGAGATGTGGTGGATCAGATTGAGGAATTTAAGAGTGATAGAAAGGTGTTTTTTTTTTTTAAGACTGAGATTGGGATTTTTATTGAGATGCTGGATGAAGTTTGGATAATGGAGTTGGAGAAATCTAAGGGAGAGAGTGATCTGCAAGCCATAAGTAAAATCCATCTCCTGGTAGAATGCTATGAAAAGAACCTGGAATCCTTGAGGGGGGCAGTTGGGCTATTTGATTCTTTCAAGAGGAAAGCTCTGTGCACATTGTGGGGATATGTAACTGCTTTGGTTTATTTTGAAGGATAAGGATTGAAGAATGTTCATCTGGTTTGCTTTAAGGATTTGATTGATGTTATTCCCTTTTAAAGATAGGGAATTACTGTTTTGAATTGTCTTTCTTTTTTGTGTTTATTAAGATTGGGATTATTAAAATTGTTCTACGATTAAGTATAATAGCAGACAACTTAAGTGCTATTTAATTTGATTCTTATTATAGTAGACAGAAATGTATGGAATAGTGGTAGGAAGGGAATAATTAAATATTTTTATCTTTTGAGGGGGAGAAAGATGTTTAGGAGGTTTATATGAACTTTTTTTCCCTCTATTTTAATATAAGGGGGAGGAGTAACTGTACTTAGTGATTTTTATTATGTGTTAATGTGGAATTACTTACAGAAATAATGTGATGTTTTGGTTTAATATAGAGTAAGAGATTGATTATGCAGTTTTTTGTATATCCTTGCTGTTAAAAGTCCAAAGCCACATCTTTTTGTAAATTTCAAAAAAAAAATTCTCCTGTTTCCTCACTTTTTTAGTTTTTTTTCTTTCTTTGTAGTTTTTTTTTGTAGTTTTTATTCTTCTCTTGAAACCTAATAAAATTCACTATAAAAAAAAAGGCAGCCTTTGTAATTCTCAATAACGAGGGCCACTTTGGACTATCTGTCATCAGAGGAAAAACTCAGCAGCTTCTCTCATGGTGAAATGAGGGCCTTACAAAATTGTCAGACTTAGAAAATTCCCAGGAACATCTAGAAATCTAGATGTTCTAGAAATCCCTTAGTTTACATCACTTTGCAAATGCAGGCAATTTTATTATAGTAGAAATCATTCAAAGCATCTTCTTTCAATGCAATGAAGACCCATGCAGTTTCGTCAAAATGTGTATGTCGGTCTAATGAACAACAAACTAAATATCATGACCACAAAAAGAATAGTCCTCCTCCTCCATCAGAGGTATCCTGGAGTCCTCTAAAAGGCTACTCCAATCATCTGGAATACCCATAGTGCATAAACTGCTTCAGGAGTTGCATTAATTGGCTTCCAGATGCAGTTCAAGGTGCTGGTTGTCACCTTTAAGGTTCTACATAGTTCTAGAGAAGATTATCTGAGGAACTGTCTTCACTTGTATTCATCTGCCCATCCAGTCAGATCTATTCAACTCTGATAAAACCTTGGAAGTGGGCATTTCTCCAAAACTCCTGCCCTGTTGATGTTTTCTAACATAGGAATGAAACATCTGCAATCTAAATGCAAACTAGGCAACATGCTGAATCTGAGCTACACATATTTGCTCCCAAATAGCTCAGATCTCACCATGAAGTGATCCACTCATGATGGATGGCACTAGTTAACTGTTGATCCATCCTACTCCTAAAATTACACTGAGAATCTTCCCTGTAGTATGTGCTGTGCTGAAGACATTCCAAGAGAAACCTATGATTTTAATGGTGGCCATAAAGACATTAGTCAGACTTCAGCATAGATATTGAAGGCTTCCAAGAGAACTGTCCTGGATTATCCTAGACATCCAAAATATTATCCTGCCAACTCAGTCACAGAAAAAATTGGGCAGCAGGGAAGCTCCTTGAGGGATTAGTTTCCAACAGAAAGATAGGATTCTGATAGATGAGTTCAGCACCCACCAGCACTCCACCCCCACCAGATCAGCCCTTTCAGCTGTGAACATGTCAGGGATGAGTGTTGTCTTACTTTGGACGGACATGGCATTAGCAAACAGCACCACAAAATAAGGGGAGGCCTAAATGGTAATCCAAGCCTTGCTGAAGGAGAAGGGAGGGTTCGATTGTTCACAATGTCCGTTTGTGGCCGGGTGATGATTCAAACTCAGACCCTGTTCCACCCCTATTAATTTTTAAAAAGCCGTCTGAAATTTGGAAGTGAACTGGACTCTGTGATCACTGATCGCTCATTCAGGGGTTCCGTGGAGCCAGTATATGTGTTGTACAAACAATTTGGCGAGCTGCCTTGCTGTTGGGATGCCCGCGCAGGGTACAAAGTGTACCTGCTTTAAAAATAAGTCAGTTACCACCCAAATCACTGTCTTTTTCTGGCTTTCTGGTAAATCTATGATGTCCATGGATATTTGCTTTCATGGGTAGGTAGGGTTGGCTATGCCTTGCAGTAATCCCCTGGGTTTTTCCCCCACTTGTTTCGCCATGGCACAAGTCTGGCAGCTGGACACATACTTTTCTACATCCTGTCTAAGATCTGGCCACCAGAACTACCTCCTTAACAGGTGTATGGTTTTTAAAAATCTGAAGTGCCCAGCTGATTTTGCATTGTGGCATCTTTCTAAGATATTTTTTTTTTCTCATGGAATCTGGCATGTATAGTCTCCCTGCCACCAAAACCCTTGTTTTTCTATGAAGCTTTTGTTTGCTTGCCACCAGTCATCTGCTTTCAGCGCTTCATTCAGTTCTCCCCTCACCCCCTCTGTAGCATCTAAATTGGGCTTCCTTTTCTGGCTTTGGGTAACTGCCACCCCCCCCCCCGCCTCCACTTTGCTTGGTTGGGATGATGGAATCGATCACCTCCTCCTTCTGGCTGTTGTGTTGCAGCAGCCACGATAGTGCATCTGCAAGGAAGATTTTTCCCCCGGTAAATACTTCAATGTGAAGTCGAACCAGCTGAAAAATTGAGCCCACCTGACCTGTTTAGGGTTCAGTTTTCTAGGTGTTTGTAGCGCTTCCAGATTTTTATGGTCAGTCCATACCTCGAATGGGTCTTTTGCTCGTTCCAGGAAATGTCACCAAGCTACTAGGGCTGATTTGACTGCATACACTTCTTTCTCCCACATGTGCCACCTGCATTCTGTGGCAGTAAATTTACGTGATAGTCACAGGATCGTAATTTTCCGTCCTCCCTCCTTTGCAATAATATCCCCCCCATGGCCACATCTGATCCAACCTGGACAATTAGAGTTTTTCGGAGTCTGGATGTTTTAATATGGGTTCCGAAGTGAACAATGCCTTTAACTGCTTGAAAGCCTCCTGGCATTCTGCTGTCCAGTTTATGGCTGTGCTGGGCTTTGTTGTTTTCCCTCCCTCCCCCTTTCTTTTAGTCTTTAACAGATCAGTGAGGGGCAGTGCGGTTTGTGCAAAGATGGGGTATGAATTGGCGATTGAAATTCGCAAAACCTAGGAAGCTTTGGAGTTGCCTCCTAGTCTTAGGTGGTTCCCACCCCACAATGTCCCGAACCTTACCCAGGTCCATGCCAGTCCCTTTGTTTGAGATCCTGTATCCTAGATAATCTAGCTGTTCCCTGTGAAATTCACATTTTGAAAGTTTGGCATACAATTGGTTTTTCACTTGTCTTCACAGTACAATTCCACATGGTCTTCCATCGTTTATGTGAATATTAAGATATCAAGGTACACAAGTGCCCCTCTGTACAGTAGGTCATGCATGATCTCATTAATCATTTGTATAAATATGCCTGGCCCACCTTTTAATCCGAATGGGAGGACCACGAATTCAAAACAGTCCAGTTTTCAATTAAATGCTGTTTTCCACTCATCCCCCTCCCCAATTTGCACTCTATAATACACTTCCATTAAGTCCAGTTTGGTGAATATCTTTCCTTTTGATAGATGAGCCAACATGTCCTTTATTAATGGCAGTGGGTACTTATTTGCCATGAAGATTGCATTCAGTCCTCGATAGTCCGTGCACATTCTCAACAACCTGTCCTTCTTTGTTCTGAATAGTACTGGTGCTGCCATCGGGGAAGTGGCTGGGTGAATGAATCTGTGCTCTAAGTTTTTGTCCACAAACTCCCGTAATGCCTCTGACTCCCTGAGGGTCAATGGGTACAATCTTGGCTTGGGTAGTGCCACCCCAGGCTCTAATTCAGTCCCTTAGTGGGTTTTTCTATGGGGGGGGGAAGCTGGTTGGCTTTGTCCTCCCCAAACACTACACTCCATTCCCTATATTGCTCAGGAATGTTGTCAGTTTCCATCCCCTCCCCGTCAGTCTCTTCCCCTAAGTTCAGGACTGCGCCTACTAATTCCTGCCTTTTTGGCTGTCCTGCAGGCTGTCCCCAAACATTAATGATAAGTCCACTAAATGTTGAGAAGTTCAGTTGAATTGTCTAAACACACTGTATTGCCTAAAGAAACAACTTTTCTTAAAATACTATAGGAATAGGTGAAAAAAAAAAGATACTAAACACTGATAGGGCTTTGTACCGTGTCCAGTGTAGTCTCCAAAAGGTCTCTTTGGAAATGCAGAAACATGAAAATAGCACTTGTCTACAAAACCATAAAGCTTTTGCACAATGTTGGGAAAAGACACAGCTGTTTTAAGCTATTGCAGATACTGTAGGTGTGCATTTATAATGTAACGTAAACATTTTAGTGTATGTTTCCAAATATATGTAATTTCCCAATATAAAGTATTTCCAACATAAAATATTTCTTTATTTTCCCTAATATAAAGTATTTTACTGCCTACATTTGTATGAATTTTATATGCATTTTTGATGTTACAATGCATTACAAAATTTCAACACACATTTGTTCTTTTAAATTTACTAGTGCAAAATACAGACATTAAAATGCAACACATTTTTCTGTTAACTGTAGATCAAATTTCCCTCCAAGAAGAAACAGGCCCTTTTAAAAATCATTTCAGTACTTTGGACTACTTGTATCTTTGTTATTGATATATTGGAATGTTTATCACACACATAACTCCTCTTTCTAAAAGTTTTCAGAACAACTTACATACAAACACTAACATAGGGCCAGATCTGCTCATCTTTTGTGTAACTGTGGCAGGTTCTTTGAGACCATGTATGCATGAAAAAAATATATGTAAGCATGAGTTTGCATTGAACAGCATTCCATATTATTTGAGATGTGCAATATGCCTTCCCTTTAAAGTTTACATGCCAACATAAAATATATACATCAAGAGGGGTTAAAGACTACATTAAAAGGATTTGCGGTTCCAGTTTGTATTGACCTGTGTACGTATCTGCTTTAAAGTGCTACATAGAGTGACTGGACTGTAACTATGAGCTTGCTTCTGACTCATAGAAGAGTCACAGACAGAAAAATGTCAGCTGCTACTCATAAAGCTAACCACATAATAAAACCACACCCTAAGGTTACTGTTATTGCTGTTTCAAAATTACAGACCTTAGATTTACTTGTTAAAGCTTGATATTTGCTTTTCCCTGCAATAAAATGAATGTTTACTTGATGAGTTTTAAATGAGTATGCTTCTCATTTCCATGAAATTTGGCAAAGTAAGCATTTGTTAAAATGGGATCTGGTTTTCTATTTGTTTCAAATAGTCTTGAAGCACACTATTTTGTTATTTCTGTTTCCTCCATTTATTTTATTGCCCATATTGTGGCACTTTTAAAAGTAACAGCCTGACCTACCTACCTACCTACCTACCAGCCAACTATATTTGTACAAGAGAAGTGTGTAAATGCTTCTGCTGAAATATAATGAATGTCCTTGTTTTGTATGAATTGGCACAAATATGTAGACTAATACATCTATAGTACGCTTTGAGTCGTGATACTGTTCCAGGTACTGATTAGTTTTATAGGCCTAGTTAAAGAAATCATTTAGGAAGAGCAGCATTATTAGAGACTTTTTAACAGATTGTGTTTTCCTGTTATTTACTCCATTAGTACTTAGGTATAAGTATATGTATATATTGTACTGATTTTTTTTATCGTACTGTACTCTACATTTCAGGCTAAAACTTCACCGTACAGGAAATAAGACTTCTGCAAGGGGGATTTAGTACGCTGATGTGTTTAGCTTTTTACTGGATTTGAAAACCAATTAACATCCACATTTACTGTATTTACTAAAAGGGAATTAAAGCAATGATTCCCATTTCATTTGTACAGTGAAATTCAGATTAGCTACAGTGGTTGTAAACATAATCCTTTTGCCTTCATATCTGAAAGATTATACATCCCTAGTATATGTAACTTTCCTTTGCTAAGATTCACATTAAAGATCAGTTAACTTGGCTTAATTAAATCTTTGTACAATTTATTTATTCTATTAAATGAGTTTATATCATTTAAAAGTGAGAATCTGTGTAAATTACTGTCAAAATGGAATAAAAATGTGTTCCTATGTTATTGCATGTTCAGAAATAGACACGTATGACATCACTCATTTATAATTTTTTTAATTAAATTATTTCTATTTTATTAAATTGATCTATATTCTTTTTAAAAAAAGGTTTTATAGCTTTCTTGGGTAAAATTTCTGAATACCTAATTAAAATTGCTTGTAATATTTTAAACTTGCTATTTAACAGGGTAAAAATCTAATAATATCTGCCACCCTTACTTTGCTTGTTGCTTGCCTATTGTAAGTTGTTTGTGTTTTGTTTGGTTGATGATAAACTGCTATACACCATAATTAATTTGTAGATGCATCAGTAGCTTATAAAAAGAAATGGAGAAGGGATATTTTCTTTTTGAAAGCATTAATATATACAGAAGGGTTGCAAGAAATTCCAGCAGAGGTAAATCTCTATTATTGCAAAAGAGAAAAAGCCAATATATTTCTATTTATTGCTTATTCTAAAAAAGTTTAAAAACATTTTGTGAAATATGTGCTGGTGCTGAAATACCATGTAATAAATAGAAACTTTATGAACTGTATGGGTAGTTTATTTTTTAAAAGCCAGTTTTAAATGTTTCTTGCAGGATGCTTTCACTAAGTTTAATAGAAATGCTATGCAGAAATGATCAATAGAGTTTGACTTGATAGTGAATTTAAAGGATGGAGAGAAAGCATGATGAGATGTCTATTCATTTACAGTTGAGAAAGGGTTACTTACAACAATATATAATTTGTCTTTGGTGGAAGTCATCTTTTCCTTTAGTCTTTTGTGAAAAATGGCTGCTTTTGAATTTCAGAGCTATTCTGTGAACTTTAAGATAGATGTATGTATGTATGTATGAGTGGTATTTTTTTTTCCTTTCTCTAATATGGAAAAACATTGCTATAATTTTCCTGTTATTCAATCCCACTAAAAAATAAGCATTTTTAAAAAATATATAAATGGTTTCTCTTTGTAATCATTCTAAGTGAATACAATAACTTTTCATCTGTTAGTACAATAGATATTTAGCTTTGGCAGTGATCTAAAGAGGATCATTACTAACCTGGGAGTAGCCTGCCAGCACCATTTTTGTGGCACCAAAATCTGTTTAGACTGGGTAGGCCAGAATTAAGCCTTCTTTGCAATTTGAGGTGTTAGGGCTTTAAGAGACAAAATGGATACTTTAGCTTAAACATTTAATCCCTTTAAACTCGTGAAACCCTCTCCTTGAAATGGTCCTTGCCTCCACTTACCTGAGAAGTGCAGTCCTAGATATGCTATGCAAAGCCTGATATGACCTGTTAAGAATGGAGTTGGTGAGAGAGGATCCAGTGTTTCCCAAGCTCAAGAGAACCATTATGCCAACTTATCTCAACTGCCTCCTATGACCTTAAACAGAGATTCACTGACTTGGAAAGGTGAAAGGAAAAAAGGATAGGATTTAACTCTGCAACATACAGTATATACACACATATGGGCTTTGATTGCTGTGAACTGTGGTTAGTAGATCTTTGATTGTATATGGCTTAATTTTAATTTTCTGTAAAGTAACTAATCCAGCAAGCCTTCCTCAAAATAAAACCAAGCCAATAAAGAGTTCAGAGTGGGGAGAACCTAGTTTTATACTTACACCAGGTGTAAAGCATGACAGGGCCCTTGGATAGAGAAGTTGTACACCCTCAAAGAATTACCGAAGTTGCATATCACTGAGGCGGAACATTGTTCTGGTGTTCTACTCCCTGCCTTATTCTGAGTGGTTAAGAATTACGACATCTGGTTTCTATTAAGCAAATGTTCTTTAGATCAGAGGCTCAGAAGGTAGGGGTCATCATCAATATCGCTTAAGTCTATTTCTGTGATGGTAGATGACCTGTAATAATGTAGTAGGGTGCCAAAGCAATGTGCAAACATTTTGCTCACTGCTAATGTGTAGAGAGCAAGGTAGTAAAGCAAAACATTGTACTGACTTAAGAATTGGCTGGGAAAAGAAAACTGGATTCAATAGCATTTGTATGCTTCCTAACAAAAGTTGAAAGAGCTTAACAAGTACAGAATAAGTGAGTTCCAGCTAGTTAAAAGAAACTTTAATTTGATTACTTAGCAAAAGTTATCCTGCTGGAGAAAAATAGTACTTGTGCCCTAATCCATTTCTATTCTTGTATAGTTATGCATTAGCAGTTAAAGCAGATGTGGATTGAAATATACATATCAAAACATATACAGGAAGTCCTCATTTAGTTACTGCTTCATTTAGTGATCGTTCACAGTCACGACAGTAATGAAAAAATAGTTTTATGATGAATCCTCGCATTTATGCAGGTCTGTAGATTTGAAGTAGGATCATAAGCATGTATGTGGTTTCACTTTGTGACCGCTTCACTTAACAGCCAAGTTGCTGGTCCCAATTGTGGTCGCTAAACGAGGACTACCTGTTCCTGTAAGAGTAATATGGTAATGACTTCTGCATTGATATTGCATCCAGATTCAGACACGATTTTCAGTGGAACACATATCTTGATTCATATTCAGTCCCCAGCTAGTTTACCCTATAAGGCTGATTCATGACCGTGATTTTTTGGCCTAGTTGTTTTAGTAGCATAGCACTATTGCTTAAGAATAGTTTTGAAAATAAGTGCAATTAATTTTCAAAAAGGACCATAGGAAGCAGTTTTTTAAATGAAGCATTTACCCATTTGACTTACCTGTAAACATCAGGCTATTCTTAGTCAAACATGGCAGAGTTAAATTCTACCTAGCAATCTTGCCGGCTCAGGCATGAGAAAACTGCATATGCACAAAAATCAGCAATCCTGGGCTGAAACTAATCTGAAACACAGTCCAGATTTCATTAAATCTCCAATTACTAACTGCCTACTAATATTAACTATAAATGTAATCTGGCTAGGAAATACACTGCAGGAAAAGGAATGTAAAGTATAACATTTTCTGTTCTTGTTTTATATTTAAGTTTGGTAACAAAGATTACAGTACTTAGAACAATGTATGATCAAGTGAAATCTAATATGCCCAGCGGTTTTTGTTTTCTGCCTAGAATGGTAGGTGTGTTTGTATATGCACATGTGTGAAAGAGAGAGAAAGGGGTGACATCAGTGAGGCCATAATACTTAGTAATATATGTTGCTATTGTCTCCATATTCCAGCAATCAAGCTAACCTAAGTCTACCTAATTGCATTCATGTCATTCTTAGAAGGAATACTATTAAAAGGTATGTCTATTATGTGTTATAAGTCTCTTGCAGTGCAGAGCTTGTGAACCACCAAAAGGACTACATTTTGCATGTAGTCTGCAGTACGTTCTCTACACTGAGAATGTAGAGAATGTACTGTATTATGAGAATACAGTATCTATCTAAAGGAATGGGTACCACTCAGTGGTACCCATTCCTTTAGATAGATACTGTATTCTCATAAGACTCTTGCAGTGCAGAGCTTGTGAACCACCAAAAGGACTAGATTTTTTTAAATATAACACATAATAATGTGTTATATTTAAAAAATGTAGTCATTTTGGTGGATCACAAGTTCTGCAGTGAAAGAGACTTCTGAGAATACAGTATCTATCTAAAGGAATGGGTACCACTCAGTGGAAACTTTCTGATTAATGATTAGTTCCTTTTGATTTGTTTTTCTTCCGTTCTTTTATTTTCAGATACCTTCACATCTGGGGAAGGAATGAGAATACTTCTTTTTTTAATGAACTAAATAGCCTTTATATGTCATTTGTGTATTCAAAGTTAGCAATTGAAACAATTATATTTATCGCAGATAAGATTTTGTTAAATGTGTGCCTCTGCTATATATCTTAGGATATAGATACTTACCGATAATAAATATAACTTGTACCTAGTTTGATTTGGAAGCACTTTTATCTTTTAATAAATATCTATATGGCAAAGAATACCAAGCCAGAATAGACTGCTTGCAACAAACAACAGGAATAAACTAAACAAGCTGTTGCCTGTAGGAATGTGAAACCTTTCAAAAGAAGTCATAGATTAAATTTGCTTTTTATTCAGTTATTTTATATTAAGATTTTTAAAACTATGTGGTGATATCAACAGCTGTCTAGCAATAGGGAAGGATTCAAGGATAAACAGGTGGCTGATACTGAGAACAGCTGCTATTTTTTTTCATTGTCATTTTTGTTTGCAATTGTGTATTTTCTTGGTGTGATGGGGTTACATCTGAATGAGACAGAGTATTTAGCCTGTACAACTAAAGGGTAATTTTTACTAAATTTTAATTAGAAAATTATCACTTCTGAGGAGCAACATAAACTGAAACTCATAATGACATTAAAAAGGATTGTCACATAATGTATTTTAGTTCCTTTGAACTAAAGACACCCCTATTTGTTTTTCAAACAACACAGATAAAATTATCATACAATATTCTTCTAATTTTGTATGATAATCCTTTAAGTTAACTTCTGTTTCCCAAAATCCCAAAGTTTTTATGTTCTACAGCTTTCAAATTCAGAGATATGGCCAAGAGAAACATAGGCATCTTTAAAGCATAGTGTTTGAGAGTCATGTTAACAATCTTGATGATAGCAGTCTACAGCATAATAATAGAACCAAGACTAAACTATATGAGTTAATGTTCTAACTCTTCAGTTACATGCCTTGGCGGTTCATTCAACTCAAACAATTGTTACTTAGTTTACTTGATCCCAGTCCTCTTGAAATTTCACAGCAGTTACGTTTTGGAGGCTTCTAGAGTAGGAACTCTTTTTATAAGAAATTTACAAGCTGTTGTAAATATCAAGTTACTTGAAATAACAAGTCTGAATGTCCTTTTCTGGCTAAGCACTGAATCTTAAAGTTTATCTTTGATTATTTTTATGTGCTTAATAAATATCCTTAATATCCTAAATATTTGACATACTTGCAAAATTATGCTTAGGATCATCCAATGCAGATTAGAATCCTACATATAAAAGGAGATGCCAGATTTTCAGCTGGTTTTAGAAAAGGCTGAGGAGCAAGAGACGTTGGCTTTCAATTATGTTGATGATGTCTGGCTATGGAATGTCCTATAAAAAATGGGAATTCTAGAACAGCTCATTGTCCTGACATAAAACATATACAAAGGTCAGGAAGCCACAGTCTGGACAGAACATGGCAAAACAGACTAGGTCCAGGTCATTAGAGACCAGGCTATATACTCTCTCCTTATTTATTCAACCTAAATGCTGAATATATATTGTAGGAGGCTGAATTGGAAGAAGATTGGTGTGGTTTTAAAACTGGAGGAAGAAACATCAATAACCTGCACATGCTGATTACAGTACTTTGATAGCTAAAAATGCAAATTATCTGCAAGCTCGTTTCATGAATGAAAATCAAGGAGCACAGTGAAAAAATGGGACCAAGTTTAGATATAATGAACACCAAACTAATGACAACAGGTACAGCAACCACCCTAAGAATTGTCAGTGAAGAAACTGAAGTGGTGTATAGTTCCTTTGCTTTAGGATCACTATCTACAGTAAAGGAATTAGCAGTCAAGAAGCTTGGTAGGATAGCAAATGATGTGTGTACACCTACAAAGATGAGAATCATGCAGGCAGTAGTTTTATCCTGTGACACTCTTTGGAAGTGAATGTTGGACTTTGAAGAAGAAGGATATAATGAGTGTTCATGCTTTTGAAGTTTGGTGTTGGAGAAGAGTCCTAAGATAGCCAAGAAAACAACAACAACAACAAAAATGAATTATAGAACAAAATAATCTAGAGCTATCACTAGGCTCAAATTATTATCTTTTGAATATAGTATACAAAGACAGAGCTCTCTCTCGAAGTCTATAATGCTGGGAAAAATGGAAGGAAAGAGAAGAACAGGATGAACAAGGGAAGGACACAATTACAGCAGTAATGGTTGTACCATTGGAAAGCCTGAAGAGTCAGGTTGGGAACAGATCATCCTGGAGAAGATTTATATGCATTTGCAAGGAACAGACATCAAATGCCTACAAATCCCCATATGCCCCAGCAACATTCATCAGGAACAAAAGCGTAGGCAATCAGTGAATTATTTTTAGTTCCAGTTAAAAGCTTTTTCAAACAATTTTTAAAAACCCATTAAAATTATCAATAAGCCAAATACTTTTCCACAAAAATGTGGCCAAGTAAAGAGAAAATATTTTTGTTATGCCTGTCAGTCTGATGGTGGTGTATGAACAGAGCTAGTCTAGGACAGGTTCATAAAGGGGCAGACTATCTATCAGATGATCTCATATCAAGCTTTTGGGGATTTTAAGCCAACAGTCAAGACTGAATTGAACCTGTGCAAACATTGGTTTCCTGTTCACTTGCTCTGGAATGATTTTCATTTGTTTTGATCACCTGAATCCCATAAGCAACTGGGAAGGTAGCAAAGTTGCTGAACATGCAGAATGCATTGCAGTAATCCAGTATAGATGTAATATGAATGTGTGGCAAGATTTCCTTGTGATTCACCCAGGATGTAACAGGAAAATTGGCCTAAAAGCTCTAGGGTATTTACTTATTCTAGAGCAGAGTAGTCAAGAGATGTTAGAAATTTTTCTTACAACTGTTAAATTAGTATGAACAATGGCAATACTTACTAGCTTTTTACAAGCCCAGTTTCTTACAGTATGTAGCCTTTGGTTCTGTCAGCCCTTTAGGTTACACTGACCCATTTCTCAAGGTTGAGCGTTACTTTTTCTCCAGTCCTAAATATTTCCATCATTCCCAAAGTGATTAGCTGGAAACTGCAGAGTCTGTTCCTGTGGGATAAATACTTCCTCCAGTTTGTTATTCTCTGCTAATATGTATCTGAAGAAATAGAGGTCAGACACATGGTTCCTTTTATATCAAATACTGTATTGTATACACCAGTGTTTCTCAGTGTCAGAAACTTTAAGATATGTGGACTTCAGCTCCCAGAATTCCAGCAGTCCATACATTTTAAAGTTGCTGAGTTTGAGAAGCACAGGTATACACTATATGTCCATGTGGTTTTATATAACCAAAACTTGATCATATAAGCTACCTTTTTCTTTCTTTTTTTTCTTAATTCCTAGTAAACAGCTTTGCCAATAATGAGCCAAGTTTCTCCCTCACCCTTTCCCCCATTAAGTTGGCTGTGACTTAAAATGATGTGCACTTATTGAGCCAATTACTATTGATATTACATGACGTTGATAAATATGTGTTTGTTTTATAGCAGGCATGTGGTGAATTCTTGACCTTACAGTAGGGCTACCTAGAAGCAAGCAGAAACTTAGGAAGGGTCAATTGGGTAGCGACTAACACAGTCTGTTTTGAAAAAAACAGAAGGTATGAGAGAAAAGAATAGGAACTTGAAAGGAGGGAATGGGAAAAACAAGCCAGGTTAAAAAGGAAGAAAGCATAAAAATCAAAGGCCTGCATTGTCATGGAAAGGAGGGCCAATGAAAGATGTCATATTTAAGAATACAGGTAGTCCTCACTTAATGACCATTAGTTAAGCGACCTTTTGAAGCTATGGAATGGTACTTATGCCAGGTCCCTGAAGTTACAGCCATTGCAGCACCCCTCTGGTCATGTTATCAAAATTCAGGCACTTGGCAGCCTGCCTGTACTTAGGACCTCAGGGGCACTTCAACTCCCCCTACCTGCCGTTTCAGTGGTGGCAGTGCTAGGCTGAAGTAGAGGCCCAGGGCCTTCAGCAGTCTCAACTGGCCATCACTGCCCCTGGGCCTCTACTTCAGTCCCAGTGCTGCCACCACCGAGGAGTGCTGCCTTAAGCCCCTTGCCGCAGCCAGGCACCCCAGCACCACAGCACAAAGCCCCAGCCACCTCACCGCCTTGCACTCTGGAGGCCTTGCTGCACCCAGCTGACCTTTGCCATCTTCTTTCTGCTGCTGATGAGGTGCACATGGCCTGCCCCTAAGAAAGGTAGCTGCTGGCTGTGCCAGGCCTTCTTCCTAAGGCCACTCATGCCATTCTCCAAATAGTGCATGCTGTTCTCGCAGTCCTTTGGAAAACTTCAGAAGCTTTCTGAAGCATTGCAAGAATGGTGCACGTGATTCGAAGAATGGCAGGCGCTCAGTTCTTGCAATGCTTCAGAAGACTGAGGAGGGCTGCTGTGCAGGATGGCCAAAATAGCAGAGATGTGGGGGAGATAGGTAAGGGGGAGTTGAAGAGGAGGTAGAGGAGGCAGTCCCTTATCTTACTGAGGCTCGGGGCTGGGAGAGACCAAGCTGGGAATGGCTTGGATTGGGGTGGGTCTTTGCCTAATGACCAATGCCTATTTGGTTAACTACAGCAACAGGGACTGCCAGGATTGCCATTGCTAAGCAAAGCAGTCACATGACATTGTGCTTTACAGCCATATCGCTTAGCAACAGAAATTCCAGTCCCAATTACCATCATAACTCAAGGACTACCTGTAGACTTGAAAACCTTTACAGATGAACTGGACTTTTTGTCATGTTTATCTTGATAGTCCCTAAGCACCGGGATATATCTGTGTCTACTTTTTCCTTGGCTTTATTTATACCAGGTCAAGAAATAGACTCTACAGGATTAACAAGAGCTCTTTTCTACTGATCTAGGCTATAGTAACAGAATCTTGAAAGCCTGACTGTACTTTCCCTTCCTTCCCTCTTACAGGGTAAAGCCAACCTTAGTTTCTTTCTTGTGCTTTCTGTTTCCTGGGCTTAAAATTTCCTTTTGTTTTTGTAACTATTTCTGCAGATCATCTCTGTGGCTGTCTACAGCCAGAGACTGAGTTCTAGGCCTTTTATGTTGCCATGCCTATTAGCCCAATCCATGGCAAGCCCTGATCTTCCATATGGTATTATTGTTCTCTCTCCTAAAAAGACTGGATTATAATGAGCTATATGATGCAGCACCTTTCACAGATGGAAATCAAGGATCACACTATAGTTGAACTGCAGTCACAATGTTTAAAGCCATCCCAGAAATATGTAGACAGTGTCTTTAAGCAGTACACAGTACATGCATACTGCACACTCCAATAAATAAGCTGTTCATTTGCTACCTGGCTATTGACTTGGCCTCCATTTTGCACTTGGAAAGTATGTGAATCAGCTTATACAAAAATACATCTGATTATCTCAGAAAAGGAATATTAAAAGTTCTTTGACCACAGCAAACTCAGGTCGTGTTTCTGTCCCCTAGCATCCCTAAGTGCTATCCATAGGAAAGGTTAAAATATATATTTGATCCTATTTGAATATATCATATATTCAAAAATATATTAGATTTGTCATTCTAAACTAGACTGAAGCTAGTTCTCTCATGTTACTTTTTAATTGAACTTGAACTTGAATTTAATTGAAGTTAACTCTTGAAGTTACTACATTTTGGTTGGTGAATTTATAGTCTTAACAGACGATCATGAGGCAATATGGGGGAGATGGGCGGTGATATAAATTTAATGAATAAATAAAATAAATATATATTCACAATTAGTATCTTATTGGCTTGCTCTGGTATGTTAAATCTTGCCTATCATCACATGTTGCTGTCTTCAGTCAAACCCTGCCATATTAGCATGTTGGCTTTATTCTTGTGATTTTAATATAAAGCAAAAACGAAATATAAAGATAGACCCTGAGATACTTGGTTCATGATAAAGTGGCAGTACTTTTCATAGTCCACAAGTCAGATGCTTTCATAGTTGCCTTCTGTTTACTTTGAAAATGTCAAGGGCTTGCGCTTTCTGGCGCTTCTGTCCATAGTACAAAGGAATGTAAAATACCAAAAAAGTGAATGTCAAATAGTTCAGGAACTCTGAATTGACTGTGTAATGTCAATAATAATACTATAAACTATTGTAAAGGTCTCTAGCAGAATTTTCATTTCCCCATATCAGTGATTCATATTGCATATAAAAATAAATGTCCCATTCTGTGTTGTGTAGTACAAGTAACCCATGTCTATTGCATAAAAATATGCTAAATAATCTGAGTCATGTGTTGCTAATATGTCCAGTACCCAAATGTAATTCACAATTGTAGTTGAATATGAAGTAATCTTAGAAATGCTTTGATTATAGTGTTGACTGAATATTGAATACAGAATGAACATCAGATTGTATGAAGAAAACCTACATCCCTGCTTATGTCTTTGTGATGCTGGGAAAATGGGAGGGACATAAAACTTTTTTGAAAAGGAGGCTAGGGAGAGAAGTTTTTATCTCTGGTCTGTTCCTTCCCTGCACATCCACTGTAAAGGCCATATGATTCCCTTGCTGTGGACAGAAACCACTTATTATATATGAGTCTGGGAAAGAACTTTATCAAGACACACAATTCAGTGGATTCAGGTGAAATTGCTTCCCTCATACCAATGCTATTTCAATTGATTTTCAGTTACATATTCAGTATATTCCAGATACCGGATTATATATCCAATTTACTTCCCCAAGTTCTCACAACAGTAAATGGACAAATGATGAGCCAGATCCACTAGTAGGGGTTGAGGAATGAGTTCCACTCATCACATAATTTTCTTTTTGAAATGTGTGGTATCACTGCCAGGTAATACCACACAGAGAAAAATGCCCTTTGCTTCCAAGTTACAAGATTGTTCCATGTTTGTGAATCATGTTGGATGGGCCAAAAGTCTCTTAAGTTCCCCATCAACGTTATCCCAATATGCAGACTGAGTGTTAGTATTGCCCAACAACTTGCCTGTCCAATAAATACTGCTGAATTCCCAGGACTGGCATTTCTAATAAAACGTAGCGACCATTTGCAAACGCATTTATGTTTTCACATTTAATTTTTGTTCTCCGTGACTTCACTGCCTTTCCTGATCTCTTCATGCTGACACAAATGTAGAAATATTCTTTTTAGGATAGGGTATGTGGACCTCCAAATGCTACTCAACAGCGATTCCAAGCAATTTTAACATGGCCAGTAGCACAGAATACTGAAATTTGTAGCTGTAACATATGGAA
Organism: Candoia aspera; assembly: GCF_035149785.1. Classification (NCBI taxonomy): domain Eukaryota; kingdom Metazoa; phylum Chordata; class Lepidosauria; order Squamata; family Candoiidae; genus Candoia; species Candoia aspera. The sequence continues at coordinate 191,439,799 of NC_086154.1, forward strand.
GACTACAGACACTTCTTCCCAGTACAGTAACTGATAGCTTTATGGGAATATTACTGTATGAATATTTTTTTCTGTATTTGTATTTATATTAAAATATATAGAGTCAGAGAATAATCTGCCTTATCGAAAATGGATGCCTCACATCTTCATGATTTTTTTTAGAAGCTAATGCCAAAAGAACTCATAATTCTAGTTCTTATTTTATTGAAGTGGTTTTCTTTCTCATAGATGCCAGTATCCACTTGATCAGAAGGTAATGCACTGTTGATGGGAACAATAAATAAACTCCTATTTTGATTAGTGTCCTACTTTAAGAAAATCTTCTGACAGGCATTTTCTTTTTTCAGCAGCAGAAAAGAAATGCTGGCAATTGCCATTTTGAAATGTTACCAGGTTATGATATTGTGCTGCTATTATTCACTGCTTTATTTCCAATATTATGTATTGGAACTGTCTGGAAAAGCACTTCAGCTTTTACAGAAAACTCTTTGGGTTGAATTTATTAGTTCCACTTGGGGGCTGAAGATGGAGTGTGATGAGAGGAATTTTTAGCACTAAAACTTTTCTGTAATACAGTAATAATTGTAGCCATAAATAAAATTATTTTATTTTAATGAATGTTGTTTCTGTGAGGTTCAATTTTTTTCTTAGATTTTTAAATCTTAAATTTGGTGGACTGGATGACTGGAGATACTAATGTAGCTATACAAAAAGCTTAGTGGAAATCTCAAAACAAAAAAGGACATGAAAAGAGAATAGGTCACCAACGAAGAATACAAACAGGTTGCCTGGAGCTATCAAGAAGATGTCACGAAAGCAAAATCTCAGAATTAGCTGAAATTGGTGAAGCATGCTAAGAACAACAAGAAAGGGCTTTTGTAGTACATTCAAAATAAAGAGGAAGAAAAAAAAAAGAATCATTGTGTCAGCTCCTCAGTGAGGAACACAAAATACTAACCAAAATGAAAGGTCAAGTTATTCAAGTCCTACTTTAACTATACACCATATTTCCCCCAAAAGAATTCAAGATTCAAAGCTCACATGAATATTGTGCGTTGTAGGTACATTAACTATTCATTCTGGTGCACTTGAATGGCATATAATATTGACCTTGACTTTACTGTTACATGATGAAGGTAGAATTGAACAACAGAATTTCTTTTTCTCTGAAGGATGAACCAACCTTGGAGGGTAGCCTTATCAGTCCCTGTGTAGGTAATGTTTAGCTGATTTCTATCAGTTCCACTGTTTACCCTGAAGAAGCTTTCTTTTCTAAAATTTCCCAAAGCTACAAAACAACTAGAATTTCCTTTGGTTACCTTTATTGACAAAGAATGCTTCCTGTTGGATTGGCTTTCAAGAATTTGCATTTCATACAATGACTTTAGAACAGACCTGGCATACAAGGAACCCCAAATGCATCAAGTCAATAATGATACCTCCTACTTAGTGCTATCTTGAGAAAACCAGAACAGAGATATTGAACATGGAGCTTTCTTTTTGTCAGATGTTTTTGTTTTTATAAAAGGAAGCCATTTGAAAAATCATATGGTTTTGCAATTTGAAATCTCTAACATCTGAAAACAACACATGCTTCAGAGGATAACGTAAGAAATGTGGGGTAATCTTCCTTAGCCATCTCCATAAAAATATTATCCTACCCTTTAATTCTTAGAGATTAAGTTAATCTCTGAGGCATGAGGTTTCATGCCTTTTCCAAATCATTAACCCTCGTTTATCAGCTTGGTCTGCATTGAACTCAATCCTCCTCCTCTCCTCTGAAATTCTGAGCTGGAGATTTTTGTATTTCTGAGGTGGACATTCTTATATGATTTAAAACACCTCTTTTTGTTTTTAATATAGTTTACCATATTAAACTTTGGTGCAGTCATGTGCAGACAGACATATAATGAGAGCAGTTATTGCTTTCATTATGAACCTGTTGGAACATGTAAAAAAAAAATGGTGAAAGGTCTCCTGTGCAAGCACTGAGTCATGTCTGACCCTTTGGGGGGACGCCGCTTTTGCGACGTTTTCTTGGCAGACTATAGTGGGGTGGGGTGCCATTGCCTTCCCCAGTCGTCACCTTCCCCAGCAAGCTGGGTACTCATTTTACTGACCTCGGAAGGATGGGAGGCTGAGTCGACCTGAGCTGGCTACCCGAGAATCCAGCTTCTGCTGAGATCGAACTCAGGTCGTGGGGAGATTTTCAGCTGCAATACTTCTGTCTACCACTCTGCGCCACATGAGGCTGTATGTCCGAACATAGCTTTGCTTATATCCTGGAATTTAAAAGAAATTTATATTTTTTAAAAATTTAATTATTGCTGGTTTCCGGTGAAGGAGTATGGTGGCAGGAATAGCTCGGAAAAATTAACATCTACAACGCGGAGGTTGAGAGTTCTGCGGAGTCGGAGAGAGACGGGCAGACCTCATAGGCAGCTCTAGAAAAGGAGCGCTGCCAGTGAAAGACTCCAGCGGCTTCGGAGCGGCAGGCGAAAGCTTTGCTTTCTCTTTCAACATTTTCACTTTCGCTGCAACAATAAAGCAGCCGGGAAGCCTGGAGGCACATCTGTAGAACCCGCGTGAGCAGCCTAGCTACCTAGGCAGTTCTGCAGCCCCCTTCATCTCTATTAAAAGAAATAACTTTTGATTACAAAAGAGAAAAAGAAGAAACTTTCTACAGGGAGGAAAAAAATACTTTTCTACACTTTGGAGACAAAAAAACTTTACTGCCAGTCCTCACTTAAAAGGAACTGAATTAATTAATTAATTTCTAACGCCATATTGGACTATATTGTAAATGTTTATAAGATTATTTTGAATTGTATGTTCTGTATGTTTTGATATAAATATTATATATTGCTTTATATAGATAAATATAACATTAGATGTAGTGATTAAGATAAGTAAATAAAGATTTCTATAATAACAAAATTAACACAAGGAGACAGAATAGGAGAGGCTCAGAAGCCAGGGAAGGAGAATGGTTGAAAGCTATGTTTGAAGATTTTATGCAAAAAACAATCCAAAATATTACTCAAAACTTAATGCAATTATTAGAGGAGAAAATAGATGGATTTGAAAAAAGATTAGATCATAAGTTAGAGACAATGGACAAAAGAATTAAAACAGACACTCAAGAGATAAGAGAAAGAGTGGAGAAATTAGAAGTAGAGAATGATATAGAATTAGACTGATTAACTGTGTTAGAGTTAAAAGAAAAAGAACATTGTGTTAGACTTAGAGGTGTACCTGAAAAAAAAGAGGCAGAAATAAGAGAAGTAGTGGTTCAAATGCTTGCAAGTTTAATTGAATGGGAGGAAGAAAGGCTAGAAGAAGATATAGAAAAAATATTCAGAGTCAATTCGAAATATGCAAAAATTAACCGGAAACCAAGAGATATAATAATTGAATTTGCTAGGAAGAAGACAAAAGAATTGATAATACAGGCCTCCTGGGGGGGGGAAATTAATATCGAAGGAGAGGAGATTATGATATTGAAAGACATACCACTGAGAACATTACAAAAAAGAAGAGACTATTTCTTTCTCACTGAAGTCCTTAAACGAAATAAAATCCCCTTTAGGTGGGAAGTATTGGAAGGTGTTAATGTCACATTCCAACAACAAAGATATAAACTGAATACTATTTTTAAGGCTCAGGAATTTCTCAGAAAATATAAGAAAGATTTAGAATCATAAACAGATAGAAGGGAAAGGCCAGAAAGTAAAGTGAAATGTTTAAATATAGAGGAACAAAGTGCAGAGGAACTAGCTTCAGGTTCTAAAGAATTTGCAATACTCCTCTCCAATGAGTGAATTAAAATGCCTTTCCTGGAATATAAATGGAGCCAATACCCCAGCTAAAAGGAAAAATGTTTTTCATTATTTATACAAATTAAAACAAGATATAATATGTCCTCAAAAAACTCATATTGTGAAAAAAGATAGTAAATATCTGGTAAATAACAAATTAGGAAATGAATTTATAGCAGCAAATGAAAAAAATAAATAAATAGAATTGCAATATATGTAAAGCCCCATCTAAATCCTAAATTAATAAGTGTTGATAAAAATGGGAGATATCTAATAATAGAATTAGAACTACAAAATTCTAAAGCAATATTGGTTGGAGTATATGCCCCTAATGATAATCAGAATAAATTCTATCAAAACTTATTAAATGAACTTTCCGAATTATCCTATAACAATTGGATTATGATGGGAGATTGGAACGGAGTTACCTTACCAATTATTGACAGAAAATCTGAACAACAAATTAAAAAAAAAAATCAAGGAAAATTGCCCCAATCTTTTTTTGATATGTCAGAAAATTTGGCTATTGTAGATGCCTGGAGATATAAAAACGGTACGGCTAGAGATTATACATTTTATTCAGACAGATTCAAATCGTTCTCAGGGATCGATAGGATATGGGTATCTAAAAATTTGGCAAATAAAATTTTAAATGTATCAATTCTCCCCCAATCCTTCTCAGACCATAATCCAGTTCAATTGGTTATAAAACTCCACCCAAAAAGTTATAGGTGGAGATTAAATGAAACCTTGTTGAGAAACAAAGAACTTGTAGAAAGTTCCAAATTGCCAAAAGAAATTAAAAGAATTCTTTGAATGGAATTTAAATAATGAAGTGAATATTGGGACAGTATGGGATACTAGCAAAGCATATGTGAGAGGATATTTTATGTATTTAAATAGTTTCTTAAAGAAGAAAACACAACAAAAAATTCAAACAGTTCTTGATCAAATTAAGATAAAAGAAAAAAATCTTCAAATAAGACCATCAGATAAAGGTATAAATCATCAAATACAAATTTTACAGCAGGAATTAAAAATACTCACAACAGATGAAATTGAAAGAAAATTGAGATATATTAAACAAAGAAATTTTGAATATGCTAATAAAGCTGGAAAATGGCTAGCATACAAATTAAGAAAAGAAAAAAAAAATTATTACTAAAATTCGAGAAAATGGGAAAGAATTAGTTGACAATGAATAAATTAAAAAGGCATTTCATAATTTCTTTACAAACCTATATAAGAAACAAGAAATTTCAATTGATAAGATTGAGAATTATTTATTAGAACAAAATTTAAAGAAATTAACTAAAGACCAAAAAGCATTAATTAACAATCCCATCACAACCCAGGAAATTATAGAGGCAATTAGAAAATTGAAAACAGGCAAAGTTCCAGGTCCAGATGGATTTTCAGCAGGTTATTATAAATATTTTCAAGACCAAATTTTGTTACCACTTAAAGATTTAATGAATGTGATTCTGTTAGGAAATCCAATACCAAAATCTTGGTCAGAGGCAAATATCATACTAATCCCCCCCCCAAAAAAAACAAGATCTGTCACTGTGCAAAAATTATAGACCTATTTTGTTATTAAACAATGACTATAAAATATTTACTTTAATTCTAACTGAAAGACTAAAAACAATACTTCAAGAAATAATTAATTATGACCAAAATGGTTTTTTTACCCCAAAGATGTATAAAAAATAATATAAGGAGGGTTTTAAATATAATAGAGTATGCTCAATTTCATAATGAAAAACAGATTATGTTGTTATTTTTAGATGCTGAAAAAGATTTTGACAACCTAAATTGGAATTTTATGCTTAAGACTTTAGAATTGATGGATTTTGGCGATATATTTATAAAAGTAATAAAATCAATTTATACATTTCAAAAAGCCAGAGTTGTGATCAACGAAGAGATAACACAAGAATGTCAAATAGAAAAAGGAACAAGGCAAAGTTGTCCGCTATCTCCTTTATTATTTATATTGATATTGGAGGTTCTAACAGAAGCTATCAGAAAGGATCATCGAAATGAAGGGATAAAGATTAAACAAGAAACATAAATTAAGAGCCTTTGCGGATGATTTAGTTATCACTTTACAAAACCCGTTAATATCAATTGATTACTTATTAAAGACACTACAAGAATATGGAGAATTATCTGGTTTTAAAATAAATAATCAAAAAATGATGATAAATTTAAACATGCCACAAAATCAGAATGTATTAGAAATTAAATCAGGATTTAATAGTGTTAAAAAAGTTAGATATCTAGGGATAGAGATTTCAGCCAACACTAGTGATTTATTTCAAAATAATTATGTTAAAATATGGAAGGAAATTAAACAAGATTTATTGAGGTGGGAAAAACTAAACTTATCACTTATGGGATGAATCTCTGCAATTAAGATGAATATTCTGCCGAAGATGCTATTTTTATTTCAAACTATTCCTTTATGTATAACTGATAAAAATTTTAAATTATGACAAAAAGATCTTTTAAAATTTCTTTGGCAAGGGAAAAGACCAAGAATTAAATATAAATTACTACAAGAGGATAAGGAAAGAGGAGGCTTGGGTTTTCCTGATTTCAGGCTATATTATGAGGCAGGTGGTCTATTATGGTTAAAAGAATGGATCACCCTACAAGATTATAAATTACTAAATTTAGAAGGACATGAATTAAAATTTGGATGGCATGGCTTCTTATGGTATAACAAATTGAAAGTAAATAAAACATTTAACAATCATTGTGTTAGACGGTCTATTCTTAAAATTTGGGAAAAATATAAATCTATTTTAACATCGACAATACCACTATGGATTTCCCCACAAGAAGCTTTTGTAAGGTGAGAAACAATAGGAAACCATAAGTGGCTAAAATATTTGGATTTAATAAAATTTGAAGGGACCAAATTTACAATGAAGACAAGAGAAGAACTGGAAAATGAAGGATATTCATGTCAATGGTTTACATATATTCAATTAAAAGAACAATTTAAAATAGATGCCAAAAGTTACAAATTTACAAAAAAACAACCTTGGGATGAACAAATTTATGCTAATAATGACCACATGATCTCTAAAACATATAATATGTTACTAAAAATGAGAATACTAAATGTACAAATTAAGCAATGTATGAACAAATGGGATAAAAATTTTGGATACAATATTGAATATGATGTTTGGGAAAGAATGTGGACTAAGGGATTAAAATTTACATTAAATTATAATTTAAAAGAAATTTTTTACAAAATGATGTACGTGTGGTATGTTATTCCTGAAAAATTATCAAAAATGTTTCGAAATACATCAAATGTTTGTTGGAAATGTAAAAAAGAAATTGGTACTTTATACCATATGTGGTGGACCTGTAAAAAAGTGAAAAAAATTGGTTATCTATACATAATATAATTTGTAAAATGTTGGCAGTTAACATTGATAAATTACTGGAACTCTACTTATTGGGCTTTATGAACAAAGATTTGAAAAAAAAGAAACTATGGAAAACTTCTACTGTATTTGATTACTTTGGCCCGAATTATCTACGTCGCAAAGTGGAAAGAAGAATTAATCCCATCTGTGGAAGAATGGATACTTAAATCCCTAAACTTGGCACAAATGGCAAAACTAACAGACCAACTAAACGATAAAAATATGGAAGATTTTCAAAAGGACTGGACACCCTTTTTTAAATATGTGGAATGGACTCAAAAAGTTAGTATGAATATATAGTATGTAAATAGCAAATTATTTTAATTATTTAATCTCTTATTAGAATTAATGAAGGCAATTTAGAGAATTAAGGGGAAAAAAAACACTAGGATACTAAGCTGTACCTTCTAGGAAGTTGGAAACCCAAATCTTTCTATTTATTTATTTATTTTTAATTTTATCCCCCTTTTTATTATTTTTTTTATTATTTATCTTTTTATATATTTTTTTCTTTTTTTCTCTCTTCTTTTTTTTCTTTTTCTTCTCTCTTCTTCTCTTTTTTTGTATTGTAAGATATTATTGTTTGTATGTAATTTTATGTTTATTTAAATAATAAAGTTTCATGAAACGAAAAAAATTAATTATTGCTTACAGTGTAATGCTATGCTCTTCCTTCAGATATAGTGACATAAGTTGATTTATTGTGGATTATGGTCAGAGTCCTTAGTGGAAATATTCTGCAGTAGTCTATTTGAATATTATCTCCCCATCTCATTTTTCCTTATTTCTTATTCTCTAGCCTACTGGATTTAAATATGGTAATTTCAAATTTAAATCCATACTGTGTATGATACGAAATTCAATTGCTGTTTCTTTATCAGTGAGAAATATTGGCCAGTTAGTGGAGAGTAGCAAATTTAGTGGAGAGTACTAAAAATAATTGCTTATCTTTTTGAGCTCCTTGAAAACAGACCACATATTATATATTTATTTATATATATGCTTCTCTTAAAATCGTACTTCAAAGCAGTTTGCTGTATTCACAGATGTTCACGATATTTTTTTATTTTGAAATTGTGCTTATATACTTTTGCTTATATTAATCAGACTTTAAATGGGTCAGATTTGCCTGTGGAAGAAATAAATAATGTGTTGCAGACCAACATGGAAAGTAGAAATCATTATTCATATCATGGTATAAAGACAATATGTCAGAAATTTAAATAATCATTGCAGAATATGTTTGGAAAAAATATGTGCAATGTTGGGGTATGATACTAGCAACATGCACAGCCATATTTTGTGGAATGCTCTTCCAGAACTTTGTTGTGCTGCTACTTGAGCTCAGCCTTGTAATTTCTTTCAATATTATAGTTGGGACCTCTGGTTTTAGAGGCATGCATCCTTTAGAATAGGTGTCCTTTTTTTGGTCAACTTATGACAACTGGACCTTGCTAGTAGTCACCCACTCATGTGTGTGAATCAGGGATCAGAATAAAGAAGTAATAATTACTTAACTATAACTAGAGTGTTGTCTTTGAATTCATACAACCCATTCTCCTACACTACTTGGTACGTTGATCTCAGGAGCTGAGAAGATGCTATGCCTAATCATGCATAATAGATAATGTAGGTAAAATTTCCACGAAGAAGATTCCAAATGAACCCTGTACAGGTCCATAACCTTGTATGTGAATTCAGAGATGACCACTTGAAGATTTTACAGGACATCAACAAGTGCTTCTCTATCTTTCCCTGGCTGTCATATAGCTTGTTCTGAAAGCCACTTTAATATTTTCACCTTTGAATTTTATTTATTTATTTTTTTTACTGTGTCTCTTTTGTCTTCCCATAGCTCCTCAGGTTCTCTTTCATTTAATCTTACTAAATCTGTTCCTTACATGGATACTGATAGCATATTTTTCTGACACTTCTATTTGTTTAAGTTTAACCCATATGTTTGATACCAGTAATTTATGGTCTATGCCACAATCTGCATGTGTGGGCTTGCCAGTTTTCACTGTTTCATCTTCTATTTCCTATTAAGTGATCCATCTGATTCTAACATTTTCTTTCTGGTGATGTCCAAGGGTTGCGTTTTTGTTTATGTTGCTTGAAGCAAGTGTTCACAATAAACAACAGCAACCTTCTCAAAAATCTATTAACCTATTTCCTGCGTTATTGCATATACCAAGTCCACATTTTTTGTGATTCCAGATTCTTTCATGTATCTAAATTTTGCATCCCAATCACCAATTAATACATGTTTTTGTGATATTGCATCTATTAGCTCTTGAATTTTGTACAGAATCCCTCAATGTCTTCTTCTGCTGAGTCTGCAGTAGTTCCATACATTTATAAACATATAACATTTATGTTTACTGGATTTCCATTAATTCCAATATGTATGACTGTCATTTGGTGGGTTATAGCCAATATTTTGTCAAAATATCACCAGTGGTAATATTCTGAGGAAAATGAATTGTTTCTTTTATCTCATACTGATAGAAGCATACAGATCCCAGGAAGAGAGGACTTTGTTGCCTCCAACTAACAAATATAGTATTCAGTGTTGTCTTCTGCACATAGATAAAACTTTAAAGCAGGCGTGTCCAACCCGCTGCCCATGGGCTGCATGCAGCTGTGAACAGCTAGTAATGCAATCCCAAAAAATCATAATCTTTTAACATTATTTTGCAATTTTTGCGTGACTCTATCGCGTGGTGCTCCATCATGGACTGCGTAGGTAGAAACAACGGAACACTTTGTAGGGGAGGGGGCAGTGCAGTGCTAACGCTGCTGCTGCCTACTACACATGTCAGCTTGTGGCAACTTGGTGTTATATATAATATTTCAACCTACCTACACGTGTTCTGTGACAACTGGCGTTTATTGTTATTACTAAGTAGACATGTAAGGTTTCTTATTTGATTATTAAACTTTGCTTTGTTTATTTGCCTATCTAATCAATCAGTCAAAGTTTATTGATTACCCCTTAGGCCTTATCAAAATACAAAATTTAAACACTGAACATTAGTAAAACTCTGTGTAAAATTAATATAAAAAGACAAGTAAGGAGTAGATAAAAGTACAATGGGTAAATATACATATAAGTGAAAATACAAATCATATTTCTGTGTCACCCCTGCAATTTACCCCAATCAACCCCACGTATGCAGATCTCAAGCATATTGATTTATTTAAGTACAGAGCTGTGTTATATAATATTTTTGCATCTTGCCCACACATAAAATATGATGTTCTAATATGTAGTTCCCAATGGGTCGTTTTTCTTTAATCATTGTCAACATATCTGTATATCTACTGATGGAACCCCGGAGATGGTTGGTAAAAGTGAGGTACTTACAAAATAGATAGAAGACGATGCAAGTGCCACCGGCAACTCACCTTTGATGAAGTATCACTACATTCTACATCAAGAAAATTTATGCACAAAAGCTTTAAAAATGGATAATGTCATGCAAATTGTCATCAAAGCAGTGAATTTCATAAGGGCCAAGGGATTGAATCACCGCCAGTTCCAGGAGTTCCTTAAAACTATGGGTGCTGATTATGGGGACATTGTTTACTTTTCTGAAGTACGGTGGCTAAGTCGGGGTAAAATGCTGAAAAGATTTTATGATTTGTGAAATGAAATCAAGTTGTTTATGGAATCAAAAAGAAAATTTATGCCAGAACCTGAAGACGAAAAATGGCTCACAGATTTAGCATTTTTGGTGGATTTGACTGCTCATTTAAATGAGTTAAACATGCATCTTCAAGGTGAAAACCAACTTATCACTGCAGTGTTTCAAACCATCACAGTGTTTGAAATAAAACTTAAAGTATGGCAAGCTCAAGTTATGGAAAATAATTTTATACATTGTAATATGTTGGCTAAACACAGTCCTGTGAACAGCGAGAAATATTCAGCCTTGCTTTTCGGTTTCATACAGGAATTTGAGAACAGATTCCAAGATTTCTGGAAAAATCATAAATATTTTGGTATATTTTTGACTCCATTTTCAGTCAACATAACCCCGTTACCTCCGAATTTTCAAATGGATGCATAGAGTTGCAATCAGACTTTCAACTCAAAGAAAAATTTGATCATGTCTCTCTACTGGACTTTTATAAGACCTGTATTCCCAGAGAAAAATATCCCTCGCTTTACAATCACGCCTTATTCATGACATCGCTTTTTGGCAGCACGTACATTTGTGAACAATTATTTTCAAAGATGAAGCACACGAAGAGTAAAATTAGAATTAAAATTTCTGACAAGCACCTTGAGAACTCATTGAGAATTGCAACCACTTTCATCGAACCAGAGATTGGTGCATTAGTTTCACAAAAACAAGGTCAAATATCCCACTAGTTTAATGTTGCCCTCTTTTTTAATTTTTTATAATAAAAAGTATAAAAAAGATAAATGAAATTTTGTTACTTTATATACATTTAACTATATTATATATTTTATGCGTGGCCCAAGATAATTCCTCTTCACTCAGTGTGGACCAGGGAAGCCAAAAGGTTGGACACCCATGCTTTAAAGAAACAGGTTTTTAAAAATGTAGACAATTTCCTTTAATTTGTTTTTTTGTTTTCTTTAGTAATTTTGGAGGGGATGGTGAGGTTGGCAAAAACAGTATAAGCAGACAAAGCGAATATTTGTAGCCCAGAGTTGAACTGTGGAGTCCTTGGTGCTCTCTGAGCCTTATTGTTTTCTTGCAGACATTTCATTGCCAGACTAGGCAACATCTTCAGTGCAAAGATGTTGCCTAGTCTGGCAATGAAACGTCTGCAAGAAAACAACAAGGCTCAGAGAGCACCAAGGACTCCACATTATAAGCAGAGCCTGATAAAATTCAAGAAGTAAAACCGTAGTAAATTTATTGTCTTACTTTCGCAAAGTTAGTTTTGCAAAATCTTTTGCAAGATTTACAGAATGGATGGATATTTTGTGGTTTTAATTTTTGTTCAGTAAAAGGAAGATTGGGCAAACCTAATATAACAAGAAGAGAAAATGGTAAAATGCTACTCCTCTGTTTTTATTAGGCTTCTTATGCCCTTCCTTGCCTATTCTCTGCTTTTCCTGCATACAAACAGCAAGCCATTAAAACTAGCCAGCCAAAAAAGTGAAGTTTCCTGCTTTCCTTTAAGAGCATGCTACTCAACTGCTGCTGTTTGGCTTATTTCCTCTTACACCACTCGCCATCATGGAAAGGATAAAATTTGTTTCCTTTAGAGTAATAATTTTAAAAATAAAATAGGTAAAATGTTTCCAGGTTTGAAGTGGGCTTGGCCACTATTACCAGTTTTCTTCACTTGCCCCTCCCTGCCCTATGCCATCCTGGCTTGATCAGCACAACCTCATAACTATCTATTTACAGGAGCTATTGATTTATTTAGAAAATTTATATAGCCACTCATATTAGATATAAACTCTGGCTGTCCATACAAATTTATTATGTCCACCTCAGGAAGCAAACATACAAATTAGCAGATCTGTGTTTCTGGTCTGGCCCTATCAGTCCTGCTGGGATAGGAGAAACAAATCTTTGCATGCCACTTTTGTCAGATATTTATTGCCTTATTACTATTTGCTACTCTGTTTAATGTGCTACGTTAAATAGGACTTCTTTGAATGGATTTGAATATTTGATCGATTGTGCACACAATTTGCATATGTACACACATTAAACTGACCTGACAGTTTGATTAAGTCAGGTTGGATCTACTTGCATTCTCTGTAATTGGTGTAAGGAAGTTCTTCAAAGCAGTACTAATACATGTGGATAACTAAGACTGATCTTTATTCGGAAAACCACTTAAGAGCAGAAAATGAAATCTGGGATGTCAGTTGTGATACCATATTTATTAGTATTTTCATTACAAAGTATGGTACATTTTCCAGGTTGCTTCAGGATGTTTTCTGTTGGAAATTTAACTGAAAAACAAATATTTACAAAGTTCAGTTGTTTTCTTACATGCAATACCATATATTCTTAGTTTCTTACGTGCAATACCATGTATTCTTAGTTTAGCGATATGAGGAATAGGTGAAAGGAGTCTGCTTCTATGTAAACTAATACTGTTGTGGGAAAGTAGATAGTAGCTATAGCACAGAAGGCTGATAGCATTTATTTATCACTGTTATTTATTACTGTGAATTGACCTCTATCATGAAGGCTACCACAGATGATTCCTGAACATCCAAACAGTATATCAGCACAGAGTCATTTACCTCAATTTATAGATTAAGTACTATTCAGCCACTCTAACAACTTGGGCAAATTTCAAATTGATGTAGCAAATCAGTATAGCTTTGCTTTTACTGTGGTGTTTTGCTATCAACCTGTGGGAGTAAGATAATCCTGGGTTTTAAAAAAAAATAAGATAGTTCTGTGTTTGAAAGTAGAAATCAATCTCTTGTAAGTGGATTTGCCATCTTGAAAGAGATGTATTAGGTGACAATTGTGGTCAGCTGTTTTATGACTGATTTGCCATAGGATGAGAGAAAAGAACAACTGTGAAGAAAGGTTTGTTTCTTGTGCATGTAAAAGTTTCTAATGTATGTATCTATTATCGAAGCATCTTGTTGCTTGAATTGTGACTAGTCATCCAATCTGTTTTGCTCTTTATTTTTTGTTTGTTTTTTAGGTTTCTGAAGTATCTAGCCATATCTGGATTATATTTAGTCATTTTAGAGAAGAGTATTTTTATCATCTATATGGGTGTCATTAGGAGTTTAGTCCATTAATGAGTATCTTTAGCTTAATTTATTTATTTAATCAATATACAAGAAATAAAACTATGATGAAGTTTAATGTTTATGTTTTATCTTAGCCACTTGAGGCCAAAGTATACACACACACACATCCAATTTCTCATAGATCTAAAGAAGGACTTCCTTAACATATTTTAATGAGTTTGTTTAATCCAACAGCCTGCACTGAAATATAATAAAACACCAAAGTGTCTGCATTGTTAATAGGTAGAACTCACACACACTGACACAGGTTTATACAGTATATAATAGAAGCTGAAGTAATGTTAACTGGTTTCCTTTGTTGACACTAATGGAAAAATGTATCTAAATAATCAGAGAATTATGGAATGAATCATAAAATCGTAGAATTTAAGGTTAGGGAATTATATTTGAGATCACATAGTACAACTCTCTGTACATTGCAGGAATTCACTACTAGAGCAGTAAACTATGATTTATTAAACTTAGGGGAAATATATTGGTTACGAAGTTTACAAATAATTCTTTTTTTGGCAATGGAAATAGTTGATATTTGTGTCTTAAACCTTCAAAAGGCAACAATGGAAAACAAAGATTTTCCTCTCTGCAACTCCGCAGTAAAATCCCTAATCTCAACTGGCTATGCACTCTAGAGAACTATGTTTATAAAACAAAAATAACTGATCAGTGTTATGCTAAATTTGATGCTGAGAACAAATATTATGCCCATAGGTTCCCTACTCTTCACTGGTCTCTTGAAAACAGGTGTGTTTTCTAAAACCATTTTCCTATTACATCAGAATTGGGAACCTCGGGTTAATTTCTGACTATAACAATGGATATGAAATCAGAATTTGGATTTTTAAATGAAAGAACAACAAAAAAATGAAATCTTTAAGTTTCTGAGAACTTGAAGTTAAAACAAAAGTGTGTATATAAATACCATATTTAGAATTGTTAAGGATTAGAGTTTGTAAAGATATTCTGAACTAAATCAGATTGTGAGGTCGGATCAGGCCGGAGATCCTGTGGAAGCCTTTGGGTATGCAGCTGAATATGGGAAGGCTTTCTCACTTCAAGTATGTCATGCTGTACTTGTGGATGATTGGTTATTCACATACAGTAAGTGACAGTGTAACTTACAGAGGGAAGTAACTGTTCAGTGTTCACAGCTGCTTGTACAGTAGGGGCTATTAAACCTAGAGTTTAATAGCCCCTACTTATTCTGCAGAGATGTTGTCTTGGGAATAATATGTAATGAGAAATTTCATTTATTTATTTCAAACTGTATAGCTGCCCATCTTAAAATCAAACACTGGGTGGCTCACAACCCCAGAAATACACACACACACACACACACACACAATAAAAACAGAAAACAATAAAATCGATAAATCAACAACAGAAAAACTTGGCGCCAGAACCAAACTTCCCCAATGAAGCCCACAACATTCTCCTCACACTCCGGCCTCACACTATCTGAGGCTGTGAAGTACAAAACTGGATGGGTTCACCTGTTAACTTTCTAACACTCCTCTTCTTTTGATAACTTTCTCTTAGTATCCCTGTCTCTTTTTTCTTGTACCAGGCTAGGATTGATTGCTCTATCCTCATCAAAAATGTGAATCGATAGCTTGCAGAGAGCTTTTGAAATTAGTGCCACATGCAGTTGAGGCCCACATTGGTCTTTAGACAGCATGGTTCATAGGCTTCATTTAAAGCAAAAGAGGTCCCCCCCCTCACCAGTAATCCTGATGGTAAGGTGGACAATTGAATCATAAATAAAATCAATGTCATTGTCAGATGACAATAAAGAAAAAGCCATACTTTCCCAAAGGGCTTCTACTGGGTCTTTCCTTTAATAGATATATGTTAAGGGAGCTAAGAAAGGGAATATGGCATAATGACATAATCATAATGACAGCCACATTGTGTACAGCTTTAATCATGAATAGCAAATGGATTTATGTCTTAAGGTAAGATTGGTAAATGGAATATGCTAAATAAGATCCTAAATAGGAACATTTGCCAAATTCCTGCAGGCGATCCTTGCAATAGAAATGTAAAAGCTTGGTGGTTTTTATGAGTTAGCCTGTGGAAATAATTTCACTTTTGAAATGCTCCAAGAAGATTTGAGTATAATGGGCTTTGTACTGCCTGCCTTGGTGTATCCTGCAGAGAGTACTTAGCCTCTTTATCTTGAACTCTGTTTTATCTAACTCTTCATCCATTAATTTTCTCCTGACCTTGGGCATAAAATATATGTACTTCTTATGCTTTGTGTTTTATGCGGACAAAGAAGAATACTATTACCAATCTATCACCATTATCAATGATGTAGCTTAAAACAAACAAAGGTCAAAGGCAGTTACTTTAAGAGCAGATTTGTATTGATTTCATCACAACATTGAACTAAAAGAGGGAAAGAAATCAGTCTCTAAATAATGAACAGTGTTGACAAATAACTATATCCAAAAAGTAAACTTCAAAGCTTTGCTTAAGGGTCGGTATTGGGAAGAAAGCAAAATTTGTTGCTCTTGTTATTAACAGCCTCCTTCACTAAATATACTTATTACTTCAGTCTCTTTATTATATATTAAATAGGAGTAAAGTGACTCTTTTGCTCTTTATTTCATCCATGCTTCCTTTCCCTGTTTTATTGCTCTTCACTAAGTAGTTGGTTGAAAGCTTTTTTGTTAGACAATCCTCACTCTGATTAGTTTCCCTAATTTTTATTTAGGTACTCCACTGAAACATCTTAAAAATACTTTAGTTAGAAAGCTTCATGTGCTTAAGAACCTTTGATAATGTGCAGATACAGATAGTCCAACAAAGTATGTCAATTTACGTAGTCTATAAACTGTGTTAGAGATTCAGATTCCAATTAACTTATAAGGGTGCCCCTGAGGCAAATGCCTCTAAGGGAACACTCTTGACTTAATATATTTGATTGGGCTGTAGGTGCTAATGTTGTTTCATAGGCCTTTGTTTTATTCATCTTTACACTAGTACAGATTTTTATACGTGTGTGTGTGTGTGCATGCGTATGCGTGTATAACAAAATTTCCTTTTCACCCCTATGGGTGGTATGTGTCTTCCTCAACCTTGGGTCATCTACCAGAGGCCTGGGAATTTGAGGGTTCTGCACAGTATCTTAGCTGTTCCTAGCACTGTACTCTTCCGGACAGAGAGCTCTGATGTTGCTCCTTGGATCTGTTGGAGTCACTCCCCCAGCTTAGGAGTCACAGCCCTGAGTGCTCCTACCACCACTGGGACTACTTTGACCTTCATTTTCCACATCCTCTCTAGTTCCTCCTTCAGGTCCTAGTACTTCTCCAGTTTCTCATAGGCCTTCTTCCTCATGTTGCTGTCACTTGGCACCACTACATCTATCACCACTGCTGTCTTTTGGTCCTTGTCTACTACCACAATGTATGGTTGATTGGCCAGTACCTGCCTGTCCATCTGGATCTGGAAGTCCCACAGGATCTTAGCCTTGTCATTCTCCATGACTTTCTATGGAATCTCCCATCTGGATTTGGGACGGTTTTTTTCTATATTTGGCTAAAAGTTCCTTTAAAATTTTCAGCTGCACTGTCTAATAGGCCT
Organism: Candoia aspera; assembly: GCF_035149785.1. Lineage (NCBI taxonomy): Eukaryota > Metazoa > Chordata > Lepidosauria > Squamata > Candoiidae > Candoia > Candoia aspera. The sequence goes on from NC_086154.1 coordinate 191,457,429, forward strand.
TTTCTGTAGCCAGTGAAACCACCACTTTTCTAAATGTTTACATAAAATATCAATAATCAAGTTGACTGTTATACTGTTGGCATCAGAATTCAGTAATAAAATTATAACTACACAATCATCAGAATCTTTGCATCCTTTAAAATCTGTTATGTAAGCCTTGTTAAAAAGGAAGTTGGAAAAATGATTCAAAAAGATTCATAATAATCAACAAGAGTATAGGAGCAAAAAATTCAACAAATATTCCACTCATAGATTAGCTATTAGTACCAAAGCTTTTTCTGTTTTCATAGTTTTATCTCTCTTTTTTTGAAGAGATAATGGTGCAGCTTGGTTATGTGTAGTCTTTGGAAAAGCTATAATATTTTTAAATGATTATTTCTGCTCATTAATCTTTAACTTATAATAAAGTCAAATGCAAAAATAAATAATGCTGATTTATTAGATCACAGTCATTATATACTTTGCATTGAGAAATTTTAAAAATAGAATTGGTATTGCTTTATTGTAGTTAAGAAGCCAGTAATTTACTGAAACTTTCTCCTTATTCCCAATATTTTTCTATACTTTCTATACCAAGGACCACTCATGTCATGTCATATAATAAAATAACTTTTTCACTCTGGATCACATTCATTCTGAATGTTGCACAGTTTTTCTCAAAACATATTTATTATCATCATTGACTGGACCATAACATACAGTTTCACCAACCTATAAATTTCTACTTTCAGATAGATCCAGGACAATCTATACGATACACACTGTTATACATTTCTTTCAGATCAATTATTATTTCTTCAGGTTCCAGAAGTACAGACAGCATTTTTCTTTCATTCATTCATTCATTTTATTTATTAATTCATGCTCTTTATCTTTTACTCCTTGTATATTCAAAATTACAATATATGTCAGGGTTGTCACTATATTGACCTCTAACAACCATCCTGCACAGTCACTGGAATTTTCTTAGTTCTTTAGCAAGTGTAACATTTATAACATCTGCCAATTTTGGTAAAACAACACACTGTAGATATATTATTTCCACTTTTTAATGCATCCATTTCTACCAGTAACAGTATTTATTTCATTTATATCTTGCCCTTCCTCCAAGTGTACCACAGTAGTGATACGCATAGTTCTTCACTCCCTCTTTCATTCTCTCCTCCTTAACTGAATGCATTCTAGATTTGATCAAAATGATAATTTGTTAATTTTATATTTCTTATTCTTAAAATTGCTTCCACTTATTCCCTCTTTTATTATTTGCATTCAGTGGAACTCACTATTTGTGAGAAATACATAAATAATAATTTTGATAACACGTTTGGTTATGCAGTGTTTGGACCACATCTAACGACAGTATAAGGGAGATGAGAAAAAAATATTACCTATAGCTCTTATTCAGTTTGTCACACCACTTGTATTCTGCTGAATTGTTATAAACTAATGTTTTATCTCTTACTGTAAATTATGACCTGCTGGGATTTTGAAAAAGTGAGCTTTTAAAATTACATTTTCCTAATTCACTAATTGTTGTTTGGGACAGATCACAGGGATGTAACCTCAGTGACTACTTTTCCTATTATTGGGGGGAGGGGGGGTTGGCTCAAGGATTTGGACAGGATATATAGAAAGCTATATGTCATTACATGGTCCCATGAGTTTTCTTCAGATAAGAAGAACCAGGAACAGGTTTTGCCAGAGGCAGAACCAATGCTGCAAGGGCCCAACAAAGAGTTGGAGCCTGCTCCTAGCTGCTCTGGGCACTTCCAAGACACAGCAGACTCTAACCTGTAACATAATTTTCTCCACCCAATCTATAGGCATATTGCTATTCAAAGAGGCAACAACAGAAGGCAGAATTACAGAAGAGTAATTAAGTTGAAAATGAATTCTTACCAGTGGAGTTAATCCAAAGATGAGGGCCAAGTATACTCAGGTGGAGTAGAGATTGGCTAATTGAGAAACAATTCAGGATGGAAGGATTTACTGGAACAAGGCAGTTGGGAAAGCTTCATAGTACTTCATGCTGTGTGCTGCTACTTGAAACTCTGACTCAGACAAGCTCAATACACACTTTTCTTTTCTCCCTTGGATTTTTGTACAAGATTTCTTTGTTGACTGTGTCTTAGAGTTCTGACTGGTTTGTACTCTTTGACTAAGTGTTCATTATTTGCCTGCTCAATTAAAGCCATTAGTATGTTTGAAGTTGGATTGAATTTACTACCTAGAGATAAGCCTGACAAGTTTTAATTGCAGTTAAAGATAGATAAGCACTTCTGCTTACAAAGCCTGGACAGCGTGCTACTTGCTGCTTTCTCAACTTCAGCCCTTGTGGTTGATTACATTAACAAGGGAGGTGATCCATGTCTCTAGCAGATGGCATGTGTTCCTCCATTTTAAAAGGGCAATAATAGAACCTCTGTGGAAAAAAACATTACTTAGGTCTGTGTGATCTGTAAAATTATAGCCAGTTTCAGACCTTTCATTTTTCAAAACGGATCAAGGCAATGGTGACCTCAAAACTCTAGACATGGATAATACTAATTATTTGGACCAATTTCAGTTGGGCTTTCAATCAGGATGTGGTACTCAACTTTTTTGTTTCCTTATAACCTACACTGGAGACTAGATGAGGGAATGAGGTCTAGCTAGCTAGTTCTCCTGAACTTCTTAGTGGAATTCAGTATCATTGATCCTTCTGGACAATCTGATGGGATTGGGCCTTATGGGTAATATTCTGTAGTTATTTTGGTGTTTAGTATCAAACTATGTGCAGAAGATGGAGCTTGGATACCCAGAATGTTTACCTAAGGTATCCCACAAGGTTTCAACTTATTTCCCATGCTATTCAGCATCTACCTAAAAGCAACAAAAAGGTCATTTGAAACTTTGAAATGGGATGTAATCAGTATATTGATGCCATGTGCATCTGCTGTACCTTACCATCCAATTCCAAGGGAGCAGTCTGTACCCTCCAACATCAAAACAGGTTGAATAACGATCCTCAAGTCCATTTTTCTATTTTCCAACAGCACCACTGACTTGCTTGAATTTAATTACAGCTTGTTCTCCTTTATCTAATGCATTAACTTAGACAATGTTTAAGATCTCCCTTGGAAGTTGGTAGTACAGCACAGTTAGAGGCAAGTGGCATCAGTATACTGATCGCACCCGATTCTGGAAGTCTTTTGAGGGCCTCATATGCTCCCTGCACACAGCATATAAAAAGAGTATCACTATCTGGCTGAAATAGATGCACAAAAGCATGGTGTATTCTGATACCACTAAATAGATATGAAAACTTTTCACAGTTCATCAGACTGAAAAATTGATTATTTAATGCCACTGTTACCCCTATTTCTTGGTCATCTCACTTGTCAAAAATGGCTTTCCAGATATGGTTTGGATAATAAGTACGATCAGGATTAAATTGTCTTTTTGAATTTTTATTTGATAGGTTCATTCATATTGATTATCTATAATAATTATTACTATTATTTTGAGAAATTCTCTAAATAATGGCCCATTAAAAGCATGTTACAATAGGTTTAAAAAACTTTATTATTTATTATTGGAGAAGATATACTATTAATGAATTGCAGCAAAATCTAAAATAATGTAATATGTATTACTTTATGACAGAAACATATTTCTGCTTAAATAGGCATGCATTTTTTCATTGGCACATCTTAAAATAGTAAATTTCATTAAAAAAAAACAAGTAGAAGTAACAGGGGTAGAATACTTGTGCTTCTGAAAAGTCTTGCTATTAGTCCATTCATTTTCCAGCTACTTCTATTGATAGTGACACAAGAATAGTAGAAAACAAATCAATATTCCATTCCTTTGTGGCAGATGCAAAAAAAGTCAATAACAATTGTTTTTCCAATTAATGTTAATTGCTCTTCACCGACACAATCTATTTATGTAGCGGTGTATTTACACTGGAAATATATGATAGAGGCAGGGGATTTTATGAAGTCTTGTCAAATCACTTGTAAATTAAATGTGCAGTCTTGAAATCAAAATATGTTGTTCTTCTCAATCAATGAAAGTGTTCTTGGAAATACATTGGCAACTAATTTCTGCAGTGTATGTGTAATTTATGTGTGTTAACTCTTGGGACTCTATTGGCTGTCATCCTTAAATTATGAGGCTTAAAAGTGCCAATAAGAGAAATTTGGATCATTAGTGCATTTAGCATACTGCATTCTAGTAAGACAAATAAAAAAGCTATACTTGAGAAGATTTCAATAGAAAACATATGTCCTGCTTCTTTTTCTAAAATGGCCTGAGACCTTCACTTAAACAACAATAGTGTACAACAACAACATATAAACAGTTTACTGTTGTTAGTCTGTTCTTTCTAATAGAAACCTCACTACCCAGCTAACTCCTGCTTCTGTTTAGGTCCTTTCATCCTACATAAGTTGATGTTTCCTCCCTCTCTTCACTTAATGGATCACATTATACAACATTTCCTGTCTTAAATTATATGTAATCCACAAATCCTTAATCAAAAGATAACAGTATTATTTTGTTATTCATAAATTTGAAATGATACATTGATTATCATGATTATCAGTTACCTCTAACAGCATCTCAGGTTATTCTGCCTTATTCTGCCTAGCTACTTTTACCTAGAGAGCCAGGGTGGTGTAGTGGTTAAGTCATCGGGCTAGAAACCGGGAGACCAGGAGTTCTAGTAGTGCCTTAGGCACAAAGCCAGCTGGGTCTTGGGCCAGTCACTCAATCTCAGCCCTAGGAAGCAGGGAATGGCAAACCACTTCTGAAATCTTACCAAGAAAACTGCGGGGACTTGACCAGGCAGTCATCAGGAGTTAACTACTGACTTTAACGCACAACAACAGCAACAAAACACCCACACTTTTACCTATTCAAACTAGTCTACATTGCCTATAGACTTTCAGATCATTCTCCTCTATAAATCACAGTTCCATGCTTGAAGATGAAGAATGAACATCTGTATTGGCCATTTCGTGTTGTCAATCTTTCAGAGATACTTAATCCAATCTCAGAGTTTTAGTTTGTTGGTGTGTTAATCTCATTTGACTTTGTTTGTGGAATTGAGGGGCTGTTGCTTTTCTGCAATTCTAAGGGTCTTCTGTACTTTCTGATTGTTCCTCTGTTGATCCTGACAATATAGTATCAAAACCTGACACTGTTCCTACATTTGTTTTCAAGGTTAGAGTTGAAGCTCATAGCTTCTAGGAATTAACTAACTGTGCTGAGCTATAGTTAGTGGAATGTGTGGAAGTTGCTCTACATTTAAAGTTAAGAATGGACCTACCAGTATTAACATTTACTTTACAGACAGTTTTAACTATTCTTTCTGCTTCCTCATTGACTTATGAATAATGGGGGTTGATTGGAATTTGTGCAGTTATACTTCTACCAAAAGGGCAGACTTTCTCTGTGTCACTGTATGAGGATGATAGTATCAGAGTTTGTTGAGGAGTCCAGCAAGACAAGAATAGTTACATTCTCTGCATCTAAGTCTTGCTACAAGTCATCATGAAAGCAAACAATGCAATTTCCATTCCATGTCCAGACCTAAATCCAAACTTGTACAGATACCCAATTGGTCTTACATATTCTCAACTTTTAGCCCAGACATTTCATGATTTTTTAAAAAATATATCTTGCCATCTCAACTGGAATAACAATTTTACAGCCATAAAGAAATGAGCTGTGCAGAAATCTGAATTGAGGACAAACTGTGATTGGAGAGCATATGGGCACACACCTGACACTTGTAGGGAGCTTTAAACCAAATGTTACCTTTTCACATGATTGCATAGGAGGGCAGCTTACAGATAGCTGGAAGAATTGTGGTCCATTAAGATAATTTGAGAACTGTTCACATACTTGCACTATTATCAGTTACTCCTCAGTTTAAACATGCTGTGCTTCTGGATCCATGGTAACAATGGTTGTGTCCAAGCAATGGAGCATCCATTCCCTAGATCAGTCTTCACTGAAGGAGGTGACAGTGCATTGCATCCTCAAGAATCATTGTTGTGCCCAACAGTGTTGGAAAAATTTTGACCAGCCTCCAACCTTTCCTTTTGTGGATAAGGTGGTTGAGCCCTGGAGGTTCCCTGAGGAAGTAGCTTACCTGGACCTTTTTTAGTTTCAGGCATAGTACTAAACATGCTTGTGGATGACCTCTGATGAAACTGAGATAAGAGTGGTACAACTATTTGGGTCCTTCCTGACCTTTTGATGGCTTTCAATACCATCTGACATATTATCCTTCTGAACCAAGTTTGAGGATTGGGGAGGCAACTGTGTTGCAATGGTTCTCCTTTCTCCAGACGGGATCCAGTCAGTATTAACAGGGTGGCAGAGATCTAACCTGAAGCCCCTTTTGGGGATTCTTCAGGACTCAACACTTTTTCTGCTCCTGTTGAACATCAACACGAAGCCACTGGGTGAGGTCATCCAATGATATGGGATCAGCAATCATCAATATGCTAATGATGCCCTGTTGTGTATCTTACTCCTGATCAACCATGTGATGTTGTCAAGTTTATGTCATAGTGCTTGGATGCTATTGTGGTCTGGATAGGGAAGAACAGGCATAGGTTCAATCCTGGCAAGACAAGGTAGCTGTAGGTTCAAGGACCAAATATTTCTGGGATTCCAGCTGTAGTTCTGGATGTGGTTCCAAATCCCCAGAGAGAACTGGCATGCAGTCTGAGGTCTTCATGGACTCATGACTCTTGCTCAAACAGCAAGTGGTAGCTATGGCTAGAAGGGCCTTTGTATAGATACTTCTTGTGCACCAATTACACCTGGACTGGGAGGCCCTTCTCATTGTTACTCATGCCTTAGTCATCTCTTGTCCAGACTACTGCAGTGCAGTCTGCATGAAGCTATCCTTCAAGGCCTGTTGGAAACTACGATTGATCTATAATGATCCAGAATGCAATGGTGCAAATAGTTTTGGATATACCTCAGTAAATCCAGATGGCATCTCTGTTTCACAAGCTATGGTTGCCAGTTGATTTCCAAGTGCAATTCAAGAAACCTGATGGTCATCTATGAAGAAGTTCATGAAGACTTTAGGGTATGGATATTTGCAGGATCTCCTCTGTCCAGTTGTTTCTGCCCATCCTATAAGATCTCTCATGGGCAGCATGCTCCAGATCTCATCAATAAAATAATGTCATATTTTGGGACCCAGGAATCATGCCTTCTCTGTTACTAGAGCTGCCCTGTGGGAAAACAAGTTCCCAATGTCCATATTACCCTGACTCTGCTGTTTGTTAGAAAGACATTAAGGCCTGGCTCTTCCTTCAGCACTCTGTTGTGATGATTTGTGAACTTGCTGGAATGTTAGTGTTCTGACTGTTTGTTTGTTTGTTTATTGTTTTTCTATGGTGTGGTTGTTTTATTATCTTGAATTTTTTAGTTTATTATTATTTGCTTAAGTCTTCTTGTCAGCTACTTTGAGTGGCTTGGTGATTGCTTTGCCTTAGAAAATTGAATCAGTAAATCAATGAATAATAAAATAAAGTTGCATGAATGTATGAAGTGAGGGAACGATAAAATGTGCATCAAGACATTGTGATGCAAATACTATGATTTAAGCAGGCATTGGGAAGTACGTGAGGTCAAAATTTGCATCATGTTATCACTTTGTGTATGTAACCAGTTTTGAATCATTGTGACATCTAAAGACACAATGATAGGTTTTGGCTTCAAGTCCCTTGATGGTCTTCAAGAAATACTCTGTCCCATGGCTGTTAGGTGAGCTATTGCAGTGGCAAAGCTAAACTTGTAGTTTATTTGATTATTTTATTTATGCCATTTAGGTACTGCTTTAATTATCAAGAAAATATACCTTAAAGTAGTAACTTCATACATTGATTATTCAGGGTATTTATTGCATAAACCTGTCATGAGTATTTCTTTACAAAATCCTTTACAGAAGGGTGAACCTTGGTCTTGGCTGCAGGCACATTTTATCACACTTTTTTCAGCCTCTAGAGTTCCCCCAAAATTACAGAAGTACAGTTTTTTCCCCCCCAAAAAATTAGTAATAAGACAAATGTATTAAGTCTTCAGTACATCATTATCATGCTGTCTGAGGCCCCTCACAAAGCTTTAAAAAAAGGAAGGAAAGTTTACATTTCCTTGCTTTTGAATGGTTTATCAAAGAGTAAGGACCATTCTTCATCACAATTTGACCTTAGATATATAACCACAGCACATTATCACTATAACAACACATAATATCAAGAAGTAGTTTCCAAACATTACTTATGAGTCTCTAAGATGACAGTGATGTGTACAGATAGGTATTTCAGCTCCTCTGTTTTCTTTTCTAGATGTTTGTAATTCTAGTTTTAAAATGTGTGTGTCTGTATCTGTATGTGTGTATATCTGTGTGTGTGTGTGTATTCATACACACATATACATATACATATACTATACATATACATAAATACATATACCCTAAAATCCCTGTATCAGCTATTCTCTGTCAGCTGTTCTCTGTTCACATTTTATTTGAGCTTTTTTTTTTTTTTTTTTTTTGCCCTTTTGGGAGGAACCTGCTGCACTTAGTATAGTTAACTGGAGAAGATGAAAAACAAGCCTAAAGCAAGAAATGAACTTTCTACCTAGAAAGGCAAGCAAAGAATGCAGAATCATGTATCTCCTATCAGCTAAAGAATCTAGCATATCTTTGCAGTCACGAACAGGTAAGAATTGATGTGCTTTGTTAAAAGCAAGCAGATATCTTCAGACCAGGAGGAACACAATCTAATAGAACTTCAGGATCTGTGGGGAGATGAAAGAGTGGACATGACACCTCAGCCATTCAGGAAAATGGAGCCTTTCTCTTTGCCATGCAAGAAGTCATAGCTGATCATTGGAAACAACTAAGTCTATAAGTTTCACACTCTTGGAAATAGGATGGAGGCATTTAGAAATAATCTGGACAGGTTTATGACAAAACTCGTAAGCTCATAGCTTTAGAGGCCTGATATTGAAGATCAAAATGAAAATCCTGTTGGCTGATATTTCCCCCTCTTTTTTTAGTGAGGTCACTAGAATGTCACAAACTAATCACATTGTTTTACCTGGTATGACAAACAGGATAACTTATCGTAGATGGGAGAATAAAAACTTGCCATATACCTCTTGGCTTACAGTACATGGGGAAGTTGATTCTCTTGCAATGCAACTGCTCTGCCCTCTCATTCTGTCTTTAGATGATAAAACCAGTTTTTCATCAATATTCGTTTTACACAAGCCGTGTCTTTAAAGAATTACAACCATTACAGATTTTGCTTCCAAATGAAAGTTTTAAATCTAAAACTGGAAGCAAGGTAAGAAATTCTGATAAACTTGAAGCTATGATTACCATGGAACAGTAGTTGACTTTGCCAAAAGAGCTGCCACCTGTAAGAATCAAATTTTACCCCTTGAAACAAGAATTAAGCCAAAACAAACTCAGGAGGTGCATATTTACACATGAAGTGGACAGAGCAAACCAATAAATGAAATAAAAATTTCCTGGAAGGAAGTAGCAAATCTAAGGCTGAAGAGTTGTGAAAAACAGATTCTCCTGCCAGCAAAGATAATGCTGAACCTTCCATGTGCAACCATTGATTTGCTTTGGGAGATGCAATTTAGGAGTTGGTTTGGGTTTGTTCTACTATTGCTATATTTTGCTGCTAGTCAACGAAGCTTATGTTTTTTTTTATGTTAATATCCTCAGTGCTTGGAATTTATCAAGATATTAAGAATTTGGATGTTTTAATTTCAGCCTTCAACTATATTTCAGGCTATGTGCATGAAGATGTAATTTTTAATTTAGAATTGTCTTATAAACTGAAATGTTTTAAACTGTCTCCTTGTGATCTGAAATATTAATATAGTACATAAACATTTTTTTAATTGTTATTTTTTTAAATAGTAGGAATCTGATTTTACTTATGTCCTGCAAGACTGATATATCTCCTAAGGAAGGGGAGGAAGGGCTAAATCTTATAGTCCTTATACCTCCCTGTTATATGGTCAAGAGTTGCCAATATTGAAATGCAGCTTTTGCATTTTGATTAATTGCCAAAAAGACAACACAGCATGTGAGACTCCTCCCTCTCCCATATACCAGGGATAATGGGAAGGGAAGATAAGTGGTAGCAACAGAAATTACCAAGCCTCTATCCAAAGCTGGAGGTGGGACTAGACAATGAAGAACCAGAGGAGTTCTAGGAGACATGGTTTGAGACCTTCACCCTTCACCCTAAGAACCTGAGCCTCACTTCAGCCATTTTTTTGCAGAGCAGGAAGGAATACTTTCTGAGTATTCAAGTAATCTGATCAATTATTCTTAACACATGAACACAAATATATATCAAATCAGTTTCTTCCATTCAGTTTTTTTCAGTTTTTCCAGATATTCTATCTACCACAATGTGATAACAACTCAGTGAATGAATACTTATTTATTAGCTGTATTGGAACAGATATAATGAAAACAAAAATAAGCAAGGAAACCTCAATTTGAACCCTTTAGTGGATTTTTACTACAACAGACAAAATTTCTGTCCAGACATATGAAATACCAGGCATGATTGTTGCATCAAAGTAGTCCATCCAAAATTATTATCCTGTTTATTTATCTTGTTTATTATGATTTATGTCACTTGTATAATGATATAAATTGACATGAATGACAGTTTTAATGCACATTCAGGAAGAAATAGACACTCCCCCCAAATGGTCCATTAAATTAATGAACCACACAGTAAAGCACTTTATATATGTATAGAATCTAGTTTTCTCAAATCATAGATATTTACTAAATTATACATTTATTACAGCCCTAAGGCCAGATACAATAAAACTATACAATAATAACAATCTTGCATTAATACATACATACATATACACACACACATCCTTATATATCCATTATTGAAGAAATTTCCAGGCAGGGAAAGTGACTTCTATCCAATGTTACTTCTTTCGGATAAGGACCTAAAAATATCCTCCCAGGTTGCCCAGTTTTGTGCTACCATCTGCACAGTATGCTGCACCATCACTTAGATTTTGAATTTCTTAATATAGTATTTTATTTCAATTCATTTTAGTATTTTCTTTCTTAATTAATTTTGGATTGTAGTATATTAATTGCTTTTGTTTGTTTGTTTGTTTGTTTGTTTATATATATATATATATATATATATATATATATATATATGAAAATAAATGTAAGATTGTTACTACTGTATAGTTTTATTGTATCTGGCCTTAGGGCTGTAATAAGGTGATCTACTAAATTATACTAAATTAAATAACTTTATTGTGGTCATTAACCAGCACAAGGGAATATGTGTTCAAATATCTAAAACTAAATTGACAATATCAGGGTAAGTAGGAAAGGTACATAAAAACAAAGAATTTTGGCTAAAAGACAATATTAAATTAAAAAATGCTATAGTAAGATGCTTGCTTAGGCTACACATGTGCAATAAAAGAGAAAAGAGATTAAAATTAGCAATCCGAGTAGTATAAACTTCAGAAAATACAAAAAAAAAAAAGGTAGATAAAACAATAAAATTATCCACAAGGGATTTGAGAATTATAAACTTCTCTTACAGACCCCTGTCAAACCTGAGAAGAATGTAGTATAACAGCTGACATGCCATGTACACACCAAAGCATAAAAAAAGAAAAGTGACCCATGGTTAATGCTGAGCCTGAGCCATTTCTGGCTATCCATACTTAGGCAGATTCAGTTGCTCTTAATTATTCTATCCCTGATTTTGCATTCTACCATGAAAAACCTGGCAACCTTGGGTGCTATTTCAGGGTTGATGTCAGAAAGTAGAAATTGCTTATACTGTTGATTGGTGAATCCTGATTTGTTGGTCAGGAGTTGGTAATTAGAGCATTTCAAGGTTCTGTATAAAACTGGCTATACAGAAGAACATGTTTGATAGTTTCAATCTGTCCTGAGTCACAGGGATATATACTCATAATGGATATGGTATCTTTTTATATCTTCCAGCCAGAGGTGCTGAAGGGAGAGTATTACATCAGGCTAAGGTGAAGGCCCTTCTCTGATTCAGGATGTTAAGCTGTGTGAGATACATAGCTGGTGCCAGAGTGTATCTCAGGCTATCTACCATGGGAAGCTTGGTATTATCAGTATCTGTTTATGGTCTGTGTTGAACTAACATTGCTTAAGTGTGGCCCTTGCTTGCTTATAGCCCCGAGATAGTAAGTGGGAGAAAATCCCAGGAGAGAGAGCTTTTTGTAAACTGCTTGTTTCCACCCACTTTGAAATCTGTCCCCTAATGTCGTTGGCACTAAGTCTATAGGGAAAAGTGTCAACTTCAGCCAGTAGTGGTGTAACACAGCTTGCCATATTCTAGTCTCCACTCTTACCATTCCAACCTCCATGCATAGTAAAGCATTAGGGACACAGCAAGGAACTTGGAAAATTGCTCTTAAAAATTTAGATTGAACAAATTCCAGTGGTGCGAGGTTAGGGTGTGGTCCAATTTATGCACCATATACTAAATTATAAATATGATATAAGCCTTACCCATGCCACATATATATTGTTTTTAATATTGTACAGTATTTATTTAAATTTCTTTGTGGATTATTTGAAGATTGTATACCATGCTGCAGCACACTTCCATTGTAGGTGCACTTATTTCTAGCCAAAATAAATGGAACAAAAATTGAAAAAATAAATAAATAAACAGAACCCAGAAAATTGGTGAAGGAATTTAAAAATTCCAAATCCACAATAAGAAAAAAACACTATGTGTAACCACATGAGTGAATAACATAATATAATGACAATAGTGTGTGTATATTTTTAATATTGAAGAAGGCAATGAGATGTTAACAGCTGATAAAATTACAAAGCAATGCACACCTTGATCAGTAGTAATTCAGAAAGCAGATGTAATAATACGGAAATCAGGCATTTCTTTCCTCCATCTTAGATGTAATATAAATTAAATGCAATATGAGGACAAACCTTCACAACATGGGTCAGGAGTCAACAACATTTTTATATAGTAGGTGCTACTGCACAGTCTTGCATGATGGTACAAATGCCAGAACATTTTCAATGGCTAAATCTCATGAAATTTTAGCTGCATCACTCTTTAAGTTTGTGAGTTCATACAGAATTTCAGGATTTGTCAATCTTGTCACAGTTCAGACATTTTTATTTTTAGTTATTGGGGGAGCAGCCTTAGATCTGTTACATCTGGGATGGAGAAGACATCCCAATCTCACTTTCCTTTCATTACACACATATAGGCATTGCCCTATGAAAATGTGGACAAGAGTGTTGTGTTTTTGTGAAATATGGTTCTCTGAAAGCAAATAAAAAAGAACTAATCTACCTTTTCCATATATTTGGTACAGGAAATCTGATTCAATAAGTATTCAGTTAAGTATTTTTGGCTTCTTCATGGGATGTCAACGAAAATTTTTAACATTGATTATTATATATATATGAATAGTGAAAAAAGTTATTTTAAGACTTTCTACAATAGGTTCTTGATTAGGATCTTCATAATGTTACGTAATGCAGAAAATGGTTGTAATATTATCAATTGAGGCAGCAGGTTTATTTTACTACAGCTGCTAAGGTAGCACATTCAGAGATAGTAAAGCTACTGTACTTCTTCTTATTGAATTCATTTATGATACGAAATATTTTCATTTGTTCCCTGTTGAAACTACTGCAAACTTAATGACTCAATATTCAATAAGAAAATACCACCAGTGAGAATTTGTTCTATTTTGTAAATAAGTATGTTTGATTTATCTGTTACATGTTTAAAAGTTAACAGACAACTGCTCCAGTTATGGTAAGCTATTAGTGTGGAAAGATAAAATTATATGCTTAGACAAAAAGTTGGCACAAGAATTCAAAACAGCTGATTTCTTGATTTGAGGCTTCATGCAGACTGAAAAATATTTAGCTGTACCTTTCAAACACAAATGAATAGCTGACATTATTTAAAAGGCTATTTCTGGACTGTCAGTCACTTGAAGTCCAGGGAGACATGCATGTCAATTGCAGACATAGTAATTAGATGGTTACATCGCTGTATGCAGTGTAGGTTATCAAGTTACAGCAATAAATGAGAAAAAAGATGAGAAAGATGACATCATCCATCTGCATCAAGCCTGTGCATTGTGGATATATGCATTGTTTCTGTCTTTATTATTTGATGTAATGATGTTGGAGACATTATCATAATTGAGGTCATATCTGTATGGATGGAAACAGAACAAGATTCAGGAAACACTAGCAACTCTCATTTGATTAGGTTCCAGTAGATTGGTGATCAAAGAAACTGATGCATATGATAAACCTTGGACAGGTACAAGAGCTAAAAAAGAAGCTTGATTCTGTGTTGCACTAGTGTGTAGTTTTTGTTGATTTATTTGAATTCTAGAATACGAAATGAAAAAGAAGTGAAAAACTTAAATGGCTGTAACCTTTTCTTTTTGCCAACCCAACAAAACACTGGAAATAAATTACATAAAAGGGCTTGAGATTCTGTTTGTATATCAAAGGATAAGTCTCTGATAACTAAATAGGATGGGACTATGTTTGCTGTGGGAGGAAGAAGCCAACAGAAGAAAAAAAAAATAGTTCAAAAATGGCTTCAATAAATTTGGGGACTACAGAGAAAAATATTACAGAAAATTTCTTCCAATCATTCCCCCGGGAGAGGCGGTTAGGCAGAGGTTCAGAATGGTGTAAATTATTCTATTGGAAGCCCTCTTCCCTCGCAGTGGGAATGCATAGCGGGAATGCATACAATTTGTCTCATGCAATACAGTGCACACATACATATATATACACAAACACACCTAGGGGAGCATAGAGACACTGCAGGTGTACCTGCCTCAATTGAACCTCAGAGACTGACATATAGGCACCTACAGGGATGCAGTGGATTACTTCATTACCCAGAAGAAAGAAAATACAAATGCCACCTAAAGTCACCTACAGTAAATGGTTTAGAAAGAATCCCAGAAATCACACTCTGCATGCTTTCCCTACCTTGGTGCTTTTTATCACAAGGGGATAAAATTTGCAGAATGTTAAAAGTATTTTAAGTGGGGGAATATGACATATTACAAAGAAGGTGCTTTGACTTTTTTATTTATTTTATTTTATTTTATTTTGGGGGTTGCCTTTGAGTCAGTGTTAACTCCTGGCAGCTGCCTGGACAAGTCCCTGCAGTTCTTTTGGCAAGATTTCAGAAGTAGTTTACCACTGCCTGCTTCCTAGGGCTGAGAGAAAGGGAGTGGTTCCAGGTCAGCCACCCAGCTTCATGCCTAATGCAGGACTGGAACTCAGTCTTCCAGTTTCTAGCCTGATGCCTTAAGCATTACACCAAGTTTTTAAAAATTGGTAATGATCTCATAATTAGTTTGTTTGATTTTTGAGACAGAATATAATGGCATTTTCAGCAAAAGCTATCCCCACACTGAGGAAGGATGGGAAGGGTTTGCAAAGGGAAGCATGGTGGGAGCATAATAGAAAACGAGTCTGCCTATTTACAGACTAGTGGATTCATGAAATGAGGTCCATGTGTTCCTGGGATTTCATCGTATTACAAAGATCACTACAATAGTTTAAACCTAGTGTTTTGCCCCTTCTCAGGTTTATAAAGTACTTACGTATAACATGCATTCTTTCATTGTACAAGAATCTTAAATCTATAGAGAGGAAAAATAGAAAGTTCATTATAAAATAAAATTCCATATATCTAAGTGGTCTAGTTCACAAGTACAGGTAGTTCTCTCTTACCAACTCTTCATTCAGCTGTTTGCTCTTCTACATATTGAAAGCAATGTAATCATGCCAGCAGCCCAGGCCTGGGAGCCGTGATGCACTATGCAAACAGCTTACAGTACACTCTTGAAATCTCTGTCCAATCTCTCTGCTCTGCTGGGGGCGGGGGGGAGCAAGGGATTTCTGCAGGCAGTCTCTCTTTTTGTCCTTTCCCAGCCCATTCACATGCAATGCACCAGGGAGGCGGTTGTAAAACTTTATTGAGAAACTGGTGAAGTAAACTTGTGAGGTAATGAACAGGTGGCAAAGAAGTGAGAGCACAAATGTGCACATTCTACAGAAACAAGCCCCAAAAGTCCTGCAAGCTTGCCATAAGGGAGTTTCACGCTCAAAACAAGATTAGTCAAGTGAGTCCAAGAGTCAAGTCACAAGGTTTCTGATCAGGAGTCAAGGCACAAGGAGTCCGGTAAGCAGACGGTTGTCTCCAAGGATCGATCTGGGCTTGTGGCTCCCTTTTTATAGAGACAGACCCAGGTGGAGCTTATTTAGGAGGGCAGGGCTACTTTCTTGTGTGTAGCCTTGCCGACCTCCGCTGTTCCTCTCTCCTTTCTGCTCTCCTTTCTCAAGCACTGGGAGGGGGTGGCAGCTCTGAGTCTCCGTACTCACTAATCAGCGGTGCCTGTGCCTGCTCCTCGCTGACCAGCCCCACTTCCTCTGACTGCTCAGGAGGCCGTTTATCTAGAGCTGTCTGCTCGCCCTCCAACTCTACATCAGAGGCTGGCCACCCATCCTAGTTGTCTGACTCTGACTCTGAGCCCCAACCCCCATGGACTCCAAGCCTGAGCCCCCCATGACAACTTTGCTTGACCCTCCCTCCCCCACACAGGAGAGAGATTGGAGAAGAAGAGATTTTAAGAGAGTAAGCTGTTTGCTCTTCCACACATCAAAATCAATGCAATTGTGCAGGCAGCAGGAAAGGGTCAGGCAAAGGAGAGATTGCCTACAGAAATCACTTGATTCCCCTGCCTCACACCAGAGAGATTGGAGAGAAAGGGATTGCAAGAGAGTAAGCTGTTTGCTTTATGCCCCCATGGCTCCCAGGCCCAGGCTGCAGCGAGATCACATTGCTTTCAACCTGTGCAAGATACTAAGCAGGCGCTCAAGCATTCCAAAGGGTAGGGGAGTGGTTGCAAGGCAAATAAATCTGAAGGTGTGAAACTGAGTAGTCTTGTTTTCTTCCAGCGAGAAAGCGCAGTCACAGTCATGTGATTTCCCACTTAGCGACCACTTTGCTTAATGGCACAGTTGATGCTCCCAATTATGGTTTCAAGCATAGTGTCAGATATATACTCCACTCATCCCTCCCTCTCCCCTTTTGTGGCCTCCATAACAAACCATGATGACATGCTTATGATGATATAACATTTATCCTTTGCCTTCCTGTCTTGTGCAGATATCCATGCTCCTCTTCCACATGGCAGGAAAAATATAATAATTTTTTTCTTTTAAAAGATCAGTGAACAAGAACTCGAATTCAAATGTAACTAAAACTACATCTGGTAAAAATAAAACAATTTAGTTGTCTTTTAGATCATGTAGGAGATGTTTCCTTGGAGTCATCTATTCAGTGTAATATCTAATATATGATCTGGTATTCATGCCCATCTGGAACTGCTTAATGTTCAGCATAGAAAAGCAACACCAAACATTTTTAACATCAGATATCCAGTCACAATTCTGACAGTAGAACTAAAGCCATTAAATCTTCAGATGTGTTCAAAAATCACTGACATTTTGGAAGATTTAGCTGCACTTCATATTAAGCTGGGATTTTGCAGTCAGATAATAGAACGTAGAATTATATGAATGGTTCGGTTCTCACAAATATATTTCCCCACATTTTTTCCCTTCCATGTAATTTTAACATATATTCCAGTATGTTGGTAGACTGCAAAGCAGATTTTGAGTGTATGGGAAACAGGGTGCAGAGAGAAAAGAGAGTCATCACTTTTGTTCAGTAAAACCGATACTGCTTCTACATACAGAAATTTACTACTGGATTCTGTCCACGATTATATCATTTTGGTATGCTTAAATATTTGGGGAGGAGAAGGTTCTAGTTAGTTGTAAAAGGTACATATTGTAGGGCAGAAATAAAACTTAATGCATACACCCCATATTTTCCAGCACTAATTACTCTAAAAGGAAGGATGTTTGACTTCCAGCACATAATTTTAATTAATTAGTCAGAGGGACATCAAATTTGAGAATATGTTTCCTTTTTTCTTGTTGCTGTTTCTTATTACTTCATACATGTACATGTTCATACACAGAAGCATACATAATAGCATTTAGAGCAGTGTTTCTCAACCTTGGCTACTTTAAGACATGTGGACTTCAACACCCAGAATCCCCCAGCCAGCACGCCAGGGTTTGAGAAACACTGATCTAGAGAGCCAGCCCCCTGGAGCTCTCTATTTAAATTAATGTTCTGTGGAATTAGAGATACAGCTGACTTTATTTCAAGTTTGTATGAAAATTGTAATTACCTTTTCATAATCTGAAAACAAAATACGTCTTTTTGCAAGTTACCCAAACAATAACTTTAACTGAAATGTACATTAATGGTTTTATTTTTGCTAATCACTTCAGTAGTAAGAAAAAAAAAACTCTTTGCTGTGAAAATGGTTATTTAAAAGGGCTTATTAAATTTGAAAACCTATTTTTGGGGATTTTAAAAGGTCACTATCACTGGATTAATAAAAGAACAGCTAACCACTGAATTTTAACTATCTTATTAGCCATACCGTCTACAAGTTTAAAAAACAATGGCTTTATGTTACGAAACTCCTGAAATTGCACTTTAAAATCTTAAAGGATTAAACTTGGACTATAAAATCAACATGCTCATGTCTCTTCGAATAATGCAGATGAGAATAAATTTTAATTTAAGGGCATTGATATCGTAGGAAGGCTTCCTATAAGAAAAATGTGGTTTTTCTAGAGTAAAGAATAAAATATTAATGGATTTATTATACCTTGTTTTACTTTTGATGCAGTTATGCAGGTCCACTAGTGTGTTCTTTAAAACAAATAGTATAAATATTATGTTCTACTATAATTAAAGCATGTATCTTATTTGGTAAAGAAATATATATTTGCTCCTATGGTATACTGACTTGCATTCACGTTGTAGGTTAGGGCAAGATAACTAAGGAAATGCAAAAATACTTTTTGAGATGACATTTTCTTCTGAATCTATATTTTGCCTTCTCTGAACTTTATTTTATCTCTCAAATTGTCCTGTTAAACTGGTTGGACAAGAATAATATAAACACCATTCTCTTCTGGCATTTTAAATAATTAACCACAATAGTGTCATCTAATCAGGATATGCATTAATATCTAAACTCTATCACCTTGATTGTGAATGCATATTATCTAATCATTGTAACACTGAAGTGGCTCATTGCATATCCCTGCACTGATATTTCTCCATATTATTAAATCGACATTTGCAAAAATAATTACCATAGGGCAACATACTTAGCATATTATAGGCAAACAGATCCACAAAGAAAGTGACTTATTCTAAGCAGTAGAATAATAATAAAAAAGCCAAACTGGGTCTTTTGAAACCTGTGATCCATTCCATGCCAGAGACATAATACTAAAATATAGATCTAAATGTATATTTCCTCACTTTTCCAGTTTTTCATTTCACTATTTTTTTAAAAAGCTGGTCACCTAGATGGTTTTTAAAATTCCATGTATCAAGCAAGAGACTTCATGCTGCTGTATATAGTTCTAAAGATTATTGAAACTAAGAGCTATTATTTTGTGGATCAATCAGAAGTAAATATAATAATCTTACTGATGCTGTCTGAGGTTAACTAGCTGGTGAGTTTCTCAGGGGCAAAGTGATGGAAATCTGACAAAGTGGTAGGATGAAACACAAGCTAATAACAGTGTTTATGGTCTTGTACCTGCAGAGATCTTGAGCTAATACCAAGTGTTTGCTGTGAGAAGTCAAAAGGTTTGAAGTATTTCCTTTGCAGGGGTGTTAATCCATCATGATAAGCGATCCAGAATAGTATATAAAGCAAAAATAGCACCAAATTAGATTTTCTGCACACCCAAATAGTAAATTTGTAACAAATAAAGAAGGACAAGAAACAGGTTAAGGTATTTAATAGATGTCTTAAGCTTCATATAGTATCTGTTTGAGACTTTGGAGTGATAGAGAACAAAAATACTGTCTTTGGAGACAGATTATTATGGTCACAGACCATTATAAAAAACTAAAAATGCATGAAATATAACAAAACAAGTAGTGAAAAAAATAAAGGTCATCTCTCTACCTACCTACCTACTATGAAGCATAAGCCTGTCATTGGAAACTAAGAGTGCTCAAAAGGATGCAAAATGCAGACCTTGAGCCATATAGGTCCAAAATGACAAAACACGTGCCACAACGCAAGCCACATGACTAACATACATTTGTCTGATATCAGGATGCAAGGAGAAGAGGCTGGGGTTTGTGTTGAGGCATTATTATGCATATATTATTTTCACATTGTTGTGGTTTCTACCAGATTCCTATGGCCACAAATGGCCTCTTTCTGCTTTTATACTACAGTTACTATACATATACTATGTAGTATACAAGTACTATGTATAACAGTCAATGTTCCCCTGTTAATGGACAAACCATGCAGAGTGTTTCATCTAAGATAGTTGTATCTGCCATAGACTGACTGACTTACTTATTAATCACATTTATATGGCTGCCCTTCTCACATAAAAAAACAGTTAAAATATACAAACCATACAAACCACACTTATACAATAATTTGGGAATAAATATGCTTCGTACACTATGACCAGCGAGCCAGTTTGGCATAGTGGTTAAGGCATCAGGCTAGAAACTGGGAGACCGTGAGTTCTAGTCCTGCCTTAGGCACGAAGCCAGCTGGGTGACCTTGGGCCAGTAGCTTTCTCTCATCCCTAGGAAGGAGGCAATGGCAAACCACTTCTGAAAAAAAACTTTGTCAAGAGAACTGCAGGGATTTGTCCAGGTAGTCTCCGAGAATCGGACATGATTGAACTGATTTAAAAAAAACAAAAACACTATGACCAACTTCTTCACTCACAGATTTTGGATGCTGCCATTTCTAATGTCAGATTTGTGTCCACCTATTCTGTTGCATAGAAACTGCCTGTTTGTCCAATGCCTGATGAAAGAATATAGCCCTTTGGAACTTTGGAAGATTAACAGCTGCATAAACCCCTGATATTGTAGGTCCTATACTAAAGTAGCTGAGTAGCTATAAGGACTGAGTTGACATCTGACTCTACAGTTGGTTTAAATCCCTTCATTGCATTTACAGTACATAGGTAATGAGCCTAAACAAATATTTAAACATTTGGATTTTATATTGTACTCTAAATAGAAGTCAGAATTGCATAGGTATATGAAGCTGTTAGTCAGGCTTCTTGATAAGAGAGTACATTTAATAATTTTGCAATAGTATATCCAAGAGCCACAGGTTGATAGCAGTTGAAAATTACTGAAATCTTAATGGAATTTTTCCAGGGACTCATCCTCATGTGTTTAGATAATGATACACATATATGCATTTTGGCTAGAGAAGAAGGCCTCAGGAGCTGGGATTGAGGAAGTATTCTAAGCCAAAAAAAAAAAAAGGCATTGCATGCTGGGAGGCCACACAAGTTCCCATCATTAGGCCATTTATTGGGAATGTTTGTTCTCCCAAATGAATAGAAAGTGGCAGAGCATATTGGTCACATGCATTATTTCACCATCAAGAATAACAATCTTTTGAGAGAAGAGCAAGAGACAAGAAACTTTATTAAGTCCTTTGATATATAGTCCAGTTTTGCTAAAACAGATTAGAGCTACTTTGGAAGACATTAAAGCTAAAAATCATCACAAATTAAAAACTTAGCTTATGAAAAAAATTCTTCAGTCTTAGAAAGCAGGAGAGAGACAGTGCCAAGTGTGTGTGTCCTTAGGACAAATGAACGAGTATGCCAGTGGGAAAAAGAGATACAAATTATTGCTGAAATAACTAGTGCCTCAGTAAACTAGTTTAGTAGCAATGCATGGGAAAATAATTGAGAAGAAAAATCAGTAATATATATGAATCTTCTGCCCCAAATCTAAATCAATTATTTGAACTTTGTGGAGATACACTGATTAGGTGGTCTCATATGAGGAATCCTATATAACTGAGAAAACTCGCATGATGAGTTTTAGGAATGATTGTAAATGATTCTGTTGCGCTGGAAGGAGTAGCACTCCCTTATCCAATTAGCATCCATTAGCAGGATTTTCAAGGTATTGCATATGTATTTTTAACTGCCTTTTGGGGGTCAAAATATGGTATTTGCAGAGATAGAAACCCAAATAAAAACAACAACAGAACAGAACCATGTTGTGGACTGAATTATAAAACTGAAGATCTCTCTCCTTCTTCATGATCGCATTCCTTTCCTTATTGGTCTGAGCAATGGTGGCCTGACTGCAAGCATCAGTTAGATTTAACAACAGGGTCAGTCTAATATTTGCCCTCTTTTTCTCTCATCATACCACTTAAAGTAAATGGCAAAAGGATTCCCATTGCTTCCCATTGCTACACTGTAACTCTTTGCTGCACTCCAGAACTTTGGATAAGCAGATTGATGCCGAAGTCCATAAGAATCCCCGCAAACAGGTTGAGTTCAGACCCCCAGACTGCCCAATGAAAGGAAAATTGTTCCAAATTGCCCTCAATATCTAAGGTCAAGATCAGTCTAACGCACATCTTTATACTAACCCCAATCATTTTCATATTGGACAGTTATAGAAAGTAACTGTTTCTGAGTTTGCTTTCTGAGAAAGCAACGTTTTTCTGAGTTTATAGAAACTATTTAATCAGGCTTATATTTAACAATTCAAAGAAAGTATCTGTTTCATTAAAGCCTAATATGACCTGTTACTTTAGTCTGAGATGGGCGGCTATATAAATTGAATGAATGAATGAATGAATAAAAGTAGATAGATAAAACTTACACTCTGTGATTTAATTCATTCTTTAGAGTTTAATTATTAGTTCATTTTTATAGAAGAGAGAGAGACAGTTTAGTCTAGTGGTTAAGGCAATGGACTAGAAACTGGGAGACAGAGAGTTCTAGTCCCACCTTAGGCCTGAAAGCCGGCTGGGTGACTTTGGGCCAGTCACTCCCTCTCAGCCCAACTCACCTCACAGAGTGGTTGTTGTGGGGAAAATAGGAGGAGGAAGGAGTATTAGGTATGTTCGTCTCCATGAGTTATTTATAAAAATAATAAAGGCGGGATAGAAAATAAAATATTATTATTTCCCTTGGAAATTATTTTATGGTATCCCATTTTTATAGAAATCTATATGTCTATTTAAAGCACAAACATTGCAAGTGGGAGTTAATACTAATCTTCACTTATTTTATCTTTTCCTGTTAAATATATTGATCAACCTTCCACTCACTTATAATTTTGTAATAGTCCCCTTTATGCATACAAATATGTCTTGTTCCATTTTTAAGGAAGATAAAAGGCAACTTACCCCACAGCAGGAATGTGGGCAGGACAAGAGGCTCAGAAGAGACCCTCCCTAGTTTCTTGGACTGTAAAGAGGACTGAAGGAAGAGGTGTACTTTCAGACTTGTAAGATTCTGTTGATGTCACCTTACAATAAAGTAGAATTAGCTCATCTGGCCGTTTCCTGTCTGTCTACCTTGCAAGGCTGATATCCATCAAGAAACTTTTATCTGACCATTCCCTTGGCTGCATCTCTTTGCCCTGTTTCCCAAGGTCATTCCCACTTACCATTACATCATCATCATGATTATGATTATACTTGATTCCTGCTTTTTGAAATAACTTCTGCAGTCAGCATTCTTTTGAGAACAAAACAGCTCCACTAGGAAACGTCAGAGTCATTTACCCTATTAATGGGTTGCTAGAGAATAGTTCTAGAACAGTGAGCACTCAGGATCTTCCCCAGAAGGTGAAAATATTGTGGTGATAGAACTTCTAGCTGGTATCACTAGAGTTACGGAAACAATCACCAAAAATTGAACCTGTCTTTTCCCACAAGATAGTGCAGAAAGCCAGCCAATAATGTATCTGGCTAGCATATACAGTATGTGATGCATTTTAAATGAAAAATATATTAAAATACGATCAGGTTTATTTTGGTCACTTATCCGAAGCACTTGAGAAGCAGTTGCTACATTAAAAGGGGAAATTTTTGACTGCTTTGAATGACTAACATACTTCACTTAAAAATAGGCATTCCAGTGCTTTTGTAGCTTATTCAGTGCCACACCATTCCCCAAGAAAGTGTCCATGCAACCTTACATAGTGATATATAAGTTAAGCTTTAATAAAATGGAATTACCAATATGATTGCAATTTGATCATGAAATTTGGCTTGAATAATTTATTATTTAAACTCTATATAAGCAAGGCTGATATTAATGACTAATTTTAAATAATGAAGTTCGAAGGACAGAATACTTAACCCTAAAGTCATGCAAAGCATGTTATTTTACCATACCTAGTCTACAAAAAAATAAATGGCAGAGAGAATTAGGAATTTCAAGTGATTGGAATGCAGCTGCAGTGAGGGAATGTTAAATATAATTGTCAGCTGAGCTATAAAATACACCCCTAGTCAATTACTCTTCAGGTGAAGATTCTATTAATAGTTAAATAAGATAATTTTGTCAAGGAAAAGTGCTTTGAGGTACAAGCTCACCTGTCTTGTTATATATTAAAAATCAAAGGCTTTGGACAAGTGAACACATATTTCTAATTAGTTTATTTACTTAATACTTTCCCTTTGGTCATGTAGATTTGTACATCATTAGCCAAAAATGATCTACCTGTTGAAGTCTGTGTGTATTGCAGGAATCATAAAATTATCTTTGCTTTTGCTTCCATGTATTAAATTGTATTCCATTAAATGTGTTGCATTGTAGAATCTTGACATCCAGTATACAAATTAATCAAAATATTGGCTCTATATTAAGGTGGAAATGCTTATGTGATTTGGCCTTTGTTTATATTGCTTGTCTAATGTTATCTTTGTCCAGAACTTGTAAAATGTATTAATGCAAACAAGCTATAATTAATAATGGCTCTGATTGAATCTATGTATGACTAGAACTATAAATAGAATAAATGAACAGAATCCATGTCATTCAAGTATGAGAAAAGGAAATAACATGTAAACTTAGGACAGAGGTTCCCAAACTTTGTTGGTTCACAGAATCCCTAGCCGTTCTCAAACTCTGTGCTGCTAATCAGCTGATTAGTGGTCCCCCAGAGAAGAATGCAAAAACTGTCATTAAGTCACTCTTTCACTGAATTTATGGTAGTTCATGGAGTACAAAAAATCCTGTTATATATCCCACACAGAAGGGGCAAAAATACACCACTATCCCCTTGTCCGTTAAACTTTAGGCTAGGCACAAGTCTGTTCTTCCAGAAACTCGACCAAGGATTCAGGAATTAAATAACAGCTGAAACTTCACAGATGTGATATTGCAAGCTTAGTTGTTTTACTGAATACAGGAAAAAAGTAATATATACACAGAAGATCTATCTATTGAAGAGCATGGAAATCGACCTATATATATATTATTTATTTATTAAATTTATATCACCGCCCATCTCCCCCAATGGGGGACTCTATACACACACACACACACACATAAATATATACATATACATATATGTCAATCGAAGGGCTTAAATCTTAAACCTTTTCCTCACACCATTCTGTTTCAACATGCTTTTGGCCATTCTTTTCCTAGCTTTCAGATTGGAATACATCTGCCTCATATTTATCTAAGGATTATGGTTGGCCAGAGCCATGCTGATTTCTGCCTTGTCAGCTTCAACACTCTCATCACCTCCCTCTTTTACTCTTCTCCTTCTCCACTGGACTGGAACATATCAGCTGCTTTTCCTCTGTCCTCTCTCCAGTGAGACTGGAGGTCATTGAGCTCCTCCTCCATTCCCATTTTGTGGTCCTCCAGAAAAATACTACAGTAATTCCAGCACTGGGAAGGGAGTGCATGAGATAACCTCTAACCCTCCAACTCTTATGATTCAATGAAATACCATACCCCAAATAACCTAATACAAGCAGATCAAAGCATTTTTCTCTAGCTTATTATAAAGGCTCTCATCACAAAGATGAGGAAGATCAGCTTAAACGTGATTTTATAGAGAGCAGAGTAAAATGAGGATAAGAGCTGGCCATCAATAATTTCAAGCAGAGGATTCGACAGGCTGAGTAGGGATATTTGCATGTATTAAATGATACAAAGAAGTTCCTGTGACCTCAGGACCTTATATGGCTTGCAGTTGCATTTCAGAGCCACTCTGAAGTTTTTTATGTATATTGTTCTTTCCCCAACCAAGCAGGGTTGGGTCACAGTTTCTTTTGGATTCAGAAGCGATGACCATGTGGTATGAATATTTAAGGCTTTATACCAAGGCAGTATAGGAAAATACCATCATAACATAGTATAACATGAGATAGTAATCGAAGAATATTCCAAAATACTTAAGAATATAATATAACTCAATACCATAATCAAAGAATATTCACAAAAACTGAAGAATACAATAAGACAAACCAATAAAGATTTTATACCCACTCTGCCAGTCAGGGAACTCCAGAGAGGTGACAGTGGGCAGACCTCTTCAAAGCCATGAAGCCACCTGACTAGCTTATATAGGGTCTGAGCCACTATTAAGCATGCTTGATTTTCAGTGGTCTCATGTCACTGGATTTTACCAAGGACATTCCTATCTTATCTTGGAACACTTTGTCTTCCTGCAAGAATGAGACCATCACAATTCAAGGTTGAGGATTCCTGCCAAGAAAGACCATCAAGGCTAATGAGTGTTTGTACCAAGTGGCAATGAGACCATTTCAGAGTTAAGGAGTTCTGTTTCTCAAGGTTAATTGGATTGAAGATGAGAAAGATCTACTCTACACAGATTTCTCACCAAGGAGGAGGCAGAACAAAGTACAACTCAAGTACATGATTTAGTGATTCTGCTTTCTTAATTGTTCACTACATATTCAACCATTACATGGGGATATGAAGTTCTGTGTACCATGCACCTAAAGGAAACAGGTACACACCACTCTCCGATTCTTTCTTGCTAATCTTCTAGTAAAACCACCGACATTACCATATGCCTGCATTCCATTCAGTCTCTGACCCCTTAAGGCTGGGTCTTCCTTATTTCCTGCTGGGCCAGATCTGGAGTGTTTACAGCATCAGCTTGCAAAATGCCATTTTCCCCCTTTGCCTCCTCATTGTGGTTACTATGTGACTGTGGGATACCATGGTACTTGAAGCTGTTCTGTATGTCTGCTATGTGACCTGCTGGTAGTTCCACCCTATCAGTCTTAACTACCTTCCCTCTCTTTACTACCATCCAGCCACACTTCTCCAGTCCAAATGACATCCCAATGTCCTCACTGTATATCCGTGTCAGGTAGATTAGCATAAAGCTTGATGTCATCCATATAGAGGAGGTGGCTGATGGTAGTTCCACTCTTGAACTTGTATCCATATCCAGTCCTTGTGATTATCTGGCTAAGGGGGTTCAAGCCTATGCAGAACAGCGGGCACAGTGCATCACCTTCGTATATGCTGCACTTGATGGCCACTTGTATGAGTTGTCTTGAGTTGACTTCCATTGTCATCTTTCACAGTACCATTGGGTTTGTGAGGAAGATCCTTAGTTGATTTAGTTGACTTTGTATAGTGCCAGGCATTCACAGATCCATGTATGTGGCATTGAGTCATAGGTTTCCTGTAGTCAATTCAGGCTGTGCTCAGATTGGTCTGTCTAGACCTTGAGTCTCAGGCAACTGTTCTATTTATGAGCAACTTCTGTTTTGAGTGTCTGGTGTTGTTCCCAATGCCCTTCTGAGCTGTGTTTATGTACTAGCCCATATGGTCCTGTAGCTTGGTGGCTATGATGCCTGATAGGACTTTCCATGTTGTGGGGAGGCAGTTTATTGGCTGGTAGTTGGACGGTGCTGTTCCGTTGTGGAGGTCTTTCATGATCAGCACTGTCCTTCCTTGTGTTAGCCAGTCTAGGAGGGAGGTGCTGCTAGCAGCTGGTTCATCTGTGCCACTAGGTGTTCATGCACTGCTGTTAGTTTTTTAGCCAGTATGTGTGGATCATGTCCAGGCCAGGTGCTGTCCAGCACTTCATGTTCTCATATATATATATATATATATGAATTTTACTAAGTTTAAAGCAAAGATAAAAATTACAGAAAGGAAAAAAACTACAAAAAGAAAAAAAACTAAGAAAGTATGTAACACAGCAAGAAAATATTTTGAAGATTCCATAAAGAAATGACTTCTGCCTTTCAACACCAAGAATATACAGCAATTTCCATAATCAACCCCTTGAAAGGTAAAAGTCCCCTGTGCAAGCACCAAGTCATGTCTGACCCTTT
Organism: Candoia aspera; assembly: GCF_035149785.1. NCBI lineage: Eukaryota > Metazoa > Chordata > Lepidosauria > Squamata > Candoiidae > Candoia > Candoia aspera. The sequence goes on from NC_086154.1 coordinate 191,485,806, forward strand.
GGGGGGACACTGCTTTTGTGGTGTTTTCTTGGCAGACTATAGCAGAATGGTTTGCCATTGCCTTCCCCAGTTGTCCCTTTCCCCAGCAAGCTGGGTGCTCATTTTACCGACCTTGGGAGGATGGAAGGCTGAGTCAACCTGAGCCAGCTACCCAAGAATCCAGCTTCTGCTGGGATCATGGGAAGAGTTTCGGTTGCATACGGCTGCCTACCACTCTGAGCCACATGAGGCATAATCAATCCCTTACTCTATATCAAACCAAAATCACATTATTTCTATAAACCATTCCATTAGCACATTTTAAAAATCACTAAATACAATTGCTCCTTTCCCTTATATTGAAATAAAAATAAATATATAAACCTCCAAACCAACTCCCCCCCCACAAAACAACATTTATTTACTTATTTCCTTCCTATCACAATTCTATATATTTGTGTCCAATATAATAAAAATCAAACAATAAAAACATATAAAGTATCTACTTTTATAATTAATAATACTATAACAATCCTAAACCCATTCAACCTAAAACCAGGCAATTGTTATTATACCTTATAAATCTTAAAAATCAAACAAACCTTAAAAGCAGTCCAGTAAATCTTAATCCAAATCATTAAAGAAAAATGGAATCATACAAGCCTTAAAAATCAATCCAGATAAACATTCTTAATTCTTTACCCCTCTTCAAAATAAACCAAAGCATTTACATATCTCCTTAATACACACAAGGCATTTTTCATACAGAAATCAAACAGCCCAACTGCCCCCCTTAGGAACTCAGACTTCTCAGCAAAAAACGTCCCACAGAACAGAGCCTCTTCTTTCCCATAACATTCCATCAGAAAAACAACTCCATTTGCAATTTGCAATTCAGACATTCCCTTTAACCCCTTCGACACCAGAATGTGATTGCCACTTGGCATTTCATCTGAGGCTTCAATCTCGCTGTCAGTAGTAAAATCTTCAACTTCTTTCACAATGTCTTCAGCCAGATGACACATTTTAAAGCTGGTATTTTCCACAATGTCCCAAATATCTTGCAAAATAACTTGACAGGAATCAGAGAGAATCTGCTTACGCTCAGAATGAAACTCTAAAAAATTCTCCTTGAGATCCTCCATGTTTCAGGCAGTAGATTATGGAGCCCCCTAGATACTTAACTAGCAGAAGTAGGAGTTAATGTATTAATAGAAGATTTCCGAAAGATGTTGGCACAAGAGAAAGTATGCTAACAAGAGCTCCCAGGGGAAGTGGGAACAGAAAGCTGAAGATTCAAAACAGCAGATTCAACATGTAGGAAAATATTAAATCCTTCAAATTCAATACAAAAATAATAGCCGGGAGGCAATTATTTATTTTCAGTCCTCCTTAGTATTTAAATGGGAAAACAAGCCAAAGTTTTAAAAGATTTAAAAATTAATCCAGAAACAATTATAGGTACCAAGAGAGATCACTTCTCCTTGCTGCAGAAAGTATCCTAACAGCCAGGAACCACGCTGAGACAAGGAATAGGTCTCTAGTGTTGTATTACTGCTACGTTAGACAGAAAATCCTAACAAACTGAAGAAGCGTGGGAAAAACCCAGACAGATAAACCCCAAAATATAAGGCGGGTCTGAACTGTGTCTCTTTGAATGGCTGCTTAACTCCTCAGTACTACGCATGCATTTTCCCCCCTGGATAGGGGCCCCCTCCTGCTCACCATCAGTACTCATGACAGAAAGCCTCTCTTGGGGTACATAAACTTAAAAAAATATAAATTGGGTGATTTAGAAATGGGGTGGCTCGACTTAGTGTCCCTTTAAGGCTACAGCGTGGCTTGGAAATGATGACATCCCAGCCTCCTGGTGGCTCTTACCCGATCGATGCAAACGCTGTTTGCAATTCTCAGGCTGCAAGTAGCCATGTGGAGGACAAATGGGTCAATTCTGAGCATTTTCCTTACTCTGTAAAAAGTGCTCCTGGGCTTCAGGAGGAACCAGCCAGAGCCTGAAAAAAGAAACTGCCACGATGCCAGTTCTGTCCACAGAGCCCACGGACACAGCTGTTCAGTCAGCCATATTCCCACCAGAAGTCCAGTTCTTCATGTTCTTGACCTGCTGTTGGATGTCTGCTACTGTGATGGTGACTGTTTCCTATTCTTGGAGATTGCTGTGGTTTGCTCTCAGGTTCTACAGCCACTTTGCACTAGTGTTATGTGTCTTCTCTTTCTTCCATATGTTCTTCCAGAACTGTTCAGTTTCTGCTGTTGGCGGCTCTGCTGTTACTGTGTTGTTGCACTGCAGTTGGGAGTACACCTTGGATGGGTCTTTGGAGAACAGGGCATTTATTTTCTTGGCCTCTGCTCCTCTAGTGTATTTCCTTATCCTGGTAGCCAGTTCTGTGAGCCTTTGTTTAGCAGTCTCTAGGGCTTCAGATGGAGTCAGACCCTTGTATTTTTTCAATAGTTGAGGCTTATCCTTAATATCCATGCCCTTCTATAGTTCCATCAGCTGACTACCTTCTCTCTGAGTTGCCTTGATCTTAACCTCCAAACTCATTTTCTGGGGGGTGGGGTGGGGTACGTACTGCTGTTCTTCTTCATCATACAGCCAAGTGTCTCCATGATTACAGCAGCTGTGTCGTATACCAGCATTGGTTTGATTTATTATTTTATTTTATTTTATTTTCTATCCTGCCTTTATTATTTTTTTAAATAACTCAAGGTGGCAAACATACCTAATACTCCTTCCTCCTCCTATTTTCCCCACAACAACAACAACCCTGTGAGGTGAGTTGGGCTGAGAGGGAGTGTCACCCAGCCGGCTTTCAGGCCTAAGGCGGGACTAGAACTCACAGTCTCCTGATTTCTAGCCTGTTACCTCAACCACTATACCAAACTGGCTCTCTAAAATACATTGTGAGTTATGTCATGAGGGCTCTATTGGCATCTTCTAGCATACTATCTGATGGTGCTTCTGCACTGAGCCTTGGTAATCAGTCTCGAGGGTTGACTGTAGCTAGTTTATCCATTATTTTATGCCTCATATCAGCTGCTGTGCTCTGTAATAGAGGGGTGGCAGTGATGTTCCAGCTTCAGGTGTTGGCTGCACCTCCAGTTGTTCTTCCGGGTCTTCTTGAGTCTGGGATGTAATGTGTAGTTGGTCTATCTCAAGTGGTGAGAGCAGCTTGCTCTTCACTATGTTGAAGCGTTGGATAACTAGCTGATTCTAAGTTAGTGTGGATGTAGGTCTTCTGTCCATCCATAGTTCCCTCAAACATTTCATACATCCCCTTTCATTTGGTCTGCTGTTGCAGTAGCATTCCATCAATTCCAGGTTCTCTTGTCAACGTCTGGAGCGGCATGACTCATATCTGAGGTAGGCAGGTAAAGCATAAGGGGTTTTTTGCTCAAGGACACCTACTGATAAGGTAGGTGTCAGCCAGGATTCGAACCCTGGTCTCCTATGTCAAAGGGTGGCCCTCTAACCACTATACTATCCAGTCACTTAGATACAGATACAGATACAGATTAAAGAACTGCTAGGTGGATTAATCTGTAAAAATATAAATCATGCTTTGTCTGTATTATTTGCTTTCAGTGGTTTTCTGATAATGAAGAGAATAACTCTTGGCCTGAAATTAGGCAATACACTGTTGCTGTATTTTTCCAGTAAAAATGCAGTAACACTATATTATTAGCTTTCTAATCTAATTATCTGGTGTTAAAACCATCCTCAAAATTCTTTAAGTTAATGGGTAGTAAAATTATGTGGAATAAATGCCTGACCAAAATAAGAAATTTAACAGCAAAACATAACTGATACTAAAATTCTTTATAAATGCTAAGAAACTGTGATATGGTCAGGTCTCCTGAAACTAGCATCATAAACATATTTTCTAGTGTACATTTCCTTGTAAGCCCTCCTCAGTATAAGGACATAATCTGGCCTGTTTGCCTGACGGTATGTGAGAAAGGTGGGACAGTCAGGCCTGATTTAAAATATTAATGAAGGACTAGCTAATTGAGCACAACTGAAAAATAAAATGAAAACTGGTGAACATTGTGCTTAAAATGCTGATGATTAGATTGATGTGCGCGCTAATGAACAAGGCAAAATGTTTGTCATTCGGTGTTGAAATTTAAAGCTATTTCTATATCGATTAATAATCGTTTTTATGCTTTCTAAAAGAGGTTGTTGCTGCAGAATAATTGCTAATTGATGTGAATATTCTTGTTATCTGATATGCTGTTAAACATTGTGCCATCAAAATGGAAAAAGTTTTATAGAAATAATTAATACATTTAAAGTAGAGCAGAAAGCAATTAATGTTGTATAAACTTATACCCACTGAGATAAGCTGTGCTGTTACAAATTTCATTATTTCTTCCAGTCCGTTTTATGCTGAATACTAGATTTTATTGCCAAATACCTGACAGCCAGATTGGAAACAAGCCACAACTGTCAAAGTATAACAACTCTGACTATTTCAATCTGCTACATTTTAATGTTCCTCATGGAAATTTAATGAGGAATGTTTACTCAGAATCTTTGCATAAGAGGGATGGATTAAGTTTAATTGCCCTTGTTAAAACTAAGAAAGGGAATTTCTTTTTCATTCTTTATCCTATTAGTATGCAAGACATACTATCTTTGTTGTGTGAATGTTTATAAGAAAATGGGAGCTCAGGTGTATTTTTGTAAATGAAACAGGAAAAGGAAAGGTCATGCAAATGCCTTAGAGTGCTGCTTCAGCATGGTATAAGTCAAATCTTATCAGTTACTCCCAAGGTGAAGGCTTCACATCTTATAAATTGTTATCAAACGTAGGGTTTTTTTGGCAAGAGTCAATAGAAAATGGCATAAGAATGTCAGCTTGCATGTTGGTAAAGATAAGTAAACTCACACTTGTAAAAGATGGAAATACCATTCTGCTGTAGCAATATGCACAGTCATATTGTCAGAGATTTCATAGCCCTCGGTGAGAAAAAAGTTATCAGGAAATGCAAACATTTGTCAGGTATCCCAGGGTATCACTCTTAACTTTTCAAATGCCTGTGAAAGCTTTTCTAGAAATATGTGGAAAGTTTACACCATTTTATAGCAAAATAAGTTATTTGTTGATACCATAAAAATTATCAATTACTTTCATTCTTTAAAAAACCGCATGTCAATACTAGTCAGAGAAGATGTTTAATAAAATATTGCATCATCATGTAGTTGTTGATCTTTTTTCCTGCTTCCGTTTTCTTTTTGAGAAAAATCAGTGTGCTTGAAATAAAAACCAATAAGGTCTTTATAAGCAGCGAGAAATTACTGAATATGATTTTTAGATTGTAATAATAACATTTCTGCATATCTGAATATTTCTGTTTTGATTTTTTTTTTTTTTATGCTGGTCACACTTGTTAATTAAAGCTTTGGATCAGAGATTCTCATTATTAGTTTTATATTCCTGAGAGAGATCTGGCCTTGAGTACATGAGTCAGCAGTCCCACATATCTGTTTTGAAAATGGAAATAATTTGAAAAACACCTCATGAGATACAATTGGTGTTTGCTACAGTATGCCATGGAATTTAAATGGCGAAAAACAGATATTCTGGTAGACCCATAGGATTTTAGTTTATGAAACTAAAGTTACAGATGCATGCTTGTTTGGAAACTGCAAATGTTACTACTACTGTTGTAATGAAGATGTGCTAATAAAGAGTCAAAGGGGTTAGAGAGGGCTGACTAAATACATTAGAATCTTATTTATATGAAAATAACAAAAGGTATTATCTAATTGATGTCTGCAAATAAAATATTCTTTGATCCAACAAAGGTTCTTGTCAGGGAAATGAGAAGTACTTTTTAAAAACAAAATTAAGCCACCAGCAGCATAATACATGTTTTATCGCAAGGAAGTTTCACTATGTTCAGGGAACCCGTCTTCCTTGAAAGGGCACAAAGCTTTGTATTTTTAACTGCTTATGAGAAACCAAGTAATTTTTGCCATGCAACAATAAGTTTTGGTTTGTGTGCAATGCTTCCATTTTCTCCTTTCACCTGTCGCAGGAAGTGATCATTTATATCTTTAAACCAACCAGATTTCCTTGTGAGATAGAAATTCTGAAAACTTTAAAAGCGCCTTCCCTTGTATGGGAATTGTGTCCAACAAATCAGGGTGCCACCAGATTGAGAAGAATAGAATTAGAGCTGAAGTATAAATTATTTTGGTTCATGGTTTAGTGCAATCCTACTACATTTTTTAAAACTGAAAATTTGGTGAAAACAGGCCTGGAACACACTGACTCTGAAATGCATCTGTAAAAGAGATAAGGTTCATAGGAAAGATTGTAAAAAGCACATACTATTTCTTTTTTCAGAGGATCAAATTCCACGTGGTTTTCCCACCATTGATATGGGACCACAGTTGAAGGTGGTTGAACGCACTCGAACAGCCACCATGTTATGTGCAGCCAGCGGCAATCCTGATCCAGAAATTACATGGTTCAAAGATTTTTTACCTGTAGATACAAGCAACAACAATGGGCGCATTAAGCAATTACGATCAGGTAAGGTCTTGTTACTGTTTTCAGTAATGCCTAAAATAATTCTTTCCTGGATTTACTTTTGTTGTTCTTGTTCTTTTCCAACTTTTGTTTGTTTCTTTGTTTTATTTTATGGGTTATGATTTTTCCTCCTTCTCTTTTTTATGTTGTTGAGCGTGTTGTCCATGTCTGTGTTGTATCCATAGTCTATTTCCAGAATTTGTATGTTTTGCAGCTTCTGTTTATTCCACATTGCTCACTGCTGTGACTGTAGTTTCAATTTTTTGTTTTCTTTACTGCTTTTCAGCAGTATTTGACAGATCCATTTTCTCTTCTATCCTTATCTCTCATTATTATTATTATTGTCATCAACATTGGACTTCAGGACATGCAAAGGGTAGCAATGATTATACTCATCCAACCCAAATTTGTCATTTTTGATGTTTAAAATATTATATAACAATTGTGTTTTATGAATTGTTCTCAACATTTGAAATTCACCAAAGATTAGCCAGTTGGGACATGTCTACCTACTATTCACTTATATATAAAACATTACATTTTTCCTGTATACTATCTTCAACCAATACTTTTAAAAAAAATCAAACTGCCACCACAACGATAATAACTATCCTTGGGCTATCCTTTGAAAGGAGAGATGATGATGATGATGATGATTAGGCTGAAAGTTTTATGATGCATCTAGCCACAGTAGTGATTCTGAAACTTCCTTAGTATTGCAAGTATCTGGATCTACAGAATCCTGCTATTCGTGTAGAGTCCAGCTTTAGCTGTCCTTTTTCTTTCCCTGTTTCCCTACCAGAACGAATCCTTCACCCTCCTTTATGCAGCTCCATAATAATATAACTCATGTTTATAAGTTGTATGCTTTTCCCCAAATAAAATATATCATATAATATAAGGGATGGGAAATGTAACAAGCTGCTTACTGAAAGTATAGCACTATAGAATCAGTTGATGAATCTCCTGTTTCCCAGAACATTTACCTTTCTGACCTGTCCTGTGATGTTAAGCCTTCTTGTTAACCAACTTCTGTGCTTGTTGTCAGCAGAATTGTAAACCTCTTTTAATGTAAAGCTAGAAATAATTTTCATATGTGACATAGATTCTTTAATATATAAAGCTTTAACTTGAAAGATTTTGTACCAAATTATAAGGAATATAATAATATTTTTATGCTGTCTCTCTTCTCTCCGTATTTAAATCTCCAGAATCTATTGGTAAGTGCTTAGTTCTGAAGCGCACTTCACCCCCACTAATTTTCATATGCAGAGTACTATGATTATGGTATTATAATGCTTATTATTACTCTTAAAATGCATGGCATGCATTTTACTAACAGGGTAGTCACCAGACATGTGTAGTGGTGCACACACAATCCTTCACAGAAATGTTGTTGTATAGAAACGCACAGTGAGAAAGAACAAAACACAAATGTCACGTAGATGTAGCGTAGTAAGTGAAAAAAAGAATCCAAAATAAACAGCAGTGCTTATTTTTATGTAGCCTTTAGAGTAACCTCTTTCCCCATTTTTCTGTTTCTCTCTCTCTCTCTCTCTTTCTCCAGTATCTCTCCCTCTTTTTCTTCCCAGTTTCTTTTCCTACACTGTTATTAACTGTAGAACTATAAAGATTTTTCTTCAAGGATTTCAGACATATATAAGATACTTTATTCCTCAATAACCCAAAGACTAAGTTTTGTGTGAATGAAAGATCTCCCCTGCCCATCACCCCTCCCCCACCTGCAAAGATGATGGCTTTCCCATTTTGGTATACTATTTCGTATAATCTAATTATTATGCCTAAATATATTCCTGTTTTTGACAGTATAAAAATTCAAGATTCCTTTAAGACCTTATTTAATTCTGTAACTCTAATTTGATTCTTCTTCCAAAGCCCTAGCCTCCTTCTTCTGGTACTAATGCTTCTTCTTTCTAATCTTATTTGCATTCATATTATCTACCCAGGTGGTACACCAATAAGAGGTAAGAGTGCTGAACTAACGTTCACAGAATGATCTTATTCTTTCTGTCCTCCCATCCCTTTCATTATTGTCCTTTAAAAAATAATAAATGCATTATCTAATCAGTCATCATCTTTATTTCTTCCTTTTGTCCTTTTTAGTTATGGTCAGTGACTTTCATCTTGTGATTTCTTTTCTCAACATATTTTTCACTTCCCATTTAAAAATGTGTTTTTTCCGTTCATTCTTTCTTTTTGAAAAAAAGGTTTGTTATTTTGTGATATGCTTCAAAGAAAGCATATCCAGGTCTTAAGGCCACAACCCAGTCACAGCGTATCATTTGTCCCTCTTTTTCTTTTTTCTTCTTTTTCTACTTTTTTTTTCTTTCTTTCTTCTTTTTTTTTTGGTCCAATTGGAGCAAAAAAAAAAAGATCATTTTTTTTCTTCCTTAGCTGTTCTTGTTTTGGACCAAGCCAAGATGGTCTGGAGAACAGTTGCAGACATGCAGAAGACAACATGGAATACCTTCTTTTTAACTTTGTCTTTAAAAAGTGTTTCTTTTTTTTTTCTTTTTGTTCAAGTAGACTTTTTTCTTTTAACTTCAAATATATATTTATATATAAACACATTCTTCTTCCTAACACGATATATATATATTTTTTTTTCTTGGATTGACTCTTCAATGGATTTTTCGATCCTTCTGATCTTCAGGCTTTGAAAATTGAAATGTTGATAATTGAGTATTCTTGATGGTATGTGGTATTGCTGGGTTTTAATCATTTTATAAACATTGTCCATGTCTTTTGTAATTCTTGTTTTCTATTTTTCTTGGGTTTTGTGACACCACACTGCTAATCCCAGTCGTGGATTTTGATGGGTGTCTTGGGGGGCCATCCAGAGGTCCTCAGCAGTGGTTGGTTGCTTCTTCTTTGTTTACTTTTTAAACTTTTTTTTTTTGGTGCCTTCTAATTCAATCCTCTTGTTTTTCAGCAAATGCACTAAAAGATTGTAAATTGTAGCTGAATGTGTTTCTTTTTCTTACAAATCTGCATGTCTTTAAGGGAGTTTTGTTTCTTTTGATTACTATAAATAACTAATTTGTTTCTTTTTTCACTTCAAGCAGCTTTTTTTTTGTACTTGCTGCACATTTTTGGCCTTCTTCAGAAGAAGATTTTCTTGAAATCCATCTTGCCCTTTTTTGCCAAGTTCTACCTTTTGTATTACTTTTACTGCACAAAAAAACAAAAAACAATTTAGTAAAACAAAACGTGATGACCCAATAACCTAATCTCCTTTGTTTTATTTTAAAGCCATACTTCCTTGAAGCAGTCTCACCCATCTTCATTTTAATAGTCTAGGAGAAAAAATATTATGCTAGAGAATTGTTTGCCAAATGCAGATTGTTTTCCTGTTCTAGTATTGATGATGTGAAAAAAATAATCTCTTTGTTTTTTTCATCACATCATTTTTTATTTTTTTTTGGTCTGTGTTACCTTAGCGAGAAAATGAACCGACGTTGAGTGGACCTTCGCTTACAGGGTTTTTCATTATTGTTAACGGTGTATTGTTAGGAGTTTGAAAAACCTTCCTTTTGACACTCTCTTTGGGAATATATTTTATATCCATACAGGTGCCCTCCAAATCGAACTGAGTGAAGAATCTGACCAAGGCAAATATGAGTGTGTTGCAACCAACACTGCGGGTACTCGCTATTCTGCCCCTGCCAATCTATATGTCAGAGGTAGGAATGACATAACCCTGGCATCAACTGTTCATTCAGGCTCAAGGGGTGTTAAGATTCCCTTGGGGTTTATCCTCTAGCAACTGTAGTATTCAAGGTATCATGGGAAAAGCTTAACAGTAAGAGAAATGGTCTAAAGGCATAGTGGAGAACTTTGGGGAGAATAAAGACACTATTATGTCTCTGTGACTTAAAGTTTGTAAGTATATTTGCATTTTTTACAGCTTGATTTCTACTTTTCCTGCATTGGCTAGTTATCTGAACACTGTATTAATTTTGGGTTTTTTTCCTATTGTTTTTCCTTCTTTCCTTTCTTTTGGTTTATTTAAATTCCCAGTATTATTGCTTGCTGTGAACTAATTTAAGTCTAATTGAAACTCAGAGTACTGAGGTGTGTTTCTACATGACCTCTGCTAAAAGGAAAAGTTTTTAGTTTGAAAATTCTCAGGAAAAAAGACACTGATGTTGTTTTCCTTTTCTGTCACACTCCCCTCCCCCCATATGTGTGTGTGTGTATGTGTGTGTGTGTATATATATATATATATACATACATACATACACAGGCACACACACATACATATACATACATACATACTGTGTATATTTTTTAAAAAATTGAAATCTTATCAGTAGTATGTAATCCCTAGCAATGTTTTAATGAACTAGCTATTCTTTGGATTTAAAAAATGAGGAGTGGGAGGAGACTGGCATATTTTTAATAGATATGAAATGTGATAGATCCATGTAAGTTTATTTTTGTAAAGTAAAAGCCAGCATTAATTTTTTAAATCAGCAGAAGCATTCCCTTTTGTATCTTCTTGGCATAATTTATATCATCTGGCTCTTAACAGCCTTCTGCTAAATGAAAGGGTGGGTTGGAAAGGCAAAGGGATATTTTTTGTTTAAAACATACAGCTTTTAGCTCATGACATTGTATGGGGGCTGTAATATACAACTCCCTAAAAAGTATTTATGGTTTAATTTTTTGCTTAGAAAGGGTTCAAAGATGATTATGGCCTTCTTAGAAAGCTACCTAATCCTTTTCCTTTTGAAGTATTATACTGCATGAGGCATGTGTGCCATTGTTATCCGAAGGGATTTTTTTTCTTTCAAATAATGCTAATTTCTAACACGGTAATAGCTGTGAAAAATTGCTAACAGATCTGAGGTAGAAAGGTTTGAATAGAGCAAGTAAAAGATGTTCGAGTAGCCATTGAAAGCCTTGATATGGCCTTTTTACTCTCTCTGTGTTTCCCTTGTTTTTCTCCTTTCCTCATTTCATTGTGTTCTGCATCAAACCCCCTACATCCCTCAGAGCTGCGAGAAGGTTGGTGTGTTTTTTACTTTTTTACCCACCTTACAAAACTATGAATTAAACCAATAACAAAGAATACAAATGAAATGAATGTAGCTGCCTTGTGGCTTTTTTATTTTTAAGTTAGTATTACGTTAAAGCAGAGAATGCCCTGGTCATGGCTTTTAATGTGTGATGGTATCTGATTGTTGTGCATGATCAAAGAGGGAGAAAGTCTGGATGCATGACAAGCAGCAGTAATACTCCTTAATGCTTGATGCCTTGCCAATTTGGTCAGTGTTCCTGCTTTTTCCTCCCTTCTTCCAGCTTTCTTTCCTTTTCTTTTATGTTGTCCATGCCTGCTGATCCAGGAATGACTTCCTGCAATTAATTGCTCCTTCAAGCAGTCCAAGCATGAAGACTAAAACTTCTCTTGTGTTTTAGTTTTATCTTAAAAACAAAGCAAAACATTTTTTTTCCTTCAAAAAATTACTCGGTTTGGGATTACAGAGTCGGTACTGCCTGTCACTCGCTTGTGTGATTTTTGGTCAATTGGCTGTTAAAGGCATGCTTGGCTCCTCCTTCTCCCTGTGCCCGTCCCATTCACTCATGAGGCCATCAGAGTAAGCCTCTTTCATGTCTATAGACATTTATTTATTCAATCCAGTAGGAAGGTTGAAATTAAAGAAATGTTTGTCTGGAACTTACAGTTGTGACCCAGCTGAGGTTTTTCCTATATAAATAACTATATAAATAACTTCAAAAAAAAACCCTCAACATAACTCCCATTGTTAATGGTAGCATTTACTGTAGGCGTCAATTTCTGTCAGTCAGGACCACATTGATTTACTGTATTTTATTGCTGAGAGGTACAATTAACTTCATGTCTAAAAAGCTGGCATAAGTAAGGATATAGTACTTGGTAGAGTAAAAGGCCTGAATTTGTTGCCTCTCCTTTTTCAACACATGCATATACAGATGTAACATACAGAATATATGAAGCAGGAACACTGATTCTTAATCATTTTCTTGGTGTTGTGTTTGCTTAAATACTGATTACTTTGTTAATGCAATACCTTGTTGCTATGTGTTTTAGATACTAATATCCCTCATTTTGTACACATAGAGCTGCTTAACATTATTGTTAATCCTGGCAACTTATTATTTTTTTTCCCCTTCTATGTGAAAACTATGAAACCCGGAATGCTTTAATGTTCTGCTCCTTCTTCATTACCATATACTTGCTTCATGACAACCTTAGGCTTAATCGAGTACCTTCCTATTTCTTATCTTCTTAAAAGCCCTATTTGTTTCAAACTACCTTATCCTCACATTTGAGAAATGATCTTCTCTGTCCTAGTATGTTTCCCTCCCAAACTTTTGATTTTATTTCCTTACACAATTTTCCCTCTCCTAAGCATGATTCCTTTTAAACTGTGTCACTTGCTTGCCTGCATGATCAAATCCAGTACTCATACTGGCTTTGCCTTGTTTCTTCTCCTATGATTTATTTATTTATTTATATATATATATATATATATATATATATATATATATATATATATATATATATGTATGTTTTCCTATGTTTGTTTTGGTGTTAGTGTGAGGTCTTGAGGCTGCACCCACTTTTTGAGTCTGAAAGCAAATAGAATTGTATTTTCAGTGTACTGTAGGTGATGTGTTCTAAGGCTCTGATGTGACAATGTGATGCAACACATTTTTTTACATCAGTTGGCTGGAAGTGTGCAGCACTGAAGTTGGTTTTATACTCAACTCAAGCATGCTGTCAACTCTCCAGTTTTGTCCTGTACATATGTGTATAAAGAATAGAGATGTATATATGTCTATGTGTGAGTGTATGTGTGTGTATTGATGTTTATGTATTGTTAGTGTGTAGTTATTTAATTGCGGATCTCTACTGGGTGTAAAACAACTTTGGTATGAATGTAATAAAAAATGATTCAATGTATAAAGAGCTAATTTTATGTACAAATAATATATATTTTCTTTTTTGGAGTTAAGAGTAACAATTAATGCTTTAAAATGTGTTTATATATGCATGTAGTCTTGTATGGAAGCTCTAGGTTCCCAGCTTTTGTATGGGTCATTAGTTTTATTTGTGCTTCATTCTAGTTCGCCGGGTCCCACCAAGATTCTCAATCCCACCCACCAACCATGAAATTATGCCTGGAGGAAGCGTTAACATCACCTGTGTTGCTGTGGGGTCACCAATGCCATATGTGAAATGGATGCTGGGGGCTGAAGATCTGACACCAGAAGATGATATGCCAATAGGAAGGAATGTCCTGGAACTCAATGATGTTAGGCAGTCTGCTAACTATACTTGTGTGGCCATGTCTACTCTTGGTGTTATAGAAGCAATAGCACAGATAACTGTAAAAGGTACGTTGTATTTAATTGAAGCTGTGCATGTTTTAACCTTCCTTTTTTTTAAAAAAAAAAGGTTGTTCAGTGGTAACCCACAATTTTATAAAGAAAAATATCTGCTGATTAAGTATACATGCATATAGTATTGGATATTTAAATTTAAATATGCTGTTTAGAATGAGGCCCAATTACTTCTGCAGATTGAAATGACTTTCTTGCCAGCTGATTACAAGATTAGTTGATAAAAGTTCCAAAAATAGGTTGGAAAAGTTTCAAAGAAGAGCCAATTTACATACCCAAACCCCAGCCAGTTAGAAAGAATCTACAATGTTGCCAGAAACCTAGGCCAAACTAAAGATAGTAAGTAGGTAGCCTTGACCATTTTGGTTAATTAGGATTGGGTTTTCTGTAATTGCTGCCCTGCCCAAGGCTGAATGACTCTGCTGGAATTTTGCAGTCAGAAATAGCATACAGTAATCAATAAATGGGAAAGGAGAAGAAGCTGGTTCCTGGCCTCCCATCCGTTCAGGCTGCAGTCTGACCAAGAAAGTCAAACTGATTGCAAAGGAACTGTTAAACCCTGAAGCCCTGTTGCTGAATGCTTGATTGCTTGCTGCCAAAACTTCCTGTATGAAAATGCTGATTGACATGTATTATGGGGACCTGGCTGAGAGAGTAGAGGTGTGTTAAGCTCCTTCTGTCAAGTTATTCTGTGATGCAGCAAGCTAGGACAGGAAAAGTAGGAGTTGATTTGGCCATTTTCTGGAAAAAATTTGTATCACTGACTAAAAGCTCCATGTGATACTCCACCATTCTGAGTGGAAAGGGCAGTCTAAGGATTCTGGTAGTATGCTGTCCACTGTACTGCATAATACTGAGCTAGCAGGAGTGATCTCTGATGTGGCAGTAGACTACCCTAGACATATTCTACAGGATTTCAGTGTCCACACAGAGGCTACCCAATCAAGAGTGGCTCAGGATTTCATGTTTACTATGGCAGCCGTGGATTTGCCTAATTAGTATCTGGAGAAAGCCATGTTTTCCTAAACCAGTTATCTGAAAGCAGAGAAGCTAGCTAACTCCATTGTCATAACTGGTTCAATCTCTAATCAGTTTTAGAGAGGTGGCTTTTATAAACCTCTACAGAGGTGGTGAACCAGTTAAAATGGTATTACTCAAACCCATGATGGATCCAGATGGTTTCCATTGTTCTTGAGGAAATTTATGCCTCATCTGTTTGCAAAACTGTCAAAGCCTTGACTGATGTTAGTATCACAGAGATGGCCTGGTAGCTAACATTATCATTCCTAATAGCTTATCACTCGAGCAGAGCTCAGGTGGATTGGTAGAGGGCTCTAGCATAAGCAGGCAAACTCTTGGGATGAATTCACCCAAACATGGAATAAATTCATAATAGATGTAGCAAAGGGAGATGACCACTCTGCCTCCATTGCATTTACACAAAATAGGCTAATAAAGCTTTTCTATCAAGATACTGTGGGAAGAAATAGAAATAGTCCCAGGCTTCTCATTGTTCTTTGCAGGCAAGGTTTATTGGATTAACTCTGACTTGAACTCCAGTTAGGGATAGGTCATAGGCAGGTAATCGTGGAAACTGCTTGTCCTTTATGGGTTCTTTTCTAGCTTGTCCATTATGAGGAAGTGGACAGGGTATTGGGGAGATGAGGTTCACCACCTGTTTGTTTAGCCCTTGCCCTCCAAGCCAGGACAGGACTGATCCCATGTTTATTAATGCCTGCTTGAGTGAGGGATGTATTCCTGCTTGTTTAAAGGAGACAGTCCTAAGAAAAAGCCTTCCTAGGATCGAGAAGGGCTTTGTAATTAAATACCTCTCTGTAATCTTCTATTCCTAAACAAGGTGACTGAAACAGTGGTGGCCTTGCAACTGCAGATGCATCTGGATGAAATTGATTATCCAGACCTATTTCAATCAGGGTTTTGCCTGGGTATGTTGAGGGTCTGCCTTTCTTCTATGAACCTGCCCAAAGACATAGATCAGCAAACAGGCCATTTTGAAGACCCCACTTCCCACTGCCAGAAGCTCATATCCAATACATAGTAGTTGTCATTCTTTTTGTGTGGCCACCAGTTTGTGGAATGCACAGTTCATTGTAGTGTCTTGACTTTCACATATTTTCACAGTATTTAGGAAAAAAGCAAAAGCCCATCTTTTTCACCAAACCTTTAATTGTTGGTTGAATTTTGGTTTGAATGATAATTGATTTATGCTTTGATTTTATTTTCATTCCTGTGTTTTACCATTTGTATTTTTATTACTATAAGCTACTTTGAATGTGACATATAAAACAAATAAGTGCTCATAGTCCAAAGCATGAAAATCACACAACCAGAATCTAGGAAAAACAGGAGCCAAGACATAAATCAGGATTATTGTAAACATAGGAAAAATATATTCCAAGATAGCAGAAGTATCAGGAACAAATATTGAGAATATTAATATGCAGATGTCTTCATTCTTGTGGGGTATTCCAGATTCTTCTAACTCAGCATAGTCAGAAGCTTGTTGGGATCCTGCTCAGCCAGTTTTGGGGTCTTTTCCTACAGTTCAGTCATATTCTCACAATTAGAACTACGCATTCTTTGAAACAGCAAGATATTCCGAGTCGGCTTTTTATTTTCTACAGACAGCAGATTCATGCTAGTTGCAATTAGTATCCATTGAAATTAATGGCGCACTTTAGTTATGATCTAAGTCTTGTTTATTTATTCCAGTAGGAAATAAATGTAAGTAAATTAAAACCTGGGTTCGTTCCATAAACACTTAGCCTACATCATTTCCTCCTTTTCTCTGATGCCCTACCTCTTCTTCTCTATTATATGCCCCTCTCCTATAAAATTCAGTAAATGAGGCCACTTAAAACACGTTTAGAGTCATTATAAACATTAGAAAAGTTTAATGCTTTTTAAATAATTTGTTTTTCTTTCTGGCAGATATTGAATAAGCCTTTAATATTTTTTGTTTCTTACATATTTTCAATAGATCTTTCCTGTTCTCCAAATAACTACTAATTTCCTTATTTATTTTTATGCTTCTCTGCTATAATTATTCACAAAATTATCCTTTTTTTTTCAGTTGAATAAATTTCATTATATTTTTCTAGCATTACCCAAACCTCCAGGAACTCCTGTTGTGACCGAAAGCACAGCAACAAGCATTACGTTGACCTGGGATTCTGGAAACCCTGAGCCAGTGTCTTACTACATAATCCAGCATAAACCTAAGAGTTCTGAGGAACTATATAAAGAAATTGATGGAGTAGCCACAACAAGATATAGTGTTGCTGGTTTAAGCCCATATTCTGAATATGAGTTCAGAGTAGTTGCTGTGAATAACATTGGAAGGGGTCCACCCAGTGAACCTGTGACGACACGGACCTCGGAGCAAGCACCATCTAGTGCACCACGTAATGTACAGGCTCGTATGTTGAGCTCAACCACCATTTTAGTGCAGTGGGAAGAACCTGAGGAACCAAATGGTCAAATACAAGGCTACAGAGTATATTATACCATGGATCCTTCCCAGCATGTCAACAGCTGGTTAAAACATAATGTGGCTGACAGCCATATCACCACCATTGGGAATCTTGTACCACAGAAAACTTACTCGGTGAAAGTTCTTGCTTTTACCTCAGTTGGAGATGGACCACTTTCTAGTGATATACAAGTCATCACTCAGACAGGAGGTAAGACGGAACTTACAGTAATCTCTTCCAATCAGTTTTGCTATGGGCTGAGAATTGTTCTAGGCAATACGATTAAAGACAGTTGGTAGTTCTTTCTACTGGTCAAACTAGAGAAACTACAGAAAAGTTAAACTGAGATTATTAGATTTTCTAAGTGCCCATCATTCATCATTCTGAAATTTTTGCAAATGTGAGCATTGCCTTTCAGAGTTTTTATGTTCTTACAGTTTTTCTGAAATGTTGGTCTTGCATTTATGTTGTTTTTAGAAGATTTTCTGGAGAAATTGTTGCCATGGTTGTATTCTTTCAGTGTGTTAATCCGTATTGTTGCTCTTGTTTTACCTTTGCACATATTTCCAAATATGAACATACTTCAAGGTTTGGCCTTTCATTTCCTCTTATTCTTTTCCTGCCCTAATTATGTAAATATGTGTTGAAATTTTCCTCTTTTCAGGAGCTTCTTTTTTTCCTTTGCCTGAATAATGTAAGATAAATAAGCAATCCAATGAAAAACATAAATCATACACCAGATTCCCCAAATCTTGTAATAAATAACCCTTCTAAGCACATTCTCCTTATGAGTTTGCACTTATGTGTAACAATTACATATATAATTTTATTTTAAGAAAATATATACTCTTGCTTTTCTTTGTCATAATATGCAGAAAACTATTTGACAAATTAAAAGGAACTGCATAATAGTTAATAATGTTTTGATTAATACAGCATGAATTCCAAAGAATTTATCATATTTCATATCTTTATTTATTTATTAAACATAATCATAAGACTGCCTAACTCCAAACAACGTGGGGTGGGGGGATATATGAATAACAGCAGAAGAAAACCAGCCAATCAGCAAAATACTGTGGTTAAAGTTGTATATTATAAGCAGTATTATAAAGTTGTATATTATAAGTCCATGAAAAGATAAAAGTTCAAGAAATTTAATTCAAACATCCCTGACAGCTGAGGCCTATCAGAATTTATCCTATGACAGAAAACTTTCTCAAGCATTAACTTACAGTACAGACCTATGGTATTTTGTGTATCAAAGCTGCCACACAATTTTTTTGTGAAGAACTATGAAATAAATCTATAAAATTTACCCCAAGTTACAACTTAAGAGAAAACTGGTATTACCTGTTTTATCGATGGTATACAACTCTGTCAGTAATTGCCAAGATAGATAAATCAAATAGTAATAATGCTTGAAATGCCAGAGATAGAAGAAACATTTTACCATATGTGGTGCATGTAAAAAAGGAACCCCCCCCCCCCCAGTACAGGAAAGAAATACACAGCATTATTCAGAAAATTTTAGAAATCAAATTTGAAATGAAACTACAATTTTGGAATTTGGCGTAATGCAAGAGAACTCAACAAAAATATCACAATTTACTAAGATACACGTTCATGGCTGTGGGGATAAACTTAGCACACTATTAAAGTATTAGGAAAGAGAGCTGTTATGGAATATATCAGACTGGGAACCAAAGTTTGGAGAATATCCATTAATGGCAAAATTAACAACATATATTCATAACTGAAGTTTGACCAAATTTAAGCAGGAATGTCTTCCATATATATTAAATATTATGCAGTAAGGCAAATTTAAGTATTTAATATATGGCTTTTAAGGGGAAAAAGAATTGACCAAAGAACTTAAATCAGAAATATATGAACATTTTAAAAGTTTATCAGCATTATATATCAATCTGAGTACAACAGAGAAAGTTAGAAAATGAATATTTACTTATAATGTTTCAGTAGTTCTTTCTTCTTTTTAATGATGTGATGGAATGTGTCTCTGAGGAGGGAGGTGGTGCAGTGGAGGTTGCAGGAGAGGAAGGGGGGGATGCATTCCAGGGGAGAAACGATCTTACAGTTTGGAGCACCCTGGGCGGCCGGCCAAGAAGCTGAGACAGAGCTTTTGGCTTTACTCAGTTTGGCAAGATAGATGTCAGAGTTAAGGCAAAGAAACAACGCTGATCCAGGAATTCATCTCTAGTTCTTTATTGTTTCTACCATACAGATAATCTTGCCAAACTGAGTAAAGCCAAAAGGTGCTAGGGGAAAATACTCCAGGCAATATACGGCGGGCTCTGTCTCAGCTTCTTGGCCGGCCGCCCAGGATGCTCCAAACTGTAAGATCGTTTCTCCCCTGGAATGCATCCCCCCCTTCCTCTCCTGCAACCTCCACTGCACCACCTCCCTCCTCAGAGACACATTCCATCACAAATGGTATCATTAACAACCTAATGGAGACTTTGGCACTCAGCTCAGAGATTCAAAAAAATCTTTAAAAACCTTTTCCTTATTGTTAACAATTATTTTACTTTTTATGGTTAATGTTTCATCAATGATACACCGAGCACTAACTGTACAACTTTTGTAACTTATTTGTCCACTTACTGATCTTTCCATCAATTTTTTTTCTTTCTTTCTTTCTTCCTTTTTTTTTTTGCTTGTTCATTTTCTTTATTAAAAGATGATTAATAGGAAAAAAAGAAAGTGTCTACACAATTTAAAAAATAGCATTAGGAAAACGAGATTCCCAAAGTATTAAAATTATGGATACAAAATAAAAACATTATTTTCCCACCTGCTCTTATATGGTAAATAACAGAGTAAAAAGTAATTACTTTGCATAGGACAACCCAAAAATATTTGTTTATTTGTTTTGTTTTTACAAGCTAGATATTATAATTTACAAAGAAATAAAAGTAAATAATATTAATACAAGTAGAGGTTTAAAGAATATTTAAAAATATATGGTATAGATAATAAAAAGCCCAAAATAAGCTATGAAATACAAGTGGATATCCAATAAATCTAAAATAATATATGGCTCACGTATTCTAATACACTATTAAAAGCTTAAAATAGTATAAAATATTCCATACCCAAATTCTAGTCAAAACATATCTCTATTGAACTTTAAAATTATTTGGTTAACACAATTGAAGTCAGTAACTTAAACAACTTTATAGCTGTAAGCTTACATGGTATGTAAGGGACTACAGAGTGACCTGGGAGAAATTATGCAGTGGCCATTACAAACAAAATTACTACACTTGATCTTAGCCAAATGGCCGAGGGGTGATAGATTACACGCTAAAAATTGAGACAGAGGAAAGTTGCCTGAATTGGAGATAATAAGTCACATAATAATCAAAGGTCAGAGTCACACCAGTATCAATATCTGGCCAGTCATAACTGAGACCGTGGTGTTTAGTGTCAGATTTGGTGGTGTCAATCCAAAGGGCATTTCTTCTGCTATTGGGTTGGACAGCCTGCCCCCCGATTAATTGGAGTTCTGGTTTGGGGGTAAAGTATCTAGTGTGGACCCTGTTTGATTTCCACAATTTTCTGGTAGTGTCATCAATTGTGGAATCAGTTGTACATTTCTGACCAGAGGTTTGGACTCGACCAGTTAGATCTATGGCTGTAGCCCCCCTCTCTAGGTGTTGGAATGGCTCGGCTCCCACAGGTAAAAATTTAACAGAAATTTTAACCATTCTGTACATATCAAACATTTTAGCAAAAGTATCCCCACAAGCTTGAGCTACAGCTTGAGCTGTCAGCCCTTCAAGGTAGGCCGGGTCAGGAAACAGATTCCACAGGAATGATGATGAGTATTAAACAGCCTGACAGTGTTTTCCCTCCCTCCCTCCCTCCCTCTTATACCCAAGAGAGTTAAGGTGGAGTGAGTTCAAGTTTCTAATGTTTTCTTCTAATCCTGAGCTTAAATCTTGTTTTGAAACTTTTGTTGCATTGTTTCTCCAAGGTCATCACCATAGTTCCTTAAAACAACAGAGCAGGAATTTAAACCCAGACCGCCGTAATTGCTGTTCGTTACTTGAGGTTGTATAAGTCCTTGCAAACTAATTTCTTTTACTTTCAGTTTCAGTTTGAAGTTCATTTCATTTTTTCATGAATGAATTATAACTGATCACAGTTTTCCTTTTAAAAATTCAAATTACTTCTCTGCTGATCTGTTGATGTGCTAGAAATGTATAATAGTTTGCACTATCGTGTATCCCAATAAATATATACATTTTGTTTTAGGAATTAAACACATTATATTCCATTCTATTTGAGGGATTAAAAAATAGGTTTATATGGATCTATCAGTGGAACAGATTTTGTCTTCCTGTCCCTATCCTCCAGATGGTTAGAAGAACCTCTGGAATAGAAAGGAGAGTAAGGAATTTCATTTACATAAATTGCATCTAACTCATTGATACATTCATCTGCAGAAAATTAGGTGAGGCAATCCACTGATACGTTTTTTGCTCTGAAAGAGGCTACTGTGTTCATTCAATAACTGCTTCCTTCCCAAGTAAAATGGTGCCAGCAAGGTCAATTTTAATCAGGAATACAATGCAAGAGAAAAAAAAAGTTACTCCCCCATCCCATGCCACAGTCCCAATGTTGATCCTTCCTAGCTACTACTAAAAACAGATACATTAACAACAGTAACTATTGTAACCTCACTTTAAGCCTTAATCTGTGATACAGTGGTGTGCTGGTACACAAACAGCTATGCAGTTTTAAACCTACTTGGCTGTAAGATCTGACAAAAAATGTTTAAAATTCCAGCTTTTTTGCTGGGATGTGGATATGAGGTCTAAAATGTGTTAACAGTTTGGGTAACAATTAGAGCAAATACATTTGCTTCTTACAGTTTGTAAAATTACACATTTCAGAATGTTGTCTTAATGTACACAATTATCATCATTACAAAAATCTGCTACACACTTTTTACATTTTGAAATGGCATAAGCTAGAGAGTCATTAGCAATGGGCTAATGATTGTCAGGGAAAATTGTTCACAGGTTGAGGTATGTAAAACAGAAACCTCATTCCCATGATCAGGGTTATAGTAGCCAGCACAACCATGCCTTTGCCATTACCTCAAGTAAGAGTTTACGTGGCTGGAGAGTTGATAGATGCCTTTGTTTTGCTTATCATCTAGAGCCAAGTTTCTCAGCCTCAACAACTTTAAGATATGTGGGCTTCAACTCCCACAATTCCCCATCCAGCATAGATAGATACCAACCCATTTTGTCAGATAAATAATGAGAACTTGACAGTATAAAGAATTGGCAGGAAAACCACAATAATGAAGAGTACTAGCTCTGGGAGACAAGCTAGTTAAAAAATGTGGTCTATATAAATTATACAGTTATAAGGCACAGTCTTTGAAGGGTTTGAGTTTTTTGAGTGAATGCTTTTGTGTGTTCTTGTTTCAGTACCAGGACAGCCACTAAACTTCAAAGCTGAACCTGAATCTGAAACAAGCATATTACTTTCTTGGACCCCTCCACGGTCTGATACAATCTCCAATTATGATCTTGTTTACAAAGATGGAGAACATGGTGAAGAGGTAAATAAACTATTCTTTTTCATATTTTGCAAAAATTTTGCACCTCTTCCAAGATCTTCTAAGTTACACTTGCATTTTTTAAAAATTTGCACAGATTATAGTACTAGAGCAGTATTCTCTTCATCCTAGGTTCAAAGCAACAAAAAACATCTTTACTATAGTTCTCTCAGCATTAGGAAACATCATAGTGGGAATACTGTCATGGTATCACTTCATCACTTCTTTGCAAGTGATAGGTATTGTTTCTCAGGCAATACCACCAATTTTTCCTCAAATATTATCCGATAAAATGTAATGGTAACTCTAATAGAACTGTTAAATTTGTTATGAATCGTATCATATACAAGTAGTCACACTTAGTGACTGCCTTGGACAGTGACCATTTGCAGTTACAGAGGTGATGGAAAAGTAACTTTGCAACCAATGCACGCATTTACAACCTTTGCAGGTCTGTAAAGCAAAGGAAAGCTGAAGTAAGATCGTAAACATGGTCACAGTCACACAATTGTTCACTTAGTGACTGCTTCACTTAATGACCAAGTTGCCAGTCCCAATTGTGGTTGTTAAATGAGGACTATCTGTAACAAATGCAGGTACACATGGCGATGAATATTTTAGTTGATTGATTGCTGTTACACACATTTGAATGCATCTACAGCGTTGCATATTGATATCCTGACATATACATGATGATACTGATAATGATTATCATTATCATTATCATTATTTAGAAGGCTGCCCGACTCCAAAATGACTCTGGGTATGTTACATAATTAAAAGGGAAAAGTGTACTTTTCCCCCCTGGGGAAAACAAGTACACTAAGGGAAAAAGAACCCTCAATAACTGAAATAGTGCACAAAAACTGCCACGGGCTTACAAGTAGCCTAACCCCAAGTGTGGGAACAAAACAACATTTTTAAAGACTTGCAGAACTCTTGCAAGGTAGGAAGCTGTTCCAGAAGGCAGGTGCCATGATATTGAAGGCATGCTTCCAGGGTCCTACCAGATTACACTGTTTAATGGAGGGGACCCCACTCTGACAGTCTTACTAGACAAACAGAGACCATGGGAGACAGGCCCTATGCCAAGGGCTTTATAGGTGAAAACCAGGACCTTAAATTTCACCCAGAAGCCAACTGGCAATCGAAGCATCATGCAGAGCAATGATGACACACGGGCATCTGGAGGCCTGCTCATTACTGACCATGCTGCTGCATTTTGGACCACCTGTAGCTTTTGGATGGTCTTCCTGGGCAATCCCATATGTTTCAATAGTCCATGAGGTGACTAGGGCGTGAGCGATCTTCTGAAGGCTCTTCCATTTTCCAGGAATGGGCGCAACTACAGCAGAAGATGAACCTGTGCACAGGCCCTAGCCACAGCTGTCACCTGCTCTTCAAGCAGGAGCTGTGAGTCCAGGAGAATCCCCAGGTAGCTCCCTAGTCTCCAGTGGGGAAGTGACAGCCCATCCAAGACCAAAGGTGAATAATTCCTAGATCTAGGGGGCCACAGCCACGTGGTTTTGGCAGGGTTGAGCCTGAGTCTGTTCCTCTCCATCCAGACCTGAACAGCCTCCAGACACAGCATCATCTGAGCAGTCTGGAAATGAGCTGTACTATTGGATATCCTCTGCATACTGATTATGCTGCACCCCGAACCAAGGATCTCATCCAGTGGTTTCATGTAGCTGTTAAACAGGAGGGCAGAGGATATCAATTAGCAAATACAACACTTTGCCAGAACCTTGCCTAATATAAATTTGATACAATAAATTTTATGCAGAAGTAAATCAATTTTAATATATAGAGATTTAGATATATAGATATATATGATAGAGATTCCGTTTGATGTAGAAGTTAAGAGCATGGGGCTAGAAACCAGGAGACCATGAGTTCTAATCCTGCCTTGGGCATGAAGACAGCTGGGCGATCTTGGGCCAGTCACATGTTCTCTGCCCTAGGAAGAAGTCAGTGCCAAACCACTTCCAAAACCTTGCCAGGAAAATTTCAGGGGCTAGTCCCTGACTTGAAGGGAGGGAGGAAGGGAGGGAATAAATAGAATAACTATATTCATTTGTGTGATTTACATAGCAAGCTGTGACTCACAGTAAGTTTTGAAACAGAGCAGTGATTTTGAAGAATCTGTTTCTTTATGTCTTAATTACAACTTAGACTTAGTTGAAAGAAATTTCCATTTACATAAATTGTTGATGGAAGAAATGTAGTAATTGGTCCATATAGGATCTTTTCTTTATGTAGATTGTCATACGCAATGTGTACAAGCTGGTACCAGTTACTGCCAGCCATGTGCAGTTTTGTCAGGGTTGGTCTCAGTGCAATAAGAGCCTTCCAGGTGATATAATTAAGGCATGAATTTGTAGCTACACATAGAAGTTTCAATAATGTTCAGTTTCTGTTGTAAGATACTTAATTTTATGGTTGAACATTAGAAAAAATTTGGTCAGAAGCACAAACAATTTAGTATTAACGCATTCTCCCTTTATTTATTATTTTTCATTCAGCAAAGAATTTCTATTGATCCAGCTACATCTTACCACTTACAAGGCCTAAAACCAAATAGCTTGTACTACTTTCGTTTGGCCGCGCGTTCTCCACAAGGTCTTGGTGCATCAACAGCAGAAATTTCAGCTCGAACAATGCAGTCAAGTAGGTGCCTCTCCTTGATTACTTAATTTCCCTTATACTTGTTCTAGTTAACAAGCACGGAAGGTGTGGGTATTACATTTCAGAGAACACTAAGCAAGCGCAATAAGGGCACCTCACCTTCCTCTTGTTCATCATAATCTGTGGTACCACACCTAGATTTATTCCATGGATTCTGAATAGGAGCATCCACTGGAAGCTGCAGGACTAAAGTAAATATATTCGACCCGTGATACTTTTTTTTATTCTTAGAGAGATCCACTTTCACAACATGTTATTCTAAGAGTGTTTTGGAATAGTCACTATTTTTTTTCCTTTAGAAAGCTCATGCTGAGATCTTTTAGGAAATTTAAAATGGCTGCCACTGTGAAAAAGAACATTCTTTGCTCCTCAGTGGAGACAATAATAAATATCTATAGAAAAATAGTTTTTCAAGGTAGGTATATCAGTCCCCTAATGGATCATTTTATTTCATACACAGTATTTAATACCCCTCTAGCATGACTTCTGATGTAGCATTAGTTCAAACTTGGAAGACTCTCCTACTCTTCCATATAAACCTCTTGCCAAAACAAAGAACAAATATGCTTCATAGAAAAGTAGCTCCAAAGGTTTAAAAAAGATTTCAGACATCTATTTTAGGAAATGAGGAAACCAGATATTAGCATTGCAACTCTGTCCAATCAGAAATAAGTTCCATTGTGTTCATTGTGCTGAAACATTGGCAATATGATTTGAAGAAACAAAATTAAGGAGGAAACCATTTCATAGAACAATTTGTTTACAAATTACCAGGTCAATATAATGAATTTTCATCAAATAACTGCTTTCTATTTTGTTGTCATAAAGAAAAGAGATTTGGGGGGGGGGAAACAGAATTGGGGTGTCCACACAAAAATCAATGGGACTCTAAGGAATATAAGAGTTGGGGGGTCAGGAATCAGTTTCAAATTTAATGTGATATATAAGAATGGATTTAAGTAAATCTAATAAAGGCTTTGTATAGCCTTTAATAATAATTTTCCACTAATGAACTAAAATTCTATTTTAAATGTATCTGTTTAAAAATAGGCACTTGGGTGCTTAGGTATAAAGGATGAATGCTTAAGTGTGTTATATTACTTGAATTATTTTGTCTTTTTTAACCAATCAACTTTTTATATTTTAGTAACTGTGCATTGTGTGGGGTGAGTGGGTAGTGTATGTATTGTAAAATTGCTAGTAGATTTCAATTCTTTGCTAGCCGAGGTTTTCCAAGAGGAGCTAAAATATTAAACAGTGTCTTCATTTTATGGTAAGTACAAGTTACAGTCAGAGCCAACAGCCATGTCACTTTTTCATGGTAGGTAAATCTTTGACTAAGACAAATGAAAACTCCTTTCTGATTCTGCATGTTTTACATTTTATGGCCTACAACTAGTGTTTTAATAATTTTTTTTTAATTTAAAATGTGGAGTAGGTAGAAAAAGGGAAAATGGAAAAATACAAATACTTCTGTGTTGATTTTTCAAAATGGATTGAATAGATACTAATTTTCCTAGCACTTAGTGCAGGAAAGACTGGCCAGTGTGTAAGACTGCTGAAAGCTGGTGTAATTTAAAAGAGAGAGAAGACAGAAAGAAAGATAGAAAGACAGAGGGAAAGAAAGACTAGTAAAGACATAAGATAAGTAATGTTACAGGTATATACACACATAGAAGTATCATGTTTGATGTTTTTATTTCAAGAAGAAAGATTAATCACAGGTAGGTAACAATAAATTGAGGCTCATTTTCATGTATTTCCCCCAACATCCTTTTCCACTCTTCAGTTAATTCATTTTCAGTTGTTTCATGTTAATAAGCCAAGGCTCATAAGACTGTCCAAATACTTTGTTTCTAAATTTAATTTTTGTTTTTCCTTGGTTTGCCCTTTATTATTTATTTTTCTTTCTTTTTGTTCATTTTTTTTCTTCAACCACTTCTGTCCTTTCACTCAAATCCTCCTTTAACCCACTACTGAAATTAGAGCCATCAGCTCCTCCTCGAGACATTAGTTGCAACAGCCCCAGCTCCACTAGTATTTTGGTAAGTTGGCAGCCTCCTCCAGTGGAAAAACAGAATGGAATTATCACTTCCTATTCCATCAAGTACACTGGAACTGATGGAGAAGATGACAAGCCCCATGAAATTTTGGGAATTACTCCGGATACTACACAGTACCTTTTGGAACAGTTGGAAAAATGGACTGAATATCGCATTTCTGTGGCAGCCCACACTGATGTCGGACCTGGCCCAGAGAGTGAATCCGTATTTATTCGGACAGATGAAGATGGTATGTTTCTCCCAACACATCCGTTTGACGCTTTCTCTCAGTCTGCTGTCTCTGTATGATCTAAGTATTCCTTCCCTTCCTTGCTCATTTTTTTTCCCCAGAACATTTTCAACGGATATTTTAAATCCAACATGCCTTTGCCTGCTTCTGTGTTTTTAAAAGCAACAACAGCAAAAAGCAAAAATAGAAATTTTCTGAACAAAATAAAGAACTCTTTTAAGTGCTCTCCCTTATGTGCATGGCATATTTTCTTCTTTACAAAAAAATTTGAAAAATTTTTAGATGTTTTCCCTCTTCTTTTATTTTTTTTTTTAATTTTCTGATATTAATTATGTCTTTACACATATTCTAAAGTATTTATATCTTTGGGGAAACTGATGCTTCTCAATTTTTAAAATATTTTGAAAGCTGTTTTTCATATTTGAACCTTGAAGATAACTTTCCTGTTGCTATTGCCTTTTTCCCTATTGAAGAAATAATAATAATAATAATAATAATAATGCAAGCATTTTAAAATTCTCTTAGGTTTTGTATTATTTTGATTACTAAAATACTTCTTTGTACTTTAATGCTTTGAGTTTCAAAGCATCTTCCTTGGCTTTTGTACATTTTTACATGTTTTTATATTTCTCTAATAATCTTTTTTCTTCCATTTTTGCATCAGTCATGCTTTTTGATCTTTTCACTGAAATGTAGAACAGTTTTGTTGAGTGTTTTCATTTGTATTCTTCAAGGAAGGCTTATGGGGTCTCCTTTTAAAAAGAAAAGAAAGAAAAAAAGACACTGATTATTTGGGACAAGTGCCTGTAATTCTTTTATCCACTGATATGTTCCAGTTCCTAGTGGTCCTCCTCGCAAAGTCGAGGTTGAGGCTGTCAACTCTACATCTGTTAAAGTGTCATGGCGTTCTCCAGTGCCCAATAAACAGCATGGCCAAATCCGAG
Organism: Candoia aspera; assembly: GCF_035149785.1. Taxonomy (NCBI): domain Eukaryota; kingdom Metazoa; phylum Chordata; class Lepidosauria; order Squamata; family Candoiidae; genus Candoia; species Candoia aspera. Next base: position 191,514,772 of record NC_086154.1, read on the forward strand.
GTTACCAGGTGCATTATGTGAAGATGGAAAATGGAGAGCCTAGGGGCCAACCCATGCTGAAGGATATCATGTTGGCTGATGCACAGGTAATTAATTATATTCAATTTCTTTAGATAATAAGGAAAGCAAGCTACTCAAGAATCTTTTCTTTTTATTGCTAGCTTGAATGTTTCCTTCCTATTTCAGTAAAAAGAATTCCAAATGGATCAGATCTAAAACCAGATAATCAGGTTATTTTACCATATATGTCATATTTCTAGACATGGATCTGTTGCTGTAATGGGAGGGAAAGCATACCCGAGACACATGGGTACTTTTAAATCAAAATACATTTTTTCTTGTAGTGCAGAGTGGAAGCTCCCTGGTTCTTCCACAGTGGATGTTTATGATTATCAGAAAAGTATACTACTGTATATTTGTTAAACCATATATTAGTATATTGCCATTATTTCACATTTAATGTATTCTTCCTATATGCTGGAAGAATACTTTACTTGCTTTTTAGTTCATTGTGATTTGGGCACAGGTCCTGTTCCATATTTATATTTATATTTCAGTAGATATGATCCAGGTAATATTAAGTATTTTAAATTATATTAATATATAAATTGGGTTTATTGTGCTTAAATTTCTGCACTGAATTTCATCATTTTGGTTGGATAATATGTAATATATGCAAGTGAGGGTTTGATAATAATATATTAGAACTCAGTGATCTATTTTAAATAAATAGAACTGTGTTTAAAACGTTGATCTAATCATATATGTGATGCTTTGTTTTTATTAAAGAAAAGCCTAGGATGATATATGGATAAAATGAAACTACCCTGCATTCTTTCTTACAAAATATAACAGATCACAGAGAATCTATTTTTCTGTTAGCAAATGTTTCCATATTAAGTAAGCTTTAAAAATACAGATTTTTAATTACATATGTGTTTTATGAGCTTTGGAGCCTGAAATCATACTGATGGTATCATAAACCATGAAGTACATAAAGCTTTTTTCATTCATAGTTAATTCTGTTTTGAAATGTAGCAATATGTAACCATCATATATTATATCCTGAACTGAATTAGAGTTGAACTAAATTGTTTAAATAAAAAGACTTTATGGCATCTGTAATATATTAAACTCCAATTCCATAAAATTGACTTTACTGAAAATAATACCTTTTTTGCTGTAATGATTTAACACCCTCCTATTTTGAATATATCTGTATTAAATAATTAACATATGTGCAAATCTTATTCATATCAATGTTTTAGCACATTTAGAACAACTTGTTAATGCTTTTGGATCATTGTGAATCTCCAGGGATTAGAAAGAGAACAATATGATTATATTGTACCTCTGTTCTTTGAACAGATTTTCCCACTTGGAAAATATGCAGCCCTTTATGGCTGTAGTTCAAATTCCCTTTTTCTTTAATTATAGAAGAAGCAGAATGTGCTGTTGGTCATATGGTTCCGTTACTGATATGAACTATCAAGTACATATAAATTGCCTCTATTAATCTTAACAGGTGCACTGAATTAAATTTGACAAGGTAAAATAGAAATGAATATGGCTTAGTAGCATGTGATTAACTAAAATGTAGCCTTTCATTATATCTCAACAGTTTGAATCAATGCAGTCATAAAAGATTGCTATAAACTAACAACTCTCCAAACTAGGATTTATATTTTTTTCAGAAGTATTATCCACTGTCTATATACCATTTTGGCATTCATAGGTTTTTTTTCTAAATTCAGGCTGATTTTACTAGTTAGTTTTCATGTGTGATTATCCTGAGAAGGATAAAGATGCTTCAGCTAGCCTACAAATATCTCCTCATTTCTTCTGTTTTTCTTCCCAACATTTTTTACTCTCAATCAGTGGGAATATGATGATACTACTGAACATGTGAGTAAAACTGATCGCCCCCAACAACAACAAAAAAAGTATGGTGGCTTTAACATTTAATTTTTGGTTGCTTGCACATATGCATGGATTAACACCTTTCCCCCCAACTTTCTTTTGATTTGATGTAATGCTTTTGCTTCCTAAATTCATTGAATTTGTATAATTGCCTAACTTGATCTTGCACTATACCCAAAATGTTTTTTTTCAAAGAAAGCAGTTATCATTTTCATTTGCTTAACTCAGCTTTCTTTAGGCCTAGTGTATTCTGTATTACTATCAAACAAACCCTTTAGTTCCTAATCTGATACCCATTATAGTTGATGAAAGGCAAGTTAAATATATACTTACACTGTATACATAAATGCATAATCAACAATGCATCTTTGTGAAAATATACATTGGTATTGGCTCAGTGCCATTTTTTTTACATTTGAAATTGTTAATATCATCTTTATCAGATAAGATACTTTCATCACTATTTAAAGAGTTCTTTCTTTATAGATACTGTTGTCCAAAACATGTATCCAATGAGAAAGCTAAAAGTTAGAAAGGTTAAAACCATCCTTATCCTATGATAATCATGTGTTACTGAATGGAAATAGAAACCAGTACAGTCAGCAAATTCAATTTCCAGATTGTATTCTGGCTCTAGTGAAAATATTTCATTTATCTATTATCCTCTAGTCTAAAGAAACACATAGACTTACCTTGCTCAATGTTAAGGAAAGTTTAAAAACGATATACTACTTTTACAAAGTAGGCCCTCTAAATTGGTCCCTTCATTTTGAACATATTTATCTGCTTTCAGTGTTGTTTCAACATATATGGCACATTGCTTATCAGAATTCTTAAGCTGGGTGATTCTGTTTTTTCATGTTTTTTCACCATGGCTTTTAACTCTGAAATTTTCTGATCTAAAGAATACACTTGATCTCCAAAAGGTTGCTTTACCACAACCACTGTGATTTTCAACTGCATGAATTCAGTCATTGTAAAAGACAATGAATCACAAGAAAGAGCTTTTAACGAAATGAGCAACTCCACATAACTTGGTTTCCGTTTTACCTTCTCTGGTACATTCTCTTATCAAAACTCTTAACGGTTTTTGACTGCTCTTCAGATATTGAGAAAATGTACACTTTTGTTAAGGATGGAGATGACTCCTAGGCCCATAATTTATCACAGCAGAGCAGTAATTTAAATGAAGAAAAACAAATGTTTTCTGCTTACCCTTTAAACTAGTGGAGGACCAAATTTTCAAATCAACAGGTTGCCATTATCACTTCATATGGCTACCTCATATACTGTATGTAAATTTGAAATTAAGTTTTTTTAGCAAAAAAAATCAGTCTTTCTGAAAATGTATGAATAAATTTCCATATGATCCAGTAGTCATGACAGTGCTGTTGGTTGTATAACAACTCAAAAGTTTGCACATTCCTTTGAATCATTAAAGTTGACCTAAAGAAAGATATTATTCAACTGTTGGTTTTCAATGCTAGGTCCTTATGGAAAGTATTTTATATTGAATAGTCATACCCATTGTTAAGAGTTTATTATCTTTCTCATATATATTTAACACTATATTTTCAACCCACCAAGTAATTCCTTTTACTTGAAGCTCAGTATTTTCATATGGAAGAATCCTAGGGAGCTTAATAAAGTCTTATTTTCTGAGCATGAGAAACACAACTGACCATTAGGAAGGAAAGGAGGCCACTGTGCATTTCCCGTTTATTTACTATCTTACTTGCATGTTTTCTGTGCTTCAGAGCATGGGTAATTTGTATTGTTAAAAAAAGAGAGATGGGTGGAAAATATGGTGTCCCATACTTATTACAGCCAACTGTATATCTTTGTATCTTAAATGGGGAAGAGGCAAAACCCTTATCACCAATTTCCACACATGGATGTTCTGAATGCATCATCGCTCATTGTAAAATATGTATGTTGTTATTTGTTTGTTGTTTATAATTTTAATTACTATAGCTGCCCATTTATATATTACCTAAAAAAGGACACAATTGCCAATGTTTATAGTTCTATTTATATATATATATATTCAGAAGTAGAAACTAGTGGAAAATTTGTTTGACTATGAAAAACTGAGTAATACTACATTGGAAATTGAAATTAATGGGCACTCACAAATACATATAAACATATACATTTTAAGGCTGAGACATGATCCAAACAAGTATAAGTCATTTAAGATCAGTGGAATTGTGGTTGATATTAAGCATGTAAAAATAGTGGAACTTTGATAGGCTTAATTTTTACTGGCTCAGGTCCTTTGTATCATTCTGAAAATTAGTTTCAGTATGTAAAACGAATTATCAATTTGTTTCTAGTATATAATTATTTTCAAATATGTTTTAATCTTCTCCCTTTTTAAAATATTTTAAAAGCTACAGGTTTATTCTCACTTATCTGGGGGTAAATCCTATTGAATTTTCTATTGAATATCCATATAGGGCTTAATGCATTTTCTATCATTTCTTGTTCCAAACCAAATATTCAAATTATCTTTAATGGATATTTTAGATTTCAAATAATAGGTTAAATTACTCAAATACATTATTCACTTTACAAGGAATGCTTTAATGAAAGTTCATTCTGAACAAATTTTTGAAGCACAGTCCTATGCATGATTATTGCTTTCAGATAAGTGTGGGTACAGCTGCAGATTTTAAAGGGCGATTCTAATTGCATTCACTCAGAAGTGAACACTTTTGATTTCAGTCTACAGAATTACTGAAATACAGCATAATCCAAACCATATTTGTTAGATCAGTGAAGGTGATTCCTAAGAACTGTACATGGAATCATAGGTTTCATAACCTTGAGGAACAGGAAGAAGAGCTGCAACAAGACAAAAATTAGATAAATGAAGTATGAGTCCAAAGTAGAAATGTAATTTTGAGAAAACATCTCAAACTTGACCCTCCCTAGTTCTCTTGTAGATAAAAGCAGGGAGGGGGAAGGCACATTCAGATTTGCAAGATTCTTTTACAATAACCTTATAATAAAAGTAATATTAGCATTCGTAACTTTGCCTTCCTAGTCTGATCTACCTCAAAGGGCTGACAGGATGGGCAACTTTTTTGTGTCCAAAAACTGCCATACAGCAGTTTTTTGGAGGGCAAAAAAACAGACTGGGCAAGTTGATAATAGCACATATAGGTAGGTCCATGATTTTCTTTTTTTAATCTATATTTCAGGAAGTAATTCTGGATTATTATTATTATCATTATCATTATTATTACAGCAAAAATGTTTCAAGGCTTAAGTTACATCTGTCATACGTTCACCATCTCAAAATGGCAAGAAAAGTTGCCACTAATTTTGGCAACAGTAGTCAGAACGTTCTCCAGTGGTTAGAATAAAGGAGTTCAAGGCCACTTGTGGTCTTGGACCTTAAGCTTGGCCCCCTGATCTATTTGTGAAACAGTTCTGGAAATTAGAATATAGATAATCCTGCTGTAGAGCTAGCAATATGATTGCTGTGTAAATAATGGCTAAGACAACCATTGGGTCAAGTTGCTTTTGCTTTTACTTCTTTAGTCCAGATACACCCATTCTAGAATAATAAAACTGAATGGTTAGCACATGTGTTGTGATGATGTTCCCTTCAGGTACAGTTATGCTTAGCCTTATGCTTTATAAAAACATTTAGGACATGTTGCTCAGAAAATTTACCATGCTTATGGCTTAATGCAAAACCTTATCCACTAGTATCATCTTCTGATACCCCTAAAAGCCTGCCATCTTTGCAGATAGCATGAAAGCTGTATGCAAGTTATCATAACTGATGACAAGATGAAAATCTTGTGCTGGGTCTCTACTCCATGTATTAAGATTATGTACCATATTTTTATTACATCATTTTAGGAGATGATCATAGCTGGATTACAGCCAGAGACAACATATTCCCTGACTGTGACAGCCTATACAACCAAAGGAGATGGAGCACGGAGCAAACCTAGATTAGTATCTACTACTGGTGCAGGTACTATTTCATGATCCTTTCTATTGGGAAGCCTTAAAGCCAATACTGACTGCTTTAATCATTTCTGAGTTGAGATGCTAAAATGTTCTTAGCTACATCAAAGCATTGTTGATTTTCATTGTGATTTTTCCATGCCTGACTTCTCCAAGATTTTAGATGCATCCAGGAGTTTGAGTATATGCAGGCAAGTTGTTGAGGGAAATGCAAAATCTGACCCATCAGGCATATTATTAATTATTTTGAAAAGCCCCTCTGTTTCAGTTGAAGAGACACAACCCCCCATACTGTACAGTTATATTAAAAATATGGAATGTTAAAAACTCAGAGAAATTAAACTGATTGTTCTTTTTTTTACCAATTTAAAATATTACAATGATTTTTTTTCTTTCCCTAATCACTATACTTGACATATCTCTAAGTATGGCCAGAACCAAATAAGAATTGACAGTATATCTGTTGGGATAATAAAATGAAAAAAGAGAGAGAAAGAATTGAACGTTTGTGCAGAAGAACCTTCTATGGAGGGTGGGTGGGTAGCTAGAGAGACAGACAGACCGACCATCAGGCAGGCAGGCAGACAGACATTGTGCCCTTTGCAATTGAGGAAACATCATTCTCAGCAACAGTAAATCATTTATCATCTTGTAATGAATGAATTGATACACTGTCTATATTTAAAACAAAACTGCAATAATTTTTTTCATAACTATTATTTATGGGGAGTGAGCAGGAAAGAGTTCCATAACTCTTACTTGTGGCGTCTGAGCAGGAAAACCTGACGCCATAGTTTTCAACAGAGTGTTGGACTAAATTAAATAATCCTTAATAAGACTGTTTTTATTTTACTACACGCTGTGTTCTCCAATGTATTATTTCTGCCACATAGAAGTGACAGTAAGTCTTAACAGGCAGTTTTTTGCAGCCTTACTCTTCTTATGTAGCAATAGATTAAAGTCAGGACTAGCAGGAAGATATATTTCACACACTGTAAAGTAAAGAGAAAACAGCTTTGTATTTGTACAAGAATATGGTATCACCATGAGCAACAGGGTAAAATAGCTATAAGGCATAGAATTCATGTGTTGTCTATTAAAAATGTCTGATGGTACCTAGGAATTTTAAAAAGCCATCTTTCTTTCTATTGCCAATGCATGTCTTCCTATGGAAACAAAATGTAAATGTCATGACCGAGCATAAGAAACAAGTATTAGCAAACCCCCAATTAGGAAGCCCCCAAACAATGTCCATGTTTCAATGGTTTACACATATTACTAAGCCAGGGTTCTTTAATTACAATTTGTTGAACAAGCCATAGTTACCTAGTTCGCATAGGTTACACTAAAAAAAAAAAAAATCAAACAAAGCACAGTGCCTAGCAGAATGTGTGAAATCCACCATGGCATGGAATTTTAACTCAGAGAGATTGAGAATGAAATATAGAGTCTAGAAAAAGTGTACGGAGGAACAGATAAAGACAGAGGTAGAAGCAGAGGCAGAGAGGAAGGTGTTTTCCAAGTTGACATTATTAATCATTGAACCCAGGATCATATGTGAGAGCTGTTTGATCTCACCCAATCCATTTTAAAAAAAATGGCAGACTATATTGAGAAAATGGAAAGAAAAAAATGTCTGCAGAACGAAAGGAAAACCCTAAAGAGACTGCAGGATTGCAAACAGGACTGAAGACAAAAGGGGCAGCAGGAAAATGGAGAACTTTACTCATGGACATTTGGATCTAGGACAGCATGTAATAATAAAAGCTAATTAATGTTTTGACTTAATTGTATTTTCAAAACAATGAAACTACTGGCCTCATTACAATGTTGTTTTTACTTTTCCTGTAATACAGAGTGCCCTTTTCATTCTCAATCTGCCATGTATTCATTCATTCATTATTTACCTTTCTTCTGGGTTTTGTCTGCATGCAGATCTCATGGGCAATTAATTATCAAAGGATGTCTAGTGGGAAAATCTTTAGTTTTACATTAATTTTGTATATTAGAAAAGAGTAATTGTTCTTCTATGGGCAGTAGGATTTCTTAGAAAAATATATGATGTAGTGGTTTTGGTTGACTTCATTTTATGTGCTTCCAAGAATAATTTGCTGAAGATCTCAACTTTGTTTTCATTTTTCTGATAGCTGTAGTTTGAAGCTTTTATGTTTGAAACTTTCGTATGTTAAATAGCTGTAGTTTTAAGCTTTTATGTCTGAAATTAGAGAAAAATATTAAGCTAAAAGTTCCTGTGTGTGTGTGAGAGAGAGCGCGAGCCTTTTGTGTGTGCAAGTTTATTATTATTATTATTATTATTATTATTATTATTATTATTATTATTATTATTATTATATGGGATTTTCATGCTTGCAACCTGAAGTTGTATCACTTGATTCAGCAGATTAAGCTTCTGGTTCACTATCATAACATCAGTTAATGAAATTATACCTTTTATTAGGCCTGTTGTTCCCTTCTTGTTCCTTTTTTTCTCTCCACTCAGCCTCCGTTTTGATGAAATACTTCTGCTTTTTAAACTAACCTTTTCTGTAATTTAAATACCAGAACAAGGCTATGAGAATTAGGATCAAATTAGGATATTAAACCTGGTATATTAGTTTATTTATATAAAAGAATTAAATCACTAGTATAAAAGTTGTCATATGAAGGTACCCTCCCTGAAAACCCTGAAGATGCCTTCTACTGTGTCTGCTTTATGCAGAAAGCAGTTCTTTTCAAACACATGTTTTTTAAGATGATGATGAGAATTGACTCAGAGACCTTTTATATACATATTTTTTGCTCTTCCCAATATATAAATGCATCCTCTGGAATATATTCTGTTTGTTTGCATTAATTATTTTAAAGAGAAGTCCACAAACCTAAAATACAAAGATGCACAATTTTATATTGCTTGGTTTCATGTCAATGGGGATCATTGCCTGCTTGCTTTCCTGTATTTAAGAACTAGAAGAAGGGGAATATAAAAAGATAATACAGTGCCCAATGTATTGCATGGTCTGAATTAATGTTTGATGATGGGACTGGAATGGAGAAATGGTATGTCTGTTGCATAAGTAATTTTTAAAGAGACCTAAAAAGCAATTTTAGGAAAAGACATGGTGCATTCTGTGCTAAAAAAATGTTATGTTACAGTTCCAGGAAAACCTCGGCTTGTAATTAGCCACACACAAATGAGTACAGCTCTAATACAGTGGCACCCACCTGTTGATACCTATGGCCCCCTGCAAGGGTACCGCCTGAGGTTTGGCCGCAAAGACATGGATGCATTTACAACACGGGATTTTACTGATAAAGATGACCACTACACGGCTACTGATATTCATAAAGGGACTTCTTACATCTTCAGGCTTTCAGCTAGAAATAAAGTGGGCTTTGGGGAAGAGATGGTGAAGGAAATTTTGATTCCAGAAGACCTACCAAGTGGATTTCCTCAAAATCTACATTCAGAAAGTGCCACTTCAACTTCCATCCAACTAACTTGGCAACCACCCATTTTATCCGAGAGAAATGGTATTATCACCAAATACACTCTACAGTACAGAGATATCAATTTGGCACATCAACAAACAGAGATCCCTGTTGTTCCTGTTGATACTATTATGACACTTTCAGGCTTAAAACCAGATACCACATATGATGTAAAAATACGTGCACATACAAGCAAAGGGCCAGGTCCATATAGTCCCAGTATCCAGTTTAGGACATTACCTGTGGATCAAGGTAGGATTTGTCTGCTTATGGCTTGTCTTTTTTGAAGGACCTCAGTCTTTGGATATCGATATTTTTGAAGCTATATTTAAAATTTTCAAAACCATCATATAAGTAGATTCATCTGATGCAGAGGTAAAGTATGTAAATCTTCATATGTTTTGGATTCGCTAGAATTCAGTTGTCCCATATCAGACAAGTCTGGCTCACTTCTACGTAGTAATTTCAGGTAAGGAAAATATAATTATTTTGAGTTGTCATTTCTAAGAATGGAATATGGTTTCTAAAAACAGGTAGGAATATCATGAAGTATGTTTACTGGTGAAAAGGGGATGGGATCCAAAATCAAAATGTACTTTAAATACATTACTTTTACTTTTCCAGCAGTGTTTGCAAAAAATTTTCATGTCAAAGCGGTAATGAAGACATCAGTACTTCTCTCTTGGGATATACCAGAGAATTACAACTCTGCCCTGCCTTTCAAAGTAAGTGGTTGTTAATCTAAAAAAGACTTGAAGGGTTACAAGACTTGTAATGGGTAAATGTTTTTATTAACCAACCCACCGTACTAACTAAAAGTATACTTAGTAATGTTAAATATTCTTGTCAAGGTTGGTCTTATGAACTGAACTAAGTCAGAAGACCATGGCAGCAGTTTTTCAGGATTGATACTTGACTGATATTGATTGACAGATTATGTTAATTCTGTCTTTATGTATCAGTGTTACTGATATTAAACAAAACACCAGAAATAAAATGTATACTGCCTGTGTTTCTGCTATTTAGAGTATTATAAAAAATTGAGATTGTTTCATGCACTTAGTATAAGGAAGTATTTTAAGTGTTAAGTTTCCAATATTCTTGGATCATTTTCTCTGTTGCTGTTTTTATAGTATATTTCCAAATTGTCACTGTTCTTCAAAAAGTATTTTGAAAATCTGCTTTTCCTAGTTGTCACCCTGTGAAGAAACTTCCATGAAAAATTAGTATCTGTAATATAGTGTTTCTTACTCTTTTCTGTATTGCATTGTCACACACTAGCACACAATGAATTGCTCTCTGTCAGCATAGACACAATGGCATCTCTGTTGCAAAAGTTTCCAGCTGAAACTTTCATGTGTGGGTTGCTCAGGGGCATTATCAGAGATGATCCTGGATCTGGTGGATTCAAAGCCTTTGAGTTCTTCTGACAAGACTTCAGATCAGACCATGAACATGACATAATGCATATTTCTCACACTGATGCCATTTGAGATGGGAACTGGGGGAAGAATCCAGCAGGACATTCAGGAAAACACAATAAACTTGTCCTTCCCATATACTCTAGCTGGGTGAGCCAAACAGGATTTTGGAAGCACCCTAAATTACACCCTCAATTTAGGATTGTTTTACTGTATATAGATTTGCATGTTAGTGTTATATCCTATGCTGGGCAATGTAAACTCTTTAAGTCAGTAAATCTCTTTGTGTTCAATGAAGTTTAGTTCAATGCAACAATATAAGTTTATTATTAGAAATTCTTTCTCACTTTTCTCTCAAAAAGCAATATCCCCTGCTTTTCTCATGATTTTTCAGTTAAGAACTTAAAAGTGCATCAAAAAGTCTCATGTAGTTTTGAACTGAAATCTGCAGAAATCATAAATGATTAACTTGAAATAATGATTTATGACTGTTAAAATATTTTTCATGGTATTTCAGTATCTTTACAGTTAGTACAGATACCCTTGGTGTCAGCCTTTGACTTACTTCATTGCCAATATCTAGAGTTAGGTGCTTGACCCATTCTTTTAAACTTAACTGTAATGTACTATAGTACCTCAAATATATTATGTTACTAGATTGATTGATTGATTGATTGATTATATGCCATCAAGTTGGTGTTGACTTCTAGCAACCACATAGATAGTTTTTCTCCAGGACGATCTGTCCCTAACCTGGTCTTTCAGGTCTTCCAATGGTGCGCCTATCGCCACTGTGACTAAGTCTATCCATCTTGCTGTTAGTCCTCTTCTTCTCTTTCCTTTCACCTCTCCCAGCATTAGAGCCTTCTCTATAGAGCTAGGTCCTTGCATAATGTATCCGATGTAGGATAATTTGAGCCTGGTCATTTGTGCCTGTAAGAACTCCTGGTTGATTTGTTTGATGATCCATTTGTTTCTTTTCCACAGTATTCTCAGGAGTGTTCTTCAACACCAAAGTTCAAAAGCATCAATACTCTTCCATTTCTACTTCTTCAAAGTCCAACTTTTGCATCATAGAATGCCACAAGGAATATCATTGCTTGCACTATTCTGATCTTTGTAGGTATCACAGCATCAGAATATGTTTTCCAAGGCCTTCATGGCTAATCTACCAACTGCTAGCCTGCAGCATATTTCTTGATTTCTTGTTCCTTTACTGTTGATGGTTGATCCTACAAGGCAAAAGTTATTTGCCACTTTGACATCTCCATCAACAGTTCTAATAGTGCTTGTTGTTCCTGTTGTCATTAGTTTGGTCTCCTTTATATTTAATTTTAGTCCCATTTTTTCACTATGTTCCCTGACTTTTATTACTAGATCCTTCACATTTTCAGCTATCAGGTTAGTGTCATCAGCATAGCAAAGTTATTGATGTTTCTTTCTCCAATTTTAAAGCCATGCTTATCTTCCTTCAATATAAAACCACATTCCTTAATATATACTCAGCGTACAGATTGAATTCTCCTTACTCTTTCTGTAGCAGTTATGTGTTTTACAGGGACAGGTTGCTAGCCCATCACCTAACCCTCCTCTTTTCTCATCCGGGCTTGGATCAGTTCAATCCATCTGGTGATTTGCAACGAGAAAATCTTTACCTTAAGAAATATCATAGAACAGTATATCAAGTATCAGCACCCATTAGCCATTAACTTCAAAATTTTTTAAAAAGCTTTTGATAGCATCTATCAAGAGTCCCTTTGGCAGATCCTATGTTTATATGGTGTGCCGGCAGTCTTCGTTGCCATCTTTAAGAACTTGTGCAACAATCAAGCAGGTCTGTTAAGACTGAGAATGGCCATACAGACTTTTTCAAGATTACCACCAGGGTCAGACAAAGTTGTGTCTTGTCCCCACTCCTCTTCCTTGTGGCCCTTGATTATGTTATACAGCGAGCTGAAGTACACACTGGGGCAGGCATCCATTGGACTGACCGAAGTTACTTGGTGACTTGGATTTCGCCGATGATATTGCCTTGCTTGAGGAAGACAAGCTGAAACTACAACATGCCACGACTGTCTTGGACGATGAGGCAAATAAAGTTGGCCTCAGGATAAGTACCAAGAAATGGAAGATCATGCACATGAGCTCCATGCCCCCAGTACGGGGAATTGTACTTGAACTGCAGCAGTTAGAGGAAGTGGGAGATCACACTACTACTTGGGTAGTGTGATTGCCCGGAATGGATATGCAGAGATGGACATTAAGTGCCGCATTGGGAAGTGCCGCATTTTTCAGAGAATAAATAAGTTCAGGTCCTCGCTGTCCATATCGCTGAAGATTAAGCTCCATCTTTTCACTTCTATCATGATCCCAACAGCTATTTATGCCAGTGAGACTTGGAAGCCATCAGCAAGTATCAACAAGAGGCTTGACATCTTCCAACAGAGATTCCTCCGCCAAATTCTTAAGATCCAATATTTTGATCACATCACTAACGAGGAGGTGCTCCGAAGGAGTAGCTCATGTAAACTTCATAACATTGTCTCACATAGAAGACTTCAACTGGCTGGTCACATCTTCCTCATGGAGAACAACTGGATCCCTAAAGTGGCAATGAGTTGGACTCCTCCTGACGCTAAATGACAACTAGGATTCCCTCGAATAACATGGTGAAGAACACTGACACAAGACCTGAAGGCATTGCATATCACATGGAAGGATGCTGAAATACTTGCCCAAGACCAAAAGAGCTGGAGAACCCTTACTGCCCGATATGCCATGTAGCATGGACCTGGGAGAGAGAGAGAGATACAGATTGAATAAATAAGGGGAAAGTATACAGTCATGTCACATTGATGAGAGCCAGTTTGGTCTAGTGGTTAAGGTTCTGGGCTAGAAACCAGGAGTCTCTAGTCCTGCCTTAGGCACGAAAGCCAGCTGGGTGACCTTGGCCAGTCACTTTCTCTAAGCCAAATCGGTGCAACGTAGACTACCCCCCTCATGGTGCACCCTGGGCAACATGACTTGTCACAGCTAAATAGTCTACACATGTGGCTGCTGGACCTCACAAGGATTTCCCAGCAAGAAAAGCAGCATGAACACTGAACTACTATGCCATACGATTAAAAAAAAAAACCTGCTTTGCCAGCCTGGAGCTGTTTCACCATGTTCTGTCCATATTACGGCTTCCTGACATGGATATAGGCTTCTTTTAAGGACAATGAGATGTTTTGAGATTCCCATTTTTCTAAGCACATTCCACAGCTTGACATGATCAACACAATCAAAGGCATTTCAATAATCAATGAAGTACATACTGACTTCTTTTTGGTATTCTTTGGCTTTCTCAGTTATTCAGCATGCATCGGCAAAAAACTCTCTTGTTCCTCAGCCTTTTCTAAAGCCAGCTTGAATATCTGGCATCTCTTTTTCCATGTAGGGCTAATCTGCAATGGATAATCCTAAGCATTATTTTGCTAGCATGTGAAATTAAGGATATGGAACAATAGCTTGCACAGTCTATTAAGTTTCCTTTTTTGGTGTTGGCCACTGTGTTGTTCTCCAGATTTGCTGGCTTAGCTTAGTTAGAACTTTTACTGATTCTTTTTCTGGTTGCTTGCCATATTTCTGTGGGTATTCCTTCAGTTCTTGTAGCCTTCTGACTGGGTAATAAGCTGGAGTGCTGATCTAACTTTATCTTCTAGAGAATATCTTCTAAGGTATCTTGGACATTGACATCACTACTGTACAGTATTTCAGTTTACTCCTTCCATCTTTGTTTTGATTTCCTTTGAATTGGTTACTATCTATCCATTGGCATCTTTTGGCATATCCCTGGGGCTGGAACTACCTTCTGAATTCAAAGATTTTCTGAAAGACTTTCCTTGTTTTTCCATGTCTGTTTCCATCTTCTATGTCTGTACAGATGTTGGTGTAATACTGCTTCTTGTCTCTTCTAACATCTCTCTTTGTCAAGTTCCTTCCTGAGGCTTTTTTTTTTCTTTGTTGGCTTTGGCTTCTCTTCTCAGCAATTTCTGTAGTTTGTTCTGACATCCAGTTTGCTTTCTTCTGTTTCTTCATCTTTGCAGTCTTCCTTAACGACTTAAGTTCATTTCACAGTTCTTCTGGTTCTCTATCAATGAGGTTCAGGACCTCAAAGAGATTCCTGATGTTCTCCTTGAAAATGATGCGTATATGCTCAAGATCATATCATGGAAACTGGTTGGCATTCTTCTTTAGCTTAACTTGGAACTTGCACATGAGCAGTTTGTAATCTCATCCACAGTCAGCACCTGGCCATGTCAGTCTCCTGCTTCATTTTGGTTTCCTAAGCCATAGAATCCAACTACATTTTCCTCTTTCATGTTTCCAACTTTGGCATTCCAGCCTCCAGTCACCAAGCAGCACATCTTGCATACATGTTCTGTTGATTTTAAACTGAACTGATCATAAGATTCTTCAGACATCTCTTCTTCTGCATTGGTAGCTGAAACATAAACTTGAATGATCATCATATTAAAGGGTTGTCCACAAAGTCTAATTGGTATTATTCAGCCATTGATTGCATTGCAGCCAAGTACTGTTCTTGCTGTACTCTTCCTAACTATAAAAGCAGTGCTGTTCCTTCTTTGTTTTTCATGTCCTGAATAATTAGCAGTGTGATCTTCTGACTGAAAATGTCCAATCCCAGTCCATCTCAAATCATTTGTGCTTAAAATGTCAATGCCTCAGATGATGCCTAGTCATTTCATTTCATCTTTCACTGTGTTGAGCTTTCCCATATTAATGCTTCTTATGTTCCATATTCCCACTGTAATTCTGTCTTTGCAGCTTTGAATTTTCTTTTCTTATATGGCAATATCAGCAACTAGATCTCCCAAAGGCTTTAATCTCGCTACATCATAAACACCATTAGTACTCCAAAAAATCCTTAGCATGTTGAGTGCCATCCATCCTGAGGGACCCATCATCCGGCACTATATTGTCAACTATGTGGTTTTATTGGTAAAAATAAGGAGTGGCTTACCATTGCCTTTTAACACACAGTATTTATGCCTTTGTCATTGTCACTAAATTGATTATGTGCCTTAAGTATCTTCGTATAACTCTGCTGCCCAATATTGGTACCTGCTTGCTTTAGCTAGGCTGCTGGGATGACCTGCATGCCTTGGGTGACCCTGCTGGCAATATATACTCTTGGCATACACTCCCAATGTTTTTTGTTCATCCCTCCCAGGAATAACCCTCCACCATGATGAAGCTGAGTCTGTATCTTGCCACTCCAAGTCCCAAAAACCTCTTAATTGCTACACCACAGTGGATCCCCAGTAAATATAAAATATTTTTATTGTATGGTACAATTGCTGTTACATCATCACCCTTATCAGATAGTTTCAAATGAATCAGATTTAGTAATTCATTTCTAAGAGTACTAGAACTTATCAATTATTGAAAATACCATATGAAGAATAGTGTACATTTAATTAATTTAAAATAAGGAAAATACCTTCACTATTATATAAGTCATATCAAGCACAACAGGTTCTCCTGAAAATGAAATGAAATAAAATTTTAAAAACCCTATAAGAGGATGATTTGAAATTAAGCTGATCAAAAATCTCTCGTAGAATTCTTCAAATATCTTTTGTTAAGTCATCAAGAATTGACTATGAAAATAATCCATAGATGATATCCCATTTCACTAAATTGCATTCTATAAAAGAGCAGTCTTTCTATATTGTATTGGTGGGGTTGCAAACAAATTGGTGTCTCTTACCATAGTTGGTTGTAATGTCCAAAAAGTCATTTGTTTTTCTCAAAAGTTTTTGAACTGATTGAAAAATAACCCAACAGATTCTGCTATGAATCCTGCTTTGTTTTTTTTACATACTTCCTAAGGCATCTAGGGACATTGATTAAATTCCTTTAGTTGGCTGCTATGTTTGTTGCTGCAAAACACTAAAAACCTAAAGTTTTCATTGGATCAGACATATTTAAAATGTGGGAAATTGCCTTTTTTGAACAATTAGCACAATAATAAGGAACTTTGAAAAATATGACAAGGATAAAGTTATGAAAATCCCATTTATTTTTCAAATTAACAGTGTTTTTCTTAAAGATTACTTTTTATTAGAAATATTCTGAGTAGAAAAATAATTACAGTTGTTAAAATATTTTTATTTATCCTATGTTGATGTATGTATTTGTATACAGTATATCAAGAGCAAGAGATAAAGATGCACATACAGTAATTTAGAAAGCACAAAATATACATCACAAGGAGAATTATGAGGCCTTAGGATTGAGGGAAGCAAGCTGTGATGTTTTCTAAATAATATAAATGATATCAATTAATGATTATAAATGATCCAAAATATGTGTTACCAATGAGCTACGATTGCAGTCAATCCAAAATTAGGCTGCTCCAGAACTGATTTTTGTAAAAAAATATCATGAGGTTAGCTGAATATTCAGGAAACTGGCAAATGAAGTGCAAAAGTTGTTAACAAAATTATACATTATGTGGTGAAAATTATTTGAAATATTTTCTTAATTGCTTTATTGAGTTAGCAGAATAGAACTTCCTTCATTATTTCTATAGCTATTAGCTATAATAGCAAAGTGGAACCATCAGTTCAGAAACCTGCAATGGAAGTCTGTTGCTTTTGGGTTTTGTTGTGGGCTTCCCAAAGACTGTATGCTGTCCCTTACGGGAAATTGATTTAGATCTGGCGTAGACATTCTGAGATCTCATTGCCACAGGTGGCTCCTAAAACATTGGATGCAGTCCTTAGCAGCCTTTCCAAATTGTTAATGAAAGAGAAGTAAAATATATAGAAAGTTATCAAATAAACTTGATTAATTTAATTTAAACACTTATAGAAATTAAATTAAGTTTTACTTTTTTTCTCCCTGACCCTACTGTTACTAGGACTGCAGTTCCCAGCATTTTGTTTAAGGCACAGATGCAGTTCTCAGTTTAAAACATGTGTTCACCCCTGGCCCAAGTTGACCTTTGGGTTCAGTATGTCCATGAAGAAAGTATCACTGGGTACTCAATAATTATTCATAATCTAAATCAATGTATGCTATTTTTATTATTATATATGTTTGATTATTCAGCATCAGGCTTTGCAACAAGCCAGCTGAAAAATAAAATCCCTCATTGCTTCATGCATTGATAAGCTTCATTGTAAAAACTAGGCAAATGCAGGACAAAGCAAGCCCATCCTGCAGCCAAGTGGGACAAACATTCAGAAGAACAAGATACATATTCAATAATCGTATCCATGTACAATTTGATGTTAGAATGTGTTTCTTAATTTTTGCTTAATTTTTACTACCACTACCACCACGATCTTTATTTCAGTGAATGGACCAACATAAGATTACATAAAATTGCAAGGGAAGAAAAATTCCAACCTTTCAACGGTAACTTAAGCATAATATTATTAATATATTAATACAATATTTTGAAACATTACCATTCACATTCTATGAATAAAGTTGTAATGCTAATGTTAGGCTGAGTGATAAAATACAAACAATAAAAATGTTTTAAAAATGGAGCTTCGTGAAGCTATGTCTCTAACAGGAAATTCACTATCAGTTTAGCTGTAGATTATAAAATACAAAAGCCTGTAAAATGTTATCTCAGCATTTACAACATCTGATAAAACTTGTCCTTAATGAACTCCTGACAAATTTTATAAACTCCCACACAAAAAGAAGGAACATTTTGGGTTACTGAGGGATTGTAATACATCAGCCATCTTCACAAATAACTGATCAGTGTGTTCTGGCACTCTTGACAATATCAGGAAGATAAAAGTATTACATATGTCTCTGTATAGCAGACATTGGAAAAGGCTACACTCGGCTGTCTCATCTTGCCCAGTACAACTAGGGGGTAGGCATTCCGTGTATGTATACTTCATACTGTATACTTCTCCCCTGAAACAGCAGAGGAAAGCCATCAGGACAAAAGTACTTTGGGACTTAGAGACATCAGTGTACCTCCAGTTGCCTAATACATTAGGCACTCCAGCTAGAGAATATTGTCACTCTATGTCCAAAATTCAGTGTTGCAATACTATGCAAACCTTTTCATAAGCCCCCCAAAATAGGCCAGCCAGAAAGAACACTAAGCTAATTTTAGCAATAATGTCTTATTCCATGTCAGTTGAAAACCATAGTCAAGAGTCAGAGGGGGAATCTTCACATAAAAGTAGGACAGATTTAGCTAGTACTTAAATATAGGTATCCAGGCAGTAGCCTCTATTTTCACTATGCTTGCCTCAAGGAACAAAGCTTTATTTGGGACATATTGCAGCACCTGGATTGCTGATTCATTCTAGTGCTTTGGGGAAGGGGTCTAGCCTAGTCCCATTTAGCATCCCCACCACTGTTTTTACTTAAAATAGATAAAGAGAGGTTGGGATAAACTTACTACCTTTAGACTTTAAAAATTTAAGGATTTTAAATCTCTGCAGTTTCTCCCAGCATTTTGGAGAGAATGTGTTGCCTGAGGCTTTCTGCTGCCATAACGCCATCCCCAGATCCATAAAATATGCTACCTGCTCAGTTAGGTATCCATCTATTTGCCATGTGTCTTTCTGGAAAAATTAATAATTTTAGTTTCCTTATAGCTAATATACAACTTCTTTCAGAACTACATACATTTTTAACTTTAGTAGGGGTTCTGGAAATAATGAATGCATTATCTGCATTCAGCAAGATGTCTGTTTTATTTTACGAAAGGGAAATCCAAATTATCTAAATTGCTAATGAAATTATTTGTAATCTATAAATAATGGAGCCAGAATGCAACCTTGTTTGACTCCCTTTTGGGTGTTAGCAACAATAGTTAAGTGTCCCTTAGGGTTACATCTAATATTCAATTACGCATTTTAATGTAAAGTTCATATTGAGAATAGCAGTTATCGGCGAGTTGTAAAAACTTCCAGCTTTTCCCACAACATACTATGAAAGATTAAATAAAAAAATCAATAAAGGTTGCATACAGAGAGCCGATAGAGCAGACAGAATATATTTCTATTAGGTGTTGTAGAACCAAATATCAAGTTTTGGTAGAATGTCCATTCCTAAACCTTTCCTCTCCTTTGGCGAGTTTCAGTATATGTGCCTAGAATACAGTTTACTAATAGTATTAAGTAGACTAAATTGGTCTGTAATTAGGATTATACTGCTTGGCTTTAAAAAAAAAAAAGAGAACAATGATTGCAAGCCCCAAGTTTTAGGGACATGACCATGATTATCAGTAAAGAAAAAGCATCATCAAAATAGGAAAGCACCAGATTTTTTATTAACTTGGAAAATTAAGACATTTCCTATGACTTCCCTTGATTTCTCTCTCAATTTCAGCTTATAGTAAAACTGAGCTAAAACCCTCTACTGCTATCTCATTAGTGGAGTACATTTCTTGAACCAGTGTAATCCTGTATTTAGGTATAAAGTCAAGAAAGAAATGTTCTTTGCAACTTGAACGCCATCCTATCACATTCCAGCTGAAGAGCTTTTACACTGGATTTCTACTCCTCATTCTGTACAGGTAGTCCTCTCTTAGCAACCACTCATTCAGCAACCATTTGAAGTTACGACTGTGCTGAACAAAGAGACTTGGTCCTTGAAGTTGTCCGCAGTCATGTGATTGCAATTTGGGCACTTGGTAACCGATGCACAATTAGATGATTACAGTATTCTGCGGTCACATGATCACCATTTGCAACCTTCACTGCCAGCTTCCAATAAGCAAAGTCAGTGGGAAAGCTGACAGGAAGTCTCCAGTCATGGTTACATGTTGTCTTGCTTAACGACCGTGTACAATTTACTTAACAACCAGAACTGCTGTCATATGTCAGAGTAGTCACGTGATTTTTTGCTTTGCGGGTACATTGCCCAGCAATGGAGTTCCCAGTCCCGATTATGGTTGTTAACTGAGGACTACCTGTATTTGCATTCATTGAAACTGGATGATGTATCATGCAATGAAAGGATTTGGGGCCAGGGACAGTTGAAGGCAGGAAGTGTAATGAATGTATATGTAATGAATGTATGTGCCTGATGTTGCTGTCACCACTAAACTCCAGTGGAGATATTAAGGCATCCTTGGTGTTAACCATTCCATACAAGATTCTATTAATACATTTGACTCTGAAATTAAAATATTTTCTGTTTGTTCTGGCATGCAGCTTTTAACTGACTTCAAAGTCATTTTTTCAAGGGCAAGTTCTATTTCTAAATTGTTCTTCTCCTGCATGTCCCTAGGGGTTACTATTAATATTTTGCTGCTTTTATTAAATTCCCATTTGTTAGATTCTTTATGATGATGGGAAAAAGGCAGCTGAAGTGGATGGCCGAGCCACACAGAAACTGATCACCAACCTGAAGCCTGAGACATCCTATTCATTTGTGCTAACCAATAGAGGAAATAGTGCTGGAGGTCTGCAACACAGGGTGACAGCAAAGACAGCGCCAGATGTACTACGCACCCAACCACTTTTCATTGATAAGACCAATCTAGATGGAATGATAACAGTGAAACTACCAGAAGTACCTGCAAACAAAACTATAAAGTAAGTTCTAACTAATGAATACTGCAAGAGTTTAAGAACAATTGAAGGAGACTTACAATTTCTTAGAAGCTTTTCTATAGTTTAAAGCATTTACTTTTGCATCTGCTGCCTTAGGTGTAGGCGCTGCAGTAAACAGGCAGACATTTCAAGATTTGATGCCAGAATAAATACAATTTATTGTTTATCATGTTTATATCCTGTCTTTCAAACATGGGCCAGGGACTGTATTTTAACTTTAAAAAAAAAAACCTTTGTCTTCACAGGGAAGCAGGAGGCACAGATGGGAGACGGTGATATTATTCAAAGGGTTGAGGGGAAGATTTAAGGGGCAAAATAAGTAAGAGTTAAATGGCAAAACAGGAAAATAAAGTATCACAGGGTCTTAACAGACCTGTTTTACCCCTCATTTTTTGCAAAAATCTGCAGAAAATTATAAAACTGAAAATCATCATGCTTGACATTACATTTCAGAATTATAGTCAGGGGTGTGTGGGCCATGAAACATTTGCTGCTCATCCCTGTGTTAGTACAGTGGGACCTTTCCACTGCAGCTGGGCCCTGCCCCTGCTTCCCTGGCATTCTCAAGAATTCATAGGCTCTAGAGAGGTCTGCAGTGGGATGGGGGAACTTTCCCTTGTGGTTCCTACAGCACCTGGATTTCATCGAAACAGGCTTCCAAGTAAAACAGATGTCAATTTAGTTATTTGCAATTTACTTGTGGTCTTCAGTGTAAGTTCCACCTGGGAAGTTGAGCAGAAGATAAAATTTATTTATATAGATCCAAAATGAATTGCCTTTCAAAGTATGTATGGTATGAGCAGTTATTATCCACTTAATTACCAAATCTATTATTAGGCACATTATTCTATCTCCGTAGTTTATGTTTCTTTATATTTTTCAGTCATTGTGGTGGATGAACTCTTATTATTGTATAAGTTTTGGTGAATTCTTATTTTACTATCTATTTTGCTCTAATATATAATAGTTCTGCTTTGGTTCAATCAATTTAAAAGCATATCAACCGTATTCATACATACAAATTACAAAAACATTTGCCTTATATCAAATTTATTTCTGTTAACCCGTTTTAAAAGTTTGATCTATATGTTTGACAATATAAAGTGTAAAAAATTCTAATGGTCCTAGAATTTGATCGTAAAATGAATTAAAAGTTAGGTTGAAACTAGAATTTGCTATTAATACTGCAAATAATTCAGTTTAAAGCTTGAAATCATACATCATTTGAATAAATCTCTGAACTGAATTAGCTTTCTGAATCACATCATCAATTCAGACTGAATAATTATAACAGATGCTTCCATATCAGTGCATTTTAATGGCCTATTACTCATAGACAGAAAGGCTTTTTTCCAAGCCAAACTGACTTTCTGGTTGAGATTCAATTTATTGATGTGAATCGTATCAATGTAGAGATCCAAAGCAAATGATTCAAATTAGATTTGACCCAGTTCGCCCAGTCTTAATTGCTATAATAGTTGGTGACTTTAGTAACTATATAATCAACTTATTGTTTTGACCTTTAAGGTTATTCAGCTGTCTACAATCATTCTGAGTCTCAAATAGTTGCCTGCCTCCCCTCTTTTTGTCTTTCTAATTACATATAGAAATTTCCTTTATACTTCTGACTAAAAATTGTAAATAATCAATGTTATTTTAAGATTTAACAAGAATCTAAATTTGAATTTAGACTTCTACAAACAAGTAGGACTAAATGTCTGTACTGAAACTTTAGCAAATCAGTTGTCAAGCTCAGTAGAGTTGTGTGAGTCTGCCACAATGTGTGTGTATGTTATTCATTTACTTTTATTTACTTATTTTAAAATACTTTTACATTGCTTTTCAATAAATTTCTATGAGGGTTTACAAAGTAAAACTGGGTCAAATATAACCTATAATAAAACTATTTGAATTAAACTTTTCATATAAAAGGAGTCCTAAATATTGAATATTAACAAAAACAGCACAATAGCCCATATCGGAGAAGGCATGAGCTTTAGAGTGTAATTTTCAAAAGAATTTCAGACTGTGTGCTTTGTAATTATTTATATTATCACTGAACCTGAAATTCAAGTCATATTGCACTTTATATTTTCTAATCTCTATGGATTCTAACTAAGTAGAATACATTAATTCTGTTGCACAAGCAGTTCCTCCCAACAATAGGAAAATGTGCCATATCAGATAAAATAGAATCTCTCACCTATCATTTCTGTGACTCTCAGTTCTTAATATCAAGGTAATGTTTAAGAAACAATGGCGGAAAAAATGTATTTTCTCAGTATTTTAGTAACTATTTAGGGTGGAAATGTGGAGAAATATCTGGTTTTAAGACAAAGACATGGTAGTTTATACATTCTTTTGGGGGGTAAAATATTAAACATCAAACAGGGTAATCTATAATTATTTCTAATATATAAAACTAATGTTGGATACAGAGGCAGAGCAAGGATATACTGTTTGATATTTTTTCAAAACTAATTAAAATAAATATACAAATAAAGCATGAATGGTTTTTCAAGATTCTATTAACTATGCAAAGGATAATTTTTTGTTCCAACAAGAAAATATATTTCAGATGAATGTGCACATTAACTATTCATACGTTAAACGAGGTAGAGATTTATTTCAGCTTCCTACGTATAGCCACACCTCCAACATTCACTATTCATATGAATATAAAGTACAGAGAGAATTCCTGTGTGACCTTCTTCTCTCTTCATATGATAGCATTCACCTCTCTTGAGCTCTTTGTGGCTAAATACATTTTGTTTGCAAAATCCCTGTTCCTATCAAGCATTTTCTGGAATGTCTAAAGTGGATCCAAGTCCCACTAAAATAATTAAACATAATAGTTATAATATTTCTTTTTGTCTTTTTTATTTAAGAAATACAATATAGTAATATTTATACACATACACACACACACACAGAGACATTTAAACTTCAGACATAATAGATACATTACCATGAGAAACATGCATACCCATATGAAATTCTTTCATGCAGAATAACTTTGGTATGGATGAAAGGGTTATATTAAGAAATACAGTACTATAATGGCTAAAATATTGAGTAGAGTTGAATAAATGTATCCTTCATTGTAAGGTATTTCTTGGTTGTTCCATAAATTGGCACTGAAGTCAAGCTCTGTATGTTTAAATGATCGGAATCATCACATTAATACAGCAACAGCGGTTTAATGTGTCTTCCTTGTTTAAATTATCAGACTTCGCTTTAAAAAGCTGTATTTCATAAAAAGCAAGTTCTGATTTAAGTCTAAAAAGTAATTTTGCAACAAATGGATTTGACATTTGTTATTAGTTTTGTTCACAGTTCTGGAACATGGTTTACAAAGCCTGTTAACTAAGTCTGTGCAGATTAAACAACAGAGATGGTACTAAAGAGCTGACATTGCAATGCCATTTGGGATTCAAAACAATGGACAATAAAGAGTTACCAGGAAAGCCTGTAGATACAGTCAATAAGTGTTATTGCTTTGTTTGCAGGCTTTTTGTTGATTATAACATTGTGATATGTATGGCAAAAAAGAAAGAATGGAAAATGAAATATTGGTCAGGATGCAACATGTTTTTTTCATGTAATCTTTTGTATCCTGAGCTTCATACAAAACCATTTTTATTGTTTGATTGGAATTCTAAAGAGGGCTATAGGAAAGAAAATTCTCAAACATTAAAAAGTGTGAAAAAGTTAGTCCATAGCTAATAGTGAAAAACATATATAGTTTATAAATATGAATGGAGATTATTACAGATTAAAAGTATCAGAAACATTTATGGAGAAAAGAACCTGAAAAGAGAAGTAGCTAATGCCTTTCTAGAAGACTAAATTCCCAAAGTAGCTTGTGAGCCATAGCACAGTAATCACAGCACCATAATCAGAATTTCACAACATATGTAAGAATATATTAATTTTGGAAACTAATGTAAAAACTGGTATAAATCATGGGAAAATTGTTTGAAAATGTGTATTTTAGGATAAAATACAACCATGTTTACAAAATTGGTGCTAGAAATCTACTTATATTAATATTATTAATATTAATATTAATATTATTTAAATTTTTAATATTTAAATTTTAATATATTTTAATTAATATTAATTTTAAATTTTAATTAAATTTTAATTAATATTAATTTAAATGATTAATATTAATATTAAAGATATTACAAAATAAACTGCTAGAATTTAGGAAGGCAGACAGGCAAGCCAGCCGGCCAGTGAAATGAGATGGTGATCAAAAGGAATCAAATCAAATCTTTATTACGGTCATCAACTAGCATAGATCAAAAGGAAGGTTTTGTGATGGATGAGTATGGATTAGGATAAGCCTTTCAATTTAATCACATGACTTTGGGGACGAAAGGGGAAATTGCCAGATCTGCTCCAATATGGATAGAAGTTACAATTTATTTATTTTACCCATATTTGTATACCACCTATTTCTTATGTGGTTTTTATAAATTTTCTAAGTAGTATAAAGTTGTTGTTGTTATTTTATGCAAACACATTTGCTTTGGATTTTCATTAATAATTGGACAGATAGAAATCTATCCTGAAAAGCAGAGTTCAACACAATTAACCTGCCATTAATCTCTATTGACAACAGAATTTTCATTTAGATTCCATGAAAACAAATTCTGATACACGCTGACAGAAGATTCTATCCACAGAGAGTTTGTCATTACATCAGGAAAACAGTACATTCTGATTAAGGCACACCATCTGGACATCTTCATCTGCACAACCAAGATGAAAAATTTAAATGCCATACATGCCAATAAAAATTCTCTCTTCAAGGAAGTTGAGCATATTCTCCTAATGCCAATTTTGCTGATCGTTTGATATACCCAACTCAGCCTAAATACTGTAGAGAGTAAAGAAGATTACCATTACAAGGATAGGTGAAAGCATTTTTTAAAGCCCAGAACATCTAGATAACATCCAGACAACGTATGGAAGCAGCTCAGACGCCTCCGTAATTTACTGAACTATAAGAAAGAAGAGGAGGTATGGCACAATCAGACTTGCAATCTTGCAGACTGCAAGAGCCTGTTGTTATAATACTCAATAAAAGTACATTTAATCTTCCTGTAGAGTTGATTTCATGGTCTGGTCTACCTAGTGGAGCTGACAAATAGCCAGATAATTATCTGAATTATGTTCAGCCAATCTATATCAAATTTCATTAAAAAAAAAAAAAAAAAGCCTTCTAGCTTTTCAGTGGTGATGTAACCTAGCAAATTTTCTGCCTCTAGCAATGATTCCCACCCCCCCACCCCCATAAAAATTCTGCCTCTGGATTGTAAAGCGAGTTTCACTTGGGCCAGTTGAACTTCTGAGCAGATTTGTATGGAAAATCTATACATAAGTCTTTATTCTGGGCAAATACTTTCAGTATTGGCAAAAAAGCTAATACTGAAACATGCTAAAGTGAAACTAATAAAATTCTACAATAGCATATATCAGTGATTTATGTTGATGATCTCCAATCATATTTCCACCTCCAGTTGAGATGTAGTATTACATACCAGGGGAGTTTCTTAATCTACCAGCAACACGGTCAATCCTAGCTTGATCAAAAGTTCATGGAAGAAAGGATGGGACTATAGAATATGAATATTATCTCTGCCATGTACTGAGCTCAGTAGGTAAAATGATCAGTACCAAAATATGGCATATAAAGAGCAGTCTTATATTCAGATATATGCAGGATGTTCTGGTATATTCAGTGATAAAACCAGGAAAAATGGTGTATAAGATGAAATCTGCTATAAATCTTACCCTGACAAAATTCTGAATAGGAAGTAATATTTCAAATGTCTGTTCAGTGTTCACTCAATCAGGAATATAAACATCTAATTTAGATGTTATAAATAATTTGTCTTTGTGAGTGTTGTCTGTAGATAGCTAATATTTTTCAAAACCAGGAAATAGAGGGTTTTGCATTTTATGAGAGCGAGAGAGAGACCATATTTTGTTAAATGAATCACTAAATACTCATTGAGAGAGAATTAGATACCAGTGTTTCATAACAACATTTCTTCCCTATATAAAAATAACATTAAAAATAATGCTTGGCATAATACAGTTAGTTCACAGGTGAACAGTTAGCTCAGTATGAAAATCATTTTCTGTAACTGTTAACTGCTTCAGAGTTTTAAAAAAGGAATATACATATTTTTGGTTCTTAACACAACAGTTTGCCATTTGTTCTGAAAAGATAATAAGTTTTTTGTCCCTTCCTGTAGTTTTAATCTATTAAAATGACGGATGCAAGAATGATTGCTAGTAGCAATTTTACCAGAGGTGTTTATTCCTTGCAGGGCAATTAACAATTACCATACAAAAATAATGTATACATTTGTTTTTGTTTATGCTTGCAGCAAAACCATCAGGAATTATTGAGCCATATTTATAGGTAGAGAATTTAAGGTGAGAGCTAACAATTTGTCCAAGGCAATCACTGAAACCATGTAACAATGTCAGTTTTTGAGTCATGACCTTCTAAGTCTGGATCTGTTGGCCCTTGACATTTGTCCTATTAATTTTTCTTTTTATTTTCTAAGAAGGAACAAGGGCAACAACATGTAGTCACTTAAATAGGTCAGCAGATCAAGAACAATGTCATTGTCAATTGCATTCATTAAAAGTAGATTTTGCACAGGTACAGTAAGCGTCAGATCTATTAATCTATTGATATTTGGGGCACAGACAAAGCAGCATGTGCGCTGCTATATTTTCGTTGTGTTATTTTAAATTTTAAGATTCAATTTTCTTAACTAATTTAAAGTGGTGTTAGTGAAATCTAATCAGCACTTAGCAAGAAGTATTAGTCACAGTGGAAAGCCAGTTCCTAGATCCAGATTTAAGAGCCATTTTCCCTGAAGCTGAGTTTAGGATACAGGCAGTAAATAAGATGTGGACAAAATGCCCATATTTTCTTTTAAGAAGCTATCGTGGTTTCTTATGTGCAATTTAAACCTGTAGTTAGATGGGTATCTCCTCTATGTGGAATCCTTAAGCAGAAGTTCCAAATGATCTAAATGCCTTCTTTATTGAAAAGTGATAAAATGTTGTAATCTAACCTGGCTACATATATGTATTGATTTCACAAATGATTTGGTTCCATTAGGTGATTGCAAGTGTGTTTGAAAACAGATTGTAGAGAGTAATTGCCAAGAAAAATAACTTTTCATATGCCTTCTTTAACTGCTGATATAGAGTAAAAGAAAAAAGAAAAGAAAAAGATAATGGATATAGAACTCTTTTTAGAAGGAAAAAGCTATTAAAGTGTGTATCAGTGCATACCAAGAATGATTTCCCTGTTCAAGCTGCTTTTTCAGCAGCATGCCCTGAACATATTCAGACTCTCTTAGTTTTTCCCCTATAATTTAAAAATATTTTTCATTTATATGGTATATACTTGATCTAGCTACTTTTATGGGACAAAAATCATTCCCTATTAGAGACAGATAAACCTTTATTAAAATATAGTGTTTACACTATTTTTCTTTCACATTGAGATAAATAATAATTTAAATGGTTGTGAAATTGTGCCATTGGCAGAATGCAAAAGTCAATCGGAGCTATTTTTGCAAGGGCTAATGAAGGAGGAGGATAAGTGGAGTATGAAATTCACTAGTGCTGTCAGTTGCTACATTTAGCTTCCCAGAGTTGTCTAGAGTACAGGCAGACCTCAGGGATAACTGCGGGTTCAGTTCCCGACCACTGCAATAAAGCGAATATCACGATAAAGCAAGTCACACAAATGTTGGGGTTTCCCAGTACATATAAATGTTATGTTTACACTATACTGTAGTCTATTAAGTGTGCAATAGCATTATGTCTAAAATAATGTCTAACACATCATCTGATTAATAATACTGAAAAAGTTTGAAATATTGCAAGCATCATCAAAATATGACAGAGACACAAAGTGAGCAAATGCTTTTGGGAAAATGGTGCTCATAGAAGTGCTCAATGCAGGGTTGCCAGAAACCTTCAATTTGTATTAAAAAAAAACGCAATATCTGCGAAGCTCAATAAAGCAAAGTGCAGTAAAATGAGGTATGCCTGTATTAGTATTTCGTACTTGTGCAAGGTTCCAAGATGATTCCGTAAACAATGCTCCTGCAGTGGCCACCGTGCAAATAGCAACTATCAGGGTAGGCCTTCTTCTGAGAATATCTTTGGGACTCACTGTACATTATGATATAATTCTAGCATTACAGGATTATGCATGAGAAGGGGCAGTTCTGAGGTTAGGGGTATGGGATGCTGTTGGATTGGACTGTTTTCTTTGCATTCCACAATTATTTTCTGCCAAACCTTTGAATTTATATCACATGTATAATTAACCCATATTACTCTCTTTTTTAAAAAAAACTGGATAATAGTCAAAACAATTACTTTCCTTAGTGTAAATCTAAAATAGATCATAACTGCTTCAGTTTTAAAAAATGTATTTTTGCTTAGTTGAGCTTAATGTTAAATATGAGAGTTTGAAACCTGATGTACATAAAGTGATGGTGATCCAAAATCAGTCAGCTGCAAAATGTAGGCCTGCTCGTTGAAGGTCCACTCATGATGGCCCATAATTTACTGTGTCGGTCTAGTGCGGGTTGGTAAACAGATGCTCTGCAGCTTCCCAACCTAAGACTGAGAGAGACCAACTGACCTCAAATCGCTTATCCATCCGCAAAGGAGGACTACAAGCTGGGCTTCGCTGCTTGTAGCCTACCACTTTAGCTACTACTTCCAACTGGCTCTCAAACAGTGATATAGTGATAAAAAAGAAATTGCAGTACCTCTACTAATTTTACCAAATTCTTAGTTTCTTCCAAACTTAATGTCTCATCTGAGGAAAAGCCACCCAATTTGCTTTATTCGGTTTTTATGTTGGTAAGCAGTAAATACTTTAAAAAGTAAGCATCCGAAAATAAGTAAAACAATTGCATCCCGCTGTTCCAAAGTTTATCATAATCTTTATAACATTGTGCTTCAGTTGATACTCCAAAGTGCCAAACATAGTACTGATAGCTAATAAAAGAGTTCATCTTAATTAGCAGTACATATATGTTTGTGTTCAATATTAATTTCAGATAGTACTGTTTTTATAACCAGTTGGATCTGCTGTGAAGAAAAGTTATTCTGTATAGAAGCTTTTAAATGATTTCCCTTTATATAAACCTCACTGTAACATTTTGTTTCATTTGCAGAGGTTACTATATAGTAATTGTGCCTTTGATAAAGAAATCAGATGGAAAATTCATGAAACCACGCGAGAGCCCAGATGAAATGGAATTAGATGAGGTACCCTGTGTTTATTTTAGCTCTTTTTTCCATAGAAACCTTTTCTGATTGAAGCAGTCTTAATGATTGTGTCCAATTAATGCATTCATGTCAGCAAGTTGACTTTTTTATACTTTGTCATTTATGTTGGAGTTAGTTTCTGGGAGCAAATACAAAAAGCTAATTACGTAAATTAAAATACATTAAGTTGCAATGAGGCACATAAACTGTCTGATCTTTGTTGTCATTAATATTTTATTCCTTGCTGATTGTAAGGCATAATGTAGAAAGCAAAATGACTTGTCAGCAAAAGTATAATCACCATTGATATGAACTCTGATAAAGGTCTGGTTCATTAATGGAGTGTTTGCTGAATCAAATGCTAAATTGCAATTTGCTCTGCAGTTTAACATTTGACCTTCCTCATAGTCTCTTTACCTGTTTCAGCTATGCTGAAATGCTTCTAATTAGAAAGTGTATATATTATTTTTAAATTCTTGTTCCTTGCACTTCAGAATTAAACTTAAAGTAAAAGAAAAAAACACCTTCCACATTCTCAGAATGATAATAACTAAGTTGTTGAGCCAGAAGATGTATTTAGTCAATTTCTGTCATGCTTATTGTGAAATAATTAGTCAGTTACATTAGAATCTTCGAGTATTTTGACATTTTGAGATTATTAGATTTTGTAAAATTTTTCTCCTAAATGCATCTTACTTTAGAGAGAGATGGCGAATTTAAAAATAGCAGTCCTGTCTAGAGATACCCCAAGTAAGGATGGTATAATACTCACCTATACAGTAGTTGGAAATGGCCACAAAAAAATTATTCTTGAAATCACCTATTTTCAA
Source organism: Candoia aspera (assembly GCF_035149785.1). NCBI lineage: Eukaryota > Metazoa > Chordata > Lepidosauria > Squamata > Candoiidae > Candoia > Candoia aspera. The sequence continues at coordinate 191,546,368 of NC_086154.1, forward strand.
AGAGGTGTGGAATCCTTTAATCTATATTACATTTTCACAAACTTTCACACTCTCAAAAATACAAATATGACATTATTTGGCAAATCACCTTCCATATATTTTTAATATATGCCCAGGGATGGATGTGTCTTTTCCTTATGATAAAATTTGTTCATTGGGTACATTTACATGCAAAGACAGTAGGGTCAGGGCCATAACTAGGGGGGTCAAGCGGGGCATGTGCCCCGGGCACCACGCTGGGGAGATGCCAAAATGAGCACTGGGGGCCGCCAAAATGGGCATGGAATCCATGTTTGCCCCGGGTGACACTGATCCTAGTTGTGGCCCTGAGTAGGGTAACTATCATAATGATATTTGTGTTGTTAGAATAGAGAATGCAAATTTATTCCTAGTAGGTTTTGCACTATCATTGTCGGAATGTCTGGAAGTAAAGGCTTATGGCATGTGAACATTTAACTACATTTACTTGGTCTCCAGTAGCCAAGGTATTCAGATAAGGAGATCTATGCGGCAACTGGTTGAATTTCATTGTGTATAAGACTGAGCAGAAACAGTGTTATTGTCCAAATGGAAGAAATTCTTTCCATTTTTAAGAAGACTAATTGGTCTTAAACTAGTATTCTTAGGTACTTGAAAAATAAATATTTTAGGTCTTGGATTTAATTGTCATGTTTCAGATGTGATGATTTTCTTCTTCGTCATTCAGTGACTGGGGTCTCCTGTACAACAAATTCAAACAGTATTTCCTGGGTTGTTGTTGGTTTCTTTTTAGGTTTTCTCAAATTGGTTCTCAATTGTTTATTGATCTTACTCATAGGATGAAGCATTTTGTATATCTAACCAACAAAGTTAACTTACCTGAGTTTTCAAAAATAATGTACTATATAATACAGTACATGGATGAGGGCTTTTTAAAGTTAAAAAATAATGATCTATGATGTTTATAAATTTAAATTTATTTGTTTATTTATTCCATTGGGTGCTACCCGACTTCAAATTGAGTCTGGACAGCTCACAACATAAAAAGCAAAATAACAAATATACAATTGGAATTTAATTTTTTTAAAAAACATGTATCGCATACCCAGCAAGGGGATCCAGTCACAAGCTGGAAGAAGAGCCAGGTCTTAAAGGCCCTCCAGAATACCATTTCATCCAGATTTCAGGATGAACCAGGCCCTATGCTATGTGGGGCTTTATAAGTCATAACCAGCACCTTGAATCATACTCAGAAGCAAACTGGCAAGCAGTGCAGGTTACAAAACAGGAGGGTCACACGAGCATACTGAGACTTGCCCATCACTGACCATATCACTGCATTCACTGGAACAGTTGAAACTTTCAAATGGTCTTCAAGGGCAGCCCCTTATAGAGTGTGTTGTAGTAATTGTACTATGAGGTGACTAGGGGATAAGTGACTGTCCGAAGGGCCTCTTGATCTAGGAAAGGGCACAACTGGTATGATGGCCTTCCTGGCCACAGCTACCACTTGCTCATTGAGCAAGAGCTGTGGGTCCAGAAAGACCCTCAAATTGCACACCACTCTTGAATGGGGAAGTATTACCCCATTCAAGGTCAGAGATGGAATACGTCCAGATCTAGATCATCCTAACATCCACAGCTATTTTGTGACAGGCCCTGAGTAGCCTCAGTCGACCAGCCTGGAGTCAAAAAATATAATTGGGTATTATCAGTGTACTGATGATACCACATTTCAAATCAGTGAACTACCTCACCCAGTGGTTTCATGTAGATGTTGAATAGGGGGGGACAGTGTCAAGGCCTCTGGCACCCTGCAAAGGAAGGGCCTAGGGAGCAGGCCCTCCCTCCCCAAAAAATATCTACTGATACCAGCCAAGGAAGAGAGCCACTGTAAAACAGTGCCTCCTGTTCCCAAACCTCGAAGCCAGCCCAGAAGGATACCGTGGTCAACAATATCGAAAGCCACCAGAAGATCAAGGAGCACAAGGATGGATGCACCACCTCCATTCTGGCTCCACCACAGGTCATTTACAAGCATGTCTCCATACTGAATCCTGGCATGAAATATGACTGAAACTGGTCTAGATAATCTGCTTCCTCCAGGGTTTTCATTAACTGCAATCCAACAAATCAACAACCCCCAGCTTACCTCCAGGACACACACTGAACAGAACAGTCCAAAGGGCCCTTGGCAGCCATGTCTCCACGGGCCAAATGTCAGAGGGGAGGGAGGACAGCAAAGAACAAAAGGCCATGCACGGTTATCTATCCAGGCTGTCACATCATCATAAGCATCCCACAATCCATGACACCAGCCTTCCAGCAACAATCACAATATGTGCATAGGCTCTCAATCGCCAGTCTTTGCTCATCCTGGCTGATCTGCTGAGCCTATAGGCCCTAGCCACACCATCAGCACCAGCATCAGCACACCACAGAGCACCTCTGGCCTCCAGAATCCAGTGTTGCTGAGGACTCCAAGGCTACCACAATCTCCCTGTTTAGTTGTATAGACTAAAGTCTGATCTCAGTCATGTAAGCTAGAGCTCTTTAGGGTAGTTTGCATATTGTAGAGACATCAATATAAGAGTGTTGGGAGAATGTAGAAATGTATTAAAATATTTGACAATATTTAAAATGCATTCAGAACTAGTGGATTTTACATTAGTACAGCTGCAGATAGTTCAGCCTTACTGACCTACTGATTGGAATGTAAATATTATTAAAATACTTCTAAAGAAGATGAACATTGATTTTTAAACCTGGCCAAAAGATGTAGCCTGAACATTTAGATGTTTTTTTTTCTTCTTGCCTTTCTTTGCACTGTGTATTATATTTACATAAAATACTATGTTGGGACACACATTTCCTTCTGTAATAAAAATACAGTTCACATTCATGGAACAGCATTTTCCTGCTTCGCAATTTCCTTCAGTGCCCTGAAGAGCCTTCCAAGGTCTAAACTTTGAGCTTTGACTTGCAGGAATAGTGTGGCCGTGGAAGCGGCATTTGGAAATATACACATTTTTGTGGTATTCTAGAAATTGGAAGCTAATGCAAGGTAGTGTATTATGCAAGGTTGTGTGCCTCATTAAAACAAATCTAAATTCATTCTTTGGTGTATCTGAAAAACTATATAAACTAGTCTTGTTTCAGGATGTTTGTACTGATATGTTAATCCAAGTGTGTGTGCATGTGTTTCTCAGTAAGATGGCCAGTGTCCTTTTTTCCTCTGAGAAAACATGATTCTCAGCAAAGCTTGCCAAATACTGCCCTTTTTCCTGTATGAGATCCTTTTCAACAAGATTTCAAAATGTTATTCCCCTCAATGTGAGGAGTTTCTCAATTTGCTGAATGTTCTGCATTCTGTGTGCATTTAGTGCCTTCAGTGCCTATATGAAAGAGAAAGGAGGATAGAAAGCTACGCTTTCCCCTGTGGTGGGTCTCTCTGCTAGTCACAGTGGGTATCAGCCACTATTGGTGTGTGATATATTGGCTGCATGAGAGCCATCTCCAGGAAGGTTGTGTGAGAGAAGGTGGGACAAAAAAGTTGATTTTAACAATGTTCACCAGATGTTTTTAAAACTAATGCCTTTTAATTGGCCATTGAAGACAATACTGTCCTCAAAGACATTCCATTAACAGGAGTATTGTTGCTGAAAAAATCTTCCCTTCCTATCCCTGCATCTACTGATAGGATTGTAATTAAGCTAGTAGAAACGGCATACTGAAGTTGGTGGTAGATGTTATCACCCCTGTTAATTTTCTTTAATCCAGATTTTCCATACTAGGGAGTCCGGGTTCCATAATACAGTAGAACTATTTTTTAATTATTATTCAGAATTGTCAGCACTATATTCATCTTAAATGGTTATCAATGAAAATGTGTCATTCAGTAATACATAATTATATTTTTCTACTCCCACATTATTTTAACCTGAAAAATTCCACTGACTGATTGACCTTCTCTAGAATAATCTGTCCCCAGACTGTCCTTCAGGTCTCCCAATGATGCACCCCACACCATTGTAATCAAGTCCATCTACCTTGTTGCTGGTTGCCCTCTTCTGCTCTTTCCTTCTACCTTTCCCAGCATTATGGATGTCTAAAGAGACCTGGGTCATTATGGATCTCTAAAGGGACCTGGGCCTTCACATAATGTTTCCAAAATACAATAAGTTGAGCCTGGTCATTTGTGCCTCAAGTGAGAATTCTGGATTGATTTGCTCCGTGATTCATTTTCCTTGGCTATCCATGGTATTTTCAGAAGTGTTCCCCAACAGTAAAGTATCAATAGTCATTCTATCCTGCTTCTTCAAAGTCCAGCTTTTGTTTCCAGAGTGTCACAGAGAATATCATTGCCTGCACAGATTTGATCTTGGTAGGTACAGACACATCATGGCATCTGAATATCTTTGCCAAGGTAGTCTATGGTGTATTTGTTGACTGATGATTTCTTTACTGTTGATAGCTAATCCTAAAAGGCAGGAGCTATCCACCTCTTCAGTGTCATTAGAAAGTTGGTTGCTGGGTCTGTTGTCATTACTTTGGTCTTCTTTATATTTAATCTTTGTCCCTTTTTTTCACTGTGATTTTTTAAAATTTCATTATAAGACCTTGCAGATCATTTGCACTTTTTAACTGAGTAGTTTCATCAGCGTAGTGCAGGTTATTGATATTTCCTCCTCCACTTTAGCCAGTTTGGTCTAGTGGTTAAGGCTCCAGGCTAGAGTCCAGGAGACTGTGAAAAGCTGCCTGGGTGACTTGGGGCCAGTCATTCTCTCTCAGCCCAACTCATCTCTCAGGGTTGTTGTGGGGAAAGAAGGAGGAGGAAGGAGTATTAAACATTGAGTTATTTATAAAAATAATAAAGGTGGGATAAAAAAACTAAAAAAAAAATTAAACCACACTCATCTTCCAATACAGTCTCCCTCAGTATATATTCGGTATATAGTTGAATAATTAACAAGAGAATATATAGCCTTGCCCCTCTCCTTCGCCAACCTGAAGCAGTCTGTTTCACCATGTTCTCTTCCAGGCTGTGGCTTCCTGTTCTGTGTATAGGTTTCTCATGAGGATAATGAGATGTTCAGGAAAATAAATTCCACTGCAAAATTCCATTGACCAATACACCAGTCATAACAAATTACAATATGATACTGCAAGGGCCTTGAATTTTCATACAATTAAGTTCTTTGCGAGACCTGGTTTCCTGCAGTGGTTAAGGCACCAGGCTAGAAACTGGGAGACCATGAGTTCTAGTCCTGCCTTAGGCACAAAGCCAGCTGGGTGACCTTGAGCCAGTCACTCTCTCTCAGCCCTAGGAAGGAGGCAATGGCAAACCACTTCTGAAAAACCTTGCCAAGAAAACTGCAGGGACTTGTCCAAGCAGTCTCCGAGAATCAGGCATGATTGAATGGATAAAAAAAAGTTCTTTGCACCTGTGCTACTGCTTCCCAGAACAAAATAGTTATTTTAATTATTGTTTATGTTGTGATGTGCTAATCTGTGTAAGACTTTGACAAAGACCATTTATTAATTCAGAAACATTTAGTAAGGATGGGATCTTCCCCATAGTTTTCCAGATATAATTAAAATGTAATATAGAATTCCTGGTAGAAGAAATACCTTATCTATTGCCTGAGAAACAACATTTTTTTTCTTTGGTTTGGTTTGGTCTGGTGTGATATCTGAATTGGAGCAAGCCATAAGGAATATGAAACTAAATAAAGCAGCAGGCATAGATGAAATAAGAACAGAGCAGATAAAACAGAGTGGCTTTTACAGTTGATGAATAATTGCATTGATGAGTTTAAGATCCCCAAAGAGTGGAGGCGGGCTAGAGTTGCCACTTTACTGAAACCTGGTAAAGATCCAGATGACCCGAAAAATTATCTACTGGTGTCACTCCTTTGCCATCTCTACAAGGTGTTAGAATGGATGATCCTTAACTGAATTGTGGATATTGATAGAAAAATCATGAAGGAACAAGCAGGTTTGCTGTGGCCAAATACTTAATCTTACGCAATACATTGAAGGCGGCTATGAACGAAAGATGATTACTGGAGTGGCTTTTATTGACTTAACTGCAGTGTATGATACCATTAATCATAGTATATTGCTACACAAGATAAATAGTCCCACTGGAGACAGTAGGCTTATTAGGGTTATTGGCAGTCTATTACAGAATCGGAGATTTCATGTGACTTTGAATGGAAAGAACAGTAGATGGAGGTTACAGAAGAATGGACTGCCACAAGGGAGCGTACTGTCCCTGATATTATATAATGTATATACAAATGATCAACCAGTTCCCAATAACACACAACTGTTTATCTACGCAGATGATACAGCAGTGGCTACACAAGGATCAAGTTTTGATGAGATAGCTGGAAGTCTCACTGTAGCACTTGAAAAATTAGGACAATATTACAGTACTAGTCATTTGAGGCCTAATCCAAGTAAGATCCAAGTGTGCACTTTCCATCTTCGAAATCAAGACGCTGGGGTTAAACAATTTTATATGGCAAGGGAGCCGATTACAGAATTGTCCTACACCGAAGTATCTCGGTGTGACACTTGATCCAACGCTTTCCTTTAAACAGCACTGCCTGAATATTAAGGCCAAGGTTAGGAAATTGACAAATTTCACATGGGGAGCCCGGCCATCCATGTTGCGAATATCAGCTTTGGCCTTGAGTGTCGCTGCGGCAGGGTACGCTGCTCCAACATAGAGTGCGTCTACACACACAAAACAAGTTGACATCACCATAAATGAAGCAGGACGAATAGTGAGAGAATGCCTTAAACCTACACCAGTTGAGAAAATGTACCCCTTTGTTGGTATTGCACCACCCAAGATTAGGAGAGAAGTAGCAGCAGAGGTTGAGGGAACAAAACAAAAGAATGATCCCCAGCACCCTCTGTATGGGTACGAGCCTCAAGCTGGTCGACTAAAATCTAGGAAGAATTTCATGGCAAAAACAAACACTCTTAAGGGCACACAAGAGGAAAACCAAATATGAAGATGGAGAAGAGAAATCAGTGACCAAGGAATGGTCCCAGAGGAGAATATGGCTAAGGGATTTGACCTCCCTTACGTTATCTGAAGGACTCTGAATAGGTTGAGGGTTGGAGTGCCTAAGTGTAAGACCAATATGCTCAAATGGGGATTGCTGATGGATAATAACACACTGTGTAAATGCGGAGAGATACAGAATTCGGCCCACCTGCTGACCGGCCAATTATTACAAATAGCGTGCACTGAAAATGACTTGTTTTTGGCCAATGACAAAGCCAAGAAGGTGGCGCCATATAGGCAGCTTAAGGTTTGACCTGGATACGAAAGAAGAACTTTTTTTTTTCTGATAGATAGTTGAAGCCCTTTCAGAATTGCTTTCAAGAAAACTACCGAGAATCTTTATGAAGATTCTTCTGTTTTGAATTATTGTCTTATAAGAGAGCAGCTGGTAGGATAATACTATGGGCATGGTATTCTTCTACAAACAAGAATGCTGTGATCAGTGTTGGAGTTCTAGGTGTCCAGAAGTGATCAGTTCAAACTCAACACTAAAGTCATTGAAAACCTATTTTCTGCATGCAGCTCTGCGCTGATCTGGTCCCATATGCACTGGCAGATGTTGCGCTTTTTTCATACCTGATTTGTGGCTTTGGGAAAGAGAGGGCAATAAAACACAATGCTCGCAACAGCTTGTCCAGTGCAGATGGGCTTAGTATTATTGAAAACGTACCTAAAAGTTTTCTCTTCCTTTTTTTTTTCTTGTTCCAATTTTAGCTTTATTTCCAACGTTCTGGTCATTATTTTTTCTTTTAATTTTTATCACACACAATAGCATTTTCATTTAAAGTAGTAGCAGTAATTAACAAAAGTAAACCTTTCAGCAGTTCAGAGGCTGTTCTTAATTAATCATCCTGCAGCAATCAACAGGAAAAAGTAACAGGCTCCAAACAGGAAACATTTATTCACATTAAAAAGGACTTTTGCTGAATATAACTTATTTCTGAGTAAAAACATAAGAATGAAAGTAAAATGCACTTTGTCCTAATTTTTTTGTGGATATACCCATCTCTTAACTCTCAAAACTATATTCAAACTCAGAATTTTATAATTGTCCTAACTGAAAAATGGTACATACTGTGTATTAGGAAAACTTATCGCTTTTTTATATCGCTATGAAAGAGTGATCATTATAGGAAAGCTTCTGTATGTGTATTAAAATACATTAGAAATTTTGTGCAATTTCTGGCCACTGATGTACAGTAGGAACACAGTGAAATTAAAATAGCCAGGGAAAATAGGAAACCAAGAAAAAATTGAATTGCCTCCCTGCTGTAGCAAGAGATTATGGCATCAACATCTGTATACCTGTCTTGCTCTCTGAAACTGAGCCCCGTCTTAAGGGCCCAAACTGAGGGCAGCATATCTCTACCCAAATCCCTACCAGCAGGAGTGGTCTCTGCCTTCCCTAAGGCCACCCCCCCCCCATCGAATAGAGGGGAAGAGATGCCCTGGCCCCTGAGTCTGAACAGTAGAAGGATAGAGGATTTGGGTCAAACATATAAGATGACAATCACTTCAAGAGTGCCTACTTCAACTGCCATCTTGTAACATTGCAGGCTGGTTTGCTAAATCCACAAATCCGGACTTTTATCATTTTCTTCAAGAACTTGACATTCTGATGTTGCAGGAGACATGGATACTTGACAAATTTGACACTAATAATTTCTATACTTGTTTTAATATGGCCTTGCCAAACTGAAGAGGGATTAGGGCTAAGGGAAGCCTGGTTCTTCTTTTTCTCAACCAAACTCCCAATTAATGTAGTACAACTTCCCTTTTATGATGAGTGGGTAGTACCTGAACTTGTAAACTTTAAGCAATATGCAATGTTATGTATCAATATGTATTTATCCCCCTTACACCTATATAGACAGATTATAAAACTTTTGAGTGAGTTGAATGGATATAATGCTTATTGTACATACCAATACCTGGAGGCCCATATATTAATTGAAGGAGGCTCTAACACCCCATATAGGCATTTTCATCGGTGGCCTGATGATCAGACTGCACTAGTCCTTCCACTAATTTCCAGGGTTTCCCAGGACTCTGTGTGTAATTTAGCAGGCCTGTACTTGGCCCAAATGACCTATAAACACAATCTCGGTATTTTAAATGGTGCTGTTCATTGAGATCTTTCTGGACAATGTACATTTTGGTCAGGCTCCAAACTCTCAACAGTCAATTTGGTCATAATCTCTCATAGTCTGTCCTCAGAATTAACCATTCTGAAATATTACCAAGAATGAAAAGTGACCACTTCTTATTTTTAGTTGTTTTTTCCAGGGCATTGCCCTGTCAAATCTTCCAAGACTTCTTCCCTTAGCTAGTGCTGATGCTGGTTTCAATGGAACAGGCATCTGAGTTGTGAAATTATCAGCTATCTTGGTTCAGAAAAATGCAAGAGCTTAAAATGATGAAAAGTCATCATCATGCCCATCTTTATAAAAGGTGATAGGCACTCCCAACAAAGTATACACCTATAAGTCTTCTAAATATAATCAGGAAATTGTACACAGAGCATCTATGCATGAAGCTGTGCAATTGGCTAGAACAAGGTAACATCCTGGAGGATGAGCAGGTAGGCTTTAGGGAAGAGTGATCAACTGTAGACTACTGTCTCTTTCTCCAACATCTAGCTTTTAAGTACACCTGTAATTCTCACGCACAATTGTATGTAGCTTTCATAGGCATTAAGGAGGACATTGGTACCATTTCAAGATCCTGGTTATGGGACAAACTCCAACAATCTATCATGGATAGGTGCTTGCATGAGCAAACGAGAGTTGGCATTTGGCATAGCACTAGTGGGCAGCTAACCAACCAATAACAGCATGAGACAGGGTTGTATTTTAGCTCCATAGTTATTTAACATCTCTAATTAAATGAGGTTGAGATCCACACACTCCCAAAATAAGGGATAAACCTCTCTATTCTATATGCTATATGCTATATGCTATGCTATGCTATGCTATGCAGAAGATGCAGCGATCCCTTCTTTTACCCAAGGTGGATTTAGAAAGTCCTTTAGTGTACTTAGTCAGGTTGAAAGGCAGCTTATCATAAATTACCAAATAATCAAATTCTATTTTGATTGGTGTAAGTTATGTTTATAAATTGTTTCCCAAGTTCTCATATTGTCCTGTTCAGACTATGAGACAGACAGGCAGGATTACTTAAAACTCTTTTATTACAATCAACTATTTACAATAATGAAGTCTTCAATAAGTAGCAACACTATCAATCAGGTCCACCCAGGCAGAGGAGGAAAACTAGGCAAGACTGCAGGATCAGGATCCAATGAAGACTGAGGCAACACAGCTAGGCAGAACTCGGTTAGACCCCTCAATGAAGCAGCAAGACCCAGAGAGGTAAATGCGCGTGGCAAGAAGGAGACTGGAGATGCTGGGCTCAATCTTGGCACGGAGGCTCGGCAAGGCTTGACTGGATCTGCAAGGCAGGACTTGGTACTGGAGGTGATACGGGACTCAACCGAAGCAGCAAGGCAAGAGGTGGAACTCGGAGTGATACTAGACTGGACCAGAGCAATGAGGCAAGGGTTGGATCTGAAAACAAGGCAGGACTTGACTGGAACGGAAGAACGAGGCAAGGAACTGGACTTGGAGCTAGGCTGGACTGGAACGGCAAGACTGGACTTGGAAGTGAAGGCAAAACTGGATGTGACTGAGATGGCAAGACTAGACTGGAAACTGGAAGCAAGGCTGGGCTGGACCGGAATTGCAAGACAAGACCTGGAGCTGGAACTCTGGCTGGACTTGACTGGATCTGCACAACGATGCTTGATGGTGAAAGCAGGATCGCACTTGGCGAAACAACGAGCTAAGCTGAGATCTTCTGGACCGGCAAGGCTGGACTCTATTGGAGCAACTTGTGAAGGAGGCAGTCCCACAACATTAGAAGAAGCTGGCTCTGATTCTACAATGGCTACAGACGAGGCTTCTGACTCCAGTAAGGACTCATCCACGGAAACGAGCTCAAAGGATCGGTTGTCTCCGGCAGCTTGCTCAACATACGCTTTCTTTTTAACACCTTCCTTTCCACGCCTTTTCTGCAGCCATTCGGGCTGCCTTCTGATTCACGTGCTTCTCAGCCCTCCGGTCTCGTGCACTGATTGGAGGTTTCAAATCCTCCTCTGGATTTTGCCCAATCAGCGCTTGCTCTTCCTCCCATTCTGCTGAGTCATTGTGGGTATCTGTTTCCCTGATTCCTACCGGATAAGTTTTGTTTTCTTCAGGATAAGTTTCATTTTCGGAGTCTGATTCAGACTTAAACCTCACACATACTAACTTTTGCCATAGCTGAAATTTGGAATCCCAATCTTCTACATCAAAAGCAGCCTTCTCCAACTCAGCAACCTCCCAATGTGTTGGGGTTACAACCCCCACAACGTCTTAACCAACATAGTTGCAGAATATTGGTGTAAGACAAAACTGTAGCTAGCCTCCTGTCTGTCTTGGTAAAGGAGCCAGTTGTTGAACTGACGATTGACAATTCATTCTTAATTTTTAAATAAATCATTAATCGGGCTATACTTGGCATTATGTGCTCATGCTGTTCACATGGGATCTGCAAATACTGCAGCAAGCCACATCAGTTAGGCCTGGCTTTCATTTGAAACAAACAGCAAATTATCCTGCTAGTTTCAGTTTATTGAAAGTCTGTCTTGAAAGTGGTCTTTGCTTTCAAGAAGTTGCCTTTAGAATTGTGATGTAAGACAAGTGCAAACATTAGAAGTGGCAGAACTGCTCTAGGAGTGCTTTCGGGATAGTGTATTTATAAAGAAACTGATCATTCCATCTGATGGAAATGCTTTGAAGTGTCACAGGCTGGTGCTCTGTTTGTATCCCACAAGCAACAAAGGCCCCGTTTTCAGTTCTGAAGCACTGCAGCATAACCTGTGTTACCGTCTCTGCTACTCTTCTGGTTGTTTGCTTATTTTGCATATGAGATCTAAATATTTCACTTCTTATTTTGTTCACATATATGTTTATTGATTAGTCTAATGACCATATCGAATAAAATGAGGTAAAATAATTCAGCGTATTGGGATATAAAAAATATTCAATGAAATGATCAGGTAAGATCATCCCCTTGGCAATTGACCCAAGTCTGATCGAGATAGGAAGCTTTCAATTTAATGGCTTTAGCTATAAACTTGGCAGTCTTTCTTACTGTCCATGTGCTTGTACCTTGGAGGAAGTAAGATAGCTAATTGATGGGGTCCCAATGGGCTATCCTGTCAATTAGTGACTAAATGCTGTGCTCTGGCTGAAGTATACAGTTGGCAGTCAAAGAGGATATGCTGATTAAAACTACATTTTTTAAATTTTAAATAGTTAACTTTTAAAAACAAAAGCAAAAAATGTAATACATTTATGTATTACATTTTGTGTAAGTGTGTTTTTAAAGAAAATTAACTGCTTAAAAACAATACGTAGTTTTGTAGTCAGCAATCTATGTCCAGAGCCAGGTTTCACTTTCTGAAGTCAGGAAGTCATAAGACTGGGGTCATGATGATGATTGGGCAAACTACAGATTGAGATCCTTTGGTTTTGCAGCAATCCCATCCTTTTTCCATATCCCCAAACCGGCTAATTAGCTTATTCCCTGCTACTGCACACAGTGAAAGAGACTTTATTAAATAAACAGGCCAACATCTGCTTCCGTAGACAATGCTCTATCACAGCTGTTTGTCAATTTTCATTTCTTCCCTGATGGTCTGATAAGCTTGGGATTGTTATGCCACTCCTGTTTTAAGTGTGGTTTACTACTGTTTGGGAAATTCACAATGAATTAATGTTAGAATGGACAGTAGATGTACCTTATTACTATTTTGCCCCAAATCTGTTACCAAGAACTATTAATGTGATGAAAGGAATGTAATGCTGTGTGGCCTCTTATTTGAGAGAAATGAATCACATATTCATCAAATACATCAATCATTCAGCTTTTTTAAAAAGCTGCTTAATAGTTTGTTCCTAGAATGGATCACAATGTTCAGTACTAAAACCTGTTGCAATTTGTATCTGACATGGCTTTTTAAGAAGGCATAATATTCATTTAGATTTCTATAGATGTTTACTGAAAAATAAATCTATTGAATGCAATGAGGCATAGTCCTAGGTAAATGTGTATAGGATTATAGTAGAAATATAAATAAGATTATGATCTAGTTTCTGTTTTAAAAACCCATAGTTCTTAACACTAGACTCATTTTTTATCAGCCTGTCAGTTTTACTTTAATTTTCTTTACAGTTATCTTTCCATTTTTCTGCTTCTCTCTCTCTTTCTCTCTCTCTCTTTTTTTTTTTCCTTTTCACACCCTAAAGCTACTGAAAGAGATAGCACGAAAACGCAGAAGCATTCGTTTGGGAAGAGAAGCAGATTTAAAGCCATATATTGCAGCACACTTTGACGTTCTTCCTACTGAGTTCACCCTGGGGGATAAGAAACAGTATGGTGGTTTTGAGAACAAGCAGCTCCAAAATGGCCAAGAATATGTTGTCTTTATTTTAGCAGTTATGGAACACTCAGAATCAGTAAGTTGGCTGCAGGTTTGTTTTTTTTCCCCTAAATGTACTATTGAAAGGCTCTGTAGCTTATCTCTGCACAGTTCATGCTTCGATCATGTTCTGTAAGAATAGTTATATGCCAAGAAATGGTTGCATATTTTGAATGCCTTAAGTTACAAGAATACTCTCTATATGCATTTTAAAGAACCTGAACGTACTTATTTATTTTATCAAATTTATATGGCTGGCAATCTCACACAAGGTGACTCTGGGTGGCGTACAACAAAAACAACTATTCAAATTGAATATAAAAACCAATTAAAACAAGTAATCAACATAAATAAAATGAAGATTGTGAGAGGGTTAATTAAGATGTCGTATGTGGTGCAACCAACATGTGGGTGCTCTGCTGTCAGGGGATCCCCAGGCCTGATGAAAAAACCAAACTTTGAGGGCTTTCCCAAAGCCATAAGGGTGGGCTGACCTCACCAGTTAGAGATACAGATAAGTTCAACACACAATGGAGCAGCAAGAGTGCACAACTCCACTCTGTTTCTGCCTCTATTTACCTTCTTACATTGATATGGTATCTTGACTATGATGTTTGTGTGTTTATTCTAGCTATATGGTATGGCATTCACATGTACACATACAGTACGGCCCCAAATTCAAGGGGTATTATACAGAGTAATGATTGAGTACACCACATGTTAAAGACATTGGCATGGAAAATAATTATGAGTTTAAGTCTCAGTATTTCCATTTCTCAGAGTAGACAGGTGGTCTCATCATTTTAATCATTATTGTATATTTTCTGCTTTGCTTCTTGAAATCTCTGCTGTATTACTGAGGCATGAATTTTACATCTTATCCTTCCTTTAAAACAAGATATGTCCTGTCTCAAGACATATTGTCCAGACAGTGTTGCTCTTTGCAAAACATCTTTGGAAAACAGGAACTAATCAAGGACATGCACCACTAACTTCTTTAATTACAGTATTTTGCTACTGACCAACAGTGAAATGTAACAGAGTTAGAAAATATTGTAACAAAAAGTAGAATTCCTAAGGTGATTTAAATAACTAATTGTACTGTCATGCTATTCATCTCTTTCATATGCCTGTTATATGCTTGAGTTATTTTAACTTTATGTAATATATTTTAAAAAATAATTAAACAGGAAGGGAAAGAGGATTGTGGGAAAGAATAGCAGCAGACATTAACATTTCAATTTACAAGTTACATGGTATTTTTCTAATTGGTTGTTAACCTGTCATGTGTATTTACTGGGCTGGCTCTGTTAAATTTAATTAATTTTATTTAAAGTCTTTCTGTAGGCTTAGTAGTTTTTTCCCAGGTGGATTGTTAATTGCAAAAGTCTTCCTAGTTTAATATGCTTCTACAATTGTAGTTGAATTTGGTAATGATCATCTCAGGTATCCCTTTTCTATTTTTATCTGAAAAGTGTTGCCAAGCTAAATCTTTAACCGTGAGAAGGAAACAAAATGCATTTACGTCTAGTTCTAAATCACACAAAACACATATGCAATAGAGTATCTCTCATATTCACTACACTGTTATTAAGTAAGAATCTTCTTCCCCTCCAGACCATGTATGCAACCAGCCCATATTCTGAAACAGTTGTGTCCGTGGATCTTAATCCGCAGCCAATTACGGAAGAGGAAGAAGGCTTGATTTGGGTTGTAGGACCAGTCCTTGCAGTTGTATTTATCATCTGTATTGTTATAGCTATTCTACTATATAAAAGGTAAGTTTACAAAATAGTTTACAAAGAAGGGCAGGCTTTAAATCGGTTAATTGTGTTGAAAATATTTTGAGATTTAAAAAAAAAAATCCTTACCTAAAGGTCTCCTTTCGACATTGAATAAAAGCAATGTTTCATTCTTAACACATGAAGTCATCACCCAGGCTAGAAGTCTCTTCTAGATTTCTGTAAAAAATCCAAACAGGAGCCATAATTTCCTCAGACAGAATGCAACATCATTGCCAGGGTAATATTTTAGGTTTTGCAATTTATGCTTTCCCTTGCCTTATTTTAGTTTCATCTCTTACTAGATGAAACTGCTTACCATCCATGCTATTTGTTCTTTTTGACATTACCATTTGTGGCTATATAAATTAGTTCCATATTCGAGAACTGGCTGGGGAAAAAAATCACATTTTGAACCAGGGAAAACAACATATTCTTAAGATAAAAAGTAGAGTGTATTTGATTTTTATAAGAGGCAAAATGAGAAAGGAGGAGAAATAGGATAGACCATTGCTTTGGTTTCTTTAGTCCGAAGAGATTTTTCTCATTTTTTCCTACAAGTAGAGAATGTTACATAAAATTCAGTGTTACTGACTACTAGATCTACACCCTAATTGTGAAAGAGCATTTTCTGTCATGGTAACTTACTTTGCCATTGGCCAACTAACATTCAACTTTTTTCTCTTTTTTTCTGCCGCTTAATAATGGAGCAGTAAACCTGACAGGTGAGATAATTTTTTTTAAAAAACTTGTTTTCCGTTTTCTCAGAAAAGGGGAAATGAGAAAACAGTTTAAAAAATAGCTTGTTTGAGTTTCCAAAGAGAATATTTGTCAGTCTAAACCAGGGATTCTCAACCAGGATTCTTTGGAACCCTAGGGTTCCATGAGAGGTCACTGGGGGTTCCCTGGAAGATCACAATTTATTTAAAAAATTATTTCAAATTCGGGCAACTTCACATTAAAGAGATAGATTTCATTCTTTAGTTTAAGTACACTGTTCATGCATATATACAGGCCTACACATGAAATTTTGTAATTTCTGGCCTATATTTGAGTCTGAATGTGCTGGGGTTCCCCGAGGCCTGACAAATATTTTAAAGGTTCCTGCAGGGTAAAAAGGTTGAGAAAAGCTGGTCTAAATGAACCCAAACAAATGTATTGTTTGGAAAGGAAGGCCGACCTGAAATTTAAGACAATCTTCCCCCCAAAGGAAGATGAAACATAAAAAACAATAAAGGCAACTAAAAAATCCTGTTCAGTGTCCAGATACCCATTTGGTCAATTTAAGATTCAAACTAAAACCAATCCTGGAAACCTCTCTGCTGTGGTAAATATGTGCATGTAACATATTAGTACATGTTTATATGTATTCATATATTTGTTTGTAAGCCTTTTAGAAGTCACACTCAAAAAAAGAGAGGGCCAAGACAAGACAAGAGAAGACAAACTTACAGGGATTGAATTAATAGCTACTGATTAAAATGAAATGGCCTGTAAAAGTCAGGTATTCCATTTACTGTATAAAATAAAATTAATTGATGTCCCCTACTATATCATCTGTTCCCTCACATACACATTCATTCAGGCACAGAATACACAAACTCTTGCTCCTGTCCCTCCACCAGAAACAGCAAAATGGAACAAGAAAAAAAATAGAAATAAGATAGATGCAGGGATAATGGAAATGAAAAGGAAGAAGCAAATAAAAAGTATATATGGAGATTAAAAGAATGAACAGGGAAAGAAGCTATGTTTAGTATTGAAATTCACCAGGTACACAGCAGAAATGAGCCATCTCCTCCTCTGCCAGTTGCCTGGGCACACCTATCATATTCTCAAAGGTATCCCTCAATAACAACATCAGAAGACATTTGAACTTCCTATACATTCACTTTTTCAACCCCATCTTCAGAAAAAAGATTACCTCCCCCAGTTCACAAGTAATTGTGAACTCACCTACAGGGCCATGCAGAGGAGTTTGGGGAGCATCTGCAGGACAAAATTTCTTGGATCCACTCTACGTTACACTCCAAGCTTGACACATGGTCTGTGGAGATACCAAGGGAGCGTACTTACCATGTTATCTGGGAACAGTTTGGTCCTGTTGGACCTGAGGAAGTGGACAGGATCCTCAGGACAGTAAATCCACTTGTCAGCTAGACTCATGTCCCTCCTGGATGGTCAAGGCAGCTCAGGAGGTGACGTGTGGTTGGGTCCAGGCGATGGTCAATACATCCTTGAGGGAGGGGGTGTTCCTAACTGCCTTTAAGGAGGGGCTGGTACAACCCCTCCTCAAGAAACCATCACTGGACCCTACTGTACTGGATAATTTTCGTCCAGTCTCCCACCTCCCCTTTCTGGGGAAGGTGGTTGAGAAAGTGGTGGCATTACAGCTCCAGAGGGTTCTGGAGGAAACGGATTATCTAGACCCCTTTCAGTCAGGTTTCAGGCCCGGATATGGGACAGAAACAGCATTGGTCGCACTTATGGATGATTTTTGGCAGGAGTGGGATGGGGGTAGTGCATCCATCCGTGCTCTACTTGACCTCTCAGCAGCTTTCGATACCATCAACCATGGTATCCTTTTGGGTTGGCTCAGGGAGTTGGGGGTGGGCGGCGTTCTGCACTGGTTCACCTCCTTCCTCCAGGGCCAGTCCCAATCAGTGGTGATAGGGAGTGAGAGATCCGACCCTCGACCCCTCCTTTGTGGGGTGCCGCAGGGTTCGGTTCTCTCTCCTATTTAACATCTACATGAAATCGCTGGGTGAGATCACCCGTCACCATGGGATGAGGTATCATCAGTATGCTAACGAAACTCAATTGTATATCTCCATCCTGAGTGAAGTAAGTGATGCTGTGACCACCCTCTCTGAGTGTCTGGGGGCTGTGGGGGTCTGGATGGGGAACAACAGGCTTCGGCTGAACCCTGGTAAGATGGAGTGGCTGTGGGTTAAGGGCTCTGCCATATCCAGGACTTGGTCATCTTTGGTTCTGGATGGGGTTTCACTGCCCCATTCAGACCCGGTGCGTAGCTTGGGGATCCTTGTGGACTCACGGCTTCTGCTCAAAGAGCAGGTGGCAGCCGTGGCCAGAAGGGCCTTTGCACAGCTGCGTGTTGTGCACCAGTTATGCCCTTTCCTGGATTGGGAGGCCCTTCGGACAGTCACTCATGCCCTTGTTATCTATATTTTATATTGGAATTTTATTGTATAGTTATTGTTTTATGCTGTAAACCACCCAGAGTCCCTCCGTTTGGAGGAGATGGGCAGTGACAAATTTGATAAATAAATAAATATAAATAAATTTCCTGAAGGAAAACCTTTATCTCACTATCAGGTAAATATTGTATAAGAAGTCAACTTACCTTAAAGTAACATTCAGCACTGAGCTTGTTTATAAAATAAATGTTCAATCTTACACATTCACCTGTTTTTTGTTTTTTGTTTTGGTATTTCTAATGCTAACATAAAATCAGTTTGCATCATGTTAAATAAAATGGTACAATTCAGAAAATGGAGCTACAAGGGAATTAGCCAATAGTTGAACACCAACCAAAATTTGTTTAGTTTTGTATTTAGAACTCTTAAAAAGGAGATTCTTTTCTTACAAATAGCTTTAGGAAAGCCCCAAATTAAAGGTTCTACAAGGCTTGGGATTGCAGTAATCACTGAGTTCATTCCAGAGAAGGTTGAACATGCACAAATCATTGAAATCAGTGCAATTTTAGCATTTAATGGTAGTCTGATTGTTCTTAATTTTACCAGTATTCAGGCATGTTTCATTATCTTTTGATTGTCCTAGCTTCACCAAGCAAATCTAAATACATATAATGTGTTTCATAAAAGGATATTCTGTTAAGATAATTGCTTAGTTTTCATTGATTCTACAGAATTTGATGTCTCTCTTGATCTTTTAAAATCTTGAGTTGTATATCAAAAAGAATATATTAGCAAACATATTTGTGGGTTGCTAGTGTTGCTTTGGCTAGGAGCAGTCATATAAAAATAAATAAATAAAGTCTTGATTAATTATCTTAATGATTGTATTCACTTTGTCTATGTAGGAAAAGGGCGGACACGGACTCTAGAAAGAACAGTATCCCCAACAGTAAAGAAGTTCCTTCACATCATCCCACAGATCCCGTAGAGCTACGACGCCTTAATTTTCAAACTCCAGGTAACTTGCAAATACTCTATTTTAACTAAGTAAACAAAATATCACCATAGGTAATTTGGGTGTTCTATAGTTCAGGGGTAAAATACTGTATGAAGAAAAATAATTTACCTTTGAATATGTTGCTTCTGTTGATTACTGAAGACTAAATTTTAAGCATTTCTCTACTTCAAATCGTGCTTCTTTCCTGTTGGTCTCATGCTAGTGAGTCGTACCAAATTAATCATATTTCTTCTTTAATTAATGTTATTTGTCGAAGTCCATAGTTACAAGATAGACTGGTGGGATATTTAACAGTGTTCATAAATTCAGGATAATCATGTCCTTCCTCTCTCAAATGTTGCATGTACAGTCTTAATTAGAGTTTCATCTTGATGAGGATTTGAAATTCTTAAACATGTACAACACCAGAAGGAAGGAAAAAAGCCAGAGGTAATAGGAAAAACTATTAAAAAGTCTCAAGAGAAAAAAGAAGTGGTTAGTTAAGAAATAAGCTATGTTATACCTGCATTGCCCTTCATACTGTATAGAAATAGCTTTCTGAGCACATTCTGTAAATTATGCTTTCTGTTCTGAATTATCAGCATTAAATATATATTGGATATACATACTGTTAAAGCCTATATTGTTTCTCTTATGCCCAGTTCTCTGTTGGAAATCCATTTACTTATGCATGCTTATCACTTCATTATTTGCCTGTATGTAAACCACCATCGTAGATCAAATCCTACAGGCATGGCTTTTATGTTATATTAAGTAAACCAAACATTACACACACAGAAAAGAGGTTTGAGATCAACTGCCTGACCCATGCAGCTCACATGCAGCATGTACTCTGGATTAAATCATCCAGAATGCACTGTATCTGTTGCACAATGAAAGTCCTGAGTTTAACCTAAAATATGCCTTCTGAGAATGAGGATGATCTGTCTTCTCAGTTTCCCAAATTTAGTTTGACTCTTTAGCACCTTTTACTTTTATGTGAGAATATAAAAAGAATAATGAAAACATGATAAATGAAAAAAGGTAATGTAAAAGGAATTTAGCCAAAATTGCAACAGATTATTTGTTGAAAAGCATTGCACACATCTGAAGAGCTGTCAGGGGAGGCTGGAATTACCGCAACTCTGAGCTTAGTGATTATTTCTGTAGTTCTCTAATTTTATCTTACCTCACTTCCCTATAATAATTTTCAATAATTTTGAGTTTGGCAGGAAATTCAACACAATTTGAGATTTTAAAAATCTCAATGCATTTTGAGACTTTTTAATGGGAAGTAATGTATAAATTTTTTGAATGAGTAAATCAACACAATGCCTTCTCAGTCTTCCTCCACAGAGTGTCTCTGTGTATTTAATGAAATGAATTGGAAATCACTTTTCAGTCATTTAGAAACCCACTTAACCAACGTAAAAGGGAAAAGGAGAATGAGGTCAGTAAATTTGCCCCCTGTTCTTCATTTTCACAGTAAGCTTGATAAATGTAAAGGCTTCTCTGTCCATGATGTCTGTAGGGAAAAGATCGAATGTGCTTCTCCATCCTCTCACTCTTCAGATGCTAGTTTATGTTGGCTTCCAAATGTTTGAATAGAACTAACATCTTGGGTAAAAAGGCACATGGCAAACAAATGAAATTGTATTTATTCAAAAATATCTAAGATGGATCCAGATTTGGGTTCATGGAGAATATAGTAGAGGCCTTTTATTGCAGTGGTAGATAATAATGTTCTCCAAATTCTCATTCTCTCCTTTGCAACTCCATGTGGTATTTATGACTTTCAAATGCATTTATGATTTTCAAATGACTTTCTCATTCTCTTCTTTGAGAGGAAGCCTCACTAAATTTTGGAACATACCATGAATTGAAGCTTTTTTCATTATTGGAGGAGCAAGTCTGGAATGAACCCATTATAACTGAAAATCACAGAAAAGAAATCAGTTCAAAAAGAAATAATGCAAAAGTTAATGAGGTGCTAGGAGAAGTAACCAGAATGTTTTAATACTCCTACATTTGCAGCACCAAAACTGTAATTTAATTTAAAAATTTTGAAAAACAGAAAAGAACCAAAAGCAAGGCTCATTTATAAAGTATTATGACAAGTTCATTAATTAGTACCTATTCTTCTTAATATTAAATCCATGTCAAATGAACACATGAGTAGTAAGATTGAGATTGTACATACTGGTCCTGTCATCTCTTGAAAGTTGTCCTGTCTAGACTAGATGAATACAAAAAGCCTGATTCAGATGGAAGCTATGTCAGGGGAATGTAATTTCTTGCCACCTTCCTCCTGTATTTTCTTATGCCAAAGCTTTCTGTTGCTTCATCACATGCAAGGTGTGATGATTCTACTGTTTCTCTTACCTTTCCTTGTTCCAGTCATATCCATATGCAACTTCACTTGTGTACGAGCAGATACCATAAGATATAAAATGGGGTACATACGTGGCAGATTTGTCCCACTGTACAAATCACTCCATGAAATTGGAGAACTAGCAGTAACAGACACATGTCCACCCTTCTTTCTGACATGGGGAAAGAGACATGAGGAACACTTCCTTTGGTGCCAGATTTCCAGTATCATAGAGCTGATCTGTGGGATCAGCTAAAGCGTTAAAGAGTTACTCCATCCATTTCTCTTTCTTGTAAAAAAAAAAAATCCCCCAACTGTCAAAAGAGCAGTGCTGAACGAAGCCAGAGGGAGCAGCCAGTGCTTCTATGCAATGGGAGCCTATTAGTCAAGGCCATTTTTTTACCTCTTGTCTTTCAAGAGATGAAACTTGAAGACACATGTATATAAGCAGCCTAGATAACATCTTCTGACCTATGCATTGCAAAGCACTGGTCAGGCATTAGGCAGGCAGATGTTTCTATGGAAGCCAGATGTTCACACACTCTTCTTGCTGCCAAAACTAAACTGTCCTTGCAGCAGCCCAAAGTGGCCAATAAGAGCCGGGGAGAACCTAGCTTCTGACTTTGTCAGAACCTGCATTAAGCAGGAAGCATTGCTGATTGTTCCTACAGCATAAGGAGGTAAGGTTGAAGTTGAAGTAGCCTCTAGTAGGCTGGGGAAAAGTTTAAGGCAATACCATGAGGACATCTTTTCTGAAAATAATTAATAAAGTGTTTAACCCCAAAACATGGTATCAGTTCATTAAACACATATTCATTGAATCTGTTCATAAGGTGTATTTGCTTTCTTTCTTTTGTTCCTCATGGGAAGCTGAGCAAATGTGAATATTTAGCATCTTTAATTCTTGAGCTGAATGGGAAGAATGTTGCTACTGCTCGTGTGCTCTTGTTTGCATATAGCATAGCTTCTTTATTGCATATAGCATAGCTTCTTTATGTGCATTATAAAATTACCACTTTCTTCAGAAACACGCACCACACAAGAATAGATGTAACTAGTATTCTAGAGATACAACAGCTGAAGAGTGCTGTATCTCTAGTACACCTGAACAAAAGGGATGCTTGGCAATGAAATCCGATATGCATGTTTTTGCTGTTGTTTGGCTTGAACCAGGGCTACATACTTTCCATTTCTGTGTTGTTTGATTTCTTTGTTCCCATCTCTCTTTTAATATAATGGGGTAGTATGGAGGTAAGAAAACATTGGCATATGCTGTTCCACCCATATCTGTTAATAAAAATGCTCTTAGGATATATTAAGTCATGCACATATGCATCAACAGTAGATGCTTTCCAGATTCATAAAATAACATGTCTGTATTCTGTAGTATTTAGGTTAAAATGGACTCTTGATATGCAGAAGCCATTACCCGTTGAAATTTCTTGACTGCTGACAACAGTACTCGGCCTTCAGATGTAGTTGTAGCAAAAAAGCAAATTCATTTTCAAACTAAATAAATATAAATTATACTCATTTGTATGTGGTATGTTTTAGAATGTATAAATGATAAATAAACAGTGGGGAATGGAAAGAAAAGAAAAGAAAGAAAAAAAGAAAGATCAACCACACAAAGGCTCATTTCCAATTATTTCCTTTGATAAGATTATTGTGAATCTTTATGGAAAGGCATCCATTTTATATTACTCATAAACATAACAATGCTACTTTGCCATAATAATCAGATGGTTGATTCTAGAAGTGGTTGAATTTTCTGCCTAAATAAACCCATTGCTTCTGCTTAAACAAGCAAACAAGTCAAAGATTGTACACCACATTTTGATAAGTCTCAAATGTCTCAATGTGGAAGGATGATGCCATATATAAATAGCAGAATACAGAAGGAATTCTTGTCCTGGGTGTTTCTCTCAATATGGATACAATAAAAACAGTTAAAATCATGGAAGAAAAGAACTTGATTAGTTAACATTCTTAGTCTGTAACCCTACTTACCTTTACTAAAGAGTGAGCACCATTGTATAAGCCTGCATTAGAGCCCTCTATTATTTCATATCAATGATGTCTCATTTTTCATTAATATTAAACTTCCTAGTCAATTGAGTATCGAGATCCAGTTCTGCAATGAGATGGTCTACTAATACAGCCATCTGGTTCTGTATATGAACAAGTTATGGTAGTCTGACATTTCTGTCTCTTTCTCCCAATTCTGAATGTCCACGTAACATTGTGCATGCAGAATAGTACCTTGGTCTTTGTAAAAACTGACTTAATATGATGGTATACTGCTGTTACTAATTTCTTTCCCATTTCCAATTGGCTTTACTTTTTACAGCTTTGAGCAGTAATTCAGTCCCCTACGCCTCCCTGATTGGCTCTGTGTCCTCCCTCTCTAGCCAAACTACCACTCAATCCTTATATGATAATAACTCTCTCCCACGATTCGCTCGAAAAGGTCTAAACATCTTTGTCTATTATTTTCTCTGTTCACTGTTTTAGATGTTCCATTATTCAACTTCCATTTCTGAATAAGCCTAGCATTTTCTTGTGCCTTTTTTCCTTTTATATTGTGTCACTGGGATGCTCGATCTGGATTTAAAATGCGATGGCTATTTCTAAAAAAAATCACCCAGATTAAATGTTCCATATGAAGATATGAGAGATACTAAAACATCTCCCATATCAATAAAAATATTGTTGCTTTCCTTTCTGGAAGTAGTTTCCATATGTGTGGGCACTTCAGTATAAATATGCTTACCAAACAATCAAAAGAGCTGTTATGTATCTAATTAGTTCTGCCAGATATTATCTTCCATAGTGCTATCTTCAGTGCCACCAGCAGGATTTAAATGATACGCTGGTGATGGTCCTTCCTTCATTAAGCCAGGAGTTCTGTAACCTTAGTAATAATGTAGTAAATGTAATTTATTGAATAATCTTTATATTATCGTTTCCTGATCATGTCACGTAAAGCTGTGCAACATCATTGCAAACTGGCTTTTGTAGAGTACATATTTCAGAGTTGCAGTGGTGAAACAGCCTGACCTGTGGAAAATATGGCTTCCAGTTTGAGCCCCCCACTCCTCCCTTCAGTTTTTCATTTTTCTTTTGTTTACACATAATGTCCATACATCCTGGGGTTTGCTAGTTTAAAAAAATCTAGCCAATTATATGTCACCCTACAACAAGCAATTTTATCTAGGCAAGCATTGAATGTGTGGAAAATCATCCACAATGTGTAGTTGAAAAATAGATACTCAGAAAGAGTGGACTTGCTAAAATCTTTAGCTGGCAGATCATGCTAGTTGACCCCATTTTGCTTCTTTTGCCCTATCTCCAATTTTCCCTGTTACTTTTCTATCCCATCTCATCCCATTCCATCCCTTCCCTAACCCTTCTCTATTTTTCCATCTGTAGACAAAGATGTTTACACCTGAAGTAGATTGTAGGTAATCTCTGGGGGTTGATAAAGGGATGGGGTTGAGACATTTTCTCTAAGACAGTAGGGTAAACTGCATGTTTGTGTTTCACAAAACTGGTTCTGTACAACCCCTGCCACTACAATCTGCTACTAGTGGAAACATTTTTGAAGCTTTAAATGTCTGATGTATAATCTTGTCTTTATTGACTGTTGTCTGTAAGCAGCAGTGCATGTTTACTCTGGCAATCCATAGCTGCATGTGAATGTCCTAAATTTTTTGTAATATATTTTGAAAAATCATTAGATTATTCTTTCTCGTAATCAACTTCTCCAGTTCTTGAAACACAGTAATTACTTTCTTAAGAACAAAGTTATCCATTTATTTCATTTCATTCAGTTTTATAATTATACATGAGATTTTTTTTTCTTCCCCTTTTTTATTTTTGTGATTTCTTTTTGCAGGACCAAGTTTCTCTGGTTACCCTGGTAACCTACATTCTTCAAGTTAGTTTTCCTCATCAGTTATTTTCTCTCAACTATTCTAACTCTTTAGGCTTCTTTGATTGGTTTCTCCCTGCCCTCAGTTCACCTTCTGTTCACCTAAGTCCAACACCATTTCCATTTCATACAGTTCAAGACAAGACAAGGGGTTATATATGACATTAAGAGTCATTACTTAAACAGAAATGAACATCAGGTCTAACTATCTCATTCTTCCCACTTAGCTAATTTCATTAAGCCTTGACATATATGTGTATGTAAATATATATATATACTCCTAACACTAGAGAATGGTTGTTTGGGGAAATTGCTTGGTATTTTTTTTTTTTTTTGTGAGTAATTTGGCTTCAAAGCTCATCCCTCCAGAGCATGTCTTGCTTTGAGTGACTAAACTATATGCCTGCTTCTGTCATCTTAAAACATCTTTACTATTTACACATTTTATAGCCATTTTAATTACTATATTTTAAAGTTTGGATATTAGTTCTTGTCTTTCATTATTTTTCAATTCCATCTTTTTTCTACTTCAACAGGTATGGCTAGCCACCCACCAATACCTATTTTGGAACTTGCAGATCACATTGAAAGGCTGAAGGCAAATGACAACTTGAAATTTTCCCAAGAATATGAGGTAATGACCCCCAGGTTTCTCAGGGGCTGATTCACTGATAATTTAGAATGGCAGTATGAATGGGGTGGTAAAAACTGTCAGGGAGATACATCTTCTGCCCATAAATATGAAACATAAATATGAAATAAATTAAGTATTTCAACTGTTTTATACTTTTTATGATTGTAAGCTGCCCAGAGTCACTTGTTGAGATGGGTGGCTGTAGAAAATAAATAAATAGATAAATAAATAAATAGATAGATAAAATAGCGTGTTAATGGCCCCGTTTCTTGGCTATATTAACAGCCATGCATTGCTTACTTGGTGGCTATATATATTTATTTTGTATTTTTAATTGTTTTAATTACTTCAACTGTTTTAGAATTTTTATGATTGTAAACTGCCCAGAGTCACTTGCTGAGATGGGTGGCTATAGAAAATTAATTAATTAATTAATTAATTAACCTAATTCCGATAGAAGTCAGACAAATTTTCAAGACATTGAGACTGAATTCCTAAACAAGTAGCATAGCAAGCCCCAATAAATACTGTAAGATTTCACTGTAACTATTTTAGGATTAATTGCTTCATTATTTTTATGCCATTATCAATATTATGTTTTTTAAAACAATCTCTTCACAAGTCAGCATTCTCTCCAGGCAGATATTTTCAGTAAGTCAGTGTTCTGTTTGGATAGGAAAGGATTCCACATCTCTTTGGGAGATATTCTGTCCAAATCAGTTCCTTTTATCATGAAATAGAATATAAATAGGTAGAGAAAAAAGAAAGGGGAGGGGAGGAAGGATCCTGGGAATTGAATAGATGGGAGTAATGGAAAGAAGTGACTCAAGTGACAAGATGTCCCAGTGCATGGTATCCTTTTCTTTTAATATCAAGAAATAGTTGAAAATATTTAATTCTTACATGCCCTTTTAATATTTTAAAAATCTGGAAATTCAGTGATAACTACTTCAGGAATAAGATCAGAAATCAATGCCTAACAAATAAGATGAGAAGAAGTATCACCAGCACATTAGCACTGACTGGATAATACAGTGAATTCAGCTAAATTTAATGCAGGTAAAATTAGTACCTAAATAATTTGGGCAGGAAAAATGGAAAGAAAATAAAACTTCTACATAGTAATTTTATTTTGTTATCTGTATAGCTTAATTTATGACTCCATAAGAACTTAAGTAATTAATTCAGAATTGGGTTGGTTCACAGAGTAAATGTTGCCTATACTAAAGGTTCAGTGTAGTTATAATTAGTACAGTACCATGCTATTATTACCTCATTCTTCATTAATTCATGAGTTACAAGTTTTAATGGTATCATCATGGGAAGCTATTATGAAGTACACTTTAATATCTCATGGATTACCATTCCCAGGATGCACGCTAACACAGATCATTCTCAGTAAGATGTGGCTGAAGATAACTGGGCCACATCCATTAAATATCATAAATTATTGCTGGTTCCTGAAAAGAACAATATGTAGGGAGAGCATGCAGAATCCTTATGGAATTTTTTCCAACCCCTTAACAGCAGCTCCACTCTGGGTCATGTGACTAGGATGGTGAAGTTTCAGAACTGAGTGGTCAGCAGTCTTCCAAGCTGCTGCCCAATGCATCTCCCACAGGAAGGCATTAGAGGCCTTTTTCCTTTGTAGCCCCCAGCTAAACTCATCCCACATTCAGACTGTGTATTTCTTCTGCTGGCTTATTCCCATCACCACCACCATCAAATTTGGTCCCATTCTGTTCTTGGGGAGTTCCTGCTGATGGGCAGACATAATCCTAAGGCCTTTTGCATAGTTTTATTTCTAACATTCCATTGGGCTAAAAAGAATAAGAATGAAAGAAAAAAGAAAACCCAAATGTTCAGAGAAAATTCTGCTGTCATATGTCTAGCTGGTGTTGCAGTGAACCATGGATTAAATAGTCTTCAATAAATCAGGCATGCTGTGGTTTATTTCTGATAATTGTGTCAGGTGAGTAATTAGCCAGAGAGCACTTAAGAGTTTAAAAGGTCCATATCTTGCCTTGTAACAAGAGTTAACTGCTAGGAGGAGAAAGAGTTGCCTGTAACAGACCAGGATTTGAGCATCAGAGAATTCCACAAGTCACTACAAAGGTCAAGCTTACAGCCCAAATGGAGAGCTAGGAGGAGGTGGAACACGGATGTTGGAAACAGCTCCATCTGTTGGGAAGGCAAGGGCTCTGAGGTTGCTCTTACATAGCCCCAGATGCTGGCATTGAGGTTAATTAAGGGCATTATAGCTCTCTTCTTAAGGAGATGTGCTGATCACCTTTTCTCAGCCCATGGAAGCTGCCAGCATGTTCTTGTGTTAGGCGACCTCCAGCAGCTGCTCCGTCACTACCTTAACTCAATCTTACTTGCTCAGACTCATGTCTCTTGAAGCTGCCACAGGGTGATGGTCTGTCAGATCTGCCTCTTTAGCCTCTGACTCAAGAGATTCAAGCAAGACTGTAACTCTACCACCTGTGATGGACTTTGTCTCTGAAGGGGAAGGTGATGTTATGGAGGTTGCAGGCGAGTAGGGAGGAAGCGCCTTCCAGGGGAAGAAGCGCATTCACAGTGTGGGGGACCTTGTGCACACAGCCAAGAGAGTCAGGCAGGATCTGCCTTAGACCCTTCTGGAATTCATCCCTTAGAGCCTGTTAGTTCACTCAGTTTGACAAGATTCTCTGTGTACGTGAGAAGCAATAAAGACTAGAGCTTATTCCGGGCTCAGCGTCTGTTTCTTCGCCTAAAACCTGAAACCACCCAAGGCATAGCATACTGAAACCCAGCCCTGTTATATTGGCACCTGGGACAGAAAGCATTCTCCTCCATCTTGCCAATAAAGGTAAATGCAGACCACTTAAGTAACAATTTTGTTGTCTTTCTGTTATACCCCAGAATTAGCTGCTTGATGTAGCCACCTTAATACACTTTTAGATTAGATTTTTTTTTTATCCCGCCTTTATGATTTTTACAAATAACTCAAGGCAGGGAACATACCTAATACTCTTTCCTCCTCCTATTTTCCCCACAACAACAACCCTGTGAGGTGAGTTGGGCTGAGAGAGAGGGACTGGCCCAAGGTCACCCAGCTGGCTTTCATGCCTGAGGCAGGAGTGGAACTCTCAGTCTCCTGGATTCTAGCCTGGAGCCTTAACCACTAGTCCAAACACTTAACTGTAGGACACAGTTTGCATGAAGTTACTGAAATGGCAATATTTATTCTGCCACATCTTTCAAGCAGTTAAGTATTGAACTGTTATATTCTTCATGCAACTGATGCAAATTATTCCTGGAAATATGGTTGTTAACACTAGAGTACTATCACTCATTACAAGCAATAGCACAACGACATTTTTGTCAGCTGGCTCATCTAACATAACAACACTAAATGATACAATCCTACCATAAAATTCTGTAAATTCCAGAGATACAACACTGTTTACTCTAAAATATGGGTAGTTTTACAGCTTATTAACATATATTTAAGCTTTCACATTTTAAATATACCCTTCATATAGAAGGCTTTGAAACTAATGATTTTGAGATTTACTGTTCCAGATGACACTGACATTATAACAGAATGCAAATAAATTAGTACTCTGAATCTATAAAGTACGGACGCTTTATTTGTGTGGAACCAGTTTGTTAGTAACTTTAATAAATGTTACCTTTATAATACGGTTCTATGTGACGTTTACATAAATATTTCAAAGTCCATTGAGTATAAATATCTAATCTCTTAAGCAGGAGAGGTTTAAATAGCAAATGCATATTTGCTATTACAATACTTACGTTCTATTGCTTACCATGTAATGATTCTGTGTTAGATAAGGTCTTAAGCTTTGTCTGAAAAATAATCTCATTACTGTCGAAAATGAAAATACAGAGTTTTAACATTCACTAAAGCTTGTTCACTTGAAGGTCATTTTAGGGTTTAAAGTGACACTTAACACAATTAAGCAGAGATTTTATGCCAGTTGTATGTAATTATTTAGTGTTCATGGTCACAGAGATCATGCTACCTAAACTGTGCACGTAAGTATTTAATCAGTCATTTACTGGTATTCATTTATTTCCTTTATATGAATTCCACAATAGCGGTTCTGCACAGTATAAATTCCTAAAGTCATCTGTACTTTCTTTTGCTATCTGTTCAAATGCATATAAAATCAATTGTCTAGAGCAGGGTTTCTCAACCAGGGTTCCATGGAACCCTAAGGTTCTGTGAGAGGTCACTAGCAGTTCCCTGGGAAATCACCATTTATTTTTAAAAGTATTTCAAATTTGGGCAACTTCGCATTAAAGAGGTAAGTTTCATTCTTTATTTTCAGTTTAAGAACACTGTTAATACAGGCCTACACATGAAACGAATACAATTTTGTAACTTCTGGTTTATTTTTGAGCCTGATTGTGCAGGGTTCCCTAAGGCCTGAAAAATATTTCAAGGGTTTCTCCAGGGTCAGAAGGTTGAGAAAGGCTGATATAGAACCTAAATATGATCATATAAAACATGATATAGTGGCCACAGTTGAAATAAATGCCTCTATTTGTAAAGCAAAAGGCGCCTTACAACAGGGGTTTTCAAACTTTTTCAAGCTAACCCATTAGCTTAAAAAAAAAAATCCCAGAACCCTAATCAAGAGGCAAAGGTCTAGGGATAGAAAAGTGGCAATAAAACTAAACTTGTGAGGATTATAATTTATTTATGCAAATTAGCATATTAAAGTCATTTGAATTTCACAAAATTGATGCCCCAGATACCATCCTAGAAAGTTCCTTCACTTATGATACTGAAGTATAAAAGCAAACTGTTACTGTAAATGCAAAATAACATTTCTAATGTACAAATGTTAAAAATGGAATTTCAGAATTACTTGGGAGATTAACGTTTCAACCCAAAAAAATCAGTGTTCGATGACTGGGATGAGATTACTTTTCCTTAGAAAAATTGATATGGATACCCTGAGCCACCTTCTTCCTGCTCCTTCTGCTCCACTTGCTCCTTCTCCACTTATGGAACCTCATTAATAGTTCCATGGAAAACAGTTTGAAAAACCCTGTGCTACATCATTTGGAAGGTCTTCGATGTTTAGAAATTTCTCTGAGTTCCAAAGGAGATTTGACTTTGGTATAGGAAATAGTTGTTCAAAGAATTTACAGCTCCTTTAGAAGGGTGGGGATGCATAATTCTTTGGATCCAGTCCAATATCTGTTCTGCTTGACTGATTCTAAAAATCTAAACATAAAGGAAAAAGTCATAGAAAATTTTAAATAAAACCAATAAGGATAGCACGATAAAAGTCATATATGAACATATATCAGCCTCAAGTCAGCTAAAATGAATTATGACTAAGTTTCTTTGAAACAAATGGAGTATAACTTGGACATGATTAATTGTTCAGTTGGATCTTGATTATGATTAATTTCAGTTGGCCTGAAGTCAAGACAAATGAAAATTGTCAGTCATGAATTACTGCATTATCAGCCAAGAAAATATTGCAATATTAACCCAGAGATCATAAAACTACAAACCTATGTGAACCCAAGGCTTTCTGCCTTCCATCTAAAATGATAAAAGAAAGTAACCTGGCAAGGTGCCATAGCTGGGTGTAATGTAACTGCAGATGACATTCCTAAAAGGTTTCTGCCAAATCTTCAGCTGAGGAGGTAATCTCCATGACAGTGCTGTTTAGTGGAGGTAAGAGAGATAAGACAATAAACAAAGGCAACTGGTGAGGAGCATCCAGAGTAGATGAGGATCCATAGTTTTACTGACACACAACTCGAGGAAAGAACCGTAGACAGCACTCCATGCTGCTTTGTTAAATTATATCATTGGCCATTCTTATACAGGGGACCATTCATGAGCAGCCTCTTTCCACAATACTGCTTTCCCCTCTCTCTTCCTGCAGTTAGCAGTGGTTGCTAATAACATAGGTCTCCATCCCTTTGATTGCCACTTAATAGTGGTGGCCATTTACTCTCCTCTGCTCTAGACCAGACTGCTAGTCTCTAGGGCTGTGAAAAATCTTCAACACACATACATAGATATATACATAATACATGCATTTATGAATTAAATGTATACATAACCTGAATCCACTTGAACACTAGGGGTTCATAATGTGTATATAAATATAATAAGGTAATATAAAAACAGACACTATATATTACAATTTATACTATTATTATATATTTTCTTTTATATATCAATATGTACATGTAATAAAACTAAAGAGGTTCTTTGCATAGGACAGGAGCGCATATGAAGTACCAACTGTGTGGTTTGCAAGGCTTGTATGATGCAACTGGGTGGAGCTTTAGTAGCAGCCTCTCAAGTCTTGAAAACAATGCAGCTGCTTTAACAATTGGAAAAGAGCTGATTCATACACAGTACTGGGTGGTGTGAGGCTCCTTTTATAAGGGTGATGTTTGTTTGTTTGTTTTGTGCGTTCAAGTCAGTGTTGACTCCTTTCGGAAGTGGTTTGCCATTGCCTCCTTCCTAGGGCTGAGAGAGAGTGACTGGCCCAAGGTCACCCAGCCAACTTCATGCCTAAAGCAGGACTAGAACTCATGGTCTCCCGGTTTCTAGCCTGGTGCTTTAACCACTGCACCAAACTGGCTCTCTTATAAGTGTTTTCACACCCCTAATACATAGCCCATGTTCTACTTTGTGTGCTATATGTAAAATATAACCCTATTTAAGAATTAGGCTTGACATCAGTAAAACAATGGAGTGTAATTACTTGGAAATGTGTGTTTGAAATGTAACATCCATCAGTGAACCCTTGATTTAATAGATCACAGTTTTGTGGTCTTCAGACTGATCAGACAAAATCTGCTCAACAGAGTTATACCGAACCATAGTATCAGCTGGTGCAATGGCTGAGGGGAGAAGAGGGAAGAGAGTGGCTAGGAAGACTGAATAGACAGATGTGTGAGATATGCCAGACTGGGATCTGCTTAGAGGAGGAAGGGGGAGAGGGGCAACGTCCACCAGTCTTGTCCTATTTGGCTGTTTTTACCCTTATTGTTGTACCCTGGGGTTAAGGTAAAGCCTTAATTGAATGTCTTGAACAGACACATCTTTCCTGCTATCATTCTGTTAAACTGAAGATTTAATGTCCAATTATATCAAACGAGTCTTCACATACTTCTGATACGATCACAATGCCAAATGCTCTGAAGAGGATTTTTCTGACCTCGTAACGTAAGAAGCACAGCATTGTATCAAATACCTTCTAAGCATTTCATTTTGAGGTTCATGATTTTAATCCTAATGTGTGACTCTTAACAAGAACTTTAAGGTATATAGTAGAGGGAGAAAATACTATGAAAGGGTAGGCCTTTGTTTTGAGGACTAGCACCTGTAGCAAAATGTCTTAATATAAATACACAGTAATAGCAAGTACTAACACTTCAGTATCAGTTCCATTCAGTCTAACTTTATCGGCAGCCAGTCCCTGCAAATATATCCATATTACTATTGAATGGCAGTCCCACTGGGATCTTCCTGGATGTTTCTGTGTCCTGTATTTCGGTCTTGGTTCTGTTAGTGCTCTTGTTTCAGAGTTAAATAGCTGCAAGTATGCATGTAAGTATGCTTACAGCTGAAATCGGTGGCTGTTTCATACATTCCCCATTTTTCTCAAATGGATGAATGGTTTTGTACATGAGGTTAGATCCTTGTGTTTATCTGTATGCAAAAGGCGTGACTCATAGATTTCTTTTTCCTTGCAAAAGCTCCCATGTGCCTTTTCCTCCACTAAGAAAAGAATACGTGAGTGTATGAGCTGGTCCAGAGAGGCTGAAACATAAGGAAAAAGTATGCATTAACCTAGCTGCCAAACTGCAGTACATCATTTTAATGGCTCTGCTCATCCAGTTTTGTGCTGTCCATTAAGGCAGTTCTTTGTGTTAACATTTAATATTGGTGAAGGTGAAATCATGTTCCTGGCTCTGCACCAAGCTGCTGTAACCCTGGTAGATTTACTAACATTTGTCAGTATCAATTACTGAATCATCAGATTTGTGATGGATGACATAAATAATTTACTAAGTGAATTAAATTTTGAGGTTTTATTTTTAAGCACTAATTAGCCAATCTAAGTAGCTTAATAACCTAAAGCAGAGTTTTTAAATAAGTACATCACTTTCTCCTCAGATCGTTTCATGAAACCTTTCTGTGCAACAGTTCTACATACAGCCCTTCCAATCTATATTCTACTTTCCCATCAGCTATAAAGGGGTCTATTGGTAAAAACAAAACTGACTTGGATCCAAAGAAACACGTGTGCTTCAGGGCCTTTTTGCCTGCCTTCTGTTGCAGTCTTTGTATTCTTGAACAGACTAAGGTGCAATGGAATGGAATGCTACTCGGCAGACAGGGAAACCAGCATGAACTCCCCAATTCCATGTATATAAACTGCATTTTAACCCAAGACACTATCCACAAAAATTCAGCATTTTTAAAAAGTTTTTATTTGACAACAGGGATGCCCCCCGTCAAACCAGAGCAGCTTGTTCTGGTTGCTTTAAAAAAAACGTTTTTAAAATATCCTAAATTAAATAAGTAAGCTAAAAATAGCAACCTAAATAGCTGAAGGCACTTTTAAAATACATCACAAATACAGCAAGTTAGACAAGCTCCATTCGTATGCTGTATTGTACTGCAAGATGTGTTGCCATGATTAAGAAACAATTAGCATGACAAGTAAACAATTGTACTATTTTGGTCATTACGATATGAAGTATATGGACATGTTGCAGGTTCCTATTCAATTCTAAATGGTTTTCTGATCCACTGTGAAAATAAAGTAAGAGTGAAATAGTGACTTCTCTTTTTAGTTTTAATTACGGAATCCTCTCAGTAATGGCTATGCAGTATATCATGTCAGGATGACGAATTGTACCTACTGTATTATTAAATTCCTGAGGAATGCTATTTTATTTGCTGCATTTTCTCTGGTTAGAATATGTATGGCTGCAGCGTATGAGTTCAGTAGAAAAAGAAAACAGTCCTTGATGAATACAATGCTGCTGTAGAAAATGAAGTGTTATATTCTTCCATCAATAGCTAAATAATCCTACTACTTGAGCTGCAAGAGCTGTGGTTCAGTGGTAGGGTACCAGGCAAGCAAGTCCCAAGCTAAGTTCCACAGAATTAAAAAGAAATCTCTGTGTAAAACCTTAGACAGCAAAGTTAGTGTAGTAGAGAATATTGAATTAGGAGGACCAATGTCTACCTCACATAAGGCAGTTTTCTGCTGTAAATTCCTAACAAGAGTCATGCTTTCTATATTAACATCTAGATCCATACCAAGCATTTGAAAGGGTATTTCATCTGCATTTGTGGAAGAAAAGCATCTCTTCAAAACTTTGAGGAGTTGAGCTCAGTTCAAAGCAGTCTTTATATGTAAAAGTGGAATGGATTTGTTTTTAATGATTAAGATACAGGACAGAGTTGAATAGTCCATCGGTCATATGATGATCATATTCTGTTCTTGACCACTTTTTCTGGCAAAAATAGAAACTTGAAACATGATTTTCCTCATACAATGAACGGGAAAACTGAGGCCTCTGGGCCTGAGACTGTGCATCTATACAGTCTATAGAACACTAAAAAGCCACACACACCAAGTTACCAGCTTCTGCTTCCATCAGCTCCAGTGATTAGTTCTTCACAAGCCACCTAACTGATTCAGGATCATTTTGCAGCAAGATGGAAGCCTCATTGCTTCCTATTTCATCCACCAATCTTGATAAAAATTGTGGGGATCAACTGGTGTTAACAGTAGAAGTTGCTAAGGAAGGGAGGCTTTCTTCTAGAGGCTAATATTGATAGTTGTCTACTATTAACAATAATGAGTAACCACCAATCTATTTTAGAGTTGTTGAAGGGGAAGGCCTCACTGCTTCTTCCATACATTGTCCATACAGATGTATGTGTGTATATTTATGGCTTCCTGCACACAAACAGATAATGAATATGGCCATTGGGCTAGAAAAGTCAATCACCCCTATATCAGGTGAAGAAGTTCCAAATACCTTTGAAAAATAAATACACATCTGGAAATGCACAAGCAGTCCATTTCGCTTCTGTTTAACAGGATCTTGGGAAGCAATAATAACTTAAATGTGACTTTTTAAATTGGCTCTCGAGGCTGGCCTCACCTTCAAACCCCTGCCTATCTAATCCCAACCCATATATCTCATCCCCTTTCCTTTCTTTTGGTCTTTTATTTTACATGTATTATTTTATTCTGTCTGTCTGTCTGTGTCTGTCTGTCTATTTGTCATTGAATAGGATTTTTTTTTTGGTCATATGTTATTCAAACCAGGGAAGTACTTAATATTTTGGCTTTGGTTGGGCACTACATTGAAATAGGCTGATGATGTAAAGTGGAAGAACCAAAATTATGAGGTTTTCCCCTTGGATTTTTGCTGGAGGCATGTTTTGGGGAATTTTGCACTTCAGACTGACTGAGAATTATGTCATCAGTTTTCCGAGTTGGAATCGCAGCCCAGAGAAAGAAAGGGCTCTGAATGCCTATCCCTGACCAAGTATTAATAAATCCTGGTGCCCTGAATTGAAAGGCTATTCCTGTCTGCCTTAGTTTGCAATGTGCAGCAAAAGTGTATCTGCTCACAGGTACATGAAAATTAAAATTCTAGGTACATTGATCTAGGAGTAATTCAGTGATTTTAGAAGGACTCAGTTCTCAGACATGCGTAGGATTCTGCTGTAAATTTGAGCCAATATTCATTACATTCTTACCTGAGTTCTTCCTTTTATTATGGCTGAAGCCTCTTACCTGTTGATGAATGTGCTGATTCCCTTTTTCCTTTACACTAGTGTAAAAGGGAAAACTTAAAAGTGTAAGATGAGGATTTTGTGTGGAAGTGTTTCTATTCTTGTGGAATACAAATGCTAATATATTCAAAATACTGCTGTCTTCCATTTCTGTGAATCTTGTTTTTCCAAACCTTTTGTATAAAAATGCTGGATAGAATAGCAAGCATCTTTACCTAAATGCATTTGCTTTCAAGCAAGAATGATGGGCTGATAACCTTCCTGAAATTTTTAATAGGCCTTAGACTGATGAATACAGGAATAAACAGTGATACTTTTTATATTGTGTTCTCTATGATAACCCTTGCCAGATTTGTAAGTTTGAGAAATACAATCCTCTCTCGTAAGTCATCCTTTACTTTCTGATGCTCAAGACCTAACACAGGAGAAAAATGAAATTCTGTTGGCAACTTGCCATGATAATGCATTAGCATTCATGTATTTAGCATTTATGTTTTGCTGATGCACTATGTAGATCTCATGCACTTGGGAACTTTTCTGAATAGGAAATAACATCTTATTATGGATTCATCTGAAAGATGAAATTCGCATAGCAATAGCTGACACTGGTAAAAGAGGGTCAAATTACTCATTTTCATTGGTAGTTAATGATTTTCCAGTTCCACACCATCTATTTGTTTTGATATTTACCAAGATCCTTATTACTGTATATTGTGCCTTGTACAGTGTGATTCTTACAGAGGCTACTTTTCTTCTGAAAGATGCTTGCGTTTCAGCAGTGTAGAGTGCTATGGTATTTTCCTAACTCTACTTCAAATCATATGCTGAAAGTTGCTTAGTTTAATGCTGTCTCTTACAAAATATTCTCTAAATCTCATCAGCTACCACATCAAAGAGAAAACCTATATCCTAAAACTCTCCACAGTGTAGTAGTTTTTCTCCATGTAGAGAGGATTTTACTTACTTTATGGCCCCTCTCCCAGGAGCATTCAAAAAACAAGCTCTCTAACCTGCGCTCTTGTCCTTTACTGTACCCTTAAATTAATTTTACTACAGATTTGCTAAATATTTTAAGTCACATACCACAGTGCCTGGCTAGATATGTGCACATAACAAGTCATAATATTATCTTAAATTTGGCATGTTTTACATCTTGATTTCATTTTAAAAGTGAAGTATAATTTTGGATTAAGTTTCAGATAACAGTAGATTCCTTTGGGAGACTGTGTTATTAAAAAGCAGTTAGGTTCTTGGAGTTTAAATAGCTTTTCATTTACATTGCTCAAGCAATTGGTAGTGGAGAATGTTCTTTTTACACTGTTGAAACAATAGGATGCATTCCTGTTGATGTTGGGACAGGACAGTCATACAAGTAAATTGTTCATTTCTCCCAATTGCAAGGTTGGAGGTAGAGTTCTGATTTCAAATATTTCATTTGTTCTCCTTGAGGCACAGGAAATCTTAACCTTGGAAAGTGCTCAGAGGGGCATGATAGTAGTTGGCTGGTGCTTAGGATTGGCTTAGGATAGTCTGATTATATAATGGTTCTAAATCCTTTCAATGTCCTCCATACCCAAGTCCCTTTTGTTTAATGTAAATCAATCCCTTCACATTCCTCACTGTTGGAAGAAGTTTTTATTGGTTGGCTTGTTTTTAAAAATGTAAAAGATAACAAAGGTTAATGCTCTTTTTTTGTATTTCTACTTAGGGGTCTGTAGCTAGCAGGATATTAGATAGTCAGATACTCAAAGCTAGTCAGCTCCAACTATTTGGAGTCCTTCCTCAGAAGATGAAGTGGTGTCAGAGGTTTAGAATAAGCAAACAGAGGCAATTGTTGTAAGCCAAGACTCATGGAGCAGTGGCTGAAGCAGAACTAGTCTCCATAACATTTTTGGACTAATCTCTAATCCACAACCTCTCAGGCCTAAGCAATGTTGCTGCTTCCAAATAGAAAAATATAGGCTGGAACATTGAGGTGTACCAGATGGCAGGTTTGGGCTCCCTAAGAGTAGTGTTCTTATTAGACAGAGCCATGATGAGTGCCAGCTAAGCTGGGAGGAATCAGTTGCTGGGATTTTTTTTCCTGCACATCTTGTAATCCATTTTGGAACTTGAGATATGAACTGTTTTCCTAGAAATATCAAACTTTCCTAGGCCATGACTTCTCTTTTAACCTGACCACTCTTATGTCTGGTATAGTACTTACTGGCTTTGGATAATTCTTTCGATCTAGCATCTCGGTAGAACTGATTGATCTTGGTTAACTGACCCTTCTTTTCGATCCCCAGACCTCCATGGGATAAAACACTTTTTAAATACTGTTTTATCTGAAAACGACTGAGGAAGTATATGAAGATGAAACAATTCCTGAAATAGACAGTTTTGGGTAAACAGTGGCATTGATTGCCTTTATCCTTATTTAATTATGTTTTCGTTCACTTCTTAGTTGACTAGTAGGTCTGTTGTATTTCTCTGCCCTGCTCCTGTAATGTACTTTATTTGCTTATGTATTCTTTTCTTAAGGCAGTTTTCTAACCCTTTGGTACTTACATGGTTACTAAACTGGGAATCCTGTCTTAGTACAGAACTGGCAAAACAGTTGCAATGCTTAGTGACTCAATTGTAAAGCCAATAAAATTCCAGGTAATTAGAAGTTGCCAAAAATTGTGCCCTCCTTCCCATGCAATGTTTTTGCCAAAGTTTGCCAAAAGCTTAGAATGTGGAAAAAGTTGAAAAGTCATAACGGTGTTGCAAATACTATTTATTTATTTATATATTATCCTGCCTTTATTATTTTTATAAATAAGGTGGCGAACATACCTAATCCTCCTTCCTTCTCCTATTTTCCCCACAACAACCTTGTGAGGTCAGTTGGGCTGAGAGAGAGTGACTGGCCCAAGGTCACCCAGCCAGCTTTCATGCTTAAGGAGGAAATAGCAATATTTCAGTGTGTTACAAGTAAATTTTCTGAAGAAATCCAGTTGCTATGTTAATTATAGCTTTATTGAAGGTAGGCTTTCAGAATGAATCTACTAGGAATTTTATTTAAGTGTCGCCCATTTAAACCATTAGAGTACTCATTAAAACTATTAGCTGTGACTTATTCATCAGATATCAGTGTTTTACACTGGTAGGATGTTTCTGCCAATATAATTTTGTTCTTTGTTCCAAGATGATTACTTAGATTGAGACAGTGTAGATTAGCTTTCTCTCCCTAGACAGATCTTTGTTGGAGCATGATGATCCTACCAGCATGGAAGAAAGAGAGAAAGCATTATTACCAATGAATGCACAGTATCTTCATGATTTTTCAGTATACAGTCAACAACTTTTATGGTCCAAGACAAGCTTTCATACATTTTGACATAGTTGTATACCTTTAAAACCCAACAGAAACTTCAAGAAAAATAAAACAACCCATTTACAACAAAAATGAATGCTTCCTGCTGATGATTCAACAACTCTAGAAACAAAATTTATTTACTTTGTAAGACCTATCAGGATTCTTGCCAGAAAAAGAAACCGGCAAATTTCAAAGCACCCAGAAAAGTAGTAATTGTATATGATTTTACAAATAGGAGCAGCATAAAAAGATGGCCAGTGATTTCAACTGTTTCTGATGCATAGCAACATTACATGGTATATGATTATATTTGTCTATTAGTAGAACAGATGGAAGGACAATAATTCAGGTCTTTAAAAGTACTCTCTAATATTAGAGTCAAGGTTTTAAAGTAGCAGGTTAGCTGGTACACAGAATGTTTGCTCTCAACATCTGATAGTTTGATGAAGTACTCACTAGATCAGTTTTTCAGTTCTAGGACCAAGATGCATTGTATACAGAGTTCTGAAGCCTTTTCATGGAACATGGATGAGACAAGCTCTAGTGAAAGACCATGTGACAAGGTCTTTATATGAACTATCTTTTTCTAAATTGGTTGGAAATCAGCAGCAATCGTAGAATAATCTAGACATATACAACCTATCTATATCTGCTGAAGCAATATATTTAAATAAAACGTTTGCTGTGTTCTCATTTTGGACCTGATGCAATGGTGGATTTTGAGTATACCAGATAAAGTTAGAGTTTCCTACTTTAATGAGTCAGTGTTCTCAAGTTTCAAAATATATTTCTCATGACCTCGAGACTAATTCTTCAAAAAAACTCTCTTTTAGGTATGTTGGACTCATCAGTAGTTCTTCAAAATGAGGTAGTTGTATACATCCCTATATTGGAGATGGAATAAATTTAAAACTACTCTAATACAGGATTTGTTCATGTGCCATGGATCTATACTGTATTAATGTGGTAAACCATGTTCCAGTAAGGGAATTAAGATTTCAGCACAGCTAATGTGCTGTTAAATTATATTCCAAAACTTTGAAACTTATATATGAAGAAATCAATCTATTTTGCTAGCAGTATTGCTTAAAAGACTGCTTTGTGTACTTGAAAAGACCCTAGTGTATCTGACATCAAAGGTTGATTTGATGAAATGTAGGTACATATAGTCCTTGTTTAATGACCATTCATTTAGCAACAGTTCACACTTATGACTGCACTGGAAAAAACTGACTTACAACCGGTCCTCACACTTAATGACCATTGCAGCATCCCACGGTCACATGATCACCATTTTCAACTTTCCTAGCCAGCTTCCAGCAAGCAAAATCAATGGGGAACTGAATGATTAGCTTAATGACCATGTTGTTTGCTTAACAACCATATGATTTGCTTAACCTCAGTGATTTGCTTAATGACTGCTGCAAAAATAGTCATCAAATTGGGCCAGATTCACTTAACGACTGCATCACTTAGCAACCAAAATTCTGGTCCCAATTGTGGTCGTTAAGCAAGGACTACCTGTTTATTCTCAGCTTTTGAACTGGCTCATCATCAAAAGAATGGAAAGATTAGACAATATGATTCCATGGGTGCTTAGAGTTTCATTTAATCATTTAATTTCAAAAAAGAGAAGAAAAGATAAATGTGAAAAAAAACAAAAAGAAATTTGTAAAAGATATGAGGAAGTAAATGAGATATAATACTTCCTCATATCATTTTTTTAAGAAGCTGGACTAGTTGGATACAGTTTGACTTTTGGCCATTTTTTCAAGTTAGAAAAGCATCTTTTAACTCTTAGTAGACCTGTTTCCAGGTGAAGCAGCAGAGCAGTAATGAGGCAAAGTTGGACTTCATATCTCAGCTAAATCAATCTTCATGAAGGTGTTGGGCCAGCATTTTGGCACGAATAGCTTAAGGGTCATTGTGATAATCTTGTTTCCTTTCCCTTATAAGGTTCCCTGGTCAGTCAAGGCTGCCTGGTTAACCAGTGGGTTTTTTTTTTTTTTTTTGGCCTGTGATGTGAAAGACCATGTCTAGGTAGTTAAACTGTTCAGTAACATGACCATCAGTTGTCTGTTTGCATATCCTTGGGCTTTTGATATCATATGTACATTTGCTGATTGTATGGTCACTTCGATAACTCAAACTTACACAAAACAACAGAGAAGTCAGCTATCTCAACACTAAGTACAACATTGTGGTTAACAGGAAAATAATCACAAAAAATCTTGTGATGTTTCAGTGAAAATAATGGGATGGGATGAGATGAGTGGATTTGAATCTCATAATTACTGGTATTTTCTCTCCTTGCCCCTACAGTTTTCTAAAAGTGTTGAAGAATTTCTATAGTAATCTAGAAACCAAATTGATTGCATTTACCCAGCGGTACCCCTAGCTGAGGTCTTTCTAGAATACCTATTCAGAATTAATTCCCATTCAGCAAAGGCCTTTTCTGTGTTAATTAAAAACTTCCTATTTGCCACATGGTCCTTTGTAGTGCTTCCTATTCAACACAGCACTAATCAGTTCCTGTTTCTGAAGATGAAGTTAATTAATACTTGTCATTGCATTTTTGTGTAATAAAGGGAAAGACCATCTTGACTCCTGATGACTATATTCATGTAATTTCTTACAACAAAAATGGTTCGCCATAGCCTTCTATAGTGTAATAACTGGTTAAAATGGAAAAGAAAATAATGAAAAAGCATAAAGCCTTCAAGTCAGTTCAGTTTAACTGCCACCTTTAGTAGTCTTTTATCTGTCAGCAAATAACATAGCAATTTAGTCTTTAGAGTACAAAATCTAAAGGATCACCTTTTCCATTCT
The DNA here is from genome assembly GCF_035149785.1 of Candoia aspera. Lineage (NCBI taxonomy): Eukaryota > Metazoa > Chordata > Lepidosauria > Squamata > Candoiidae > Candoia > Candoia aspera. The sequence continues at coordinate 191,589,823 of NC_086154.1, forward strand.
GTATCTGCCTAGTGTCTCCAGTCATCTTTGGAGGCCCTCTTTTGATACCCTGCCAAGTACTGCAGGCTAATAGGAAAGGTCCTTCCTCACTCTGAGGCCCTGTACATGGAATGCCTTTCTAAGGAAGGCACTTATATCGCCCATGTTAATGTATCTTCAGTACCAAGGAAAGACATTCCTTTACTCTCACATATTTTGGTAGAATATTATTTATTTAGAAAAAAATTAGGCAGCTCCCCATCTTAAACCGTAACTCTTGGTGGCTAACAAACAGTACATGGAAAAATTATTTTATAAATTAACATAAAGCAAAACAAAATACAATTAAAAATGGTCATAATACAGAAGCCAAAGCCTCTCATAATCATATATTGGGCTCCATTAATATCCCAGTCCAATGCCTGAGGGAAAAGCCATGCCTTCATGGCATTCCAGAAGACCAGTAGGGTCAGGGCCATCCAGATCTCAAGGAATAGGTTGTTCCAAGTGCCGTGGGAGACAAAGCACATATCCTGGGTCCCACTAGATGTTTCAAGGTGGGGCCCAGAACATGCCCCCCTCCTGGATCTGAATACTTTGATGTTGAAATACTTGGTACATCCCAACTACTTCAAGACTTCCCATGGAATTTTTGATGGGAAAGCTGAACAGTAGTTGGGCTTTGCTTCATACTAGCTTTCACCCTACTAATGGTATTGGGTGCAGATGGGAAACAAAACTTTATTTCCATCAGACTTTGCCATAGGATTTATTTCATATTCCATAGTAGTAATAAATATTTAATATTCTTCTCCTAAATATTTTATTCAGACAAAGAATGCCTGAATAAGCTACAGGTATACAAAATGCTTCAAGCCTGAAACAACCATTTTGAGTGTTCTCGAGTAGAACATTTATGTCTTTCAGAGGGCATTTTCTTCCAAATTAGCTTGTTATTTTAATTCCTTCATATATTGGAGATTTGGAAGGTGTATTTGCCAATAAAACAGCAGCTGCAGGTTCCATGCCAGCTGACATTGGCTGTAGCCAAAAGGCAGGAGGAGGGGTGGTAAGAGAGTCTTTTAAGCACATGTTCAGTGAGATCCGCTTATACATAAAGAAACATCATTGTATGCTTGGAAGGTAAGTTTTCTGTTTGCTATGATGGTGTTAGAATTTATGAGTTCTAATTTAATTCTGCCACTCCTGTGCACGTTATTGTCTATGCCTGGGTGTGTGCTGCAGTTTATTAGGGACTTCGCAAAATGCAAAAGTGTACACTGAATGTACATCCCAGATAACATAGTTATGCTGTTGAGCTTTGCGAAAACAATGTTGTTTTGTTTATTACTTGAGCTGCAGGCCAACTTCCAATGCAAAAAGTCAGTGGTTTGTATAGGCACCAGCTGTAAAAAGTGTGCCTCACTGTTGCTTCAGTTGTTACGTATTTCTTTAAATTAAACTTTTAAAAACCATTTTCTTGGCAATATGTTTGCACTTTTAGGAAGAAAAAGGGAGGAACAAAGAACTTGTTTTAAGTTACCATTCTTCATTATGGCAGAAAACTTAGATCCATAGAAATTTAAAATTGGAAGAGACCATTGAGAATAACTTCTTGCTCAGTATAGGAATCCAAATTAAAAAATTCCCAACAGATGGCTGTCTAGCCTCCATTAAACATATCCAGCAGAGAAGAGCCTATCACTTCTCTGTGTAATTGATTTCATTGTCAAAGTACTCTTATTATTGGGAAGTTTTTCTGACTTTCAATCAGAATCTGTCTTCCTGTATCTTGAATCCATTATTTTGTTTCCTGCAATGATGTATTCCAGTTCTTGAAGTTACTTTTTGAAGCCACAGTACACTTCTGGCATTGTCAGTGGCAATCAAGATCTTCGTTTTTTACGAGTACTATAACTAAGTTAGTCATCTTCCTTTGCATTTGATTTTTTTTCCTAAAGTTTGTTTTTTGCCTCTCTTTAATTTCATTTCATTATTTTCAGTCCATATCTCTTACCTTTCAACATCACTTTAAATCTAATTTCTGACTTTTAAGGTATCCTCTGTCTCACTCAGTTTTGTGTCTTCTGCAGATTTGATAATCATTCTCACCACCTCTTCATCCAAGTAATTAATAAAAATATTGAAGAGGACAGGGCCTTGTGGCACCTCACTTGAGCCTCACTGTTTATGAGGATTCTTTTCAGTACCATTTGTGAATCTACTTAATTGACACCTCTGTACATACTTGTTGAAATTATAAGGGGCTTACAACATTTTCACATTTTCCTAACAAGTTTCTTAAAAACAAAGTTACAAATTTGTTTTTAAGGTATTTACAAATTAATTGTTGTAGGAATTACTATAGAATCTCCTGAGATATTGATATATGACTCATCTGTAATACTGTGGAGCCTCCATTTCCCCTCCCTTTTTTTTTTAAGATAGGGATAATATTTACTTTCTTCCAGTCATCTCCAGGATTTATCAAAGATAATACACTAAGTTTTACCCAGATCATTCACAAGTTCCTTCAGATTTTATTCAGAAGATACACTCATTCAAAGACATTCACTGATCATCTTTCTTTCAATTCTAAGTTTCAGACTCCATTCTGTTCCTTATAATTGCTTGGTGGGACACAGATGCTCTTGTAGGAGAAAAGTTAGTTAAGTAGCTCTGTCTTTTCTTCTGCCTCTTAATTCTTTTCCATTTTCATTATTTTCTCTTCCTTTTATTCTGAACGTATCTCAAGAAGCCTTATTAGCATCTTTTGCCAACTTTAGGGCATTCTGAATGTTACTCTTCCTTACCCTCTCCCTACAGTTTCAGTCTATACCTTTCCTTGGGAATCTGTCTACCTTTCCACCCTTCTTTTGGGATTGTCACTAAATCTTCGTGTGTCGTCACTTTGGCTCGTCCATTCTCCTCCTCCTAATTTCTTATTATAATTATTTATACTTCTGCTTTTAGCATGGTATTTTAGCAAATTATCATCTCCTAATATAGAACCTTAATTGTTTCAAGTTTTATTCAAGCAGAATACAATTCATGAAATGTTTTGAGTGTTCTTTTTTAGTTTTGATTAAAGCAGGAACTTGCTGTTTTTGTTTGTTTTTGTGCCCTTTCAAATCTATATGAATATCTATAGATGTTATAATCTTTAAGATCCTGAAATTTTATTTCACATAATAAAAATTAAGATTATTTTTTAAAAATAAATTTTATTAAAAGTTTTTGCAAAGAACATAAAAACTAACACAAACTAATAAGGTGTGAAAGAAGGAAGGAAGGAAAGGAAGGAAGGAAAAGTGCAGAAAGAATAAAAAAATAGAAAGAAGGGGCTTCTGATTTCCTTTGCAGCAAATATAAGTATAATTACAAAATTACGTCTTAGTCTATGATTACAAAAATAGCTCACTTTTTTCTATTATTCAATATTTTTCTAATCATCAAAACCATAAATCGTAAGTGCATTTTTTTTCCATTTCAAGTAAAAAGTCTATACCAGCTTTCCAGTCAGCCATAAATGTAGATACTGTTTTTTCTCTGATCAAAGAAGTTAATTTAGCCATCTTCACAAGTTAATTTAGCCATCGTCTTCACCAAACATTCCTCCATTGTGGATCGTGTCAAACCTTTCCATTTTTGAGCATATAATAGTCTATAATAGTACATATTATAAAAAAGAATCTTGTTCTCTGAGACTATTGTAGAGAGAACAAGATTCTGTTCTATGCTATGTATTGATTTAAATCTCTTAATGAGTATCCAGTGGACAGATGAAACCATTTAAGGATCACCAGTGAAATCATAAGAAAAAAGATCTAGAAACAGATAGCAGAGGGCACAGTCCTACTATTTTCCACCCTTAAAATTAAACTGAAATTAAACAGATATTTGAATCCATTACTGCATAAGGTATAGTTAGTTCTAATTGAGGTTTATAAATGGTAATGCAATGTGTTTGATAGTTCATTAGTCCTATAAAGCATATAGTATATGAGCAAGTGTTTCCTTATTCTTGGCATTATTAAGAATAACTCCTTGTCTACTTTTGGACTTTTTCCTGGCTCCTATAAAAATGATCTGTGTTCCCTGAAGAGTTTTAAATCACATCAGTGAAGACATGGGTGATTTAATCACATCAGTTATGGTTTCTTTCATAGATATTGTGCCAATTTATTTTATCGGAATTAAGAAAATGCTGAACCTTACCCCTAATCAGTGATATAATGCTACTAGACTTTAAGTACAGCCTATCTGCATTATAATATGGAGGTAGACTGCTATTATACTAAAGGCAGATAAAAGATTTGTAGCAGATTTCAGACCAAAAGGATCACTTTTTATTTAAACGTGACTGTGCTAGTTAAAATGAGGAAATGTTAGATGGAAGACCAGTCCCAAGAGAATGAGTTGTAACATCATCAGATTTCAACATAAGCATCCTCTGCTATGTAGGAAAAAATCTTTGTTTTTATTGTTAGACACTAAAGTTTAAGAGAATAGGAAGTATATAAAATAGCTCTTTCTTATCTCTTAATTAAAGCAGTAAACTTTTAACCTTTCTCTTTATAATATTGGTCATATGTAAGTGGTTATGTCAAGAACATGACCATAGCATTGACTTACTCTGTACTGAAGTTCTTCTGCTATTGCTGGTACTAATCTCTGACATTACCAATGTAATAACCAATTTTTCCTGGGTATTGATATGATTAATTATGAAGCCTATATAACACTTGCATCCTTTGAAGGCATATATTTGTCCATGTGTTCACAAAAAAAAGAGTTGCCTTAATATATTGATGTAATCTAATCAAGGATAATCAGCAACTCACTATTAGCTTTTATTGTCTATAATAAGCAAATATCTTTGATTTTCCTTTTGGATGATTAACATTGTAATTCTTGTTTACTTGAATTAATTGACAATTATCCTCTAGTACGTGTGTTTAGGATTTTCATAAATCATAATTTACTAAAAACAACAGGCAAATAACTATCACCTCTTTTGTTCCATTAGATTAGAAAACTATTAAATGGGGAGGGAAAGATCATTGAAACCCTTCCCCAGAAAAATCATGGTTTTTTTTATTTTGAATGGACAATTTTAAGTTTCATTACAGGAAGGGAAAAAGAGAGATCACAACTACATTTCATTATGATGAAATTGTTACAGATCTTGCATTGTGATAGAATGTTCCCAACCACAAAAAACATGTAAATGTTTGTGCATATGTATTTTAGCTAGAAGGCCAACCCTGTGGTCATGCAATGACAGCAACTGCTGCTATCTTATACTCCCCACCAAAAAAAAAACAACGGATGACGACATTGAGTACTAGTTGGGAGGTTGAGAGCTGCAGAATAACATATTCTGTTCACCAATGCAGATACATTGCATTCATACACTATCCAAACATTGCACCTCATTAATAAGCTGAACCGAAGAAAATTCATATGATTGCAAGTATTCTTGCATTCATCAGGCATATATTTATACTATCCTGGACTATCATCAAGACCTATAATATCTGACATATCATTCTACTTCCAGAATATGAAACTATATTGCAGGACAAAATGGGTAAAAGGATACCTAAAATAAGTAAAAAGGAAAGAGTGGGGGGGGGAAAAATCAACAAACATAGCAGACGTGAACTTATAGTTTGACCCCAGAAAACCAAGGCTGTCAAATTTATTTGGACTCTCTTCTCTCCAACTGCAATAAAGTCTAAAAGGGCAAAGCACAGATATCAGCTCCTCCTAATATATTGGGGGGGGGAGGCAACAGCCCAGACTGCAGACATAGAAATTGGTGGAAGAACCTAGATATAGTTCAAGACAATATGGAATTTCTTCCTTATTCCATACTTGGTGTAAAGAATAAATGCAACATTATGAATGTTGCTGGACTCAGAGACAGTTATTCTACTGTATTATGTATTAGGTGGAAGCAAGACTGAACCAATGCAGCAACAGATCAGATCAGATTAACCCAGTGCATTTTTTTACAAGTTTCAAAGTTCTTCTTAGTATTCTTGTATTAGCCCAGTGCAAAACAAGTCATCCAAATTTACTTGCCTGAGCAAATACATTCCAGTGGTCTTTTATGCTGGCTGTTTTGTACATACGCGATACTTTTCTTAACCTGGAGCCTGTTGTTTTGAATGGGATTACTGGAGAATTGACAAAACCTTCCAGAACAGCACCTTTACCATAGCAGCATTAAGGTTTTTAAAAATGAAGGTATTAGAGCTTTGGTTAATTTTAAGATACACAGACACACACACACTAATTGCAAATACTGAAATAATCGCAAAGCACTTCTGGTAGTACAAACATTTGCAAAGCAAGAAAGAACTATCTCTGCTTTCTGTTTTGTTTTGTTTTTTCTGTTACATAGAATCTGAGGTGGAATTTTGGCATGGTGAAATCAGCATGAACCTTTCATTATTATCTGTGGATCTTAGTTTTCTCATTTCTCCTATATTACACACACACCTCCAAATTTCTAAAAGAAATAAAGCATCTCTTGCACTGTTTATCTTCTTTCTTATGAAAACAAATCTGTGCAAGACTAGTGACTAAATGTGAATGTCCGTAAGTGTCCGTATAACAAATTATTTGGGAATTAGATTCATGTGACACTGGTTTAAGCTATACAATACAAGCAAATCTGTCATGAAACATCCTTTAAAAAAATTTCTGTTAGTAACATTTCCTTTCTCCCCATTTCTTTGTTTCAAGTCAATCGACCCAGGTCAGCAATTTACGTGGGAACACTCTAACCTGGAAGTAAATAAACCAAAGAACAGATATGCAAATGTTATTGCTTATGACCATTCTCGAGTTCTCCTATCAGCAATAGAAGGTAAGGCTTTTTTAGAAAATTACTGAAGAAACAAAACATGGAGACAAAAACTAAAAAAAAAAGTGATATGAATAAAAAAATCAATAAGGAGGTATAAAACCAAAAACAATCAGAAAATAAAATAGAAAGGAGAATAAAACCTGGGATATAAATTAGGCAAATGCAAAGCAGTGCTGCTCTATCTCACATGTCCTATTGGTTTGGACCATTACAGCAATCCAAGTCTGAGACAGCACTTCAGCTGTCTCAAAGAGACAGAAAATCAAGGCAATATGCATTGAAGGGGGCTGACTGGATTCAGCCAGCTGCTGTTATCTAGTAGAAGTTGTCTTGTGCATGTGCAGTGGATGCCCAGAAGCCCCTTTTAGCATCTGATACAAAGCAAGGTGACTTCTCTGATCTAGGGCTTCAAAGAAGAGCCCTGTTTCATAGTGGCTTTTTATTGCAAAATGAAGCTTCATTAAAATCAAAATGCTTTTTTCAAGAGAAATGCAAGCATTTTAAATTGAAAATTTCTGCCAAAATAAACCTTGCTCAGAGGAGGAAAATCTATTAAGGAAATATACCTAATAACAATCTTAGTTAATAACCTTCCTTGTTACCATTTTTAACCCTTTCTGTATACCACTTTGAAGCTCTTTAAGTGGATGGACTTAGAAAACAAATAAGTAATGGTGATGAAATTTGAACAAATTTATCCTTCATTGTAGGGTTCCTTGTAGATGTTTGTTGTTATCTTAATTTTTCAACGAGACCAATTTTCCATACTTTTAAATAGCAGTGGTACAGAGAAAAATGTTGGGTCAATATATATATATATATATATATATATATATATATATATATATACATACATACATACATATATACATACATATACACACACATACATACACACACACACACACATTAGGATATCAGGATTCATTTAAAAAATTGTTGAGTGATTTTTCCAGCACTTTTGACCCAAAAAATCATCAGACCGGACACCAAAGCTGTTGATTTGTACAACTTTGCTTACAACCACACAATCATAATCCAAAAAGATTACAATTTATCTAGTTTAACTTTAGCAAAGTGTAGCGGTACCTGTAGATTATCTTCATCATTAGTTTTTGAGGATTTGCTGCAGTAGAAGAAATTCAGTGCCATAAAAAGACAGATGAGGTTCACTGACTTCAAATCCAAACTCATTCACCCTGTATTTTTAAAGTCTTCTAAGGGAACTGGTCAAGTTTAATATAAGAGTTTAATATATAACATTACCAAGATTTTCTTGCTCTTAAATGAAATAGCTGTATTTTTTCAAATGTTTTTAATGGTCTTAATAAATGAGATTTAAAAAATCAATGGAATGATTGAATATGACTCATTTGAAAAGTTGCATCTTGTGATTCTTTTGCAAAATTTATTTAGCAGTAATGGGTTTTTAATTAGAAATTAAGTCTTATGTTTAATAAAATCATTTTATTGTTCCATTCCTTATATTCCTTTTATTGTTCCATTCCTAACAAGTTCATGTTTTAAAAAAGATCATTGAGAATTGGAAGAAGAGTGGAAAGATGAACTAGAAATGTTTTTTCAAGGTAAATTTAAGGTAGTAGATATTCCGGTAGGAATGCTATTACTCTAATAGGGAGTTCAATACGATTTTAGTGGTTACCCATTATATACATGTGTACTTGAATTCCAGATGAAATTATTTACATACCTAATCCTAGATTTTTCATTATTATATGGTTAATGCTAGGTTTTTCATAGCTACAGGTAAATGAAGAAAAATTATTTGTCGTATGCAGAACTACTTAGTAGGCAATGGAATTAGGTAGTTTTGAATACAGATACAGCTATCTTTTTTCCTGAAGCTCCTGAAAGATGAATTAAGTTTCATCTTAACCAATTTAAAAAAAATAAAATAAGCATACTTTAAGGTAGTATTTAGTTTCTGTTTCTGATTATTGTGATTATTGTAATGAACAGTAGCTATAAAATTAAAATGTGCTTCCAGACATTTCTTTCTCAGTTATAACCTGTCATTCCAACTAACCAGGTGATGGACTTCAGATAAGGGAGTATCAACACCACCTTCTTCTGCAGGAAATAATTCTTCAAATGCCAGTGCACTGTTAAACTCTTGCCACAGATAAAGGATGCTGCTTCGGCTATAAGGGCATGTTTCAGTCAATCAACTGGATGGCACTAGTTCTTTCCTTTGTCATATGCTTCATGTTAAATTGTGCTGTACTTCATTTATAGTAAAATAAAGAACAACTTTATCTTATGCCACCTAAAAGAAGCAGACAAAGGACAGAACAGTGTTTGTATTTCTCGGTGTAATCAATTTTCCAGCATGCTATACAGAGCCAAGCAAATGCTTCTTGAAGGAAAATGGCCCTATTTGTGGAGTTGCATATAAGAGATTTTGATAACAGACTCAGTTTTTCAGATATATTTTAAAAATCTCATGGAATAATCTAATTATATTTCTTTCAGCTGTAATGCTCATTTGACTGATATTTTAGCAGTGTCAGTTATATTACATATCAAACTATTGTCCAAATACCATTTCACTCAGATTTTAATTGGTGTTTTCCTTTATCAGAGTAGAAAAAGGAACTTTTGAAAAAAACACTATCGATCTGTCCTTGATAGAGAAGATGCAGTAGCTGTAACAGCTTTACAATAGTAGATTGTACCCCTGCTTGGGATATTGAGGAACATAACTCAGTTTATTGTGCTTTCTAAATTGCCTTTCATTTATGTCGATTAATAATATGAGTCTTTGACTTATCCAGTCTTCCCTTCATCCCCAAACACAAACACTTTATATATATATAATCCCTTCAGTTTGATCTTAACCAGGAAAAATGCCCAGTCACATCAGTGACTTCCCACCCCATTCCATAACTGTTACTTTCCCTGCAAATACATGGATTTCAGCTCCCCGAATTTCCTAGTAAGCATGGTTATTTATTCAGAATTCTGGGTACCAAAGTCCACATATTTGGAGGATGCCTAGGCTGGGAAAGTTGCTTTATATTGTAATTTAAATGCAGGAATCTCCAAATAATTCATGATCTGCTCATTTCCAGCTATGGATTGGTGAGTTACAATTCTGGTCTACTTCTTTGTCTCAAGGTTAACAAATAACTAAGATAAAGTTCCTTCATACAAAGGAGTTGCAGTTATTTTGGGGTTCTTAATTAGCTAAGTATTGGTTAGCTAGTATTTCATTTTATTTTTAAAGTTGCTATAATTGACTTCCTTTCTGCATGGTTATTATCTTGGAGATCTATGTGGTTGTTGACACCAATTGATGGCACATCATCACTCAATCAGTTGAATTAAATTTGAAACCAGAGTTCATTTAATCTTATGCCTAACCTAATTATACTGAAATGTTGAACAGCTTGTTATACACTATCTTAGCCTAGTTTGCTCCAGAGGTAGTTGACTATAATTTCCATCATCCAACAAGTGTGTCATTTGGAGAAGATGGAAGTTTTAGCCTTCTGTTTCTGAAGGACACCCATTTGAGGATGGCTTGCATACTCATTTCCCTGATTTTCACAAGAATTAAAGGGAGTTCAAAAAGGTCCAATATTTTTTTTTCTATAAATAAAAATCATGAACTCAGTGATTGTCCTGAAACAGATAGCAATTTTCTAACTTGCAGAGGTGAAGATGCAGGTGCATTTGACTTACAAATCATAAAAAGTATATCTTAAATTAATGCTGAGAGCCAGTTTGGTGTAGTGGTTAAGGCATCAGGCTGGGAACCGGAAGACCATGAGTTCTACTCCTGCCTTAGGTACAAAGCCAGCTGGGTGACCTTGAGCCAATCGCGCGCTCTCAGCCCTAGGAAATGGCAAACCATTTCCAAAAATCTTGCCAAGAAAACTGCAGGGACTTCTCCAGGCAGTCTCTGAGAATCAGACATGATTTAATGGATTAAAAGAAAATAATAATGCAACATAATTATTTCTGGATGTTATCCCCCCCCCCAGTTTTTTTTTTTTTTTTGAGCTTCTAAGAAAGTCAGTTTAAAAAGCTATGAACATAATTCTGCTTTGTGCCTGTAGCTAAAGGATAATAAGCCAAAGAATAATAGAATAGCAGAGCCCATAAGATTCTGCATGACTCACAAGGCATCCCACTTCATCCTCACAACAGCTCAGCTTTGAGAGTATATTACCCAGTGAGACCTGACTAAGTACGCAGGGCCACAACTGGGGGGGGTGGGGGTGTGCAAGTGGGGCATGTGCCCTGGGTGCCCCACTGGGGGGGGCACTAAAATGGGCATAGAATCCATGTTTGCCCTGGGTGACACAGACCCTAGTTGCGGGCCTGTGAGTAGGTGTTGGATCTCAGACTTTCTTGTTTCAAATTCAACACTTGAATCACTGGAGGCATCACTGTATTACATCCTTCTGGATCAATCTGGTGTGGCATCTAGTGTAGCTTTAGATACTTCTGCCATTGAACCTGCTTCCATCAGCCAAGGTGGGAAGGCAATTTCACCTTCTCTGTGAACCCACATACACATACTCACACTACTTCCGAGGATCTACCAAACTTCTGACACCTACATTGAGACAATTGCAGAAAGAGATTGTATCCTCCTTGTACCATTGATAGAAGCAAAATTTTTTATTAGATTCCATCCTGAGTTTCACTGACACATTCTCATTGGTCCAGTCATATTGAAACAAATCAGTTTTAGAATCTTGAATTCAATGTCTTGAAAAGTAATTAGATATATTCCATTTTTTTTTTGCTTTGTTTTTGATTGGCCCTTTGTAAGAATTTAATGTGACAACTATAAAAGCCCCTTTTGTATTTTTAAGATACTAATTTTTACAAGAACTAGGTATAATGCTATATTTAAAGCCCTGGGTTATAACACCATGGATATGTTTTCCAAGCGTTGAAATTTTATTGCTAGCTTCTAAAGATACAGTAAACATTCCAAATATGGAAATATATGTGCTATCTTGTATTACATTCATTTCACAGCTGCATTTGTTTTGGAGTTACCATAGAAACTACTAGTTTGATAGAGAAATTTTAAAGAGGCATTTTTCCATTGTGTTCAGCCAAGAATGCATATTTCATTTTATTCTTTTAAGGATATATTTAGGGTTTTTTTTAAATTTCATTAAGTATTTCATTAGAACACAGCAGAAATTAAAATGAAATAGTATTGGCTCTCATTAAGATCCAATTCTGTACCAGCATCAGACTATCAGCATGAGATACTGGATAAAATAATGTTCTGGCCTCAGACATCTGAGTTATATTCTCTGCTTAGCTGAAAATTCACTGTCAGTCTTGTACTTACCTACTCAGAAAGAAGTACACTGTTGGTGACGCTTATTCCTATAAAGCCAGTATAGAATTGTAGCCTCTGCACACATCATTATCTCTCTCACAAATTATTACAAGAATAAAATGAGTTAATTCCATATATACTCTTGCACACACATTTTGAGAAAGGATTAGGTATACATGTGATAAGTTTAGATGTGTAGTGAACAGTAGTGTGAGATCTTTGTCTTCCACCACTCATTCTACTACTAAATAACAAAATTCCTTTATATATGTATCTTTTCTATTTGTCATACTCTATTATTTTTATATTCAACTTTGCTCTATACATTCTTTGGCCTCTTGTGCAAGCAATTTTTGAAATTCCGTAACTGTTCATTACTTAAATGGTTTGTTCTCACCACAGTTTTTTCCAATGAGTTTTATTCCCTTTGTGTATTTGTGCTGTGTATTAACTATACTAATCTGCTTACACACATGGACCTTGTTACAGGCTAATCTCACCATGAAAAATGTTTTATATACATCTAAATTAGCTCCCTACAACTGAAACTAAAAGTGTGTGCACCCACCCACATACACAGTCATCATCATCAATAGTACATTTTCCTCCCTTTTGTGAACTCATCTATTTTCTGAAGATAATTGTTTACAAGTGCTATGGAGCTTAATCCTATTAGTTTTAACTCTCTTTTTAAAATTCCCTTAAGTGGCACATTTCTTAGGAAAACCTCCCTAAAACAAAGGTTTATGGCTTAATTTGTCTTAAATATGAAGATTGTGCAGTACTTAGCCTTTGTCAAGACTTGAAACAATTTCATGATGCAATTTCATTCTGCAAATAAAGTGTGAAGTCTAATTAAAGCTATTTAAGATGACAACTTTGTTCACTGAATAAAAAAATAGAATACTGAGATCTGTGTTATCCCCACTGCATAGCTCTCTTTTATTTACCTTTGTACCGATAAAACATTCAGCCTCTTTAGTGTTTAGTACTATACATGAAAAATGTCTGGTTGTAAAGTAGTAACAACAGCAGGAGAATTCACTGGTATCTAACTGATGCTAAGCAATTGTTTTTTGCATTGTTTCTCATGTTCCATGGATTGTGTATGTTTATATATTTGTGTCTACATATACGTGAGTCAAAACTTGGGCATTTAATAAAGTGGAGAAATACGATATAGAGTTAGATTACAGATAGATGGGGGAGAGCATTATGCCTTTGAGATAATCTTGACTTCTATGCCTTTGAGACAATCTTCACTGTATGGATAAGTTCATAGAGTTTTGTTGGCAACATTTTTTGAAAGTGGTCCTAGGACTGAGAAAGAGTGACTGGCTCAAAGCCACCCAGTTCCAAAAGATAACAATGCTTACAAGACATGTTCTAGGTCAGTTGCCAAAACTAAACATTGTGTCTTCATGCGCACCCACCCAGCTACTGAAAAAGAATTGCCGGGCACTATGTTCTAATTAATATTTTGCTTTCATTCCACTATGAAGAGCAGAATGAGATGGATCATAGCAGTGATATTCTCTTTTATCAGTAGATGTTTATTTTTTTTTTTAACCAATTCACAGCCAGATTTGGGACTTTTCATTTTGGCACATATATTGTTAATAAGATACTGACAGAAACTCAGAAATTAAGTAAAGTCTTCACTAAGTTCTCACAGTTATTAACTCAACCAAAATTTTGCTAATTGTCCTTTTTTCAACTATATTCTTATGAAAACAAAAACAACAGCAAACTCTGGAAACTAAAATAATTGATGTCTGACCAGTATATCCAAACTATCACTCTGCTTGTGATGAAATGTAGCTACAAACTCTGAACCAAATAAATTTCATCAACATAGCTCTCAGTGCTCTCAAATTGGGTTCCCAAATGTAATACAATTTTGTATTATAGGAAAGAAGCAATCATATTGAATATCATTGTATTACATTTATATTCACTATTTAATTTTTTCTTTTTTTCTTTCTTTGGTAAATTTATATAGTTGCCTATAAAACTTACATGACTCTGGGCATCATACAGTTAAAAACACAAAAATAATACAACAAAATAATCAAAAAGATAACAATAAAAGTCATTAAAAACTAAAAACAATAAAAACTGTTAAAAACATAATCAGTGGAAGAGTGCACTATATATCAGACATTACCTTTTTTTGAAAATATATATTATTAATCTATATGTAGCAGAGAATTAAAATGTCATACAACTTAGCAAAAAGTCATTATTCAAGATATTTTTTTTTTATTCTTCAAGATGGATAGCAAGTACATTAGTTTCCAGGCATACAGCAGAAACATGAATGTATGATGTATAGATACCATTTTAAGCATATCTCTAGTAATTCACATCTGATTTTTAATAAGCAGATATGAGATAAAGTCTTGGCTGCTAATATTAATAACAACCCCCCTCCAAAACACTTCATGAAGAATAGTTTGTATAAGTAGAAACAGTTTCTTACCCGTTAATAAGGCTAAGGAAAACAAAACTAAGGGTTAGCAAGCTAATACCCTAAGTGATGTGAGCAAATTACAGGATATTTTGTCACTAAAGTATATTTTTCAGGATTAGAATGCAAATGTAAAACATAGAATGTGCATTTAATGCCAACAGGGGGAAAATGTCAATAATAAGGAAAAGTAATGCATGCCATACTAAAAGGCACTCTTGGCATCACTGATGATAAATGGTACAGTTGGTTTTCTATATTCTGCTCATGATCAGCTGTCTCCTTTTGAATAGTTTATTTTATGAATTGAGACTCAGCTGTATCACTTTATCAAAGTAATTCTGTTCCTGAATGAAATTCAGGACAACATACAAGAGATTCCTTAGGCACTGACCAGACAGGACCTGCCAAATTTCAGCAAGATTGCTTCATCCTTCTCAAGTTATGTTGGCTGCCTGGACATAACCTGTGCTAGGTTATTTTTCCTAGCAACATTCAGCACAGTCCCCAGTATAATACGGTAAAATAATTGCTTGATCTGGAAGTGTGCCAACAGCCATGGTCAGAATAAACAGTATGTCGTTTATGGATGACTCTTACAAGCTCCTCCATATGGAAACAACTGCAAGTCCAGCCATATTTTCTATTTTAATCCTAAACATACCCATTTAATATACGACATAATGAACCCAGGTTATATTCTACATGAGAAACATATATTATCATTGCAAAGATCAAAACTTTCTGTTTAAGGTTAGTAATGCTGCATCATACAAAACTCTGTGACTGATTAAACCACCAGTTTCCCAATTCTACTTAATTTTTTTTAAAAATCATACTGTTACTAGGCTAAATGATTTGTTTAATACAGTTCTTGTTTCGTTTTTCTGTTGGTTTTTGTTCTTTTCACTTTTTGTAGTTTAAATGCATAATAAATATATAAAAATGAATCACATTCTTATATCAGTAGCAATGGGTTCAAAACAGTATTAGAAGCCTCTTACATTAAGCATTGGCAGCATACTCTTCTTTGCTGAATGATGTTAATACATCAGTTGTCATGGCTGGAAGCCACCTGCCTGAAAAGATCAATCTTGCTAATGTAGGGGAAGGACTTCTATTTTTCCATGTATTCGTTGTTCAGTGATTTATATTTATGTGTTTTATTTTAAAGTAAATGATGCATCACAGAACAATACCAGACATTTGTAAATGTACTCCTAAGTTATCTAGAAAAAATGTTCCTTTTATAAATTCCCAGTTCATATCTTCCAGTTATAATGTGTACTAGGTGTCTATTTCTCTTGTTGGCCTCATTCTTCTCCTCATCTACTCTGTGGAGAAATGTTTTGTCATTTTTGATAGATGGAAGGTTTGTGGCATTTTGCCCAGCTAGTCCTATTTTCTGAATCATTAACTCATATTTCCACATTCAGGAAATTCCTGAAAAGCTTTTCATCAGCCCCGAAAGTTTGTGAATCCCAAAACCTCTCTCTTGTTGTAAACTGTGGTTTTCAAAGGCTTAGTGTACACTTTGTAACTAAGTTGCTTGAACTAAAGTATAGGGATAGTAGGGATTCATTCTTGTTCATTGTTTAATGCAAACTCTCCAAAATTGGTATTTCCCAAATTGATAAGAAAATCTGTATCTGCATTTTTTTTGTGATGTAGTTTGGCCTTTAACTGTAAATTAATAAAATCGTTTTCAAAATCAACAATGCATACACTTCAGAGAAATTCTCTGAATTGACAATTATCAATATATGGCATTATACATATTATTTATCAAGGTTTTTGTAATATCTGTGTTGTATTTGTCACAAACACAAAAATATATCATGCCAGGGAAAAGAAATGTGCTAAGATAACACATATAAAATTTGTTTATTGAAAGAAATGTGCAAAAAATAAACATGATTTATTTGGATTTTCAAAAGATTGTCAACAGCTGCAGAAAATGGAATAAACTAAGACTTTTTAATTGTTCATTAGTCAAATTAAAAAAAAATTAATGGCAGTGTTACTGAAATGTATTATAGATTGGTTACAATAAATTGCATTGAGTATGAGCTCTGATGTACTTAAAATGTTCCCTTGGTCCTTCATCTTCAGTTCCTCAGTAAAACCAAAATGTAATCAAAACAGCAGTCCAGTACCTGTTGATATAGTATTTGATTGTTTCAATTAAATCAATAAGATTTATCATGCATAATGTGTATATGACTGCAATCTAAATAATCTGGCAAGCATAAAACAATGTACTCACTTTATGTCAACTGGGGGCTATTATATAGAAACCTTTGCTCTGCATTTACAGTTCCCCAGCTACACTACTGTATGTACCAAACACTTGCAGAAATGGCTGTTAGCAATTCCAATGACCCTGGAAACACTTCTTTTAACCACCCTTTTTGTATAGTCTACAGATAACATGGGCCTTCACCCCCTGCATATCCAGGGACTGTCAGACCCTGATCGCAGCTACAGAACCTTCAAATACCTCCCTTCAACATTTCTCAATTTCATATGTATTTGTAATTTAAGAGCTTTTGTGCCGACAATTTATTTTTCAAAATGTTATTTTGTCTTATTTATATATCAGATGGCAGCCCTTACAAACTAAATTGGCAATATTTTGCACACATGTATATAGAACTATACTTTCACCAACTGCAATGGGATTATATCTTGAATTAGACAAACAGTAGCTAAGAGTAAGTTCCCCATTCTTATAAATGTGTAGTGTTATTAAGATCTGTTATTGTATCATAGCAGCCTATTAAAATCAACATTTATATGGCTTTTCAAGATTTAAGGTACATATATAGGGAAGAGGGTTAGAATGAGAAACAGTCTGAGATATTGGTAATTAATGTACAGTTCCTTTCATTTATATTTAGTACTTGTGATCATTTTCTTCCCTTTTCACTCTAAAAAACAGAATAAAATCTATGAGCTGGAGAAATGGTTATCATTTTTCCCTTAGCATTGAAAACTGTCCAAATTCTGGCTGCACCTTGTTTCTTCTTATATAGAGTTTTAATAATCTTATAAAGATTTTTCAAAAATCTCTATGAATGTTCAGGGGTACCAAGGATGATAATGTAGGTCAAAGCAAGCTTCATAAATAATTCATACAATTAAAAAATCCTTTCCAAAATCTGTTGAAATTTAATAGAGTCAAAAGAGGTCAGCATTCTACTTCAAAGATAACTGAGTGGAGAATGAGAATTAGGGTTATGAAAATTCTTTTAATGAGATCATTCTGTTGGACTTTCAGTTTTTTTTTTTTCTTTTTTCTTTTTTTCCTTTTCTGACTTTCAAATTTTCCATTTATTTAGAAGGGCTTATTTACTGAGCCAACATTGTCTAAAAGGCGCAGCAACATAATCGTTCTTAATACAATACGCTGTAACATTACAGAAGATCAATAAAGAAAATTCAAAGTTTGTCCACCTTCTTTACCATTTAAACAACTAAATCCTATCATTAGGTTTGCAAGTGTCCAAGAAAAGTAACATACCTTCCCTTAAGCTGCAATCTCAAACTATTTACTCAATGTAAGTTCACAACAAACTCATTAAAAATAGGCGATTAATGTAAAACATTCAACCTTAAAGCATAAGAATATATTAAAATGGTTCCTGTTTTTCACAAGTGTATTTACCTATAAAATATATAAATTTCTTAAATTGAATTCCTGGAGTTGACATGTATGGCATGTGGCATGTATATATTCATGCATGCAGTGGATATTTAACATTTTTTAGCATCTACTGAGATCTTTCTATGTAAGAAATGTGAAAACTATGAAATTACAGAACAATTAGCCTAAAAGGTAATCTGATAAATGGTGGAAAGCTTTTATAATAACCTGAATGTCATACTTCGCCTTTATGTGGCATACTTATAGCTAAACTCCACAAAATAGTCAATAAAAAAAGACAAAAGATCAGTTTGATTTGGTTTACTTATATTTAAATGAAGTAAATATACATAACATGATTCGTGTCTGTAATTTAATAATTTACATTTCTGTTTCATTAACAATTACCTTTTGGGTAGCAGCTTTTAGAGGTCACCAGGGTCAGAGCTCTGTGCAGTCCTGGAGCCATAGTATGTACCTCTCACATAGAACTAAAACGCGTTGGTTAGAAAGAAGTATTGTGGTTTGTGCCAAAAGAAGTTCTCCCAATTTTTTTTTAAATTCTTCATATCAAAAAACACCAAGCTATTTATGCCTATAAAAGAATTCAATGATACTGTGCCACTGATAAAAGGGCCCTGTTCTCTGCCCCAGTCTTCTGTGGCCCTGAAGGCAAAAGGACCCAGTGCAAGCAATGATTACTATAAAAAGCAGAATGACCTATCAAGAGCATAGCTGCCATGGGGTACAAAGATGGCTATTCCTGCCCATAAGTGACTACATAAAAAGCAAAGGATAAAGGTAAATTCTTTGTTCGGAAACACTTTGAAGATAGATCTTCCATTATCACAATACTTCTGTACAAATCTGTGATGCAAACAGTATAGTTCTGACACATTTCAAAAATAATATTGCAGTCCTGGAAACTTGCAGACAATGGAAAATACCCAGAAATTAGTGTGTTTTCTCTATGAATTAAGCTAGGAGGAAAAAGAGATATAATCTTAGGTATTTTAAGTTACAAATCATTCCAACTGAATTAAATGATGTATACTACCTAATAAGTAAGAAAGTATAGATTAATAATATAAATCAGGTTTTTTTTCATTAGATTAGTAAACACTCAGTTCATAACCTGGAGTAAACACATTTCATCAGTCTACAAGACATCTTGATAGGTAAGAAAACACTACAGTTTAATACAATTAATAAAAAAGGAAAATTGTTATTTGGTCAAAACATTCTCACAAAAATTTCCACTGCAACTGAAACTCTCCCCATGACACAAATTCAGTCTCAGCGGAAGCTGGATTCTCAGGTAGCCGGGTCGGGTCAACTCAGCCTTCCATCCTTCCGAGGTCGGTAAAAGGAGTACCCGGCTTGCTGGGGAAGGTGATGACTGGGGAGGACAATGGCAAACCACCCCTCTATAGTCTGCCAAGAAAACGTCATGAAAGTGGCATCCTCCAAAGGGTCAGACATGACTCGGTGCTTGCACAGGAGACCTTTCACCTTTTTTTTTTCACATCCTATTTGAGGCCGTTTTCATGTCTGAGAACAACACTGCCAGTTTAAGCTTTTCTGATTGTATATTTACATTTTCAATTCCAATTAGTACAGTAATATTCTCCAGGCATTGTCATCCTTTTATGCAACTAAATTGTACATGATGGACAATCAAAGGTAATACCATTCTATATAGTGGTAAGCTTAAGCTATCTTTAATATGTAACATGTATGTATGTATGTATGTACAGAGTCAATCTTGACTCTTGGTGATTGCCTGGAGTAGTCTCTGCAAGTTGTTGTTTTTTTTCAAGATTTTCAGAAGTGGTTTGCCACTGCCTTCTTTCTAAGGCTGATTGACTGACCCAAAGTCACCCAGCTGGTTTCATGCTCAAAGTGGGACTGGAACTCCCAGTCTCCCAGTTTCTAGCCTGGTGTCTTAACCACTACCCCAAACTGGTTCTCTAATATATATACATATATTTTAAAAGGGGGGGGGTGTTGGCATGATTTCCCTCTCTTTGCTTATTAGAAGGAAAAAATATATTCTTAACAGCATCAGAGACTATATTCTGTATAAACATAATGATAATATTTTAAAGTAAATGCATGCCAATGATCACCATCACCAGTGGTAAAAATCATAGAAGCATTTTTATATCTCCCAGATGTAAAAAAATACTAAATTTCCTCAGAAAGTTTCTACTCATCAACAAATTTGTGTGGTGTGACTGTAGCGAGGAGTAAGAAATAAAGACAGACAGCCTTGTTAGGTAATAAAAGTAATATTAAAGGTCATTTCAAAACCAGCTTCGATGGATGAAACTTGGCTAGTTAAAACATGGCAGTAAAACAAACAATTCAGCAAATGGTTATGTCTATACGGTTATGCTTTGTTTGATTCATCATAAGGATGTGCTCTATACTCCTAGAATACAAGAAGTGAAAATTCCACCCATAATACAAATAGCCCTCTTAAAATACTAAGAATACATAAAAATAAAAATTACTACTCAGTGATTTTTACAGCTCAGTTAGTTGAACAAAAATAATCATGTCTTTTTTCTTCCTTTTTAGGCATACCTGGCAGTGATTACATAAATGCTAACTACATAGATGGTTACAGAAAGCAGAATGCTTACATTGCAACCCAAGGCGCTCTTCCTGAAACTTTTGGAGAATTTTGGAGAATGATGTGGGAACAAAGGGGTGCAACTGTAGTCATGATGACCAAACTGGAGGAAAGATCTAGGGTAAAGCTTTTTTTGCATTTGAAACTTACTGTTTATGTAATTTGTAGGCTTTCTTTTATGAAAAAAAATGTGTCTATAAAATCTTCCAGATCTGATTGGCCTCAGCAGTTTTCTAGTTGACAGTGATATAAAATACTTTCTTCATTCATTTCAGCTCTTCCACTAATACAAATTCAAACTACAAACACTGTTCCCATCTGTTTTAATGCATCACCTTTGTTTTCAAGGCACAAATGGAAATTCTGAGGCACAAACTACTGAAGTTTACTGAAGTTTTGTGTAGGAGAAGAAAAATAATATGAAGTATCTTTGGAAGTTTTAGAGCTCTTTTGTCTGTGATAAATCAGTTCATACAGAAAATGCAGTGACATCAGTTTTTAAATGCAAACTACATATACTTTGCTCTTGTAAATCTAGAGTTTCGCCCCCCAATCCATTCATTCAATAGTACTTCCAGCTTTCAACAAGGAAATTATACCGAATGTACTTCTAGCCTTCTTACGACATTCGTGTTTTACTGTTCATAAAGAGACATGCTGGGATACAATATGAAAAGTGAGTGGATCTACTTAGTTACTTATATCATAATCAGGGAACTTAATAATGTGTTCTTCTGCTCTTTTATGGTTTGTGTCTTACTATATATTTTACGGGGATAAATTTGGGAACCTACACAGACACATAATTATCAAATTGTTGAATTACATACTACATGCATGCATATCCAAACTGAATTAATACTGTGACTCTCAAATATCTGTTAGTAATGCGGATTCTAGTGTAGGGTGAATTTTTTCAGCAATCTCTATTTTGTTTTGGTGTAACGGGCCTTACTTGCTCCAGCGTAGAAAGTTGCTTTCAGCTATGCAAACATAGTTTTGTTTCTTAATATCAGGAATAAATATAACTTTTATAGGAGCAAACCTCACATCCAGTATAAGAACAAACACAGCTTATCACATCTGTGCAGACCACTGTGAGACCATTCACAGAAAGATTTGCTCAATCCACTTCTTGATTTTGCATTTTCCAGGAACCTTTTTGTTCTCTCAAATGTGTAAGTCAGAGTACCTGTGCCTTGAGCATAGAGTTGGCAGCACATGTTCAGGGTCTTGAAATCCAATTAGCAATATAGGATTGAAACCTACATTAATCTCTTAAACTGAGGTTTAGTGGTTGGTGAAATACTAGAGTTCTATGCACTTTATCTGATGAGCCATATATTTAATCCCCGGGAGCAGTTTGCAACATGAAAACAATCTAAGTAAGGGTTATACACTTCGGGTGATCCAGCGAAGTGGCCCCCCTGTATCAGCTAGCTTTGCTTTTGGTTTTGGTTTTCATTCATAACCTGCAGTGCAAAGATAAAGAGTCTAACAGGCTATTGTTGAAGGGCTACATACTAGCTGATGAAATGCACTATGTGGACCTAGCTATTCTACTGGCTGAAGTTGATGGGACCCTTAGTAACACGCAAGCTTCCCTTGAAGATTACAGAAGCATCGGTGAAAAACTCTTAGCTTTTCAGGCATTTCAAACAAATCTAAATGAATGCTGCTATTATTTCCCTTTGTAACTGCCTTGCTTCCTTTAGCAATGAAAACAGGTTGTAATATAGCCCAAACATGGCATCTCACTAAGTTGTTGTTGTTCCTTCACTTATACAGTATATAGAAGTTTCTCTATATACTCAGACTCTCTTAAACATTTTGGCTGCTCTGAGTTTTGCTGTTTGCAACTCATTTATTCTTCACATGGGTTCAGTAAACATCTTGTCTGATGGGAGTGATACTTTACAGGGTTAGTGGGATATGCCGAGCTAGTTGGCTCCAACTAGATGCTGAACATTCTTAACATGCTTAATTTTTTTGATACTCCAAACAGTGAAAGTGAAGTAAGTGAGCTAAATTAACTTCGTGCAGGTCAACTTCTGCTCACTCAACGGTCCTGCAGAACCTCATATAGTCCCACAACCTTTCACAACAGATTTGGAGGATGCCTAGGAGCCTCTAGGCAGTAATGTGATAAGCTTCTATATCCATTATCCTGCTATTGGAAGGATTCCACTGGATCAAAGCCTAAATTACTATTAAAATAGGAATGACATTTTAGAAAATCTGTTATTCATCCGTTTGGTATTCTATCCAGCTTGGGAGATAGAGGCAAAAGTGGAAAGCTTTTTCCTCCACTGGCAGATTTGATAATTACTTGATCTTGAAAGCAAAAGCAGTCTGCTGTGGGACTTCATCTTTCTATGTTCCATTACATTTTTTTTTATTTGCTTTCCTGTTGCTCAGTCCTGCAGCTTTGCTTCAGCATTTCTAACCTGTGCTGCATAGATAAAGGGATTTTTTTTTTCCTTGTGGGAGGGTTGGGGGAGCATCAGCAGAAATGAACTTAGTTGGTTCATTAGCATGTGTTAGAAGTCTGGCTACCTCTAGCTTTGAGAACTTACATATTCAACAGCTGAGAACATTGAATGAGGTTGTTACAGTGAATTAGTTATTCATTTATTTGCCTATGGGGAAGCTACAGGGCAAGGGGAGCTCTTTTATTTATAACCCTTTTCCCTTTATTGTTTCTATTTAAATGTCATCTCCCAAATCTTACCTGACCTAATCCAGACCTTCGAGAGAAAATCAGTCCATTACTTTACTAACATATGCATAATTTATATAAAAAAAGGATTATGCTCGCTACCATGCATGGAAGAATATTGATAACACATTTGTTACTTGTATGAGTTTCATTTGTGTAAAATAAAAGCAAATATTAAAGGAAGAAATTAGAGAGTATTAAAAGCAACTGACAGTCACAGGGCATAATACATAAACTGATTTAAAGCATTCATGTTTGTAACCCTTGGTAAAATGCTGTTCTACAAAATCTCTATGTGTAGTGTTACAGTCATTGTTAATTTATTTTAGCTTGTGCACTTACTCTCATCTCAGATTGTTTCCATGTTAAAGCTAAGATGTCATTCCATGGTAATAATGTTGTTACCTACTTTCACTTATTTGTGAAAGAGATATTATGGTAAATAAGTGACTCTGCTGTACCAGGATGAATGGCTCCAGTTGTTCTTTCCATTTGTTTATTCCATCATGGTAATTAATACAATTGTCCTTATACCAACACACCTGAGCTTAAATCTAGATGTGATGATCTACCTGGAGACAGTACGTCTATAGAAGGAGATTTCTGCACATAAATCTCTGGCTGAATAAGGTGCTGCCTATAATGGACTTTTCCAGTGCATACTAAGAGCCAGAATGTGTACATAATTTGCCATTTATTGAAGTTGGAAACCAGAATCATCTCCTTTCCTTCTCTGCCTCTCCTTTTTCATCAAACAGCTGAGAGATCTTACGTTCTTTTACTAAGAGAGGTATGCAAAGTCCTTGCTGCTATAGACATTAGATTAGATACAAAATCCTTTGGTGATTTGGGAACAGTAATAACTACACCAATATAGTCTTCAGTAACAGAGATCGGTCTTGGGCACTTACATATATTAACAGCTGGGCCTGTATGGTGTTCATCTATTTCAGAGTATAGCATAAAAATAAACATTGGTTTTGGATCCAGGGGCAGCTGTATACTTTTTCTGTTTATAAACATGAATGTATCTTTGGGGCTACTTCCTCTTCCCATCCCAGCCCTTTCATGCCTCTTTCATCAATACTGCTTTGCCAGAAGGATTGGATTATGCTCCCCTTATTCTTATTACAGTGATGTGAAAAAGAAGTTGCTATTCTGCTCCTCCCAGACATCTTCCCATCAAGAGTCCACATAGTGTTAATAATCTCTGTTCCTAGGAGGGATGCCTGATAGCCAAAGTGATGACTGTCTTGTTCTCTTTTTAGCCTTATCAGTGCTGGCATCAAGATACTCTTCTCTCCAGTCCATAAAGAATAGAGTAAGATTTAACTTTGTCCCAGTGCAGTGGAAGGATTCTGTTTATCTGTTTGAACTTTCCTTGGAAAATGCTCTTTCCCAATCACACTTTTACTTCATCTCTTCTCTCAATTTATGTAGCTTTGTATTTGGCTCTGAGGTCACTGAGAAAAAGACAAAGTCCATTTCTACCATGAAATCGGTATAATATTTTTTTTTGAATCCTTATTATAATATGCCATTTGATGTGAGTTTTGTGTGGCAGGTTATTATGTTTATCTTTTGGTAGATCTGCTCTATTTTCAGATCACATCCCACATATATTCAAATCTAGTAGCTGTATGGCAAAAGTCTCTGTGCCATGTTACGTTGATACAAGGTAAAATTGTATGCACAATAGAATCCAAAAAGATGTAATTAGATTTCTGCCCATCAAAGCATTTACAAAACTTCTACACTATAACCAGTACACAAAGTCTTCACCATGCAATGAGAATTAATTCGTTCTTCCCGGTTATCTTCTGATTGATAAAAATAAGGTATCAGTTCAGGGAAAAAAGCATGAGGAGTTATATGCTGGGTGATTTACTGTGGAAAAAGCAATTTACATGACTACCTCTCTTCACTTGTAATCTTGGCCACAAGAATTATTTGAAAACTAGATTTCTATTAGATGGACAATTTCTGGCAATTTATGCTATATTGTAACAGACTGATCAGTGCATCACATTCATGTTCTCAAGTGTGTGTTCCTAACATTTATAACAAGTCCATGTGTGAAAGCCAGTTTTTCTCTAATCTAGAGGCAGGTTAATCATTTTATGCTATGTATGAGTGGCATTCCTCAGTGCAACACAATCCTTACCGTGTGCCAGTTGACAGTCGGGATGGTGAAATTATTTTTAATCTTAAATCCACCGTGTGCTGCTGTTTTACTGAATAACACTGTAAGTTAATTTTCTACTCTATTTCTTTACTGATAGTGTAATCTAGTAGTTAATAACCAAGCATTGAAAAGCTTATCAAGCTGAATCTTCAAAAGAAAATGTCATGCTAAATGCCAAATGCGTCAGCAGATATTAAAACTGCATGGAGGTGATTAGTATTCATCCTTATAAGATCAACAGGTTGCTGAAGCAGATTCACAGTTTGAAAATACACTTAAATAGTTTTTGAAGGGAGAGAAGAGCCGCTGAGCCCCCACTGTGCTGGGGGGTCTCTCCAAGGTGCTAAAGAAAAGAAGGCAAATAAAATCGCACTTGCTGTACTTCTCCAGAAGATTTTTTTAAAATTGAGATTAGATCCTTCTACCAGAAAATTACCTGTCTACCCTTGAATGTCAAGGATTAAGTTCATCATTCTTTGAGGGGGGGCAGGGTTTACATATGGAAATTTCTTTTCTGAGCACCACTGCTGCAAAGCTGGACCATCTTTTGGTATTTATATCTTGCTGAAGTGTGAAGGTTCATGAATATTCTCTAGTAATAAATGTACTTATTTGAATTCCTTGGTTCGGCAAAGGTGTCAGCTTTCATTCATATGGGGAAGTAAGTCATTCAGTGTTCATTACCCCTACTGATTTCATTTCAGCAGGTGGTCATATTTTTATCAAATGCAGGAAATCCAGAGGAGACTCTGTAGAAGATAGTGTCATTTAGACATTTGGCAGTTACTAGAATATTTTATTATAATTTGTATGAAATAAAAAGGAACACGCTTTATTTTTATTTCATGATTTGAAATTTAGCTAATAAATTTGATCTCAACCATATGGTTTCTTTGTTAGTATTTGGTTGATAAAGTTTATAACTGAATTTCTAAAGATGCTGTTAAGATACTGGATGTATAGGATAATTGTCTTCTGGAATGATGGAATGAATTATGTACTTCCCATCAGGGATACACAGCGAAAGTACTTTGTTCTCTCATTATAGATATGTTATCTCTACACTCAGTCATATATCTTCCAACAACAACATTTTGCTACAAGATTTTCAAAAATTATCCAATGAATTAGCCTTACGATCTTGAAAATATATATGCCAATTACTTTTGTTTCCCTCATTTTGTTAACCTAAGAATACTAAGGACTACCAGATCTGCGCTACAAAAAAATCCAGAAGATCACCAAATGGCAGCAAAGAATTAGGAGTTGTCCATATTCTGCATTCCAGATCTGGTGGTCTTAATACTAAGCAATAATGACAGCTCAAGACTTTCTGAGTGCTCATAAGCTAAATAACTTTATTTGAAGCTTAGAAAAGTGACTTGTCTGAAGAAGTATGAACTTTACCACTCCATTAAGATGGAAGAGCAATAACAATTACAGTTACCACGAGCAAGTACAGTAATGACAAAAGAATGGCAAAAAATATTAGCTATTAGAAAATGTTAGCTATTAGTGTAGCTACAGTCCTTTAAACCATCCACAGTTATAGACAGGACAGAACTCTAACAGAAAATATTCAGATTACTGATATCTTGTTCTAACTTCATATTTCTTTGAACATTTCCCAAACAACACTGTATCAAGAAAGTCTTGGATCGAAAAAACTGAAATAACAGGTTTCAGTGACAATATATTTGGAGGGGATCTTCCTGTTTCAACATGAATGACAGATGAAAACATGTATGTATGTGTGTATACACACACACACGCATATGTATATAGTCTTAGAGAAATTTTTAACAAGATAAAAACAGTACAAAATTTTAGAAAAGAATATAAAGTGAAGAAAAATAGTGAATAGATAAGAAAGAAAAAAGGAAATAGAAAGGAAATAGAAAAGATTCTAAAGAAGCGGCTTCCGATCTTCTTAACAGTGATTATAAATGCATTTATATTTTACCCTCTCTCTCTCTAATATTATATCGTAATTTCCTTCTTTCCATAGTTAACCCTTTCTAATAATCAAACCCATAAATCGCAAGATCATTTTTTTTTCTTTCTTCAACAAAAAGTCCATGGGGGGTTTCCAATCACTAATAAATGAAATGACAAGTCCGTTTTGCCATCTGAAGAAATGTTCTACTTTAGACACATTTAAGATAGTTTGTACTAAACAATTTACGTAGAACAGTATGAAGTCAATGCTTACATCTCAGTCAGGTATTGTACTGAGAGTACCTATTATTTGAATTATTATTATTATTATTAAATTTATATACTGCCCATCTCACTATAATAGTGACTCTGGGCTAATGCATGGTCTCCTGCCAGTCAATGAAATGCCACTATTAGCAGAGTTTGTCTCATAACCCAAACTGTACCCAAACAGAATGTGGCTATGCTCAATTTTGGGTTCACTTCTTTGCCACCTTAGTATGTCCTCTGAGTTTTTGTAAAGCTCAGTAACAGTGTTTTCAATTGCTAAAATAATTAAAATGTTATCATTAACAAGACATAGTGCATGAAGCTATCAGGGTTATGCATGTTTAAGTTACATTTATTTTTAATGGGGAATATTTTGAATTAAATATTGATTAAATAACTCTCCTATCAAATGCTCTGCTCTTAATTGATTGGTCTCTAAAGTTATTTAATCAATAGACCATCTGATCAACTTAGTTGAATGGTAAATATTGAATTGTATGGTAAATATTGATATGTGTTTTAAATTTTATGTACTAATTAATTAATATAAAATATTTATATGCTGTGTGTCCTATAAAACAATCTTAGAAAATTTACAACGTAGTATAAAGTAGAATGCAAACATTAAATTAAAATTGTACATAAACTATAACAATAATACTTATACAGCAGTAATTGTAAATAGAACATCAGCATCATGAGTGCTTAAAAAAACACTATTCAATATTCACCTAAATTGTAACAACGTAGCTGCATGCTTTATTTCTGGCGAGGGAAAAAGTCATCTTGGCTGATGCCAAATGAATATGGGCACTGCAAGGATTATCTCAATGGTGAAGAAGTTCTATATGGAGCAAGATACTCTCAAATAGCTGACTCCCTATAGAGCATTATTGGACAATACAGAAGGAAGTATGTGACCTATCTGTTTAGGAAAAGATAGTATCTTCTAATCAAAGGATGCAACAATATGTGTTACTGTGGCAGAGATTTTGTGATATTTTACAATTATATTTTGTACTGATTATATTATAGTAGTGTATTTATTAGTAAACCAATGACTGTTCATATGTATAATATATAAGGTAATTTTCCCCCCTTTTTTCCCTCTTTCTTAGTTTGGAGTGGTTTGGAGTCTTTACCCCCCCCCCCCCATTTTATTTTATTATTTGATTTTGTTTGGTTTGGTTGGTTCGGTTCGGTTTGTATTAATTTTTTATTTCTTTACATTTAAAGATGTTGTTAATTGTGTATATTAAAAATGTAAAATAGAAATAAATAATTTTTTTTAAAAAAAAATTAACAATATAGAAACCTTTAACCAGCCTGGTTGCAAATCAGTATCCAGTGCAGTTATTTAAACAACACAGCAATTTTGCTGCTTCATTTTACATTAAGTGCAGTTGATAGCACTGGGTACAAACTTGCATGACAGCTTTTGCACGTAACAGTTGTACATATGAAGGTTTTGGTCCAGTCATCCTATCTAAAATTGGGCTATCTTTGCAAGGTGTACATTTCTTAACATGACTTCAGAATAGCAGGTGTCATCCATGTTACTTGTGTGTTTGAATTTCTTTCCTTTTTATAACATCTGAACAGCACTTTATTAGACTAATGTAGTAGTAGTACTACTGTTCATGAAAGCATTTCTCTACTCGGTCAAATGCATCTAGTATTCAACACAAGATTAAGCCACATACAGTATATATCAGCTGTATGATTAAAATTACTTTTCTCAGCGTGCTGTATGCTTCTTAAAAGGAGAGAAAAAACAAAGTTAAAAAAAAAAAACTTTTGCCCTGCCATAGCAGAATGATGGCAACAGTGCTACTAGACATGAGAGATGAAGGGATGACTTCATCCTTCATCTTCAAATGAGGTGGCCTTCCTGGGCGGGCAGGCAGCAGGACTGGGAGAAGATAACCAGAACTATCAGCAGCCGGGAGCAGTGAATAATATACAGATGGTAGTGGGCATTCTAAGTTTCCATACGGCCATCAGATCTATTTCATGATGAAAATAAAGGGGAGGACAACTAGAAATCAATTCTGTTCCAGCTGTAACACTATACCATATTTCTTGTCATATTAACTAAACATTCCTCATTTTTTTCCAGTGGACACCTACCAGCTAAGAATGAGAAAAGTAAATTGGGGAAGCAATGTCTTTTATCAGAGGAAGTAGTTTCATGAATCTTCTCTTTCTTAATTCCATTATTATATAGTTGTGCTGAGGCATACCATCTGGACCATGGAATTCCAAGAGTACTCATAAAGCTTCATTAAAGGTTTTGCTTCACTGTAAGAAATCCCCTATAAAACTTATAGTATTCTGACTTGCGCTCCCACTGTCTCACACGACATGCTGAGTGCTGTAAAAGCTATTTCAGTAATGTTCCCCAAATGCACCATACCTTCCTTCTCTCCTTCTGGATGATCTGGATCATTTGCACGACAGCTAGGGGTCTTTTGGTTCTCTCCTATCTCAACTTAGCAGTCTTCTCTTTAGCTGGTTTCCATTTGTTTTCAACTCCTTTAGAGTAATTTAACATCACCTGCCTTTATTTTTCATTGTTTCCCCTCATACCTGATACGTTTGTTGTAGGTTAAATGTGATCAGTATTGGCCAAGCAGAGGAACAGAAACATACGGATTGATCCAAGTCACATTGCTGGACACTGTAGAATTGGCAACTTACTGCGTTAGAACATTTGCACTTTATAAGGTAAGTTTGTGTTATGCAAGCATTGAGTATCTTTTGATGGAACGAGGTTATTTAAGGTTTGACAGTATCACAAGCAAGTGTTGAACATTCCTGTTTAAAGAGGAGTAAAGGTCTTTGGAGAACATGGACTCACACAGTTAAAAAGAGTGTGTAGGGTCATGCAATTCAATTATTTGCAACAGCAAAATTCCTTAAAATAAATTCTTACTTAACAGGTATCCTTCAGATTTCTTGCCCAAACTTTCCAGAGAAGGAAATTTTATAAAATTCTTGCTGTTTTAAGCCATCTTTACAACCATGGAGCACTTCCACCATTAAATCTCAAACATTATTGTAAAAACGTTTACACATTCTTTTTTGTTCTCCTCTCAACAATCACAGTAAATGTCTTCTTTTTCTTCTGTCAGCCGTTTTTTTTTCAAAACTAAGACGTTTTTACCTTTTACCTTTTTCTTATACGAAATGCTTTCATTTTTCATATCCAACTTAACTATAGAAAAAATACTAAATATTAATGCTATGCATGCACAGATTCTCATCAAATATTTCATTACTAGGATAAAAAAAACAGTTGGGGGATAAAAATAACAATTTTAGATTATCCACAAATTTGTCTCACTTGATTTCATGATGATTTCATTCTGGAGTACGGTTTTGGTGCTAAAAAGTAATTTACACTAAGGTTCTTATGTGGCAGAATGGATCGAGTGAGAAGAGAGAAGTTAGGCAATTCCAGTTCACTGCATGGCCAGATCATGGAGTTCCAGAACACCCAACACCATTCCTAGCTTTCTTACGACGAGTCAAAACCTGTAATCCTCCTGATGCTGGACCAATGGTTGTTCACTGCAGGTAAGTGCAAGTTTTGCACTAACAGCATTGCCAAATATTATGAACATCTCATAATCCAGCATTTCACAATTTAATATTCTAAATATTTTGGTACATTACATTTCATTTATTTTTCTTCCCTTGTATGGCAAATCTGAATACTCGTTACATAGGCAAGCCAGAAGTCCAGAACAAAAGCAGATATGAAGTATGAGCTAAGGGAGCTTTACATGGAATGTCATGCGTGCACATACATACCAGGAATCAGACACTAAGAGTAATTTTTTAAATGTTATTTTGGGGATCACAGTCTTCTCCTAGCAGTCATCTTGTGTGTGTGTTTTCTTTGAGATACACACTTGTGGATCTGCATCATGAGGTATAGAGTCCACCCATGCAAAACCTTCACTAGGCACATTCAGGTTTTCTTACAGTCCTTTGTATAAATACCCCTCCCCTTACTGGGTTGTCTGCATGGTTCCTCCCTGCCAAATCTCCATTCCTGAAGCAGCTTTTCAGGTTTCTGGCAAAGCAATAGGATAACAGGAATAGCATCAGCATATGCAAGTATGCCGAACATGAAGCCTGATCCTGTTCGCTGCAGCATCTTTACTTTAAGAAGATTGATGTGATACGATTTTAAAAATATTTTTTCCAACAAAAAGGTGTTTATTCCCAAGCTTTGATTTTTCAGGAAAAACTGTTGCCAGGCAAACCTTAACATATTTTTAATTAGATATCTTCCATAGTAGATAGTGAGAATTCTTTAGATACAGTATAATTTGATTTCAGCAAAACATCTGTTAAAATATCCTTGATATTATTAAGCTAGTTAAATATAGGTTACATGGCATAAGGTAGAAACATAGCTGAATCAAAAAAATGAATTTAGAACTAAGAGTTAATATTGTGGAAATAGGATATATTTGTATTTACCTTCAAAGAGAAGTCTGAGGGAAAATATGACAGCCTTCTTCAAATGATGAGATTACACAACAGGAAGCCAAGACCAGTTCTTTAACATACCAGAATGCTGTACCTGGAGTAAGAAAGTAGATCCCATTTATTATTAGGAAATACTTCCTCTCAGGAAGAGCATTTCGTTAGGGGAGTCACTTATCTAGCAAGATGGTAGGTTCCCATTATTTGATATGTTCAAGCAGAGATTGGAGTTTCTGTAACTTGGGATTCCTCCATTGAGCTGGACTGTTTAGCCTCAATGGCCCCTTCCAACTCTATGATTCTATTCTAATTTAGCTATATGATTCATAATTGATGCAACATGTCATATTAAATGGAAGCGTATAAGTTAATTTAAAAGAAGTTTCATATTGCCCATTTAGTTATGCTGCTCTTTCCATCTTTTGAATTATATTCTTGATTACCAGTAAGTTGAAGCTGAAAAACTACCTTGCTGTGCCATTGCCAGGAATTCAAAAACTCCAAAGTTTGAATGAAGACTCACTTCATACAAATTGTAGTTGATTAATACCATGTATTTGCTGGTTTGAACTATACTTTCTTTTCTGAGTAAGGATACCATAAGTAGACCATGGAATGATTATCATTTTTACTCTGCTTGCATTTCTATTTGTAGGATTTTTGAATTTTTTTAAAAAAAATCTAATTAGCCTAACTCTTGGATAGCTGCCAAGTTATATAATTAAGTATAGCATGAAACTGCATTTCCTAAAGTGATCTAATTATAATAATACTAATACAATTTTTATAATGTACCAACTCTGTTAATTTAAAAGAAGATTCATATTGCCCATTTAGTTATGCTGCTCTTTCCATCTTTTGATTTATATTCTTGATTTGTTTAGGTAAACTGTGATTGGATAGGTAATTTTGAGAGTTAGATAGATGGAAGCAACCTGCTAACAAATGTATACCTCCAGACTCTCTTGTTTTTTCTCACATACTACCTCACTTTATTATTTTTTATTTTTCTTCCAAGACATTCAAGTACAGCAGATATGAGTTCTTCCTCCCTCATTTTATCCTCACAACAATCCTACTATGAAGCTCAGATTGAGCCTATGAAAATGGCCTATGACACCAAGTAAGCATCAGGGCTAAGCGGAGATATGAATTAGGGTCTTCTTGATCTTAATCTCATATTCTAAATGAGGGATAGGTGGCCAAATAGGGCACCCACCCTCCATTTTGTGGCTCCCAGAATACCCACAGATCATACTCCCTTGTTTGTTTGTTTGTTTGTTTGTTTGTTTCAATTGATTATATGGCTGCCACCTTGCTAAACATGACTCTGGGTGGCTAACAAAGATTAAAAATAAGGAACACACAACATGAAATGGCCACCAAAGAAACCATGCAACCAACAAATAGAGCTCAGCTATCCCCCTGACCCCCTTGCCTGGGAAAAAAAGCAGGTCTGAAGGGCTTTCCTAAAGGCCAGCAGTAACATTAAGGCCAATTTTGGCCAATTTAAAAAGACACCCTGAAAATGGACATGTTAAGCTTGAGAGTTAAAGTAAATATTCCATGCCAAAATCTGCTTCCCAGAGGGGAAACTGGTCTGAAATGTGTAGCTCTCACCTCTTTTTGTTACCATATGTCAGTACGCACCCCACAGCCCCTGCAGCCACCAAAAAGATTATCAACCCCTGGTGTAACTGTTACACCACTACCCCTTCTGACCCCACAATACTTCCACTTCCATTCAGTTGTCCTCATAGGCTGCATACCCAGGCACATTTATTAAAGAGTAGAGTAAGAATCCTGAGTACAAGTAGAGAAGATTGCATCACTGATATTTTCTAACTTTTTTCATCCTTCAGTTGTCATTTGCAGTAGTACAATTATTTTGTCACAAAACAAATTTATTTTATGCAATTATCTCCATATGCCTCTTTTTTTTTCCAGAACTGAGCTGAGCTGGGGGTAGATTATTGAAACACGTAATTATGAGTATATCTCAGATAAGCATAAATATGCATCTGAGGGACACAAATGACAAAAATGTCATTTGGAAATTATGGATGTGATTTTCCTGAATGCAAAAAAAAAAGTTGTTTACATATTTAAAAAATAAAAATGAAGACTTACGTAGGCTATAGTGGCCAGGACTGAATGAATTGCTTTCCTCAATGGCTATCCAGGTAAACTAAGACTCTGAAAAGATATCCGAGTGACCCAGTATAATCTGTTCCCTTAAAATGTTGGTTTTATACTAAAATTATGGCTCCAATCCATAGAGTTAGACTACCTCCAGTTGCATTTAGATCAATGGGATTGGATGGTTCTGATTATTTTCTCCCATTGATTACAATGGGCTTTAAGACTTAACTAACTTTCTAATGTTTGTGGCCCATCACAAATTACAATGCCAAACCAAGAGTACAAAAGCAAAAGCAGCTGCAATCTGGCAACTGTTATATGGCCCTTTCTACAGGAAACCAAATTTTTAAAACAATGGCATTAATTGCAGAACCCAGTATAATTGCATTGAAACGATTATGTTCCTCTTTGCTCACATCTGATCCATGCATCTTCTCTTGGCTGCTCAAATGTGCTGATGAAGAGGCTGGAGCAAGTCCCTGTGAGGAACATTTAGATATTTTTAGCTCAGAAAAAAAAGCAAATAAGGTGGATATATTAGAGGGATATCCAATAAGCAGAATTCCAAGGGAGTGAAGATTAATAAAAGGAAGCACTACTTTAGCAGAGCAGTGTTTACCTGTAAATTCACATTGAGGAGATGTGATGATGGCCACGAACACTGATTATTCTAATGGACAATCTGATAGCAAAAATGGAGACATACACTTCTCCATGCCAATCTGCGAGCAACGTATGTGAGAAAATGCTGTTGGATGCACATCCTCCTTGTAGGTTTCCAAACAAAACAAATCAGCTTTAATCTAAGATACTGTTACAAATTTTGGCATTTCCTAGTTAATACAGGAAACATTTCCTTGGGTCCCAAATCTGAAAAACAAAAGTTATAGTCTCTCTTTTTTTTTTAATGCAGTGGTCAACAATGCAATGCCCAGGCATGCCAAAGCACTATACCACCTTGAAATGGCATTTTCACAATCCAAACATCGCAAGATTTTTAAAACAGAAAAATAAAAAATGGCCTGAATCATATAAAAGTAGTAAATCCTGTGAAATTTTGGTGCTTTCATAAGAATTAGCTCAGAAAGCATGATATGAGATTGCTCAAGGATAAGATTGCTGGAATTTGCCATTTTGATTTTATTTTTTCTGTGCCAAAATCTTTGTTGATATTTTCCCAATATCCAATTAATCTATGATTCAACTTGAACTTTCTCTTCTTATACTTGTGCTCATGCTAAACACGTATGCACTCTTTTTCCTGATATGTCTGTTTCTATTTCTTCATGTCTTTAATTCTAATTTAATGCTTGCTCATTCTTAACACCATTCTTATTTTTAGCTTTTCTAATGTATTTCTCATTAGTTTTCCCTGATATCATATCCATCATCATGCTTCTGTTATAAATGTTTCTCCATATCTTACTTTCTGTTCTTGTTATTTTGATCATGATGCTCTTTTCTTTTAAGGATTTCTTTGGCTTCTGCTCATTACATTCAGTATTTACATTTCTATCTCTGTCACCTTTAAATCATTCATTCATTTGTTCCTTCTTATTTTTCCACCCTTTTAAATGTATTCTTTTTTTATACACTCCTTTATTCTCATACATTTCACCTTGTTCTTTTGTCCTACTTGTCCTTCTTCCACTATA
Source organism: Candoia aspera (assembly GCF_035149785.1). NCBI lineage: Eukaryota > Metazoa > Chordata > Lepidosauria > Squamata > Candoiidae > Candoia > Candoia aspera. Next base: position 191,626,177 of record NC_086154.1, read on the forward strand.
TCATTTCTTAACTTTCTAGTTCTGTATCTGCTATTTTTTATTGGTTTTTTTAACAACTGTAAAGTACCTTGGTGCAGGCAATAGAGAAATAGAACAATAAATTCAGGTTCAGATACTTTGAAGAAGCTTTATTTTTGTTGTTATCATTCAAGGGAAGTGAAATGTTTCATATTTAATTCCTTCCATTTTTGAAGATGTGGGTGTGAGTGTTGGTTCTGTTACAGAAAGCAAAATTGATACCTAAGAGCAGTGGCATCAGGCAAAGGGGAAATACAGCATTTGGAGAAATACAAAAAAAAATCATAATGGCAAAAAACCAATGTGACAGCAGTAACCCTTACTAGTGAGGAATCAACCTACTCATTGACTATGGAATATAAATATGTTTTGGAAGACAGGAGAAAAACTAGAAAACTGGGGTGGAGAGATAATGAAATTAAATAGATTTAATTGGATTGTGCATTTTGTTGCAGAGGTCATTTGTTATTCTTCATTCCGAAACACTGAACTGCACAATTTTCTTTCATCTTCATTTTGAAATACTACAATCATTTAACAAATGCTAGTCATGATCCTTATGCAAACATCCATATGTCTTTTCAGATATATTTTCTAAAGTCTTAATATTATGTCATAACAAGAACAACATAGCCTGTAATTTGATCTGTGCTTACCAAGAAATAAATCATGTGATTTATTTCTGAATAATGTTTAGAATCACTGTGAATACTCTGTCCTCTTTACGACAACTTAGGAATGTGCTGAATCAAAAATGGACCTTATCAGAATACTTCATTAGTGAAGGATGAAATATTAAAACTTTCAATCTTTCTGTAATGGAAATATTCTAAACCTGGATGGCCTCCTTGTGCTTTCTGATCACTGTTCTCAGAATTCTCAGCTTGCGCACAATGGTCCCTGACAGCATTACTGTGCCCTGTAATCCTACCACATTCAGAAAGCAATAATACTGAGAAAGACTGCACTACAATTTTTTTTTCATCAGATATGCGAATGGTTGAGTGTATATCTTTCAATAACACTTGCAAGCTACTCAGTAGAAATTGAATTTGCCTAATTACTATTCAGAAGATCCCTCAGGTTTTCTTGATGGTGAGATCTGTGCAGCCTAAACTTACTCAGAAAAAATAAATTGGTTTTTTGTTTGTTTGTTTGTTTGTTTGTTTTCTCACTAAGAGACTAAATCAAACAAGTTGCTGAATTTTAAAGCAAAGACAGGCATAGTTCAGAACGCTGAAGCTTAATGTCACATATTTGTTGAGATGGGTGTGAAATCATTTTCAGTGTAAATTGGTAGAGCAGATTTCCCCTTGTGTATCCTATCCTGGATGCAGCTATGTACTTGCATGGGGGCAGGCTTCTTGCTACTAACGTCATGATTTCTGAGCAACCGTTTAAATGGTCAATGCTTCCATTCAGTTCCATGTGATGCACTGAGAGCACTACACAGGGACATGCTTCTGGGCCATTCAAGTAACCCTGTATACCTTTGAAAACTCCCTGACTGAAAACAGCTTCCCCATTTCTGCCCCTCCAAGCTGCAAGCCCCTTTTTTGAGCTCCTTAGGAGTCTGAGCGACCAATTCAAAGAATGAGCTTTAGCCCACCTCTCCCCCTTTCCATGAAGTTCCTTCACTTCTGTGTCCATGGAAGAAGAGCTCCCTTCCTGGATTTGTTTGTTTGCAGGTCATATAATCCACTCTCATCTTTCCCTTTGTTGTGTCCTATGTCTCCAGCAATTATTGTATATTGCTGAGTGTGTGGCCAGTATAATAGTTGGAGAGGGCTTCATGTTCCCAAACATGATCATCTTTCCCAGCGCATTTGCATTTCAGAGAGACCATCTAGCCTAGTGTTTCCCAACTTCAACTCCTTTAAGATATGTGGACTTCAACTCCCAGAATTCTCCAGCCAGCATGGAAGGAGGCAGGGACATGTAGGCCAGCCCTAGTCCCTCTACCCCAGCTTCCTTATATCAACAAGGTAGTTCTGAATTGGGAATATAATCACACCCAGCTGAATATGGTTACAATCTCTGTGGGCCTGGGTTCCCTAGCTGGGGAGAACCGTAGTTGGGGAGGATTCATAAATCTGTGGAAACAGTACTCTGTTCAGCTAACCATGGGAACGTGCACTTGCTTCAAACTGCACCAACACAGAGCGGCCAATAACATGTTCAAGACACGGCGTGCCTCTCCATCTTCCTGCTCTATATACTTTTTCTTAATGCCTGAAGAGTTTGCTGTTTGCATAAGATGTACACCTTCTGATTTCTAAAAAAAGGAATGGAATAGTTGGAGGGCTCTGGCTTGAGGCATAGTTTCTTCCTATAAATAATTTTCTGATGATTATTTTCCTGTGAATTGATGATAAATTTAGTCAGCTAAGTAAATACTATATTAAATTATAACCCAGTGTATTCTTAACTTACACAGAAATACCCCTCTTTAACTTAACAGTATCAATGATCCTTATTTCCAGAAATTTATCATGTCCTGTAATTTCCATTGACCTGTGCTGTGATTTGGTTCATTATCTGATCAGCATTCTCAATGAATCATTTTATTCACATGTATTTAGTTAATTTTTTTCCTGCCTGTGTTTATATATACTCTATAAGGCAAAGGAAGCCTGACTACTCACAGCTGAGTCTAGTAAAAGAGCAATTATTTTCTATCAGAGCCAACAGCTGTCTGTAATGGATTCTGAATTAGAATTATAAGGAAAGAAAAGAATCTTGCCATCTGCAGGAAATGTGAAAATATTTTTATAATCCTAATAGCTGAGATCTGGAGAAGGGTATCCATGAGATTTCCCAGCTGTAGCTCCAGTGAATTCTCAAATAGCCACAGACTATTTGAGAAATAGTCTCACAGAAAATACTAGAATATACTGTGTCCATTTTGGCTTCTTAACCTCTTTTGCTACACTTGAGCCAACCAGGATATTGCTCTAAAATAATCAGCATGAAAGCTTTGTTGAAAAGAGGTTTGTGTGTGTTCTCTGACATTCTCCAAAAAAGAAAATGTAGCTGTATAAATAGTTATGTTATAGTTGTGTAGAGATTTTCCTGTCAGTATTCCTTTACTCAAATCTTTATTTCCCCCAAAATGAATAATTATCAACTTCATTTATGCATAAATACAGACATTCATACTGGTAGTTCTATGTTGCTTCAATCAATCAAATCTAAACAGCTTACAAGTCTGTGATATATAGTATCAAAAAGGTAACCAATAAGGAATAAGAATACATATCAAAGTCAAATACAAAAATATACAATCAGTACAATAATCCTGTTACAAAGTGCTCATCACATATCCCAGGGTAACGTAATAATCATGTTCCACGGCTCTCTGAAACAACTAGGTTTTCACCAATTTCCTAAGACCCAAAAAGAGGCAAGCATGAAATTTGATGGGTAACTTGGGCATGGAAGATTTTACTTATAGTAGGCAGTCCTAAAGCTGGCCAGGAGCCAAGCTTTATTAAGGCTGCATAACCAATACTTTGAATAGTTCCTGGGAACACAACTATTGCATCTTCTGTAGTTGTGGTTTGATAAGATAGTTACAGATTCTCTCTGTTCACATGTGGGCAGCCAGTTTCTGTACCAGTTGAAGTTCTTGGGTAGTCTTCAAGGGCAACCCCATTTTACAGTAGTCCAGCTGTGAGATGATGAGGATTACAGTATTCCATACCTTACAGTAGTCCTGCTGTGAGGTAATGAGGATGTAAGCAAATGTTGTCAGCACCTCCCTTTCCAGAGAAGGCCACAGCTGACACCAAAACCAAATTTGGGCTTTGCAAAGATCACCCTGTCAACTCTTTGGATAGTGGTGAACTCAGAGCAAATGCAAGTGATATGATGATGATGATGATGATGATGATGATGATGATGATGATGATGATTTATAAAACTTATATGCTGCATGACTCTCAATGACTATTTTCTTCTCTTTTCTCTGCATGTCAGCATAGGAGTTTATATGTGAAATGCCAAGCAAAAAGGTTGCAATGCCAGTTAATGGTTCTTCTAACCCATCCTTCCCCCATAGAGGGGTGAATTGGGGTGGCAAAGGCAACCCTTGGTATGATGGAAGGCTTGGACTTCCGGGAGTGGAACACACACAGGTTGCTGGTTCATTGGAAAATAAAAAAAAGACCCCTGTCCTGCAGCTGCCTTTCAACCACACAGCATGGCAACCATCTTGGCAGTTCTCTCTATTCTCTGGATTTAGGACTCTGGTTTGCTGTATTTATTTTAAATTGTGGCAAACCCAGTGTGATTACACTGTGGACTCTAGAGGGCTGAAGGGAAAGGACTGGAGATTTAGGTTTAGATGATTTTGGAAAGAGGAGGCTGGGTGGAACTGGAATTGATGATCCCTCTCTAGTGAGGGACAAGGGCCACAGATTGGGATCATCTAGCTTGGTTGATAGCTGAGGATTTTTTCCCTCTCCATTCCCCCCCACCCAGTCTGTGTGAGATCGAGGTGGCCCAGGAGTGATGTAACTGTGGGTAGAGTTTTGATGGGGGATAGAGGTAGATAGGCTCCATTAGCTTGGGTGCTATCTGTTTGGGGTTGGGGTTACTGTTTCCTGTTCTTCCATGGATAATGGTAGGGAAGTTGTGATGGGGCCTTTATCACTGGAAGGGGAGAGTTCAAGGTCAGGGGGCCTGGATATTGGGAGCGGGGAGAGAGAACTCAGAAACGTCAAGATGGTGATGGGCATAGGGAGATATGGCAGGAAACGAGATGGACCACTCTCAGGGATGGGGGCCTTGGTATTTAATCCTGATGCTCTATTCTATACCCCTGTGCTCAGCCCCAAGTCCTAGTCTTCAGAATTTCAGATCAGCCTGTAATTAGTCCCACCTCATCCATGATCTAATCCCGGATGAGGGGGCTGACTAGTATGTATTACTCAAACCTGGATGCAGAAGGGGGATCCCCTTCTCAGAATGTACCCTCCTGGGCTTTAAGTGTTGGACCAGCCATGACTCCAGGGCAAGGGTGGAATGTGGTTGTTGTCATCTGGAAATCTGGTGGCTTTTAGGGTACTGCACTGGACATAGTCAGCTGTGAGACCCTATTTGTGAAGCTGAGCTGTAAGGAACAAATAGTTGTGAAGCTGAGCTGTAAGGAACAAATGTACTAATCTCCCTGCTATGTAGCAGCTTCTTTGCCCAATGAACTGAACTCCATGGCCGGGCTGGAAGTGGAGTTCCCTAGACTGATGGTTTTGGGGGCATTCAATCTGCCTCCTCTGCACCCAGAGTTAAAGAGTTCAGCTCAAGAGTTCATGACCGCCATGGCAACTATGCACATGATCCAAATTATTGGTGGCCTGACTCACAGCAGAGGTCACACTTTGCATTTGGCTTTTGTCTCAGGGCAGTGGCAATGTGATTGTCATAGGGAATGTTGACATCTGTCCTTTGTCATGGGCAGATCACTCTCTTCTGGCTCTGTAGTTATCTGCCCCTATTGCAGGGAGAAAGGATCTATCAATCGGTCCACCCCAGGTCACTGATGGACCTAGTCAGGTTCCAGGGTATACTTGGAGCTGTTCCTGAAGCTGTTTCATACTTATACGTTATGTAATATATCTTGTTTTATTGTAGTTTAATCTTTTTAGTTTTATTGTAAACTGCCCAAAGTCTGAGGCCTTAGTTGTTGCCTAGAATGAGTGAGGCATTACAGCCTTGGATCAGATTGTGCCTGTGTGGACTGTCTGTGATTGGGGATCCACTCCCTGATTTTTTGAGGAGCTCCAGGAAATGAAACATCACAAGAGAACCTAGAGCACCACTGGAGGAAGACATGAGTGATTCTGACCAAGCACAGGAAAGAGCCTTACTGGTGGCGACAAGAGTGGTGAAACAGGCTTATTCTCTTCTCTTGTTGCATCTGGAGATAGCCAGACAGTAGCCCTGTTTTGGGTGACCAGATCCATTCTTGGTAAGAAGGGGTCAAGGAAGTTCTTACAGGGTCACTGTGAGGTCAATTCTAGGACAAAGTTGCTTGGATCAGCTCAGAGTTGAACCCTAGTTGGGCAGATCCTATGGAAGTGACTGAAACATAGTCTTGCCCAGTTATCTATGGTAAGTTTCACCTGCTTAACCTTGAGGAAGTGGACAAGGTCCTTGACACTGTGAACTCTGTCAACTATGTCTCCTAGTTGGTCAAGGTGATCCAGGGAGCATTTTATCTATCTATCTATCTATCTACCTACCTACCTACCTACCTATCAATCAAATTTCATCACCACCCATCTCTCCCCAAAAGAGGGACTTTGGGCAGTTTACAATAAAACTAAAAAGATTAAACTACAATAAAACAAGATATATTACATAACGTATAAGTATAAAGTATAAAATAGCATCCAAGATAGCAATTAAAAGTTCTGATTCAGATACATAAATACATGGGGACCACTTTAAGGCGCTAGCCACCCCCAGGATTGACTACCCCCTTCCCACCCAAAGTGAGATGGCAGAGCCAGGTCTTTATCCCTTTCCAGAAGGCCAGGAGTGAGGGGGCCTGCCTCACCTCTGGGGGAGGAGTGTTCCACAGGGCAGGGGCCACAGCAGAGAAGGCCTGCTTCCTGGACTCCACCATTTGACATTCTCTCATGAACAGGGTCTATAACATGCCCTCTCTGCATGACCAGGTGGATGGTTCGATGTAATGGGGGTGAGGCAGCCCGTCAGGTAATCTGGACCCATGCCATGTAGGGCTTTAAAGGTAATAACCAATACCTTGAATTGGACCCGGAAGCAAACTGACATCCACTGCAGCTCCCGCAGCAAAGGTGTTACGTAAACCATCCCTGGGGCACCCAAGGCTGCCCACGGTGCCACATTCTTAACCAGCTGTAGTTTCCAGATACTCTTCAAGGGTAGCCCCATGTAGAGCACATTGCAGTAGTCTGTACAGGAGATGATTAGGGCATGAGTGACTTACTGGCGGGCCTCTTGATCCAGGAAAGGGCCTAACTGGTGCACAACACAAAGTTGAGCAAAGGCCCTCCTGGCCATAACTGCCACCTGCTCTTCAAGCAGGAGTCGTGAGTCCAGGAGAACCCCCAGATTCCGCACCGGGCCTGTCTGGGGCAGCACAACCCCATCCAGAACTAAAGATGGTAAGTTCCCAGATAGAGAGGAGCCCCCAACACACAGCTACTCCGTCTTACCAGGGTTCAGCTGAAGCCTGTTTTTCCCTATCCAGACCCCCACAGCCTCCAGGCACCGAGAGAGGGTGGTCACAGCATCACTTCCATCACCCGGAATGGAGATGTATAGTTGGGTATCATCTGCATATTGATGATACCTCATCCCATGGTGTCGGATGATCTCACCCGGTGGTTTCATGTAGATGTTTAAAAGGAGCGGGGAGAGTACTGAACCCTGTGGTACCCCACAAGGGAGGGGCTATGGACCAGATCTCTCACTCCCTATCAACACCGATTGGGATCAGCCCTGGAGGAAGGTGAACCAGCGCAAAACCATGCCTCTCCAAAAGGATACCATGATCAATGGTATTGAAAGCCGCTGAGAGGTCAAGAAGAGTGAGGGTGGATGCACTGCCCCCATCCCGCTCCTACCAGACATCATCCAAAGGTTTAACCAATGCTGTTTCTGTCCCATATCTGGGCCTAAAACCTGACTGGAAGCTGCCTAGCTAATCCATTTCATCCAGAATCCTCTGGAGTTGGAACGCCACCACCTTCTCAACCACTTTCCCTAAAAAGGCGAGGTGGGAGACTGGATAGAAATTGTCCAGCATGGAAGGGGTCCAGCGATGGTTTCTTGAGGAGGGGGTGCACTAGTCCCTCCTTAAAGGCAGCCAAAACACCCCTTTTCTCAAGGATGAATTCACTATCCCCTGGACCCAACTACACGTCACCTCCCGAGCTGCTTTCACCAACCAGGAGGAGCATGTATCTAATTGACAAGTGGTGGCGTTTACAGTCCAGAGGACCATGTCCACTTCCCCGGGCCCAACAGGATCGTACTGTTCCCAGATAACTGGGTAAGTACATTCCCCAGGCATCTGCACAGACCATGCCTCACACTTCAAATCCAACTTGGAACAGATCCAAACAATTTTATCCTGCAGATGCCCAGAAAACGCCTCTGCATGGCCCTGAAGGTGGGTCACTGGGCCCACCTTTCCCAAAAGGGATTGAGTGACCTTAAACAGGGCTGCTGGGTGGCATTCTGCAAATGCAATAAGAACAGAGAAATATTGACGTTTCACCACCCTTACCGCCACAAGGTAGGCCTTAATAGTGGCGGTAATTGTGTTCAGTCGGGTTCGGTCCTTGTTTTCCTCCAGTGGCACTCTAGATATCTCTTAATCCTCTTCAGAACTCTCAGCTCCTCTGTAAACCACGGTGAGTATTGGGTTCAATGGGGCGCGATCCTGTCCAAGGCCCCATTCACCTCCCTATTCCAGGTGGCAGCCATGGCCTCTGCTGGACCATGCAGCAGATCCTCAGGTATAGCCCCCAGCTCCCTTTGGAACCCCACTGGGTCCATCAGTTGCTGGGGGGGACCAATCAAATGGGTCCTGCTCCCTGCGGAGGGGGGCAGCATAGGAAAAACTCAAGGCCACCAGGGTGTTATCTGACCACAACAGAGGGGACAGATGTAACTCTCTCTTCAGATCACATTGCCATTGCTCTGACAAGAAAACCAAGTCCAGAGTGAGCCCACTGTCCCGAGTTGGGTCCCAAATAATCTGGGACAGGCCTATGACTGCCATGTTAGCCATGAACTCCCAAGCCGCCTCTGACGGATGCCCCAGGAATGGCAGATTTAAGTCTCCCAGAACCATAAGTCTGGGAAACTCCACTGCCAACCCCGAGATGGCCTCCAGTAGCTCAGGCAGGGAGGTTGCTATGCAACAGGGAGGCTGGTACAATAGCAACAATCCCAACTGTTCTCAGGAGCCCAACTTCAAAAATGGTCTCACAACCAGCCACTTGTGGAGCAGCGCCCCTGAAGGCCAACAGAGATTCCTGGATGACAACAGCTACCCCTCCTCCCCTGCCCTGGGGTCTTGGCTGATGCCATACTGTAAACCCAGCCAGGCATATCTCCAAAAGGGGCACCCCTCCTTCAGGGCCCAGCCAGGTCTCAGTAATACACAAAAGGTCTGCCCCCTCCTCAGTGATCAGATCACATATGAAGGCCTTGTTAACCAACCTGGCGTTAAGAAGCAACAGCCAGAGGCCAGGGCCCCCACGAGTCTGCTGTCCAGGGCCTGGGTCTGAGTGCAGAGGGCCGGAACATGCCACCAGTATCAAACACCAGGGTGTCTTCCCTGAAGATGGCCCACCCTCTGGCTCCCATCATGACATCCCCACCCCATCACCACCTGAATACTGTAGCCCACCCTAAATCCCCCAGAGCCTCTAATTCCATTTCCCCCCAAACCCAGACCTCCAGGGTCCCTGGTTAGGGGTCCGTCTGTCCAATCATACATCCACAGACACAACCAGTCAACCATGGGGTGGTGGTGGGCCCCCCAGCAGTTCAGCTCACACTCTTAACACTGTTAGAACCTAACCATCACCCCCACATCCACTGTGCCCCCTTCCCCGGCCTCTCTCACTGGCCGGCAGCGGGGTACTACATCCACTACTCCTCACCCCCTTTCTCTCACTCAAGGGTTGAGTGTCCTTATGTACAAACATCTCTCAGAGTCCCCCATCTCTCACACCCGGGAGGGAGTACCCCACTCACCACACTGGAGGGACCCCAACGCACCTCTTCCCTCTCTAGGCAGGCTGGGGGGGATGATCAGGTTCTCAAAACTCAGGCCTCTCCACCGCCTACACAGTCCGCTGCACCATGCCACAGTGCCCAGTTCCTGCTGAGTCACTTGTCACAGCCACTTCTTAAGCCTCTCCAGGGGCTCGCTGCATCCCTTGGCTGCTGCACCGCCTGGCTTGGTCACTCTGGGAAGCCACCACACCACTCGTCACCAAATCGCTCCAAGGGCTTGCTGTCCCAAGGAGCTCATTGCCAAGCCACTCACCACTAGGCCGCTCGGCTGCTCCAGGGGCTCGCTGCACCCCTCGGCTATATACAAAAACAGTAAAAGTACTGAACAATTTTCATCCAACCTGTGACCTTCCCTTTTTAGGGAGAGTTGTTGAAAAGATAGTGCACAGTTTCAGGGAGATTATTTGAACCCCTTTCGTTCGGGTTTTGGGCCAGGTTACAAGAGACAGCATTGTTTGCATTTGTGGATGATATTTGTGGGACTTGCAATGGGAATGGTGCATTCGCCCTTACCCTCCTAGATCTCTCAGCAGCTTTCAATATCGTTGACTTGTACACTTCTGATTGTCATGGCTGTGAGGCCCAGGAGGGCAGTACAGCTGCATCAAATCACTGTCACCCATTTAGCATCACCCAGGGAGCGCCTGTAGCTTAAGGAATGCTACAGATGCAGGTAACTTTTACTCCCTTGGACCATGTGTATATATTTGCCTTTTCTCTTGTCATGTACTCATCATACGCTATATAGATATAATATCGTTGACCATGGTATCCTCCTGGACCAACTTTGGGGAAGTGGGGGGTACTGTTTTGCAATGATTCTTCTCATTCCTCCAAGGCCAGTTCCAATCAGTGTTAGTTGGGGGGAAGAAGTCATATGTGGGGTGCCTTAGGTCTCAACTCTCTCCCCCATACCTATTTAACATCTACATGAAACCACTGGGTGAGGTCATTTGTTGGCAGAAGATTAAATGTCATTCATATGCTGCTGATACTCAGCTATTGATTTCCATTCCTGGCCATACAAGCATTGTTGTCAAGGTTCTTAAACCAGGCCTGGCGGCTGTGCGGGTCTGGATGGGGAAAGACAGTTTGTGATTCAACCATAGCAAGACTGAATTGCTCTGGGGTTTGGGGCCCCCTTGGAATTGGTGATGATAAAGTAAACCTTGCCCCAGTTGGTCTGCTAGCTGTCTCCTGGGAATATTGTGCAGGTTCGTTATTTGCTTATCCACCTGTTGTTGATGCTGTGATAATCCCTTGTTATCTTGTTCTGAAGACAGCAAAGTGTCGTGAGGATCTGTCACCATATTCTAGGTCTGGAAGGCAAGATACGATACCTCTCTGATGAGAGAGTAGTGAAGCTTACAAGATTACTTTCAGCCTTAGAGGTATGCAAGGTCAAGAAATAAGCATGGCAACTCCAGGAATGCTTTTTATTGTTGTAAGGTAGAATAACAGAATTTTGAAAGCCTGCCAGAGTTTCTCTCTGCCCCGTCTTATACCTAACCAAATCAAGTCAGAGTTATTTGAATTTCTCTCTCACACTTTCTTATTTCTTAGGACTGAGTAATCTTTTCTGAAAGTCTCCCCTTAACCATTCATTCATTCATTCCCTATTCCCAAGGCCAGATCTACAGTACATCCCTTTTGTATATAAAAGAAGATAATAACTTTGTCTTGTCCACTGACCCCATAGCTTTCTTATTTGTTCACATGCATGCATGTAGTTCCCAGAATATGATTGATGTATACTTTGCATATACAAAAAGTGTACAGAGTGCATTAACATACACATTTAGCATAGTTCTGTTGTTTCATTCTGTTGACACCAAAGGTATCTCAAGAAATTAGAAGGTAAGTAAAATGTGAATTTTAAACAAAGGTGAAGACTAAAATTAGAGAATACTAGAAATGTACCTTGTGTACATATTGGTGGAACAGAAAGGATTTACTATACTACAGGTAGTCCTCAACTTACAGCAGCAATTGGGTCTGGAATTGCTTTCGCTAAGCGACGTGGTTGCAAAGCACGTCACGGGATTGTATCGCTTAGTGATGGCAGTTCTGGCAGTCCCAGTTGCTGTTGTTAAGTGAGGGCCATGCGAGCTGTTAAGTGAGGACCTCACTTGACCTCAACTTCTGACTTCCTGCTGGCTTCCCTATTGACTTTGCTTGTGGAAAGCTGGCAGGGAGCATCAGAAATCGTGATCACATAACTGCAGCTCACTGCAAGGTCATAATTGCAAACCAAGCACGTGGGTCACAATCACCTGACCGCAGGGACACTGCGATGGCCGGAATTCTGAGGATCAGTCATAAGTCCCCCTCATTCAGCGTTGTCGTAACTATGAACAATCACTGAACAAATAGGCGTAACCCAAGGACTACCTGTATATGTCAGTCCATCACAAAGATTCCTTATTCCCACTGATACCTGTAAATTCTAAGAAAAAGAATTCAGATAAAATCTGTTACAATCTCCTGTCATGCATGCCTAAAAATAAAAAGCCATCTGTACAAATACAACACTTTAGTTTAAAGGATTATTTCCCTGTTTGCACGTATACTGTACAGGTTAAATAACATTATAAAGGAGTGCTTATTTAGTATTGTACTATTGAGGTATTTTGATTCTTGCTTTCTAATTTCACTATGTTCTAATTAACTATGCAAAGTCTTCTGCTTCTAACCTTGAATAATGCCTTTCCTTTTGCTCCCTTCTTAAATCTGTAAATAGCTACTAATGATAATCAGTTACTTAGATTCAATTGTGCTTCTCTGCTGCTCAATTTCTTTGTAGATTAGAACCGAAATTTAGAATGCATGAAAATTACCATCTTTTCCATAAGATACAGTTTGCTTAAGTGATTTTATAACCATTTTATTTATGGTTTTGTTGAACGCTGCTATGAAAACTGGATTATTTTGTTTCTTGGATATTAAGCCAGCACTGCTCTCAGTTTTCTAGACTCCTAACTATAATAAAAAAATTTAAAATGACAATTCATGAAAACAAGATCTCTGTCTCTTACAGAGAGAGAGAGAAAGAGAGAGAATTTAGCAAGTCTTTAAATTTGACCTCCCTTTTCAGCTGAAAGCCTAGAAGAGATGGCATACATGCACACACCATCTTTCTAAAAGAGTAGCTTTCATGCTGATTAGAACAACAACTGAGAAACCCGCAAAAGGTAATATTTGCCAGGCGTCCTTATAATCAGGCCAAATACAAAGAAGCCTTGCATCATTCATCTAATAAGTCAATTAGGTCTCATTCCCTCCAAGACTTGGAAGCACAGAGGTGGAAAGGAATAATAAGTGTAATCTAAGTCAACTGTATGTGAATATTATGAGCTGGGGGGAGCTCCCCTGAAAACCTTGTAAGTACAGATGGCAGTGATTGAACCTGCTGTGTAGGCTGCTTTGATTTTATACTAGGTACAATTATTTCCTCTGAAGTGTTTAGTACACAATTAGATTGCAAGTATTAGCCTTCCTTTCTGTAGATATTGTGAAAAGCATGTAGTATAGTTAAAGCGCATGGCCAGCTGTAACAGATACCTACATTATTTCTGCTAATGCGAATAAAGCTTCTGTTGCTGCCTTTTCCGGTTTAACCTACAGTATGGCACTATTCTATGATGTAATACCTCTTTTGTACTGTTCTTAATGACAGTGGTGCAACTTACTGCTTGTATTATTTAGTGAAACATTTAATAAGCAAGAAACAGTTTATCATCTCATGTTTCCATCTCAGTTCAATCTGTTTTGGGCTTTTGTTCCCACTATTAAGAGTACAATTTCTTTAGCTTTTTGTCACAGGACATTCAGTTTCATGCTCCATTGCTTTAATCTGAGTCTTTTCATTTTCATCAATATTGTGAAAGGAATAATGCTTTTATTTTACTTATTGGAAGAATAATTATATTAAAAATTACACTGTGCTGATTTTACAGTAGCAAAACCCATACAAGTACTTGAAATAAAGGCACCCTGCTAGAGGCAAAATATACCAAATTTATCCCTTTGTTTCCTCAGACATTTCTGCCGTTTACCTGCTAGCACTGCAAGTATTAAGATTTATTCACAAACAGTCATTATCTTCCCATTGAATGTTCTGTGTGTGCAACATCGAACAGATCTAAATCATTGCTCCGTAGCAGACACAATCCAACATAGGCCCATTGATTTCATCCAGGTAAATGAAAATCCACTGGGAAGCATCAAAAAAAGAATTTCATTTTGCTCCTGATACACTGCAGTAAAAAAAAAAAAAAAAGGCCTCCCTTCACAGTGCCAGTGTCACTAAATGCCTTAATTGCTTCTGCTTGTCTGCTGGAAAATGCACGTGGAACCAGCCATGATGAGTGGTGTGTTATTGCCTCCCCTCCATCATTTGACTCCCAATCTGTATTCCCCCACTCTTTATGAGGTATGGTAGTACCTCATGCAACTGTACCGCTGAAGCCAAGCAGATATAGCTCCAGATCCTGTAAGGATGGGAGAAAGCTGGGTAATCCACTAGTGCTGTCTTCATCCATTGATGGAGGAAGGGCAGGCAGTGTGTACTGCCTGGTCTAACAACCGTGTCCCCGTTCCAGAGAGTCCAGTGCATTTCACAGCCAGGTTGCTTCATAGCTATCCTGCTTGTTATCTTAAACTGAGAATGTATGCTAGTGAATTCTACTAAATAGCCCTAAAAAGAGGAGCGAGGCATAGCTAATTCAGGATCGGCTTTTGAACATTCCCTCCACCTGCTCAACCCACATATGTTGTTGTTGGGATTTGTTTTGTTTTGTTACTTTTTAAAATCACAGTAATCTTCAGTCTTAACTGTTATGCAGAACTGTTTTGGCAGGGTGTTTTAATTAACCATATAAACATTTTCATAAATCCAATTCCTTCCTTCCTTCCTTCCTTCCTTCCTTCCTTCCTTCCTTCCTTCCTTCCTTCCTTCCTTCCTTCCTTCCTTCCTTTTTCTTTCTTTGTCACAGTTGCTTTATGTACTTACACCTCATAAATGCCAGACTCAGTGTATCTAAAACTGCAATATTCAATCAAATTATCCCTTGATATATGTCAAAAATGTTCTAAATGGTTTTGGCCCATATTTTAATATCTTTGCTCTTCCAAATAAATGGTCTGTGAAATCTAGTAATTACAATGACTTCCCTTGCCAGATCACTGAAGTATCAGGAAAGGGTCGGCATTATAACGACAACAAATTAATCAGAAAAGTCCATCTCCAAGCACATTCGCACAATGGCTTCAATATGGAATGGCCCCCAAATGTCTCTTAATGTTCTTTTTCTGCATACTGTTGTTCTATCTCATTATGGGACATTAAACATACTTCAACTCATAGGACAGGCTCGGATGTGTTTGCAGATATTGAAAACAAATGTTGGAACTGGATGAATGATAATATTGAAGCAATAACTATGTCCTAGTAGGCATACTTGTTTAAATGGATTGCATAGGCTTTTTTGGTTTAAACTTTGCAATTTCTACTCCTAACAGAAATAGAAGGATTTTTTTCCCAAGCTGTTAAAGTTTGGAAACAATTTTGTTTGAATAAAGTAAATTAAGGGAAGGCATTACATAAAGTAGAATTAATGACCAAAGTACCATATTGAAATGAGTTCCCTTTCTTCAAATAAAAAGGAGTACAAGTCAGCAGCATCAGGCATTTGCACAAGCCTGAGCTATTTCCAAAAGTGATACAATGTGCATTGTAAGGGACAGAATGAAATTTTTTGAGATTCACAGAACTTTTAATTAGACAGTGAAGAATTCTGTGAAACACAAAATGTCTCCAACTAAAGTTAACTTAACAAAGTACGTAGTTTCACAAACTACTCTTTCTTCTATTGCTCTCCAGAGAAAATAAAAGGCCTTTTTAAATCCATACAAATAACATTCTAGCTATAAATGAACAAGAAAAAATTGAGCTGATACAGAGACAATTATCCTAAATGTTGTTACAGGGTTGGGACTAGTACAAATATTCCATATTATAAGAATTTGTGGTGGTTTTCCATGGAAAATATAGCAGTTGTAAAATACCCTTAAAAGTGTTACCACTAGCTTTTAAAAAGATTTAAATTATGTTAAATAATATTGGCAGTGGATTATTTTCTTCATTTTCTTCTAAGTCTTCCAAATATAAATGCAAGAAACTTAGTTACTTTGGATTTTTCCCACTGCTTTTGAAGATTTTCGTTTAAATCCTCCTCTTTAATACTTGGCAACCACGACAAGTAAAAAGTGAGATAACCAAGAGATGGCTTATCAGCTGTCCCGCTTATGCTAGTTTTTTGACTGCCTGGTATAGAAATGGGGGAGGGGGGAGCGGATTGACAGTTCTGTCATTATTATCATGCAAGAATCTCTGTTCCTAAAGATGAAAATCACTTTTCTGTACTACAGAGAACAAATGTTCAGTTTATTATTTTAAATCATGTATACCATTTCAGTGCTGGTAGATGGAAGATAAATACACTTAAGGAGCTAGATGAATGAGGGCTAGCGAAGAAACCATGGGGTTTCTTTGCTTAGAAATTTTATTTGCACCTACACAGAAAGAGAAAGATGACTAATGAATCCCCAAATTTAACTGAGTTAATAACCAGTAATTATTGTTTGATGCCACTTCTGATGAAATCTAAACATCTAGAGCATTTGTTTTTTATAGTTTGGAAAGATTTCTCTAATAATTAATAGAAACTAATTGTGTGAAATTTCTAGTTTCTGGAAATGGATCATGGATATACAAGAATCTAACAGTAGGTGTTTTTTAACAAATATCCTTTAATGACACCTTTTGAAGCAGGCTATTTTTCAATGGGAAAAATGATAACAGAATCATATTCCTGATTCATTAGAACGTCATCCTCAGGGAAACTAACTTGCAATAGTGAATGAAGGATCTCAGGAATCCTGTGGTCCTTCCCCACCACCACACTTTATACCAAAGAAATAAAATTGCAGGCAAGCAAGATGTCGCTTATATGCAGCAACCCTCCAGAGAATAAAAGAAAGCCCTTTATCTGAGAATTATTCCAGCTTCAGCACACTGATTGGTTTTCTCCGTAGTCTGTTGGTGAAAGCTTCATGAAGCTGCATCTTTGAAGTTTCTGTAGTGTCCAGGAGGCCAAGTACACGATGTTTTGCTCTTGAGATCTAGTTCTGAGAGTGGCTGATAATAACGATTGTGGCATAGAAAACTGTCAGTAGTATGTATCTCTTCTTTGAATGTCTCTAATGTTTATTTAGAACATCAATTTTTTACAAAATAAAATCTGTAATGTATGTGGTATTAAGAAAAATACGCTCATTATGAGGCAGATAATGGAACAGTGTCCAGTGCCAGACAAGGCTTACTGGTAAGATGCAGGGAAGAAAGCCCACAGTAAGGACCTTTCAATCATATTATTGGACAGTCAATTTTTTATGGCATTCATATGGTGCTGCAGCACAGAATCTTATAAGCCTCGATAATAAATATGTTTCAGAGGGTAAACGGATAAAGCATTTGCTCAGGAATTTACTATCAAGTTATTAAATTTGGACTCTGCAAACTGCCCCAATCTGTCCCCAGTGGCTTTCATTTTCAGTCTCTGAATCTTTAGTGTTTGTTAAAATCTGCGGTTTCCAAACATTCTATGGCCACAGAATGTGATTTCCTCCATATTAGTTTATTTCAGAACCAGAAGAGTTTTCCTGTCCCACTGAACGCATCGTGTTTGGCACTTTCTCCCTAGAACATGTTTTACATATCACTAGTCTATCTCTAAGCTGCATTTTCATTGAGAGATGTTCCAGGATTGGAACAGTACATTAAAATTTCAGGTAGTTGTTCAAGAAAATGGCTAATAAGAATGATTATGTTGTTGCAGTAACATTGAGTTGGAATTAGTAGAAGTAGTTCATGCAGCTAAAACAATGCAAAACTTGTACGCTGCCTGGACAAATTATTCAGGTTACATCTCTCATACAATATAACTGTACACAATATAATTACAAGGCACGTAATATACTGTAATTACCTAGCGTGTGATATGTTCTTGGAAAATTCGTTATAAAAATCATGCTCCAAGATTTGATTCATGATTTCTCAGTCTGATGTGGGAAGGAGCAACAGACATGCTGCCATTTGAAGACTGGCACAGCAGCTGCTTTCCTGTGACAAGATTGTATGGCATTTCATTCATCTGATAATTCAGATGAATACTGAAATCTTGCGTCCTGTTCAGGGTGCATGCCTAAAGATGTGAGAAGCTCAAATTGATTTCAGGATGGAGCTGTGCATACAGAGACTTGCTACACCCTCAATCTGTACATACCGCTTAGCAGTTTCCACTCCTTCCTATCCCCAATCTCAGGATGTAAAAGTGTACAGGTAGTCCTCATTTAGTGACCACAGTTGGGACCGGCAACTCGATTGTTAAGCAAAGCAGTCTCTAAGTGAAACCATGGCTGTGCTTATGATTTTACTTCAGCTTTCCTTCACTTTATAGACGTGCGAAGGTCATAAATGCGAGGATTGGTCACAAAGTTACTTTTTCATCAATGTCATAAATTGCTAAATGAGTCAGTTGCTAAACAAGGGCTACCTGTACTGGCATTTCAAAGAGAACTTTATTATGGTTCATGATCATGGGAAGTACAGTTAAGAGTCCCTTTTTTTTTTTCAGACTTCACCAAGAGAACAGGGAGAATTTGGGGGCAGGTAGAATCCAGGGACAATGTCAATTGCAAGCATAATTCCAGGCCCTCATGCAAATGCCTGACCAGGACTGGGAAGAATGGGCATCTTATAATGAGAAACTATTTTCCACATTTCTGAAGTAATTGGAAAGGGAAAAGTAAATTTCAGCCTTTGCTGCTGAACTGCCTTGGTGGTGGTGGTGGTTGCCATGACAGTATGACAAGATGTATCATGAGTTGAAATGTTCTCAATCTTTATATGCATTTTTGAGTTGGTTTCTTTCTTTTTTATTCCAGTGCTGGAGTTGGCAGGACCGGCTGTTTCATTGTAATAGATGCCATGCTAGAGAGAATAAAACATGAAAAGACTGTAGATATTTATGGCCATGTAACTCTAATGAGAGCCCAGAGAAATTACATGGTTCAAACGGAGGACCAATACATCTTTATCCATGATGCACTGCTTGAAGCAGTGACATGTGGAAATACCGAAGTGCCAGCCAGAAACCTGTATGCATATATTCAGAAGCTGACACAGATAGAAGCAGGAGAGAATGTCACAGGAATGGAATTGGAATTTAAGGTACTTCATCTACAGCATTTTCCAATTTTTATAGTGATACATTTTGCACTGGGGAAAAAAGACAGGCTGGATTTCAGCTGTCCTAGGATGAAAGCATTTGCCTTTACAGATTTATCTAGAAGATCTAACTTGTATCTGGTGGAATACCATATAGAACCTGTTCTAATATGTATTTATAAAAAATGCTGTCCCATTTTTTTATTATTGAAAGCAATCCCAAAGTCATCTTTGTCTCTTTTGCAGCGGCTAGCCAGCTCTAAAGCTCATACGTCAAGATTTATCAGTGCCAATCTTCCATGTAATAAATTTAAAAATCGCCTTGTTAATATTATGCCATATGAATCCACAAGGATATGTTTGCAACCTATCAGAGGGGTAGAAGGCTCTGATTATATCAATGCCAGTTTTATCGATGGATACAGGTACTTAGTAAAGGATTAGTTTTTGTGATGTAAAAATGTATTAATTACATATGTACAAGTGATCATAAACATAGTTTATACTTAGCCATTATGCAAGTGTCATTTGGGGTCTGTTCAGATTCTTATGGTAGTCTGTCCAGTACTGCAGTTCCTTCCCATAACTTTCAGCAGTACCTGATCTCTAACCACAGAGAAGTAGCTCACATTGCTGTTGTTTGCTTTGCCAGCACATGTCTCCTTCTGAGACTCATAGCATAACATATGGAGTTTCCCGTAGTTGTAAATTGAAATAATAATCTATGGAAGTTTCATCTTACTCAGATCTCAGTCCCAGAATTTTGCCTATAAAACAGAAAGCAAATATTTAAGAATGAATTCAGTAGACGGTTATCTAAGATACTATGTAATTATTGAATATGTGGATTAAATGTTGGGGAGTGGGTAATAAAATTCTCTTGCAGAGAAAACAGTGTGCCTATTTGTCTTAGGCATCATAAAAGTACAAAGTAGCTTGTCCCATTTCCATCTTTGTGACCTGACTTCAGAACTTTTGCTGAGGTTCTCGAATCCCTGCAAGAGTTAACAAAGAATTGCTTTGGAGCTATAAGTCATAAACTCAATAGAGTGTGTGACAGTCAGCCTTCAGTGTAAAAATGGAACTGTACCACTAAGTGTTTCCTAAGTGCTTTTTGCGACACACAAAATTGAGCTATTAGAGTTGCATTAAAATTTAAATAAGATAAAGGCATAAATCACAATATTAAGAGAACAATTTCTTACACAAACTTACTAAAATAAAAGAATGCCATGGTTTGATTAAATAACATTTAATATGTTTTAATATTCCTACAATCAATAATTTACAGCCATACATTTCTTAGAATGATGTTCCGCAGAATGTTTATATGCAGCAAGAGAGCCTTCCTTCCTTTGATTGATAAATATTAATTCTTGCATTTTAAATTTAGGCAACAAAAAGCCTATGTAGCTACACAGGGACCTTTGGCAGAAACAACAGAAGATTTCTGGAGAATGCTTTGGGAGCACAATTCAACCATCATAGTCATGCTTACTAAGCTACGAGAAATGGGCAGAGTAAGTTTTTTTGTCACATTGTAGAAACAGAATGTCAAGAATTATGTTAATGTAGGAAGAACAAGTACTTCTTCCAGCAACTTCTATTGGATCTGTTTCTATTAATGCAGGCAGTAATTATCACTAAGCAAAATGAAAAGGAAGCTGCTCAGGCCCCTTTCACCTGGGCAGGGACAATGGTGGATTTCTTTGCAGGTGGATTTAGGCAGCCGCCATGTTTTCATATAGATACAAGCTGTGTCATTCAGAGTGTTGTCATCATTTATGGTTGATGAATTTCCTTTCAAAATAGCTTGCTCTCCACTGCAAATCTTCTGCAGTGCAGCTACAGGGAAGTACTAGTATAGTCTGAGGCAGACATTTAATGCACACAGAGCAACAGAAGTTTAATCCTTCATTCTCACAAACAGCAGATGGGGTGCAAAAGTAGGGTCAAGAGTGCACTTGGCTAGTCAGACTGCCAATTAAGGTTCACTTTACCAAATGTTACTATACACTGAAAATTAGCATGTCAGGATAAAAGGATAGATTTTTCTTGTGCAGAGAGTACTTTTGATGAAAGGCACAAGATATTCAGTAGTATTTTGTTTTTGAGACATAGCTTGATAAGAGACAACATGGCTAGCTAGCCCTTAACCAGTCCAAGCACTGAGCTTTCCAACCTTCCTTGGGCTGGTAAAGTAATGGTGGAATGGTGAGAAGAAGAACTGTTGGCAATGGGATATTGACTGAAAGAGTAAAAATTGTCAAAGTGGAAGCCACCCCCATGCAAGCAAAGCCCCACCCCTTTTATGTGTGTGTGTGTTTTTTTTAATAGTAAATTTTATTAAGTTTCAAGGAAAGTATAAAGTTTCCAAATTCTTTTCAAGGCATTCCACCAGGTGATTGACTTTATTTATAGCTTGCAGATCACTCTCTCCCTTAGATATCTCCACCTCTGTTATCCAATCTTCATCCGGTACCTTGATAAAAATCCCAATCTCAGTCTTAAAAGAAACCTTTCTATCACTCTTAGATTCCTCAATTTCATCCACTTCATCCCCAACCTGATGGCACATTTTAGCTCTCATATTTTCCACAATGTCCTGGATATCCTGCATAAAGGTTTGATAAAAGTCAGAAGAAGTCCTGGTGAAGGTCAGAAAGAACCTGTTTGAAATCCTCCATGTCTCATGCAGTAGATTATGGTGCCCCCTAGGAGTTTAATCAGCGAAAGTCGAAGATATGGGAAAGTTCAAAAGTTGTTTACATAAAGTGGGAATAAATAGCAGACTGTTCTCAAGGGAAAGTGAAGACAGAAAGCTGAAGGTTTGAATCAGCCGATTCAACGTGTAGGAAAATGCTAGTATCTTCAAATTTAATACAAAATAATAACAGGAAGACAATTGTTTACTCAATCTTTAAAATTTCCTTTGGAAGGAAAATGAAATCCAAAACTTTAAAAAATAAAATAAAAAGTAATCCCAGAAGTAACATTAAGCACCAAGAGAAGCAGTTTCTCCTCGCTGTAGAAAGCCTCTCTTGGGGTACATATAATTAAAACACACACACACACAAATTGGTAATTTAGAAATGGGGTGGCCGGTCTTAGTGTCCCTTTAAGGCTACAGCGCGGCTTGGAAATGGTGATGTCCCCGCCTCCCGGGTGCTCTTACCAGTCAAGCATGAAATGCTGTTTGTGATCTCCTGGCTGCAAGCCACCATTCCAGAGGATAGATGGGATGATTCCAAGTATTCTCCTTGATCCAGAGAATGTTTCTGGGCTTCAGGAAAGCCTGCCTGACCCCAAAACAGGTTGCTTGTTGTCTGCTCCAGCTACTGAAAGCCATTCAGTCCACCATTCCCACTAGAAGTCCCCCTTTTATGTGTATTGTTTGACCTACCCCACAGATGCTCCTGGTTGACAAGCTTATAACAGTTGCTCTGGGGGACATAGCATTGATGTTACATAGTATTGATTTACCAGAATGCTGAGAGCCAGTTTGGTCTAGTGGTTAAGGTTCTGGGCTAGAAACCAGGAGTCTCTGAGTTCTAGTCCCTCCTTAGGCATGAAAGTCGGCTGGGTGACGTTGGGCCAGTCACTTTCTCTCAGCCCAACTTGGTGTGATGTAGACTAGCCTCCTCATGGTGCACCCCGGGCAATGTGAGTTGTCATGGCTAAATAGTCTACACATCTGGCTGCTGGACCTCACAAGGATTTCCCAGCAAGAAAAAGCAGTATGAACACTGAACTGCTATGCCATACGATAAAAAAAGGAAAAAACAACAACAACAGAATGCTCCCCTCTTCTTCCATTGCCTCCTGCAGGACATGTCTTTCTAAACCTGCTTACTTCATTGTGGTTGTTGTTGTTTTCCCCTGGGCAGGTGAGCATACTTTTAAATTAAGTAATGTCACATTATTTTCCAGGAAAGCTAATAGGATCCATATTAGACCCCAAAACTCTCAGAAATTAAGGTAACTTGCTTTGCAGTGTGTTAGTTTCTTGTCTTCTTTGAGGATTTTTTTAAAAGTCAGATGAGCAGGGAACCTAATGGGTGCCAGAGAAAATTTATGCTAGCACATTCACCCCCTAGACAGCAAGTTGGGAGCCTAAGTCCTAACACTTGACTCAGAGATCTTTGAGTTCTGTTTCAGAGTTCTTACTAATAAGTAAAAACTTCTACAGCAAGTTTTGTACAAAAGATTTTCTGAAGGTTGTAAGTTTGAAAACCACAGGTATGCAACAAAATTGGTCAATCGTGGTAAAAATAAAATTCAACATGCAGTAGTTCTTTCAATATTTAAATCAAGATGGGATGTGTATGTTGCTTCATTTAGAAGAACTGCCAATTCTCTAACGTTCCTGGTAATAAAAAGAGGTATTCTTGTAACATTTAAATAGGTTGTATATGTTATAAGTCACTGAATGTCTGCCTATTCCAAATACTATACCAGTAATGACTCTAGACCAAATCTTTGTCTAGGGTGGAAGTAGCAAGACACTTACGATTGATATATATAGCTTGTTGTACTTGATGAGCTCAATAGAATTTAGTTGGTAACAGAATTGAAGAATATGACAGTGGTGGGCTACCTAGACTTAATTCAGTTTTTAAAAATGCAAACTTACCCCACCCCACCCCAAACCAAGACAAACAAAACAAAATACTAGCCTCAAATGGGCATGATACAGCTCCATCTATTTTTCATCACCTTCTTCCCACTGCAGCCAGTGTCTCTTTGAAACCAGTAAATATGATTGTCTAGCCCTCCCATATGAGTTGGTAATGCTATTCAGATTCATCATCAAAAGGCAGTTCTAAGTTTTCTTTGCTATATTTAGGCATTTCCAGGAAGAACTGTTTTGCACCTATGTGACCTTCAGCCAAATGTTTGCTTTCCTGTAACAAAATGTTATTGTGGAATCCTGAATTCACCGTCATATTCTGTCCCAAGTTCTTGTTCTAAAATACTACTTGTTTATTCTGCTCTTCATCGGAAGATAGAACTGCTGTATTTTGAAGTACCATAGTAGCTGATACCTTTTGTTTGTTTGTTTGTTTGTTTGGACACCAGTTACATATAAAAACACCAAGATTTTTGAGAATCAGCATCTCCAAGTAGGTGTTAAGAAGAAATAACAGCAGCAGCAGCAGCCACCATCATTAACACATCTTCAAGTAATCAAGCCAATGTGCATACAAATTTCAGGGGGCTTGGTAGTGTAGCTAGGAGTACTTCTAAAACCTGTATTGCTTCCAGATGCTTGATGTGAGCATATTTTAAGAGTACTTTCCAGATTATTTCCTGAACATCATCCCAAGCACTCAATGCAGATGAATTTTGAAAAGGCAAATCAGAAATTCATCTCAGATGATAGAAATCATAGGAAACATATTTCATACCAAAATTAGTAACATTTGACAGATGGACTGACGATGATGTGCCAACAGATTCACTTTGCAAGAAGAAGTACTAGGATTTATACACAGATTCAAAGATACCTCATTCTTTTTTGTAACCCCAAACCTAAAAGTTAGTGAAGCAGTAGACTGCATTTACTTGATCATTCCTGTCATTGTTCATTTGGCTGTTGTGTTCCAGGTAATCATTGCATGGATAAAGAATTACTTGTCAAGAAGATGAACAGATATTATTGGAATATTTCCATCTGAACTGGAAAGAAGCCCATTAAAAAGGAAAGGGAGGGCAGGTGTACTTAGAAAAGTGCTAATAAACAATGATTTTTCTTTCTTTCTTAATTCCTCAGATAAATGTAATATTGAGAAAGCTGTTTAAATTTTTGGAGAGCATTGTGTCGGAGGTCTTCCCAGAAAAATCTATTTGGGAAGCAGGACAACATGAAACTTCGATATGACAAGTCTTCAAATGTCACAACTGTCTTAAAGCTTAACCTTTTCTAGATAACAGGGATACTTGAATATAATGATAAAGATACCTCCTTGGAAGATAGGATTGGACAGATATATAAATTAAAGAATGGAAAATTTCTGCTTTTACAGGAAAAATGCCACCAGTATTGGCCAGCAGAGCGCTCAGCCAGGTATCAATACTTTGTGGTCGATCCTATGGCAGAGTATAATATGCCACAATACATCCTAAGAGAATTCAAGGTCACAGATGCCAGGGTAAGACAACGTATTATGAACGTCTTACATTTTGTAGTGATACATGTTTGTTTTGCCTTTTTACTAACTGTTTTCTAATGGATCTAGCAACCAAAATTTGTGTCTCAGTATCTGATCAGTGAGTATCATCACCCCCATAGGAATGGAAATATTCTTGGGATGCCCGCTACACATTGTCAGTAAACTAGTAAACTAGTTTAGAACTGCAGCCTCATAGATCTCCTGTCTAGACAACACAGAAAACAGGAGGCATTCCCAAGTTTTGCCAGATCACTCTGGGACAGGGGAAGGATTAAGCCAGCCCCAGAAACTGGCATATTGGAAGGAAAGAAGGAAGGAAGGACGGACGGACATGGGCCCCCATCTTATGTTCCTCTCAAAGAACCTGACAAGGTATTGTCAAGGAAATGCATTTACTCCCTCTCCTTCATGGTCAAAGCATTTTTAAAGCAACATCCTCATAAAGCCATATAGAAATTAGTTATAAAGCCACATTAGCAAGATTACAGAATAAAATGAGAAACTGCTCTGTAGTGCATAAGTTAAGTCACATGTTGATCAAAAGCAATACAGAAGAGAAGACAAAAATCAATAGGTGAAGCAAAAATCAACAGGAAAGCAACTCTGTCGTTTTGGGATCCCCACTGAGAGCAACCTCTTTTATGTGCATAGCAGCCTGGACAGTTTTAAGATTAGATATTTGAGAATGACTACTGAGATAAATTTTAGTCTATTGGCAGGGCTGCCTGAGTGAAAGTTATCCTTCCAATAACTTGCTTCCTAGTCATTTAGGGCTTCCAACAGTTAAAAGCTTACTGCAGCCTGTGAGGAGTTAAATATTTAGAATTCTTGACACCCATCAGCATCTGTATGATTCAGTTGATACCAGCTGTACTTTCAGTTCATCTTTGAAGGCAATCCAATGCAAAGCATATTTCAGAAAAGCACTTTGGGGGAAACTACTGAGCCCATTGTACATCGTGCTTCACATAGTTACAGATGATTTACAAGCAGAGAGAAGTTTCTAAAAGGCTTTGCCAGGTCACAGCCATTATCTGTAGCTCACCAGACAGTGATGGGTCCAAGAACATCCCAAAGCTGTGAATCAGGATGCTGATTCTGTAAGGAAAGTGGGCCCACAGGATTAGTTTTGTGCCATTTTAGTCCATAGGTCTTTCATCTTTTTCAGTATATTTTTTAAGTCCTATCCAGATACATATGAAAGAATCTCACTACTTGTGTTATACACTTAGATGAACGAGATAAGTAGAATTAGACATACTGAAGCACTGAAGCCCAAGTCTCGGATGAGGGGAATAAATTACACCACTGCTTCATTTCAGAAGCCAAAGGCCCTGAGATGCAATAAAAATGATCCAGCACCACCACTGCTGGCTGCAAAAGAAGGACTAGTAGTCCCATAATATTGGGCTTTCTAAGCTCAGGCCGTACATTTAGTGCTGTTCAATGGTCAGTATTCAGCTCTGGGCAGTTCAGCAAGTTCCAGAACCCTAAACTATATTTCAGGAAAGTGAATGATTCTCATTCATAATATTTGATCAGCACAACTTTGTGAAAATATATAGAGATATAGAGATATTTATTTATTTATTATTCAAATTTTATTACTGCCCATTTCCCCCAAAAGAGGGACTCTGGGCAGCTTACAATGAAATAAAGCTACAACCATAAACGTTAAAATCTCATAAAAATCAAACACATTACAAATATAAAATGCAATAAATAAATATAAAATCCAAGAGGCTATAAAATTCCAAGCTGATGGGAGGGGCTCTAGGGTTACCCTAGAGAATGGTTAGGGTAAGAATGGTCACCCACTTTCTCGCCCCAAGTGATTACATATATGTATTATGTGTGCGTGTGTGTGTATGTATGTATGTATGTGTACGTGCGTATGTATGTATGCGTATATATATATATATATATATATATATATATACACGCATATATACATATGCACATACACATGCATACATAGACACACACACATACATACCTACATACATACAATTATATATGTATATAATGTTTCTGTCTGGAAAGAGGTTGGCTGATTAAAAGACCTAGCTACTATTCATCCTTTTCACCAGTCCCCCAGTGGGGCTGATTTTTCAATACTTTTTAGGAATCTTCCTCCAAGACTGCAAAAATGTTAACTGTTCAGCAACGGCCTTTAGGTCGTGGGAGCTGGAAGGTTAATGTGGTGTGATTTAAAAACTGCAGTGCAAATGGCATTCTTAAGGGAAGCTTGACAAGCTTTGCACATTATAATTTGATTCTTGGCATAGCTTATTCCTCAGCTTTCTAATCTGTCTGCAGAGAAGAGCTACACGGCCCTGACCCCAACTGACTAATTTTCATTTTACGTTTCTTATCTGAAAGGCTAAGTCAGAGGTTCACTGCTGATATAAGATTAACTGTATATAAACATTTTTATAGACCCTGCTCTAGCCATTTTCAAGCTGTGATTTGTATGTAATACTTCACACTTGATGGCAGGATAAATCCTTACCCTTCTCTATCTTTGGAAGCCCTGTAGCAATAATGATGATTAGAGAAACTTAGCAGAGTATTCTGCTTACAGGGGACAAAAATGACTTCCCACTTAAAATTCAACTTAGCATCCTCAAATTCTACAGTTTCCTTGCCTCAAAAAAATCTCTTACTGTTATTGTTAAAGTTGATTCAAAGACACTGTAGAAACCCAAAGAAGACAGTTCTCACATGAGAGAATTATCTAGCCACCATTTCAAGCTTAGAGAATAGAGTTTTGGTTGGAAAAAAGGAATGAGAGGCACAATACCTTAGCCAAAATTAAGCCTTTGAAGTCTGTTCATTTCAATGGGAGAGATTTTCATATAGGTTGCTATTGTAGAATAAGGCCCCAATGAGTTTAATCAAGCTCAGAAATATTTTATTAGCGTTAGAACCTGGGATCTGCTCCATTCTCTCACTGAAATAAATGGTAATTAAAAGTGTTTAAATTAGCTTTTTTTTAAAAAAAAAAGGTTGCAGTCCTAATTGCCCTGAAAATAAAAGGAAATCAATCCTTTGGACACACATTACAAGCTTTTGAAAATGGTGATTACATATTTTGTAGTGGCAGCTGCAATGGACAGACATACACTATTAATGTTAAATATTTTACTGTCTTTTGTTACTGAGAATCATTCTGATCACCTGAAAAGTGTTACATGAATATAAAGTATTATTACTATGTTGTCCATTGAGCTAACATTCTGGAGAACCACTACAAAGAGAATTCATTGTTGATAAAACTACTTTGCTGGCATTTAGTATATGTTCATAAAGTTTGTGGAAAGCTTCAATAATTCAGACTTAATCAGAAGTGGAAAAAGTGCAGTTTGGGGTCCACATGTGGCCTTCAGCCTCCCTTTTGTGACAGCCCTCCAGAGTAGGGCCCAAATTTGGTTTTGTTTTTTTTTAGTGGTTAGTTTGAAGGGGTTTAATGGATGAAATGGGTAACTGAAGCCTTGCAGCCAATTAAGACACCCAGTTTACTCCTTCAAACTCCTGAATCTCCTTCCCAAAATGGACAGTGTCCCCATCAATGGACATTGCACACCCCTGACACTGAAGGCAGTTCTTGGCATGACCACACTGTGAAAACTGGCTCAGCAAGGCTAATCCCGATGCCATTACATTTGTGTACCTTTGTGTGTACCTTCTGACTTAAAAAATCAAGTCACGCAGACCTATTTATCACATTCCCCAAATTAGTAGTAAGGATACAGGGCCGCAAGTAGGGTCTGTGTCACCCGGGGCAAACATGGATTCCACACCCACTTTGGCATCCCCCCAGTGCTCATTTTGGCACCCCCCCAGCACGATGCCCGGGGCACATGCCCCGGTTGCCCCCCCTAGTTGCGGCCCTGTAAGGATAACATCAGTACATCATTCTTATGGAGAATGTAGCTGTATAAATTGAGAAGACACTCTCAACAGAACTCAGGATGTGACTATCCAGTTAAAAACAAATTTAATCTGATTTAATATCTGTACTTTGTAGAGTATAACCCTCTATTTTCCTTAGACTTGGCTCCTGTGGGATAATGTAAAGTACTGCATTTGGGGCACTAATTGCACCAGGAGCAATATTTCACTGAAAGGTCCAGACCATATTAAAAGGTATTCTGTAAAGGTATCACCATGTTGGGGTATGCAAATTTAGTTAATTCCAATTGATGAACATGTAGGTGTGCATGTGCCAAGACTGAATTGTAAAAGGAATTTTGAAGATTAATTTGAAGGCTTTCCATATGAAGATTCAGTTTGAAGGGGATGATTTTATTGAATCATCTCCCGATCAAAGTTATGAATAAAAGCTTCTCACATCCTACTACATGTGTCTTTTTGCAGAAAATTGCACCTTCCCAGAAGGGGTCATTGCAAAATGCATATTTCACACATTCTTTACATATGTAGTTTTACTAGATTATAATGGATTTCATTCCAGAACATTAGCCACATTATCCTCAATTTTATGCTAAACAAAGTAACCAAATTCTGTGATAAGGAAAGTGAAATTAAGCATTGTTACACAATTATTCTGCACCTTCAAGTCTGGATGAAGAACATGATAATAGTACCTTTCCCAACCTTTGGAAATTTTCTTCCGTCACATCCTAATTCCCAAAAAGAATTATTCAGTCGGTTTCAAGCCTTTCCTTGCCATCCTAGAGCTAGGAATTGAGGATAGACTTCACTGTTTGTCCAGCATGGGTCATGAGATACACAAAGCCCTGCATAAACTTAAAGGATCAACATAACCTTTCCCAATATATGCAGAAGAAAAACAGTACACCATGGTTGGGATCATTATTTTGATTTGTACATGTGTTACAAATAGCAACAGTATTC
The DNA here is from genome assembly GCF_035149785.1 of Candoia aspera. NCBI lineage: Eukaryota > Metazoa > Chordata > Lepidosauria > Squamata > Candoiidae > Candoia > Candoia aspera. The sequence continues at coordinate 191,656,339 of NC_086154.1, forward strand.
TCATGAAATTGAATTGTCAGTTTTTCCTCCAGAAATGATGACTGAAGAATATAATGCCATTGTGAAAATAGCTCCATCTAAGATGGAACTCTGTATTAACCCTGTGATGCAGTCTCTATTTCCTGGGAAAGTTTAGACATGACTTCCCACTTAGGTCTTTACACCTAAGATTCCTTGTAAACTGTCAGGATCAATGAGCTGCGGAGATGCATACAACATTTTAATAGTAACACCACAGGCAGCCAAAATCCAAATAACCTTCTAGTTCATCAGGCTAGATGTTGAATAGAGTGAGGTATATGTGCACATTGTTAATATTGCTATTAATGTAGCAATAATTTGCAGTTATTTTTCTGTTGATGACATGGCCTCATAAATCAAAGAGTCAGGTAGAACTAAACTCTGCCATAGTTGTAGAGGATCTCATCCAAATTAATTAATATAATCTTGGCATTTGCTTGGTGACTACTAAAAGTTAGCATCTCATTAAATTTCAGGACATAAATTTCTCACCATCAGTGAGAACAATGTTGATTTTCTATGCACTTGTGCTAATTTATGGCACCACACAAGTTTCAAAAAACATGTAAGTAATTAAAGATGGATAGATGACTGGCTTCTTGAGGTATGGGAATTTCTCAAAGGATGGTAGGTACTAAGTTATCCACCAAATTCACCTAAATTGTTCACCGGAATCACATGTCTTTAATCTTCAGTGATTAATGCACTGTGTCCTTAACCTTTTGAGCTGATGTGGCACATTCTTAGTGTAGTGGATTTTGCCATTTGTATTATATGCTGGTCCCAAATCCTTTGGTACCATTTGACCAAGCACTTTCAATGAGCTGAAAAGATATCCTAAGCAAACTGCTGCTAGCTGAATAATGGATTTTATAATGTACATAGGACTACTATACTTACAAAACGCTTTCGTAAGGCCAAAGGAAGGTCATGGCTATTTAAAACAATTGTGTGTTTGTATCACAGTAACCCATGCTTTTCATTTTTCATTGGTCTCTACTGATTACAGAGACCATAATGGCTCCCTTTCCATGTACATGTTGTTGCTGAATATCGTACTGCAGAATTTGAATAATAATGACTTGAAGTGCAAGGTATCATTTTTGTGTTGCTTTTCTATTTGAGGCAAGTTATATTCACCTCCGTGTCAAGGCAATCATAACTGAATGCTTTGGTAAGAGAATCTTTTTTTTTCCCTTGCCTCCAGCTTCCAATCTGCTTTATTGGAATTCCCATCATCACTGAGATTCTTCATTGGTTTCATTCTGCAAAAGTGCCATTTTAAGCAATTGGCATCTAGCAATAGTTTTTCCCCTCCTCCTCTCATGCACCATGCCTCAATTATAGCTTACAGGCACAGTGACATAGCATCTGCTGGTTCTCCTGCCATGGCAGGAAAGTAGATGCATTCAGAATGTAGAAGGTATCCAGAAGGCATGAAGGTTAACAGCAATAGTTCAATTTGTGTCATTTCTATTAAATGTCAAGTTTGATAGTCTGACAATATACGAAGACAAGTCAGCACAGCAGTTGAGGCAGGTTGATCAAATCCTTTGATACATAATCTATTCTCTTGCTGCAATGACTATAACCATTACTTTTTTCAAGATAATGCTACAAATTATAAGGGACTTGATGTCTTCATTTTAATATGATCTAGTTCATATTGCTGGGTCACTTAATTGATTTTATGGAGATCAAAAATTATAGCAGCCCTGTGGATGGTTAGAAAGTGAGACATGTGAAGACAGCCCTAATTAGGCAGGTGTCCATGTCACAAAGGCCACTATTATGAACTGTACTCATGATTTACAATACTAACCAAAAGACCAAGCTATAAAGAACCACTCACTTGTGGCAAATTTGAATTGCCTCCAAGAAGCCATATACTAAGGCTTCTGTAAGCAGGAAGAAAGAAGTTGGTGTCCTTTTATATTTTTCTTAGGATATCAAAATGCCTCAAATTATTGCTGTAGGTATATGCAAGCAGATGCGCTAATAACTATGTTAATTTGACAAGGCTAGATTGAATTATATGAGTTCACTTTGTTTCTATTGTGTGCCTGCAAAGAAGATTCTGTTGGCAGATGCTGGGAAAGCCTTTAGCCCAGGAGAGGTCAAAAAAGTCACACACCAAGCATTTCTATAAAAATAATTTATTTACAGAAAGCAAAAACAAAAGCAAAACATTTAAAGTACGTAGCTCCCTTTGGAGCAAGCCTTGCTGAGCTACATTTCCAGCAGAGAGAAAAAGAGGAAGTAAGAACAAGTCCGGGCAGGATTCCTCCCCTCCCCCCAGGCTATTTGCATGAAGCACGTGAGAGGAGACAATCTAATACAACCCCTTCACCTGGCCAAAATGATTAGGCACATATAGCAGTCTTAATCTGTTAGTAGGAAAACCTCAACACTCCCCTTTTTACACTATAGATTAAGTTGCAAACCAATCTTCTCTGACAACTCTTTGTGTCTTGGTACAGGAAGAGGTTTGGTTAAAATATCAGCAATCATGTCTTTTGATTTTCTGTTGATGTGAATAGCAGCAAATCATCAACATAAATGCAGAGATACATACAGCCTTGTTTGTCCTTCATATATACACAGGGATCTGCTTTTCCTTTTTCAAAACCAAAATTCTGCAGTTTTTCATCTACTTTTTGGTTCCAGGATCTAGCAGCTTGTTTTAACCCATAGATTGACTTCTGCCGTTCACAGACTAGATTCTCCCCTTTTTCATAGCCAGGGGGTTGCTGCATGTATAATCTGTGGTCTAAATCACCATAGAGAAATGCAGTTTGAATGTCATAGTGGTTAACTGACATTCCCTTGAGTGCAGCAACTTTTAACAGTAATCTAATTGATTCACCTTTAGTAACTGGTGCAAAAGTCTTGTCAAAGTCTAAATCTTTCCTTTGAGTGAACCCTTTTGCAACCAACCTTGCTTTATATTTTTGGATTTTGCCATCAGCATCCCTTTTCAGTTTGAAAACCCACCTACAACCCAGACAGCGTTCATTGGGAGGTAGATTTACCAGTTTCCATGTTTTATTTTCTTTCAAGGATGCTAATTCCTGTTGCATGGCAGAATGCCAATTTTGTGCAATCTCAGGTGGTAAAGCATTCACTTGTTCTAAAGACTCAGGTTCTGTGAATATGTGAAAAGCCTTTACTGTTTCAGCCTGAAAACGTGATGGAGGAACGCCTTTATTACTCCTCTGAGATCTACGAGGTAATACAGGGCTTAAATTTTGACTCCTATCACTTTCCTGAGAAGCATCTATCTCATCAGACAGATCTTCAGTTTGCTTTTCTGGTTTAATGTCCTCATCAGGCAAAAGATCACCATTAGCAAGTCCTTGCTGTTCTCTTGTGGTGGTCAGTTCAACTGGAGAGCTAGAATTTAATCTCCCCCAGTTTTGTTCAGCAAAAGAAGCGCTTTTGCTAATTATTAATTTCTCTCCCATTATGAACCTGTAGCTCCTCTGGCTTTGTTCATAGCCAACAAAGATGGCTTTCTTTGTTGTGGGGCCTCCTTTCCTTCTCTGCTGTTTTGGAATGTGAACCCATGCAGTGCTACCAAACACTCTAAGATGGCTTACCTTTGGTTTCACACCATAAAACAAATGGAATGGAGTGTCCTGAATCATAGAGTTATACAACCTGTTCTGAACATAACAAGCAGTCGATAAAGCTTCTCCCCAGTACTTAAAACATAATCGTGAATCTTTTAACATGCATTCCATCGCATTTTGCAAGGTTCTGCCCTTTCTTTCAGCAACACCATTTTGCTGAGGGGTGTACGGGTTAGAAAGAATTTGTTCTATCCCTTTTTCCACTAGGAACCTTCTGAATTTGTGAGAAAGGTATTCTCCTCCTCTATCACATTGGAGTGCAGATACAGGCCTAGGGAATTTTCCATTTGCCCATGTCACAAAACTTTTAAATTTCTCAAATGCCTCATCTTTATGTTTTAAGATGTAGATAAATGTGTATCTTGAGAAATCATCAATGATGGTCATTGCATACCTTGCTTGTCCAAGACTTGGAGCAAAAGGACCAATAATGTCCGAGTGTACAATTTCCAAAGGTCTAGTTGTAACTCTGTCACTGTGCTTACTCACAGGAGCTTTCAGTGTTTTGCATTCTTTGCAAACTACACAGTCTAAGTATTTATCACAGGGTTTTATCTTTAGGTCAGCACACAGCTGTGGCATTTGTGCTATATACTTGAAATTAGCATGACCAAATCTCCTGTGCATCAGGTGTACACATTGGTCATGATATGGTGTGTTGCCAACTGCAGCCTTGCAGCTTGGCTTCCTTGCATTTTGCACAATGTACAAGGAGTCTTTTAATATACCAGTAGCACACACTTTCCCATTTTTTCGTATCTCACAACCATTTTTCTTAAATGTTATGATATACCCTGTTGCAGCCAATTGTGCCACAGATAAAAGGTTTGATTGTAAATTTGGCACATACAACACACCTTTTACAGTTTCTCCTAAGCAGGATAAATACAAGTCACCTTGTCCCATAATTTTGGTCACAGACCCATCAGCCAAAGATACACTTTGTCTTTCAGTTTTAGACAGTGACACAAAAGAGCTTTTACAATTACATAAATGACAACTGGCCCCAGAATCTAACACCCATACATCAGAATTACCCTTCTCAGCAACCTGTGCAATCTGGGTTGTCTGAAGAGCCTTCTTCTGTGTTGCCCTTGTGTTCTTCTGCTCTGTCTTTCTACTCTTGGGTCTCATGGCACAGTCTCTTTGCAAATGTCCAGCTGAACCACAAGTGAAGCATCGCTGGCTGGCTAGTGCTGTGGCCTCAGGTTCCTTTCCCTTCTTTTCCCTCATTTTCTGGTCTTGCAGCTTTCCAGAAGAGATGGGGGGGGATCTTTCCTCTCTCTTCTCCCATTCAGCGAGTAAGCGCTGTGTGACATACGATGGGGTGAGGTCTGTTTCAGGCATAGCCTCCAGGGTACAAATCAGCGTGTCCCACGTTTCATTTAGTGAGGACAGGAGGATATAGGATTTTGTGAGAGGTGTAAATTCCATTCCTCTCTCCTGCAACTCAACAAACAGCTGCTGAATAAAATGCAGGTGCTCAGGAAGGCTATCTCCTTCTGCAAGGTAGGCTCTGTACAGCTTTTTCTTCAGAGTAACTTTACTCCCTGCTGTTGCCTTTACATATAAGTCTCTCAAAGCGTCACAAAGTTGCTTTGCAGACTGAATGCCTTGCACGTGGACTAGCTGATTGTCCTCAACTCCCAAGATAATGGTGGCTCTAGCCCGCTCATCCTGTCTCAGCCATTCAGCACTGGGATTTTGGGGGGTTTGCTCACCAATTTGCAGCCAAAGATCCTCTCTGCGAAGATACATTTCCATCTTCAGGGCCCAATTCAAATAGTTGGTCTCTGATAGGCGCTCCAGAGGCATCGCTGAGGGCTGGGAGGCAGCCATGGCTTCTTCCTTCTTTTGCAAGTCACCTCAGCTAGCTTCTAAGTCCTGCAGACCGGCAGTTGCTGGAAAATCTCCAGGTGGCTCCAAAGAAAATCTTCACAGGTCTTTGCTACCTGCCTTTAAATTGTGCATGAGGTGTGGAGTTGATCTCTCTTTTCTCTCTGGGTTTTCTCTCTGGGTTTTACTGGGCACATAACCTTTTGGCAGATGCTGGGAAAGCCTTTGGCCCAGGAGAGGTCAAAAAAGTCACACACCAAGCATTTCTATAAAAATAATTTATTTACAGAAAGCAAAAACAAAAGCAAAACATTTAAAGTACGTAGCTCCCTTTGGAGCAAGCCTTGCTGAGCTACATTTCCAGCAGAGAGAAAAAGAGGAAGTAAGAACAAGTCCGGGCAGGATTCCTCCCCTCCCCCCAGGCTATTTGCATGAAGCACGTGAGAGGAGACAATCTAATACAACCCCTTCACCTGGCCAAAATGATTAGGCACATATAGCAGTCTTAATCTGTTAGTAGGAAAACCTCAACAGATTCTTCATATCTTGGTTTACTATGTAGGTCCAGAACTGGAATTATTTCAGCAGTTGCTTGAATAAGAATATGGGAGTGTATTTTAGGCTGGCTTCACTATCATTTTCATACTGCTTTCATAGAGAGATAGATGCTATGCGGATGCACCATAGCAGAAAAGAATTAGCACAAATACATTCTAGTAATAAAATAACATTTTCCACAGCAGAAGCAAACATACAAATGGCTTGGCTAGGCCAACAGAGGAACACATTTAAAAGGGCACCAAGGAGGACTCAGTAGTGACCAATAGACAAAGAAGGTTTTGATTTTGTTAGTATTGCTACAAAATCAAAGATTCCTTCAGACGAATTTCCTTGTCCTTAGACTTTGTTTTCCAGGATTTAAATGTCAGAAATATCATCTCAAATGCAGGGAATAATTTGAGCATCACTGTGGTTAATGAAATTGCACTCTTGTGTCATTGTGGTTCTGTTAATGGCAAAAAAAGGAGCAAAAGACAAACTTCATCATGACTGCAATTAGATTGCAGGAAAGGTATCTTTGTTTCATTGCAGGTCTCTTTTTTTGTCAATTTCTTGTCCCAAAATCTAAGAATTTTAAACATCTTGTCTTCTGCTGTACTTTCCCATCTGACATGTCTGCCTTTCATTCAAGGATGGCCAGTCCCGAACAGTGCGGCAATTCCAGTTCACTGACTGGCCTGAACAAGGAGTGCCAAAATCGGGAGAAGGGTTTATAGACTTCATCGGCCAAGTTCATAAAACAAAAGAGCAGTTTGGACAAGATGGGCCAATTTCGGTTCATTGTAGGTAAGAGAAAAACACGGATGCTAAACATTATTTGTCTGATTAAAATGACAACAGGTTTAATGATGGTAATAAAATGCAAAAGTAGAAATACGGGCACGGGGAAGCAAATGCGAGATGGTTCAAATGTCATGTCAGCAATGAACTGACAGTGTGACCTTACTGAAGCCGTTATCTGACAGTTTCAGTTCCCCATCTACAGAAGTATGACAATAAACAGCACATTTGACCCATGCAGAAAGATCTAGCACTCCCAGGAGAAAATGGATTTTCTTCTGTTGGAGATATTTAACCAGAACCTGGAAGCCATCTGTCAGAAATGCTGCTGCTAATATTCCCACAAATCCTGTGTGGAGCAAAGGGTTGTAGTAGGTGACAAGTGTCTCCTGGTTTTATTTCTTCTAGTAAACTTAGAGAAATAGTCATCCATTGTTTGGTTGAATGTAAACGGGATAAGACAGAGGGAATGTTTTTTAAAATAAAATCTGTAGAGGATAGTTAAGAAAATCTTTTGGTTTTGTACTGCTCAGTGACTGTAATAAAGATGATCATAATCATAATATTTTGTGTTTATTTAATCAATTTGCTTTATGGATTGCAAAAAATAATGTTTTAATTTGATAACCATGTGTTCAGTAAAAGTGTGTGCAGCCTAATGCAAACAACTGCAAGATGTATACAATGAAAGCCTCATTTTCCAGTTCTGCAAGATCAGCAACTGGGCTCTTCCCTATTGACTATAAAACCCTGATATTCAGTCTTTATGAAAAGCTATGCAGGAACAAAAGTAGAAGATAAAATATTATCAGCTGTATAAAATCCAATAAAACCTGGACAGAAACAGCCACAGAGATGATCAGGAACTGCAGAATAAAGATAAACTCTCTCTGGGTATTGACAAAGTATGTAATTCTGCACTCATGGGTGGAATACCTGCCCCCATGATTTGTTCAGGCTTGTTGAGTCAGGTGAGAACATACCTATGCCTTCTGCACACGGAGGGAAAAACTTACAATCTAAAGAATTTATGAGAGAAATATAGAGCAAGCTAGCATGGATTAGATGTGAGTGGGACGCAGAAATTTCATTTTTGCATCCTTCCAAAAAGAACAGCATTCTTATGAATCAGATACTAAGATTAAAGGATTAGCTCTGTAAAATCATATTTTGAGGGAGTAAAAGATAAGCACAGATCCTACTTGGTTAACTCTTGAAAAGATAAATTAATAGTCAGCATATATTCCCGTGGCAAGATATATTATTAGTATCCCAAATTATGAAGTGCACCATGGAGTCCCAGCATTTTGTCTCATGTATGTGAACATGTCACTGTCTCCAACATGCATGTACATACTGTTCCTGCCTAGGATGGGGAACACAGTTGTTCAATTTCCACTCACATTTCTTCATAAAGTATGTGTGGGTGTCTGTGTGTATGTGCACAGGGAAAGTCGGAAAGAGAAAAGGGACAACAAGCAGCAAGCTGGATGGACTCAATTACAGCATCAGTTGGTACCCTATTGGAAGGACCAGGTTGGGGATAGACCATCCTGCAGAAAATCACTAAGAATAAACACATACTGATAATTCATGGCATATAATTATCAAAGACAGATGATGATGACGACAGATGATAGAAATGGTAAATGAGAGAGAGATAGTGATAGAGATAGATACTAGGAAAATCATTAGCTGAAAAACTACTTATCATAGGAACAGTTTGCTTTCCTAGCTTATTTGTATAGTTCAAAAAACCAAATCTACAATAAAACCATGTATATAATTTATTCCAATCCCTCTTAATAAATTCCTTGTAAGAAAAAGAGTAAAAAGGAGTCTTAACATTTGTTCCTCATTTTATTTTAACTATTGACATGGACTGATTTGAGACAAACATGGCAAAATCCTGCTTTCACTTTCTCTCAATTTAAAATAAACAGTGATAATCTAAAATCATTCTTTTAATCCTAACATTCCATGATGTTATCCCATCGGATTGTAATATGTCTTTTCAGTTAGTGATATTTTTGCTTTATTAGCCATTTTGTCATACAGTTAGGCCAGGAGCCTGATATGATAATTTGGAAGAGCTGCCCAACATCCAATAATGTTAATCTTTTAATAGATACTAGAAAAAGTGCTTTCTCAAAATAATTCCAATGTACAGATCTGTGTGTCATCTTTTAACTAAAAGTAGTTCTTCTGCTATCAGCTGTATTTGTAAGTTACAGCTTTTTAAAAAAACAATCTTCAATAATCTCTGTTGATAAAGGTCTCCTAGATTTTCACTATCTACTCCTAATAAAAAACCAAGATCCTTCAAATCATATTCAGCATTTCAGTTGCAATTACCAGCTGGGTTAGCAGAAAATAGTCACTTTGCAAGAATGTGATTTACATGTTCAATTATATATGGAACTTAAAAGGTATGTACACATATGGTATATTGCATTCACAGCTTAGCCATCAACTAAATGATGCTTGCTTGCCTTTTTTGTTTGTTTCTTTCTTAATGCAACAGTGCGGGTGTTGGAAGGACTGGAGTGTTCATAACCCTAAGCATAGTGTTGGAAAGAATGAGATATGAAGGTGTTGTAGATATTTTCCAGACTGTCAAAATGTTAAGGACGCAGCGGCCAGCCATGGTACAAACAGAGGTGAGAAAAACAGCTTTATACATACACACACATGCATACATACTTACTTACATACATGAGTATAGTAATGATCAAAATTATGTTTTACTTTGCTGTTTTTTATTCATATTTTGTAATGTATGCCAGCACAGAAGCCCAGAAATGGGAGTATTTTCATTCTTTCATTGAAGCAATGAAGTCTTCCCGTGAACAGTGACATATAAGGCAGGATGAGGAGAAAGAGAGATAGCACATCTTTATTTAGTTCCTGATTGGGGACTAAAGGGGTAGCAACTGGGGGTTTCACTATTGCTCAATTGTCCACCACAGTTTTCCAGGGGATAAAGTTGTTCAGAGTATATGATTGTATATACCTGCATAACCTTGTGCAATTTTTCTGTGTATGCCCTTTTTTTCTAAGAATTATATTTTGTGGCATTCATACATAGTGGCAAACATCCTAAGAATTTAACAACATAATGTGGGAGTTATAAGAGTTATATTTAAGTTTCATATAAAAGGCATGATGAAGTCTAATAAAACTTTGAGTGCAAAGGGTTTAAAAAAAAATAGAAGGAAACAAGTAAGCAAATAACAGTCTGAGTAATGTGAGTGCCCTTCTGTGACTTGACAGAAAACAGGTCACCAAGGTTAAGATGATTCACCCCCCACCCCAACGTCTACATTTTCTTGTAGATGTGGTGACAGAACAGCAGTGGGTCTTAGGTATTAAGTATTCTGAGATATGCAGACCATGCCACAGAAATCTGGTTTATCCGTTGCATCTGTTTATTATTATTTTTCTCAGTTGAAAGTCAGGTTTTCTCACCTCTATAATGGCCTTTGAGCATCATCAACATAGGAGGGGAGCTTATCTGCTCAGCTTACAGCTCACCGTAGACTTTGCTTTCCAGGCAATGTACAAAAGATCTGATAGTCTTCATAATAGAGTCATTTATTACTATAATACCTATAAGTACACTAATGTCATACTGCCCCAATCCTAATGGTTATACCACCAGAGGAAGACAATCTGCCCAAACTTCTAGGAAGAAAGTAAAACCACAAGATACATTTGTATATAAAGGGCTCAATACTTCTAATGAAAGACTGAGATTTGCCTCTGAGATTTGTAATGCTTTGCATTTGTTTTTTTTTATATATAAGAGATGGTTTGATACTGTATAGTTTGCTTCATTTGTCTTTTGGGAGTAACAGAGATTCAATGACTATTAATGTGAATTCAATGTCATGTTCGCTGCATTGCTGGTTGTGCATGTGTGTCTTTTAGGTATAATATATGAGTTGACCTTGACAAACCAGATATCATAATTTTCCCAATATGGAGAATCCCAAAGTAGAAGAGGAAAACCCACATAAGTTATTCTGATAGAATACGACATTTCTGCCTGTTTCCTATGAGTCCATACTGAGAGACACACCATTGTTTCTTTATGTATTGCAAGCTGTTTAGCCCTATCGGATGTATCCAGCAAGTCTCCAACTTCTAAACCTCCCAACTTGAGCCCAGATATTTGCAGAGGCTTGGGTTCACTTGAAATCAAGTAAAACCCCATGGGTAATTGAAATCCCTGCACTGCCAGAATTCCTGATTGCATGGGAGATTCTGTTCTTCCTCAAGCAGACCCAAATAGCAAGGGCATGCACCTGTCTATTTCTTATTTGAAGAGGCCATCCAAGTAAAACCATAAATGTTCTGGGATTGAAAACAAGATCCCTCTTCCCAATCCTTCCCTCTGGACTCATAACAAAATTCCTTTCTCTTCACTCCCTCATTGTTTTGACAGTAACAATCCAAGGATCATCCCCCTTACCTTGCTCTAGATTCAGCAGAATCTGTTGCTGTGGAGAAGGGGGCATCTAAGGGAGGAAGAAGAAAAAGAGGAGATAGATGTAACGATCAATAAAAGAAATGAAGTACCACACTTCTAAGGGACAGGAATAATTTTTTCCCTCTTTATTATATTGTTACATACCTTAATACATTATATTGTTTTGGTACAATGATATTCATACAGTATTAATTAAAGTTATTGAGATTCTATTGGTTAGATAACTTAAGAGAAATGAAGTACCACACTTCTCAGGGACAGGAATAATTTTTTCCCTCTTTATTATATTGTTACATACCTTAATACATTATATTGTTTCGGTACAATGATATTCATACAGTATTAATTAAAGTTATTGAGATTCTATTGGTTAGATAACTTAAGAGTATTAAATATAAAGAAAAAAGAAAGATTCTGTCAGTGTTAATTACAGTTTAGGTTATCACTATTAGAAGTGTAAAATTATTAGACTTCTTCATACAAGATTGAATATAATATTAAGAAAAAAAACTACTACAGATTACATCAAAGTAATTTTTGTACAATAAAGATTTCAGTCTTTTGCTAGTTAGTACTGTGGTCTCCATTATATAATTGCTTTATGTAATATGTGTGTGTGTGTATAGGGGGGGGATGATAGATGATAGATTAGATAGATAGATGGTAGATATAAAGAGACAATGTTAATAAAAGGAAAAAAGAATAAGAAAAACAAAACAAATTTAGTAAGAGGAAAAAAATATTGGCTTTCTAACTTCCACTTTTTTATACTCTGCTCATTTACCATACTGTGGACAATTAAACCCCCTTAAAAGCCAGACTACAAGTGATTATATTTGTCATGCTGCATGATGTGTTGTATGTATGGCACCCATTCCTGCTTAAATTTTATTAAACTTCTATTATGTATAAATACTATTAGTTTTGCCATTGCTGTATATTCAGGGACAGGAAGAATTATATGGAGCTGCAAAAGGACGTTTAGAATAATACTGGCTTTAGAAATGTTGGAGGTAGAAGCCTCTGTGTGCACAGGAGCGTGCCTGAAAGTGGGAATCTGACCAAACTAACCTGCTGGGAAGCAGCTTTTATAACTATAACAAAAAGGAGATTTTTTAAATAATGAAATACATTATAGAGATAGGCAAAGCCTAGCACATAGCTACATCCTGCCAGAAAGAGAACCAGAGAGCATGTGCTCTATAGATTTGTGCCTGGGAAACCAAGACAGAAGGAAGTGACCTGAAATTAGCAAACGCTTAGATAAAGAGCAGGCAGAGTGACAAAGATCCAGAATAAACCCTTAACTCTATTTACTCCACTTGTAGTCGGTAGATGTTACGTTACTGTAGAGTCAGTGGCACTGAATTCATGTTTTCCAAAAGGAATTCTACTACATTCCTTTTCTGTCAATTTGAGGAAAGAGAATTTGCTTTAAAAATTATGTGGAGTTCTTGGTGCTTTCTGAGCTTGGTTGCTTGCTTGACTTCCATTAACCAACTAGGCAATGTCATCAGTGCGAGATGTTACCTAGTTGGGAAATGAAATGTCTTCAAGCAAGCAACCAAGCTCAGAGAGCACCAAGAACTGCACAGGTCAGCCCTGAACTATGTATATTCTCGTCTATTTAAAAATTATTTCAGACAAAAATTATTTTGAGACATTTCCTGGATAAGGTCTGAAGTTCATGAACATATTCAATTATCAGGCAGTCAAGGCATTTGTGTGACAATCCTCTCTCTCCACTGCAGCTTCTCTTCCCCATTTCTCTTGATTCCAAGGGAAGACACGAAGGAACTCCTTCCAAATGGCATTTTCAGTCATGCTACTATTGTTACTTCTTCCAGGCAGTCTATCCATGAGAAATTGCTTGGGAACTTTTCCTTCATCTGCGGGGAAAAAAAAAAGGGAAAAAGTCCACTCAATTTTTTTGTTCATAAGCTTGGTGGAATTCCATATGGCAATTAAAACAAATTTCCTTAAAATGAAATGAAACCATGGAAAAATATTTTTTTTCATTGCGTCTTCTAACTCTGTGATAGAAATAAAATCCGTTTATTTTCCATTACCAATATTACAGAAATGTACATCTAAGGAAAATGAAAACAACTTTGTGATTCATTAGTTTTTAGAAAAAAAAACTTATATATTGCTGTGCACATGGGTTTGTGTGCACACTCACTCTTTTGGAATTTATTGAGTGACATTCTTCCATATAACCCATTTATTATTGAATAATACACTCCTGAGAGTGCCTCATTATCAATAGGAAGCTCCAATTTCATGTTATATGGAATAAATTCCTAAGGACCATAAATCCCTATGAACAAGTGTGCCTGTTCTTTTTCCATGGCAGCATATATAGTATAAGAATGGCAAATGGAGTGGTGAAGTCTTGTGGGAAAGATATATTATATAGAGTATTTCTACAACTTTCTACAATTCACCATTGATATATGGATGGAAACCTCCTGTCTTCATTTTTTTCCTAGCATCTCTACATCATAATATTCCTCCTGCAGGGAACATTAAGACTTTTCTCCCACTCTCCTCCTTAAGAGAATGTTTGTCAGGTTTTTTAGTATCATTTTGATTTCTTATTCTGTTAATTAGTTTAATTCAAAGTTCACACATTATTATAGTCATCCTTCTCCCCTCACTCCCTTGGAAGGAGAGTCTTGACATGTGGATATATTTAATAGGTTAAACAATTGTTTGATAGGTTACCTGTCTTCAAATAGGTGAAAGGCTGTCATGTAAAAGATGGAGTAAGACTTACTTTGGAGAAAAAGATAATAGCTGTAAGAGCTGCCTGAGTAGACAGTCTGTTGTCCTTCCCTTGTTGTTTATTCGTTTAGTCACTTCCGACTCTTCGTGACTTCATGGACCAGCCCACGCCAGAGCTTCCTGTCGGTCATCAACACCCCCAGCTCCCCCAGGGACGAGTCCATCACCTCTAGAATATCATCTATCCATCATGCCCTTGGTCGGCCCCTCTTCCTTTTGCCTTCCACTCTCCCTAGCGTCAGCATCTTCTCCAGGGTGTCCTGTCTTCTCATATGTGGCCAAAGTATTTCAGTTTTGCCTTGAATATCATTCCCTCAAGTGAGCAGTCTGGCTTAATTTCCTGGAGGATGGACTGGTTTGATCTTCTTGCAGTCCAAGGCACTCTCAGAATTTTCCTCCAACACCACAGTTCAAAAGCATCTATCTTCCTTCTCTCAGCCTTCCTTATGGTCCAGCTCTCACAGCCATATGTTTCTACAGGGAACACCATTGCTTTAACTATGCGGACCTTTGTTGTCAGTGTGATGTCCTTCCCTGCTAGCATATAAATAGATCTGGAGACTGTAGTTGCATCTTACTTTGTATGCAGGCCTAAAATCAGCATCCAGCATTATGCGACAAATGGAGGATTACAGATTCCATAGGATCTGTCAGGGCTAAAGCCAAGATACTAATTTTAAATAATCTTTTAAAAATACTTTAAAGTATCTGACCCAAGTATCTGCTTTGCATTTTCTGCCTTCCTTCTCCTCCTTCCTCCCCAAAATACAGGTGGGCCTAGCTCCAACATACTGCAGCAACGCTGTGTCAGAGCAAGGAAAGGAGTTTTTCCGAATCCACCATCTAGCATATCTTCTTTCAGTGATTTGTCCCTGAGATCTTAGCCTAGCAAGATACTCTTTTTCAGGAGCACAAGGATGAAGCAAGAGGCACAGGGCAGAATGGTTCTGAAGTAGTCTTCCTGCTGCAGCTTCTTGTGTTTTCTGCAATTAAGATTACAGCAGAAAGTGCTGGAGGGCTGACTTGAGGCACGAGGTGGACATCCTACCTGTGCCCTCCTCAGCCCTGGTACCCAACTTCCTTGTAGAGCTGAACTGAAAGGGCTTTTGATTAGATAGCCATTGTCCCTTCCTGCCCTGTAATTCTAAAATTCAGGCATAGTTCTTTAGAGGCTACTACAAGTTTGGTTCTTGTTTTCTATTTGTTTTCGATTTGCTGTTTGAACAATTACATGTAAATTGTATGGAAAAAAAAGGTAAAAATCTTGAGCTTCCTTGGAATAATATCTTGCTAATCATGTCTTACGCATTTAAGAAACAACCAGTTATCAGATCGTTGCTCATTATTCTCATAAATAGGTTAAGAATAGCATATTTGGGGAGCATTTCAAGCAATCATTTAATCTGTAATATACAGTAAGAGTGTTAAGCATACGCATTTCATATACATGTAAACTGTTATGGAGGTACAAATTCTGTGCTGAGGATTTAGCATATTTGTTTACACAGGAACAGCCACTCTGATTCACTTCTAAACCAAAATTATCCTGATCCCATATAAATCTGAAAAGGTAAGGGAACACAGAGCTAGTGAAAACACAGGACGTGACCCCTTTGCCCCTCTCCTGTTCTCTTAATCAGGATTAGAAAATTGTCAGGATATCTCTGTACTGAGCAAATTTATTTATTTTAACCCAATTTTTTTCTTCTCTCTCCCCTGCTCTCTCCCTCCCTCTCCCAAGGATCAGTATCAGTTCTGCTATCGAGCTGCACTAGAATATCTGGGCAGCTTTGACCACTATGCAACGTAAAAACAAATGGAAAAACGCTGACCCATCCTGGATTGTTAACTGCAGGCCCTTTAAGATCCAGAGAGCCTCTTCTGAGCCATACAGTGTGCTTGAGAAGTACTTAACTTTTAATTAAAGACCAATTAGTGGGAAATATTAACAGGAAAAAAAAAACTGCCGGGTGAACCAACAATTTGCTCATTGGTAAACTTAACCAGAAACATAATTAAATAAACTTGACTGGGTTGAGGCACCTGAAGGATTTCAGTTTACAGATATCTCAAGGATTCAGTTTTGATTGAAACGAAAAGGAAGAGACATTCCTGCCAAGTACGATCATCTCGTTCAGGACTGCATGAAAGTGAACAATGCCAATCTTAGGAGTTCTGCAATTCAGCGCAAGGTGTTCGTCAGGAGGCCCGTCCCCGGCTCTCCAGAACAAAACCACCTCTTTGTTTCAGCATCTCCCCTTCTCACCATGATGCTCATCAATAACATTTGGGGATGGGAGGGAAAAGGGCAAATGTTTAAAAAGAAAGTCCTTGATTTAGTTTTCTAGTATTGTAAAGATACTGCTGACCTGTGCTTCATTTTTAACTGTGTAAACTTTTTCCTTTTTTTTTAAACGAAGGTTTATCATTCAATGAAGTGAAACAATTTTTTTGTTCGTTTGTTTCTGAATTGTAGTTTTTTTTACGCTGTAGAACTGTTACCTGTAATATCTCGCTGTAGAAATGTTAAATAATTTTGAAAATTTGCACATTTTTGTGCAACCCTATATTTATCTCCAGGACCACATTCTCATTTAGATATTGCTTTTACATTTGATTTTTTTTCAATGAAATATAAATCAGTTAATCTACATATGGAAGATTTTGTTTTTATTTCTTTTGGAATCAACAGGGAAGCGCAAAGTATAAAGCTGCTACTAACAGTCACACCTTTCTCTTTCTATTATAAATATATGTATATCTCATTCTCTCTCTATCCATCTACAATAATAAAACGTAGATAGATAGAAAGAAATGCACAAAAATATAAATATATAAATATAAATATACATGTATCAGTTCTTCCATGACTTGGATTTATTGAAGTAGTATGGGGAAAATCCAAATTGGTACATTCAGACAATACAATACTTCTATACATCTCTGCATTTCAAGGTTTGCTTTTGAGGGTTTTGTGTTTATTTTATCTTTTGCTTTTGCTTTCTTTTCAATTTCCTAGGGGAAATGAGGAATGCACATCAGTGATACTTGAAAGTCAGTCTTACCCAAAAATAATGGGTAGAAATCATGTGCACACACGTCACTCACCACCCATGCACATT
Organism: Candoia aspera; assembly: GCF_035149785.1. Taxonomy (NCBI): domain Eukaryota; kingdom Metazoa; phylum Chordata; class Lepidosauria; order Squamata; family Candoiidae; genus Candoia; species Candoia aspera. Next base: position 191,673,570 of record NC_086154.1, read on the forward strand.
AAAGCCACAGTTTCATCCACTGTTACTAGAAGAGAAGTCCCTTTAACTCAGTGGGGCTTACTTCTAAATCAACCTGCTTAGGGATTGCATCGCATATCACATAGCTCACATTGAGATTTCATATTTGGATCATTTTAGTGCAATAGCTACCACACTAAATATAGGAAGTATGCATACGAAGAAGGTCAGGACATATCCCTAACCTAAGGAAAATGCTGTAATAGTTGTCAAGGGTTTTAAAATGTATCCACTAATAGAATTGTCTGCAATATAGAATAAGACATTTGGAATGATGACATATAATGGGGCAAAGCCAAACATGTTGCTCTGTTAGGTCAGAATATTTTATGGCATACAACACCAGTTAGAAATGCTGTTTTCAATTTTAATTTTTGCATTTAGAGTGCCTTATATTTGATGCCTATTTTGATAGCATTGCTTCATTTTTGTCTCTGTTCGCTTCAACAGGATTTCTGTGATTTCCCACCCACCCCTTTCAATTAAAACATTCTCTTTCCAGCATATGTACAATGAACTTTTTTTGACAATATTCATTCCTGGTATTTACCCAAGTGTTCGCTATCGGTAATTTTTTATTCAACGCAGAGGGTAGACAGGCACCCTGTAGCCACAGGCAAACTATTTCAAAAGTGTTTGTTTCCCAAACTGGCATCCATAACCATAGTAATGTTTTGTTTTGTTTTATAAAAGATAGCACTGCTATTCTGAAAATATGATAGAACACGCCTAATACTTTAGGAATGACAATTTGAATGGATTTGGATCCCTACTCATGTATGTGAATTTCATTGGAGGCCAAGGCATGTTCACTTTACTCAGGCTATGAAGCCTCCTGAGATCAGCTAAATTGGACAAGGGGCTTATGGTGGTATGACCTAATGACAGCTGAAGACTTTGATTGGGCCAGTTGAACAGAAGCCATTGCTGCTTATATTGGGCTAGGTCAAACCTGGCACCATGTTAGATCACAAATATCAAAGAAATGTTTTTAGATGTGTTTCCATAAAGAAAAACAACCGAGAATATACTTACATTAGCATTTATTTTTCCATGTTTTCCATCACTACCAGAAATAAATATATTAAAAGACCAAACACTAGAAAGCATTCTATTTGAGCACTTTTATATATATATATTTTAAAAAAAGCCAATTAAAAAGCGCAAAAAAACAAATCCACATACATATGTATAATAATTTTTAAATAAGCATTATAGAAGGCTACCTCAGAGTGAGATTCTTTAATTCTACATCAGAATCCAACATGAATGTGTGCACTGCATGTTTCCTTTTTATTTGTTTCTCTCAAAAATGAAAAGGGCCAGATTACACACTGAACTCACACTTTGAACCAAAAGTATGGTTTGACAGACCGATGCAGTTTCAAATGACGCTAGAAAGGCATGGCTGCACAAACGCTCTTGGTGAATTGGCTTAAATTCAAGCACCAACCTGCATGTGCCAAAGCAATAGAATTCTTCCCCAGAGAGCAGTGCCATGTGGCATGGATCAGTTGGGTCTTGCAACAACTGGGACCCAGAGTAATTAGTAATCATGGGCGTGGCTGCTAGCAAGCAATGGCACAAGGATTGGGGGCTTAGGAAGTGACTAAAGTGTGAGTGAGCATGAGCAAGGCCTACTAGTCTGGGAAAGGGCACAATTGGTGCACAAGACAGAACTGTGCAAAGCCCCTCCCCCAGCCAGAGCTGCCACCTGCTCCTCGAATAGGGGCCGTGAGTCTAGGAGGACCCCTGGTTGCACACCAGCTCTAGCTGTGGACACCTTTTGTAGCCATGCCTTAGGGAGGCTCACTGCAGATCAGGCCAGCCTTTCTTCAACGATTGTTTGATTTATCAAAGAAGAGTAGAAGCTAAATCAGTAGGAGGGGCGAGCGCATCATGGAAAAGCAGCAAAGTCATCTTCCTCTCAAAGCTACTATTCAGGAGTTGTTTCTAAAGAGATTTCTATCCAAATCATTGATGTGCATTCCATTTGGGTTCCTTTTGCGGTGCAGTGATTTTTCTTCTCTCATTTCCTTTTTCTTTCTTAAATGAGTAGGTCTTGTAAATGGTCATTCACCATAGTCGGAATTTTGTTTCCTCAGCATAATCAGTACGGTGCTATTATTTACCTATGTATGTGTAGTTATGTATAATTTTGTAATTAGTTAACAATGGAGAAATACACAAACTATATAAGAATTATTTGTACAGAACTTTTATTTTAGCTCTTTTTTAAAAAAAAATGGTTTGCATGGTTAGCCGTTGGTGAGGATGGATGGGCAAGGGAGGGCTTGTCTAGGGTGATCTGCACTTTCTATACCTTTGTACTATGCACTGCCCTATTGATTCTACACCCAATAGTATTATTACTTGAACCCATCTGTAAGAAAACTGATTATGAAATTCCACTTGTGTGTATGTAAATAACACAAAAACAAGGTAAAAAAGGGGGAAAGTTTGCAGGTGCAACAACAAAATGCAGATTTCCCCCCTTTTTTATTTTCTCCCCTTTTCTGATTTTAATCTTTTAATTTTTAAGAGCCCTGATACTCCAAAGGACTATCAGAAGGCTGAAGGTCCGTCATCCATCTTGTTACGTGGCATTGCCATTCAGGCTTGGAGTGTCTTTACAAAAATAATACAAGTTGTGTTCTCTGCTCTCGTTTTGGATGCCTAGACTGAAAAATTACAACAAAAACCTTGTAAAATGGCTTGTTTAAAAAAAAAAATACAATTACCTCTAATCAGTAGTACGCGTAAATGTTTTACAGAATGAAAGGCGTGCTTTTTATTTTCTTACTTCGTTACGTTAGTGGCGAAAGAAAGTCTGTATGAAAATCAGTTCTTTGCTGACACAAGTTCCATTTGTTACAAATGAATTCTAATAAAAATGTCAGTGTTACGCAGCCCCAGTTGTCTTTTCTCAAACTTCAGCTTGTTGGAGTCACTTGTTTTGATTTCACTGGATACCACTGATCGCATGACCAGGCTCGTAAGTTTATTGAAATTGCTGAAAATGATATGTTGGTGATTAATATTTATGTTTTTGTATTTCTGACCAATGGCCAAAATAAATACTCCTTTTAAAAAATGATCAGGTACAGCCTGAGTTTAGTAGCAAGGCAACTGCCATCTTGAAGCAATTTTCTGGGCTGTGGAAGATGATGCCTTTATAACATTGTCTGCCATGGATGGCCCCAAATTTGTTCATCAGTATCTTATTCTTGGATTGCACGGTGTAGCCTCTGGTGATAGGGAATATCTTTGATCTAAATTAGATAATACATCATTTCTCTAAAGCTTTGATTTTGTTCCTTCTATAAGAAGGGGAAAAGCTTTTTTGACAGAGGTTTTATGTAGGAGCCTAAAACACTGTGGCTACAGTCCTGTGAAATACAGATTTTATGTTCATCTGGTACAGTTTTTGAAGCTCATTGCTTCAAAGGAGGGCACTCTTAAAACGAGCAAACACTGGTCTGATATTAGAACATATGTATGGGTTTTATATCATCCAGAGTCTGTTGGGATTAGAGCAGCCTATTGATACTGTTAAATGAATAAATTCCACAAGAGTGGATTACCTACAAGCACAATCATGAATATAGTTTAAGATAGGACATGCATGTAATAAATATAAGGAAATATGAGCAGCTGGATCAGAAATGCAGAAGCCAATTTCTCCTAGCACAAAAGCCTCAGGCTGTCATATTATCTGTATTTTAGGGACCCAACAACCTCTGAAGAATGGTTGAAAAATCTTTGTTCAGGGGCTCAAGGCAGTGTACACAGTGCTTGTTCTGTGTATTCAACTATTGAGTGTTGAAGCATCGTCAAAACATATGTGCTGAAAATGCAAACATACTGCCTTGGTTCTGTCTTAAGTGATCCAACAGTATGATGTTTACTTCACAGCTGAACAAAATATTGATTTTGGGGCCTCAACTCAGTATAGCAATTGTATTTTTATTATGCTTGTTATTCTCTGGAACAGCTCACAAGCAAGGATATTTCTGTCACTAACACAGATTGGTTGTCCTCATTCCAAAGCCCCTTTAGTTCACACAACAGTGTGAGGAAAAACCGATTAAAATTATTTATTTGCTGCTCTTTCCAGTGGCATGCTTATATATGTAGTGTGTGTGTGTTAAGTAATTATGATTGCTGAAGCAGAATATTTTTGGCATTCTGAAATAATGAATCTTGAGTAAAAGAATGATTTTCTAACTATGTGAGTATAGATTGCTTTTGAATAAATTCCCATTTAAGGAAGGACTTGCATCTGTAATGATGTTAGTAATGGGCAGAAATGATTCCTAACTGTCTCAGACAATGAGTAAATATGTACAGAAACATCTGGTAACAGCTTTTCTTAGGAAACCCTTAAAATGGGCAGTGTAATGGGCAGAGATAATTACACATCAAGCCTATAAAAGGCTTATTTCTGAACCCATTGCTCCTGCTATCACTTGAATTTATGCAACTGACTCGTGTCAGCAAAATATCAGGAAAACACCTTTCTTTATTACAACAGAAAACAGCAAACAGACTTACTTTACTAGGAAGTACAATATATGTGGCTCACTGGCTTTGCAGCATAAATCGTTCCAGTCATTTGCATGCGCTATCACTTTTCCAAGCCATTAAGACATTCATTGTTGCTAATTCATATAGCATGTTAAATGTGCAAAATACTTTATCTCACCCATTTTCATAATGATGTGGTGGTGTGCCTCTGGCTCCATTTTCCCAAAACAAAATGAAGGCTGGTGGATATTGTTTATTTTTGCAACTATAGAGCCCTGGGTGTTGTATTGATAATTCCCACTGTAATCTCATGAATTACTTTGGGGACTAAAAGCCCAACACAAGAAATATAGATACAGAGTTTTTCATAGCATACTGGTTCTGAGCAGTAAATATCAAGATAAACAAAGTGCTCTGAACCCCAAATGCAACCTCTGAGCTATAGATGGTGGGGGAAAGTAGGACCCTCTCAGTCCTCCCCAGTTTTTATTGCATTATTAGTAATAATAATACAAAGCTAGACTGGTGTGGTGGGAATGTCAGCACTTCTATGGAGAAGCAGTCAACGCTACACTGGCAACCTGGCTTCTGCTCTCCCACCCAGATAGCCAAGCTCAGGGTGAAGTGAGGACAAAATCTTCTTCAATACACAGGATGCCGAGAAGGCTGCTGCAACCGGCTAGTCTGAGATCCTGGTAATCATTAGCCTTTGCGCTCTCCCTCTCTCTTCCAATTACTCATCATCATGCGTGTTTCTCAAACACTGAATAAGCAGCACCACAGATGCCCATATCTACAGCCCTTTCGTGTGTGTGTTCAGTTTGCTGTACTGTAACCCATTTTAGATGGTGTGAGAATTGGGGACCTTGACAATACTGCCGGTACTGTGCATAAAGGCTTTGGAACTGTGGGTGATTCTTCCTGGCCTCTCTTCACTTCTAATCTGGAAGTTTGGTAGGTAGAAGGGAAACTGATATTTTCTCTGGAATTCTTTTGCAAGAATCTGGTCTTCTGCCTATTTTACGAAGGGGGAAAGTGGATTGTAATTTCCTTACAGAGATGCTTGTATGTTTTGCTTTGCTTTGGTTACAAAACTGCTAAGCTCCTCTAGATGCTGAAAATGAAGTTGCATCCAGAGGCCAAAATCAAGCACCTAATTAAAGTAGCTGTACTGGACTCTCTCACCGCAAACATTGCTGACAAACAAGCTCCCAGAGGAGGCTCTAGTAATATTCAAATCTCTATTATATAAAGATTTATTTAGATTATAAATATATATTATTACAATTTTTCAATAGAGTAAAAGTATACAAAACAAACAAAAAAGACAGTAAGAAAAAGAGAAAAAGAAAAGGAATGAAAAGAAAACATACAATTATGCCTTCTGCCCTTCTTTCTATCGAGCAATTATCATCTTAATCTGTTGCCCATCCTCCTCCTCCCTTTTCAATCCCCAAATCCAGAAATCATCAGTTTGATCTTTCCTTCTTTCAACAAAAAGCCAATATAAGGTTTTCAGTCTTCAAAAAAAAAAAATATCTTTGTCATTTTTTTCTTTGACCAGACTGGTCAGCTTGGTCATTTCTGTAAATTCAATTAATTTTACAATCCAATCTTCCACTGTAGGTATTTCATCACTTTCCAACTTTCTGCATACAATAATCTTGCCACATAGTAATATTCAATTCTTGTAGGCATGTCATTCATCAGCCAAAGTTAATTGTGGTTACAATTTTATGAATATGTGCTTGGAAGTCCCACTGGAGACTGAATTTCTGATTATTTCAGTGTGTGTTGTCAGCTAACAACGTGTATCAGAGCAAGCAGGGAAAGCACCACAACACTCAAGAGTATCTGCTGATGATGTTACTGTACGGGCATTTCCTAATCATCTAATAAGATGTGCTTCTTACAGAAGAACTCAAATATATTGGTTATCTGTTTGTGTGTAAATCTGTCCTTTATATTTGCACAACACTGCCTGTTTCAGAAGTTTAGTGTTGTCTTCATTTAGACCCAAGGAAGGTGATCCAGTTGGAAAGGCTTGTAGAACCACCAGGCTCAAAGGCCTTGATTACTATTGTCTGTATATGGTTGTGCTAAATAGATTCATACCTTACTCTACTGCTTAAGTTCATGAGAACCTCTCTGGGAAATAGTAGGATTACACAACACATATTTAATTAGAAGTCAAGCAAAACAATACACCAGAATTCAAATATAAAGTCTTGCCACCCTTTTCAGCGGTCGGTGGTAGCATTCATGGTGGCAGTAATGGGTTAAGGTACCTGTCCTAACAGTCAGGAATCACGCTGAGATGAGGAGTAGGTCTCTAGTGTTTATTACTGCTACATAAGACAGAATCCTAACAAACTGAAGAAGCATGGGAAAACCCAGACAGATAAACCCCAAAAGTTAAGGCGGTTCTGATCTGTGTCTCTTTGAATGGCTGCTTAATTCCTCAGTACTATGCATGCGTTTTCCCCCCTGGATAGAGGCCCCCTCCTGCTCGCCATCAGTACTCATGACATCACCCTCCCCTCCAGATTCACATTCCATTTCAGCCCCCTCCCTTCCAGAGATTTGATAAGAGTCTATGTCTCCTTCTAAGCTCCCATGGGAACTGGACAATGATGGAAAGTCTTCAAAGGAAAACTCCTCCAAGGACGAATCAGTGCTGCTCTCCAGGCCTGATAACGCTTCTGGCCCAGGTGGCTGCTGCTGGAAAATAGCTAGATAATTAGAAGAGTCGTCCCCCCTCTCCCCTGGGAAATGCAAGCCCGAGGTGGAGGGCTGCGGTTCCTCCCCATCCTCTATTACTGGTGTCAAGGCTTCAGGCGGGGGTGGAAACTGCAAACTTACGAACTCCTCTGCTTGGGATTCCTCTGCTTGCTCAGCCAAGTGAGGAATCTCTGGTAGAGTGTGAGGCTTGGGTTTGTGAGGGAAAAGCTGATGGAATCGATGAACCAGGGTTGGTGCATGCACATCTCTGGCATTCTCCCACGTGCGCTCTTCCTCAGGGTACTCTTTCCAGTGTATGAAATATTGGATGCCCCTTCCCCTCCTTCTAGAGTCCAGAATTTCCTCGACTTCGTATTCTTCCTCCCCCTCCACAATTACTGGAGGGGGGGTGCATTTGTGATCGCAAGGTACTTGGGGGAGGGTCTTTGGCTAGCAAGGCTCTGTGAAAGACTGGATGGATTTTCATGGATGCTGGCAGCTTTAAGCGATAAGCCACTGGATTTATCTGCTGTACCACAGTGAAAGGGCCCACAAACTTAGAGTCCAACTTCTTGGAGGGTCTGGTAGAGGTCAAAAACTTGGTAGAGAGCCACACTTTGTCTCCTACTGCAATCGCTGGCCCCTCTTGTCTGTGAGCATCTGCAGCTCTGTTGTAAGCACTCTTTGCCCTGTTCAGCTGCTCCTTTAACAACTCCTGTGTGGCTTGTTGCTCTTTAAGAAAATCAGCCACGGCTGGAACAGCTCCCTGCTGGGAGGAGGTGGGCAACACCCGAGGGTTAACCCCGTAGAGTGCCTGGAAAGGAGACATCATGGTAGAGGATTGCACAGAGTTATTATATGTAAATTCTGCCATAGGGAGCTGGGCTGGCCAATTGTCTTGCTGATAAGTGGTGTAACACCTGAGATACTGCTGTAACCATTGGTTAATTTTCTCAGCTTGCCCATTACTAGCCGGAAGATGCGATGATGATAGTTGGATCTGGACCCCTAATGACTGGAAAAGTGCCCTCCAGAACCTGGAAGTGAACTGAGGGCCTCTGTCACTCACCAAGTGATTTACCATGCCTCTATACCTAAAAATATGGTCCATGAACAACTGCACTGTGGCTTGCGCAGATGGGAGGCCCTTGCAAGGAATAAAATGTGCCATTTTAGTGAAAAGGTCCACCACCACTCGTATGGAAGTCAGCCCCTGGACCGGGGGTAAATCAGTGATGAAATCCATGGAGATTGTATCCCAAGGCCTACTGGGGGTGGGTAGGGGTTGCAAGAATCCTGTGGGCTTCCCTGGGAGAGGCTTGGCTCATCTGCAGGTGTGACAAGAAGCAACATAACCCTTTATGTCTGCAGTCATCTTAGGCCACCAGTAGAGCTCTATAGAGAGTTTTGAAAACACCTCCGTGGCCTGCCATTTGATGGTCATGGCAAAGTCTCAGTACTTCTTCCCTCGATGAGGGGGGAATGTATAATGGCCCGCTATGCCAGAGGATTCCTGCCTCCACATTGAATGGCGAGGCAGTGTCTTGCGGGCCCCTCTGGAGGTCATCCATCCTGGCCCTGGCATATGGGTCCTGTTGCTGCTGAGCTCTGACTCTTGTAAATAGGTCCTCTGCTTGTCTGCCTGCTGCTAAAATCTCTGTTTGGCTCCCCCTCATAGACTGATCAAAGTTGTGAGGTTGTAATATAGTAGCCTGTACCTCCTGGTGAGTAGCGGGGTTTGCCTGAATGGATCGAGACAGGGCATCTGCCAAACGGTTCTGTGCCCTGGGAACATAAGAAATAACAAAATTGAAATGGGAGAAAAACTGGCTCCATCTGATTTGGTGTGGGGTGAGGGATTTGGCATTTTGTAGAAGCTGTAAATTCTTGTGATCGGTGCAAACTTTCACAGGAAAGGCTGCACCTTCTAGCCAGTGCCTCCACTCTTGGAATGCTGCTTTAATTGCTAGCAACTCCTTGTTAAAAACATCATAGTTTCTCTCTGCTGGTGAGAACATGTGTGAAAAAAAGGCACAAGGAAGCAATGTATTCTCGGTTTTGTTTGTATATTGCAATAACACTGCCCCAATGGCAATATCGGAAGCATCTGAATGCATTATGAATTGCTTCGTGGGATCAGGGTGTTTTAACAGCGGCTGGGATGCAAAGAGTTGCTTGAATTCTCGGAATGCTGCTTGCTCCCTGTCCCCCCAAATGAATTTTGATCCTTTCTTCAAAAGCTGTGTGAGGGGTTTAGCCCTGTCACTAAATTTTTTTATGAACATCCTGTAAAAATTGCAGAACCCTAGGAACCTTTGTACATCTTTCACATTTTGGGGGGGTTGCTAAGAGAGAATTGCCTGGACCTTAGAAGGATCCATGGATATGCCTTCTGTTGATATTTTATAGCCCAGGAAATGTAATTCAGTTAAATCAAAGGCACATTTCTCTCGCTTGGCGAACAGCTTGTTCTCTCTCAGTCTTTGTAAGACATTACGTACATGGGTTACATGAGTTGTAGCATCCTCAGAGAATATTAATATGTCATCTAGATAAATGACCAGATACTTATCTAGTAAATCAGAGAAAATTTGATTCATAAATTGGGAAAATATGGCTCCTGCATTAGACAAGCCAAAGGGCAAAACAAGGTACTCAAATTTACCAAACCTGGTGTCGAAGGCAGCCAGATATTCATGCCCCTCTTTCATCCAGATCAGATTGTACGCATTCCTGAGGTCCAACCTGGTAAAAATGCGTGCTTTCTGTAAGTGATCCAGTAGATCAGATATTAGCGGCATGGGATAATTTTCTTTTATTGTGAGTTTATTGAGGGAACTGAAATCGTGGACCATTCTCATGGGTGCCTCCTGGTTTGCCAGTGCCAATGGGTCAGGCTTCTTTGGTACGAAGAAGGTAGGAGCAGACGCTGGGGAAGTAGATGGTCGGATGAAACCCTTTTGGAGATTAGAATCCAAGTAATCCTTTAAGGTGGCTAGTTCCTTGGGGGACATGGGATATTGTTTCCTTGCTGGAATCTTGGCTCCTGGTATCAACTCAATGGTGCAATCACAGTCCCTATGGGGGGGGTAGTGCTGTGGCCTCTTGTTCGCTGAAAACGTCTGTGAAATCTGCATACTTGGCTGGCAACTGGACCCCCCCTGCTTCCATGACTGCATTGGTTGCTGGAGAGAGGAGAGCGGCTTGAATCTTGTGGTGCTGGCATTCCTTAGCTGGGAAGAAGATTGCTCCCATAGTCCAGTTCAACAATGGGTTGTGGATCTTCAACCAAAGGGTGCCCAGGACTATAGGCACATTAAGTGATGCCGTAACATAAAGTTGGATCCACTCAGTGTGGTCTCCCGTTGTTAGTTGCAAAGGTTCTGTGAACCTTCTAATCGGCCCTGCCTTGAGGGGCTGGCTGTCAATGGTCTCCACTTCTATGGGACGTGGCAATTCTATGGTTGGGATGTTGAAGTCTTGTACGGTCTGTACATCAATAAAATTGGTGGAAGCTCCGGAATCCACGAGGGCCTCTAGCTTGACCTGGTGCTCTGGGTTTACATGCATTATTACTGGTAAGTAGTAAAAGGATTGCCTGGAATCCTCGGAATGAGCCCTCCTTAATTGATTGATGGTCTCCCTGCTGAGCTCTGTGGAGGGAGACCGATGGAGTTTCCCTGGTTGGAAGTAGAGGCGGAGGTGGCTCTTGTTTCAGCTGCTTGCCCTGGGGCTGTTACAGAATTTGCTTGGCTTCTCACTGGGCAAGCTCTCACCATGTGCCCCTGGGCTCTGCAGTAAAAACAGAGGGCTCTCTCTCTCCTTCTCTGTCTCTCAGCCTCTGAGGTAAGCCTCCTGCTCGCCCCGATCTGCATCGGCTCCTCTGGTCCTGAGTAAGGAGCTGCTGCGGAGAGAGCTGGAAATCCTGGAAGCATCCTGAGGGCCCTGCCTCTCCCTGGCTGCATCTGTCTGAGCTCTTCTAGCCTGGCATCTATGACCACAGACAACTGATATAAAGCTTCTAGGGTAGCTGGTGTTCCCTGGCGCACTAATTCATTCTTAATTTCTTCATCCAGCCCCTGTTTGAATTGGTCTTTCAAGGCACTCTCATTCCAGTCCAGATCTCCTGCTAACAGCTTGAAATCAGCAATGTAGATTCCCACTCTCTTGTTGCCTTGCTTGAGCTTCCGAATTTCCTGGCTGGCAGTGACCTCTCTGATCGGGTCGTCAAAGTGTGCTCGGAAGCCTGCGAGAAAATTCTGGTAGTCGTTGAGAATTGGGTTGTTGTTCTCCACCATGGGAATAGCCCATTTGCCTGCTGGTCCCTTTAGCAGACTTAGGATGAAGGTGACTCTGGTTCTGTCTGTGGGAAACTTTGCCGGTCTGCTGTCGAAAAACATTGTGCACTGTGTGAGAAAGGTTCTCGACTGTCCTGCTTCTCCTCAACTTCTCTGGTAGACTGGTGGATCTGCTGCTGCTGCTGGCACCGGTTGTGGGTTAATTGGAGCTGGTTGTTGTAACTGCTGTAGCATGGCTGCTTGTAATGTGTTGATCTGGAGATCTACTTGTTTTTGGTGTTGTTGCAGGGCTGCTGCCAATTGTTGGATGGCTTGCTGAATTTCCTGGTTTTCTGAAGACATTTTCCAAATGTCTCTCCTTTATTTTTCTTTGTTCCTCCCTCTTTCAATGGGAGTAGGAGTTTGTTAGGATTGATGTCCTAACAGTCAGGAATCATGCTGAGACGAGGAGTAGGTCTCTAGTGTTTATTACTGCTACATAAGACAGAATCCTAACAAACTGAAGAAGCATGGGAAAACCCAGACAGATAAACCCCAAAAGTTAAGGCAGTTCTGATCTGTGTCTCTTTGAATGGCTGCTTAATTCCTCAGTACTACGCATGCGTTTTCCCCCCTGGATAGAGGACCCCTCCTGCTCACCATCAGTACTCATGACAGTACCCATTTAGACACTTAGCCCCCACCCATCTGAAAATTCAGCCTAATGTATGGGGGAGTGAGGTTTTTAATTAGTGTCTTAAGCTACTGGCTTGACATCTTACCCCTCAGAACCCCGCAAAAAGAGATACAGAGCCCCAAATTGGTCAGGGTGGTCTGGTCTGCAAATACTGTGCTGAGTAGCTGCATGCAGCTGACAGGCTGGATATTCTCTACTCTTCTCCTAAGTCATCTGTATTTATTATAATTTCAGTTCCTACAGCTGGCCTCTCACACACAACTCTGGGCAGCTTGAGCATAGCTCAAGGTCATTAAGCCACCTACATCATTTATCTTAAGTTTAGTGCTACTCTTGATCCTTTCATGCTCAGTTTCTTTGTGGCTTTGCTGCCTCATTGGGCCATTGTCTCAAAGTGTCAACATATTGATGTGGCTTTAGAAAGCAGTGATTCCAATCTAATTCCTTGCTAGTTACATCTAAGTCCATTTTCTAGCATCAGACCAATTGCTTGTACGTTTACTTCCTTAAAACCTATAGAGATCCTTTCCCAACCACTTTGCACTCCTGTAGAAACATCCACTATGTGATTCCGTGTCTGTCACAACCATACTACTCCTGACAAGGGATGGACCCACCATTCCTCTTGATTTCTTTTCAGATGCTCTTTATTCCCAGAGAGATTATCATTCCTCAGTGTTCTGTCTTGGTAACCCACTGAATACAGTAGCAATTACTAATGCATACAATTTCATCTTAGTACAGAACTATCTTACCCCAAACATTACCTTTCACATTTGTTGACAAGAGAATTCAGAATTAAAGAACTGGCAAAAAAAAAAAAATCAAAATCTTAGGAAGAAGACATAGAGTGTCCAGGTTACTGAGGTAACTTGCCCAGCATTGATGGTCCAGTTGTCTAGCCAATGGGAACAGGTCGTCTGTTGCCTTCAGAATTCATTCAGAGCAATGGGAGGTTTCATTTGCCCCACTTAGAGCCTCAAGTAAAGCAATCTGATTGGCAATTGAGCCCAGTGACAACAAGACATTCATTACATGTCCATTATGTTCATTCCATTTCAGTTCTTTACGTGATCCTGATTGGGTGGAATTATCCTACTTCCCTTCAGTTCCATAATGCAAGAACAAGCTCTTTTTGATCCAGCTGTTTCTATGGCAGAAATTAATTCACAGTTGTGCCACCATTCATTTATTTTTTTATGTGGAAAAGTTCCAAGCTCTCACGTTAGAACTTATTGAAGGCTTAGAAATAAAGGCTGAGAGCAAATAGATTTCTTTGTCAACCAAGACTGTTTAATTGATTATATAATTTAGCATGCATGTTCTGTTTGATAGTCTTCTATTAGAACTTTGCCCTCCTACTTGATAGTCAATTGTAAACTCCAAGAATGAGAAAATGTATTTATTTATTTCAGAATTTGCCATTCTCTGCCTTATGAGCTATTTCTGATTTTTTTTTTTCAGTAAGGAAAGCCTATTACCTCAGGAAAAACGATTAACTATCCTGCAGGCATGCAGCCTGTTTATTTTTATTGATGTCATGTCTTTATTTTGACCTCACACATTTTGCTATGTTACCACAGGAGAACCACAGGTCTCCAAGGGCAAAGCTATTACCTCAAACAGCACTTAGCTCTGGTTCCAAGTGACACTTTGATGGTGCATTTCTGTGAGAATTGGGCTGGTAGCCACAACATGGTCAACAAATTGTGACCCAGCACGTTTGCATCAGCAAAGAGAAGTTGAAGCTATAACATGACTGGCCATTATGTTCTTGGACTGAGGAGGTTCAGTTTCCATGGAATTGGCTCTGTTCCAGGCCTGTATCCCAGAATTAGGCAGCAATCTCAAATGCTGGTCTTCCTCCTTTTTATACTTTGCTCTGTAGCTCTGTATATTTGTGTAGATTTATTTTTAATTTACAAAATGCACGGCAAAATTCTGAAAGAGATGGATTTCAAAAGCTAACAGCTTTTATTTGTGTATTGGTTCAAAAGCACAAAGGCGTGTACATTTGCACTGAAATGTGAACTGAATAAATATCTCCTTCATTCCTGTTTATGAGTAAGTTGAAAGATATGCAGTAAGTAGAAGAGTAGTTATTCACTTGGGAAAGTACATTTCTGACTCCATTGAATTTCTGTGCCTTTTGGGCCACCATTGCCTGGATCAAAAGGATCATGCTTGAATTAAGGCAATGGCAAAAGTGAAGATACCAAGTTTAGCATCCTGAATTCTCCTCCAAATACCTTTTAATAGAGCATTTCAAGACTGTGCTTATAAAGGAAGCTTAGATTACTTTACTATATGTTGGTACAGTTTTTAAGAACTGCTAGATTTCTGAATATGGATTAATACTGTAACATAGAAAATATAACTGGAACATGTAAGCATGACATGTGGCCTAGGAAGTGATGTTAAAATACAGATTAGAATACATTAGTATCTTTATCTTGGCCAGTGACTCCCACTGGGACCTCTTGTCAGTTCTTCCACAGAATCCTTAGCTCACAAATATTTTTCTGTCACTTTCTCTCTAATTCAACTCATATATCTTAGGGCTCCACAGAACTTTGACTTATATCCCCAGGTCAAAGGTGATCCAACTGAATCTGCAAATTGAAAAATTGAATCATGTGTTTGACTGAAATCAGATTCCTTCCAATCATTTTGAATGACTTGGTCATTCTACAGATGTGGAAAATTGAGGGACGGGGTGTTACAGTTAATAGTTCCAACTTGTGCACTTGATCAGATTGATTAACCAGATTAAATCAAAGCTTTTGTCCATCAGGACTTATGTGTGCCTTCCTAACAAACAAGTTCTGCAATTTCTTGCAACCTTTTACATTTCAGACAACTGAAATATATTCTGTGGTGGTAGTCAGTTTAGAAATGTAAAAAAGGAAAGGGATTTTCTTCCCTTTCCTCCTTCACCAACAGTTTCTGTGATTTGTTTCCCATTTCTCTGGGATTTACCCCTCCCCACTTTTCCCCTGACATGTTCCTTCCTCCATTCAGACATGCGTATTTCTATTCACAGTACATGAATTGCTTTCAAAGACCATCAGAAAGAAGTAGCACACCTATGGCAACCCTGGTGAATATGATGTGACAGTAGAACCTTCCCTTGGTACAACCACCTACATCCAAGAATGTGTACAGTTGGTTTACATCAGTCCAAAGCTTCTACACTTTAAACTATAGCAGAGAAGAACATAACCTGATATCTTTGGGGTGTTCTTATTACAACAGCCATAAGCCCTAGTTAATATGGGCAGAAGCCAAGGATAGTGGGAGAGGTAGTCCAAGCAAGTGGAAGATTCTAGGATTGGTACTGTTGTTTCTACCTTGTAATCAATGTTACTATTATGTGAAAAACTGCTTTCCAAGTTCCCCAAAGGTTTCTTTCCATGCAAAACAACCTTTGGTTTTTGTATCTCTTTCTCAGGATGCTTTAGAATTTATTTTGAATCTCTTTTGGGGGTGTTTTTGTGCATAGGGTATCGTTGTGAAGCTTTAGACAGTGTTTCTGTTGTGTTCAGCCTCTCCGTGATTTGGCATCTTCTCTGTCTGCCCACACCCTTGGATCTAAAAAAGCCACTCAGGAGCATTCCTGCATGATGGCGTCCCTTAGGACTTAGGGCAGCATGGGAAGTCGTACTGGGGAGAGGATGTACAATGACAGGATACTTAAACTTACCTTTGGCCACCTTATAATCACAAGAATCCTGCACACTCACCCATGAGAATGCTTTTTCTATTAAACTGGAAAGGTGAACGAATTGCGGGAAATAAGCTGAAGAATTTTCCAGGACAATATTAGCACATACACATGATCACTTGAAATCAGGGGAAACTTTTCTCACATTTCTTAGTGGGAGAAATTCCTCAACCCTTCTTCATGTGTTTAGCAGTGATGGTGGCAAAGCTTTGGGATTTTTGTCCCTAAGCAGTATTGTGTTGTTATTTTAATACTTTTATTTAAATTTTGGAACTGCCATAGTGCCACGTGGCAACAGCAGCATCCACAACTTGTTGCCACCATTTTGTATCCTCCACAATGCTCTGTGTTGGAACATATGTGGTTCTGGAGCATTGTTGAAGAAAAGTGTGGTTTCCCCTACTGCCTTCTAACAAATGTCCCGTTCTAGCATTGGGGAGCCCATGGTGGTGCTCCCCAACTAATTACAGTTCCTTTTATATTATGTCTTTTTATTATTTATTTTACAGTAATTTTGTGCTTTTATTATTATATAGTATTTTATTAAAATGTACTTCTGCCCAGCACCTGGAAATGCACCATGTTATAGGACAGATGGTAGTCAATTAAAGGGCTGGAGAATTCTGCACTGTGGTCTTTTTTTTGTTATTTATGGATTTTTGCGAAGGATCTCTCAGAAATTTCATCACAGCTGTGGTTCTCTTGGCACTATTTTAGATTATCACCCATTTTCATTCCTGTAAAGAAGCCCTTTCTTCTTTTGCTCTTGATTTCTACGCAGCACGTTTGGGGGGGGGGGGCTGTCATGCCAAGAAGTCAGTTAGGGAGGTCCCTGCCAACAAACGCCGAATTCTATTAGCATCCCTATTCCTGTTCCATTCACCTCATTGGTTCAGATGAATATAAATTGCACTCTGATTTCAATATCCGCAGTCACGATTAATAGAAGAAAGGGTACTACTGAAATGGCTGAAAAATTTGCTTGACAATCTCAGAAGACCAGTCTGAATATGCAGATTTGCCAACAGTCAACTGATTGAGTTGAAAGTGGTAAATGAACACCTTCTGAAGTCATCTTTTGTTTTTCAGATACAGCAAACTGGATTGTCCGCTTCACTTTCCTTCATACACAAGCATCTGCACACACACGCTTGTAGAAAAGATGGATATGCCGACACAACCGCACTCTCCATTGCCTCTTTGTATATTGGAAATGAACAGCCACTTGTGAATGATTGAATGCTTTGGTGTGTAATCAGCCACAGCAGCCATTTGTCGCTCTCATATATTATGGTGTGACAGAAATCCTTGCTTATAAAATATTTGTTAGGAAATAGACCAGGATACCTTGGGTGGGACAGACAATGCAAACTTTTCTAAGCACTTTTACTCCCTTCAGAATTCTAATTTCATTAACCAACCCACCAGCCACTTAGGGGTCTTTTTGCTATTATTATTCACTCTCGGGTTTTAGCAGAAACCTCAAAAATTCTTATCTCAGTTGCACAAGGTTTCTTGGAAATGATTTTCCAAGCAAGCACACTAAGTTGATGCCTTTCTGTTAACACCTGCCCTCCGCTGGCCCACATTTATTTAAACACTTAACAGATTTCACACCTCTAAACAATGGAAGCAAGAATGAAGTATGGCTGTTTATCCAGCTGTTGGGTCCAAGATGGAGGAGGAACAAAAGAGATGTTACATAAACTATGACAGGAACAAAACTTTTCCTTCTCATAAGCAGAATCTGTTTCTGCTTCAATCTTTCAATGGAGGAACTATTCACAACAGTTAAATTGAAGCTGAGTAACCTTACCAAAAAATTAATAAACAAGACTTAGCAAGTATTTCTCTCTCTGCCAGACAAGCTTCTAGGTCATCACCCCTTCATTTTAGGTGAGGCAAAGGTGCTGCCTCGCTCCACTTCTATAATATTCCTGTCTTAGGAGATGGAATGTGTGTTTGATGGTCCCTGGCGGTATGTTATTAGTATGTCAATTTTTGCTTGTTCTTGTAAACATCATTGGTTTTAATTGTGATTTGGATTTTCCTTTTGTTTTATTGATGCGTGCCACCTGGAGTCATAATCACACGAGTTGGGCAGCCATATAAAACTTTTAGATAAATAAATATTCTCGAGAGTATTTATAAATAGAGACATCAAAAGCCATAAAAATCTTTCAACCAGTCATGCCTCCTGATTCCAAAGTAAATAAATAAACAAAAAATAAACCAGCTCTGGTCCTTTCCTACTTCTTTCCTGCCGGTCTGAGCAAGCATGGTTTTAGGATTTATTGAAAGCTCAGCTCTGCTAAATAAATGAAATGAATATATTAACCTCAGGTGAGGACTGAGCAATTCTAGATGATATTAATAATCCATTGTTAAATATTTTATTATATTTGAGTGTATGTGTATACTCTGCACTTGAAATGGAGTACTTTAGATGAGGAAAAAAAGAGATATGGCTACATGATACAGCTTTATTTGTGTTGAGAAATTTCCAGAGAATGCCAGTGCTCATCTCAACTTCTCTCTAATCTTGGTACAGCTCTGAATAGTCACATGGAGAGAGGTTTTATTTCTTTACTATATATAAGGCACCAGTAAAACAAGTCATTGTGCAATTATTTTAAAATAAAGTGGTAAAATGAAATGCAAGGATATAAAAAACCAATGTGATACAAACAGAAATAATATAAAAATGAGGAGCTGACATTAGCTATAAAATCAACTAGGAGACAAGAGCCACTACAATGCAATAGAAAATAAAAATGCTAAGCATTTAATGCCTAGCAAGAGAGAGAAAGAGAGAGATTGAAAGAAGACCATATTGGACAACTGAATTTCTCAAGGAACGACCTTAATCATCTGGGAAAGTTAGATGAAGGAGGAGGAAAAGGAGGAGGAGAAGAAATAAAAGCAATCCTTAGAAAGCCTTTTGAAATGTACTTTAGTTATACCCAAGACAGTATTTCTGTATATTACTTATAATTCAATACACTTATTATCACTTTGTTAATATTTTACAATAACAAGATGTCTTGGTAAGAAAGGTGTCTTTAGAGAAAGGTATTTTGAAGTGAGTAAATTTTATAAGGAGCGTGGTGGCTCAGCAGTTAAGACACCAGGCTTGTGGATCGGAAGGTCACAAGTTCGGCGGTTCGAGACCATAGCCCTGCGTGACGGATGGGCTCCTGCACTCGCCCCAGCTCTTGCCAACCTAGCAATTCGAAAGCATGCAAATGTGAGTAGATGAATAGGTACCGCTTTGGCGGGAACTAACAGCGTTCCGTGACTGTCATGCTGGCCACATGACTGCGGAAGTGACTTCGGACAACGCTGGCTCTTCGGCCATGAAACGGAGATGAGCACTGCCCCCTAGTGTCAGGCACAACTAAACTGGAACCTTTACCTTAAGTTTTATAAAGATCTTCAGTCTCCCAAACTCAAGACAGAAAGAGAGAGAGAGAGAGGGAGGGAGAGAGAGAAAAGAAAGAACAGTATGGTACAGTACAGTCACTGAATCCATAATTATATTCTTCAATTCAAATGTTATATTATTTAGATGTCTTGGAACAATCTTCCCTAATGGGATTAAGGAATACAATATTGTTTGTGCTTCTGACTACCTATTTCTACTTGATTATGCACTACATGAAGAGCAGCAAAAGGCCACCTACAGTTTAGTAGAAAGACCTAATGCTAATTTCATCTGTGTCCAAAATGATTGATTGACCCTGGTGTAGAATGAAGTTATTATTTATTTATTTATCAAATTTGTCACCGCCCATCTCCTCCAACCAGAGGGACTCCAACCGATTATAATGATCAATCACATGCAGACGACTGTCCATCCACCCATACGCATTTCCAAGGCTTCCTTTGATTCAGGATTTGCAACATGGTAAAGGAAGAACATGGGCATCCATGGGGGGGGGGGGGAGATATCACAGATCATGGCATCATTGTGCAAATGGCATAGATAACATGCTGTATATCATTCATGTCAGCAGTAATTGATGCAAATTATGTGAGTTGCATTATTTCCGTGATGACATAATGACAAATGTGACATCATCATGGCTTCAGCCAGATGCCTATAAAGAGGAATTAACCCCAGCTCTCCTAAGGATTGTGAAATGGAAAGGTAGTATGGAGGGCTCCTGCAAAAATAGCTTAAGTAGCTCTTTCTGAAACAATTATGACTCCATTTTTTTTAACCGCACTCCAAAATCTTGTGGGCAAAAATGGACCTGGCCCAAATCCATTAGTAACAGAGGATTTACTACTAATTCATGAATAGCTCCATGGTTAAGCAAGATTTTGAAGCTCTATTTCCCTACACAATGGCTTCTACATAGTCCATTTGAATGCAATGGCTCAGTTGAATTACGCGTGAGAATATTTAGAAACCAGTTTTAATTAGATATCAAGAACTCACTTCAGAAGGAAAAATCTAACCCAGTGATAGTCATGTGTCTACTCCTGTTTAAATATTACCAACTTAGTTTTGTAGAACCACAATTTCCTGAGAATAAATGCATTTCCAGATTTCTAGCAAACATGCTGGGGCAATAAGCTAAAAGGTCAATGAATTGAAAAATGCAATTATTGAATTAATGCCATTTTTGATTTATGAAAAGAGTGCAACACAGCTGAAAACCACAGCACGCACATTTTTTCCCCACATGCGGCTTTAAAACATACAAATATCTCAAAGGAGATTAAATAAATCAGGTTCTAGGATCTTACATTGTCATCAACTAAGAGAAGTACGGAAATGAAAATCAGCCATGAGGTTTGCAGCATATGACAGTATACAGACATATGATGAAGTGTTAAGCAATTTTTCCTAAAGGTAAAGTCCAGGCGATTTAAGGGGCGAAATCAGTGCTGAACACTTAGGAAAAAGAAGTTGCTATTGTTGAGGTTTTCCTACTAACGATTAAGACTGCTATTGTACCTAATCATTTTGGCCCAGTGAAGAGGTTGTATTTGATTGTCTCCTCACACGCTCCATGCAAATTGCCTGGGGGGGAGGAAACCTGCCCGGACTTGTTTCTTACTTCCTCTTTTTTCTCTCTGCCGATATGTAGCAAGCCAGGAGAGCTAAGTCCTTTAAATTTTGTTTTACTTTCTATAAATAAATTATTTTTATAGATATGCCTGGTGTGTGTGACTTTTCTGATCTCTCCTGGGCTAAAGGCTTTCCCAGCATTCTGCCAACAGGTTATGTGCCCAGTGAGCAACCCAGTAAGCCCAGTAAAACCCAGAGAGAAAAGAGAGATCAGCTCCACACCTCATGCACAATTTAAAGGCAGGTAGCAAAGACCTGTGAAGATTTTCTTTGGAGCCGCCTGGAGATTTTCCAGCAACTGCCAGTCTACAGGACAAAGAAGCCAGCTGAGGTGACTTGCAAAAGAAGAAAGAAGCCATGGCTACCTCCCAGCCCTCAGCGATGCCTCTGGAGCGCCTATCAGAGACCAACTATTTGAATTGGGCCCTGAAGATGGAGATGTATCTTTGCAGAGAGAATCTTTGGCTGCCAATTGGTGAGCAAACCCCCCAAAATCCCAGTGCTGAATGGCTGAGACAGGATGAGCGGGCTAGAGCCACCATTATCTTGGGAGTTGAGGACAATCAGCTAGTCCACGTGCAAGGCATGCAGTCTGCAAAGCAACTTTGGGACGCTTTGAGAGACTTATATGTAAAGGCAACAGCAGGGAGTAAAGTTACTCTGATGAAAAAGCTGTACAGAGCCTACCTTGCAGAAGGAGAAAGCCTTCCTGAGCACCTGCATTATATTCAGCAGCTGTTTGTTGAGTTGCAGGAGAGAGGAATGGAATTTACACCTCTCACAAAATCCTATATCCTCCTGTCCTCACTAAATACAACATGGGACACGCTGATCTGTACCCTGGAGGCTATGCCTGAAGCAGACCTCACCCCATTGTATGTTACACAGCGCTTACTCGCTGAATGGGAGAAGAGAGAGGAAAGATCCCCCCCCCCATCTCTTCTGGAAAGCTGCAAGACCAGAAAATGAGGGAAAAGAAGGGAAAGGAACCTGAGGCCACAGCGCTAGCAAGCCAGCGATGCTTTACTTGTGGTTCAGCTGGACATTTGCAAAGAGACTGTGCCATGAGACCCAAGAGTAGAAAGACAGAGCAGAAGAACACAAGGGCAACACAGAAGAAGGCTCTTCAGACAACCCAGATTGCACAGGTTGCTGAGAAGGGTAATTCTGATGTATGGGTGTTAGATTCTGGGGCCAGTTGTCATTTATGTAATTGTAAAAGCTCTTTTGTGTCACTGTCTAAAACTGAAAGACAAAGTGTATCTTTGGCTGATGGGTCTGTCACCAAAATTATGGGACAAGGTGACTTGTATTTATCCTGCTTAGGAGAAACTGTAAAAGGTGTGTTGTATGTGCCAAATTTACAATCAAACCTTTTATCTGTGGCACAATTGGCTGCAACAGGGTATGTCATAACATTTAAGAAAAATGGTTGTGAGATACGTAAAAATGGGAAATTGTGTGCTACTGGTATGTTAAAAGACTCCTTGTACATTGTGCAAAATGCAAGGAAGCCAAGCTGCAAGGCTGCAGTTGGCAACACTCCATATCATGACCAATGTGTACACCTGATGCACAGGAGATTTGGTCATGCTAATTTCAAGTATATAGCACAAATGCCACAGCTGTGTGCTGACCTAAAGATAAAACCCTGTGATAAATACTTAGATTGTGTAGTTTGCAAAGAAT
This sequence comes from Candoia aspera, assembly GCF_035149785.1. Lineage (NCBI taxonomy): Eukaryota > Metazoa > Chordata > Lepidosauria > Squamata > Candoiidae > Candoia > Candoia aspera. Next base: position 191,696,303 of record NC_086154.1, read on the forward strand.
GCAAAACACTAAAAGCTCCTGTGAGTAAGCACAGTGACAGAGTTACAACTAGACCTTTGGAAATTGTACACTCTGACATTATTGGCCCTTTTGCTCCAAGTCTTGGACAAGCAAGGTATGCAATGACCATCATTGATGATTTCTCAAGATACACATTTATCTACATCTTAAAACATAAAGATGAGGCATTTGAGAAATTTAACAGTTTTGTGACATGGGCAAATGGAAAATTCCCTAGGCCTGTATCTGCACTCCAATGTGATAGAGGAGGAGAATACCTTTCTCACAAATTCAGAAGGTTCCTAGTGGAAAAAGGGATAGAACAAATTCTTTCTAACCCTTACACCCCTCAGCAAAATGGTGTTGCTGAAAGAAAGGGCAGAACCTTGCAAAATCCGATGGAATGCATGTTAAAAGATTCACGATTATCTTTTAAGTACTGGGGAGAAGCTTTATCGACTGCTTGTTATGTACAGAACAGGTTGTATAACTCTGTGATTCAGGACACTCCATTCCATTTGTTTTATGGTGTGAAACCAAAGGTAAACCATCTTAGAGTGTTTGGTAGCACTGCTTGGGTTCACATTCCAAAACAGCAGAGAAGGAAAGGAGGCCCCACAACAAAGAAAGCCATCTTTGTTGGCTATGAACAAAGCCAAAGGAGCTACAGGTTCATAATGGGAGAGAAATTAATAATTAGCAAAAGCGCTTCTTTTGCTGAACAAAACTGGGGGAGATTAAATTCTAGCTCTCCAGTTGAACTGACCACCACAAGAGAACAGCAAGGACTTGCTGATGGTGATCTTTTGCCTGATGAGGACATTAAACCAGAAAAGCAAACTGAAGATCTGTCTGATGAGACAGATGCTTCTCAGGAAAGTGATAGGAGTCAAAATTTAAGCCCTGTATTACCTCACAGATCTCAGAGGAGTAATAAAGGCGTTCCTCCATCATGTTTTCAGGCTGAAACAGTAAAGGCTTTTCACATATTCACAGAACCTGAGTCTTTAGAACAAGTGAATGCTTTACCACCTGAGATTGCACAAAATTGGCATTCTGCCATGCAACAGGAATTAGCATCCTTGAAAGAAAATAAAACATGGAAACTGGTAAATCTACCTCCCAATGAACGCTGTCTGGGTTGTAGGTGGGTTTTCAAACTGAAAAGGGATGCTGATGGCAAAATCCAAAAATATAAAGCAAGGTTGGTTGCAAAAGGGTTCACTCAAAGGAAAGATTTAGACTTTGACAAGACTTTTGCACCAGTTACTAAAGGTGAATCAATTAGATTACTGTTAAAAGTTGCTGCACTCAAGGGAATGTCAGTTAACCACTATGACATTCAAACTGCATTTCTCTATGGTGATTTAGACCACAGATTATACATGCAGCAACCCCCTGGCTATGAAAAAGGGGAGAATCTAGTCTGTGAACTGCAGAAGTCCATCTATGGGTTAAAACAAGCTGCTAGATCCTGGAACCAAAAAGTAGATGAAAAACTGCAGAGTTTTGTTTTTGAAAAAGGAAAAGCAGATCCCTGTGTATATATGAAGAAGGACAAACAAGGCTGTATGTATCTGTGCATTTATGTTGATGATTTGCTGCTGTTCACATCAACAGAAAAACAAAGGCTTGATTTTGAAGCCTGCATGAAAAGCCATTTCACATTAAAAAGCCTTGGAATTATAACAACCTAGGTTTGGAAAAACACAGGAAGAAGAATGGTAGCTTTCTGTTAAACCAAAGGGGAGATAATGGTAAAGTAATGTGAATGGAAAGACATATAAAGTTGTCAGAGAAGATTGGTTTGCATCTTAATCTATAGTGTAAAAAGGGGAGTGTTGAGGTTTTCCTACTAACGATTAAGACTGCTATTGTACCTAATCATTTTGGCCCGGTGAAGAGGTTGTATTTGATTGTCTCCTTGCACGTGCTTGATGCAAATCGCCTGGGGGGAGGAAACCTGCCTGGACTTGTTTCTTACTTCCTCTTTTTTCTCTCTGCCGATATGTAGCAAGCCAGGAGAGCTAAGTCCTTTAAATTTTGTTTTACTTTCTATAAATAAATTATTTTTATAGATATGCCTGGTGTGTGTGACTTTTCTGATCTCTCCTGGGCTAAAGGCTTTCCCAGCATTCTGCCAACAGCTATTTCGCTATGCCATTATTGTAAATGGTCATCAACTTTAGGATCTATTTCCCCAATCAGAAATTTGAACTCAACTCTATTTGATTTATACCCTGCTTTCCACCAAATACAGCTACTTATCAACCCAGTGGGTTTCACCATGCAAGAGATATGGACGACAGAAAGGTAAATTTGTAGTGGTTTATCATGGGGCACTTTGTCAGAGGAATCAATCAAAATTTTTACAGGTCACAGACCCAGAGTGCATAAAAGAAAATACAATATGTAATACAAAATTCAATATAACATGCATGGTGAAAAGACCTATAATCATGCTTAGTCTACTTTATTGTCAACAACAAATGAGTTCTACAGGCTACAAATACGAACTCTGCAACAGCAAGAGTTGGCTGGCAATCTTTATCTACCAAAAGAAGCTGCACATAGTATTCTTCTATCTGACCAGGAAATGGGTGAAGAACAGGAGATAGTAGCTCACTGCAAGTGTCTTAACAGAAAAGCAGAATGTAATCCCATGGTTCAATACTCCCATCCTTACAAGGACAAGGCCTTTCAGCAGCAGGGATTTTGTAGTACAGGTAGTCCTCAAGTTACGATGGTAATTTGGATTGGAATTTCCATCGCTAAATGATGTGGTCATAAAGCTCCAAGTTGCCATCATTAACCGAATCACACCAGTTGTTAGGTGAAGGCCCACCCGATCCAAGCTATTCCTGGCTTGGTCCTTCCTAGCCCCAAGCCTCAGTAAGCTAAGGGACTGCCTCCTCTGCCTCCTCTTCAAGCCCCCATCTCCCCCCTCCCATCTCTGCCCTTTTGGCCACCCTGCATAGTGGTACTCCTTGGTGGTGGTGGCAGCAGTGGTGCTGGGGCTGAAGTAGAGGCCTGGGGCCTTCAGCAGTCTCAGCTGGCCACCACCACCCTCAGGCCTCCACTCCAGCCCCTACGCCACTGGTGACTCCATCAATGAGTGCTGCCTCAAGCCACCCCAGCGCCATGGCACAAAGCCTGAGCCACCCCTGCCACCCTGTGCTCCGCAGGCCCTGCCGCACCCAGCTGACCTTCCCCATCTTCCTCCAGCTGCTGATGAGGTGCTCCTGGCCTGGCCCTATGTGAGGCAACTGCTTGCACCATTCTCTAAATAGCGTGTGCCATTCTCATGATGCTTCAGAAGGCCTCAGAAACTTTCCAAAGGCTTAGTATCACGAGAACAGTGCATGTGATATGGAGAAAAGAAGGTGCGGCCTTCTCGTGAAGTTTCAGAAGTCCTCAGAAGCCTTCCAAAGCACAGTGAGATTGGTACTGGGGTGGCCGGCCACAGGTCAGGGCTTGAGGCAGCACTCCTTGGCAGCCCAGGGGTGGTGGCAGCTGGCAGAGGCTGCTGACAGCCCCAGGCATCTACTTCAGCCCCAGCATGGCCACTAACACCAAGGAGTGTCACTGTGCAGGGTGGCCACAAGGGCAGAGATGTGGGGGGGAAGATAGGCGGGTGGGGGAGTTGAAGTGCCCCTGTGGTTGTAAGTGTGAGTGGGCAGCCAAGTGACCATATATCAATCACATGACCTCAGGGGCACTGCAACAGCCATAACTTCAGGGACCATTCGTTCAGCACCACCGTAACTTCAAACAGTCACTGAACAAATGGTTGTTAAGTGAGGACTATCTGTATTTGCCCTCCAATACTGCTGATGAGTCAGAGGGGTAATATCATGACAGTGGAGCATTGTAACTCCACTTCATTGGCTCCAAATCTTGCTTTTTGTTGCATGATAAAGTTAACAAATCTGAGAAAGGTCTGTTGCCTCTGTTTTATCTAATCCTTTCTCATAATAGAAGCTAAATTAGACACTGAAGGGTCAAATCCACAATACTTGTTTCTCCCATTAATAGACCTGATATGTTGGCAATAAGGAGTTAGCATCCATACAAGTCATCAGTATTCAGCTTCCTGAGGTGACAGCTCTCTTTTTCATTCTCAGGAGCTGAGCCAAGAAAGTGGGGAGTACTTTACCACCCCTCTGGGATAGATGTGCAGAACAATATGTGATAAATATCCTTAGTTCTTGAGGAAATGGAATACAAAAGGAAGGACATAATGTGAAGAAGCAGTGGGGATGGGGAATCCATGTATAGTTTTTAGAAAGTTAAAATCTCTTTGTGGGAATTAATATCATTCAAGGGTTACCATTTTCATACACTTACAGGTTTGGAAAAATCTTGCTGTCACAGATATGATGATGAATGAAGGCCAGCCAATTTAAATGCTGTGATATATGGAGTTGCTGAGACTGTTGATCTTCGGTATGTGAACCAACACAATGCAGGCTGTATTGTACTGTTGGAACGTGGAATCATATCTTGAGTATTATGAATGACAAACATATGCCAGCCAGTTAGGGTTTAGCTGCACAGAATGGAGATTTGCCTGCTAGTGATGTATACCACAGAATGCATGAGTGGCAAAATCCATGAATCATGTGCAGGTAATTGAATATGAATTGTTTCATGTGAAAGAGTTACATGTAAGGACACCAGGACAGGGCCTGGCACTGCTTTTGGGTGATGAACAAGAGCCATGGAGTTGGTTGAGGGAGTACTCAGCTAGAGGGCTACTGAGATTTCTCTACAATAACCTCTAGATTTATTTTTCCTAATTGATTTAAGATAAGCCACCAAAGTATAAATTTATTCTCCAGTAAAAGGATGGCAGCTTATTTTAATCAAAATTATAAGGTTAAGTGGTAACTCCTTGAAATTAATAGCTCTTCTATATATCCCCATACCAATGAACCACTGCTCTGAATTCTTGATTGAGGCATCAAAACCTTACATATGCAGGTATTGCAGTCAATTAGGTAGAAAGGAAGATGTAAGCGGTGAGGCTTTCTGGACAAGTCCTGTGGATGGAATGCAAAAAACACACAGGAGCAAAGTTTTGTGCCCTTCTAAGAGCCCCTTGGTGGGTGGTTTGGCCCCTTGTAGGCCTTACCCATACAATACAACCCTGGATCCAGTTTTTCCAGTCAGCTAAAGTTAGATCATCTTAGAATTGGGATTTCTAGTATGAAAGATTTGACTAAGAAAGATCTATCTCAGACAAAATCTTGGGTGGGGGACAAAGACAGGCCCCAAATGTTCACCCTTTCCTTCCTCACTCTGTCAGGCAGTAAACTCAGCTGGGATGCTATGAATACCCTTTTTTTGAGGGTCCAAATGTTACAAGCACGGAAACACTGAGGATCACGATTTGTCCTGATCTGCTCCCCTCTGACTTCTCATGTTGGTGAGAAAGATGCAACAGGCCACACACAGATGAATGCAAAAGTTTTGAATCCCCGAGATAGACTCTAAAGATTTGACAAAAGAAAAGGCAGAGGCAATAGAGTCCCTTGAATCATTTATAATAAATCAATGGTGCACAGCTGTAGTAAGTTTCTTTGTGATTTAAAGGGCTAAGCTTTTTATTATGATGCCTGTCTGAGCCAGAGCTTAAAACAGAATTTGTGAAGTAGCTCTTTAGGTTTCATTGAAATCAGTAGGACTCCTAAGTAATGTCTTCAGAATCAGATTGAGGCTAAGCAAGGCTAATGGGGTGTCATAAACAATGGTCATATAGGCTTGCAGTCGGTGGCCAAGATACAGGAGAGATATTTTTAAAACCTAAACAGAAGAAAGATCCTTAACAGACTGCCATTTCTTGGTTGTAGTATGACTGCATGAAGCAGTGACAAGGGATTGCTTCCTGCCTATCAAAGTTACCTTTGTGGGATAATGGCATGACTTAATTACTAAGAATGCAACTCCTTCACCTTGTATGTCATGCAGGAAAGAGGAATGGCTGCCCCACGGGCATACCTCTAGATCTTGTAATGGGGATGAAATATAATCAGGTTATTATCATGGTGCACCTATGCGGAGGAGAAAGGTGTCTAGCCTAATCTCATCTCATATCTGACTTAATCCCTGCTACGAAATAAATTAAAACCCTTGGAATCAGCAAGGGAACAATCCTGATCTGTATTTCAAATTAAAATGGTTTCATCATAAACCTCCATCTACTCTGAAGATAGGAGTAAATCCACATGGGATTGTGGTGCCTTCCATTGTACTGGAAACTTTCTCTAACCTGGTGCTCTCCAGAAGGATGGGATTACAGCTTCTAATTTCCCAGCCACCCAGATATTCTGTTTTAAGCTTTATTTAAAGCATCTATTGTGGTTGCTCCCATCTCAAAATTGTTGGAAATCATACCAAAATGTTTCACAATTGTAACATCAAAATGTGGTAGTGAAGTCAGAGTGCACTCCTGCTTTCAATATTCATATAGCATAGCTTTAAATACTTGCCAACCATTTTCTTTTTTTAAAAATGTTCTCCATCACATACTAGCTTTTCAAGACAATTTGGGCAGTGGAGAAGAATTTATCATTCAATCTTTCTCAGTTCTGCATTCTGAATGCTAGCACTTGCAGATTAGACTCTCCTGTCATGAAACAGACAGGGAGGAATATAGCGAAACCAAACACTTGCCTAAGGATTGCTTCCTTTCACACTTTAAAAATCCATTTTTCTCTCTTTTGAGAGCTCCCATCTCCTCCTGGTCCCAATCTTCATTTTTTCCCCCCCTTTTTTCAGAGGGCAAGGAGAAGCAGTCAGTAGTGAAATCATTAAGGCCCTGAGGAGGAAGGGTTAGTGGAGCAGACAGATAAGTATTTATATTTAAAGTGCTGCTGTTTTAATATGAGTGTCAATGAGGGATTGTTTTTATATAACCTCTATCATGCAAGAATAAATATATCAAGAGAAGGGAGGGAAGGAGGAAGGAAGGGGCTTTTCCCAAATTGGGGGACCCCTCCTGGTGTGTTCTACAATTTTAGACTAAACCCTAGAAAACGCGCCCCACCAGGATATGAATAATACATGCATTGACAATAAATTTTATTAATCTGTTCCCCACACATTAATCATGAAAAAGAGTAAGTGAGCAGAATGTGCTTCATGTGGTTGTATTATATCTTATGCTCATAATTTGCTCCTAAATGTCAAGGAACTGCTGATCAATCCTAATGCATTGCTTCATTGTCCAAGTAACAAAATGTCCCATCTCACAATGTTTTGAATCTGATGAAAGAAGAGAAAGGGAAGAAAAAAAAGCCGAGGGGAGAAGCGCCAAGAGGCAGGGTAGCAGGCAAACATGTACCCCTCACCAGAACTGTATCCATGACAACTGGAGCTATTCGTTTTCCTGCGCGTTTGGGTTTGTCTTGCTAACAATGCAACAGAGAACACCAACAAATCGCTCTATTCAGCCATCCATTTTAAATGTGCGGTCCATTCAGCCGGATTTTAATTTGGCCAATTAATACTATCAGATACATTTGGTAGGTATATAGGGAATAAATAAAACAAACTTTGGGTTCTTTATTCATTTTGTGTTAAATTTATATTCTCCCTTCTCTCCAGTTAGCTTCTTTAATGTGCCCTTCTGCAATTCTTCCAGAGCAAGTCTGCAAAAGAGGATGGGTGGAAAGAGAGGGAGAAGGACCCAAAGTCATCCAGTCAGTTTCCATGCTAAGGACGGACCTGAACTTGGATCTCCCCAGTTCCAGTCCATACACATCAGCAGAAATTTAAATTAGCCCCGTTCTTTTTCAAGTGGTAGGTGAAAGCAAATCATGAACCTTGGGTGTCCATCAAGAGACTTTACTTAATGAGGCCTGTCTTCTGAGCTGACTTAACTGCTAGCAGGTCAGCACTGCCTGATGACAGCTGAATGGCTACTTCTTTGGTCAAGAAATGGCTGTTTTCCTCCCACTGTCCAGTCCTGGTCATTGTGCCTTACAGTTGTTTAACCTTGAGTAAATGCCACATCAGCTGAGCAGAACATAGCTATAGTGGCAAAGACCTTCTTCACTCTTTCCTCTCAAGAAACAGCACCAGAACCCTTTTTACCATATTGTAACTCAGGATGGGTGATCCGTGGGCCACATTTAGTCTACCACATCCCACATTTGATCTCCAAAGCACTCCAACATTGCACTACCAAAATTCTCTCAACATAATTACTGATTTTTGCCTGAAGTGTGTTACAAAAGATGCCAAAAGGCTTGAAATGGATGCACAAACCTTCTGGAAGGCAAAACATTTGGAGAACTTTAAAAGATGGTTCAAAATGCATCACCTCATCACTAGGAGTCTCTCCCAGCCTGCCTGCTGGGATGAAAAACTAATTACAAATTAAAAATGTTGCCCACTCCTTTTACATATCTTAGCATTTCCAACATGTACCATTTATACCTGCTTTTTAAAAAAAGGTGATATATATATAATCACTGTTTCTCAGGGGCACAGGTATACAAAAAAGTAAAAATGCTTCAGATGGTTTCCCACACTGATCTTATATTTGTTTATATTTCTTTTATTGCAAGGGAGCAAAGGTTAGTGTCCATTTTTTCTCATCCTACAGTGTAGGTTCACTTATAGATATGATCTACAGTTGAACAATTGAAGAGCTAGACTTAGGACTCCTCCCTGCCCCCACACACAAAAAAAGGGTCCAAAGCCTGCTGAAGAATAGTAAAAAAGCTAGTGGAGATTCAATAGGATGCTCCTCCTCATCATCAGAGGCTAGCAATACCTTTTCATAATATGACTGATAAAACATTTAATTAAACAAAGCTTATTTGTTTTGTGAAATACAGTTTTTGCAAATATATCTGCAGTTCTCAAGTATCTTTAATAAGACAAGGGACTGAATATTTGTAATGTTCTCCAGTATCAACTGTCTACTGTAAACAAGACTGAAAGTGAATGGACTAAGAAAAAAATATAGTATAAAAGAATAGCTAAATTGAAAGAATCCTGGGTAGGCAACATTTGTACGTTGCTCCTTTCTCTCTCTTTTCCTTCTGAATAATACAGGAGAAAAATTGTCATCCAAAATCCAAGGCAGAGAGTCATTCTTGTTTATATGATCACAATAAAATATGAAAATGGAGAATGACAAAGAGGAGTATGAATTGCCTACCTGTTAGCACCCAAGAAACATCTGGCTGGCTACTGTAAGAAACACAACCCTGAACAATAATGATGACAATTTATTAAATTTACATTCAGTTTTACCTTTGGGACCTAATGGTGGTATACATACCACTCTTTCCTCCTCACAAAAACCTGATGAGGTGGATTTGGCTGAGAGTGTTTGGCCCAAAATCACCCAGTGAACTTCCATGGCTGGGGTGGACTTGATCCTGGGGCTCCTTAGTTCCAGTCCAACCCTCTAACCATCACACTGTCTGTAAGATGGGCCTTGGCCAATCCAGAAGGGCTAGTCTGATCTTATGAAAACCAAATCCAGCAAATGCCATTTCACATTCCAAATACTGAAAATATTGAGATGCTTCTTTTGGAAGACAGAGCCTTCCAAATATTGTGGTGGTGGGGATCTTTGAGAGAGTGTTGATCCTTTAGGACCATGAAGTTGAGAATATTTCATGGTATTCTGATGGAAAAAGGGAGTCTAATTATTTGCACTGTGCACAAAAAGTCCTTGGAAACCACAGAACATGTTTGAGCCATTTGCTTCTGATTCCAGATCTAAGTAGAACCTGTGCATCCCAATGTCTGTTCAATTGGTCTGATGGGGTTTCTTGCATGTTCAGAGTTAAAAACAGATGGCTCTGTATTTTTAAATAGAATTCTCTCATATTCTCTAGTCCTTTCAAGAACTGGGTGGGGGATTCTTCTAGGAAAGCAACATTCTAGCACTTACAGCATGTTTCAGTGCTGAGTAGTTTATGAACTGTAAAAACATTAATACATTTTAAAAGTGCATACCTTTTGAAATACACAAACCCATTGATGAAAATGACATTCTGTGCGGTTTTGTTTTTCTACTAACACAACATCTGTTAGCTGGCACTACTGACATTGTGATAGTTCCAAGTATGCTTCCCATCTTTTTATTCTGATTAATCTAATGAATTGTTAAATTCTTTTAGTCTGCAGCCCTTCCTTCACATACTTACTGGATTTAAATTGTTTTGGGCCATTTGGGCATAATTAGTTCATTCAATGACATTTAGAAGTGTTGGTTTGTTTATTTATTTCTATTTCTACCCTGCTGCAGACTTCCTTTTTAAACAGGCCCTTGGGGCAGTGTAGAAATGAGTGAAAAATACATAAAGATAATTACAGATATCAATAAAACATAACAATTAATTACAGGTTGAAACTGAACACAGAATGGAAAATAATAGCAACAGATCATCATAAAATGGTAAAGTACCTTACTCCACCAAATATCTGCTGCAAAAACAAGACCCCAAAAGTGGAACCGCTTGTCAAATTCTCCCTGGAAGGAGATCCCATTAAGAGCATGCTAGTCAGAGGTGTCCATTGAATCTGGAGGTTGCACCTCATGGAATAAGGTGTTACTTAGCAGTGGCTGCACAATAAAAAACTGGCAGGGCACGGTGAACGCCTAAAGTAAGTACATTTTATAACAATACCAAAACAAAGGAGCAGACTTCTTAGCAATAGCACCAGGGGAGACAAAGGATGAACTTGTTACAACATTGTGACGCCCCTTTTGGATGTGTATTGTGACAGGGCATTTATTTATTTGTTTGTTTGTTTGTTTGTTTATTTTTTCTTTCTATCCTGCCTTTACTATTTTTATAAATAACCCAAGGCGGCGAACATACCAAATACTCCTTCCTCCTCCTATTTTCCCCACAACAACAACCCTGTGAGGTGAGTTGGGCTGACAGAGAGTCAGGCTGTCATGCCTAAGGTGGGACTAGAACTCACAGACTCCTGGTTTCTAGCTCAGCACCTAACCACTACAGTTTATATACAATTTATATACTATGTATATAAAGGGGGAAGCTTGCATTGCCATGACACAATGTTTGTTTGATCATCCTGATGCATAATTGTAGAACTCAGGCCCCTTTCACATCCAAGGGCTGTACTAGCTTGAGATCAGCCCCTCTCTTTTCCACCCGACAAAGCTGTGGGGTCTGCAGAATGCTTTGCAAGCTGTCTCTATCCCTGGAGTTTACTCAGCAGCAAAGTGAGGATGTGTGCAAGGCAGTGCAAATGCAATATTCAGGACTGGGAGTGTGGTGAAAATAACGGCTGTGTGAAAATCCTCTTAGGTTCAACTGGGACAATATTTTTTACAGAATGGATGTTGCTTTGTGGTAGTTGTCTTTAGCACTGAATCAATACTGGCTTTGTGTAACGCTAAACATCACCTGTATCACCTAGTCGTATGGATATTTTCAGCATCATGCCACTGTTCCATCAGGCTCTTGAAGCTGGCACAAGATATCTATATGATTAAGATGTATAATTAAGGTGTATGTTAAGGTGCACATCTGCCTATTAGAATAAATAAAACCAAGGATGATGATGATGATATAACTATGGTGAAAAAAAAGAAAAGAAAGGTCTCCTGTGCAAGCACCGAGTCATGTCTGACCCTTTGGGGAGACGCCACTTTCGTGATGTTTTCTTGGCAGACTATAGCGGGGCAGTTTGCCATTGCCGTCCCCAGTCGTCACCTTCCCCAGCAAGCTGGGTCCAAATTTTACCAACCTCGGAAGGATGGAAGGCTGAGTTGACCTGAGCCGGCTACCCAAGAATCCAGCTTCCGCTGGGATCGAACTTGGGTCATGGGGAGAGTTTCGGCTACAATACTGCTGCCTACCACTCTGTGCCACATGAGGCTCATATCTATGGTAGGGGTACTCAAAAATCATAAGATAGCTTGCTTTCAAGTTTTTCATAATGTTTTTCAGGCACTGATTAAGCAAACAAGGAAACAATAAGGGAGAGATGTTGCTACTAGAAACACAAAAGTAATCTATGCCTAGATTTAAAGGAATAATAAATCAGGGCGGTCAATGCACACTAATAAGAGGAAATTCCACACTCTTTTCTGGGTATTCAAAAGAGAGAGAGAGAGAGATGGAGGTACCAGTACCTGCAGACTAGACACATTTAATGCATGCCATGGACAGATCCTTTCCATGTTTGGCCTCCAGTGTTGCATTCAGGAAATATGGAAGCCATAGAAAAATAGGATGGAAATAAGAAATGAGAAAAAATGTGTGTCCATCAGTTTATTAAAGATTTTGCATGGCCATCAGGATGGGTTACGTCAACTGTAAAATGTTTGTATGTGTGCACAACCACCCACCCACCCACCCAGACATACATACACATATATACAAATGTAAGAAAAATAGTGAAAAAAACAAATTAACTGAACTCATTTTTAATGAAATGCTCATTGTGTCTTGCCATACTCCATGTCAACATTAGGAAATCAAAACACCTGAAAGCAACTAAAATAGGAAGCAAAGGATAATGTGGCTAAACTGAATACCTACCCACACCTATGTCCACCCGTTAAATCCCCAAGATAAGGATCTTTATTTTTTTTTATTAATTAACAAGATTTCTATACTCTATTCTAACAACTCCACTCTAACAACTCTGGGCAGAGGACATATTATTATTGCTCCAATTAGTCTGCTGTTTGGGATTTATAGAGGAGATGGTTTAAAGTTAAAAATCCAGATTCTCAAAAAAGATGAACTCCAAAATGCCTCCAAAATGAAATAGGAATTCAGGTGAGAGGTGTGTGTTCCTAATCATGTTGAAAGCTTCTAAGTAATGACTAGATGAATGGCTATATCTCAGGTAGAAATGTGCTGATTTAAAATGAATGCTTTTCATTGGCAAATCATTCAACATTGCAAATACTCTATTTTGCTTTATGTATTTGATCTGTTCCTTGGATAGATGGCACCACATCCCATAAACTGCCAGATTGGATCAAATGCATTTGGGGAACAGCGGGTAGGGCCTTCTACAGGTTTACATTAAGGACTAATAGCTGCTATAATATTTCCAAGTAGACATGCATAGGATCAATTTATTAATGGGATGACTGTGTAAGTAAATAACTGAGCATGACTTCACAGTAGAGCACATACATGGAAAGACCAACACCTAACAGATGTGTTATCCAGAGGACTGTTTGAATCCTAGGACAAAAAGAAACCAAAATGACCATCAGATTCAAGGAGAATTTATTTTGTATTTCTTCTCACTATTAAATGCAAAATAAGATGTTTGTTATGCTGGTTTGAGATGTTTTAGCTTAGACTGAACACTAGCTTGCTGGAATTAAACTTCAGGCTCTACTCCCTCATCCACCTGGCACAGGCATGGATTTAGAACCTGGTTTTCTTCGCAGTTTTTATCCTTCTGAAAGCAACAGCAACTAAAGAACTTAAATAGGCTTGCTTATTCTGTTTATCTGAGGCAACAGCTGAATAAGAATGGTTCCTGTCAGTTATTGCCAGTTTGTTTTCCTTCACTTTGTTTTAATCCACCCTGTATTCAATGTCCTCTTTTACATACAGAGAGTTAAAAACACAGTAAAATCCAATAATAGCACCCAAGAAATTGTTCATGCACCTATTGTACATTGTCCCTTTCTGCTAGCCTTAGTCCTAATAATGAACGCTTGAAGCTAAAAGCTTCCTGCACCTTGCAAACAATAACAGCATTCACACATCACATTAAATCATGATGTGGCGTGCTTGGCTTTGACTTAACATGTGGCAAAACCCCAGCCCCAACCCATATAAACTGTGATTTTGGTCTGAACATGTTTTGAGAGTCCAGGCAATTATGGTGAATTCAATACACCCTGGTAAGCAAACCAGAACTTAGCCTGCCCTGTGAACCAAGCTAGTGACAATGACAGGTTGTATCAGGATTAAACAAACCAAATTGTTTACTTCAGTGTGCTCAGAAGTCTGGGCAGAACAGCCATCCTTACAAGACGCAAGCTCTTGCACAATGCAGTACATCCACACGGCAAACAACTCTTCGTTTGCAGCTCTGCTGAAGTTATTAGAGTCGGCCTCTCTCATTTGGGAAAACTAGCCCTTTTCTTTGGACCTCTGCTTACTGCCAAGTACAAAATGAAATGGATTCCCCATCCCGCAAACTAGAAAATAATGTAATCATTTCCTGATTCTTGCCAGGATCAAGAACCAAATATATCAGAATACCAATGGAGAGATGCTATGCTTGTTAGTGTCACCAGCTGGGACCTTAAAATGGAATGCCAGAAATCCCATGAAAGAACATATTCTCATTAGATTTCTAGCCAAGTTTTACAGATGCTTTAATACTGAGCAAAGAATGAGGAAAACAGCATTTTAACTACCAATATTCTGAGCTCTGTATAAATCATGTGCTGAACCTTTGAATTTCCTCATGTCCCAACTATTTATTTTAAATTAAGTGCCAGTGGGAATGGGTTTGGATTTAGGACTAGTTTTTTCAAAATGTTTCTGCTTTTAAACCAAATGACACATTAGAGAACAATCACGTATTACAGTTCCTGAAGTGCATCACTTTATATTATAAATAGAGAAATGTGTGTGTGGACTTCCTGCCTGGCAGTTTTCAAATTCCCTGTGTGCAGAAACCTGGCTTGCTAGAAAGGAAGCTCTGATATTTATTCCTAATGGGCTAGCTTGCTATAGTCAGGATATTTTTTCAGTTAGTGGAGCATTCAATATGCAATCACCCTCCTATGGTCAGACCTAGTAAAGCAAGAGATATAAAGGGGTTGGCCTCAGAATTAAAGATCAGATTCCTCAGGTATGTTACATGCATATAAAGGAAAATTTGACTACATTATTCTTAAGCTTTACCACTTCTTAGCCTATTCTGTGTTTACCAAAATAACCAATATTATCATAGACATACGCAAACACACAGACTCATATGCTGGTTTGGTGACCGTACCTAACCAACTTTGACCTCAAAGTTGAGCTAAGCTGAGCTGCATGGACGGGACATCATCAGGAAATACCAGGCTGCAAGTTAAATAGTTCTGGACAATTGTCATCCAGTCTCCAAACTTCCCATCTAAGCCAAGAGCAGTAATATGACCACTCCCTTTTGTGAAAAAAAAGTTAAAATATCAATCACAAGCTAGAGAAGATATTTATTTATTTTATTTATTGTATGGCAGCACATCATACATATTACAAATATATAAAAAAAAAATGGGAATAGAAAAAGGTATAGAAAAATGTATAACTAAAAACAAACCTTAAGATTACAAACATAGTCTTTTGCAGCATCAGTTGCCATCAGGAAATCACCAAAGTTCCTGTTGTAGGCTCTAGTCTTACATTCTTGTATTATGTATTTAACAGTTTGCCTGTCAGCCCCGCAGTCACACCTTGGAGATGGTATCTTACCCCATTTATATAGGTAATCTGCACACCTCCCTTGGGCCTCCTAAGATTTTTGGGAGTGGCTAAATGGTGTATCATATACAAGGCAGCCAGATAATCCTATGGATCTCCTGGCTAGAGCACATCCATTTTTGTCGTCTTCATCTAGAGAAGATAAGTCCAGTTGCAGTCCAATGCAGCACATGGAGCTTTTGAAATAATGCTGCTAAAAACAGCCAGTGCACACAATAAAGCAGTGTATTTTGTATAGAAACAAAATCTTCTGAATATACTTTTTTAGATTTTTATCCCACTTCTTTTTTTCATATACAACTCAAGGCGACAAACGTACCAATACTCCTTCCTTCTCCTATTTTCCCCACAACAACAACCCTGTGAGGTGAGTTGGGCTGAAAGAGTGGATGGCCCAAAGTCACCCAGCTGGTTTTCCATTTTTGTGTCCAGCTCACAGCCTTAGGATTCCCTGTTTAGAAACATTCCTAGGCATGTAAGTGACTGAACCATTTATGGATGCCTGGCCAATGACAATCATGCAGGATTACCTTGCTATTCTAGGGGATGGTTCATCGCTTGTGGATTCCCCCTGTCTCTCTGAGGAAAACTACACCATTGTCAAGAAGGTGAGATCTAGGTAAGAGAAGATGCTTCTTCTCCTTACCTTTATCACTGCTCACAGGACAGATGATCAGGTAGAAGCTCCAAGCACAGGAAAAGAAGCAGGGCTAATGGTTAGCTTAGCTTTCTAGATAGCATATGAGCCTCAACTGATGCCCAATAGGGTCAAATCCCTCCATGTGATCAGCTGTGATCAAGTCTGGATCCAACGAACATTTCACTTGGATGTGAAAACAAATCCCAAAGTGTGTTTATGGATGTGAAAATGTGGCAATTGTGGAGTTTACAATTTGTGTGAAAAACTATATGCTTGAATTAGTTCTGACTGTGTCCTTCCAAACCTATGGGTTATAAGATAATTTTCCTCAAAGACTGAGATGCACTTGGTCTTCACAAATAATTTAACATGTCATTTGCTGGGTGCAGTACAAATAAATAACACCAGCTGTATTTCATACAGAAGGATACACTGGAGCAGTGAAAGACTTCTGCTAGCTGCTCTCTGCATCTTGTTTGATGGTTTCAAAGTCCTCTGGTCCCCTTGCTGAGCCACAGCAAATGCCTCTCTTGTGGATGAAAGCTATGATACTCTCTGAAGGGCACATTTCAAAATAATAAAAATTAGTTACCTCCACAGAACCATTAAGCATTTCCTTCCAACAAGGAAAACTGTAGATTTGCATGCACACATCAGGGCCATAAAGTTCTCCGAAATGCAATGCATCAAACGCTAATCTCTGAGCAACCCAGGAACTTAACCACATGAAATGTGACTCAGTCTTTAGTGATTCTGATGATTTATTGACCAATAGCTGGCTCTTTTTCCACCAGGACAGATGGGCTATTTTCTTACGGTAATAGCAATGGCAGGACTAGAGCAGTGTTTCTCAACCTTGGCCACTTGAAGATGTGTGGACTTCAAGTCCCAGAATTCCCCAGCCAGCAAGGAGTTGAAGTCCACACATCTTAAAGAGGCCAAGGTTGAGAAACACTGGACTAGAGCTTTTTGCAAAGATCTCGGAATTTACGTGGATTCTCAGTAGGTGGAATAGTTTGTGTTCAGGGAAGTTATACATATCAGGGCTGTGCATGGCTTGAATGCGATTAGAAATAAGTGCGTCAGACCATACATGGGTATAACACCTCTCTGCTATTCATCAAAGCCGCCCAGAGTCCCCCTGTATGGGAGAGATGGGCGGTGAATAAATTAAATAAATAAACAAATAAACAAAAAACAGTCCATCTTTTTTCATGTTTCTGGGCAGGCCTGAAAAAAAATGGTCTGCTTTAATGAAGAGTGCAATGAATTTGTACTTGTACAGCATCCAAAGCACTTTCTTGCTAATCATTTTGGAAGTGTGCACAGCCCTAACAGTAATATCCTAAAGAATCTCTGAGACTATTCAGAGCAGTTGGGTTAAAATAATACAAATTGATATCACTGACTGTTTCTTAACGCTGTAAAACCATCATGACAGTTTTAAATTTTTGCCCTAAATAGACTAAGCTATCTCATGACAAATAATAACGGCAACCAAGCAGAATTTTGCTGCTTTCCTGTAGGTCATCTCTGAAATGTCTGCTAGAAGGAGAAATGTCTGCATTTATGTTGCTGTATTTGGTTTTAAAAGAGGCTTAAAAGAGGCTTACCTTTATGTAAAGGTATAATTTACAATTTCAGTAAAGGGCTATTGATCTGATTTCTTCCAAAGAACATGGGCCTGAACAATCTTGTACAGATGATCCACTGAATTTTGCTTCTAGAAGAGATGAAGTTAAGACATTGGGTCTAACTAAAGCAAAATCTGGTTCGGGTATTGGTCATAAAATGTTGATGAGATATTTAGCCAATGCAAATGATCTCCTTAGCATGCCTAAATTGCAGCTTTTTGAAGTAAAGCTTAGGTCCTTTTGTAAGTCTAGGCTGAGAAGCCACTGTTTTATTTCCAACAGAACTCAATCATAGTGGAGACCAAATATTTCATGGACATCCACAGAGTTAACTCAAACTTTATTTAAATTAGCCATGAGGGAGTTAATTTATTTTCCAGAGTCAAAGAAACATCAAAGATCATGAGTTCAATCCAACAACTCTGATGGCACAGTTGAATTTGTAATGAAATCAGTCTTAATAAAGAGTTGGTGACACAGCTGGAGATGTTGAGTAGGGCCCTTAGAAATTTTGATTGGACAACCTATATAGGACTTACACTACAATACACTATAGCTACAGAATAGTTCAATATAAAGCAAATAACTCACAGCATATGACTGCTGTGGGAAGCACAAATTACTTCTCAGATTTTTGCTAAGATCAAGTATAACACTCCCCCATGATGAGCATACTCCTGAAGTTGAGGAATACACGGATATCTAAAAATTTCAGACAAATGTCCTGCTGAAAAATAGTTGGTAAAACAGCAGGTTTCGGAAAATCTAGGACTTTTCATTCACATGACCTCATCAATACATGTTGATAAGGCCAAGGAAATCAACAGTAGCTATTAGGTTATTTGGATTTGTTACTTATTTCAAACCACTGTCTATCCTGACTTTTAAGCAGCTCTTTGGTGGCAAATATTATCAGAAAACAATTGTTCCCAGGTTACAGAAAAACTATTGGCTCTATCTCTTTTGACCAATTTGTCCTTCAGACTGGGCATAGTACAATAGCTGGTTTCTGTTAGTTTCTATGACTGGTAGAGATTGTTCATCATGAAATGATGTTGGTTTCATGATCGGAAAAGCTGATTAGTGCTCATCGGACCAATCCTTTTTTATTATTATGAATTTTATGAAGTTTGAAGAGAAAGATAAAAGCCACAAAAAATCAAAAAAACTACAAAAAAGAGAAGGAAAACTAAAAAGGTGTGAAAACACAAAAGAATTTTTTTTTCAACAGTACAGAAAGATGTGACTTCCGACTTTTAACAGCAAGGATATACAAACATTTTCCATAATTAATCTCTTACTCTATATTAAACCAAAATCACATTATTTCTATAAATCATTCCCCTTTAGCACATTATAAAAATCACTAAGTACAGTTACTCGCTCCCCTTATATTAAAATAAAGAAAAAATAATTCATATAAACCTCCTAAACAACTTCCCCCCCCAAAATAACACTTATTTAATTATTCTCTTCCTACTACTATTCTATACATTTCTGTCTACTATAATAAAAATCAAACTAAAAAGCACATAAATTGTCTGCCATTATAGTAGATAATACAACAGTTTTAATAATTTAATCTTAATAAACCCGAAAAAGAAAAGCAATTCAAAACAATAACCTTAAATCAAATTCTTAAAACCATCTAAATAAACACTTTTTAATACCCTAATAATCTTAATCCATATCCTTAAAACCAAGTAACATCAGTCAAACCCTAAAAGCATTCCAGATGAACATTCTTCAACCCTTATCCCACTTCAAAATAAACCAAAGCATTTACATATCCCCACAATGTGCATAGAGCCTTTCCCTTGAAAAAATCAACCCAACTGCCCCCCCTCAAAAATTACAACTTCTCTTCCGACAACCTCCCATACATAATGACCCTTTTTCATAATATTTCACAAAAAAGTCAATTTTACTTATTGCTTGCAGATCCCTCTCTCCGCTGAATTTCTCCAACTCTGCTATCCAATCTTCATCCAGCATCTCAACAGAAATCCCAATCTCATTCTTAGAAAAAACTTTTCTATCACTGTTGAATTCCTCAGTTTCATCCACTACATCCCCAACCAGATGACACATTTTAGAGCTCATATTTTCCACAATGTTCTGAATATCTTGCACAAAAACTTGATAGGAAAGTCAGAAAAGATATGTTTAAAATCTTGATGGAAGTCAGAAAAAAATCTATTTAATATCCTCCATGTCTCACACAGTAGATTATGGTACTCCCTGGGAGCTTAACCGGCAAAAATCAAAGATATGGAAAAGTTCCGAAGTATGTTTACACAAAGTGAAAGTGAGATAAGCAGACAGTTCCCCAGGGAAAGTAGAAACAGAAAGCTGAAAGTTTAAATCAGCCGATTCAACATGTAGGAAAATGCTAATATCTTCAGATTTAATACCAAAATAATAACAGGAAGACAATTGTTTACTCTGAATTCTCCTTTATATTTGGAAGGAAAATGAATTCCAAAACTGAAAAAAGAATTTTTTGAAAAGTAATCCCAAAAATAACAATAAGCACCAAGAGAACGTGCTTCTCCTTGCTGTAGAAAGCCTCTCTTAGGGAACACATACTTTAAAATATATATACTTATGGTGATTTAGAAATGGGGTGGCCAGTCTTAGTGTCCCTTTAAGGCTATAGCGCAGCTTGGAAAATGATGAAATCTCCGCCTCCCAGCTGGCTGTTACCAGTCGAGTGCAAAATGCTGATTGCAATCTTCTGGCTGCAGGCAGCCATCTGGAGGACAGATGGGGTGATTCCAGGTGTTTTCTTTTGTCTGGAGAACACTCTTGATTTTCAGGAAAACCTGCCTGAGCCCGAAAAAAATTGCCACATTGTCAGTTCTGCCAGCTAAGCCCACGGGCACAGCTGCTCAGTCCACCATGTCCCCACTGGAAGTCCCATAGGACCAGTCCTGACTCAGGTTGGAAATATTTATTCAGACATAATTGGGTAAACCTAGTGAGAGCCAGTGTGTATAATAGGTACGATGTTGGACTAGGACAGGAAGGACCCAGGTTCAGATCTACCCTCAGCCATAGAAACGTACTGAATGATTGTGCTAGCCACTCAACAGAATTATTGTTGGGGGAATAAAATGACGGGAGAATCTATGCCATCTTGAGCTTCTGAAGGAAAGAGGGATACAACTTTAACAAATAAGCAAACAAATAAAGCAAGTGGCAACTGGTTATATCCAGTTCTGTCTCATTTTATGCAACATTTTTGTATAGTTTTGCTATGTTCTGATTTTATCTCTAAATGCACACCTTGATTTACAGTAAATTATCTATGAAACAAATTCTAACTCAGACTCACCTAATTATGATCAGCAGGCCTTACAAACCAAAGGTAGTATGGAACACAGGTTTGTAGGAATGGTAGATTCATCACTACTTTTCTTCAAATTTCCAACCTTTGTCACTTTTATAAGTTTCACTTAATGAGAAACTTGACTTTGCCTGTTGAAATGCATACTCTTGAATTAATGCTTTAGAGAAACATTTGCTCCACAGGATTGTGAAGGTAAACACTCACAGCTGGACATGAAAGCAGCAGCAAGAATTTGAATGGTCAGATGAAGGGAGGAAGGAAGGAAGGAAGGAAGGAATAATTACAAATAGCTTTGTGATGTCCTATAAAGAAGAAACAGCAGCTTTGATACTCCAAAAGTGACTACCCACTGATTTAAATTTGAAGCTAAATTGTTTGTAGTTCTATGCCTGTAGTTATAAATCCTGGTGATAGACATAAATCAATGTACAAAGCAGTTCAGGTATAATGGATGTAAAAATCCCCCAACGACATATTGATGTCCTAAGCTGTCAGTACTTGACCAAAGTGGAATACACAGACTTGGCTTGCTAATCTGAAATGCAAATATACTGAACTGACATCCTGGGTTTTTGTGCAGTTATTTCAGCTGGGAAGCACTGCAAGGCATCATAAGCCTCCCTATTTTGTATAATTTATGTAAATGCTTTAAAAAACCTATTCTGCTCGGAGAAATCTCCTGATAACATGGCATGTTCTCTGGATTTTCAACCAGTGGGCTGGCTGCTATTTCCTCCTGTTATTAAGAGATTAGTTTCATCTGTGGTTGGACCCGCCTCTTTGAAATTTGATCACGGATCTCATGGAGTTTCCTGAGAAGATAGGCCATAATACAGGGAAATTTAAGCTGCTTCTCATGAAACAATTTTACAGGTCAAAACTGAACACTGATTAATTTGTTAGGCTGGTGCTGAATTAATAAAGAGATGCACAATATGACTGTACAAGATGTGAATAAACAAGATCATTTCTTTGTGCAGACATTTGGAAAGAGGGACCTTGTGAATGACAGCACCATTATGAACTGAAAGTTCTTTGCAAGGTTTCAGTGCTTTTATGAGATGGTGCTCACATGTGTAGGAAATTTTAAGAAAGATGTATTTCTCTTTTTTCAAATTATATAACATTTATTTTCAAATGAAGGCTTTCTGTGTATGTGTTCATGTATGTGGTTTAGTGAGTGTGCTTTACAAATTTTTTATCAGGCAATGGAAGAAATATATTGGTTTTTTATCCTGTTAATCTTATAAGTAACCATGATTTCAGATTATCTGGGTCTGAAAACAGGAAACTCTGTGTGCTTTTCATTTGTTCCATTGCAGTTGAAACCCTTTAAGATTTTCATTCTATTCTTTTCCTCCGCTGTGTTCAGTCCAAATGTATTTTTATGCTCTCACAAATTCACTAAGGTAGACAGGACCAGTTTGAAGAGGTTGCAGGACATGGAATTGTGCTGGATAGCAGAAAATGTAAGCCTTTTAAGCACCTAAGCCCAAGTAAGGGCATGGAAACAAAGAGGCCCTGCTATAGTCCCACCATTCCGAGACAATATTTGGGTTTGTGTTGCGTTGACAGGCTTTTCAGGCAGCAGGTCCATGCATAAACTAAAACAGCTTTGTGTTTGCCAAGAGGTATCTCATTTTAGATTGGTTGTAGGGTTTCCTCAAGAAGGGGATCAAAAGAGTCAAGATAGAGGCCACAACCATAAGAATGAAGCCCCACCTTTTTTCACATGTGTTGCAAGGAATGCAAAGAAAGGATGGGGCTTTGATCACATGGTTATTGCCGCCATCTTGACTCCCCTGGTCATTCCTAATTGGTTGCATTGTGGACTGACAGCTAAGATATGTTTTATCATAAGATTGATTATGTTGTTATACTATTATTATTTTGATTATTATATTTCATAGTTTTAGTGTGCTGTGAGACACTCCAAGTCTTGGATGGGGTCAACATATAAACAATTCTATAATAAATAAATTGTAAATGGGATCATTCTCCTAAGCAGGATTTTTAGTGCTTGGAGTCTTTGCATGCAAATATTCCTTCTAGCTACTTCTTTAATTTTAAGTTCAGGTTCTGTGAGTATCCCATTCTAAATTCAGTTTTAACATCTCATTTGGCAGGAATCCATCTGCCATGTTAATCTAGGGTTGTGTACCTCCAAACCTGGTGCTGTGTTCAATTTTCAAATGTCTTAAATTGGTCCTGGCTGTAGATTGTCTATAGCGGTGTTTCTCAACCTTGGCAGCTTTAAGATGTATGGACCTCAACTCCCAGAATTCATGGCTGGCTGGAGAATTCTGGGAGTTGAAGTCCACACATCTTAAAGTTGCCAAGATTGAGAAATACTGGTCTATAGGAATGGACAGCACTTCAGATCCAATGCTGAAACGATGCTTAGGAAAAGACCTGCTAGCATATTGGAGTGGCTGTGGATTGATGGCCCCTCAGCCTCCAGGAAGTTGTCATCTTTGGTTCTGGATGAGGTGGCACTGCCCCATTCAGAACCAGTGTGGAACCTGGGGGTCCTCCTTGACTCGCGACTCCTGCTCGAAGAACAGGTGGAAGTCGTGGCCAGGAGGGCCTTTGCACACCTTCCAGTGGTGCACCAGTTCCGCCCATTCCTGGATCGAGATGCCCTCCGAACAATCAATCATGCCCTTGTCATCTCCCATATAGACTATTGCAATGTACTCTACATGAGGCTACCCTTGAAGAGTATCCAGAAGCTTCAGCTGGTCCAGAATGAAGCTGCGTGGACAGTTATCAGTGCTGTAAAATCAGCACATGTGACACCACTGTTACGTGAGCTGCACTGAGTACCAGTTTGCTTCCGCATCCAATTCAAGGTGTTGGTTATCACCTTTAAAGCCCTGCATGGCATGGGACCAGGCTACCTGAGGGACCGTCACATCCCCATAACATCGACCCACCCCACCCGGTCAGGCAGAGAGGGCATGTTACGAACCCCATCAACAAAGGAATTTCATCTTGTGGGGTCCAGGAGGCGGGCCTTCTCTGCAGCAGCACCCACCCTTTGGAATATCATGCCCACGGAGTTGAGACAGGTTTCCTCGCTCCCAGACTTCCGGAAGAAATTGAAGACCTGGTTCTGCCACCTTGCTTGGGATGGGGAGGGTAACAGCTCCACCTGGGGGTGGTTGGTGCCATAGCACCCCTATTGATCAGGATTCCATCTCTCCTTGGATTTAATATTTATTATCTTATTTATGTTTTTAAAACTGTGACTGAGGTTTAGATGTTTTTATTATCTTTTTTATTGTAAACCACCCAGAGTCCCCCTTTGGGGGAGAGGGGCGGTAATATAAATCTAATAAATAAATATTGCAGTCACAAGATCCCAGGAAAACATATGAAGGCACTGGCAGGGTACAACAAGGTGTTTTGGCATGAGCAGGGGCTCATGGCACTTCCTCAATTGTGAAATTCTAACTGGTCGAATTACTTTCAATAGGCTGTGTGTTTTGGTAAGGATTTGAATTTGATTCTTAGTCCAGCTTTCTAACTATTGCATGGTGATGGATCTCAAAACAAAACAGAACCAAACATATAACCACTAATATTTTGTGTGCATCACATAATTAACTATGAGAATATTTTTGACATACATAAAATGATTACTTGTAAAAGGACCAGCTCAGAAATTGCTAGAATAGAAAAATACTTCCTTTGTTGAAAAAAGGAAAAATACAATACAGGGGATGCTGTTTTTATATAATAAGAACTGTTCAGGGTCAACCTGAAGTTGTGTTCTGGCCATTAATATTGATTTTTTTTTTTTGCTTCTATAACTAGTAGGCTATTCAATAAATAGGAGTAATGACTCTTGTAGAGCAATTCCCATCTCACATCACAACACAGTTCTTGACTCGCTTACTTGACTGTGCCAGAGTATATTCTTTGTTTCTCTCTCCCTTCCTATAATCCTATAAATAGAAACTACTTTTCTTTCCCTTCAGTTGTAAAATGGGATTCTGTATTATAAATGAGTTCTGCAAAATGCCATTGTCTGCTGGCAGCCAGTCCTACAAAACCTGCTTTCTAAAATGCTATCGTCAATATGTGCTCTGTTGGATTCTTATATTATTCCTGTGACGAAAGAGTCAGCAGGGCAAATTGCAAATAATATCAAATGTTGCATTCATAAAAATTATCTGGCGACTGCTATCAATTTATATTACAAATCATTTCTTGCAGACACACCATGGTAAATTTGTGAGTCGCTGTGTGTTTAACAAAAAATAAATCCCAACAACAACAGAGGGTTTTTTCTGGCAGCATCAAGAACTACCTCAACAGAGCAAAATCATCTTGAGTGAAAAGTGGTTAGAAAACAAATCATGTAAAATAGACAAAGGGAACTTCTTGAAACAGCCATAGTATTGCTCATTCTGAAACCACCATTGTAAATGCCTGAACTGTTTCTGGTTTTTCTGCCTGGGTTCTAGCTATTTTCTGTCTGAGACAGGGGAGTAAATGCTGTCCTCTCTCCTCTGCCCCTCTCGTCAAATCAAGGTGCAAAGTTTCAAAGACCAGACAACCTATTTGGGACAGCCAAGGCAGAAAATACACCAGCCCCATCCCTTCTCCTTGGGAGTAAAGCAGTCACCATACTGCATTAAATAGCTCTTTGAAAATGTATCTTTTTCATGAGAACCCAAATTGATTGCCTGAGGAAATGGCATCACTCGGTCTAATGCTGAAATATCTCCTGGTAATTATTCATTTGCACTGGAGGCAGTGCTTTACATCACAAATTTGAGATGGTGTTCTTTCACTCTCTGGAGAGCATGTTAGGGTCAGAGCCAGCAGCAGTGTTTCTTCAAACCTTATCCAAATATTCCTGTGAAATTGAATTTTGCTCTGCTACATTTATATCCCTCTTTTCTTTTTTTCAAATTCTAAGTGGTGCACCTGGAAGTTTCCCCTAATTTCATCTTCACAACAATCATATTCTGAGATAGATTGAGGTGAGTGATAACAACAAGCCAGGTCATCCAATGAGGTCCACTGTTGGGTAGGAAATTGTGGCTTGGTCCTAATTCTGTATCTTTGCTACTATATCACACTGGTTCTCCTCACTTTTGATCATGTTCTTCAAACTTCGGGTGGAATTTAAGAGAAGTTTTATATGCTAAGGTGGCTTGACTTGCAAATTTGGCCTACATAGGATGTTTCTGTAGCTCTTGCAGAAGGTAATTGTTCTGTGTAGCAATGCTGAATATATGGTTGTGATCTTGATTTGATGGGAGAAGTGTGATTTGGAGTATTTATTTATTTATTTATCAAATTTTTATCACCACACATCTCCCCCCACAAGGGTATGTGTGGGAATGCACATCTGTTGGTACCTCCTTAAATCAAATGTTCTTAAGGAGCTACCAACAGGTGTGATCTGATGCCCCCTCCTCAAATATTCCAAATCATCTTTTGCCCTTGAATTCAGATTGTTGCACAGTCCTATTATTGCAAAATCATCTGAGAGGACCTTTTCCAGCAATTTATAGCATCTGTTAGACCAATGTTTTCCAATGTGTGGACTCCAACTCCCAGAATTCCCCAGGCTGGGGAATTTTCAGTGTGTGGACATCTTAAAGTTGCCAAGACTGAAAATTCCCCAGCCTGGGGAATTCTGGGAGTTGGAGTCCACACATCCTAAAGTTGCCAAGGTTGAAAAACACTGTTCTAGACTCATCCAGTCACCACTGTGCCCAAATAACAATATCATTTCACTGTACTTCACTTCAATAACAGCTGGATCATGCTATGAAAAGGTTATCAGTCATTAGGCAGAAATAACCATAATGTTACTAGCTAGAATGATGAAGATGAGTTTTTTTCCAAGCATTTGTCTTGTTATTACTGTTCCCTGTTTTCTATACATTTCTTCCCTGCAGTCATCTGGTAAATCTTGCCCTTTCATCTATACAGAAATGTGTTCCATTCTAACTATTAGAGAAGTCTGTGGTCCAATTTCTATCTCACAAACCTTCTCCATAACACTCAACCAGAGACCCTGCTTACATCATTTGAAAGTATGAAGCACAGTTGTGTCCTTGACCTGGCCTAGAGAATCCGGAAAACATTGACCAGCAAAAACTTGGATCTAGTTGGATCTTGGATGTGCCCTGCTTTATATCACATTCACCTGTGTTGCAATCGTGGAGTATAAATTCTAAGTGTGAATTAGTTGATCGTTGGAATCACTTGTCCAATTTGAGGAAATTGTGACAGACAACACAATATCATATTATGAGGTTTTTACATTCTTTGTGTCTTTTTAAAAATCCATACAAATCTGTTTACAGAACAGAAGCTTATAAAAAACCAAGGTATTAATTCTGAAGTGTCTTGGTATTTATATAAAATTCTCTCTCCTTTTCTACTAAGTACATAAGTGCATGCACATACACATATTAGCAAAACAATATAGTATACGAGACATCCCCCGTGGGCTGAGAGGTATATTCTGTGTTCTTTAGCCACTCTGATATTCCATTCTCTGCTAGTGGTGACCATTTTTTCCAGTGACACCAGATTAAACTTCATATTGTGATAATTATAATTTAGCTATTTCACCTGTGCCCACACACACACACACACACACACCTACCTGCCCCAGGTTTTGTACCACTGTCCTTTTCTGGGAAAGATGTTCTGATTTGTAATTGTTTCATCAGTCCTTTACTGGATTTATTTTGCTTTATAAAGCAATGCTTTAATAATATTCTATTCCACCATGCATTCAGAATAATGGCTTATTCCATATGGTGTTTAAAGCTTATTTTTACTTCCATTGTCAAATTAGCAAGGCCTTGTTCGCTCTATTTCAGAGGTTAGCATAGCTGGATCTCATCCAAGGTTGTAAGCTTAAATTGCCAAAGAGTGAGAGTCTGACCTTGGATGTGACTCATTGCTTGGCCATTGATAGAAGAATAATTCAGGGGAAAATCATTTTTAATCAGTGTCACATAATGCCATATAATTTTCCAGGGTTTCTAGGACACATCATCAATTTACTGAGAGGTCCAAGATATTTGTTCTCAGGAATTTGCATTGTCATCTCCCTCCCTCTCCCCCAATCCCCAGACCAACTTTGCTGTATATTCTCTGGTTTGATAATAATGGTAGAATAGGTCATCATGTGTTAATTTAGTTTAGGGCCAAGCTCCAGGTTACCAATAATAATGTTTACAAAAATACTTAAACACAGTTCTGGTAAATAAAATTCTGTGGTTCACATCTGTGTTGAAAATAGTGAGGTGGATAATGATTTTTATCAAAGGAATGGTGGGCAGGAGCATAATTCTTTCCTCTCCATCATTTTTTGCTAGTTAACTTTTCTCCTAGAAAATTAATTTTTTTCTCTTGTAAAATCCAGAAGTTTGTTTGACCTTGCCACCAAGGACATAGATAGGCTATAGGAGAAAATCCAGCTGGAAAGGGGATTATGGCAGGAAAAAAAAACAGGTAAGGGAGAGTTTAAGTTCCTCCTTCTTTTTCTGTTATCTACTTAAAAACACCTTCTTCTGAGACTTTTTTTTTAATGCAAAGAAGCAGGCCATCTACTTCTTACATGAGATTTTATACTGAATGCAGTTTGATTCCAGTATGTTGGATAGAGTTTCTCTGGAAGAGATTTAACTAGGATACTTACACATCTAATCTCTCTATTACTTTGTATTATGGGACTGCCAGATTTATCTGTTGGGTTGCCAGACTATTAGAATTGCTTGGGAAGTAGATGAATTGATGTCTTGCCAAGTATCTGGTATATAATAATGAATCTTCTGTAATTTATCTCTTGTCTCTCAGTCCTCCTATCCATGTTAGGAATCCTGCTATTAATACATAGCTGTAAGTGTGGTGATGAAATTTCCGTAACTTCCTCCTTGCATTTATATTGAGCTATTGGGTCTGGTAAAGGTTTTCATGGGTAAAAAAAGTAATGTACATTTTATTTCAAGTCAAGTTCAATATCTCAGGTCTTCATTGACATATCCATTTAGTTTTAGGTTTTAGTTTTCTTAGAAGCAACGTGAAAGCAATTTGCCATTACCTTCTTCTGTTGTTCTTTTTTACTTCCAAGTCTAGTCTACAAACTTGGAATTTAATTGGTGATCTGTGATTAAAATAAGAAGCAGGCCCAACCCTGCTTAGCTTCCAAGACAATACACAGTATAAAACCAAGCTACTGGAATACCACTGTTCTCAGAATATACAGTCTGGCACAGATCCCAAATCAAATCCTATATCATCTCTTCTGAAGAATCTAAGCAAGTGCTGCTGGATTAACTGTGATAGAACAGTGCACTATAGTTCTGAAGCCCAGAAGCTGGATAGCAAAGAAGTACAAGGTTGCAAGGTAGGACCTCCAGGTATTAAAAGGTGCTGATTGTGACCTAACCAGCACAACCTGGATCTGGGTCAGCTATTTGAAGTGCAAGTAGATGTTTGGCTCACTGGGAGTTTCTGTGCTCTGAAACTTCAACCTTATTTGAATCCTTAGATTTCTTGATGGTGGGCCACTTTCACACTACACCCTCTTACTCACCTTCTGCTCCTGAAAATCAGGTAAAGACCCACTATGACTCTCAGACTGGACCGTACTTACTCTTTTCTTTTATGGACTTTCTTACTTGCCAATGACCCGGTTCTGCCGACTGCTCTGTCACTTCAGGACAGAACCAGTACTGGTTAAATAGATCTCTAAGGAAGTTCACCTATTATTAGTATGCAGCATTGAGCAGTCAGAGTGTATTGCTTCTGAAGTAGGTTGTGTGAAGTTGTAAAAAGAAGTAAAAACACTGATGATGATACAATCTGAGTTATCTGATAAGGAGAGAATATAGCAGACCTCTTTGCTTGTACAAAACAATGTCATACTCCACTTTATGTGTATGAAGGGATCAGTACCTTGACTGAAAGCTGTGTCTGGGAAGGTGAGTTGGATAATATTTTGCTCTACTAGTATTAGTGAAATTTATAGAGGAATATAAGAAAAACACTACTGGCTCAGAGCAAAGATTCTGTAGTGTACCATCCAGCTTCATAATGGCCAAATGGATCTCTATGAACAATCAAGAAGAATGGGATGAAGACAGTTATCTACACTTGTTCCTTTGCAACAAAGAGCAATTTACTGTGGTTGCTCAATATATGATGATGCTGATAAATAACAGGTGACAGATCTAACTAGACATGAAGCAGGAAGAAAATGATCAAAAATAGCAAAATTGTATGTGAACTATTTGGAGATCTTAAAAGCTGTATTAAGAAGAATCATGGACACATTCTGAGTTCAGGAAAGCTTTCCATCAAACCACTGAGGCATATGAAAGGCTGACCAACTGAGCTAGGGACAGCACCATATTCTTTACAGATATTGGACCCAGTGTTATCTTTTTCCAACCAGATCTAGACTGCAATATACTATAATCGTTTTAAACTCACATAAGGCTTTGCCTCATAAGGAGCTTTGTGCCATGGGGAACAGGTAGTTTTCCTAGTGGAGCATTGGGATTCTCTTTGGTAAGGCACTTTAGGTCACCTTGAAACTTCAGTAAGCACTGCCAATCACTGGAGTCTTCCAATTATTCAAATTGCTGAAACGGCAATTGGAACAAGTGAAGCAAAACGGTACAAACACTTTGCTGTTAGATGTCAAGGGGCAAAGTTTACAAAGCAGGCCTGTATTAAAGCAAAGCATCCCTTCAAACAACAGCACAACTCCAGTAGTTTACATTTAATGTGAGATCTATCCCAAACTTTTAATACCCATCAATCTTTTCAGACTATAATGAAGAGATATATCCCAAAACTTTCAGTTAAAAATGTACAGAGAATATGGAGATGGGCGGTGACAGAAATTTGAAATATAAATCAATCAATCAATCAATCAATAAGTGTAAATAGAAAAGTTTACATATAAGATAACATAAATCTGGTATTTTCTCACTGCACTAATACACCACAACAGACAACTTCTAGCAGTAATAAATAGCCAATAGATTGTACAATTAGAGGAAGGAAGTACATGGAGACTGAGCATTTAAAACTCTGCCTGTCAATCAGCACATGTCAGCCCTTCAAGGTAAATCAGACCAGCAATCCAATGTCATGTGGGAAAATACTACTTTTACTGTAAAGCTATAGGAGCAGAATCTTGCAAGTCTGAATGTGATTCCCCCCTTTCCCTTTATTTTTGTGAAACTAGAGAAGGTTTGTCTGAGACTTTTACTCATGTTACATTCCTGCCTCAGACTCAGGCCTCCTTTATCTGACCATTGTCTTGGTGGCAGCTCTTCATCCTGTCCCTCTACATCACGACATCACTAATGTTAACTTATGTCTGTTGCTTACTCCAGCAAAATGAAAACATTCTTTCATCGTCCTTCTTCTTCTTCTTAGCATTTTTCCTGCACTATGGCAGGGTCCACTTGTCAGCATATCCGTCTCTATTTGGCTTGGTCCAAGGCATCGTCAGGGGTAACATTCATGCATTCCATGTCTTCCTTAATGAGGTCCACCATTTCTTGGGCCTACCACAGGGCCACCAGCTGCCAGGGTCCAGGCGCATGGCTGTTCTCATCACCGAGTCGTCTTTGCTAGGTATGACGTGTCCATACCATCTAACCATCTAAGTGTCCATACCATCCTTTCATCGTCATTGTTATTGGAATTTAGGCCTAATATAGAGTCAGTGTGTTTTTTGTTCCTCTCTTTTCGACCTAAAATATAACATATCCACAGGAATCCTAGCTTTTTATAGGAAATAAAGTATATATTTAAAAATAATACTATGGGAGTTTTAAAAATTATGCTTTAGGCTGTGGTAGAATTAATAAGCTATCCTACTATCAAGTCAAATCTATGGGATCAGTAAGGGAAATTTTTTAGTGACCTAATGGTAAAATGACAATAGTAGGAAGAAAAAGACAATAAACCAGATGTGCATGGATTTTATAATCCTGCCCCGAAAACTCAGGATTTGTACATGGAATATATAACCTATTTAAAAGATCATCACACATATATTCATTGTATTTGAGTATCTATCATCAAACTTTTTTAAAAAATGTATGAAGCAAATATAGCTCTTGTTCCTTTTTTGCCTACCACCAGTGTTAAAAAATTGCATAGATGTCACTACCTCAGTTCCCAAGAGTTAAGGTGAGTTTCCCTCCCTTTTTTTTTTTTTAAGTCCCACATATTTGCAGAGCTGGAATATACTAAGAGATTTGATTCATTTTGCTCAGAAAATGTAAAGTGCAAACTGAGCTAAAAGCACATTGAACATATATAATCAATAAATGATATATTTGCAATAGGAAACTAATACCACTTGTTTCCTACACACATAAAAGGATTATGTAGAGTGCAGAGATGCACTTTATATTAATAGAAACTGATGCAGAAATATTACAATGGTGATTCCAGAAAATGAAAGCGTTCACAGTGGAATCAAGTACCGGATTTTTCTTCCAGAGAAAATAAGGCTACTAATGTAGTGCAGATAGTTTAATATAGAGTTACCCTGTGCTGAAATGTACACTTCCAATTGTGACAGATAGGTGGAAGAACTAATGATCATAACTCCACATTCTTCCAGTTACTACTCTTTAGGTTTTAAATCAGGGAGGTTTTCAAATGTCAGGCAGCTGTAGCTACAGCTGATCTACACCAATGCTGTAGCAGAACATAGACTCACTGCCAATGACCTCATTATCTATGACAAAGTATGAGATCATCTGCAGAATGCCACACCCCACAGTGCCTTCTCTGCTCTACTGTGACACTAGGTAGGGTGGTAGTATCCACAGTAGCTCATTCCATTTTCCCACACTTTCCCTACTTTAAACAATGACTTATGAGCTACACAGATTTGCTTGTTCACATCTGTTTCGTGAAGGAAACATAAGACAGATTTCACTAGGTTTATGAAATAGTCCACTCTGAGAGCAACATCAGCACAAAATGTCAAGCCACAAATTCTGTTTCCAAAGATAATGGTTATGATTTGGAACCTAATCACACATATCAATAATCTCTGTGCAATGCTTTTCTATATTACTGTAGGAATATTGAAAAAAACACACAGAAGCTAATATGCAAAGACCCCTTCCTCTTTACTTAGCAACTACAATTAGTTCCATACATAACTGAGGTTGGAAAGCAAATTTATCCCTTGTCTCATATAATTTTAAACCAGAACTTATTTTAGTGACCATTGGCCTTTTTTTTTTATTCTGCACATTTGAAAAGAATTATGCAGGCATTTTTCTTTGTAAGCTGCAAGGATGCAGCTGGTCCCCAGATCATTATATAGAAATATATGGACTCAGGTACTATAGTCCAAAATCGTCAGTGAAATAATTAAGAGTTCCAGTGATGCTTTTAGAATCAGGGAGGCATCAAATAAATGAGTTTGACCTCAGATGAAAAAAGAAATGGCAATATTTCACTTTCATTTACTTTGATCAGACATTGTCATGTTTCCTAATGCACAGTGTTTCAACTGAAGGGGAGGAAGCAATCATCTATTTACCATTACGAATTCTCTGAAGCTTTTAATATATCACTATAATGCTCCTGAGATCTGCTTTTAATGCTGCCATGACCACTATTAAGTTGAAAAGGTTGGGCAGAGTTAAATATATTTGCCAATCACATCCTCTGTTTAATTCTTCATATCATCAAAGCTTCATCACATAATGTGAAAAGTTGAGCAGGTCACAGTCTATGGATTCTGAAATGTTTATTATTATGAGTGTGGAATGAACAAAGCTGCTGTGAAGTAACACAAGGGCAGCTCTCAAATATTTGCCCTTTAGTCAAGGCACTGTAAATCTGAACTAAGTCCATTTATTTGTTGCTTAGCTTGAAATTCCAGTGGGATTTCACATTTGGGAATTTTAACATGAATTGGTTCAACTCATACCTCCCAGGCTAATGCTTGGTTTGGAACAGAGTTATTCACTGGTTTAATACTGCTCCAACGCAATCTTTCTCTTTAAAAAAAATTAAAATGTGCATTTTGATATGTTAAGAGCAGTATGCACTTGACTACAATCCTATGTTCCCTTGAGCATACCCCAGAGGCTACAGAATTCATGAGTATTCCCCTCTAAGATCAGAGAGGGGACATTGACCTCAAAAGGGAAAATCTATTGTTAGTAATTTCCTCCTGTTACCCATCAGCCTATAACAACATCTCTTTCCAACAGCAGAATCCTCCTTCAGAAAGGCTGAAAGGAGATGTGGGAATTCAGCTGGGCCGGGCCTGGATGACCTCGCATCTCATGGATCTTAAGATTACTTAGCCATCTAACCGATATCCTTTGAAATTAACACATTATCTGTGTCCATGCCAGATGCATTCCCTTCTGTTGGGCACCCACATATTGTTCTGCCAGAAGAAGCTTAGACTGTCATGAAGCAGAAGGTCTTAAGAACAGATCTCGTAGAGGAGCCTTGTTTTCTGCAGTTACCTACCTATGTAGGTTAAGCAAAGTAGAAGGTGCGTTTAGAATCAGAATGTTACTGTGAGAGAAGTGTTTTTTGAAGCAGATGCAGAGGTTACATAGCATTTCTCTAGCTTCTGACAAGCTATTGGACTATTTCAATGAGCAATGACACTCTCATATTTGAAACTGTGGACAGGAGAGCTCAGCTGCTGGTGATGGGGCTAATATGTTTCTACCACAACTCTGAAAAAAATGTCACAGAGGAATAGGATGTGCAGGCATGCTTAGCAGGTGGCCAGTCATGATAAATTTAATTTGTTTAGCAAATAAGCAGGATTAGACTGAAAAAAATGGCATTGGGAATCTGCATCAAAAATGAAAGTCCTTGTTGGTATGTCTCTACACATCCACTAAATATAAACTGGAGATAGTTCATGTTAACAATGAGTCAATTCCCCTATTCTAGAATTTTAGTTAGTTCTGTCTTCCATTTCCCTATAGTTCTGTTTTGATAGAAGCATTAAAATTTCAGATCTGGAGCATGTATAATTTGTCACAGATTACAGTGAATGTGTTTTGCTACCTTTACCTCTACAGTATGTTATCAAGATAGATATGCGTATTGATCAACACTATGAAAAAAATCAACTGGGAAGTGATATGATTGTGTCATAATGCTGTTTCATTGCTGTGCCCATATTTATTTGGCTACTGGTAAAATGCTATACATAAAGAACACTCATGCAAGATCGTATGAATTTATAAAGCAAGGATGCATCCCTTCAGCATTTGTTGGATAACCTTATCAAACTGGTCCTTGAAATTCTCCACTGTATTTATGGGTATAAAGAAAGGGAGAAATAGCACGTTTCTTTCTGTTTTTTCCCCCTCCTACTGGACCACAGGTCCATTTTATATCCTGTACCATTATAGCCCTAAACCTACGGTCAATTCTGAGTATTATTGGGGAAAATTACAGCTACCACACAGGGAGATACAGAAGCATGTGAAAATGATTAAGTAACATGACAGCTTTTGGGAGGAAATTCTGCAAAACTGCCTTTGGAGGGAGCAGGTAAAGGTAAGAAGAAAGTCCAATGAACAGATATACAGCAAGTGAGGCCTACATTAGCAAATCAGGTACCTGCATCTTTTCAGACAGCACCGGGCAATTATAGTCTCCTCCACATAACCTGCTAACAGCAGGCAGGCAATGCTTCGGCAGTCACACTGAGAGGGCTTGAAAGAATGACACTCTCAAGTGTGTTTTCTTCTCTGCTTCGAAAATGATTCCTTCAAATTTGTACTAGCACAAGCCTTCGCTTCTGAGATTTAATTTGCTCTAGGCAGCATCTGCACTCTTACAGGTTGCTGGATGGAGCTGCCAGCCTGCCCCCTTTCCCTGGCCAGGGCTTTCTACAGTGATTTTCAGGAGAAGAACATGCTCGGTAAAGCCTGAACCCCACTGTGCCTTGTGAGGCGGGTCTCCAGCATCATGTATGTTTCTTCTAAAGCCCGGATTTACCACCCAGGTGATCAGTTTCTATCTGCAAATGCCAGCGGTGTACCAAAAGTGAGGGCAAGTATTAGCTGATCAGGGATCAATGAACTATTGGAACTTTTTCCTCCACAGGTGGACCAATGAAGTATTGTTAAAGGAAAAAAACAGGGCTACCAGTGGACCAGTGAAATGGTAGAACTTTCTTTTTAACCATATGAAATTGACAAGAGTTCTGCTAGTTTCTCCTTCAAACAGGAAGAATGGAAAAACTACATGGGTTTTTTAGTTGTTTTCACTAATCCGCTGGTGGACCTAGTGAAAGTATCAGGAGGAGTTGGTGGAGGAAGGCTCATACAGAAGCTCTAGCAATGGAAATCACGTCTTTAAAGACCCCCCTGCAGCAAGGAAAGTGATTGACACTTGCTTTTCTGACAATTGTGGGCGGGGTAAAGAAGCAGGCGTATCCACCAATTGGGAAGCATGTAACCATCAACTGTACCGAACACCTGGCCAATATCATTGCCAAAGCTGAAGAAAAGACTGAAATCTGTGCAACGTTTCTTAAACTGGCTTCATTTCCAGTCAGCTTCAGCATGGGAGACAAGCAGCTTAAGGTGACATTGAGAAACTTATGCCTACAGAAATCTGTGTCTCTCTCTGCTTTTGTGTCACCACATTTTCACTGGCTTGTGTGTCTAAGGATGCTGATAGACCATCTATAAGATGAGACAATTCTCTAAGGCAGCTTACAACATTTATAAAACATCAATTAATATAATTTAAACTAGTCAACTAATAACTAATAAAAGCCAAACAATAGACAACATGCATTCTAGTCAATCACTCTTTAAAAGAAACAGCAGTTCTTTAACTCCTTAGAAGATTTCCAAGAATAAATCCATCTTTAGGACTCTTCTAATGCTCTGGAGGTGCCCCAGCAGATAATGGATTCTAAAGGAGATGTGCCTCCATGGCTCATCTGATTATTTTGACAGGTGAAAAAGAAGGGCCAGAGCTAACAACCAAAGTGCAGTCTAATTGTTATGTGTGGCGTTTCGGGTCCTCGTCGGGATGTGGTGCCAGCTGGTGATGAGACGGCCGACCCGGGCGGCCGGACGGGCTCCTCACAGGCGAGAATGAAACACGACACAACGGCTTGTCAGACGGGAGGAAGCCCCGATAGTCAGTGCTAGCCTCCTTTTATTGGATACACACCAGGAAACGACATAGTGCCCCAAGGGGCAGAATATAACACTTGCATAGCTAAACATATCACGAAGCCTAAGCATGTATAACTGCGTGACACCTGCATGTACAGTCTCATGCCTGCGGTCATGCTGCAACCCACAAAAACAGGATGTTGCCAGCGTGCCGTTAGGCAGGTTTCTACTTATATCCATATACTAATAAAGCCATCTGCCATAGCCCTGCCCTACCCCAGGCTCATAATGCAACATCTCCCCTGTTTTTGTTTGTTAAGGGCCGACTGACCCTCAGCGTCTCGGTACTTTAGCCTCATGGGTCCAAGTCCCTACGACACAAAAGGATCATGGGGTCGGCGGAAGTTTGGGGGAATTCTTCGTCTGAGGAGTCTTCTTCTGAGCTCAAGGCTAAGAGAGACTGCTTCTCAGAGGGAAGGCCTGGGTCGGGAGAGCGTGCAAGCAACAAGTTAATATTGGCAACATTAGAATCTAAAGCATGTAAACGGTGTTGTAAAAAGGCTATAAATTTTCCAAATATACACGGGCCAATGGTACAAATAAGAACCAAACAAACCAACGGTCCTATGACGGCTGAAATGAGGGTGGTAAACCACGGAGAAACATTAAACCAACCCTCAAACCAGCCCTGCTGTGTAGCGCGCTCCTTTTTGCGTTCATCGAGTCGCTTTTTTAGTTCGTTCATGGAGTCTAAAACTATACCAGAGTGGTCGGCATAGAAACAGCATTCCTCTTGTAGCGCCACACACAGTCCACCGCTTTTAAGAAATAACAGGTCAAGTCCTCTGCGGTTTTGTAGGACAACTTCAGAAAGCGATGTCAAGGAGGTCTGGAGATGAAGAATTGATGTCTCTATCCTTTCTAGATCTTCATCGATGCTGAGGCGGAGGGCGTGATAGTTTTGTTGGCCGGTTACCAGGCCGGCAACCCCTGTGGCCGCCCCCGCCACCCCCAACCCCAATAATACAGACAAAGTAAGAGCGGTCACGATCTCTCGTTTGACCAAAGGGGGGGTAGGGGCAAAATGGGACAAGAGGCTGGAATCAGAGTGATATATAATTTTTGGAAACAAATGAACCTGAACGCAATAATGAGAGTCTGCCAACAGCTTTGGGCCAAATACACATGCAGAGAGCCCAAATGAGCAGGCCCACATGGAGCCAGGGCCAGGAATAAAAAACTGACCGGCAAAAGGGCGAGAAAAGTCGGCCCGGGAGCTAAGAAAATTCCAAGGCAAGGCATATCCACAAGCAAGTCTGCCGCTGACCGGGGTACAACGATACATGTCACAACTCGTGGCATTGGAACAATAGTGAGTAAAATTATCGGGAACAAGGCCCAAACAACAACCCTGGCCCGATAGGCCGGCTATAGTCTGGGACCGATTTCCCCAACGGCAGGAGGCGTCAGTGGTGCTGTTGGTGATCTTTTCTGAAGAGCCAACAGCGTCATAAAAAGGCGGGGTAGCAACCAAGCACAACCAACAAGAGTTGGTAAGGTTGGGGTTGGTAGAATTCAAAAGTGAAAAGGATGCATCCAACATGTTATAAAAGGCGTTTGTTTTTGGGTTGGCAGGGGCAATGAGCGGGTTGTCGGGGCGCACTCGGTTTGGACCAACGGTTGGTTTGGCCGGGGCAATGAGTGGGTTGTCGGGGTACTCTCGGTTTGGACCAACGGGCGGTGAGATGTCGGGCAAAACAGAAAGCTGAATAGAAAAAATTTGGCCCTCATCATGATAGCCGTCCCACAGGCGACCTCCCCAGCGCATGCCAACCAACCAACGGGCCTGAGGCAAGGCCCGTCCATAGGGGGAAAAAGTGACGTTGAGGGGGCTACGTTTAAGTGCGCAACATGCATATAGGGGACAATTCAGACTGGATTGAAGAGGTTTGCCATGGGCCCGGACAATTTTAATATAGTCTTTTTTGGTGGGGGGGTCCCAATAAATATCTCCCGTGGAGACGCAGGACCATTTCCGACAAAAATAATGGCCTGCTCCGCCACACTGGCTAATGTGGGCCGGCGTGGCGGGCTGTTCTGGGCAAAAATAGAGATAAGACTGAGACACCTCTCGAGGCGATGGAAAACACGAGGGTATGCCATGAACGGCCGGGCCTGCGAAGGCCGTGGCCCCGGTCACCATTTCTGCAAAATCAAAATATAACATGGGAAACCAAGGCCAATGGGTGCGCTTAGAAACAATATAAAGGGGGGCCCCTAAAAAATCACGGATAGTCCAGGTGAATTTTTGCGGGCGATGTGTCTCAAGTGATGCCTGGGCAACGAAGGGGATAAAACATGACCACAAAAGGCCCAACCAACGCGGGGACGAAGCCATCACCTAGGGAAAAACAAAAAGGGTGGACAAATCAGGGTCCGCGTCCGCCGGTGGGGGCGGGGCAGGGGCGACCAAATAGGGGCGCACGTGACGCCCGGGGACCCATAGAACACGATCTTGAAGTTGAACAGCAGCATAACCCCTGCCCCAAGTGATGAGTTGCGCCGGACCTCTCCACGTCAGGTCAGGAAGCTGTCGATAATAGACAGGTGGGCGAGGGTGGTCAACAGCGGGTTGTGATGCAAAGTGCCGAGAAGCAGCCGAGGCTGCTGGCTGTCCGGTCAAGTTGAGAAAATTGATGGTATAGAGACAGATATTGAGAATGTCTTGCACCGCTGGGAGGCTGGGGGGTCCTTTTCCCTTGTTGTCAATATATCTATCGAGAGCGTGTTTCAAGGTCTGATTTGCTCTTTCCACTATGGCTTGGCCTTGACTATTATATGGAATGCCAAGTTTATGGGTGATACCCCATTTTTGACAAAAGGCAGCAAAAACACCGCCCGAGTAGGCGGGCCCATTGTCTGTTTTTATTTGCTTTGGGCATCCCAGCGTCGCAAAAGTCCGAATAGAGTGATTGATTACATGTTTAGCGGCTTCACCCCTCTGGGGGGTGGCCATGATGAACCCCGAAAATGTGTCAATAGACACATGCAAATACTTCCAAGGGGAAAAGGAAGCATATTGGGTTACATCCATCTGCCAGATTTGGCAACATTCCGTCCCACGCGGGTTGACCCCCATGGGAATTGAATGTGCTTGTTTGCTACAGGTTGGACATTGTTGGACAATGGCTGTCGCTTCTCCTGGAGAGAGCTGAAATTGTTTAATAAGGGCCTTCTTGTTTTGATGGAAATACGAGTGACTTTCCCAGGGGGTGACCGTAGTCAGAGAAAGGCAAAAAAGGGAGGACGCGGCCGCAGCCGCAGCGTCAGCAACATCATTGCCCTCCTGGATAAACCCAGGAAAGGGCTGGTGGCTTCTAATGTGGGAAACATGAAAAGGGTGAACACGTGTGGAAATAAAATGTTGCAGTGACAAAAATAAGGACAAAAGTGTGGGTTCAATGGAGGGGGACAAATAAGCCTCATAAAGGTGAGAAAGCATTTGAGAAACATATAGGCTGTCCAATATGAGGTTAAAAGGCTGGTCAGAAAAGGTTTGAAAAACGAGTAGGGAGGCGTGCAGCTCCGCACGTTGGGCAGAAGATTGAGGGGGTGTAATTTGGGTATGCCAATGGCCATCTCGCCGCCAGGCACACGCACCATAGGTCTTACTGCCATCGGCAAAAACCGTGACAGCATTTAAAAGGGGTAAGGGAGAAAAAGGCGAGCGCCACACAAAGGGCGTGGTCTTTAAAAGTTGGAACCGAGGGTCAGGGGGTGGGTGACAAGAAACGGCGCCAGGCCAGTCAACAAGAGCAAATTGAAGGTGCTCGCTAGAAGCAAACAAAAGTTCCCACGTTGCAAGTGAACAAGGCACATAAAGTGTGGAGGGTTCCACGCCCACCAAGGCTTTGGACCTTAACCGGCCCTTATTAATAAGACCTGCAAATTGAAAAGCCTTGGGTGTCAGGGTCGCCCGTGGCGTGTGTGGAAGGTGGATCCATTCAAGGATCGACACGGGTGAAGTCACTTGAACCAAGGCCGCAGTAGGCAATGTTAAGGTGTTGAACAACACTAAAGAAAGCGGAACATCTTCCTTAACGCGGTCTACCCATCTGGTAAGCAAGGCCTGATTGATCAAGTCAACAACCTTTAAATGGGTAGGCTGCAATAAAATGACATCGGCCGGGCTGCTGGCGCCCGCCAAGGCCGCAAAAAGTGGAGAAAGCTGGCCGGTAGAGAGGCCTAAATAGGGTCGAATCCAATTAATGGACCCCAAATATTGCTGTAATTGTAACAGGGTCGGGGCAATGGGTAGTCGAACGTCAGGCAGCCACGGAGCAGCATGTGACGTAAGGACTTTATGCCCCAAATAATTGAAAGGAGGGGCAATTTGAACCTTGTCAGGTGCAATAAACAAGCCCCCTTTGCGCAAGATGTGTTGCAAGTGCGGCAGGGTCCTAAAGACCGTGCCCTTCGGCCCCGGCGCCGCAACCAAGATGTCATCCATATAATGATACACTAGAAAGGTGGAATAAGCCTGTCTATAAGGCTGTAAAACTTGAGATACAAAATGTTGACACATGGTGGGGCTATTTAACATCCCTTGCGGCAATACCTTCCACTGGTAACGGGCGTTGGGCTGCGAGTTGTTAAAGGCTAACACAGTGAAGGCAAACAGGGGGACATCTTCCGGGTGGAGTGGAATACAAAAAAAGCAATCCTTAAGGTCAATGATCATTAAATCATATGATGCCGGAATTAAATTGGGATTCGGGAGACCACATTGAAGTGCCCCCATCGGGCGAATGATAGCATTAATGGCTCGTAAATCATGAAGGAGTCTCCATTTTCCCGTCTTCTTTTTTAACAGGAAAACCGGGGTGTTATAAGGACTGGTAGAAAGCTCGAGGTGGCCCTTAGCCAGCTGGTCCGCAACCAAGAGGTGCAACGCCTTTGTTTTTTCAGCTGTCAGGGGCCACTGATCAATCCAAACAGGTTTGTCGGAAAGAAGAGTTAATCGGAGTAGCGCCGGGCCAGACATGGCCACCAGATCAGTCTAGGACAAGCCTAGCCTGAAGCTGGGACAAAAGGTCGCGGCCCCAAAGGTTGATATGAAGGGGCAAGACGACCGGTTTGATGTGAGCCGTAGCCAGAACAGAAGAAGAAGTGACCGTGATCCAAGACGAACTGACGAGGGCCGTCTGGGCACCTCCCACCCCTCGGACCGCCGGGGCGGGGTCAGTAGGCCATTCAGTGGGCCATTCAGCAGAGCGAATGACGGACACGTCTGCTCCCGTATCTAAAAGACCAGAAAAGGGGCGACCATTGAGCATAAAGGTCGCCGTCGGCCTATCAGGCCTAAGCGGCTGTTCTAAAGCCATGCAGTCTGGGGCGCGATCAAGAATAATCATTGTCGCCACCACCTCGCCCTGAGATATGGTTATGGGCGAATTGATCATGATAGCAAGAGCCAAATCGGAAAAGGAGTCAGAGCTCCTTAAAAAGGGGGCCGCCAACACCCCTTGTGAAGTTAAGTCTAAATTTGGAAAAACAATAACAGGCAAATTGGGGGGTAAGATCACAGGCGGTTTGGGTGAAACAAAAAGGTGGTATACATGTGCCGGCAGCACATATTTAACGGTGTCATTGGCGGCCAAATCGATTGAAGAGGGAAACGGCCTTTCGGTCGCAAAATCAACCTTTGGCGTGGGGCTGGCTGAACGCCCCTGGATCAGTTTCCCTGGGCCAACGCCGGGGGGGCCACAGCACGACATTGGCTGGCCCAATGGAAACCTTTCCTACAACGAGGGCAAACGGTTTTTGGCTTTGCCCCGTTTGGCGGGGGGGGTGGTGCAGCGCCCCCCCCGGCAGCCCGACACTGCGCCTTAAAGTGACCGGGCTTGCCGCAATTGAAACAGTTTCCGGTAGGGCGAGTGACCGGGAAAGTCTGGGGCGCGCCCATGACGGGCAACGCGGGCGGGTGCAAGGTGGTGGTGATGGCGGAAGCGAGAGCCGCCATCTTATGATTAGTCGTGCCGACAATGCGGCAGGCTTGGAGGAACTCCGCCAGGGTCACACCCGATTTGGTCGCAATGGGTTGAAGGACCTTCTGGCAGTCTGAATTTGCATTTTCAAAAGCCAATTTTAAAAGGAGTTCCTGACGAGCCTCAACATTGTCAATTTGTCGTTCAAGAGCCGTTTGAAGGCGAGAAACAAAGGAAGCATAGTCTTCGGCTGGCCCTTGAATGATCTTAGAAAAAGTCTGCACGGGGCGGGACTGGGCATCGTCCACCTTGCGAAGGGCCGCCATGACA
Source organism: Candoia aspera (assembly GCF_035149785.1). Taxonomy (NCBI): domain Eukaryota; kingdom Metazoa; phylum Chordata; class Lepidosauria; order Squamata; family Candoiidae; genus Candoia; species Candoia aspera. The sequence goes on from NC_086154.1 coordinate 191,739,855, forward strand.
CACTCCTTAATGAGTGGAAAAACCGGGCGGGCTGATCGGATTTGTTGTGCAATGGTGGACCGGTCACCTGTTGCCTTTAAGTCGTCAATGGAGACCTGGGCGGGCAATCCCGCATTGACACGGATGGTGACTTGTTTTCCATATTCAGATTCCCAAAGGACGTACTGAGCCGGGGTCAGGATCATGTTAAATAACATCTGCCAATCTCCAAGACAGAGTTCCCGGTTATGGGAGGACATAGACATTAAAAGGCCAAAGGAATACCGGGACTGGAGGCCATAGTTACGGACCGCCTCTTTAAGGTCTTTAAGTTGTTTCCAATTTAAGGGGGTGTGAACGGGCTGACCCGCCGGCCCCCAGGTAACCGGGAAGGCGGCCCAGTCCTCACAATCTTCGGAATCGAGTTCTCCCGCCATTTGGGCTGTATGAAGTGCCTGGAGAACGTGGCCTGATGAAGGATAATCTGTCGGGGACGATTTTAAATCTCTGGGGGGGGTCCCGGCGACAGTTGGTGAGGCTGGAGGTGGCAACGGGGGATAAAGGGACGGGGGATCGTAGGGAGGGGGATTGGAAAGGGAGGGAGAGGGGGCGGGCGAGGTAGAAGGGAGGGAAGGAGACAATTCTTCCGCTGGCGACGAAGAGGCCTTTTCGTCGAAGGCGGGCAAGGCGGACGAATCGGGATAAAGAGTGGTGAGGGCCGCCATAAGGGCGCGCCACACACACAAAATGTCCGGCGGGGCCCGAGGGGGTCGATGTAACCAGACCCCCATTCGCTCCCAAGTGGAACGCTTTAGGGTCCCCTCTGAAGGATATGCCGGGCAATGTTTCTCAAGATATTGTAATAAGAGTGTCAAGGTTTTTTTCGACACAGGATATACGGTTGTGCCATTCACCTTCTGTAAACAATTCGCCTTCTTCACTAATGAAAGGAGTTCATCCCTGTGTCTGAGTTGAACTTGAGAAAGTGCGGAGCCCATACTTACGATGCGCGAGCCTATGCCAGGTGCGTAGTATGAGAGTGAAGGCAGCGCACCCCTAGACAAGGGTCACGCCGTGCGTCTGGAATTGATCACGTCGGGGTCACCAGTTGTGGCGTTTCGGGTCCTCGTCGGGATGTGGTGCCAGCTGGTGATGAGACGGCCGACCCGGGCGGCCGGACGGGCTCCTCACGGGCGAGAATGAAACACGACACAACGGCTTGTCAGACGGGAGGAAGCCCCGATAGTCAGTGCTAGCCTCCTTTTATTGGATACACACCAGGAAACGACATAGTGCCCCAAGGGGCAGAATATAACACTTGCATAGCTAAACATATCACGAAGCCTAAGCATGTATAACTGCGTGACACCTGCATGTACAGTCTCATGCCTGCGGTCATGCTGCAACCCACAAAAACAGGATGTTGCCAGCGTGCCGTTAGGCAGGTTTCTACTTATATCCATATACTAATAAAGCCATCTGCCATAGCCCTGCCCTACCCCAGGCTCATAATGCAACAGTTATGTACTAAACTATGCAGGTAGAAAGCATTCATGGGCAGCTGTCCTGAGATTATCCAGTTAATGTAATCAGAGCATTCCTAAAACAGAATATCCCCCTTTAAAGTCAATCTTCACTTAGGAAGAGCTAACATATCTGGGCTGCAAACATCTGAATGAAACTTTCTTGGCTGCTGTCTAGTGGAGGAGTAGACATTCGCAGGCTGGATCTGGTAGTCCTAATTCGGAGCAGTCAGTTTCCCTACCAAAGTACCCTGGTCAGGTCAGGATCATATCTGAATTTGATCTCATTCTTCCCTGCCACAAACTAAAATCAAAGAGTGGTTCTTACCAGGGTTTGTTCATATTTGTTCACATCTTCCACCGTTTGCTCTCTCCTTGTCAAACTGGACGATTAATCCCTCCAGAAGCTTAGAATATCTAGGAGCTGATACCACTCTATGCCTGGGTTGAATGCATAAGCTGCCCTGAGATGAGGCATATAAATATATTCCTAATATGCAAGATGTAGAGGGAATGCCTTTTCCATCAGTAAGCAGGACACAGTGTCACCTCCCATGGCTGTATTCCATTTAACAGAACATTCCCTCAGGTTGAGCAATAAAATTCAGTTCAGTTTATGTATTTTGATTAAGTGAAACAGTACAATACACCAAGCAGGCTGTAACTCTCATTTATAGCACAATGACAGGGTTAGTTCTCATTTTTCCCATATGAGAGGCCATTGAAGTATTTCTGATTATGTGAATATGTTCTGTTCCTTTGCCTTTGTGATAAAAAAGTGCATTTGCTGCATGTTGCATTTGCTGCTGATCTGTATGAAATTGGGTTACTGAGTCACCTGGAACAAAACAATCTCTGCTGAACAGAGCCAAGATCTGAAGGAACAGTTCTGGCTCAGCAATGGGACATCACAAAATATAGTACTAACTTCGTAATATTGGACCTTCCAAAATGGCACTCCTAATCAGGTGGGCTGGGAGACTTACAGGAAGCAAACTGTGGCCAATAGTATGAGAAGGTGATTAATTGGGCAGGGGATATAAAAGCAACAAATAAATTAGCATTCCTTTTAATATTTGCCTATTTAAATGGGCAGGCAAGTACAACAGACTGACTTTTCATGTTTTGCATATGCCTCAGCTGTAATACAATAGAATAACAGTCTCCTCCAGACAAGATGAGAAAAGATAAATGAATAATATGCTATGTACAGCTATACAATGGAACTACTTGCAGATACGCCTCTATGCTGATTGATGATATACTGCATTAGCAGTATTCTGTCCTGTGGTTATACTAAGCTAGATTAGATGCTCGTTGAAACATAGAAGATATATAATGTCTTCAAATTGGATTCACTTGCCAATGTCCTTCAGCCTAAAGGGACCTTTAACACTGCAATAGATTTCACTTTAGCATTGCATAATATTTTGCAGAATTTCATGTAGCTATAGAGGTAGTAGCTGCTTTGATCCAGAAAGTCTGTGTGCCTGGGTGGAGAACTGTTGTTCTGGATTGTTCATTTAAGAAGAAGTATTTATGTGTTGTTTTTTTAGACTGGATGAAGCAAAGAGATCGGGATGATCAGATTCATTTCAATATGGTCCTGAGGAATTTCAGATTCACAGACAAAAAGGTGCTTAGGAGAGCATGGGAGGGGTGGGGTCCGCACATACTGCCTATCTGCAGTTCCTGAAACCAGATCCTTTTCAAGAATCATGGTGCAGCTGAGGAGGGCAGCCATGTGAGCCTAGGAAAAGATATAGCTGCTTTAAGGAGTAGCAACCAGGTGCTATGTAAAGACCTTCACACATGCCAAAGCACCTTTTTGCCTTTCAATCTGAGACACTGCATATACAGTATTTATGGCCAGCTCCCATGACCACCATAGTACATAATTTGAAAGAAAAAAAAAAAAGAAATTGTGACACCTCAAAGATTAGCTGCATTACAGTTTTTCTGGGTTGTGTTAACTTTTGTGGGATGAGGACCACAGTTGTTCTTTAAATGATGCACCAAGGCTGTTCTCCCAAATATATGCAGGCCCACAACAAAGGTGAAGGCATTTCTAGGATTTATTTTACTATAATGTAAATTAACTAAAATTTAAACAACAACAATAATAATAACAACAATAACTACTACTACTACTGATATAATTAGTCCCTGTGTAATTAATATTTTTTCCCTCCTGTTGCATTAAAATCCACAATTGTGGGGGGGCAAATTTTGGAGCCACAGACAAGGCTTTAGGGAGGCACGTGTGCTGGGGTTCTGGGTTGTGTAACTCTGATTTATGCCATAATACATGCATTAATCTTGATGGTTCCCACAGGACCTGCCGTTGACTCTGCTGCCCTTTAGAAGCTGATCTGTTTCTATCCTTGCACTTTTGAACCATTTTCCACAAGAACATGACTAACAAATCATCGCTCAACTCATTTTGGAAGGGTGATAATGTGGCAGACTATGATTTTCCCTTGTAACAAGAAATTTAAAATTTAAATCCAAGTGACCATAAAACAAATGTTTTAAATCCCAGATATATAATCCAGTCCATACGAATACTGGATTAACCACAGAGATTTCTGGGTTTATAATATATTGTTTGCCAGGAAGGTGAGAACAGCCATGGCCTTTAGTGGATGTAACTAGGTCACAGAATTATAAGAATGTCAGGACAAAATGTGCAAAGTGACCTCTCTGCCCTATGGTAGAATTTTCTCTAAATCAAACCATCAGAGAATAATCCAATTAAACCAGAGACACTGTCAGCATATGGAGCCAGAGTAAATAAGATGCATCAATCTGTAACCTCAGGTAATTTAAGTGACTGAAAGAAGTTATACAAAAAGAACAATTATTCTGGATTTCTTAATAAAGCAAAACTCATTCAATAAAACCGTTGTCCTTGCTGCTATTATTATTATTATTATTATTATTATTATTATTATTATTATTTTGGAAATGAAGAAAATCTCACAAATGGTTGAAAAAATTCTGAGATACTTAAATAACTGCTCTCTTTTTTATTTGCTTATTGATCAGTTCCAATTCTGATACCTTTGCAGGGCTACATTACCTATTATCAGTTTAACTACATGCTAAATCAATTTAAGCCATATTACCACAACATTGCCTTTTTCTTTGAAATTAATAAGCAATTTTAGATCAAAGAGATGCAGTGATTTAGGTTTACTTATATGCTTTTTTTTCAAGGTTGCATCATTATATAGAGTGATTGTATATCATGCTTATTTTAATCTCATGATCAAAGTTATTTGGTACAAGAAATATTGGTATTATAGGGTGCATCAGTTTTGAAAAGTTAATGTCTTCCATCTATGAAATAGCAAGCAATGACATTTGACAGCTCTATGTGACGATCATACACATGCATTTTGCTCTGTACATATTTGTTATACTAAGTCCAACTTCTTAGAGCAGGTATGCTCTGCAAAAGACAAGTGTGTATGTTTGTCTAGAATGGTGATTGACATTCAGGTTTCTACGTGGAAGTGACTTCGGTCCAAGAAATTTGTCACATACAAAATAGCCTTATGGTTTCAAATGTATTCTTATAAAGCACAGCACTTTTACATTATTCTGTCCATCGAAGTATGAATAAAACTCACAAATTGATAGTTTTTACAGCATTTAAACATCAACAACCTTCCAAGCTTATGAGCAGGAAATACCTAGGCAATTAATGCATGTTCTTAATGAAAAGGTGAAAGATCCCCTCTGCAAGCACCAAGTCATGTCTGACCCTTTGGGGGGACACTGCTTTCGCGATGTTTTCTTGGCAGACTATAGAGGGGTGGTTTGCCATTGCCCTCCCCAGTCGTCGCCTTCCCCAGCAAGATGGGTACTCCTTTTACCAACCTCGGAAGGGTGGAAGGCTGACTCGACCTGAGCCAGCTACCCGAGAATCCAGCTTCCACTGGGATTGAACTCGGGTCATGGGGAGAGTTTTGGTTGCAATACTGCTGCCTACCACTCTGCACCACACGAGGCTCAATGTTAGTAATACTGAAATACTAGTTTCAAATAGTTGCCCATCTTGAAAATGTATAAGCCAATCAGAGAAGGATACAAAGAAGTGGAAAGCCAAATGGGAAACCCATGCAAACAGAAAACAAATTAGTTCCCTCACTGTGTTGTTTTGTCCATTATACAAATTTATGAGTCCATTTTGAAAATGTAACGAAAAAAGAATCAATAGCTTTGCTGTGATTTATAAAGGTGCAGTCCTTTTATTTCATGAATATTTCAATTTAGCAATCTGGGTGTCACTTTTACATCTGAGCTCATTCCTCAGTCATGTGTGATTAATCCTGAGAAAGATCAGGCTGGCAAAAAAAAAAAAAAGCATGGGAACCACATGGAGATTATAAGTGCAGCAGGCTCAGACCTAAGCCCCTGCTACTTAAAGATATACAGGACAAAGCTCATTAACAGAGATAACTGACACTAAGGTACAACAGGAAAAGGCCTGGGAATAACAAATTACCCACCAAACATGGACATGGCAGCAGAATCACTGTGTCTCCTGAACCTTAACACAGATGCTTACTAAGTACAATGAATGAAACAAGAAGAGATTCATAATTTCAAATACAGAGATTCCAAACTATATTGTGGGTTAAGCTACAGTCAAGCATGAACCATCCACCCCTTGACAACTCTAAGGAGATTGTACTCCCTGCATGGGATAAAGCAGTGGCTTTCAGCACTGTGCAGATAAAGGATAGGAATACTATCTCCATATTTCCAAAAGAACAGGAAGACACTCAGGATGCCAGATGGGCAATGTATATGATACTTTTTATGCAGAGGTTCCAAGTTTAACAGGCAGCATCTGTGTCCAAAATTATCTCAGGCAGCATGGCTTTGAAAGAGTCATTCCCAAAGGCCCTGCAGAAGTACTGCCTAGGTAGAATAGTCTAGATTGGAATATATGCCTAAAGAGAGGAAAGAAATGCAAATTTATCTATCTATCTATCTATCTATCTATCTATCTATCTATCTATCTATCTATCTATCTATCTATCTATCTATTTGATTTCTATAGCCGCCCATCTCAGCAAGTCACTCTGGGCGACTTACAACAATAAAACTATAAAAACAGTTAAAACAATTACAATTAAAATATATAATAAACACAAAATGAATATATATGGCCACCAAGTAAGCAATATATGGATGTTAATACAGCCAAGAGGCAGGACCATCCACATGCTCGAGGCCCCAGACATGAAATTTACCTAATTTCACAGTGTTCAACCCATACACAGAGCACCATTCATCAATTGTTTCAATTTCAAATTTCTCTGAACATTGCAGTGCAGTTTGCCAATAAGAATGTAATGCAGATTTGGTAAAATTTGCACAAAGGAGTGTATTTTCATTTAAGTTTAGTACTAAAATGTTTAATTTTGTGGAAATGTTTGTAAAACTATACATTAGGCCAAATTTCAAACAAAAAAGCAAAAAAGCCAATGTTTGGAGAAATGTGTATAAAAATACTGATAAATTGTAGAGGCTAAAATGCAGAATAATGCAGGATAATGGAAAAAGCCAGGGAGTTTCAGAAAAACATCTATTTCTGTTTTATTGACTATTCTAAAGCCTTTGACTGTGTGGACCATAACAAATTGTGGCAAGTTCTTAGTGGTATGGAGATAACAAGTCATCTTGTCTGCATCCTGAGGAATCTGTATAACGACCAAGTGGCAACGGTAAGAACAGACCATGGAACAACGGACTGGTTTAAGATTCGGAAAGGAGTATAGCAGGGCTGTATACTCTCACCCTACCTATTCATCTTGTACGCAGAACACATCATGTGACATGCTGGGCTTGAGAAATCCAAGGCTGGAGTTAAAATCGCTGGAGGAAACATTAACTATCTCAGATATGCAGATGATACCACTTTGATGGCTGGAAGCGAAGAGGAACTGAGGAGCCTTATGATGAAGGTGAAAGAAGAAAGTGCAAAAGCTGGCTTGCAGCTAAACCTCAAAAAAACCAAGATTATGGCAACCAGCTTGATTGATAACTGGCAAATAGAGGGAGAAAACGTAGAGGCAGTGAAAGACTTTGTATTTCTAGGCGCAAAGATTACTGCAGATGCTGACTGCAGTCAGGAAATCAGAAGATGCTTAATCCTTGGGAGAAGAGCAATGACAAATCTCGATAAAATAGTTAAGAGCAGAGACATCACACTGACAACAAAGGTCCACATAGTTAAAGCAATGGTATTCCCCATAGTAACATATGGCTGCAAGAGCTGGACCATAAGGAAGGCTGAGTGAAGGAAGATCGATGCTTTGGACCTGTAGTGTTGGAGGAAAATTCTGAGAGTGCCTTGGACTGCAAGGAGATCAAACCGGTCCATCCTCCAGGAAATAAAGCCAGACTGCTCACTTGAGGGAATGATATTAAAGGCAAAACTGAAATACTTTGGCCACATAATGAGAAAACAGGACACCCTGAAGAAGATGCTGATGCTAGGGAAAGTGGAAGGCAAAAGGAAGAGGGGCCGGCCAAGGGCAAGTTGGATAGATAATATTCTAGAGGTGATGGACTCATCCTTGGGGAAGCTGGGGGTGGCGACAACCGACAGAAAGCTCTGGCGTGGGCTCGTCCATGAAGTCACAAAGAGTCGGAAGCGACTGAATGAATAAACAACAAAAAAAATGCAGAAAGTAGCTTTTTTCAAAAAAAACCAAAACCATACAACCCCTCAGATTAATATAGGAATGGAATGAACAGAACTTACAGTGTATTTGGAAAACTGAGAAAATAATCACATATTTGCAAACTAAAATTGGCAGAGATGTTGATCCCTTAGATGGACTAATGCATCAACATAACGTAGTATCATACATGTTCTTTTTTGCTGCTGCCCAACTAAGGCCAACTCTGTTTCTGAGGGCAGGTATGTCTAATGTGGCATTTTGACTATAAAGGAATCCAAAGGATAGTGATTAAAAGCAAAAGAGGAGAGTGTCCCCCAACCTTTGTTAGAGATGACAGCTAGATTGCTCTTTGTCCACACAAAAACTTGCAGTAGAACAACGGAATCTCTCAATCTCTCTCTCTCTCTCTCTCTCTCTCTCTCTCTCTCTATATATATATATATATATATATAATTTTGATTATAATAGTAAAATCTAAAACGAAGTTAAACTTAGAGAATAGAATAGAAAGAAAGTGCAAGAAAAAAGGAAAAAAAGAGAAAAGAAAGAGAAAAGTAAATAAAAAGAGAGAGAAAAGTACATAAAGAAGTTACTTCCAGCCTTCATCACAAGTATAAACAAATTTAGTGACTCTTCACTCCTTCCAAGAAAAAAGAAAGAGAAATCAAATCCTATTTGAATGAATTAAAGATTAAGACTGTTAGCAGGAAAGGGATGGAATGTAAAGTTGCTTTATTTGATCAAGTTATAACAAGCTATGTTGTTACTTCTGACAACCATTTATGGACTTTTTGCTGACACCAGAACTAAATAGTTGATGATGTATGGATTTGCATATAAATAAGGGATGGGTTATGGGAAGAAGAGATATCTGTTTGTAACATTATAGGGGGTGAAGAGTTATTATGTTTGTTTATACTTGTGATGAAGTTTGGAAGTCAGTTCTTTAAATATTTTTCTTTTTTGTCCTTACTTTTTCCTTTTCTTTCCTTGTACCTTTTATTCTTTCTTTCTCTCTTTCTCTCTTATTCTCTCTGAGATTAGTTTCTATTTACTTTTACTACTGTAATCAAAATTTTCAGTAAAAATTATTTTTGAAAAAAGGAGACAGGATGTATATCTAAGAAATAAAATAAACAAAAATAAATGCTGTAAGGTTTATTGAACATGAGTAATCGGTCAGTATTTAATTGAACAGCAGTCACTCTTCCCAAGTCAACATATAATCCTAACCCTAAATATGGTTAATTTATTTACATAATTGAAAGAAATGAATTGTTGAAACATTTTCCCTTGAAACAAATGTGGCCTTGGTGTAGAACTATCTAGCTTATCCTGTAGGAAGGAATTACCTAAGCTGACTGATTTGCCACTTCCATTTCATTTTGTATGTTTGGTTTTACACTCTCAGTGTAAGCTCTGCAGAATATTAACTCACCAGGGCTCTAATGCTATGCATTCTTATTGGGGATTAACCTCTATTACATTCTTAGGACTTATTTTTGTATTAACATGCATAGTATTTGTTTAAGACCGATGTAACATTTTAAAACTGTACTTTAAAACTGATCTATGATTATACAAACTAGGAAATGTAATAAATATCAAATAAATTTATATATCTTCAACTTGAACCACAACTACTTTGTAAATTACACTTCTTCTGATAATATTTCTTCCCTGTGATAGAAGAGTACATATTTGTTGGCAGCATGAAGGGCTAAAGATACAGTGGCAAAACCCCAAAAGAGACTAACAAAAAGCTACAACAACAACATGAAACATCATTAGGAAGAAGGGGTGGAGCGAATAAAAGGAAAGCTTTGTGTACAATAGGAGATAATAATGAATACAAAGGCCTTCCTTAAATTTAATAGTTTGTTCACTGGAGCAGGAACAGAAAGAAGTCTAATGTAGAAATTACCGGATTTATATTAATACCTAATTTCTTCACACACAGTTGGAAAGGAATATACTTTCCTTGGTTACTTTTCTTGAGATGATGACTATCTTAAACATTTAAAATGTTAAAAAAAAAAAAAAATGAAGGCAGATCTGCCTTCCTCACCTTAGATACCTCCAGATGTGTGCTATACCAATTAGAAATTCTAGAAGTTGCAATCATTACATGCCCGGAGACATATCAGATTGCAGAAAGTTACCATACACAGTGTTTTTCAACCTTGGCAACTTTAAGATGTGTAGACTTCAACCCCCACATGCTGGCTGGGGAATTCTGGGAGTTGAAATCCACACATCTTAAAGTTGCCATGGTTGAAAAACACTGCTATACAATAACAGCTTTCCACCATCTGAGATCCTGAAGGCTGTATGTAACCTCTGCAATAATACAGAAGCTGATCTGTTGAAAAACCTGTCCTGGCCACTAGGAACAATTTAAATAATAGTTTAGAACCCTCAGTGGTTGAGAATCTAACCATCCAAAGAGATTATCTGATTAACTCACCCTGTCCTGACATTATTCCTTTAAAAACCTTCAGGAAGTGAAAGATTCCCCCATTTTCTGTGATTGGTTTATTAGGCACATCTGAGATGGCCTTTTGCTGTGTTGATCCCAAGCTATGGAATGAACTTTCTCTAGAGTCGTACTCAGCTCCCCATGCCTTCTGCATTTAGGAAAGGAATCAAAATCTTCCTATTTTCAGTTCTTCATACCACATTGACTTTAGCTGTTACGATTTTTAACTGTTTATGTTATTTACTATTGTTAATTGTCTTATGGGCAGTTAGGTGAGATAATAAATACATAAGTAGAAATAATAAATACATAAGTAAAGGCTAGACACAACTCAAGGACCCCCACCCTCCCAAGGTGGCACACCCTTGTGGTAGCAAGATTTGTGTTAGTTGGTTATACTTTTTCCCCCTTCTGCTTCTTCAGTTAGAAACGTGGTTCCTTTCTATCACTGGATAAATATAAAATATTAGTTGTTTAGGCTAGCAGAATGTTAGGATTTTATAACCTATACTAATATTTGAAGAGTGTCTAGACAGAATTATGAAGAGTTCTAAGCAGTGTTCTTCCATGTATGCCTACTCTAAAATAAACTTAACTGTCTTCAGCAGGCTTCCTTCTAGAAACCATATTTATAATTGCACAGTGACTTCTTTTGAGAGTGACTTCCTTCTTCCATGATCTGAAAAGGTATGAAAGGCAGCAAGAAGAGAGGATTTGCAACAATTGCCTCTTTTAAACACAGTGATCGGAGATAATCCTTTTCCATGTCAGACACTCTAGGTGCTTTGTTGCTGTGTGCCTGCCTTCATTCCCCAGGATGTAACTTTCTTATCTAAAGTAAATACATAAACATTTATATGTAAGTATTGATAGTGTGTATTTATAATTTGTATTCTGGTGAAGGGATGCTCAAGTCTGAAGGAACTTTCATCCATATAACTATGTATTTGTGATTACGCAAAAAGGGTGGTTCCGTTAGGGAGTTACTCAAGTTCATAAAAGCCACAATGGGTGCAGAAGGAGATGCAATTTTGGGGCATCAAGTGTTTGTTTTATTTCAGACAAACTTGTTTCTTCTACAAGTTGGTCAGTTGTTTTCACTTCTGGCCTCTGAGAGCACCTTGGGGATTTTAGAATGTCACTGGACAGACAGGATTAGAAAGAAAACAAATTTAAGTTTGGAGTTCAGTGGCTTTTTAAGTAACAAGTAACCATGCAAAGAACTGTAGCCTTAACAGTAAGGCAGTATGTACTAGATCCAGGAATACGTGGGAAAGAGGAAGTATCTTGGGACTTTGTGGAGGGCTCGGACAGGATTGCAGAGATCCCATTCAACTGTGGATCTAATTGGGTGACATGAGGGCCAAATTATTTTCCTGGCTTTAGGGTTGTTTCAGGTTTGTTGTGAAGATAAGCACTGAGAATCGGTGGTTGTGCTACTCTGAGATTACTGAAGATACCGATTGAATGTATGTACAGTATGTGTGTGCTTGGGAGAATGTATTGTGGCAAAATCTGCAATAATTTAAATCTCCACAAACTTTAAGAAAGATAAGATAAAATATAGTTAAGCATTCTGAAATAATGAATTTTCAACCAACTTCTTGAAAGAATGTAACATTAGGGTTTGACAGATCTCACTTGGAAACTGTTCCACCATATCAGCACCATTACTGTGATGGCCCCATTGTCCTTAACAGAAGAACATTGAACAGTAGCCTAATTTGGATATAATTAGAGTGTAAATAATTGTGTCTAGTTTCATCAGATAAGGTCATAGCAGGTACGCCAGCTACGACCCTACCAGATGAAAAGGTGGCTCTCATTGCTGACATCATTTGCACAGCTAAAAAGAGTATCAAGTTGAATAATGCTCCTTAGCTAGAATATATTAGTGAGAACAGAGATGCTAACATCTGGTCCTAGGGCTATATATTTCCTCAAAGTCTAACATGTGGCTCCCAGAATCTTTCAATATTTGTCATGAAACTATTTGATTTTTATTTTATTTATTTAAAAGACTTGTATGGCCTCCCATCTTATACGTCACAATTCTGGATGGCTTACAAAACCATAATACAACCAAAGGAAGCAATAAAACCAACATCCAGAACCAAATCCTGGTGTCCTAACCAACACACCCTAACCCATCAACAATTATAAACACAAGCACTGGGCTCCAGCCTCACTTTACCCCAGGGCTTGAGGGAAGAACCAACTGTTTAAGGCTTTCTGGAAGGATAGGAGAGTGAGAGACTGCCGGAACTCAGGGGGAAGAAGGTTCTACAGGGCAAGGGCTGCTATGGAGAAGGCATGCTTCCTAGGTCCCACTAGGTGACAACATGGAAGGGACCTGGAGTGTGCCCACCCTAACCGGCCTGGTGGAATGGGCAGATACCTTCAGGGAGATTATAACTTTTAATGCAACAGAATACTTGAGAATCAATCATTTTACTTAAGTTGAATTTACATCCACATTAAATTTATATTTAGGTTTGGCCTCTTCTGTACCCTCTGTGGCAGTCCTGCACAACATGTGTCCCACCAAGCAGCCTTGTGCAACCCACCAACATTTTTTTGAAAAGTAGTAAATTTAGAGCTGCTGCCATGCCACCACGAGCTCCAGTGCTTCTACCACTCTGCTAACCGCAGAACAGCTGATCAGCACTCCAGGTATTTATTTGTGGCTTGTGAGGATTTTTAATTTATCCACGTGGCTCTCTTCCCTCAACAAGTTGGGCAGACCTGCTCTACGGTCTTTGTCTCCAAAAAGCTAATGCATCCTTCATTCAGATAGTATGCAACCCATCCAAAGCAAACTATATATCTATACCTCCAGTAAACTGTTTATCTGTGTGAATTATTTTCTTATATATGAATTAAATTTCAACTCTGTTAAATAAGATCCTCTCTGTATTATTTGCAACAAACAAGACAATGTCACCCTGGAACCTACAGTTACCTATTGTGCCTCCCACTGGTAGCAGGACTACTTTCCATTCACACGTTGATTTATTTGGTTTAAACTGAATCAGTGGCCATCTGCATGGTGATACCACATATCTCTGGGTGACTTTCCCCAATAGTTTTATGCTACCGATGAACACCATGGGAGGCTAGGGAAACTCACACAGCAAAAGAAACAAACTGGAGTCCTAAAATGCAAAATTGAAGCTACTTTCTTTCCCAAATAATTTTAATCTTCCTGAGTACTTTCAATTATTTTAAATAAAATTGAAATAAAATCTTCCCAAGCTCAACTCCTGGTAATTTCATGGATTACCATGCAGTTTTCTTGACAAAAATACAGAATGGTTTTGCTTTTGCCATCTTCTGGGACATTTTTCCAACTTCCCTACAGTCCTGAAATTTTCTGGTAATCTCCCATCCAGGTATTAACCAAAGCCCAATTCTGCTTAGTTTCTAACCAAAACAAGATGGTCCTACTTACTGAGACTTATTTTCATTACCTCATCCACTAAGAAAGATGCTGGTTAGCTTGTTACTACTTAGATATTTTTTAAAAGAGTCCAGAATGTACATTTCAAAATAATAAATAAATGGATGTTATTTTATTAATCAAATTGTACATATCGAATTGTGCTTTAGCTTGCAGGCCTATACAAAATTTATTAATGATATAGTTATGCAGTTCCTAACTATAAGATGAGATGTTTTAACATTTTAATACTATTTTCCCATGTAATGAGACAACACTGAACTTTTCTTTTTAAGCAAAAAATATCCTAGTAATTGCAATACTTGTATTCTTCCCTTGTGATTCCACAGCCCAACCCCCTGCAGGTGTTTGCCAGTACGAAAAAAATGTCAGGATATTTAATTACCTACCTCAAAAGGTATCAACGTTTTGTTGACCTTCTCAGACTCAGAAGCTAAACAGGGTCTGGCTTTGTTAGTATTTGGATGGGAGACAACAAGGGAATACCTGGGCTGGAGGTTAGACTGGGAAGTCAAAATATATCTGAAAAAGACAGTGGCAAACCTGTTCTGCAAGAAAATTGCACGCATGTGTCCATGAACTCGCCAGTGGGAGCTGAGCTCAACTTAAGAGAGACTTGATACAGCTATCAGAAACAATGCACAGAGCTTCCTTCCTTCCCCAGCTTAAAAAAACAACAATACTCTAGCTATTCTTCTGAAACCTTTTGGTCCAAGAAGAGGAAATTGAGAATATAATGGTTATAGAAGTATAGATGGAACGTTCTCCTTCTTGAAATGCTCTCCTTCTTGATTCACAGAGAGAACGAATGTACCAATACAAAGCTAACCAATGGGGGGGGAGGAGAATTAGCTGATACCTCAGTAAGGTAGAGGAGCACAGCTAGTTTAATTACCATAACTTACATATTACAAATTATTTGTATGGTTATGAACAGCAATTCTTATCTAGTGAACAGGATTTCACTTGAATTGGACAGAAGTAGATTTCCATTTCTGCTTCATCAAAAGAAGTGAGAACTCTCGGAGTCTTCGGCTTGGAATATCCTGTTGCACACACCCCTTGATATACCAATTGCTTCTAGGGTCCAGATGTATGCTACCTGAAAAATGTTGCAGGTTGTTATATACTGACTTTTCTTACCAAACTGGACTATTTTATTATAAAACATGTGTTTTATTTTCTATACCGCCTGGAACTGCACTACATAGCTGGCAGTAATATAAATAAATATAACTTACAGCTGGTCCATATATTAACCAGGATAACCCAGAGAAACCTCTGTGTTCAGAAATGATAGTATATATTCCAGTTAAAGGAATTACCATAAAGGAGGACAGTATCACTGTCACGCTCTACTCATGCGCTTGTTAGCAATGCCTTCCTGGCCATTACTGTAAATATGACAATATATTACATCAACCTGGATCCTCCAGATGTTTTAGACTACAATTTGTATCATTTTCACCCACTGACCATATTAGCTGGAACTTACGGCACCCAGAGGACAATATATCTGCAAGAACCAAGCTAGGCAAAAAGTCCGTAAGGGGTTGGAATGTTGTTCAGGTCTGATCCAGAAGGAATTCTTATAAATTATGTTCACACATCACTGAGAGGTGTAATGTATCCATTCCCACCTAGTAAAACTTATTTTGAAAAGTTGATTTTCAAATACCAGATTCTGATAAGAGCAGGGAATGGCTAGCTTGTTTTCACTCTTAAAATTTGAAAAATCTGATCAAGTGAAAGAACCATTACAGACTCAAAAATAACCAAAAATGAATACTCTGTCGTTATAGGGATGATACTCAAAACAGTTTTTCTCTGAGTCCTGATGGCTTACTATCCAGATCATTCCAAGTAGCTCAAGAATCTTTGATATCCAGGAACATCTACAAGGAACATGGGAGGACTGCATGCAATCTTAGCAATTAGAATTAAAATTCAATACCATTCTAACTGTTGAACTGGAAAGTTATCAGGATGCACCAGCACAGAATTTTTTTTTTTTAATTGTATGCTGCCTAAACAAACCAAACCACCCTGTAACTTCTGGCTTGTCAAACCATAGTCAAAAACATTCACATTCTTTTTGTCATTAAAAAGGCATTAGAGGGTCAATTTCTCTGTTATCCCTGACAGTCTGCTTGCTGGAGAACAACGTATCCAACTACTCTAATGCCCTCTCTTCAGCAGGAAGCCAGTGCATCAAATTCTTCAGAACTTTATATGAAATGCAGAAGAGAAAGTGAATAAATAAAGCCAAAGCGTTAAATTGGTTCTTACTATTAATGCCACACAATCAAGCAGGCAAGGGGAAATGCAGTATGAAGACTTTCACATGCAGGATATTGTTTTTAATCTAGGCACGACAGGTACAGAATTGGCATTATCACCTGATGACTCTTTGGTACATTAACCCAAATAGTCAAAGTCATCCAAAGCCCATTTAGAGAACTGCTTTCTTATGTTCTGCTTTAAATAGTTATTGAGTTTCTTGTGCTGTCAACAAAGCAAATTGGAAAAATCTGTATTCAACCAAGTATACACGTTTTATTGAAACGGTAGCAAAAGTTTATATATATATTTAAAACTCTTGCTACATGTTAAATAAAATGAAAATCACAACTATTCTTGTTATCATATTGGCATTAAAAAAGACTATGGAGTGTGGAAGTTTTCAATTTAACCAAGAATCACAATGAGAGCTTCTGTAGTTATTTATCATTTTTAAAAAGTATTCTAATACCAGAGTTAAAACTGGAGCAGGGGAGGAGTCAAGGAGAGAGAATAGCAGCTCCGATCTCAAATCAGATGTCCACTTCTTCTTTCGCTGCAAGTCCCATAAGCACACTTAGTCCACCTTCAGTTGTACCCTGGCAATCACCACCCAACACATCAGAGGGGGAGCAAGAGGGAGGGATCAAATGTCCACCAGCTTGACTTTCATAACCCAGCCCCACCACTGTTGCACTTTTTTTGAAGGAAAGGTACATTTCCACATTGAAGTCGTAACCTATTGTCATTTAAAATAAAGCTTCAGTTGTAAATACGTTATACTGAAAACTCCATCAAAATTAGTAACACTTTTTAAATGACGTGTTTAACATGAAATGAATAACTGCTTGCTTTTCAGAAATCTAATATATGTGAGAAATGTTCTTTGCTGGTGCCCCAAATCCAGGCAATTTTTTTTTCAACCCAATCTGCACTGCACATCCCCATCTTTTAAAGTATTTGCTAACTTTTAAATTGTATAATGCTTTGTATCAGTAGTTTGGGAATACTAATAAGTTGCCTCATCTGAAGGCTCAGCAGAATTCTGCTTATCAGGGTTTTAACGTCCAAGAACTCAAATGTAATTGAATTTGTTACTTTATCCAGCTTTCCTTATAGATGTAAAGCCAAATTCTGTTGGCACATCAATACTGTATGCTTTAGAAAGACGCCCTGCTGGATTGCTTAGGATACGTAGCCAAAAAACAGATTGAATTAATGCATCATACTAAGCTATGTTTTAACCATGATTTGTTTAATGTGTCATCATTGGCTATGTTCATAAATTATGCAAAGCCACAAAATATATCTTACAAATTGCAATGTCTGAATTCACAAGACATGCTAAACTAAGTAAGGCAAACAACCATGCCAAGGGCCTGTCACTATGGCCTAATGTATCCTAAGATTCAATAGAGAAGTGGACTGACCTTCTTTTATTGTTAAAAATATGGACAGATTAAAAGATTTTGTGCAAAAGCATCCTTAAATTTGTCATTAAGCTCAAGTTATAAGAATAAGCATAAAAATGGATCCAATTTGTGCAGAGCTGTGCTGACATTTAGACTTATGATCTTGTAGACAAAAGAACAACCGTATAAATCCCTTTGATCTTCTTAAGTGATAGAAGGCTATAGCTCAGTGATAGAGCACCTGCTCTGCAGGCAGAAGGCTGGAAGGTCAGTCTACTGTATCTTCAGATAGCTCTGGAAAAGACCTAGGCCTGAAACTCTGGAGAGTTTCTACCAATCTGAATACAATGCTGAGCTAGATGGACCAATGGTCTGACTCACTGGTCCTGTACTTACAAAATGAATCATCCATCCATCCATCCATTTATCCATCTCTCCTCTAGTCAACTAATTTACCATTGTGTATTGGCAGCATATCTTAAATGACCTCAACAGACATCCTGCAGTCATTTTGTAGTCTTTATAATCACTGCTGTCACTACATTACCATCATAATCTTCTTCTTCTTCTTCTTCATCATCATCATCATCATCATCCCCCAAAGAAAAACAGTTGAAATCTACCCCCACCTTCTTTTGAAAGTGTTGCTAGGCTGATCAGGAAAGGAAGAAACAGAATGGATTAGAGATTAGAATTTAAAGTTAGCAGAGTTGGGGGAATGGAAATTTATCAAACAGAAGTAGATTAGGGAAACAAAAGTTTATATATAGAGCTGGAGGATGGAGAGTGCAAGGTGAGAATATAACAGGAGGGAATCAGATGATAGGCCAAGGGTGAGGAGCAAAGCAAAAACATGCAGAAAGCAAGATGAACCATGGCCAATGCCCAGAAGGAGCTGCAGCAGAAGGATGATAAGAAACTGGTTAGAAGAGCAAGGCAGAAGGGAAAGACAGAAATTCAGAACAATGGAGCCAATAGGCAAGACTGCCTGAGCCAGGAAAAAGGAATAGAGTTAGAGGAAAGCAACCTGGCCACAGATAGGAAAACCAGAGCAGGAAGCAGAAAGGTGAGGCTCGATATAAAGAGGAAAAGCCAGTTGAAGAAGACAGCCAAGACAAGAGGAGGGATACAGATCAAGCAGTATGGAAGAAAGCTCAGTTAGAAAACAGCTACCTGAAGCTTTACAGACCCAGCCCTTGCACGTTTGGTCAGGTGAGTGGGAGAGATTAGCTTTGTTGAACAGACCCTGTTGATTTACAACTGCAAGGCTATAAAGAAAGGGAACATCTCCCAAGGCAGCTTCAGAGATACATGCGTGCATAACAGTGAGAGAGAGAAAGTTTGCAAGGATGGGTGAGGAAGCTGCTTGATCCAAGCCCAAGACTCTCTGAAGGGCAAAAAACAGGTATTCATTCCATGGATTCCCAAAAGATTTCCCATTTTCAATGTTATTGTTACTCAAGTATAATTCAACAGGAAGGGCATTGTATTAGGACATTGAGTTAAATTTTGATGAAAAGGAAAAGCTGAAAAGACTTTGGGAAGCGAAGGCTTTGCTCAGGGAAGAAAGGGCCCAAGGTCTGAAACATAAACTTTATTTGCAGAATAGAAGGGATCCAGGAGTGTGTGTGTCTGGAGAGGAGAAAGCTGCAGGACCAGAGTTTAGCCAGAAGGACAATCAAGGCAATCATAGAAAGAAGTAGAGAAAACGGAACTAAAAAAAGGCAATTAGAAAGGAAAGAAGATTTAGAGAAAAGAAAGAAGTTTAAAAAACAGCAGAAGTAAGGAAAAAATGGAGAGGATTCTTTTCTAACTATAGATCAGCCCAGCATGAACTGTTCTGTCTGCAACAAAAGTGAGGAGGAAGAGCCTAGAGGCACACGGGAGCAAAATTTTCAGCTGGCAGAAAATAGGCCATCAGAGAAAGAACCAGTGGGCATCCTGGCCAGGAGAGCCAAGAGAAGAAGGGTGGTATAGAGAAAATGGACTAGACCAGATGCCAGGAAAAAAAAGAGATCCAACCTAAAAGAAGGGATCAGATAGCAAGGAGGAGGAAATGAAGAGTGAGAAAAGAGTTACATGAGACCTTAGAGATCTAGCTTTTTCATTTGAGCCATTTTCAGGGGTAGAGTCCATCCAGCTTAATATGTTCTGTGCCTTTAAGACTGCAAAAACATGCAGTGAAAGATTAGCTCCCAAAGAAAAGAAGGCTGACTGGCAGCACATCTGTGCACACGCACACAGGTTGAATCTATTTCCACAGCACAATCCACTGCTTTAGAGATAAGGCATTGATTTCTAATTGGTTCAATGTCAATCTTGTTGCATCATAACAAAAAGTTACATTGGGAATAGGAATTCAGCTACTAAGTGCTTTAGATTATCTAGACCCCTTTCAGTCAGGATTCTGGTCTGGGCACAGGATGGAAATGGCACTGGTTGTGCTGGTGGATGACTTTTGTTGGGGCTTAGGTGGAGTAATACCTCCCAAGTCCTGCTGTGCTGTCTCATTGTGGCAGGGGGTATTCCTGGGACAGATGAGCAAAGAACATTAGGAGTGTATGCTGAGAATGTATATGGCCAGCAGGGTCACCCAAGGTGTGAAGGTCGTCCCAGCTGCCCAGCTAAAGCAAGCAGGCACTTATATTGGGCAGCAGTGATATAGGAAGATGATGGAGGCAGATGATCACTGTAGCGACAATGGCAAAGGCATCAATTCATGCTGTGTGGGAGAAGGCAATGGTAAACCACTCCTGTATTTTTACCAAGAAAACCACATGGGTAGAAAATACAAAATGATGGGTGATATAGTGCCGGATGATGGGCCCCTCAGGTCGGATGGCACTCAACATTCTACTGAGGAAGAGCTGAGGATCTTTTGGAGTACTAATGGTGTTTATGACATGCCTAGATTAAAGCGTTCAGGACATCTAGCTGCTGATATTGCCATACAGGAAAAGAAAATCCAGAGCTGCAAAGGTAGAATTATAGTAGGAATGTAAGAACCATGATCACAGGAAAGCTCAACACAGTGGAAGATGAAATGAAACAACTACAGATTGACATCTTAGGCATCAATGAATTGAGATGGACTGGGATCAAACACTTTCAGTCAGAAAATCACACTGTTTATTACTTAGGATGTGAAAAACAAAGAAGGAACAGTATTGCTTTTATACTTTGGAAGGTTATAGCAAGAACAGTACTTGGCTACAATGCAATCAGTGACTGAATAATACTGATATGACTTCATGGACAACCCTTTATATGACAATCATTCAAGTTTATGCTCCAATCACCGATGCAGAACAAGAGACCTTTGATGAGTTTTATGATCAAGTTCATTTTGAAACTGACAGAACGTTCAAGCAAAATGTGCTGCTTGTGATTGGTGACTGGAATGCCAAAGTTGGAAACATGAAAGATGAAAATGTAGCTGGATTGTATGGCTTAGGAAACCAAAATGAAGCAGACCAACTTATTGATTTCTGTTAGTCCAATGGTTTCTTCATAGCTAGCACTGTCTCCAAACAACCAAAATGATGCCTCTGTGCATGGACATCATCAGATGGAATATATAGAAAGAAAATTGACCATATTATTGCTAAAAGGAGGTGGAGAAGCTGAATTATAGCATCAAAGACATGGCCAGGTGTGGAACAGATCACAAAGTGCTCATGGGCAAGCTCCAAGTTAAGCTAAAGAAAAAGAAGGAAGCCAGTCAGTTTCCACAATATGATCTTGAACATATATCCACCATTTTCAAGGAGGATATCTAGAATCGCTTTGAAGTCCTGAACCTCATTGATAGAGAACCAGAGGAATTATGGAATGAATTTAAAGAAGCTATTAAGGATGAATGTGAAAAGAGACTGCCAAAAATAAAGAAAGAGAAGAAGGCTAACTGAATGTCAGCACAAACCATAGAAATTGAGAAGAGAAGAGAAGAGAAGAGAAGAGAAGAGAAGAGAAGAGAAGAGAAGAGAAGAGAAGAGAAAAATCTTGGAAAGGAACATAGCGAAGAGTTTCAGAAAGCTGTTAGAAAAGACAAGAAGCAATGTTAGAAGAGTTTTTCAAGAGACTTCTTTTGAAAGAAGTCTTTCAAAAGATTTCTGAACTCAGAAAGAGGTCCTGATTCAAAGGAGATCAAACGAAGATGGAAGGAGTATACTGAAATACTGTACAGAAGAGATGTCAACAGTCAAGATACCTTAGAAAATATTCCTTACTTACAAGAACTTCTAGTACTAGAAGATGAAGTTAGATCAGCACTCCAGTCAATACCAAGTCAGAAGGCTACAGGAATTTATGGGGTACCCACAGAAATATGGCAAGCTTCTGCCTTTAGGATCAACCATCAACAGTAAAGGGACAAGCAGGACTTCTTTGAATGAGAAGATCCTCAGTTTAAGCAGAGGAAGATGAGCTATGTATTCAGGATTGGGAAACAGAAGTCTAACTATAGGACTGAAACGGAGCAGTACCTAGATATTCACATGTCTGGTTATCCTACTCATACTTCCAAAGCAGCCTTCCCCAAATGGTGTCCTCTTCCAGAATTTCCAATCCATGTGACCAGTGCATTTTGGAAATTCTTGGGATTGTAGTCCAACAGATCTGAAGGGCATTAAATTGGGGAAGGCTGGCTTGGGAGAGTGCTTCCTTTCTTCTTTCTGCAGTTAACATCAGTTTACTCAATTTCTTGATTTTGAATCTTAGCTATAACATTTAATTGTCTTGAATAGTTTAGCTGAGTTTTTGGTGTGCCTTGCAGTATTGCTGTTACCTTCCTCAATTTCAGCTCCACACATATAACACATGGATTCCTTTTTATGGTTTGTTTTCTTGGAAAGAACCCAACTCCTTCAAATACAGTCTGGTGGTGTGCTATAAACATGTCAGCATTCACTATTGATGCAGCATTTATGCATGTTACTCTTGGCAAACCCACAATTGTTCCTGAGGCAAATGCCAGAATGGGTAACTTCTACAGAACACAGATCAGGTTGCATTCCCCAGGCCTTTCTATTTGTTCTGAATTGAATGGAGGCCCTGCTCTTATTCACTATTCTCACTGAGGTGAATATTCCTTCTCTTTTTTAAAAAACCTGATGATACTCCAGTAGTTTATTTCCATGAAAAGAATATCTTCATTTCTGATGATATTTGACAAATGATTCCTTTTGTTGTGACTGCATATGTTTATGAAAAAAGTAAAGGTACCCAAGGTATGTGTATGTGTAGCAGGGACTGCAAATATTTCATAATAGTACTAACATTCAAAAATAATTCAAAACTTTGAGGTGCCATGAATGTATCAATACATTTTTTCATACCAATAAAGATGCAAAATTATTCCTACTATCAAGCAAACAAAAAACATTACTTGTAACATAATGCAAATGAAAGGACTTGGCCCTACCCTGTATTTCACAAATGAACAGCTCATAATCCTCTCAGGGGTGGGAGATGGAAGGTTTATAGTGCAACTAGATGAAATTTCAAGTTCACAGAAAAAGAAAACTGTTCCTAAAGCACAAATATTTAAATTCCACCATCTACTGTACCTGGAGAGCCTGACTAAGGCCTGAGAAAGTGTTTTGAGGGGACTTTTCATATTAATATTGTATTCATGTTAAGATTTGGTGTTTCACATATGTAGGTGTCCTGGTTGGGAAAGACTGTCGTAGAGGTTTCCCTGCTTGCCTGACATTTACTTTCCTGAGCCCCTGCTCATCTCACATACTGGGACCAGTTCTTATTTCCAATTGGCGGGCCCACAAAATAAAAACCTTTCACTGTCCCACTCCACAATCAGGTTTAAACTTTTTCCCCCCCATTTCCTGTTGCGGGTGAAGAACTGCTGCACAAAAAAAAAATGCTAATCTTTCCTTCTTTAAATACTGTAATTTCCTTCTGAAAAAATGCCCCCAATTCAACCATGAGCATCTGCAGGAGGAGCGGAGGCAATTGATGAAACATGTATGACACCTCCACACTAATGCTATGACTTACTGTACATATTTGCATCAGATATTAATACACAAGTATGCCATGATGCCATTTGTGTGAGGATGCCATTGTCTGTGTGTTGTCATTTTGGCATCATTGTCCTTTGCTGTGGTCTCCATTGCATGCAATGTTATATATTGTATTTTCTGTGTCTGTTTTAATGGAATTAAGATCAAGCCCTTTCAGAGACTTACAAGGGTCCAGGCTCTTTCCTGCTTTGTAAAAATACTACTAGTACTATAACTGATGATGATGATCTTCAGCAGCAGCAGCAGCAGCTGTAGAAACAAAACCAGGCACCAAGAATAACAACTTCTAAATCTGAGGGTCTCTTTAAGCTTGAGACCCAAGCCAAATTATTTACCTGCCCTCCCTTCCATTGATCCTGGCTGCATCTTTACATGCCTTTCCTTAAGTAGTCACTACACATCTCTGATACTTTGCCAAGGAGTAAATTTTTAACATAGTATACAGTTAGATGGGAACTATTCCAGGGTAAACACCACAAAACATACTGACTGACCAATCATTGTGCAAGAATCAGCATATGGTAATCAGATTGTTATACTTAGCAACATATGTGCCCAGAACTATTCAAGTATGAACAGTGCTGTAGCTTTCCTCATTATTTCTCAGGTTTCTCACCCAAAAGAGAGCCTCCTTCTTAGTTATATACATTTGGAAAGCAGCATTATACAGGACAATGTACAGAAAAGCCGTGTAGCTTTACAGTGCCTTATGTATTCTTCTCAAATTGAACAGATTGTTTGGGCAGAGTACAATGCCTGGATATGCGCACTTCATGCTAAAACAGAATAGAGTTTGTTTGGCTTTGGCTTATCATCTTGTGTGAATTCAGTGTTGGTGGGTTGCAAAGCATGGTCGATGGCCTAGCCTATTCTGCCAACCCAACTATTGTAGTTTAAATAAACTATGATTAAACAAAGCATGAGTTAGTGTGTTGTGTGAACTCAACCAGTGAATATTGCAAGTTTCATTCATGTTGGACTGCAATTGCTATTATTATATTACAGTATATGTGGGGGCTTGAAGGTGAAAATCAATAATGTATAAAATCCAAGCCAGGATACATACAGTACCTGCTTGTATTATCTACAGCTTCAGAACAGAAATAGATAATACTTCTTTTACTTGTTTATCAACTAAACGCTACTACACATAAATACTAAACATCTGGACTTGAGTCCTTCTTCTCAAGCTACTACATACATATGCAGGGGACTGGTATAGGAAATATTCAGTCATGTATTTTCTTCCCTGCATTCTGAAGTCGTATAGTCCAAGAAGGCTACATCATACACACACACACAGACACATATACAGTATGTATGTATGTATGTATGTATATATATATATATATATACACACATACATACATACATACTGTACATATACAGTATATATATATATATTTATTTATTTATCAAATTTGTCACCACCCATCTCCTCCCACCAGAGGGACTCTGGGCAGTTTACAACAAAGTAATCAATAAAACAATAAATATACAATATATTTAATATATAAAAATATAAATACAATATATAAAAATACAATTACGAGTAGACAATAAATATAAATAAAATCCAAATGGTAGATGATCTAACTCAATCCTTGTGTGCGACGAGTACTCTAGTACACTAGCCATACCCAAACGTGACTACTCCCCTCCCTGCCCCATGCCAGGTGGCAGAGCCAGGTCTTCAGATTCCTCCGGAAGGCCAGGAACAATGGGGCTAACCTCACTTCTGGGTGTAGGATGTTCCAGAGGGTGGGAGCCACTGTAGAGAAGGCCCATTTCCTGGACCCTGCCAAATGGAATTCTCTTAATGACGGGGACCGCAACATGCCCTTTCTGCATGATCAGGTGGGACGGGTTGATGTAACAGGGAAGAGGTGATCCCTCAGGTAGCCTGGCTCCATGCCATGTAGGGCTTTAAAGGCGATAACCAACACCTTGAATTGGATCTGGAAGCAAATAAGTACCCAGTGCAGCCTTCTAGGGGCACCAAAGATAGCCTGCACGGCTGCATTCTGGAACAGCTGTAGCTTCTGGATACTCTTCAAAGGTAGCCCCATGTAGAGTGCATTGCAGTAGTCTGTATGGGAGATAACAAGGGCATGAGTGACCGTTCGAAGGGCTTCCTGATCCAGGAAAGAACGTAACTGGTGCACAAGAAGAAGCTGTGCAAAGGCCCTCCTGGCCATGGCTGCTACCTGCTCTTTGAGCAGGAGCTGTGAGTCCAGGAGGACCCCCAGATTATGCATCAGGTCTGTCTGGGGCAGTGTAACCCCATCCAGAACCAAAATGACAATGTCCCGCCACCCACCCCCAACTCCCTGAGCCACCCCAAAAGGATACTATGGACAATGGTATCAAAAGCCACTGAGAGGTCCAGAAGAGCAAGGATGGATGCACTGCCACCATCCTGCTCCTGCCAGAGATCATCCATAAGTGTGACCAATGCCATTTCCATCCCATATCCGGGCCTGAAACCTGACTGAAATGGGTCTAGATAATCCATTTGATTCAGAACCCTCTGGAGCTGCAACACCACCACTTTCTCAAACATTTTCCCCCAAAATTGGGGAAAAAATTGTCCAGTACAGTAGGGTCCAGCGATGGTTTCTTGAGGAGGGGGTGTACCAGCACCTCCTTAAAGGCAGTTGTAAACACCCCCTCCCTCAAGGATGTATTAACCATCACCTGGACCCAACCACATGTCACCTCCTGAGCTGCTTTCACCAGCCAGGAGGGGCACGGGTCTAGATGACAAGTCGTGTCATTTACTGTCTGGAGGATCCTGTCCACTTCCTTGGGTCCAACAGGATCAAACTGTTCCCAGATAACTAGGTAAGTACACTCCCTTGGTATTTCCATGGACCATGCCTCACGCTTGGAGTCTAAGTTGGAATGGATTCGAGCAATATATATGTATATATGTATATATGTATATATATATTAGTATTTATAATCCAGGTTGGCTATATTTGTATCCTTGAAAAGATGAAATGTCAAACATCTGGGACCTTGAAACAGAGACAAATTGGAAGAGCTGGATGTTTGAATATATTAAGAAGTGCTGTATAGTATGTCATCCACTAAACTACTATAGACGAGTAAGTGCTGCTACACTTATGCTTTATTAATCATAATAGTGCCAGTAAACCTATAAATGTTTCTCTGTATCTGAGATATACATTCATTATGCAAGAAATTATTAACACGCTATAATGGTTGCTACCTCTGAGTAGAATTTATTATTTGCCTTCGTAAGCTAGTATCTAAACAAGCCTTCTTGCTTTTTGCTGTGGTAGCATTTCTAGAAGAAACGAAAAGTCCAGGCTGTCTTGGGGAAATCAAGTGCTAGGAGTTCCAAATATTGTTACAGTTTAAAGAATACTTCAGAGAAAATGAGCTGTGTGGACCATTAAAAAACAGATTGTCAGAATTATATCCACAAATGTGGCTCCAGTGGTGAAAGGCCATAACAGAAAATGTGTCACTTGCATTAGAAAGAAAAACAAAAGCACTATATTATGGTGCACAACCGACATTGGTGGAATTTGATAGATCTAAAAGAATTGCTTTTATTTTTCTTTTGTCCCTTGTTTGGAATACTTGCCTGCTGCTTTTCAGTTAAAAATTCTCCGAACGGCTTGCATAATTAAAATAATAAAATTACAGATACAGTTTTGCACAACAATGAAAGCCCATTAAAATCAGCAGTGAACACAGAGAGGGATGACAATGGTAAAATGCAGAGAACCCATAAAACCACCAATTAAAAGCAGCTGTCATATGCTAGAAAATCTGGGCAAATAAAAGAGCATTTTCTTGATGCTAGAGAGATACTGGGCTTGATCCAGACTCAATATGTAGAATAGACATATTGAAATCAATGAGACATTAATGCTTTTTTCAGTCCTAGCATACATTCACCTTCTTCAATAGTGCCTTTCAGACTGCAACTCCCAGAGTTCTCAGACAGCATGGCCAAAAGCTGGGAAATCTGAGATATGCAACCCCAGCACATCTCCAAGATTGGAGAAAACTGGCAGTCATGATCATCATCATTTTTGTAACATAACCAAGAGTTTTCCTTTGTTTCATTAGTTTCACAAATATGAAAAGCTTTTCTATTAAGAAATTTGCTAGGCCTTAAAATGATACAGGAATCTTTGTTACTATTTCTGCACCAAACACATGATTACCTTTAGAAGTTATCAGCATTCAAATTTGTGAAAATCACATTGGCCCCTTACCCCAAGCGTGTCAGATCCTTCTCATAAGTTGCAACTTTGGGGAAATGTAGGGGTCTTCAGTTATTGTGTACTGGGCTTTTGAGTCACCTGGCAATAATGGGAGAGATTCTTATTACTTCTGAGCATCTCCCAATCTGGTACCGAGTGAACACCCCCTGCCAGGGTCTCTGTGTGGGCCAAACGAGAGGGCAGTTGCTATGGTCACAAAGGGATTTTCTGGTTGCTAGTGACAAGCTGACAAATGCAGTTGTGGATTCCTGCCTCATGGAATGCAACATGACAGCACAACCAATTTCACTGTTCAAATGAAGCTCATGATTTGAAAATGCTGGCGCCCCTGTCAGATAAGCGAAGCTGCCATGTGAACTGTCATGTTGCTAGAGGTGAAAAGCAGCTGGAGCAAACAAAAGTTGATATGTTGTCACAACTCATATGGCAGCTTTCAACCCTTTAATTATTTTTTTAATTAGTCTGGCTTTATCTGTTGTGGGGAAAAAAATAGCTGCAAGTAAGAAAAGCTTTTGATGTAGCTTCTCCTTGAAAATGTGTAGTTAGGCAGTTGTTGAGGGCATAATTCTTCCTTTGCTGAAAATCCAGAGTTTGCTATCAGCTTAGAGCAGAGTTAACTCCAGGTAAACTGCAGCAAAAGCTAAGAGCTTAACATTTTAAGAAAGACCAGCAATCGTTTAGCAAGGGATTGGATTCAGTATTTGATTACAGCACATCTCCTGCTGACATGGGAAGGAACAGGAGGATTACACAGGAAAGAGGATCAGATGCGACTTGCCATCCATTTCTTACTGGTATAACTTTTTTTTTTAAAGAAACTGATAATGTCTCCTTGGGAATGCAATTATGTGCACTATTTACATGTTCCATTTGACCAGCTCTAGAGGTTTGCTAAACACTAGTTCAGCGTTCAGTGAAACCATCAAGGATATTGTCTGTGTTCACTAAACCAAAATTAAAAAGTTAATGGGAATGCACGTTACCATCTTACATCTCCCCCCATTGCACAAGGCTCATTAAACAAAGTCGAGTTTTACCATATTCCTTGAACCGAGAATGATCCCATTGTAAATGTATGGAAACTAGAATTTGAAAACTGTATTAAGTCATGGCTTTCAAATTCCAGTTTCTACAGTTTCAAAATAGCAGCCACTCTAGGTGTAGAAGCTTCAGACTCTGGTTTTTAAGTCATTCAAATGATGTGTTTGTGTTTGTGTGTATGTTTGTGTTTGTGTTTGTGTAAGATGGTGGTGCTTATGTCCTTCTCAACTTTTTTTTAGCGCAGCATTTTATGCAAACACAACTATTATTTAGAATCAAACCAGAATTTATGAACAAATATACATAGGGTGAAAGTAATAATCAACTGTAGTTTCCCAATGAGCTTGACCACACATTTCATTTTTAAATGTCATCTTTTAAAAATGTATGAAGAGGCCAGTAGAAAGATAAAGTCACCTGAAGAAACCAAAAGAAACAGGTGTAATAATCATATTCATAAAGTGCCCCTCCCCAACTTGATTTTTTTTAAAGGATTAAAACATTCTATTCCTTTCTGAGAGTATTTCATAGAGAGTAAAACTGTAGGAAAATCTGTGACCCCATTCCTTAGTTCAGGGGGTGCTCATATGTAAAGAAACTTGATTAGTCAGCATCTGATGATGGAAATACATAGAAGAAAACTGCTTCATTGAGCAATCTTTTTTAATGTGCCAACTGCATTTAGCTCTTTCTATCAGACTTAATTATAACCAACTAATTCCATTAGCTTCTTAAATATGACTCACAATACAGGGCTTATCAAACAAGCGACAATCTGCTGCTGCTCTGTATTAATTCTGCTTTCTGTTGCAGTCCTCTAGCTTAGTCCAGTACATCACAGAGATTTTACAGTGATTTTCCTAGGGAAGCTTAAGGTTTCTTTTAAACAATTTTTCATATTCAATTAAAGATGAAAGGATATTTTATATAAATATGTAATAGCCTCCATATTAAGTTAGATGTGTCCCAAAGACAAGCCAATTGTTGGATGATTCAGAAAAGCCAGAACAATAAAGGAAGAAAGTTTACACCCAGTTCTGCTATGCGCTTTCAAAATGGAGCTACTAAGCATCCTACACACCAGCTCTCTGGTTTAGCATGATGCCTCTGCTGTCCATCAACTTCCTCCTTTTTGCTTGTCAGACACATTGCCTTCAAACCCAGACACTGAGAGGCAGATAATTGTAGAGAAGGGGATCAATATCAGGAATTCAGGTATAAGAGAGTCAGACTGAATGGGCAACTAATATCCCCTTCTAATAGTGGGTAGAAGATGCTTCTATGAAGCTCTTAAACAGGGCATGTATGCTGTTTGTCTCCAACTCTGAATCACTACAGTTAACAGTCTGACAATGAGTAAAATTGTCATAACTGTTACATTAGCTTTATAGCAAAACAGTGTCCTATCACAGCAAATTCCACAACACAGTTATGTATTTCTTCTTATTTTAGATCCAAATTTTACACCTCGAGAAATCCTATTTGATAGGTCTCCAGACAGATCCTCATCTTTATCCTGAATAATCTGGCATGAGCAGTGACATCTCCCTACTTTCTCCTGATTCTAAATTCTTCATTAATAGAATTGAAGTTTTTATAATGAATATTTTTATATATTTATATAAAATACAGGAAGACACAATGCCCAGATTAGAATATATCTTTTTTTTTTCCCTTTGGAAGAAACAAAATATACACATATACAGTAGCTTAGTAGCAGCATTTAATATTTTGTTTAATGGTAACACTGAGCTGCCCAAGAAAGGGATGCAGAATTATCTCTTTATCTACTTCCAAAGATATTATTTATCAGTCTTCTAATCTGGCACCTTCTATTTCTTAAATAGAATAAATAATGATACCCTTTTAAATCTTTTCTCCATACCTCTATCACGTTTGCTAAATTGGAATATCATAACTTTTTCAATCATCTTTTCTATAGAAGTCAACCCACCACTGATTTCTCATACATTCTTTCATACTGTTATTTTCATTGGGAGGAACTGAAAATGTTAACATCATAAAATAACTTACATTGTATATGATGTGTGTGCATATGCCTGAGTCAGTGTTGACTCCTGGCGACTGCCTGGACAAGTCTTTGCAGTTTTCTTGGCAAGGTTTTCCAGAAGTGGTTTGCTACTACCTCCTTCCTAGGGCTGAGAGAGAGGGACTGGCCCAAGGTCACCAGCTGGCTTCGTGCCTAAGGCAAGACTAGAACTCACAGGCTCCCAGTTTCTAGCCTGCTGTCTTAACTACTACACCAAACTGGGTCTCATGTAAAATATATAGTACATTCTAAAAAAATATATAAATATAATACTTTGTTTTTAAAGCATTATAGCATACCGCACTTATATTTGTCAGTGAACTGCATTCCTAGAAATCCATGGAGTTTTGAGAGCTCTAACAGATAGATTAGAAATGAATAATTAACATTAATTATACAGACATTTTCCCTGCATAATTAATATTATCTTGCCAGTGTAAGCTGCAATGTATATTATTAAATTTGAACTGAAATCTTACTATGCAGTCTCTGAATTGACTGAAGATCTCATGTAGCTCAATGGACAGCCATTTCCATCCCATTAAACACTTTCAGAACACAGGAACACTCTTGGGAAGGCGCGCCACACACACACACACACACAGTGTAAACAGAGAAACAGTAATGTATATTATCCCAAAGAAGTTTTATGAATCCTGGAACTTTTCTTCAGCATGTGCATTGTACTTCTCAGCTTATTCTCAGTTTAATAGGAAGCTACTTTTTAAAAGAGTACTGTTTAACCAAACCAACCCTTCAATTGCTGGAATACTTTTCTCTTGGCATCACTCAGCAATGGGGCCTCCAGCCTTATGAACTTTTGATGAGCTTCAGGCTGTAATCTCTTGGCCCCAGTCAGCCAATGCTCATCCACAGATGTCTTATCATCCACTGTCCATTGCAGCATCTGACCCTTGTCTGACCCACACTTTTTCCCAGATTTTCTGAGGTGACTTCAGGCAGAGTTAATCCTCTTAGAAAGCTAAAGAACACAGGAACACTGGAGGAGGGAGTGGACCCAAGGTCAGTCCAGAGAACTGGAGAAATTTGGCAAAGTTGATTTCCAAAGAAAACAAGTGGGCATTCAGGCTTGGAACAGTTTAAGACTTGGATCTGGTGGCATATTGGTAGCGCTTATGTTCTGTTAAGACAGATAGGATTGAACAGAGCAAGAGCGACTCTTTCTCCAGTTGCAATAGATCTGAAGTGGCACTGCCATTAGTTCAGATTTGTTGGAAAATAATTTTAGAATGTTTTTAGAATGCTCAAGTAACACCATTTCTAAAGGGAAATTTCTACCCCACTATTTTGGGTAGGCAAGCAAATCACATAGCAGGATGTGTACAGGAATGAGGAAATGCTTGTGTTTCTAGTAGAGTAGATAAGGTGGTGCCAGTCAGAATATAAAAAATCAGGCAATGGCTTATTAGGAAGTGTTTAACATGAAGCCTTTGAATTAGACACTTGCAGAATGATTGTTTGTACCTATCTACAAAAGGGTGGTGCACCCCTTGCACAGGGCTGGCCACACCCAGTGCTTCTTGCCTTGTGTGCTAAATAAAACTCTGAACTCTGATTACGGCATCTGGCATTCGACCTGAGCAAGAAAATGAACTAAGGGAAAATTCTCCCAACAGATTCCAGAATCTAGTCCGTGACTACTCAGAAGGAAATCTCACTGAGTATAATGTGGCATACTGAACAAACTAGCCAACCACATTTTGTACTAGCACGTTGTACAAAAACAGCTTGTGTAATTAGTTTGTTTAGGATGTCATGACAGCCCAGAAAACTGGGTTAATGGATAAACCATGGTTAAGATGGTTAAGAGTGTTATGGGAAAAAAAACCCTAAAAGAACAAGTATAGTAACTTGGCTGCTCAATTAGGCCATGTTTTTTTCTAACTTTTATAGGCCTTCTAAACTGAAAAGATTGGTATATAAAAAGGCCTGAATACCATATGGCCTGCAGCCCTCCAAGCTGCCTTGAGCAGCCCACTGGCATTTTTTAAAAAGTCAATAAATTCACTGCCATGTCCCTGTAAGATGCCCTGCTGACCACCTCCAACACCTCCAGGACTCTGCCATCACCAGCTCCATCACTGCCATAACTCTAATGACTACTAGGTACTGTATTCCTTTGCAGCCCACAATTATTTTTAATTTATCAATGTCACATTTTCCCCTCTCCAAGTTGTGCAGCCTGGTATAGAAGGTTAAGGAGCCAAGCGGACATCAAAAGTGGTAATTAGGTTGGGTATTGGGGGAGGATAGGACTGTATTTACTGATCCTCCCTGTTGCATCTTGGTCAGTCATAAGCTGTATTCTACAAACCTCAATTGCCAAGGCTTCATGTGACGCATGCAAAACTTGGTGCAGCTTTCTGTGGGAGTATCATTATCTGGGCTGCACAAATCTGGAGGGCCACAAGATGGCACCCAGGCTTTGGACACCCAGATATGGAAGCTGTAGCATCTTGTTTTATCTATTTTTTAAATTGTTTTTAATCGGGTTTGTGGAAGGTTTTATTGTACACCGCCCAGAGTCACTTCATGTGAGATGGAAGGCTGTATAAATTTGACAAACAAACAAACAAATAAATAAAGTATTTTCAGAAGTGGTCTTTGTACTGTAATTCTGAATGTAAAAGAAGGAGGGCGTTGTTAGTATGCAGGCAATGGCCTGATTAATCTCCTGACATTGACTTTAAAATTAATTGAATCGAATCAAATTTGCTTTTTCTCCTGGTTCCAGGCAGTTCCTTGTCTTGGCCCTGCTTACTTTGAAGAGTGGCTCCTACAAGCTAAATGTGACCTTCCATCTGAAAGAAAATTGTGAACTCCTAAGTGGATAAAATTAAATACTGTAAGCCACCTGCAGAGGGCAGTTCACAGAGTCTGACACAGCAACAACTGTGGGATTGGCTGCCAGGCCTCTGACTTCCTCCAATAAGATCCAAGTTCAGTTGCCCCTCCTTTGCAGGGAGGAGGCTTTTGGAAAGCTGGGCAGTGGCTCTCGCACTGGGCATCCCTGCTCTGCAGTTTATCATTCCCAGCCTTTGGGGTTGCAGGCCCTGAAGTGGAAGCCAAGGCAGCCTCCAAAAGTCTGTGCTGGACAGCATAAAGTTGGAGGAGAGATTCGCACTGGCTTAGGTACCAGCTCTCTTTAGGTGACTGGGTGATTGGCGACTCTTGTGCTGCCTTGAACTGCTGCCCTCTTGGGACCCATCTGGGTGGTCAGAGGAGGCCACCTGGACCTGGTGGATCAGTCTGTCTTCCGGTGGGCAGAGACGGGAGCAGCGTCTAGCAACACACCTCCAAGCTGTAAAGCCTAGGGGTTATCACTTGTGGTTACATCAGCTTAGTTTGTGGAGACCAATAGGGAGACCAATAGGGAGAAGAGTTTGGGGACCCCAGTTCACCCCAGTCAGGAAAACCCAAGGGTGGCCCACCAGTTGGTCTCTTGGTTGTGGCAACCTCATCATTGAACCAACAACCTGCCAGTACAAGTAGTCCTCGTACAAGTAGTCCTTGTTTAGTCACTGCCTTGTTTACTGACCTTGTTTGCAGTTATGATGGTGATGAAAAAGTAGCTTTGCATCCAAGCCTTGCATTTATGACTTTTGGAGGTCTGTAAAATAAAGGAAATCTGAAGTAAGATCATAAGCACAGTTGTGGTTTCACTTAGTGACTGCTTTGCTTAATGACAGTTGTGGGTCCTAATTATGGTCACTAAATGAGGACTACCTGTCATGCCTGACCAGAGGAGATTTGAGCTAAAGAAATTAAGGAGCCAAACCATTCCTTGGCCCACTGTTGTAACACCACATTATGTGAGTAAACTCCACAAATAACTGCATTCTGTTTTTTAATGAACTCACTCACTGCACCTACAATGTTTTGTCAGGAGCGCATCAGTTTAGCTGGGGAGATGCATTCCTGGCCTAGAAAATGGGTTCATGGGGATCCCTAGAGATACTATCCCCCATAGGCCACCCACCTTGGTTTCTATTGCTTTCCTCAGAAAAGCCCTCGCCCTTATTTGGGAACATGTTGTTGTTGTTTATTCATTTAGTCGCTTCCGACTCTTCGTGACTTCATGGACCAGCCCATGCCAGAGCTTCCTGTTGGTCAACAACCCCAGCTCCCCCAGGGACGAGTCCGTCACCTCTAGAATATCATCCATCCATCTTGCCCTTGGTCGGCCCCTCTTCCTTTTGCCCTCCACTCTCCCTAGCATCAGCATCTTCTCCAGGGTGTCCTGTCTTCTCCTTGTGTGGCCAAAGTATTTCAGTTTGGCCTTTAATATCGTTCCCTCAAGTGAGCAGTCTGGCTTAATTTCCTGGAGGATGGACTGGTTTGATCTTCTTGCAGTCCAAGGCACTCTCAGAATTTTCCTCCAACACCACAGTTCAAAAGCATCGATCTTCCTTCTCTCAGCCTTCCTTATGGTCCAGCTCTCGCAGCAATATGTTACTACGGGGAACATCATTGCTTTAACTATGCAGGCCTTTGTTGTCAGTGTGATGTCTCTGCTCTTAACTATTTTATCGAGATTTGTCATTGCTCTTCTCCCAAGGATTAAGCGTCTTCTGATTTCTTGACTGCAGTCAGCATCTGCAGTAAACTTTGCACCTAGGAATACAAAGTTTTTCACTGCTTCTACATTTTCTCCCTCTATTTGCCAGTTATCAATCAAGCTGGTTGCCATAATCTTGTTTTTTTTGAGGTTTAGCTGCAAGCCAGCTTTTGCACTTTCTTCGTTCACCTTCATCATAAGGCTCCTCAGTTCCTCTTCGCTTTCAGCCATCAAAGTGGTATCATCTGCATATCTGAGATTGTTAAAGTTCCTTCCAGCGATTTTAACTCCAGCCTTGGATTCCTCAAGCCCAGCATGTCGCATGATGTGTTCTGCATACAAGTTGAATAGGTAGGGTGAGA
The DNA here is from genome assembly GCF_035149785.1 of Candoia aspera. Taxonomy (NCBI): domain Eukaryota; kingdom Metazoa; phylum Chordata; class Lepidosauria; order Squamata; family Candoiidae; genus Candoia; species Candoia aspera. Next base: position 191,776,030 of record NC_086154.1, read on the forward strand.
GTATACAGCCCTGCCGTACTCCTTTCCCAATCTTAAGCCAGTCCGTTGTTCCGTGGTCTGTTCTTACTGTCGCTACCTGGTCGTTATACAGATTCTTCAGGAGGCATACAAGATGACTTGGTATCCCCATACCACTAAGAACTTGCCACAATTTGTTATGGTCCACACAGTCAAAGGCTTTAGAATAGTCAATAAAACAGAAATAGATGTTTTTCTGAAACTCCCTGGCTTTTTCCATTATCCAGCGGATATTGGCAATTTGATCTCTAGTTCCTCTGCCTTTTCTAAACCCAGCTTGTACATCTGGCAATTCTCGCTCCATGAATTGCTGAAGTCTACCTTGCAGGATCTTGAGCATTACCTTACTGGCATGTGAAATGAGTGCCACTGTTCAATAGTTTGAGCATTCTTTAGTGTTTCCCTTTTTTGGTATGGGGATATAAGTTGATTTTTTCCAGTCTGATGGCCATTCTTGTGTTTTCCAAATTTGCTGGCATATAGCATGCATTACCTTGACAGCATCATCTTGCAAGATTTTGAACAGTTCAGCTGGGATGCCGTCATCTCCTGCTGCCTTGTTATTAGCAATGCTTCTTAAGGCCCACTCAACCTCACTCTTCAGGATGTCTGGCTCTAGCTCACTGACCACACCATCAAAGCTATCCCCGATATTGTTATCCTTCCTATACAGGTCTTCTGTACATTCTTGCCACCTTTTCTTGATCTCTTCTTCTTCTGTTAGGTCCTTGCCATCTTTGTTTTTGATCATACCCATTTTGGCCTGGAATTTACCTCCAATGTTTCTAATTTTCTGGAAGAGGTCTCTTGTCCTTCCTATTCTATTGTCTTCTTCCACTTCTGCGCATTGCTTGTTTAAAAATAATTCCTTATCTCTTCTGGCTAACCTCTGGAATTTTGCATTTAATTGGGCATATCTCCCCCTATCACTGTTGCCTTTTGCTTTCCTTCTTTCTTGGGCTACTTCTAGTGTCTCAGCAGACAGCCACTTTGCCTTCTTGGTTTTCTCTTTCTTTGGGATGTATTTTGTTGCCACCTCCTGAACAATGCTGCGAACTTCTGTCCAGAGTTCTTCCGGGACCCTATCTACTAAGTCCAGTCCCTTAAATCTATTCTTCACCTCCACTGCATATTCCTTAGGAATATTAGTGAGCTCATATCTAGCTGATCTGTGGGTCTTCCCTAATCTCTTTAGTCTGATCCTAAATTGTGCAAGAAGTTCATGATCTGAACTACAGTCAGCTCCAGGTCTTGTTTTTACCGACTGTACAGATGTCCGCCCTTGGCTGCAAAGGATGTAGTCAATCTGATTTCGGTGTTGTCCATCTGGCAAAGTCCATGTATAAAGCCGTCTCTTAGGTTGTTGGAAGAGAGTGTTTGTTATGCAGAGTGAATTGTCTTGGCAAAATTCTATCAGCCTATGTCCTGCTTCATTTTGTTCTCCCAGGCCATACTTACCTGTAATTCCAGGTGTCATTTGACTGCCCACCTTAGCATTCTAGTCTCCTGTGATGAAAATAACATCTCTTTTAGGCGTGTTGTCCAGTAGGTGCTGCAGATCCTCATAGAACTGCTCTACTTCAGCTTCTTCAGCATTTGTGGTTGGGGCGTATATTTGGATCACTGTGATGTTAGATGGCTTGCCCTGAATTGGAATTGAGATCATTCTGTCGTTTTGGGGGTTGTATCCAAGCACTGCTTTAGCCACTTTACTATTAATTATGAAGGCTACTCCATTTCTTCTGTGGTCCTCTTGTCCACAGTAGTAGATCTGGTGGTCATTTGATGTGAAGTGGCCCATTCCAGTCCATTTCAGTTCACTGATGCCCAAAATGTCTATCTTTAATCTTGACATCTCACCAATAACCACATCCAATTTGCCCTGGCTCATAGATCTTACATTCCAGGTTCCAATGGTGTGTTGATCCTTAGAACATCGGATTTGCCATTCACCACCAGCACCGTCGGCCACCAGCCGTCCGTTCGGCTTTGAGCTAGCTGCGTCATCACGTCTGGGGCTAGTTGAACTCATCCTCTGTTCCTCCCCAGTAGCATTTTGACCATCTTCCGACCTGGGGGTCTCACCTTCCGATGGTATACCGACATATCTCTGGTTGTCCTGATCCATTTAGTTTTCACGGCAAGAATACTGGGGTGGGTTGCCATTACCTTCCCCAGGGATCGCATTTAGTCTGACCTCTCTGTCATGACCTTCCCATCTTGGGTGGCCCTTCACGGTTTAGCTCATGGCATCATTGAGGTGCTCAAGCTCCAGCACCACGACAAGGTAACAATCCTTTGCTGAAGTATTTGGGAACATAACATATCTTATTTCTGTTTTATAATCCCACTTGCTGTTGACAAGGTAGAGCAGCATTGCCAAGCAGTACTGAACCCATGCCTCTGGTGGGAGCGTAAGGTCAATTCACATTACCAAATTCCACACATACATTGGCTGAATGCCTCCACAGATTGGAGCAAAATGATTATGTGATTGTTGTACTGCATATCCAGAACTTGCAGCTAGACTATATTTATTGTTCAGATAAAAGCTTCTACTTCATTCCGCTTGGAAAGCAATTATATATGAAGAAACAGAGACAGAAAAAAAATTCTTCCATTTCCCTTCTCAGTGGGTTCTTTTACCTTAGTTGATGGATGTTTGAGCATGAGTTTATTTTTATCATAGGATATAGTGGAAGCATTATTATGATTCTGCTCTAGAATAGATCCTTTTGATCCCAAAGTTGTTTTGATTTGGAAGATGGGGATTGAGAATAGGAGAGAGAAACAATCCAAGGAAAAGAATAGTTTGCATCTAACTGCACTGGGTTTTTAAAATAATAAACACTAACAAATAGCAGAGGTATTTGCAAAATACTATTCCCATGAGAAATACTGGTGAGAAAAGAAGAAAGATCCATGTGGTTAAAAAAAAAATTGCTACTTTATAAGAAACTTTTACTTTAAGAGCCATAGCAATTATACACAATTTCTGCTATAGTCCCTTGTAACAGCAGAGTCCATGACAGGGGCCTACTCAAAAGAGGGGGTAGTCAATAAAAATGAAGTGTAAGTGTACCCTTAATGGCAGGTTCTTGTAGGCATATTCCCCCCAAATTATACCATTCCTATTCAAATACCATCTCAAGAGTCTCAGACAGTGTCAAGTACAATCATTGTTACTGCAGTTGCCAAGGTAATCAATTGAAATCATAATGAAGGGAACAGAAGGAAATCAATAGAGTCTGAAATTAAAAATAAAGAGAAGCTATCGTTTAAAAGCATTTGGCTGAAATCTTCCATATTAATGGAGTCAGAAATGGTTGTTGTCATTCAGTAGCTGTGTGATGCATAATTCACTTGAGTGCATTAGAACACCTAAAAGTGATTGCAACAATTAGGAGCCACCTCCCAGGGAGCTGTCCACCTTCGAAGGAGCATCACTTCCCAGTTTATTACCATTCCACCAATGTTTTCATGTTTTCAAAATTGTAATTTTCTCTCCCTCAAGGCAAGAGGCAGGATGGCATGCTCAATGACATTAAAATGCATCTCAGATCCTGGCCAGCTTTTGCCATAGATGTGTATTTGGCAAGCTTCCTTTTCTGAATGCTTACATTGAGAAATGTATCAAACAAAGCCACCAGGCACAAAGAAATGGATTGCAGAGCAAGTCACATTTAAGAACAATGGCTAGGAACTAACAAATACAGCTGTTTGCTCTAGAAAATAGTAATAGTAATAATAATAATGCAAATACTTAGGAAAGTCATTAACCTGCTAGCAACTTGCTTTAATTACTAAGAGGACAGCCTAAAAAAATAGAGGCTAATGAGAAATGGAATGTGTAGTACATATAAAGGTACATATCTGAAAGTCCTCATTTCATATACTATTAAAGGAACATCAGTATAAGTCAGAATGCCCTATTTCCATTCAGTTTAAAAGGCTTTCTTGGGCTGCTCTGTACTTCAATCCCTTTAAACTGTCATGTTTTCCCTGAAAAGAAATGCTGAGAAATGCAAGTTCCCAGTGTGCTACATGTGTCTGACAGGTCCCTGCTAACCCTGCATAGAACAATACTTACACATGGGGAGAGTAGAGAGGGAGGAAAGCCATGACAATCAAATTGGTTTGAGAATTCTTTCATGCATTACAAGAATGAGGTTTGGATCAGGCACACCTTTCAGAGCAATGTAGAATTATTCTAAGTGATTACCTCGGTAAATAGGTGTGAGCACAGAGATGAAAACAAGTTCCATTAGTAGGTTTAATAAGCCCTAAGGGTGCATCTCTCTGTCTGCGCTTTATTGTGCTCATGGTTTTCCTTATCTCAGCACAAATGTACTTGACCACGTTAAAACAAATTGGCCCTCACTGTAATAAGCAGTCAGTTGGGGAGCATGGAGAGAATAGAGGGGCGGAGGCAATGACAAAGCAATTAGGGAGATTTTTCTGGCACCAAAATATTTCTGCAAAAATGTCCAAGGCCTTCACAACAAGAGATCTTTATTTTTTTCAAATTATTGATTGGATTTTGCATGACATTTAACAAAAACTTTCCATTACCAGTTGCATAACAGCAATTAAAATCCTCATCAAATCTATCTTAACTGCTTAGAGCCTTCCACTGGGGAGCATTTGCCTTGGCAAACATCTGCAATAAAAGGATATTTAATCTTAATAACTAAACAGTCAGTTATGCTAATTCATCTCTTTTATTGTCAGCATACATTGGAATCTTCTACAGGCCTCCTCAACAGCGCACAGCAAAATATAAAGGGAGATGCCCTTCACTTGTTCAAAACAACTAAGGTTAAAAGTTGGCCACCTCATTTGTGGGCATTTTGAAATGCATTAAGTTCTGGGTCACAGAACCTTTTAAAAATGCCTCACCTTTTATCCTAGATGAATCATTCTGATAGTGTCCAGTGAATTGCCTATTTGCTTTTACAAATTTAACCTTCATTGTCTATATTTAATTTCCTCATGAAGTTATCAACATAACAGGCAGTATTTATTCTCTCCTGGGGGTTCATAATTATGTACAGTTGACCAGACTGTATAAGAAACACAACAATTTGGGGCCTGAGTTTACTTAGTTTCCTTTTCTCTTTCAATGCCTTTTCTTTTAGCATCATGTATTTTGTAGATTATATGCTTGGGGCTGAGATTTTGTCTTCATTATTCTGTAGGCCATTCTGGTGGGTGGGTGGGCTTCAAGGAGAAGAATGGATATAAATGTGATAAATGAACAAGCTACAAAAATATTTGAAAAATATATTTTTAGATGATTGACAGAAGCTGATTTATGTATAAAAACAACTGTCATCACTTACTATAACTTTAAAGTTGTATATTGTTTTTTGTTTTTCCCTTGGCAATTTAGAGACCAAGCACAGAGTTCTATCTTCTCAATTATTGTGCCAAGTTTGTAATCTCCACACTGTACCTTTAAGAGCCTCCAGCTGAGTTATATCCAAGTTGAGATGTTACAACCTTTGAGACATCAAGGCTTGTTTTCTAGCATTTTTTGGGTTTGTTCTGGAGCATCTAGTTCTCAATTCGGCTTTTATCAGAATTCTGACCCAGCCCTACAAATCTTTTTTTTTCTCCAGAAAAGAAATGAAACAGAAATGATTCTATCTGTAGAATGGCCAACGTATTTTGTGTGGGTTGAAAAAGACCCTTCAGGATAGGAAATTTTCCATCTCATCTATCACTCCTTTTGGGAATGAAGGCCCAGACTAAACCAAACAGGTATTTACACTTTAAATAATGTGGGAAATGTTTCTGTACTTTGTAGAAGATCAATACAGTTTATACTGTTTACTTGAAACACTGCAGTAAAAGTATTTTACTTCAACAGTTTCCAACCATTTAACATTGTTATAAAGACAGCCAACACATCAATTCAGGGTGTTTTCTCCTAAACTAAAAATGGATCAATTAAGCTTTGCAATGTTCATGGTAGTAAATCAAAACCTTGAAGAATTGGGCAAGGAGAAAGAGAGGGGAACAAAAAAAGGGAGAGAATTATGCCATCACGGAAGAGAGTTAATGCAGTAAGTTGTATGATCAACTTCAGTTATTCTAAGATTGACTGGGTTCTTTTCCTACTATGTTAATAATTTGTTCCCTACACATGTAATATAGATTGGCTTTTGGATTGATTTAGCTGTAAATATGCAAGGGTGAGCAATAGGTTTTAGACTCTCATTCAAGATGTTTGTCATATCACATCATCCAAAAGTGGAATACAGTGGGCCATAAATGCCATTTCTAAAGGGAGAATCAGTATTTATGAACAGGGGATAATGTTGTGTAGGGTACTTCAACTTGTTTTGGGGATAAAACATTCAGCTTAATTAAATTGTTTATCATGTACAGGAATTCTGACAGATCCAGAATGTTGGCATTTCCCAAAATCTGGCTAAAGCTGACAAGTGCAAATCCCCAAGTTATGCTGCTCTGGTGTTTATAGATGTGGGAATAATTTCCATTTGTGCCCAGACATCCTATACAAAGATAGCAAACACATTACACAAAGCCACAGTGTGGCTTGCCTGTTTTTGTATTAACATGTTGTAAGAAGCCAGACATTTCATTCCATTTGATTCCAGGAAATTTACTTTAAAATAATAAAAACCCATGACAGTTATAAAACTGATTCAGAACACTATAAGAGTACCACAATGAATATTCCTCAGCTGACAGTCCCCACCTGCCATTAGACACTAAAAGCCCTGCAAAACAACCCTGTCTTTAGCATGTTTCAAAAATATAGCAGGGTTTTCCAGAGTGCTAGCATCCCCTTCTGAACTGAGCGGGCATTTGCAACCTGAAGGAGACAATCCTGAAGATACTTGGGAGCCAAACCAAGCCATATAGGGTTTTTAAAGTTAAAAATGTGCCTGGAAAGTTATAGGTAATTAATGCAGTACCCACAAAACTGGTGTTACTTGGTTGTGATAGCTGTTGATCACCAGCTGGAAGGCTGCTTCATTTTGTAACAATTTTCAAATTATCCTCAGAGGTAGCCCCATTTAAAAGACATTGTAGTAATCAAATCTGGTGATGATAACTGAGTGAATTACCCTTGCCACACAGGGGCGTGTATCAGCCAAAGCTGGGTGAAGGCTTCCTGGCAACAACAACTACTCGCTCAGACAGCTGTAGCTGTGAGACTAAGAGAACTCCAAGTCACAGACCTATTCCTTTAAAGGGAGTACAATCCCTTCTAGAGTCAATGCTAGAGCTGACAGAGAAAGATGAGTTTGGGATGAGCAGCATCTCTGTTTCATTGGGATTAAGCTTCAATCTTTTCTTTCCAATGGATTAATATGGTTATGGATAACTCAACAGCCACTGCTGAAATAAACAATGGCACAACGTGAGGTAGAAACCCAACTGAAAGTCAGTTGTCCATTCTTGGATATTCTGAAACTCACTAGCTGAATTACTTTCTTGACATGGAAGGCATGGGTTTCCTTGTGTTATATCAATACTTTTTCCAACAGCAACCTAGTGAATCTATTTGACCTACATGTATCAGTGTTATCCCATTCTCTAGTGTTTGAAAATCATTGCCCCAGTTCAGTGAGTGTCTTTATGTGGTGGGTATGATTTAAAATGTAACACTGTAAGTACTCAGATAATTTAAAAGAAATAAGAATATACAAAAGTTAGTGAACGTCTTTGTAGAGAATGTATTTGGTGGATGGGGAACAGAATTCTTAGGTATGTGCTTCTCAAAAATAATGCATGTGTCTAAAGCCTGAAAAAAATCACAGTCTCAAAGTCCAGTATATAGTGAATCATTCCCTTCCTTTCAGCATGTCCATTTGCATATTTTATGGATACAACCTAAGAATGTTCAGTCATATAATATCCCCTTCCATATATGAAACAATTAAACAAATTGGACATAAAAATAATGGCGCACATGGATCATAAAAGTATTTTTTTCAACCAAGGAGACCACTGTTATATCTAGATCAGTTATTACCTTTGTAGACTTATAACAACTCTCCTGGACTCCAGATTAGGGTCTTTTCTGGCACTGTAAGAAGATGCCAGGGATTAAAACTAGGATCTTTCATCACCATTATTACATTGTGATCATCAATTTATTAAGTTTTAGGACTGAGCAGCAAAACTGTTTCCAAAGATAAACAACCAGAAACCACTGGAAAATACATTATGATGTTTAAACAGAGACTGGATGGCTGTCAGGGATACTGTAGTAGTGGATTTCTGCACTGGGCAAGGAGATTAGGTAGATTATCACCAAGGTTCCTTCCAACCCATACATTATATGATTCTTTGCAGCAAAAATCCTAAAAGTACCTTATTATTTATTACATTTTTTTTTCTTACTGGTGAAGCCAAGGCAACCAAGGGAAGAAAACCACACATAATTTATCTGCATATATTTGAGTGCATATATTTTCATACGACTTTTCAGGGATTTAATGAACAAAAATCATGGAGGAGAGTTGAGAAGTAAAAACAAACAAACAGAATTATACCTTGCAGTGAATCAAGTCTTACATGCAATGAAAGTGTACCTGGACCCAGTGCTACAAAATGTCTTCATGTGGAACCATTTGGAATCTGGGAGATCACCAGGCTCCAACAACCATTAGTATGGTCTGACTGAGTATGTGGAAAACTGAAATGTGTTAAGTAGAGCTTTTTCCCAGTAAATTCCAAAAAGGACATTTAATTGTTCATGTGACACTTAATTTGTTAGCATCCATTGATACTTTCAATGAGGAAAACTTTGCTACTACCTTATACATCTAGATTTAAAGGGGAAGCCCTTTAAGACTTTGCCTTTGGGCTGTATTGTACACAAAGCTAATCTTGGAGGAATCTGTTGGAAGCCCTGGCAAATCCAGCATGATTCATTAACATGTGAATTAGCATGTAAATTAGTTGATCCCAAGATGCAGTTCATTGTGCTTCTGAGGAAGCTGTTTGTTGCTACTCCCACTTCCTCTCTCCTCTTCCTCCTCCTTTCACTGAGAGAAGCACACGGCTGTGTGCTGCTGTCCTCCATTCTGGGCACCATGAGGTGGGCCTGGGATACCCCTTTCTTTCACACAGCCCTTGGCAGCAAATAGGGCTGAGGGTTTAGGGCAAACTAAGTATTTAGAAAGTACAGAAGAAACAAGATTTCATCTTTTCCACCAAAGATGAATGTAACTAGAAAAAGAATAAAGTCAGTAAGAATTATTTTACTTACCTTTAAACCTATTTATTTTATTTTATTTATTATTCAAACTTAATTACCGCCCATCTCCCCCAAAAGAGGGACTATGTCTAAGCATGTGATTCTTTATGCTTGGGAGGGCTGAGTGTGTAAGATCAATAACCTGTGTTTCTCTGGCGTGCTCATTAAAGCTATTTTAGGATATTCTTTTTTTGTGCCAGCTTCTCAGCTGTGTTAAGCTCTGCTCAATTTCAGTGGTTCTAGCAGGCCACTAAATGGCTTCAGAATCCAGCTCATTACATAATAATTTATTAAATTTATATGCTGCCTGACTCCCAATGAGTCTGGGTGGCTTACAACCATTAAAACATTTAAAAACAAAGAACAATAGAAATGAACATACAAAAACTGCACAAGACAAAGCAATAATGATGGTAGAAAGGGAAACAGAAAAAAAGGGCAAGAAGGGAACAGAAAGAAAGGGACATCTGTTGTCCTCTCCAAAGGCCTGGATGAAGAGCCGGGTCTTTAAGGCCCTTTGAAACACCAGCATGGTGGGAGCCATTCAAATCTTGGGACTTTATTCCTAAGTGCAGGCGCTGCTACAGAGAAGGCACACTTCTGGGGCTCTGATAATTGGCATTGTTTAATTGATGGAAGCTGGAGCTCTGCCACAGGTCATCAACAAGTGCAACCAAAGCTGTCTCAGTATTATATCCCAGCCTGAAACCTGACTGAAACAGGTTTAGATAAGCTGTTTTCTCTAGGGTTCTTAACAGCTGCAGACCAATCATCTTCTCAACAACCTCCCCCAAGAAGGGAAGGTTGGAGACCAGTCAATAGTTATAGAAGACCATTGGGTCCAAGGATGGCTTCTTGAGGAGGGGGTGCACCACTGCTTCTTTCAGGGCTGAAGGCACCACCCCCTCTGTCAAAGAGACCAACTGCAGGTCACCTCCCTGGCTGCTTTCACAATCCAGGAGGGGCCCAGATCTAGTAAGCAGGTGGCTGAGCTGACAGCACAGAGAGCCCTGTCTGTTTCCTCAGGAGTCACCAACTCAAACTCATCCCAGATCATACCACCAGAACATGCCCAAGGCACCTCAACCTGCTCTGCCCAGTCAGAGTCCAAGGCAGAGCAAATTTGAGTAACTATCTACCAGAGAGCCTGAATAATCTTCACAATGGCCCAACAGTTGTTCCAGGGGGCCCTCCCTTCCCAATAAGGAATGGGTCTGCCTAAACATGGCCGCTGGACGGCAATCAGCAGATGTAATACGGGCGGAGAAATATTGACATTTTGCCACTCTTATTGCCACAAGGTAATCCCTAATATGGGCTGTTACCTGTGTCCAGTCAGGCTCACTTTGAATCTTCCTCAAATGGCACTCCAGGCATCTCTTCTGGTGCTTCATCTCTCAGAGCTGCTCAATAAACCAATGTTCACCCAGGGATTGGCACACAGGGAGTTAGGCCACATAGCAGCAATACGATCCAAGGCCCCAGCAAGCCACCCATTCCAGGCAGCAGTTAGGGCCTCAGCCAAACTGCCAACCAGATCCTCAGGGAAAACGTCAAGCTCTTTTTAAAATGGGCCATGCAGGGAGGGGTGACACCAGTAAGCAGAAAGGCAACCAGGGATTACTCTGTCCACAGCAATGGACTGATGTTAATGTCCTCCACTACCAGATCACGTCTCAACTGCCCAGACAAAAAATGGATCTAATGTGCGGCCTCCACTATGTGTCATGCCATCAATGACTTGGGACAGGTCCATGGTTGCCATGGAGGTCATGAACTCCTGAGCTGCGCCAGACTCAAAATCACTGGGTGGCAAATTGAAATCCCCAAGAAACAGCAGCCTTGGGGACTCTATTGCCAACCGAGCAACAGAATCCAGCAGCTCAGGCAGGAAAGCCGCTGGGCAGCAAGAAGGGCAGTCTACCAGCAGCAATCCTAACTGTTCCCTTGAGCCCAACTTCAGCCAGAGTGCCTCACATCTGGTTATCTGCGGAATGGAGCCCCTGAAAGCCTGTCACAACTCCTGGACGACAACAGCTACCCCACTCCCCTTCCCTCAGCTCTCAGCTGGTGCAGAACCCAAAATCCTGGTGGGTACATTTCTGAGAGGGGAACTCCCCCTGGGTCCAGCCAGGTCTCAGTAAGGTCAGGTCAGCACCCTCCTCCCAGATAAGATCATGGATGAGGGCAGCTTTGTTACACACCAACCTGGCATTCAAAAGCAACAGTTGAAGTCCAGGGCCACCAAGGATCTGATTGCCAGGTACAGAGGGTAGAAGCCGAGAGCTGGACCACTTTCAAACAATGAACCCAGTGACCCTGAGTGCGGCCCACCCTTGGATTCCCATCATATCTCCCTCTGCCCGTCACTATCAAGATGGTCCTGACTCAGCACCCTCCAATCCACTGCCATCCTCACATCCTCCTCCCAGGCCAAGGGACACATACTCAATTGCACCCTATCATGAACACACCCACCACACACATAAAATTAAAACCAGAACCCTGGCAGCCCACCCCCCAAACCCACAGGGGACTCAACCACTCTGGCTGCACCTGCCAACACACTCAGCAGCCTCGGGGGTAACAAGCCCCTCCAGGGGGAAAAACAGAGAAAGAAAATAACCCAGTTCCACTCACTTTCTCTACCCCATTAATGGGGCAATCACACCCTAAGGTGAAAGTGGCTCAGGGGTCAGCACCCATGGACCCCCACCCCACCCAAAGCATCTAGGAGGCCCAGGTCAGCCATGACTCTATATGTCAAATGGAGAAAATTCTCTGCTGCCTTGAGTTTCCACAAGGTGCCCCTTGAGCCTCTGTGGCCTTCAAAAGCCACCACTGTGATCTTCTTGGCTTCTGAGGCTTCCAAGGTCACTACTGCAATCTTTGCAACCTCTGTGGCATCCACAGCCTCCGCAGCCCTTGTGAATGCCAGCCTCTGCAGCCTCCGTGGCCTCTGCCAGCCTGAATCCCTGCAGCTGAGGCCTCTGCAGCCTGCGTGGCCATCGTGGATCCCACTCTTGGCAGCAACTCCCACAGCCTCTGCAGCCTCCAGCCTGGTCAGCAGCAATGGCATTCCAAGACTTGGGGGCAGGGGACCGGCAAATCACCATGAGACCCAAGCCCCCTATACGTGTTTATAGGCTCAGCTTAGCTATTTTAGCAAGAAAGTAACTTATGGTCTGATGCTTTGTCAATAAACCTTTTAAATTACTCTTCAATAAAGTATTCCACGTACATCTAACATTCCATTTATGTCCTTATATACAAATAAAACCAGAGAAATAGTATAAGGATTCAAAAAATCCACTGTCAACTTTTTTTTTTCATAATTATTGGAATTTTGTCTGAGGTTTAGCTTATGTATATAAAGGTCAAACTGCTCTGCTTTTGAAGAGTTATGGTCAGCCTTCACTGGGGAAAAACTATATAGCAAAATACCAGATAGCTATTCCATATTTCTCACAGACAGATAGCAGAAGCTTTTCATAAAAAAATAAACCCACTGAAGCATCTTTGTTAAATTTTCCCAGTTTTGGAAAGCTGACTATATTAATCTTGCAGCAATTGTATTGCCTTATAGATGCATTTGAGAAGCTGAAAGCCGATGTATGGAGTGGCAGTTAAGATGCTGGACTAGGAGATTCGGATTCAACTCCACTCTTAGCCATGAAAACTTACTAGGTGACTTTGAGCCAGTTACTCTGTCTCAGCCCAACTTACCATCCAAGGTTGCTGGCTGTAACAGAGATAAAACGAAAGGAGACATTTAGGCACATCACTTTATACTAGTACTTTATTCTTAGAGCACTTCCACGTACCCAATGTTGCCAGTCATCAACAAGCAGTGTTGCAAAAACTGAGGAAGAGATACGGAGGGACCAAAATCGATTTCCAGCAAGCATCCAATCCCCCATCCCTGGAAGACATTAAAGTGCTATGGAGACATAGCAGTTGCTGGAATAAGAGGGGAAATGCCAAGGAGCTAGAAAGTGGGGATAGACAGAAGCTGCTGCAAGCGGAAAACTGACCTGTCCCCAAGCACTGGAAATCAAGTTTTGTTTTACTATTGCATTTTATTTTTTATTGTATAGACCAATGTTTTACTATGTATTTAAATCGTGTTTATGTCCAGTTTTGAAACTGAAAAAGTTGACTTAACGTAACTGTTAAGACAATTGCTCCTCCAAGAACAGTTTAGTAACATGCATAAATGAGCATAATGAACATGGATAAAATAACTCTTATTTATATCTGGAGTCTCTTCAAGGTCTTGCCTTTAAAAACAGAAAATACAACCATTTAATGCATTTGTACCAGACTTTAATTCTAGGGACAAGAAGATATTCAGATATTATCTCACTTTATATCTTAAAAAAAGGCAGGCCAAGTTTCATGACTGATATGGATATAAACCACTAAACCTCAACCCATCATTAGCTAAAACTATTTTCTATCTTGCTGACTAATTAGATAGGTAAATTAACACTTCTTTAAGCTGCTCCCTTTATACTATAAGAATTTTAAAAAATTAAAATGAAGTTCTAGAAATAAATGCAATGAAACAATAAAATGTTGTCTATGGGTCCTTTTATTGTAAACAGTAAGAGAACATCCAGATGGGGATCATCTAAGTCAACCAACCAATAGAAAAAACTGCAATGAAAACTTGGAGTGAATCTGAAAAAACTAATTTAGGGAATTGTTTTAATGAACAAGACTTACATTGATACCTTCAGGCATACTCAAATTACTTCATTATACACAGTGTGTGTGCCATTCTTCATTTCCTCTCTCACCATGGTATTCTGTAGATCAATTAGTTAATCTTTATAGTGCATTCAAAACATATAAAAATGCTGTGCAAGTAACACTGTCTTTTCTGCAGGTCTTGGCACCTTAAATTCCAGAGAAGAGAATTAGAGTGTGTTTGTCTCCATTCCATGAATGAAATTGGAGGGCACTACAACAAAATGAGTGGCTTCAGCAGAGTGCCACTGTCAGCACAGCCAGTCAGTTTCAGCAGGTAGCCATTAGGAAACTGTCAGAGAGTGGCTGTGCAGGGTAACAGCGTCCATGGAGGTTTCACAGTCTATCAGTGATGATTAATCAGATTTGGGAGATTTGCTCTTTAAAAATGAAAAGGAAAAACCTTCACCCTTGCATGCACGAATGGACTCTTTCTCTCATAATTACTCAAAAAAAGATGAACAGCAACTCTCAACAATACAGCAGGACAACACTTAAAAAAAGTCATCCTAGTTAGTATGCAGGCAGCCAAGGAAAGAAGCAGGGTCAGCTGTGCTAACTCAGGAGTGAGGTTGGAGTCTTAGAGGGTTTTTTTATCCTAGCTAAATAGCTCATTTCAGAAATTCAATTAATGATAGAGGAAACTCGGAAATCTTCCAGTGAAAGTAACAAAATGCCCAGTAGGATTGTTTGAAATGCCACTTTTCAACCATTAAAAGCAACACAACAAATACTTTTTAATATATTTCTGAAAACTTTATGTAGCTACATGCAAGGGACAGATTCCCACCCAACAAGAAACCTATTACTTTCAATCTTTTTGACCCAAAGTTGTCTTTTAAGAGAGATTTCCTGTGCATTGTGGGACACACAACCTCTACATTAAGGTGCTGTTTCAGTAACAAGATAGTATTAGATGTCTTCAAATCAGTACATGTAGTTTAGGTAGGTTGATAGTACAGATTTTATTTATAAATCTGTGTATAACGTAATTCCTATATTTCCCTTTTCTGATAACTGGAGAAAATTATACCTAAAGGGTTGGCTTAATTGGCTTAAAAAGGGAATTTCCCACATACATCTATAGTTCTACAGTTTTCCCACAGTTACAGGAATGGTACAAGGCTGCAAAATACCGCTCCTCATGGCTGTAAAAACAGTTTAGCAATTCTATTTCAGGGCTTTGGGCAGAAATCCCAAGTGTTTCCCTTCTCTTTTTTGTAGGTAAACCAGGACACATTAGGAGGCTCATCATGTAGTAATGACTTTTTACTGAGGAACAGTTGGAAGACAGGATATGCCAGGAGGTTTTAAATCATTCTTCCTTCTCAGTTAGTTAAAATACAGGTGCATGTGCCAAATCCACATACACATTTCATGCATACATACATGTCCCAATTACATACAGCTTGCACACACAGTTTGTGTGCAGCACACACACCCAGTGCATGTCACACTCCCACACAGATAAAGCATTCATACACACATACCACTTCTTCCTTTGTTTTTGCAGCCACAGTGACAGGGAGCTGTTAATTCAGGTCCCTTGAGGAGCCAGCTGCTCATCACTCACCTTTCTCTGAAGAGTGTGGGCTTAGAGGAAGTAGAGGAGTTTTGTGGAATAGGGTTGAGTATCATTGTTGGGGGGTTTTCTGTGGTTGAAGAAGAGAAAACTTGTGAGGCCTGTGATTTTTAACTCCTCTGTTAGAGACTAATTAACTAATTTGGAATGTCATGTCAAAAGACCACTCCCTTGACTCTCCCTTTCTGCACTGCAAGAAGCACAGCTGTACCTGTATAATGCTTCTATTCTTATGGGATATTATAGTTCAACCAAAGCAATATGTTACTCCTTTTTCTTTCTCCTGGGTTGATTCCTTTAGATCAGTGCTTCTCAACCTTGGCAAGTGGAAGACGTGTGGACTTCAACTCCCAGAATTCCCCAGCCAGCTTGCACTAGATTCTTTAAATGCAAGCTTCTGGAGAAGGAAGTTACTAGGAGTGAGTTCCACTCACAATATCAGGTCAATCGGTTTGTCTCAAATGAGAAAAGGGGCATCAACAATTGGTTGACCTAATGTAAGAGGAAAGTAAAGTGGACTGAGGAATTGAACTTTGGGAATAGAATCAGAGTCCCACTTTGTTTTTTATTTGATTTTCTGTGCTCTGCCAGGATCTCCTCTTTCCAGAGTGATTTGTGCTTAACGGTAGTAATTAAGAAGTTTTTTGGCTAACAAAAATTTTGACAGTTTCAATAATAAAGTACTGCTGTACTACACATTTTGAACAAATATCCAAAGTTCTGTAAATAACTTTGATAACACAAAAGTCAGAAAGCAAATGCATTAGAGGGAAATATGTAAGTAGAACAATGGAGAAGGCCATTTGGGGGAAGATTCTGGAGAAGGTGGTGGGGAATCAGCTACAGAAAATCCTAGATGAAATAAATTGACTCTTTTCCTTGTCCAGGCCCGGACAAGAAATGAAAATAGCATTGAAGTGTCTGATGGATAATCTTTGTTGGGACCTTCTCCTAGCCCTTTTAAACTTTTGGCAGAGTTTGGTACCTTCGAACATGGTATCTTTCTCAACCACGTGCAAGTGGTGGGAACACTGTTATACAGTGTTTCTACTTCTACCTGACTGGGTGATTCTAGCTGGTAGTCATAGACAGGGGAAAGGCTGAGCCCATGGTTGTTTCAGTGAGGGCTGCTACAGAGCTTGGTCTTTTCCCCATGCTATTTAACATCAATGTGACACTGTGGGAAAGGTCCTTTGTTTGGTAATGTACCTTCACTGTAGTGTAAATACTTAGCTGTGCAGTGCCAGGCTAGAAATGCTGTGGATGTCCTGATCCCTCAGAGGTCCTTCTGACCCCTCATTATTTACATTTTTCAAGGCTGTAAAGAGTTTCATTTGGGTGAACCTTCAAAGGTTAATAGTAATTGAGCTACTGCTGTTTTGTCTTTATATGGTTTCAGGAGGTTAATTTACTTCATGTGGGAAGGGTTAAGATGTTTTATTGTATGGGTTGAGTTTATGTTTATGTAAACTGCCCAAAATCTGTTGATGTGGATGGTATAGAAATACTGCTTATTTATTTATTTATTTATTTATTTATTTATTTATTTATTTATTTATTTATTTATTTATTTATTTTATTCCACTTCTACACCACTGAATCAGCTAAAGATCCATGGTGGCTTGCAATAACAATCAATAATAAAAACTGCCACATAGCAGTATCAAAAGTGAGAAACCCACAGTAAAGTATAAAATAGAATAGAAATTATCAGTATACTAATCAAAGTGCAAAAGAAACCCTCACAAAAAATATTAATACTAATGACATAATATGACAATAATAATGGAGAAAATAAGTAGAAGTATAGCAAATAAAAGTGTGAGAGGCTGGAAATAAAGAGGGTGGGGATTTTGTTTAAAGAATATATAAATACGTGCTCAGCCCATCTAATACTCTACACACCAGTTTTTGTTTTCTTCTTAAAATCAGTGGGGAAATCAATCCTCCAGTTCTGGGAAATTGTTGCTAAATTTTGGTGACTCTAGAAATTACAGAAAAGGAATACAGGGACCGCATAGGGCCCATGGGCTGTGGGGCGTTCTACAAAGTGTGGAGAACAAGAAGAAAACCAAGAAGCAGTGATGGAGGATGTTAAGGGTAGGGCTTAAAATATTACGCAGAAAGTGACTGGAAATGAGCATACTTTGCAATCAAAATACAGCAGGTCCTTACATAGCCCACCCTTTGTCATTGTAGCTACAGAATATGCAGAGAACTAGTATATAAATTGTAAAAAGCTGAAATTTATTGAACAAAGCAAACATAAAATCTAAAAAGTTGGTATTACAGCTCTATAGTGCTTTAGATTCAAAGACAGAAAGATACTTTGGGGTGCATGGAGGTGCTTACATCGTATCTGTCTACAATTCTTTAAAGCAGCTACATCTTTTCTAGGGAAGGCCAGGGCCTCAACTGGGGGGCGGGGGCAAGCAGGGCATGTGCCCCGGGCGCCATGCTGGGGGAGCGCCAAATGACAAAATAGTATTTGTATACTGAATGTTTCCTGGCACAATAATTCCCACAATAAAACTTGCTAACACCTCCCTCACCAACACGTGGGGGGGGGGAATCCATGTTTGCCCTGGGTGACACAGACCCTAGTTGTGGGCCTGTGGAAGGCACTGCTGCTGTCTGCAGCTGCAGCATGAACCAGAAAGAGACATGTTTAAGGATTTGCAGATAGGTGCCCTGTGCCTGCTTGGTATGCTCTGAAGCACTGTTTTGCTTTAGAATTTGAAGCAGTTGTGCTGCTACCAGTGCAATCATGCTGTTATAGTAACCTACAATGTGGCATTCTACCCTGATTTAAGAATAAAAGGAAGGAAAGCTAAACATAATAATTGATAACTGAAATAATATTTTGTTGAACAGTCATTTTTCTGTCAAACCAGGATATGACTTTGCAATGACAATAGCAAGTGTCCTCTGTATAATAAAGAAATTGAGGCAGGGCCAATCAATTTGCAGAGAGCTCTCTAACAGTCTTTGCCATCTGCTGTCTTCTGTATAAAAGCTTTTGGGGGATGAAAATATTGCAGTATTTGAGGCAACATAACAGAAAACTGTCACTGTACACTTAGGAAGAAATCACTGACTACCTTTTAGCATAAGCACCAATTAAAGCTGGAAAGCAAACTAATGAATTTGCCTCTTATGTTCTCCACCCTGGAAAGAGAGCCTGGGGTCCAAGGCTTGGCAGAAATTAAAAGGCCAGAGTTCTCAAGTAGTTGTTGGCAAGTCAGTTTTAGGTAACACTGGCATATGTCAGGGTAGAAAAAACATTACATGAGAAAACAGGTAGCACAACTTCAACAGTTACTTTTCCTACAGCAGGGATATGAACCCCAAGTCATCTTCATGTTCCCCTGAAGCCACCTCTAACTGTGCCACCAACATTCCCTGTTTTCCTCATTTTTAATGT
Organism: Candoia aspera; assembly: GCF_035149785.1. NCBI lineage: Eukaryota > Metazoa > Chordata > Lepidosauria > Squamata > Candoiidae > Candoia > Candoia aspera. The sequence continues at coordinate 191,795,047 of NC_086154.1, forward strand.
GGGAAACAAAGTTGCATAAATCTTGAAATTTATTTATTTTATATTTCAAATTTAGTCACCACCCATCTCACTCAGGGAGCAACTCTGGGGGATTTACAATAAAACTAGTCATTAAAATACAATAAAACAATATTCTTAAATAAAAAATATAGTCCAAGACAAATAGTAGGTGTTAAAAAGCTCTTAATTTACGGGAGCATCTTTAGGGTGCTAACCACCCCCAGAGTTGGTTACCCCTCCTCACGCCCCACGCGAGATGGCAGAGCCAGGTCTTCACCCCTTTCCGGAAGGCTGGGAAATACTAAGAAAATAAAAATTACACTTCTAAATCTCCACACTGAGGAACATCCTGGCTCCAGAAGTACCCCTGGCACATTCTTTACTGACTTTCAGATTGTGAAGACTGTTCTGTTTAAAAAGGATTCTGGAGTATGTTTTTGGTATAGGATAGACAGACAGATTCTACTGTCCTTTGTTTTGTTTTGTTTATGTTTTATTTGCCCAGACTCCTGGAGTTAAACAATAGATAAACATTTGTGAATAAATAAGTAAATTCCCCAATACTCTCTGCCCAAATAGTGGGAAAATGGGAAAATCCTGGATGCCATCCACTTTTGTGATTCAGCACTATTCAGGTTGTACCATTGCACTACCTACAGTGGCAGCAACAAAGCAAAGAACCCCTATGGAGTCCTTGGTGCTCTCTGAGCCTTGTTGTTTTCTTGCAGACGTTTCATTGCCAGACCAGGTAACCTCTTCAGTGCAAAGAGGGAGTGGGTCTTGCTCAGAGTTTATTGGAGAGCAAGGCCCACTCCCTCTTTGCACTGAAGATGTTGCCTAGTCTGGCAATGAAACGTCTGCAAGAAAGCAACAAGGCTCAGAGAGCACCAAGGACTCCACAGGTCAACCCTGAGCTATAAATATTCACTTCGATTGAAAGAACTTCTACCCCAGGAAAAGTGCCTCCCAAGAAAAATATAGGAAGTTAATTACACCAACGTCCGCTGTCCATCCTTCTAGTGCTTTTCTATTGACTGGCTGAAGTTCTGGTGAATCTCAGGCAGAGGCCATTCCATCACCTGTTATCTAAGGCCTTTTTAATTAGCAAAGGACAGAATAAAACATGTGATCATCTGCATGCAAAACCTCTATCAAACTATGGCCCTTCTCCTGCAGGAATTTGATTTGGAATAGAGAATTGTCCATCTAAGGTGCCTCTGCTCTTAAATCTGCTCTGCCTCATCTCATCATTTGCAAGAAACTTTGCAGAAAAAAGGGAATAGTTAGAAGGTTGTTGTTGTGAAGAGCCAGGCATCAAGGAAACCGTGAAGCCACCTCTCTTCTCTGTCTCAGATCATCTCTTCCCAAAGCTGCACTGTCCTAACTCTAGTCCCAAGTGCCACAAGTGTCCCCTCAATTATTACGCACAACCTCAGCAGCATGTTTTAACACCTTAATTTGATGGCCAAATGTCCACATAGCAGTAAAGTGTTGCAAACTATAGCAAGTATTGCAAATATCATCTATGCAATTACTTCTGCCTCCCTTTAAGAACTGGTCTTATTGCCACTCTGCTGGGAACAGTCTAGCTCTACCCATCCTGTCTTGCCTCTGCCCATGTGTGCATCCTAGTACTGCGCATTGCTTCAGGGGCATTATTCGAATAAGAAGAGATAGGGGGTTATTTAAAATCAATCAGTCAATGAGCCATCACAGATTGGATAGTAGCAGTAAAACTCTGTGATCTGTTGTTCATCTCAACATTCAAATGTTAGGTTCTGCATGAGTAAATTGCCCATAGTTTCAATGGATCAGCAATTTTTTACCTTCAGATTAGACAGTTGACTGTACTGAAGATAAATGAAATAAATCGGTGGTAACTTCCCTATGTTTTGCTATACAGTATGAATGGCAGCTTGTAAAGGGTAAAGGAGGCTACAGTATGAGATGGTATATATAGGTAGTCCTCTCTTAACAACCACAGTTGGGACTGGCAACTCCATCACTAAGTGATGCAGTTGTTAAGCAAGACATCACATGACCACAATGGACTTATGACCTCACTTCCGCCATGGTCATCAAGCCAATCACCCATGGCCATTAAGCAAGACATCACATGATCGTGACTGGTGATTTTATTGCCAGCTTCTCCATTGACTCTGCTTGTCGGAAGCCAGCTATGAAGCACTTAAATGGTGATCATGTGACTGTGGGATGCTGCAACGGTTGTAAGCGCCCACCAGTTGTAAAATGCCCAAATCTTGATCGAGTGACCATGGGGACATTGCAACAAACATAAGAGTGAGGACCGGTCATAAAGTTACTTTTTCAGTGCTGTTATAACTTCAAATGGTCGCTAAACAGGGCAGTTGTTAAGCAAGGACTACCTGTATTCAGTTTTACTAAAAGATGTCAAAACTTCATAGTGAGATTTATCCTTACACATATATTTCATCTTTTCCAAATCACTTTTTTCATTTCACCATGTTTTTTCTCTGGGAAAGATATTGTTGTTTACAGAACAAAAATTAAGAGATAACATTTGTGATAGGGTTATCCATCCACTCTTTCCTTAATTCCTGAGGAAAGTAACCTGATGGCTACTGCCTCCAGATGCTACTTCGGAAAATCTTTAACAAAACATTTAAGTATCCTTTCATTTTACTGTTTTGTTCTTAAACTGTTGTATGTCAAGCTGTACCAATATTTCCTACTGTAGTTCATTAATCAATTCATTTTGATTGCTTTTGCTTTTGGTTATTACAACCTTTTATGATATATTTAAGGTAAGTGAGGTATAACAGTAGAGTCATTACTGTAATGTCTGTAGCATATTCATTCCATGATCCAAGCCAGATTTTCAGAATGGCCTGGAGCCCAAGAGGGTCCCAATGAACCATAGATGAACCATAGATGTTTTCCTAGCAAGATGAAGTGAAACTAGAGGGAAAGTAGAGAAAGTTAAAAACAGCATCTTCAATTTCTGATTTTATTTTATTAATAGAGTTTATTGCAGGCTTACAATGTAATTTTAAAGAAAATGTGAATATATAATAAATTATCTAATTAGGAAATAATGGAATTAGTCTGTAGTTAAAATATAAAATAAAAATAGCACTTTCACCAACTGAAAACTTGGTTTCAGTTTATTTTTTTGATCTTATGATTTCTTGATTTCATAAAGCTATGTAGATGACTTTGCTGCTATAGGATAGTATAGGGAATAGCTTAGCTTACTTCCCAGTGTACCTGCTTTGCTGAAAATAGTAGAAAAGTTGAGATAACCTGAGTCAGAACTCTCTGACAGTTAGATCTGGTGTTGATTTAATACTATTAGGCTTTAAAGGACTGCCTGATCAACTTGAGTCTAGGACTTCCAGCCTGTTTCATCATCAGGGTTCTGCCCTGAAACAGTGGCAAGATCCAGGATATGTTTATACCTCAGAGGACTGTCCAGCCCTTTTCCTGATGGTGTTGAAAACTAGCATCAAACTATCATCTGGGGAATTTATAAACCAGTTGTGGTTTAGGCTGTGTCGACAATTGTAGATTGTGGATAACCTTGTATTGATCACGTGACATGTGACACTGCAGCTGTTGTAAGTGCAAGCTGGTTGCCAAGCACCCAGATCACAAACATGTGACTGCGGGGGTGCTGGGATGGCCAGAACTTCGAATGGTCGCTGAATGAGTGGTTGTTAACTGAGGACTACCTGTAATCTAGTCCTGTCAATATACAATGCTTATGTTTTATTATTGAAATGTCTGTTCTGAAATAGATGAACAGGTAATGGGGTCAGCTTGCGGCTTTCTTAGTCACATACTACTCTCTGTAATCAACTCTGTATTTATTTCATAATGGAGTAAGGCAGACATTGTTGTGCAGAAAGACAGAAAAAAAAATCCAGGACTTTTAAGGAAGAACTATCAGAAAAGTGGCAAAGGTCTGAGATATAGCCAAATATGATGCTACATTTGTAGGGATACTTTTTTTCCTTTTAGTAATTCCACTTGAGAATTCTCTTAGTACGAAAATATTTCTTTTATAGTTATTCCCCATGTTTGCAGTTCTGTTTACTGACTGTTCTTGTAATAACAGTGTTACATTTCATAAAATCATCACCTCTGGGAAAAGCAGCTGTTTTATTTTGCATTATACATTCCCACATCAACAGAGTTTTATGCTTGCAGTAAGATTTGTGGCTGACATTCAAGGTTTGTGAAACCATTTCTGATAAGAAAATCTCATGAGACTGATATGCTGGATTTAAGATTTTGGTTCACTGGGTTGTTAATATGTGAAGTCCAGATTCCAGCAGGGCTGCGTATTGTGAGGGTAGTCTAGAATACCACCTTCATTTTCTAAACTTTTTCTTTATAACTGAAAGTTTTTGAGGATACCAGATAAGCCAGAAATAGGTATCTTCCCCTCTGGTGGTGTTCAGAGGACCTCAGAACTAAATAAAAGCTTTTTTATAATTGAAGTAGCTAACAACTTGCAATATGGCCAAATCCTGATATTTTGGTATTCTTTGGGTAAGAATGGCAAAATATTGTGGGATTTGAAAAAAAAAATACCATTTTTAAAAAATACATTTTTATTTCAACACTTGCACCAGGGTCACTTGCAGTAACTTCATGGTCCATCAGTAGGTTCTCTGCTCATTTTTGACAATTTAAGAATGGCATTCTGGTGACCAGCTACAATACTAGGTTTATCTAACTGTGTTCAAGCATAGCACTAGGCCATCAGTTGCTTAAGCATGGTTTATTGAATAAACCACAGCTACCCTGAAGTTACACAATATGCTAAGCCAAAATCAAACCAATTACTTTATGGCTTAGTGTGATGTGTTAACTCTGTGTGTGTAAAATGACCACAAATACAGCACTGAGATATTTGGGGCAAGTAGACAAAGTTTTGGAATTTGCAAAACTCCAGTAATGGTGGACTGTTCTAAGGGTTTGCTCTGGAATAGTAATTCTATGAACAGTATTTATTTTTATTTTCCTTATTTAATATATTCATATTAAAATCCTTGAGCCAGAAAGTCTCTCAGGGCAACTTATTTGATAATTAAAGCCAAACAGTAGGGCTGTGCAAATGTTTTGCACAGTCCTTGTCCTCAGGCTTTCAATATAAAAAGCCACAATGCAGAAGGAAAATGGGATGGGGAGGGAAAAAGAAAGCATGCAAATACAATAGAATATTGTAATTAACCATATGTTTACAAAAGCTACAAGAAAAAAGTATCAATCCTTTTGAAACACAGCTGAAGTAAGTGCTTTGAAAAGGAATTTATTCATTAAGGGAACTCATATATAAAGATGACAGTTGTTGTTTTGAACACATGGCACTGTTACTCTTGATGCATGCATACATCAACCTGTTAAAACAGCCTACAAGTCTGTTTGGGGGAATGTTAAATACTTGGCCACTATCCAGTTGGAGAGATTAACACTGAAATTCTGTGCATGTTTACTCAAAAATAAGCTCCACTCTTTAACAACAAAGTCTACATCTTAGCATGTATGTTTAGGAATACTTGCTAAAATGCATATTAAAAAATCTCTGAACATTGTTGTAAGAACATAGGTATTTGCAAGTTTAGAAGATAAAGATAGACAAAAGATCCCAGCCCTTGACATCACATAATCTGAATAAAGTACATAAAAGTTCTGCACCCAAAGGATTCTGGCCAGTGTACAACAACAAATACCAATCAAAACAAAGAAAAAGAAAAAGAGGTACTCCTCCTCCCCAACATCATCATAAAACCCCATCAGAAACAAAGAATAAAATCTAATAAAGGTGCCCACAATCAACCAACTAGGGCCAAAGTCTCCTTGAAATAAAACTGATTGAAGTTGTTTCCAGAACTTTAAAAAAAAGTTTTAAGATTAATCAATGCCTTAATCAATGGGCAGGAGGGAATGACAGTCTTCAATATGATTTCTCCTGAATACCCTTTCTCCATTCACTGATCACCCTGGGAAGCTCTGGAAAATAAAGTGGCCAAGGGCTGCCTAGGGTGCCACTGGAAAAGGAAGAAGTGTAAGTGTGACCTATATTGTGATCCACATTGTGGCAATGAGAGGAGCAAAATGTATTTATTTTTCCATTATTACATTTGCAGATTTCTTACTAGTAGGCCATTTTAGGATTACCTGAACGCTTTTAGGGAAGAAAGGCCATGAAGAACTTCTTAACAATGGTGGTGAGATGTATTCCAAACATCTGATGGGTAAAGTTGCTCAGAATGATTCTATCATTTTGGATGGGGTGGGGTCTTTCCCAATTATCTGGAGGGAATTTGAGCTTGTGTGATGGTTGCCTTATTCAAAAAAAACACAGACTCACCAGCCAGGGCTAAGGATATCTGGTTTATTGAGAATAGAATGCAGACACGGAGAAAGACGGGAATGAGCACATGGCATGCGAGGTAGCCGGTAAATACCCGCGGTGCAGACCTGATCCTTCCCCACCCCCCATTGTCCCAAAGTCTTGACCGACGGTGAACCCGGAGTCTCGATGGGCGATCAGGGGGTGATTCCGGAGTCTCGATGGGCAATCAGGGGGATTAGCGCTGATTACCTCTGTCCTCTTCCTGTGTCCGGAGCAGGTGTGTCCTCCGTGGTAATGCAGAGATGTCAGGGAGATAGGATGATGGCTTCCTGGGTCAGGGCAAAGGTATGGCTCCTTTGTCCTTTATCTGTTTTGTCTTTCAGTGCTTATGGGATTAGCACTGATTCTTTCCTCCCCGCTCCCCTTCACCAGAAAGGCATGTTTCCCGTTGCGATGTATGTATACATCGCAACGGGGGACATGACAGCTTGGGAGTATTAAGGAAATGGACAAGATGCTTTGAACTTTCAGCATGGCCATGTTTATTAAATCCAAGCCCATCCTAGTTGGTTCAAGTTGCTCAGTAAGTGATTTGTGACTGAGTCCAAGTGGCAGTGAATTCATCCTTAAGTGAGGGGGTGACCCCACCCCCCGGCTTGAAAGAGGTGCTGATGTCCCCCTCTCCTCAATTAACTATTGCTGTATCCAGGAGGATTGAATAACTTCCAGCCTCCAACCTTCTCATTTTGGGAAAGGTTATATGTTTTCACAGTGAAAAAAATGGGACTAAAATTAAATATTAAAAAACATAATATGTTATCAAATTAATGATAACAGGCACAACCATGAGCCTTAGAATTGACAGTAAAGTTATCAAAGAGGTGGATAGCTTCTGCCTTTTAGGATCAACCATCAACAGTAAAGGAACAAACGGTCAAGAAATAAGGTGTAGACTTCCGCTTGCTAGACCAGCCATGAAGGCCTTGGAAAAGATATGCAAATGTCGTGATGTGTCTATACCTACAAAGCTTAGTATTGTGCAAGCTGTGGTATTCCCTGTGACAATCTACAGAAGTGAAGGTTGGACTCTGAAGAAGCAAGATACGATCAGTATTGACACTTCTTAACTCTGGTGTTGGAGAAGACTCCTGAAAATAACATGGACAGCCAAGAAAACAAACAAATGGATCCAGAGTTCTCACTTGAGGCACAAATCACCAGGCTCAAATTATCCTTCTCTGGACGTATTATGCAAACACATTACCTCTAGAGAAGGCGAAGGAAAGAGAAGAAGACCGCTAGCACCAAGATGAATAGACTCAGTTACAGTAATGGTAAGTTCACTGTTGGAAGAGCTGAAGGACCAGGTTAGGGACAGATCATCATGAAGAAAATCTATCTGTGTGGCTGCTAACAGTCAACAACAACTTGATGCCATGTAATCAATCAATCAATCAGTAGAGAACTTGATGGGGCTGCAATTTCAGAGGGCCCTGGTAAAATGGATTATCTGGATTCTTTTCACTCAGGTTTCTGGCCTGCCACATGTAGAGTTGGTATTGATTGAACTTGTGGATAACATCTGGTGGAACTGGGATGGGGTGGGGTGGTGTGACTCTCCTGATCCAGCTTGATTTCTTGGAGATCTTTGATACTGATCATGGTATTCTTCTGGACCATCCTCAGATACTAGTAGTGGGAGATACTGTATTGCAGTGGTTCTTTTTTCTCCAAGGCGATTTCTATTTGGGTGTTGGTATGGAGGGAGAAATCAAGCCCAATACCCTATCCTATTTAACATCTACATGAGGCTACAAGGCTTCCTTGGGGCATCTGATTGGTTGCTGTGCAAATAGAATATTGATTATATGGAACCTTGGTCTGATCTGGCTAAATTCTTTTTATGTGATGGACCAAAACCAAGAAGGAGTGCAGTGCAGACTAAAAAACAAAGTTTTTTTAAAAATTCTACATAACAACATTTATGGTCACTAAAGGATGCGTTTAACAGAAAAACGTTGGAGCTATGAAACACTTTTCTATTATTTTAAGTTATTCTGTATGCATCAGTTGATTTTCTTTTCTTTACTCCTACACAAAATTTAGACCATCTGCAGTAGATTTCAAACAAAACAAGTAGAACTTTTCCTTTTTTTACTTTCTGAAAAGACATGCAAATATGCAGTGTACAGGACATACTGCTGACACTTCCCAAATTTAGCCATATCATACTGAGCCTATCATGAACCTTCTTTAAACTAACTGAGGGAAAAGGCTCTCTGTAATTCACTGACTGTACTTAACAACATCTTGAATAGTCTTGAGTAAGCAAAGCCAATGCAGAGCAAACAGAGAAAATGGGAGACTGTGAAGAGTGCTCTGAATAGCTAAAATGGTGGCTAAAGAAAATATCACAAAAGTTAGAGGTGTTGCCCTTGCTCCCTTCACTAATTCAAGCACTGAACCAGGAAGAATCTGCTGTCACTACAACCTGCACCATTATTTATAAGGCACAGTCAATTCCTGATCCACCTGTTCGCCTCTCACAGGAGGAGAGAGATAGTCTCAGTGCTTTGCTGTGGTTCTTTAGAGCAGCAAAACATCTTGAGAGCCTGTAGAGTGAGGCACTGAGGCAGTTGCGTACTCCAGGTACAGGTTGGGAAGGTATTAGGTTAGCAGCTTCCACCACTATTTCCAATTTACCACCAAAACAAATGATAGGATTATCCCTGATAGATAAGATAGATAGTCCCTGATAGTTTTTTTTTGTTTTGGATGATCTCTGGCAGGAGTGGGATGGGGGCAGTGTATCCATCCTTGTTCTCCTTGACCTCTCAGCGGCTTTTGATACGATCGACCATGGTATCGTTTTGGGCCAGCTCAGGGAGCTGTGGGTGAGTGGTGTGGTTCTATGCTGGTTCGCCTCCTTCCTCCAGGGCCGGTCCCAATCGGTGGTGATAGGGAACAAGAGATCCGGCCCGCGCCCCCTCCTTTGTGAGGTGCTGCAGGGTTCAGTACTCTCCCCACTCCTTTTTAACATCTACATGAAACCACTGGGTGAGATCATCCATCATCATGGGATGAGTTATCATCAATATGCAGATGATACCCAACTATACATCTCCATCCCGGGTGATGGAAGTGATTCTGTGACCACCTTCTCTCGGTGCCTGGAGGCTGTAGGGGTCTGGATGGGGAACAACAGGCTTCAGCTGAACCCTGGTAAGATGGAGTAGCTGTGGGTTGGGGGCTCTTCTGTATCCAGGAACTTACCATCTCTGGTTCTGGATGGGGTCACACTGCCCCAGACAGACTCAGTGAGGAATCTGGGGGTCCTTCTGGACTCAAGACTCCTGCTCGAACAGCAGGTGGCAGTCGCGGCCAGGAGGGCTTTGCTCAACTTCGTGTTGTATACCAGTTACACCCTTTCTTGGATTGAGAGGCTCTCTGGTCAGTCACACATGCCCTAGTCATCTCCCATATAGACTACTGCAATGCACTGTACATGGGGCTACCCTTGAAGAGTATTTTAATTATTCTTTGAAAATATTAATAAAACTCGTATAGATAGAGAGAGAAAGAGAGAGAGAGAATCCAGAAGCTACAGCTGGTTCAGAATGTGGCTACACAAGCAGTCTTGGGTGCCCCAAGGATGGCGCACATAACACCTATGCTACAGGAGCTGCATTGGGTACCAGCTTGCTTCTGGGTCCAATTCAAGGTGTTGGTTATCGCCTTTAAAGCCCTTCATGGCATGGCTCCAGGTTACCTGAGGGACTGTCTCATCTGCATCACATTGACCCATCCCACCCAGTCAGGCAGAGAGGGTATGTTACAGACCCTGTCCATGAGAGATTTTTGATTGGCGGGGTCCAGAAAGCAAGCCGCCTCTGCCGTGGCCCCTGCCCTGTGAAACACTCTTCCCCCAGAGGTGAGGCAAGCCCTCTCTCTCTGACCTTCTGGAAAGGGTTAAAGACCTGGTTCTGCTATCTTGCCTGGGGCAGGAAGGTGGGTAGTCAATCCTAGAGGTGGCTAGTGCCTTAAAGTGGTTCCTGTGTGTTTATGAATCTAAATCAGAATTCTTAATATTGCCATCTTGGATGCTATTTTATATTTATATTTTTATGTAAGATATCTTGTTTTTATTGTATTTTAATCTTTTTTAGCTCTATTGTAAACCTCCCAGAGTCCCTCTTTTGAGGGAGATGGCCAGTGACAAAATTTGATAAATAAATAAATAATGTATTCCAAGTAGGGGTACCATATACAGGCTGCAAAAATCTACACAACCATTTGTTTCTTGTTTATTCGTTTAGTCACTTCCGACTCTTTGTGACTTCATGGACCAGCCCACGCCAGAGCTTCCTGTCAGTCGTCAACACCCCCAGCTCCCCCAGGGACGAGTCTGTCACCTCTAAAATATCATCCATCCACCTTGCCCTTGGTCGGCCCCTCTTCCTTTTGCCCTCCACTCTCCCTAGCGTCAGCATCTTCTCCAGGGTGTCCTGTCTTCTCATTATGTGGCCAAAGTATTTCAGTTTTGCCTTTAATATCATTCCCTCAAGTGAGCAGTCTGGCTTTATTTCCTGGAGGATGGACTGGTTGGATCTTCTTGCAGTCCAAGGCACTCTCAGAATTTTCCTCCAACACCACAGTTCAAAAGCATCCATCTTCCTTCTCTCAGCCTTCCTTATGGTCCAGCTCTCGCAGCCATATGTTACTACGGGGAACACCATTGCTTTAACTATGCAGACCTTTGTTGTCAGTGTGATGTCTCTGCTCTTAACTATTTTATCGAGATTTGTCATTGCTCTTCTCCCAAGGATTAAGTGTCTTCTGATTTCCTGACTGCAGTCAGCATCTGCAGTAATCTTCGCACCTAGAAATACAAAGTCTTTCACTGCCTCTATGTTTTCTCCCTCTATTTGCCAGTTATCAATCAAGCTGGTTGCCATAATCTTGGTTTTTTTGAGGTTTAGCTGCAAGCCAGCTTTTGCACTTTCTTCTTTCACTTTCATCATAAGGCTCCCCAGTTCCTCTTTGCTTTCAGCCATCAAAGTAGTATCATCTGCATATCTGAGATTGTTAATGCTTCTTCCAGTGATTTTAACTCCAGCCTTGGATTCCTCAAGGCCAGCTTGTCGCATGATGTGTTCTGCGTACAAGTTGAATAGGTAGGGTGAGAGTATACAGCCCTGCTGTACTCCTTTCCCAATCTTAAACACATAATGAGAAGACAGGACACCCTGGAGAAGATGCTGATGCTAGGGAGAGGCAAAAGGAAGAGGGGCCGACCAAGGGCAAGATGGATGGATGATATTCTAGAGGTGACGGACTCGTCCCTGGGGGAGCTGGGGGTGTTGACGACCGACAGGAAGCTCTGGCGTGGGCTGGTCCATGAAGTCACGAAGAGTCGGAAGCATCTAAATGAATAAACAACAACAATAGCATGCATTACCTTGACAGCATCATCTTGCAAGATTTTGAACAGTTCAGCTGGGATGCCATTGTCTCCTGCTGCCTTGTTATTAGCAATGCTTCTTAAGGCCCATTCAACCTCACTCTTCAGGATGTCTGGCTCTAGCTCACTGACCACACCGTCAAAGCTATCCCCGATATTGTTATCCTTCCTATACAGGTCTTCTGTATATTCTTGCCACCTTTTCTTGACCTCTTCTTCTTCTGTTAGGTCCTTGCCATCTTTGTTTTTGATCATACCCATTTTTGCCTGAAATTTACCTCCGATGTTTCTAATTTTCTGGAAGAGGTCTCTTGTCCTTCCTACTCTATTGTCTTCTTCCACTTCTGTGCATTGCTTGTTTAAAAATAATTCCTTATCTCTTCTGGCTAACCTCTGGAATTTTGCATTTAATTAGGCATATCTGCCCCTATCACTGTTGCCTTTTGTTTTCCTTCTTTCTTGGGCTACTTCTAGTGTCTCAGCAGACAGCCATTTTGCCTTCTTGGTTTTCTCTTTCTTTGGGATGTATTTTGTTGCCGCCTCCTGAACAATGTTGCAAACTTCTGTCCAGAGTTCTTCCGGGACCCTATCTACTAAGTCCAGTCCCTTAAATCTATTCTTCACCTCCATTGCATATTCCTTAGGGATATTAGTGAGCTCATATCTAGCTGATCTGTGGGTCTTCCCTAATCTCTTTAGTCTGATCCTAAATTGTGCAAGAAGAAGTTCATGATCTGAACTACAGTCAGCTCCACGTCTTGTTTTTACCGACTGTATAGATGTCTGCCACCTTTGGCTGCAAAGGATGTAGTCAATCTGATTTCGGTGTTGTCCATCTGGTGAAGTCCATGTATAAAGCCATCTCTTAGGTTGTTGGAAGAGAGTGTTTGTTATGCAGAGTGAGTTGTCTTGGCAAAATTCTATCAGCCTATGTCCTGCTTCATTTTGTTCTCCCAGGCCATGCTTACCTGTAATTCCAGGTGTCATTTGACTGCCCACCTTAGCATTCCAGTCTCCCATGATGAAAATAACATCTCTTTTAGGCGTGTTGTCCAGTAGGTGCTGCAGATCCTCATAGAACTGCTCTACTTCAGCTTCTTCAGCATCTGTGGTTGGGGCGTATATTTGGATCACTGTGATGTTAGATGGCTTGCCCTGAATTCGAATTGAGATCATTCTATCGTTTTTTGGATTGAATCCAAGCACTGGTTTAGCCACTTTACTATTAATTATGAAGGCTACTCCATTTCTTCTGTGGTCCTCTTGTCCACAGTAGTAGATCTGGTGGTCATTTGATGTGAAGTGGCCCATTCCAGTCCATTTCAGTTCACTGACACCCAAAATGTCTATCTTTAACCTTGACATCTCACCAATAACCACATCCAATTTGCCCTGGCTCATAGATCTTACATTCCAGGTTCCAATGGTGTGTTGATCCTTAGAACATCGGATTCGCCATTCACCTCCAGCACCGTCGGCCGCTAGCTGTCCTTTCGGCTTTGAGCTAGCTGTGTCATCACGTCTGGGGCTAGTTGAACTCATCCTCTGTTCCTCCCCAGTAGCATTTTGACCATCTTCTGACCTGGGGGTCTCATCTTCCGATGGTATACCGACATATCTCTGGTTGTCCTGATCCATTTAGTTTTCATGGCAAGAATACTGGGGTGGGTTGTCATTACCTTCCCGAGGGATCGCATTTAGTCTGACCTCTCTGTCATGACCTTCCCGTCTTGGGTGGCCCTTCACGGTTTAGCTCATGGCATCATTGAGGTGCTCAAGCTCCAGCACCACGACAAGGTAACGATCCTTTGCTGAAGACACAACCATTAAGTGGCAGCAAATACCCAGAGGGTTTATGTATCTGTGCTGCCATCTTTGGTAATATAGAGTTTTACTTCAAAGTGCATATGCCTAATTTCAACTGCATACTGTATAGTACTTGGAACATTTGCAGGGAGCTGTTCCAGTACAGACAGTAACTTATATTATATTTTATAATCATTATTTTCCTGCTTTAACTCAATGGCTGATTTACACTTCAGAGTCAGTCAGGCTTTTTGGGAATTCTGACTATCAGGAAAGAATGTTGCCTGTTTTTGTATTGATTTTATTTTGTATTTATTTTAAAAGTATATAATGCCTTTCAGAGCAAATATTTTCCAAGATAGCTTCTAAGATAGCTTAAAATTGCAATGTAAAAATTTACATTAAAAAACTGATATTTTTTCTTAGCTCTTCTTGCTAGTAGTAATAGTTAAACAAATCACAGTCTCTCCAATCATAGTTAGTTCAGAGTTAAATATCAAGTGAGATTTTGTTGCTCTCCAACCAACTTCTAATTTTAATGCCAAGAGTAAACCATGACTTCTGCACAGCACTTAGAGATGGTAAAATCTTCACTATTGATGCCATTGTTCCATGCTCCTGTAAAAGGCTGCAATTTAATCTTCTTCTTTACAAAGAAAAGGCCAGAACCCTACACTATGTGTTTCACAGAGGAAATCTTCTTTATCTGGTTGTTCTTTGGCATAGATTGAAAAACATAATTGCATGTACACATAACACTCTATACCCAGCTTCAGTTTAAATTATTTTGCTAGTTGTGCATGATTTTGAAAACCAGATAGCAAGACAGAAAAATGTAATTTTCATAGATCATATGTGTAAAATGTGGTATATTTATTCTGCATTTATTTTTATTGATATTTAAAGTATATCCTGCCTTTCAGCCCAAAAAGTTTCTTACAACATCTTACGAAAATAAGATAAAGCATACTACAGCTATAAACCAAAAACATAGCAGGAAAATATCACTTATGAAGGATCCCTTTATGTTCCTTGAAGGATAAACGCTATAATGTGATCTTGAACAAGAATATCCTTAATAGATCCAAATACTAAAATGTTGAAAGCAGAGATTAAACCTATGCTGGCATATTCAGTGATATAACACTTATATATTTTTAAGCGTTCTGAAAAGAAAAGAGGATTACACTATTTCTTAAAAATCCCTTCCGTATGACTGCTGGGAAAATATAATTACTATTCACTTCATTCCTTTAAAAAGTTATTGTCCTGACAGGCAGGAACCACGCCAAGACGAGGAATAGGTCTCTAGTGTTTTATTACTGCTACAGTAGACAGAAAATCCTAACAAACTGAAGAAGTGCGGGAAAAACCCAGACAGATAAACCCCAAAAGTCAGGGCAGGTCTGTTCTGTGTCTCTTTGAATGACAGCTCAAATTCTCTCTACTACGCATGTGTTTTCCCACCTGGATAGGGGCCCCTTCCTGCTCACCATCAGTGCTCATGACAGTTATTGTGCAATCAGAGACCTAACCAAGAGGTGTGACACCTGATTTTGGATCAAAATAAAAATCCTGGTATTGAGCCATCATTAAAAATATTCTTAGGACTATTCACTAGTAAGGTAAGAAAGCAAAGTTTTAAATCAGATGGGGTAGAGAAGCCTTTTCAAGGCTTCACATGTGTTAGACCAGGGGTCCCCAACCTACAGGCCACAGACCGGTACCAGTCCGTGGCCTGTTAGGAACCAGGCCGCACAGCAGGAGGTGAGTGGTGGGTGAGCAAGCGAATTTACAGCCTGTTTACAGCTGCTCCCTATCACTCGCATTTCTGCTTGAGCTCTGCCTCCTGTCAGAGACAGCAAGCCCATTGGCTGCTATCTCCAAACGGCACAAAGAAAAAAGAATAAAAGGTCAGGAAAAAGAGGAAGTGCTTGAATCATCCGGAAACCATCCCCCCCCCCCAGTCCGTGGAAAAATTGTCTTCCACGAAACCAGTCCCTGGTGCCAAAAAGGTTGGGAACCGCTGTGTTAGACTACAACTCCTATAGAAATTGAGGATTACAGAAATTGAAGAACACTAAGTTGGGGAAGAATTAGAAACCACACATGCTCCAGGATTTAAGTAACACTCGGATTTGCAGCATTTTGATATACTGTATATAAAATGAGTTCAACTGCTGCTAATAAAATTTCCCTGCAGAAAACACACATCCAATTTAATAGGAAAAGTCAGACTGTAAATATTCTAGGCTTAAAACAGGGCATAATCATAGAGTTGCAATGCTATTTTTCAACAGTCATGTATGGTAGGTGGCTTACTTTATATGCATATTTAAGATTATGTATCTTAAATATGTCCCCAAAGTAAGACCTACCATACTTCATATAAATGAATTTTAAAACTTAAAAAATAATTCAGTCAAGTTTCATTTGGATCTTAGAGGTAAAACTGATTTAGCCAGGTGACAGCAATTTTCTTGCATCTAGGGCTACACTACTGCTTTTTTTAAAAAAAATATTTATTGCTATATAAAAGGAGATATTTATTGCTATCCAAGAGTCACAGCAGGTAAAAAATAAAACGCTGTGTTTGGGGTGGTTGTTGTTGTTGCTGAAGGAGTAAAATAAAAGTTTTCGGTCTTGCAATACCTTGAAGCACCAATTTCCCCCTTAAAATGCTCCCAAGTGGGAGCATTGGCCTCATGATGGGGAAGGGAGTTCATGTGTTGTTAAAAGGCAAAAAGAACTTATTTAACAGCTTGCACATCTTATAGATCCACCAACCTCCCAAAATGCTGGTTGAAAATGTTGGTCCTATTACTCTGGAATGCTCCTAGAGCTTCAGCCCCTGGGTTTCCCACTTCTGGTTTAATTTATATTTATATTTATATTATTTATATCTATATTTATAAGAGCCAGTTTGGTGTAGTTGTTAAGGCATCAGACTAGAAACTGAGAGAGAGGGAGTTCTAGTCCCACCTTAGGCACAAAGCTAACTGGTGATCTTGGGCCAGTCACTCTCTTTCAATTCATTTAGGGCTTTGGGATGTACTCATATATTTTTATTCCTTTCTACTCAAGTAACACTTAGTGCATCCATGCTGAGGTTCAACTAACCACCCAAAATCTTGGAATTCCACTACAGATTTACTCTGTGGATTAATACTGGCAACCCAGAATTTTGGAATGCCTCTCTTAAATTTCCCAATATAGGCAATTTGAATTCATAAATTGTCCTGTCTTCCAGAGGCCTCCCAGCCAAATCTACTTCAAGAGATCATAAGTATACCTCTATCAAGTTAGTCTCCAGGATGTTCTGTTTGTTTATAGATATTACTACCAAATCTGGCACTAGGATATTGACTCTTGCCAGGTCAGTCAATAAGATACCCTGCATGTCTCATATTGTACTTTCCACTTCCTGTCAGCATGCTGCCATGCTATAAGATTCAAGTTACTGTTCTTTAAGTAAGATATATGCATGAAGTGTAAGAATCAGACCTGGCTCAGGTCTAGTTCAGGAAGGAGTAGTACATTCCTTCAGCAATCCAACTCAAAATTATCTTAAACATTTTAGACATTCTCTCCCATTTCTGCAGTAACCTATTCTTGGCTTCTGCCTGGGCAGTCTTTCACATGCTGTGCAATGGCATGTATCTGATTTACTAATATTCATGCTCAATTTATTACTTCAATTTATACCTCACTTTTCTAATTGTAGAGTACTTAAGGCTGCTGTCTCAAATACAATATAAACAATTAAAAATGTTTAAAACAAGTGTAATTATTATTTACAAACCTCAGATAAATAGACCAGACTGAAAAATAAGGTCTTACTTCCTTTCCTAACAATGGAAGGAGTAAATTAAACTTCTAATGGAATACATTCTATCAGGGAATTCAAGTGATAGTTTCATCGTGCTTATGTTAGTTACTTATGTTCATAACATTAAGACAATTTGTGTTCAAAGCTTATCATTCTAGCCAATTTTCTGGGGAGCCTGAAGTCTTCATGAGGCTTACCTTAAAACCCATATTAGTAATAGGACTAATGTTGTACTAATTTGCATCCCTGTTTTAATTTATTTTATTTGAAAATAATTGGGGGTGAGGAACAAAAAGCAAGGTTTCAAATACATGGTTGGATAGTTCGGATAACATCCTCTAAAGCCTTTCTTTCCTATAAGCTTCCTGATGTGCCTCTGAGATGTTTCAGTGGTAGCATCCAATCTTGTATTCCCTGCTGCCAGGTTTCTTCAGTGCTAGTGTTTAGGCACATGGTAAAAACCTCTTTGCAAAGTCTTTAGAAGTTTTTACTGCAGTTTTAATATTTATTTCCCTTTCAATATTATTTTAATTCTAATTTTTAGAGTGGTACTATATATTGTTTTGTGGCTGTCTTATTGCTTTCCTGATTTTATTGCATATTTCTTCTCGGTCATTCCAAGACAAAAAAGTAACACGAAACTGAAGAATAATTATACCTTTGTTCAAGGCACCTTCCTTACCCTATTTCTTATACTTCCAGTTTAGTACACTGGGATCACACTGAAAATGTAGGAAGCTAAATTTATATCTTGATGCAACCAAACTGTACAAGCATAACTGGGGATGCAAATTTGGGCTGCAGTCCTAACCTGACCAAAGAATACAGGAAGTTGTTTTATACTGTGTTTATTCAGTGTAGGTCAAGTTTTGCCAGCACTGACTGGTAGCATATCTACAGGCAGCAGTTATCTATCCCTACCCAGACATGCCAAAGACTGAAACAAGGATACTTTAAATGGAAAGCATGTGCTCCACTGTAGGACTATAGGCCTTTTTGGTATGAAGCTGTACGTGATCAGCAAAAACAAAATCCAGACAAGTAAGAGACTTTGATTGGTAACAAGAGGTCAACAAGCAGATGCTACTCTATCAGTGGAGGTCTCAAATATCTGTCCAAGGTTTAGTTACCAGCTATCAGTGATTGTTCTTGAGTGCTCTCCTCTATTCTGTGTGTGTGTGTGCTGTATTTCAGTTGTTCATTATCTATAATAAGTTCTCAGAAGGGCGTATCTTTGCTGGGCCATAAACTTGAGTTTGTCTTAGGGTGGTATCTTAAATGCACGTTAATATCAGAGGGTGACATCTCTGCAGCCTGTGGGAATGAATGCAAATATTTTACATCTAACAGGTACAACTAACCTCCTGTTTGCTTCAAGGTTTCTAGTAGGTCACTGTGTCAACCTTACTTGGGAATGAAACTGCCCCCTTCTCCTTCCTTACTAGTATGCAGAATGAGTTAGCATGCCATGATTTGCCTCATTGAGATGAGGTACTTTATGTCATAGAGGTGATGTAAGGCCTTAACACTTTGAACAGCAGCTCTGTTAGTTAGAAAAGAGTTCTATACATGGGCAGAAAAGACTTCCAACTGTTGGAACTGCTGGAGGAGACATCAGAGGTGATATGGAGCAAAGCAAAGCAAAGCAACAAAACATGGCAACTCTGCTTTGCTTTTTTATTTTTTTAAGGGAGGGACAAAAACATAACTTTGCAGTGCAGTTTTGAATCTTTGCCTAGGCCTATTAGGGAGTAAGCTTTAGTGAACCCAATATGACTAATTTCCAAATAAACATCTTCAGTACTGGTAGCATATTTTATTCCCTTTGTTAGAATACCTTTTCATGGCTGTGGAACCATTTTCCAGAAGGTGACATACAAGATTTATACATAACTCCTCTTTTGATGTCTTCTGCTCTCTTTTCTTTAATTCTTTTTGCCATTTTCAGGGAAGCCATAATGACACAGAGATATCAATCCTACAGCAAGGGAATTATCACAAGCGTTCTTTCTTCAAAGCCACCTAGAGCCACATGATCAAAAACATTAACAAAATACTCACATCCATCAATGTGAGGTAGGGACCATTTCCAACTAGGTGGGGCCTGTGAGGATTTTTTTACGCTCTCATTTCCAAAGTTCAGGCTGACTAGGTCTTGAGCTTTGTCAACTTTGCTTCATGCAATTTCAGTGGTTAGATTCCCACTTTTTGTTCAGTAATATATTTGTCATTTTTTGCATACAACTATTTTTTCAGTTGATGTGACAGTCTAACAGGAATGGAATCTGAAAGCAATAGTGAACTTCCCCAGGAAAGAAATCAGCATCTGAGATAAGGGGGGGGGGGGGAACCTCTCTGAGCATAAACAAAATTTTGACTCCCAAAATCCTCCTGGTAGCAGGAAGGCTGGGGAATTTTGGAAGTTTTGCAATCCCCAGCATATCTGAAAGACTCTGGAAAAGATTAATGTAGGATATCCATTCTGAAGGTCAGTCTTTCACTCTACAAACACAGAGCTCCTCTATGTATAGGGAGACTATCTGACTGGGCCAAACTCCCTCCCTCTATCACTTGAATGCAGAGAGGTCTTTCCCCACCATCCGAACAAGGCAGAAAAATGCAAGGAAGCATTTTTTCTCCCCTTGCAGTGGGGGCAGTTCTGTTTAGTATAGCCTACTTAACCCCATGCTTTTTAAAAGTACACATTTGTAGGTCATGGTTCTCAGTTTATAGGATTGAAAGGAAAGACTTGAAAGATCCATCAATCTACCAAAATTCATTTCACTGCATGCCGCAAGCAGAGATTAAAGCTGGAATTCTGTACATGGTTACAGAAAATAAGTTCAAATGAAGTCAGTGAGGCCTACAGTAAGGAACTGTTTATAGGACAGGACTATTAATCCCTGGTAGAAAAATACTTGTAAGAATTCTCTCCAGCTGCCTGAGGCAGATCTTAGAGGTACAAATGCTCCTGCCTATAAGATCCCCCCAGTTCTTGTACTTTAATCCATTAAGAATCAGTAGCTGAAAAGGAAGACAGCTTGGTTTTTATTATTCATTTTTAATTTTTTAAGGAAGTGTTTACAAGGGTAGGGTTTTTTTTCTTTTAAAAAGAGATGAAAACTGCAAGGATAAAAGGTGGGAAAAGTCTGATGTACTTACTGTGACTTGTTGAATGTTTTGAGTTTCCACTGTCTGTTAAGGTTTTGTTTCCCCCCCCCATTCTCTTTTGAAAGCATCTTTATAAACATACTGAGCAGCAGCTGAAAGCTCCATGTGGCAGGTGGGCACAGCTGTGTAAGTGTCACTGCTGAAACATTTGAGGAATATGACACAAGCCAGTTGCTTAAAGTAATGTCATTTGGGAGGAACAAGGCAGGAAACTTGGGGTGAGGAGAATTGATTTCTCCATTCTTGTGTTTACCAGCATATGTGGCTGAGGGGCCTTTTTTGAAAAGGAGCATGGTTTTGATGCACCCCTCTTAAGTGCTTTGTACAACCATAGTGGTGTAATTAGAAATATCTGTTACCCTTTGTCTTATAGTGCTGTGCCCATTCATTAAATAATAAAGAAAAACATGTGCAGAAGCCCATCTCCTCACCATGGAACAATCACCTTCTCTTTCCTAGCAGAGAGCTGGACCAGGGCTCCCTTCCTGGCTGGTAATAAGGCAAGGATCCTGTACAAAAAGTAATATGCTTTAAAAACATCTAAACCTTTTAGCATGCATTCTAAATATTATAATATTACAAGTTAACTTCCCCAAGCTTTTTAACATTTCTTTTGCACCCCTGTCACAATAAGTAGTGCAAAATTATCACACTCTGCTGAGTCATTTTTATGAGACATCAGTACATCATCTAATAGTTTCTCCTGTGCTTCCTTCATGTCTTTGGAGACTTCAGAATTTTTTTTTTCTTTTAAAGAATGGAACAGGGCAGATACAGGTTTTCATTATGTAATACCATACTATAAATCTTGTTGAATGTATAAAACAATTAAGCTAGCCTCCTGAGTCCAGAACCTACTTCAGTTATAAACAAGAATCTGAGTCTGTAAAGACTGCAATCCTTAATCCTATGCACTTGTAGTAGTAGTAGTAGTAGTAGTACTGTTACCAGTTTATTATGGTGTTAGACCCCAATATGCTGTGCACACCATATGTGACTGGTAAATCTGGTTGAATTAACAGGCCATATGTATGTATGCAGAGAGCTGAGATGTAACAATTACTGGGAAGGCAGTAACAACAGATAAACATGTATCCCATGGTCTGCCAAGAGAGAACAACCTGCAGCTAGTCCTTTGAGGTGTTTGGAGTGGGGTGGGTGGGAAGGGTTTGCAGCAGAGAACCTATTTGTCTTCTAAATGTGTTGCATTGTAGTTTCCATAAGTCATAATCACCATGATGCTTGGTTTTAACAATGCCTAAATAAAATGTCCCTTAAATATTTTACTTAACCTTCAGGTAGTGAGGCAAAGTATATCTTTGTGAATGCACAAAACTCTGGTGAGTACAGAGGGCAAAGGTTTCTTGTTTTTGACTCCTTAATCTACTTTCTGGTGCTTTGCACATAAAAAAACTTTTTTGTATTGCTTTTGTTGCTTTCTGTGTAGGTGCTTTGCACATGTATTCTCACAACAAACACAGCCCTTAATTTACTTTTCTGTTTTAACTGAATCCAACTCCTGTATTATTTGTGTGCAAAAATTAGAAATAAAGGATATGAAACACGCTGTGGCACTACTTTCAAAAGTAAGGTCCACTAGCTCAGATTACAAACTTGTGTGTGTGTGCACGTGCAAGAGAGTTAGAGAGACGAGGGCTGTCTCCTTGTGTGCCCTGCACTGCTTTTACAGGCCTGTTGGCTAGAATTGGAAATCAGGTGGGAACTTAAGAACAGTGGTCCCGCTTTTCCAGTCTGCCATTAAAAAAGCAAGATAGAATGTTGTATTTAAAAATAAAAATATATAATTTTAAATTCTAACCACTGTGAAAAATAGCTGTACAGAACTTTATTGTGATTATTTGTTGGAAGTATGGACCACAAACTCTGTAGCCTGTGAGAAATGCAGCATTTCTTTTTATTTTGGTCTGAGCCTATTTGAGCCTACGGGCACAAAACAGAACTTACACCATACTCCACATGATAGCTGTGTCTTTACCTGCATGGAAATTATGTCTGAGTGGGATACATGTGCATGAAACAGCCTTGAGAGATGTGGAGAACATAGACTTGTATGACATTTTGTAGTGAGAAAATCCTGTGAGATACAACACTGTTTAATGATAATTGATAAAAGCTTCACACTTCTGCCAAATCTAATCTAAAGGATGACCTTTTGCAGGGTTCACCTTATTAATTGTATCCCTCGTGCTCCTTGGGCCTTCTGTGTCTCTGAAGAGTGTGGGCACTGAAACTGGTGAAGAGCGAACTTTGCAACTGCGAGAAAGTCTGCAAAGTGATGTTGCCATGGTTTGTAACTCTTTTCCATAAATGTTTCAGTAAGGTCATGGCCTGGCTGATTAATTTCAAGAGTTCACATTCATCTAGTACTCTATAGACAGCTTATAGCAGATGTTCTCCAAAGCCATTTCCTGCTGACTTATATCTGTTCTCTCTGCGTGCATTTTTTTTAAGTACCTAAGGTACAGGAATAGTTGCATACTGGATATAGAAAGATCTGTTATGCAGCATTCAGCAAGTTAAAACATGGTATGTACTTTAGTGATAGTACAATGTTTTTTGTGTGTGAAAGCCTATCACATGTTGGATATTCCTTTACCAGCATAGTACTTAAAAAGTACAGTTGGTGCACAAGACACACCTAGGCAAAGGTCCT
The DNA here is from genome assembly GCF_035149785.1 of Candoia aspera. NCBI lineage: Eukaryota > Metazoa > Chordata > Lepidosauria > Squamata > Candoiidae > Candoia > Candoia aspera. The sequence continues at coordinate 191,818,334 of NC_086154.1, forward strand.
CCTGGACTCACAGCTCCTGCTTGAAGAGCAAGTGGCAGATGTGGCTAGGAGGACCTTCGCCCAGGACTTAAAGCAGGAGCTGTGAGTCCAGGAAGACCACCAAGCTGTGCACTAACTTTGGGGATGTGCACCCCAGGCAGATCACAATGAAGCAACATAGCAGGATTTGAGGGGGGATGTCCCAAGTACCAGTGAAAATTTGATTTGAAAGGACACAGCTAAAGCATTTCAATCAGAAATCACTAATCAAAATTTATTTATTTACTTACTTTCTATAGCTGCCCAGAGTCACTTGTTGAGATGGGCGGCTATAGAAAACAAATAAATCAATAAATTTTGATTAGTGATTTCTGATTGAAATGCTTTAGCTGTGTCCTTGCAAAACAAGTTTTCACTGGTACTTGGGACATCCCTTCTCAAATCCTGCTATGTTGCTTCATTGTGGCAGGGGTGCATTTGGGGGAGAATGAGCAAAACACACTGGGAGTGGATGCCAAGATTATATACCCTTAGCAGGGTCACCCAATCTGTGAAGTTCACCCCAACTACCCAGTTAAAGCAAGCAGGCCCCTATATCAAGCACCAGCAATGTAGGAAGATGCTGGAGGCAGATGATCACTTGGCAAAGGTATCATTTCATACTGTGTGCAAGAAGGCAATGGTAAACCATTCCTATATTTTACCAAGAAGGACACATTACAGTAATTCCTGATTTTCAGTTCCTGCCACTTTTATTCCCTTCTGTTTGCACCCTAGTGGTACTCTAAAGAATTGCACCATTCACATGCTATTATAGTAACCGCACCATAAAACCAATAAGGCTTACTTTTCCTTATTTCACTTTAGATAACAGACATAGCTGTTACTTGCACATATCCCCAAATGCGAAAAATGTATCATCTGAGCACACTGTAAAAGGATTTCTACTTTCTTTGCTCAGCAGTACACAGGGAAACAGTACTTGCAGTGTTGTGTCTTTAAAAAGTAATTAAGTCTAAACTCAGGGGAATTATGAGAGGTTGATATTGGTGAATAAGGCTGTCACTGTCCCTCCCCCCCTTCTAATTGAATGGTTCAGATTTCTATATGGTAAAAGTACTTGGCAATCTACAAAGCATTCTGCCTGCCCTGCAGCAGTGACTGGAGAAAGAAATTCTAGTTTTTAGATTCCTGTCTTTCCTGGCTGATTAAGGTCTTCCAGGAGGTAGCATGTGATTGGGCCCCTGCAGTGGTGAATTCTTCTCTGTGGGAGGGCATAGTTCCATTAGGCTTGAAATAAATTGTTGTCCACCCCCCTCCTTTAGTGACCATCACTGGACCCTCCTTTAGTGACCATCACTGGACCCTCCTTTAGTGACCATCACTGAACAAATCTGGACAATTTTCATTCAGTTTTCAACCTTCGCTTTTTAAGGAAGATTGTGGAGGAGGTGGTCAGCCTACAGCTACAGAGGGCCTTGGAAGAAGCATTTTATCTGGACCCCTTTCAGTCAGGATTCAGGCCTGGCCGTAATACTGAGACAGCAGTGATTATACTTGTTGATTATCTTTGGCATCCATTGGGCCCTCTTTGATCTCTCAGCAGCCTTCAGTACTATCAATCATAGTATCCTTCTTGGTCAGCTTGGGAGATCGGGGGTGGGAGACATGGTACCACACTGGTTCTCCTTCTTTCTCCAGTCAGTGTTGTCAGGTAGGGAGGAGGAAAAGAGGCTGAGCCCAAGGCCCCTGCTTTGTGAACTACTCCAGGACTCTTCTCTCTCCCTACTCCTACTTAACATCTAAATAAAACTGCTGGATGAGGTTATCTGTTGACACAGATGACTACACTGATGATACCCAGCTGTTGATCTCTGCCAGGAGCCAACCTGGTTATGTTGCTGAAGTTCTGTCCCAGTGCCTGGAGCCTGTGGTGGTTTTGATGGGAGAAAACGGGCTTTGAGTCAATCCCGGCAAGACTAAGTAGCTGTTGGTTTTAAGGCTCCCCAGATCTGGAGATTTTCCATTTTTAACTCTGCCTGAGGTGCACATCCCCAAAGTTAGTGCACAGCTTGGAGGTCCTCCTGGACTCACAGCTCCTGCTTGAACAGCAAGTGGCAGATGTGGCTAGGAGAATCTTTGCCCAGGCTTGTCTTGTGAACCAACTGTATTCTTTCCTGGACCAGAAGGCCTTGCTCAAGGTGACTCATGCCTCAGTCACCACCCATTTGGATTACTATAATGCATTCTACATGGGGTTGGCCTTGAAGACCATTTGGAAGCTGCAGCTACTGCAGGATGCAGTAACACTGAGAGTTTTGGGCATTGCCTGTTACACCCGCATAAAACCACTACTATGAGATTTGCACTGGCTTCCAGGTACGATTCAAAGCGCTGATTATCTCCTATAAAACCCTACTTGGCATAGGACCAGGCTATTTGCAGAACTGCCTGTCTCCCATTGTTTCTGCCCACCGCACCAGGTCTAGCAGGGAAGTCATTCTTAGCTCTGTTAGGTAGACCTGACAAGCAAATCAGTTCCACAAGGAAAGCTAAAACACCCCCGCCAGCCCTCCTAAGGCCCCTGCCATCCTTCCCACACTCCTTACCCAGAACTCCCACCTCTTCCCACTTAACCTGCATATCTTGGGGTTCTGATGGCAACCAGGACTGCCGTCACTAAGCAATGTGGTCACATAATGCTGTGCTTTATGACCATATCACTTAGTGATGGCAATCTCAGTCCCAATTGCCGGCGTACCTGGACTGTGGAAGCCATTCTTGCTTAAATTTGGTTAAACTTCTGCTGTGAATATATTCCATTAATTTAGTCATTACTGCATATTTGCCAAGTTTAAGTTCCCAGTCTGATATTATTAGTAACGTATCTCTTTTCCACTTAGATTTATCCTCATGACTGTGAACATGTACCTTAATAAATTGGTTTTTGTTTTTTGTTTTGGAATTATGCCTAATTAAAAAAAAAAGTGGTTTCATTTCAAATTTGATTTCCAAAATTCTCTGAATAGTACTATGTATTTCTTTTCAGATTTGTTGAGGTTTTTTAAATATGTCCAACACATTTCTACAATCCTTAGAAAAGAGCAGGGGAAGAGGAGTTAGGGAAAATTACTTGCTTATTTTCTCAGGCCTGGTTGTCTTTCTCTTTGCCCTTGATGCTTATAAAGGAATAGGTTGATGACAAGAGACCTTTAAATCCTTCTCTTCTGTCCTTTGTATCCTCTCTTTCTAGTACACACAATTCAAGGATATAGCTGAAACAGAAAGACACCACAGGAAGAGAAGGTAGATGCTTGTCATCACAAGTATCTGGGGGCATATTCAGTGATGCAGCTCAGTCTGGACATCAGAAAAAAACTCCTTGTACATGAGGGCAGATGCCATTATACATATATATGATATACTTGCATCTGGAATATTGAACACAATTCTGGTAGCCAGATCTGAAAAAAGCTATAATAGAGCTGGAAAGAGGACAGAAGCAGGAAACCAAAATGATCAGAGTGCTCAAACTCCTTGTATACAAGAAAAGGCTAGAAAGTTTAGGATTTTTCAGCTTAGAAAAAAAGGTAACTGAAGAGGAGATAGTTGATCAAGTGTATAAAATTATGTATAACATGGAAAATGTTGACCATTTCCATCTCTCAAGGCACAAGGACCAGGATGTATCTGGTGAGACTGACTGGAACAAGGTTTAGGACAAAGTACTTCATACAGTGGACCTACAGAATTCATTAGAACAAGACATGGTGATGGCTACTAATTAGGATGATTTTAAAAGGGACTTGGATACATTCAGGGAGAACAATTCTATCAAAGACTATTAATTCTGAAGTCTTAGCATTACTTCTGGATTAGGGGATGCATATCTCCAAATACCAGTTATAGGGGAACAATGAAAAATAAAGATATATGTTCAGCTCTTGCTTGTGAGTGCCCCATATGATGGCTTTTTGTTGTTGTTTATTCGTTTAGTCGCTTCCGACTCTTCGTGACTTCATGGACCAGCCCACGCCAGAGTTTCCTGTTGGTTGTCAACACCCCCAGCTCCCCCAGGGATGAATCCGTCACCTCTAGAATATCATCCATCCACCTTGCCCTTGGTCGGCCCCTCTTCCTTTCGCCCTCCAGTCTCCCTAGCATCAGCATCTTCTCCAGGGTGTCCTGTCTTCTCATTATGTGGCCAAAGTATTTCAGTTTTGCCTTTAATATCGTTCCCTCAAGTGAGCAGTCTGGCTTTATTTCCTGGAGGATGGACTGGTTTGATCTTCTTGCAGTCCAAGGCACTCTCAGAATTTTCCTCCAACACCACAGTTCAAAAGCATCTATCTTCCTTCTCTCAGCCTTCCTTATGGTCCAGCTCTCGCAGCCATATGTTACTACGGGGAACACCATTGCTTTAACTATGCAGACCTTTGTTGTCAGTGTGATGTCTCTGCTCTTAACTATTTTATCGAGAGTTGTCATTGCTCTTCTCCCAAGGATTAAGTGTCTTCTGATTTCCTGACTGCAGTCAGCATCCACAGTAATCTTCGCACCTAGAAATACAAAGTCTTTCACTGCTTCTACATTTTCTCCCTCTATTTGCCAGTTATCAATCAAGCTGGTTGCCATAATCTTGGTTTTTTTTGAGGTTTAGCTGCAAGCCAGCTTTTGCACTTTCTTCTTTCACCTTCGTCATAAGGCTCCTCAATTCCTCTTCGCTTTCCCATATGATGTACCACTGTGAAAAATGAAGTGCTAGAATAAAATGATTTTGGCAATCCAGCAGGATTACTCTTATTTAAATCTAGAGCTTTATGACTAAGGGATGTTGCACTGGCACCTGTGGGAGGGAAGTGATGTCACACATGACATGATATCATTGTGCAGATGTGAATTGTGTAATTTGCATCATTTGTGTGATGACATCATAACATGCACAGCATCATTGTGGCTTCTGTGGACAACTTGAGGCTCTCAAGTGATTATCCAGAGAGCAGCAGGTGACTGGGCAGCAAGAAATAAATCTGATATAAATACCAGGGCTAAAATGAACAGTGCCCCAACAGAATTGCTGCACTACTTACAGTTTGCTTGCTTTCAAGAGATAGTTTCTCATTTTATAGATGCTGATTTTATTACTTTATTTTTTTCTGGAATTGAAATAGTGCTTACTCTCAAGAAAAGGGAAGTGGAGAGGAGGCATTCAGGAGAAGAGGCATACAACCATTCAGCCCAGAGTTTAAATTAATTAGCTGCACCACTGATTACCCCTCTCAATGGGGTCCCTTCAAAGCAGACAAACTGTAGGCAAATTGTGAAGGGTGCTGCAACTTCAGTTTGATCTTGGATTAAATGGGAATTTAAATACAGAGTTTAAATCAAAACAGACTATTCTTAATGAGCTTTCATAAAGGATTGCTGGGCCAAATTCTTGTCCAAGTGCATGTCATCAGCTCAAAACAAAGAGTTAATTCCTTCATCCTCTTCCTGTTTCTGAAATGAAATCACTGCATCTTGCACTGTTCTGATAATTGCTAATTATGTGCAGTAGGCTAGAGTCATTAGAGAGATTGTTAATTTTGATTACATGGATTATAAAAGAAAAGTAGCTCTTTCATACCTTATGAGCAGGCACTTCTGAATCTTGACTGAACACAACAAGAAGATAGAATGCCATTATGGAAAATGACACAATTGCCTGAACTTTGTATCCACCTAAACAAGACTCTTTGATGTATTTCTGATTTCAAGTGCTGCTCTGTGGGAATAGGGAGAGATGGGGGGATCTATGAACAAAATGCTTTAGTTCCGGAGAGAGGAAAACAAACTGGTCTTGAAATTCAAGATAATAGCTTTTTCCTACACAGATTACCAACCAGTACTGACAGCATTCTGATATCCTGGAAAGTTCAAACTTGGCCCTTTGGTGCAGATTCCTGACTTCCATTCTGTGGGAGTCAACTCTTAGTTCTGAACAGATATAGCTCTAGACTTACTCTATAAGGACTTTCCAAGTTAGTGTAGGATAACTTTATGTACATTCAAAAATATCATGCTATAAGTTGTCATAGACTAAAACCTACTTTGTCAGATGCATGAAATAATTTCCTCCACTGGATGACATAGAAATAAACTAAAATTATGAAAATCCATAGTTACAGAAAGGAAAAGGAAAAATTGTAATATTAAACGTGTTAAATCAATAATAGCAGCTGATCAATTCCATTTTTAAACCAAGATCAAGAACCACATCTCTACGTTTATTCTCCCCAGTTTATACGGTAATGCATATTACAGCATTTGCTTCAATATGTGGTTGCTAATTCCATTATGTTTGAATTTCCTACTCATTCTGCTGTGCATGTCCTGAATTTCTGCTCCAAAGTCCTGCACTGATGGCATCATTAACATAGAGAAGATAAGAATAGAGTAATGTATACATGTAGAGTGATATAATACAAATTCTGTTAACTCTTCCAAGAAAAATGCACAAAAGCAGCCGGCAGGAGTGGAGCTGAACTCAAGGGCATCTTTTTGGATAGCATCTCACATACTGGATGATGGACGTTATAATTTAGCCAGAATAAGAGTATTCATCTTTAAAGAGGTGTGGGATTTTTCATTGTCTTTATATACATATTTTTTTCTTGAATATTTTTGAATTTCAGATAATTTGAACCATGAAAATTATCCATTTTCTGCTTGTTTTTGTCACTGTGTGCTCCTAATCACTTACCAATTACTTATGCAAATTGGAGACACAGATGCTGATGAGCAGTCTTCATACTTAGAGCTTCAGCGCCTTGCAAATTTTAAGCCTACAGGATCATAAATATGACGGGATGGAACTTTTCTCTCTTTCTTTTCACCTTCCTTAATATCTTTGTAGCAAGTTCTTTATTTGTTTTATATTCTTTACATCATTTTTTCTTTGTTAGTCTTACTGTTAAAATATCTGAGAAGTCACAAAGCCTTATTACCTGTGATGACACATCTAAAAAATGGGGGAAGAATAGAACACATTGTCAGGATAATGGACAGACATTTGACTTTTTCTTTCACTAAAAAAAGCTTGGGGTCAGTTAGCTGAGATGGTTAAGTGTTGCTTGTTATTTCCCTTTTGTTTTATTATCTTTTAAAAAAATCAGTTTTGGACAAATGGAATGGATCACAATAAAAAGCATATTTAAAGATATCCGTATTTGTTTGGAAAAGCCAAGATTCTAAAGTGACAGATGACAGATTGTAAAAAATGGTAAACAAATGCCTGTGGGAAAAAAGATTGCAAAAATACTAATAAGTACCTCCATGTATGCTTAACATGACCATGGATTCTGCTAGAATCTGTCTTTGTCCAGTCAAAATGTGGCATAGTAACCTACACACGAACCCAAAAAGTGGTTTGTAGAATATGTGTCTGAAAAAAAGAAATATTTTTCTGAACTTTGCATATGAAATAGAATAGTTGTGTTTGAAAAAGAGCTTAGATTTGAGAAATTTATGTTAAACCCCACATTGGATTATTATTTATATTAAAACTTCAGTAATATTTTATGTTAAAAAGGTATCTCAGAGATTTGTGTTAAAAGCTGTGCTACATACAGCAGAGAAAGCTGAGAATATGACAGATAGTTTTTTTCTTTACAAATCCTTAAGAAGAAAATCTGGAAAACAAAACAAACCAAATTCCCCAAAGAATAGAATGGTAGTTTACTAATGCAGATACTAAAATAGGCAGGAATTTATCTAACCTGGGACATATATCTGTAGTTATACCCCAAACTATGCTAGTGACATGTTTGATTTCTGAGGCAGCAGATACAATAGCCCAAGTATCCCTCCCTCTTCAATAATAATAATAATAAAAAAAAATATTTTAAGCAATGAGACATTTTGGAGAAAACTTTATATCACCACAGGCATAGCTGACTAGAAATACAAATAGTATTATTTATAATTCAGCCTGAAAAATGTACTGAGGGTGAATGTGTGTGAGAGAGAAGGAGACAGAAAAGTTTAAATGTAGAGGAAGGTGTGATACCCTATGATAGATGGTTGGAATATCATCAGATTACTCCTATTTGGCAGAAATCCTGGGAAACTCTAGATTGACCTGGCTGTGAGAATGATTTAACACATCAATGTGTGTAGGAGCATCCAAAATAATTTATTTTGAGGAACATCTAGCAAAAGCAAAAACAGCCATAGGAGCAGCAATTGAAAATAGGCATTTATTTATATGTTAATAATTAACATTGTAATAATCTCTCTATTAAGAGATGTGACCCTATCTTGTGCCATCTTAATCCTGGTCTGGAGATTTTCCTTCCTGCATGTGAGTAACATGCCTTGCTTCCTACTATCCTTTTAAAGAGACTTCAGTGCCTTCTGGTTATTTTCAGCAGTATGGCATTGAGTTTAACAAGGGTTAAAAGGGACATGAAAGGGTTGATTGGGAAAAAAGAACCATTTGTTTCTTAACTTGTGAAATTAGACTTAATTAAAGAGCACAGAAGGAAAGCTTCACTCTGATGTACCATGGTGACCAGTGATGAGTGAAATTCCCTGCAGGAAGAATCTTTGCAGATTTCATGAGATCCTGTGGGGAAATCAATGACATTTTAATCTGTATTAGATAGTGTTCCTGCAGGGAGGAATCTATGCTAGTAGAAAACTGCAGATTTAGCCAGTCAGATACAACATTTTCATGCCCAAGCTTTTTTTTATTATTGTTGTTGTGAACATGTGGGTCACAATGTATTTGGAAACATTCACTTTACTTGGATCTTCTCTATTTTTAGCAAAAACAAGAGTAGAACATCCTTCCCCTCCCATCTCTACTTTAATATTTTATATAAGGTTAACTGCAGGCAGTCTATAGATTATTTTTTTATTTGATCCTTTGAAGATTAAAATAAATCCTTACATAATCCCTAGCTGTTATTCAGACTGCATTTTCAAAATGTTCTTCTAATTATCCAATGGCCTGTATACTGTGTAACATCAAGTTATCATATCTCAAGTATCATTAATGAAGTGTTGTTGATAAAAATGTAGGGTAGAGTCAATTTATAAAAGTACCATCAACCTGCTTGCTTCTGAAGTTAGTAGGGGATTTTGCATGCAAAGACTTTAATCCTCCTTTTCCATGAATCCTTTGGCTCAATCCCTGAGCTCCCGTGTTGTGATGCAACAAGTCCTAAATTTAACTAAAATAACATATTCATTCATTCTATTTCCTCCTGTTTCCATTTTCCTCTGTAATTTGCTGTATTGGGTATCTGACTGTAAACTCCTTGGGATATGGAAGAAAAAGAGAATCCCAATAGGCATTTTGAAGAAATAGCAATCAAATTCAAGAGCCTTGTGTAACTGCAACTGTTATAGTCCCCATATGCCATCAGCTTTACACTAATTTATCTCTACATAAATAAGTAAATAAGGTTTCCCATGGCCGCCTCATCCTCTACTATACAAGTATGAATGCATTACCTTAAAACATAGGAGTCTACTGTATCACGTCATAAGTCCATCTAGTCCATCATCATACACAGTAGCCAGTGGGATGATTTGGGAAGCTCAGAAGCCTGGACCGAACGGTGATAAATCCCATTGTTGTTTCAGCATTTATGGCATGCTGCCCATAATTCAGGAGCTATTAAACAGCAATTAATTGTTACCCTGATCCTCCATATACCTCCTTTCCATTAAGTCTACTCCTTCCTTATATAAGGATCAAACTATGTTGGCTGGAATTCTGAGCTATAATCCCAGTATATCTGGAGGGTAACAGATAGGTAGGCTGTTCTATAATCAACATACATTTTTGTGTAGATATGGTTTGTCTCAGGGTCTCAAAATATATACTTTATGTAATCTGGACTTAACTGCCAGGCAGAAAAAAAAGAGTGTTAAATATGTCATAGATACAAACTATTGTTATTATTACAATTACAATATTATATAATCTGTTTTAGGAGCTTCTGAAGTCAGAAATGTATGTATTATACTAGAAAGAGAAATGAAATGTTAGGCAAAATATGGTTCAGTCATAGCATCCTGTCCTTATGTTCTCTTTCTTTGACTCATCTATGTAATATAATGCCAAACCGTACTTTCTGGGCAGCTTCTAAGCACTTAGCGACTTAATATTAAGCAGGAATACCATTTTACCATCTAATTGTTTTGGGCCAAAGGAGATATTAAAGTTCTTTCTCTGTATTAGGAAGACTACAGTGATTCCATTTAAGTTTTTCAGCATCATGAACATGGCTTTAAAAATACCAGCTGCCTTAGGTTTATATATGTGGGCAGTTAGAAAATTTTAAAAAGAACATAAATATAATATGCAGAGGAACTGAGTAAATGCAGGCAGCAGTTTACCAAGCTGGATTCTCCTGTAAGGGCATAACATTTTGGTAGCCTTCAACTCGTCATTTGTCAGGAAATATTAATTTTGTACAGCATCGTATATAGTACAGCAATAGATAATGTGCCATAGCCAGTAACACTGGTACTCCTCCTTTCTCAGCAGCTGTAGCATATAATTTCTCATTGCATTTAGGTTACTGTTTATTTTACTAAGTATTCTGTTACTGTCTAGACATTTTAGTGCTTACAGGTTATTTGATGTGGCTAGCCTTTGGTCATAATAAAGAAGTCATTTATTCATTTGTGTGTCAGGCACACCTGCCATGGGTTTGCCAGATAAAATCCAGTCTCTAGTGATTGGAAAAGACAGACAGACCTGAAATAGACAGGGAAGGTAGTAGACAAGCAATCTGGAGGAATTAGAAGACAAACCTTGTTTAGTCTTTACCATCATGTCCAAGGGTGACTATTTCTTATGCAGATAGTCAGTATTCCTATGCAGTGTATTATATTGGTCCCTTCTGGATCCACTCCTTCAGAGATACAAAAACACTGTGACATATATTGTATATGCCAGTTCTCAACCATGGATCTGCCAAGGTCAAGAGGACTGTGGCAAAATTGGGATGGCAGCAGAAAGTGGGCAAAGGGCCACGGTTACTCTCTGCACTCTGTTGCAAGAATGTAGAGGCACTGCTGTTGTAACATGTATATGATGCTGTCAAAGATGGCTCATCATGTGGGAAACTGTGGCTGAAATTTACTAATCACCAAGTGCAGGAACCACTTCAGGCATTAAAAATTCCAAATTTCTATCATTTCAAATATAATATAGTATATGGAATATTAAAGTTGGCCTGTTAATTGGATATTCTTGTTGAAGATGCTGATCAACTTTGAATTTGCTGGGCATTCATGGCCTGGACTTCACCATTTTTCATATGTGTTACAGTATACTGTTTGTTTATGTTTGTTTACATAGTTGTTATAAGGATTGCTATTATGATTTATATGTGAAATGCTATGAATGGTGAAAGGTGAAAGGTGAAAGGTCCCCTGTGCAAGCACCGAGTCATGTCTGACCCTTTGGGGGGACGCCGCTTTTGCGATGTTTTCTTGGCAGACTAGAGAGCAGGGTGGTCTGCCATTGCCTTCCCTAGTTGTCACCTTCCCCAGCAAGCTGGGTACTCATTTTACCGACCTCGGAAATGTGGAAGGCTGAGTCGACCTGAGCTGGCTACCCGAGCTATGAATACTTAGAAATGAAATGCTAAATAAGGCTTTTCCATGCACAGACAGGCTGAACCAGAACAGATGGAATAAAGTTAGCTTCACAATCAGGATTAAATTTTTATAAAAAGAATTAAGGCTGCAGTCCCATATACGCTTATCCAGGAGTAAATTCCACTCAGCTTATTGGATATTACATGTACAGTATAGGATTGTACTGTGAATGACCTTAAAAAAACATTTAAAGAATCAGTCCACATTGAAGCCAATTAGATAAAACAGACTTGATATTTCTAGGACACACACTTTTTGATGTGCAGCATTAGTAAAATAAAAGGTAGAGCAACCATTAAACTTGTGAAATGCACTTTATACTTCATAACAGTTTGCTTACAATTATGTCTAAAATATAGGTATGAAAGAGAAATAGTAGGAAGAATTCCATTTTCTTAAAGATTAGTGAGCATAACAGTATGTCTATATTTTTATTCTCACATGCATGCAGGATTGTCAAATATAAAAGTATGAAATGCCATAAAACTGTTAACTTAAAACCCATTAGAAACTCTATTAGATAATTAATAAGGTTGGTTTTATTTCTTAGTATTTTTCTAGCCCTACATTAGCATTCAATGAACACTATAGGAGCAAGAAGTGAGGCCCATCCAGCTGGTATGTCCCTGTGGGACCAGCCAGCTCAGCATCCATGCACTGGAAGAATTGAGAAGGGGGTCTTCTCAGTGAATAGAGTTTCTTCCTGTGATTGAGAATCTGCTGTTCCATGGCTCATGACCAGACTTGTCCATCAAGGACAGAGATTTCTTGAAAACAATAGGATTCCTACTTTTACCCTTTGTGAAGCATTTGATAGGATAATCATAAATAGGGCTTCTTAAGTTCTCAAACATCTCCCTCCCTTTTCTTCCTTTCATACAAAACAGAAACTTGAGAGAAAATCTCAAGTCTTCCCTGCCTCTTGTGAGTTGTTTTCATAAGATTAACATAAATTCAGTAGAGGTAGTGTATTCTTTACCTTCCTCTTTTTAAGCTAGTCCTAAACTGTATGTGTATGAATATAATTCAGTTATCCCAGCACATTAACTATTACTTCTAGCAGAAGGCCAGTGTCTACTGAATGCCCCTTCTACAGACCTCCAACCATCTGTTTCTTTCTGAGTAGCTCAGCTTGAATATGTGTTCTATTCTTGGCAAGTAAAATAGCCAAGTTGCTGACTGAGATATTGGAAAGGAAAATAATGATAGATCATGTGCCAGAATTCCACTGCAACTGCTTGAACTTCCATTTGTACATTCAAGACTAGGGACCAGATGTATCTGGTGCAATAGTTATGACCTTTCCTAGAGCAGGAGGCTCTTCTCACTTTTACTCATGCATTAGTCATCTCCCATTTAGACTATTGTGACATTTTTTATGGGGGGCTGTCCTTGAAGACCACTCAGAAGCTGTAGCTGGTTGATTATGCAGCAGCACAAATAGTTATGGATGTGTTTTGTTTCATCCATGTATAGTAACATCACTTTGCAAGCTGCACTGGGTACCAGTTGGCTTCTGGATGCAAATCAAAGTGCTGGTTGTCATATAGAAAGCCCTTTGTGGCTTATGGGCTAGACATCTACAGGACTGCCTCTTCTCTGATTGCTTCTGCCTGTCCAGTAAAATGTGGCATAGTTGGCTCACTCCGGGTCTCATTGGTAAAGCAGCGTCACCTTGTGGAACTTTGGAGACAGGCCTTTTCTGAAGCTGCATCTGCCTTCTGGAACAGCATTCCCCTTGAAATCTGTATGGCACTGACCCTGTAGTGTTTAAAAAAAAACTTGAAGACCTTGCTTTTTAGCAGGCCCTAGGGGAGGATGGTCTGAGATCCAGATCCCTGATGCATGTTGTATACCCTTTTTCTAACTGGTTGTGTTGCTCTCCATAATGTGGGTACTTAGTGATTTTATTGTCAATGGGGGGTTATTGTTATTGCTCCCCCGCAGTTTTTGATGGCTACTTTAGCCCTAATTATTATGTTTTATACCTATCCAGAGTTGCAGCTGTGATTGAGGAAACACTAAAGTTGCCTCAGTCACAAGTTAGTAAACTTTCACCAAAATAAATAAGCAAGAAGAACCCCAATAATATGGTATTAATGGCTAACAGCTTCATTATATGTTTTGGGGAGCCAAGGATCCCAGTGTAGGTGGGGCAGCCTCAGATATGTTGGTAGAGTTGGGTTTGGGAGAGAATGTACAGTTTTCCTTGATTCTTAATTGTGATATTCTATGATTTGTACTACAGTTTCATGTGCTTTACATCTCTACACTGCAGGAAGCTACGCTGTTTTCAGCAGTTGAAATAGGCCAGGTGAAGAAACAGACACTGCAAGGATTCTAGGGGTATGCAGCCCTTCTGATCTAAGACTAAAATGGTTATTCAGAGTGTTGACAGAATTGCTTTGGAGTAGAGTGGGTGTACTGTTGGCACCTCTTTAATTCAAACAACTGACAACAGGTGTATTGAGCATCACTCAGACATATTTCAGAAGAAACATTAGAATACAACACTCACTGTATATGGAAGTCTATCTATTACTAAATCCCAGGACAAGAAATTGGACTTTTGGGAGACACAGTATGAGGTTACACTGACTATGCTATACATTAACAGTGGAAGGATTCCAATTTACATGGACAATTCGCTTTTGTGGCTAGAAAACAAGAGCTAGATACTCACACTTTGGAATCATACCATTTAACCAGAAAATGAAAGGAGCTGTTCAATGCAAATTGGTCAAGTTAATGTTGCTGCAGGGAACTGAACTTTTGTGCTGATGGTATTTAAATAGTCTCAGTTGAACTTGGAAGTTCACACTTCATTAAGGTAAATGCAGCAAAGGTTGATTTCCCCCTTTAGAGCAAGCAGTTGTTTGTATGAAATGCATCAAAAGAAGATTTTCAGGCTTTAAGTTGGCCATAGTTAGATACAGATAGATGACTATGATAGCATGATATAGATACAGTATATTTACTTACTTACTTACTTACACTTACTAACAATTACTAAGATTTCTTTGTTGCACCATTCTAGACTCTCCCTGAGTAGCCTACAGGAAATTCAAAACAACATTAAAAACAGAGGGGAAAAAAAATGCAACAACAAAAAAAACCACACTGCAACATTACAATGTATGCCATCATATCTATTATATATACTGTATATAAGCTAGCATTTCTGCCAACTTATATTTGAATTCCTCCTCCTCCTCCTCCTCCTCCTCCTCCAGTTACTACAGGGTTTGTTTTGTTTTGTGGCAGCAGCAATCATTTGAATGACGTATTTATTTATAACATGGTCTGTTGTTCCATCAGTCGCCTTTGCCTCAGCAGCATAAAGAGAATGGGGAAGTATATCCTCAGAAGGGAAGAGGCAGCTCACTCAGGGTTGGGCAGAGTGATGGAAATGAGGCTGGGTATCATTAAGCCCTTTTAATTCTAAGCAGATGCCCAAGCTATCTGCATTTATGGGATAGATGTTTTTTGGCATGGAATCTGAATGAATTTAAATGAATCCTCAAAGTGGGTTTTCTCAATAGATTACAATGTATTGCTTATAATTTTCCCTCCAAATTTAACAAAGCCTTTTCATCAAGGCTATGTATATCTGTGCCAAATTTCAGGCTAGAAATGCAAGCCTGATGTTTGTTCCAGCTCTGCTTAAAAAAAAATGTATTCACAATTTTACAATAGAGGAAAGAGAGACGACAGTTTCTGCTTCCCATAACGTGACTAAAAGTAGCAAACTTTAGATGTATTTTTCTAAACAGTAAAAAGTATTGTTTTTTCACTTCAGCTGTGCTCCTGTGCGTGGGAAAGATGTCAGATTCTAGACTTTGATGCAGATACATTATATTAGATATAATACTAGTTATTTGTGGACTGCATATATTTCAAATAAGAGCAAAGGTGAGCAGTGGAGTATTGCCATGATTTTGCTGAAGGAGAGCTTTCTAATTTTGTGTTCAGGTGGCAGATTTTGCTGAAAGAGCTTTCTAATTTTGTGTTCAGGTGGCAGACTTGTGAAAGACTCTGAAGTTCTTCAAAGGCTACTGAAAAGGGAAGGTGTTCACTATGTGGTGTTTCCCCTTAAAAAAAGTTATGTCAGCTCTTCCTGTAGGTGTTGTTATAATTCAACATGATGACATGTACATAATGATGCAATTTATGTCAGTTCCATGATGATGTCATGATGCATTTTTCATCATGCCCCCCATGCAGACACCCTTGCTTCTACTAAAAGTAAAAAAATAAAACCTGTTCTTGGGGATCACTAGAGAATGACCATTTTTCCCCTCCCAAACTACCATTGTTGTAGCCCTGTTTCAAAGTATTGCTTTGAGTTTTGAGACATTTTGAATGAAAATGACTTATGACTAAAAATAAGTCTGTAAAAAAGGTAATATTTTTCTGCCACTGCCTGTAATTAGCCACTTTCTGTTAATCTTTCAAATATTTTCAATTTCCTTTTCCCAGTTTCACTTTTATAATTCAGCCTTAGCTGAAGATCTATTTCTCTGCTCAGTGCTTTTTATTCTCCAATGACTTGTCCTCCACTGATTTAATCTTTAAAAGATTATTGTTCTTTATGCTTGGATTCATGAGAAAAACATTTTTTCTACAATATGTGTCCAATTGTTCAAAATATTTTTCAGCAATCACAACTGGCCTAAGTTACACAAACATATTTATAGGTATATGTACAAACAAAGGGTTTGAAGCAGAGTAAGGAGAGAAGTGAACAGTGCTGTCTGAAATTATACGTGATTGGTTGTTTGTAACAAAATGGGAAAATGGAGAGAAAGTAGGAAAGTGTCTTTCAGTGCAAACAGGGTTACATCAAGATCTCTAGATGCAGGGTTGATGGATTCAGTTATAGTGGCAATGGGGACAGATTGTCATGTAGAAAATCTATGTGGTTGCTAACAGTCAGCACCAACTTGATGGCATATAACCAGTCTCTATATACAAACCAGCTTTTGAGATTTAACAGAGACCCATGGAAAGAATTGGATGATAAATGACAACCATGGAAGAAAAAGATAGATAATGTTTGGCTTATGAAATTGATTTTTTTTAACCTTGCACGCCACACAGAGTCACTTCTGTGAGATGGGCAGCCATATGAATCATTTAAATAAATAAATACATTTTTAAAATGTTATTTAGAAATCATCTAGTGAGTGGATGCAAGAAAAATTGAAAAATTCTGAATAGAACATTGAAATACTGAAGTGGTAGTGAGGTAAATTTGCAATGAAGTAAAAGTTGACTGTAAGAGTGCAATATATGGATTTAATTCAGTAAAACATACAAAGGTAGGGAAAGATCCCTACTTTGTGTTACAGAAATTCTAGGAGGCAGGCTTCCTTTCTACCAGAAGGATGTCCTGAACAAGGTTTGGTTGTATTCTGTGTTGTTAAATGAAATGTGTATAAATCCAGATAGCAGACAACTTTATCATTTCTGGGGAGAAAATCCAATCGGAGAGAGAACAATCCTGGTCAATTGCAAGAGTGAGGACTCCCAGAAACTATATTTGTTGTGGCACCATGGAGATAACAAAGACACTTTTGAAAAATCCTTTTGAATGTTGACAACCATTATTGGTATCAAAGGGAAAAATTGAAAAGCATAAGCTAGTGGATCTAGTAAACAAGAGCAGAATAATATCCCCCAAAGAGTTTGGATCCCTTCCCCTCAAATATAAGAAATATGGCACTGAGTATTATCTGAAAAGATATACTTGGTCTTTCACATAGATAGAAGAGACTAGCAAAGATTAGTGTTTAAATGCAAATTGTGGAGATACATCATTACATGACTGAGGCAACCCATGATCTTGTACAGTTACAGGAAGTATTGCCACAGGGTGAATGCATTTGTTGATTCATTAATTCCATAAAATGAGAGATAATTGAAGAAGTTGAAGGATTTGATTCCTCCTTACTTGCTCATATCATAAACTGGAATGCTGTACAATATCACTTACACAAATTTATGGAAGAGTATAGCCATGAAATCCTTGGAATCTTGTAAGTTCTATCAATTCTAGAACTTTGATAGGAAATAACTATTTATCTTGAGGACTGATTATCTTCAAAGTATTGCAATACCCTCTTCATCCTAAAAGGCATGTGTGTTTGATAGTTAATTTTTATTTTTATAATTTGTACACTGCCATTCAAAACCAGAATTTCTCATGGTAGCTTTCAACAAACTAAAATCACATAAATTTCAGAACAATTAAAATACCCAGTAAAACCATAATGATTAAAATACATGACATTGAAATAATAAAACAATGAAAGCTGTAGCCACAGTACTTAAACAATTTCAAAGCAACATGAAAATTTAAAACTAATACATTCAAATGCCTGCCTGGGAGAGTAACAACATCTGTGCTGAAAAGACAATAAAATCAATGCAAAGTGTACTTCCCTGCAGAAGACATTTCAGAGTTGAGGAACTGTAGGTAATTCCAGAAAAAGTCTGGCTCCCTGATTAAATTGTCTTTCTGGACTCACTACTGCAGTGATTCCAATGTACATGCTACGGCATAGGTGAGATAAATTCAGGGTAACTGAAAGTTATATATGAACCCAGTTTGGAGTTCTTACATTCAGAGATGAGACTAGGATACCACCATGGTGGTTGCTGCCATATGAATCTAAAGTTGCTGTATACTCACAACCCTTGGGCACTAGGTTAACAGCAGTTTTTTTGAAAGATGGCAGTAATGAGTTGGTCCTTCAGAAGAAAAGAACTGCTGAGTTGTCACCAGGCTTAATCTGTATAAATTGAACAGTCTGTATAGAGAAAAGTCTGTATAGGGAAAAGGGATTACTTTTTTCAGATTAATATACAAGCCCAGGAATTTTAAAATTTGGAGAATACATTGAAGTTAAGCACTAAACTGATTTTGAGACTGAACAAGAAGGAACCAGTCATAAATATATTGAAATATAACATTTATTGAAGTTGATGGTAAACTACAGTTGAGTCCATGTATTTTATAAATATTCTTATTCAAAATTGAAAATACTTACCTCCTGTCTCAAACTGAGGTATTTTCTACATGATGGCCTGATGTTGATATGTTTCCCAGAAAGTGTGGCAAACCAACACTCGGAGACAAGAAATGGAAGAATGGTAGCTGAAATTTTGAATTGTCACCATTCAAAATTTCAGGGTTTAATGAATGATGTAAGATTATAAAGATTTAAAAGCTTTAAAGGCTTCAGTTTACTATTCTTTTTTAGCATGATAAATACTGGGATTAGTACTGGGCAGATGATAATGGTTCTATTTCTCCCTTCTAAATAACAGTGTAAATCTTTTTTATACAAGGATTACAGTAATTGGTAGGTAAAGAGTCCAGAAACTCAATTGCTGATCCATCAATATAATAGTGAGCTCCTAGTGGCAGCATCAGTCCAGAAATCATAAAGGGGTTTTTCTTGGACCCCAAAGGCAAAATTTCTTATACAATGGCAAATATGGAAATGTTGCTTTCCATGTTTCCATCTTTGTTGGGTATAGGAATGGGAAGGATGAAAGAAAAAAGTACTCTTTTGGTTTTCCATTGAAAAGGGGCTTTGTGTCCTGTAGATGCTGATGAATGTAGCTGGCTGGAACTATTAAGGCCTCTATTCCATTAGCAGGTTTGAGAAAAAAATAGCATGTTAGACTAATTCCATACAATGGGTGGTATTTCTTAATTTATGTATGCAGTCAATTTCTTCATCTGTTTTAAAATTAAAGAAGCCTCCCCCACATAAAGGCAAGTTTTCAATCCTTTTGCAAACTTACAGTATCTAGAGAGGACAGAAAACTGTAACTATGATTTTTTTCTGAATGAGATGACTCAAAGCATCACTTTTAAAATATAATCTGCATGATACTTTATAATTGAAAGCTATTGTGCTAATCACAAAGCTAATGACAAATTTGTCAGTGTAAGACATTCAACCTAAGAACAGACATACTTCCCTATCTCCCTAAGAGAGAGAAAGTTGTTAGTGTGCTACACATCTTTGGTCATTAGAGAGTGAATCCTAGTAGAATAAATCTTTCAACCTACTGCATCTAATATATAGGTCTATCTCAGTCCACAAGGGCAGCAAGGAGTCTTTGGGATGATCTTTCTTGTTCCATCTTTACAATGATTGAGTAAATTAAAGAAAACATACTCTCCTCCTTGTACAGACACAGTCATACACTCCACTAATTGTAGTTGTAGAAGGTAGCTTTTGCTTAGATGTGCTTATAGAATCACAGAATGGAAGGGTTGGAAGGAATCTCGGAGATCATATAGTTCAACCTGCTGCCCAATAACATCAGAAGTATCAGAATAGATAATGGTACCAAATAATCCATATAGAATACATGGAATTCCAGGTCATCCTCTTGTAGAACAATCATTGAGTTTCATTCTGTACTGTGTAATTTGAAGAATTTGTTCCATACATGCTGCAAACAACTCAAAAGGCTACATTCCAGGTGTCAAGTACTTACCAAAATGATTTTTGGCTCCGAGTCGGTTTAGTATTAAAATTCTTCAAGAAGAAAATTAAATGGTTGATTGATCGTTTTAGCAGAAACTTCTACTACTACTTGTCCTTGTCTTTTGTTCAGTATTTCACTGAGATATGCTAATTTGCATTAAAATGGCTAGATGTATTATCGAGGAGAAACCACTAAGATATCAGTCACTGCTACTCCCATGTAAGATACTGTACCTATTGTAATATCTGAGTCTTGTTGTGTTTTTAATATCTTTGCATAGCATGCAAAATGACCTTTCCTTGAATCTGATAATAGCAGTATATGTGCTAAATAGTGTTGTTTTAATTCTGAGGGAATTTCTGATCTGCTTCTGTGCTTGGTAGCAGATATTATATATGTTTATACATACATAATTGTTCAGCAAAATTCTCCATTAAAATACTTTTTTCTTTGCTGAGAGAAAATAGTGCTAGTCCAAAAAATCTAAATGTTTATTATTTACAAAAAGGCCAGAGAAGTATTGGCTAATGGGCATGGATTTTGACCCTGTTGGATTTATGAGTTTCTTGAAGGAATTTCATTGTAATATGAACTTTTGTCTTTCCATCTTCATTTTTGGTATACAGTGTTTATCTGAAATTGTAAATTCCCCCTTTCATTATACTTTGGGATATTCACCTGTAGTTTTAACTTTTTAATACTCATACCAGGAATCTTAAGTTATCCCAGTAGCTTGCATCGAGCTCTGTTACTGATGCTAACTTATCTAATAAACTATGAAGTGTTTAGAATAAAATTTACCAGCAATATGGATAATACAGTCCCACTTTCCTCAAGTGAAGCTTTCTGAATTAAATTCTGGGGCTTGAATTTCCAGAATTCCCATTCAGAATTCTAGAAATACCAATCCAAACATAATATATAACATATATATCAGCTGATATAATCTGTTAAATCCAAAAGTTACTAAATCCTCCTGCTTTGTTTTTTTTAATAATTTCCGAATTAAAAGATGAGTATAATTGAGCAAGAATATTATGAGAATACTGTTTTTATGCAAATTCAATTTCTTTCCATCCCTGCTCAATGCAGCCTTGATCTTTATAAATTTTGTATTTGTCATTTCAAACAAATTTCAAACAAATCACTCTGGAGGTCTCACTTGAGGCACAAATGACCAGACTAAAATTATCGTATTTTAGACATATTATGCAAAGACCTAGCTCTCTTGGGAAGCCTCAAATGCTGGGAAAGGTGAAAGAGGAAGAAGATTACCAATAGCAAGATAGATGGACTTGATTACAGTAGTTATGGATGCACCACTGGAAGATCTGAAGAGCCAGGCTGGGGACAGATCATCCTGGAGGAGGTCTATCTATGTGGTTCTAAGAGTTGACATTGACTTGATGGTACCTTATCATTTCAAATACTCTTCCTCATAACTTCTGATCCACATCTTCACATCAATATCCAGTTATTTATTCTGTAATGGATCTGTCCCAACATTTTCATTGGGTTCAGCTTAAATAATCAAATACCAAGGTGGGTATATCTGCATTTGCCCAAGGCGATGTACTGCTCTTCTGCTTGCCATCCCTCACCCTTTGGAGATGAGTTCGATCTACTTGCTTCTGGCCTTTTATTTCTTTCCATTTTTAAATTAATACTTTAAGGAGACATTCTTACCTTTGAAGCAGAGTGTTCCCAAAGTTTCAATTTAACTTTCATTACAAGGTGGGCAACTCAGTATCAGACTGTGTACATGTATAAACAACACGGATTCTCTCAAGGAAGTATAGAGTTTCCAGTTGCAACATCTGTATACAAATTAGACTCTCTGTATTTGCTGTCTGTTACAACAGATATTTTTTGTTCCAAAGTGATTAAAAGAAGAAGCTATTTACATCATAGTCAAGCCCTAAAGAAATTGTTGTCTTCTCAAAATTGGCAACACATAAAGAACTTTCTCTCTCTTCCTCTCCTTTCTTTTTAAACTACCAGAGTATCCTGAGGCAAGGTTATACTGCAAGTATATTATCATCTTAAAGAAATAGGTAACTGAAAATCTAGCAAACAACACTGCAGAAAGATTGAGGAAGACATGTCCTGCATCACAAAGGGAGAAGATGCCCTGAAAAACAGACATACACGCAAACAGGCACAAGAAACAATTTGAGTGCATTTCTTTCCTTAAATATTCTTACAGGCTGGTTCTATGAAAATTGTTGCTGCAGCATTAGCAGAAATTTGTGGTCTCTCAGGATCTTTCCCCACTTAGATTTAACCACAGTATGAACATATCATGTCAACTCTTTATTTTGCCATATCTCCCACCCATGTGTTAGAGCAGCTTAATTCATTTTTAGCTGTTCCAGTTTTAAAGTATTATTTTCTCCCTTAAGCCAGCAGCAAGTTAGAGCAATTTCCAGTGCATGTAAAATCTGATGCATTTCATCAGTTATTCTGAAGTGGAACAATCAAGTGATTCATAGTGGATAGGAACAGCATGGTGCTATTGGCTACCTTAGGCTGGAGCGGATACAGCTCTTTGTACCAGCAGTCTCCTGCACTATTCCTGTACTGCCATTCCTTGGGGTAGAAAGAACAGGACAGTGATGCCACCATCCCAGGTAGCTTCCTAAATAGCTGACTGGTACCTGGGAGAGCTGCACAGTAATACACCATGTGTATTATATGTTATGCATGCTTAGCCACACAGTGCTGGACTTAATCAGGGAAGTCTGAGGTTAAAACTCTATTTAACTCAGCTGATCTTGGACTAATCTGGATTTCCCAGCCTCACTAAGTTGCTTTGAGGATAAAATGGCAATGGAAATCAAATACATAGGCCTATGTTCTTGGAAGAATGGCAAGACAGGTATAATAAATAAATTTTATTTAAATCACTTTTACCTCAGCTTCAGCTTATGGATCAATTTTTAAAAGTTAGTTTATCCTCAGGCTTTAATTTAAAATACTTGATTCAAATAGAAAAAAAATCTGGGGAGTAAGAAAGCACCTTAAAGCTGTGAACCAGCGGGATTGTGAACATTTCAGTAACCTGATGCAGAAAGTAATAACGAAGGTTAGATAAATGAGAAAAGGAGTCAAAAAGCATAAATGCTTCCTTTTTCTCCCTTTGCTGAAGAATGGGTAGGTTGTGAATGCAAACTTGCATATCTGAGAACATTTTCTAAAACAATCTAGGGTGTAAGGTGGATCACAGCACTTAGCTGTGAAATATAGTAGCTTGTTTTCTATATGGTGTCAAATGTACATACCTATACATTTATGATTGCTAACTTTATTATAGGAGTTCCTACTCCATAATTTCAAGTGGCACATTTATTTATTTAGATAATTTATATGACTGCCCAGCTCATTCACACAGCTGTACAGATAAGAGTACATTGAAAACACAAAAATTAAAAAGACTGTACACAACAGCACAATACTCTAAACACTATTATATAAAGTTGAAGCCCACAAAAATAACATATCCCATTCAACCATATACTCTGGTTTACCTAACATCCCAGCCCCAGTCCTGGGGAAAAAAACCAGCTTTTTAAGGTTAAAGCCTCCTGACATTGGATATCACCTCATTGCCTGACAAATGTATGCTGCCATGAATGTAAGAAAGAGGGGTATTTTGCAAGCAGTTGCTGTAAATACTTGAGATTGGATATGTATGTGTTTTGTTTTTGTTTTTTAAGAAATAAGGTGGTCCTTGCTGCCAAGGATTCAGGGGCTTAGCAACCAGAAATTAAGTACAGCTTAGAAATGTACTTCTAAGAAATGTTCTAAGCACAGGTTAGCAATTTTATAAATTGGACCTCAAAAGCACCTACAGTTTGATTGATATGAAAGAGGGTCATGCATATTTACCTGGCTTTGATTCTCACTATGGGAAGTTTGAATATAAAGTAATGCCTTACAGATTGGCCCAAGGTCTTTCATTAGGAATTATATTTTCCATATTTTTCTGAACAAGTTCTTGATTGTTTATTTAGGTGATTTGCTGACTTATTCTGAGCATCCCACCTGCCACACTGATCAAGTTCAAGTATTTCTTCAATGCATTTGTGGCTGCAGTTGGTATATTAAGCTAGAAAAATGTGCCTTTGACTTCCAGCATTGGACTATTTGGAATGTTGTATTTCGTCAAAAGGTATTCAGACTAATCCAGCTAAGGCAGAAGTCATAAAGCATCAAGGTAATGTTTTATCATGTTAAACCAGTATATTTCTTATTTAATGATTCTTGTCTAACCACCATTGTGCAGCCAGAAAATTTTGCTTCCTTCCTATACTTGGCCTACCCTGTGAGACTCTTGGAACTGGAAGGCAGACTCTTTTCCTAATGGATTGGACTGATACCCTGCAATAGCATAAACCATACGTGTGAACTTGGGAAGATTATCTTCTTGGACCTACACTGTACATCTTCTACATCTTATCCCTCCACCTTCTCTCGGGAATAGGGAGGCCTACAATTCAAAGCATTTGTCAGAAGACTCTATTTCAGCTATTGGATGTAAAGCTCCACCTGTTCTTTGCTTATTATCCACAGCTGAATGGACAAGTGGAGAGACCAAATGTCAGCTTATAGCAATACAGGTAGTCCTTGCTTAATTACCACAAATGGGACTGGCAACTCTGTTGCTAGGTGACACAGTCATTAAGCGAGACATCACATGACCGTGACTGTAATGATTGCCTATCCTGATATACTCAGACTCACAAGCAGGTACTTAATGACAGACCTATGACCTCACTTCCACCGTGGTTGTTAAGCGAATCACTGGCAATCATTAAGTGAGATATCCTGTGAGATATCACGTGACCATGACTTGCAATTTTATTGCTGGCTTCTCCATTGACTCTGCTTGTCAGAAGCTGGCTGTGAGGCTCGCAAATGGCAAACATGTGACCGTGGGATGCGGTGATGGTCGCAAATCCTCCTCAGCTGTGAAGCGCCCAAATTTCAATCACGTGACCACAGGGACGCTGCAATGGTCATAAGTACACGGACCAGTCATAAAGTTACTTTTTCAGTACTGTCATAACTTTGAATAGTTGCCATACAGGGCAGCCATTAAGCAAGGAAGCCCCCCCCCCCAATCATGTCTAGCTTTCTACCAGATTTCTTCTAAAAAGCTGGATGCTAAGTTTATTCCTTCTAAAAATCTGTGATAGCATAGATTAATCCTATGGCTTTTGCCTGAAGTTTCCAGCCACGCTGAAAGTATATCCAGTTTTTGGCCATTCCGTACCTGTCTTGGAATGCCCTATTTGTATACTTCTGTTGAAGCATCCCCATCTCAATGGAGTGGAGGAAGAATTTTACATGGAGCATATTTTTGAATTCCAGTGCATGAGGGGCAGACTGATTCACTGGAAGGGCTACTTTGACAAAGGACATTCTTGGGAGGCAATAGATGAAATACATATATTACACTTACTTAAATAGCTCCATTTGCAATACTTTTACAAGTCCAGGCTGCCTGAGTGGCCTACAATAAGGTTACTGCATTTGTTCTGACTCTGAGGAGTAAGAAAAGGTATTGGAGAGGGGAGCTTGATTTAGAAGAGAGACAAACAGTTGCATGATAGATAAATGAAAGACTGCCCTACTCAAAGATAAAAAGAAGAGTTTTGAAATTAGAGGGAGAGGGTTGTTCCTGAGGAATTAGTAGAAAGGGAAATGCCTCATCTTTTTGTTGCTCCAGAGATGGGGGGAGGGAAAAATACCCTCCAGTTGACTACAAGTTGACTACACTTCCACTTCCAGAGGGAATGGAAAGGAAAAATGGAGAAAGGGTTGAGACTAGTAAGGCAGAAACCAGCACTTACTTGGTTAGAAATGCCCTTTATATAAACATCAAACAAACACCCAACCTGAAGGCTATTAAACTTGGTGCCAAGGATTCCTTAATTTGGAAGGGCAGGAAGAAAAAAGGTAAGAATTTAAACTCTTGAAATTGTATGAAAGCTCTGACATCTTTGCACTGCAGTGAACAGTCAATTTTTGTTTGTGCATGACTTCATTAATGTCTACATTTTTTTGCAATTCGTTTGATTGTTGTGAGCCACTCAGAGTCATGGGGAGTTGGGTGGCACGCAAGTTTAATAAATTATTGTTGTTATATTCTAAAGTCCAGCTCTGGCTATGTAAAGCTGAGAAGGTGAGCTAAGGGTGAAGTGTCAGGAGACTGAGCCAAGGTATGAAGCTTGACAGAAAACTCGTTTCATAAATGAAAACTATTTATAAAACTGCATAGTAAAAGAGCTTAGAAAAATATATGTACTGGAAGAATTGTCACAAAAATGTATACAGGCATTAGTGTAGAGTTTTGGTTACCATATACTGTGATGGGGAAAAGCAGCTGAACAAAAGTTGCAAAGACTAAATTGAGAATCTGTCAAAATAAAAGCAATTATTTGCTGAACCGAGATAGTGCATGACTGAGAGGCCAAATGCAATACGATCTTTCAGTCCCTATCCTGAGGAAGCTGACCTTACCACATTATCTACAGTCTGTCAGATACAAAGTGCAATCATTGGGCCATTCATAAACGATGTTAGCATGTAGGAGTATACTTCCCTGGGCCAAAGGTTGTTGGGATGCTAATGCTATGTACAAGTGACCTAATGTATACAGTTATGCCATTTTAAAATGAGATAGCAACCACATGGAACACCTACACGGATAAATGTTTGCCATTTTACTCTACAATGCAGTTCCACCAGGGATATAAATTGAAATAACCTCCTTATATATAGCCTATGTAACAGTGCTGAATTACATGTTTTCCTTTTAAATATGAATACCCTATGAATGCATCTAGATCTCAGTGATAATCACCCTGCCTATCAGTGAGCATACAGACATGCTCCAATTTGAACAGCTATGAGACTCAGATAACAAGTTCTCTAGACTTCAGATGTAAAGGAACTTAGCTGCTGAAAAACTGACCTAAAGGAATCTCTAAATACAGAGGCTGGAATTTAAAGTAATTGACTGATAGACACAACGGCTGGTAGAAGTGGCAATCCAGAAATAGCAAAGCTAAGCAGCAAAAATTAACAGCTTTGGAAGTTTAAAATGGAAATGTTGCTTTCTAAAGATGACGTGTGAGACTCATTACCTTAGAAGAAATTTTGAAGTTTGGGACAAGAAGAATGAGTGAGAGCTGCAGTTAGCTTATCTGTAGAGGATAATCTACAGATTAACATAAGAGAAAATACAGCTGGGGAGTATGGAAATGTATGCAGAAACTGTATGAGTGGACTAATTTAAGCAATAAATTGTATCTCCTATGAAAGCTTTATAGTATGAGGTTGCAGAAATCCCAAGAAATGCAGAATCATTTGAATTTGATCCTAGAGACTATAGAAGAACTCAGAAGCATGGGAAAGGAAATGGAAAACTCAGCACTGCTTTCTTGCTGTCTTCCTTGCTGGAAATGTGTGATCCTCTAATAAATGCCCTACAAGAAAGACCAGAATGTGAGCTCTTGCAAAACTATGTGAAAAGCAAAGTGATCGATGAATTTGAAAGAAGGATGGAAAACACACAGAAAAAAAAAAAAGGAAACAGACAAGAAACTTTCCTGACTGAGGAAAAGAGAGTGAAAAAGATAAAACCTTGGTGTATTTTCACTGCAAGAAAACAGATCACCTAAAGAAAGACTGCTCAATCTGGAAGGCAGTAAAGATTGTAGCTAGTGAAACAAAGAGAAGGTCAAAAAGTGAATGCTTCAAGGCAACCAAAGGAGGCACTGTTTCAGAATGGTGTATGGTCATATGGGGCCACTAGCTATACAACTAGCCACAGAAAAGTGTTCACAGAACTAGATGAAAGTGTGAAAAGTAAAGTTTATCTAGCAGATGGCATGAAAGACAAGATCCCAAAGATCTAATGTATATGCCAAGGCTAGAACCAAGGCTTCTTTCTGTAAAATGCCTGATCAAAAATAGCTACATTATATCCTTCCAAAAAACCATGTACACAAGTGATAGGGTGAAACTAAAACAAATTATTAAAAATGATATATGTAAATATATCAAGAGTGACTTTTTGCAACAGTCCATGAACAATAGATCCAATAGATTTATTCTTTATAAATAGATGAGTTCCAAATTTTAGGAACATAATTAACTCACAAATCAAAACCTTCTAAACCATAAAAATATGCAGCCAATATAGAACAACCAATAGGGCATGACCAAATCATATGTGTTAATGTACCTTTGAATTTACCACATCTACATTATAGAAGATCATTGATAAGATTGATACATTAGAATCAGAAACTGCATCTTCAGCATAGAAAATTATTGGTAAGGTTATTGGTACATTTGATTCAGAAAGTCAATTATTTATTCTAACTTTCCTGTGTATTATCTATATTTTTAAATTTTTCATTTACCAATAATACTGAATAGTTTATTTAGTTTTATTCTAAACTTCTTTTAATATATTCATAATTGTAGGCGTTTTTGAGGGTGCTTACACATCAGGTCCAAACTTAGAACATAGCAAGTTTTAAATTAATATTGCCACTCAGCTGTTTTTTACAGGTTACATTCATTCTGAATCCTATCAAAAATCTTGAAAATACAGTTAGGAATAACCTGATCAAAGGCTGTCACAGAGGTTTGTGTGGGAGTTCTCATGTTTGAACAAAAAAAACAAAACACAGCATGGAAAATCCTTTTTGTGAAGCAGTTCAATTCTTTCTCATTACTAATATCATTTTAGAATTAGGAAAACTTTGGTTTCTCTTTGGTACTGGATAGCACTATAAGCAGCATGCTGCTGAAGCAGATTAACCCAACTAATTAGCTCTTCATATCTTCCCTCTGCCTCCCACACTTCTTTTGCAGGCCATAAAAAGATAGGAATGCAGTAAAAACAGTAAATCACTTTATGTCTTTAATTACTCTGTCATTCAGCAATTAACTATTTCTTTGCTTATAAAATAATGCTTCCTCTGAAGTCAATGTGCTTGCCCTAAGCTAGTGTTACATGTGTAGCTACAACCTATTTGTCTTAGAGTTAACCGAGGACTTCAGAAAAACTTAGTTGGCAACTTCTCATGGCAAGCAGAGCTTTGCTCTTTGGATCCTCTTCTTGGGAATTCTGCACACAGTGGACTAATCGTGTGAAGTGTGGTCCACTTTCATCTTTGGTGATCATTCACCCACAAACCCTCCTCAGTAATGTTCAAGTCAGTGTTCATTCAGCAGCTAAATTTGCCTAAATTCCATTTGGTCTGCCAGTATCAGCCCTTTGAAGATAGGCAAGGTCAAGAAATAGGCATGGCAGGGATTCCAGGATTCCATCTTATCAATCTTATTGATAAGATTATTGGTATATTTGATTCAGAAACTCAATTATTTATTCTAAATTTCCTGTGTATTATCTATATTTTTAAATTTTTCATGAGACCGTTGGGGGAGGTGATCCGACGGTTTGGGGTAAGATACCATCAATATGCTGATGATACTCAGCTTTATATCTCTACCCCAGACCACCTGAGTGATGCCGTGGATGTCCTGACCCAGTGCCTGGAGGCTGTGAGGGCCTGGATGGGGTGCAATGGGCTTCGACTCAACCCAAGCAAGACTGAGTGGCTTCCCGGTGCTAAGGTTTTTCCACCTCTGGTCTTGGATGGGGTTGCACTGCCCCAGACGGACCTGGTGCGGAATCTGGGGGTCCTCATAGACTCACAGCTCCTGCTCAAAGGGCAGGTGGCAGCCGTGGCTAGGAGGGCCTTTGCACACCGTGTTGTGCGCCAGCTGCGCCCATTCCTAGACTGAGAGGCCTTGCTCACAATCACTCATGCCCTTGTGACCTCCCGTCTGGACTACTGTAATGTGCTCTACATGGGGCTGCCCTTGAAGAGCATTTGGAAGCTTCAGCTGGTGCAGAATGCGGCTGCACGGATAGTAAATGGTGTTGGGTACTCAACACATGTAACACCACTGCTACGTGAGCTGCATTGGTTGCCAGTGTGCTTCTGGGTGCAATTCAAGGTGCTGGTTGTCACCTTTAAAGCCCTTCATGGCTTGGGGCCGGGTTACCTATGGGAGCACCTTCTCCCAGTTGTTTCTGCCTGCCCAATTCGATCTAGTAGGTTGGGTATGCTGCGGGTCCCGTCAGCCAGGGAGTGTTGGCTGGTGGGAACTAGAAGGCGTGCCGCCTCCTCCATAGCGCCTGCCCTCTGGAACATCCTCCCTCCAGAAATTAGGATGGCCCCGACCCTGTTGGCGTTTCGTAAGGCCGTAAAGACCTGGCTTTGTGCCCGGGCCTGGGGCCTCCAGCGTGTGGATGGTCCTGTCTCTTGGCTGTATTAATATCTGTGCATTGCTCACTTGGCAGCCATATATATTTATTTTGTATTTATTTTATATTTTAACTGTTTTAATTATAATTGTTTTAATTGTTTTATGGTTTTATTGTTGTAAGCCGCCCAGAGTCATTTGTTGAGATAAGCAGCTATAGAAATCAATCAATCAATCAATCAATCAATCAATCAAATAAATAAATAAATAAATGCTTTTTATTGTTGTAGGGCAGAATAACAGATTCCTGAAAGCCTGCCAGAGTTTCTCTCTGCCACATCTTATACCAAAAGAAATCAAGGTAGAGTTATTTTGAGTTTCTTTTCCATACTTTCTCTTTTCTGATAGTTTCCTTAGTGGTTTACAACTTTCCCCTTCCCAAGGCCAGGTCTATATGCCTTCACAGCAAGCCATAATCTTGTCCATCTCTCCAATGCCATTGCCAACTCCCTTCTGGACAGCTCCTCGGTCCTTTTTAGCTTTCTACCTGTTCTACAAGACAGACTATGTATCTGTGTTAGAAAACCTTGTTTGTTTCTTCTCAGTTGTTTTCCTAGACTGAATTTATCACCTCTAGGCATAGCATGTAGGTCTGGGAGATCATGTGACAAGGGGGCTGATAGTGTTCACCTGCTCCATCTTGTCACAAGGATGTTAATCTGGTTTTCAGCCCATATTTTTATTATTCTAAAGAGTTCATTTTTCATGAGAGCAAGAATTACTTACTTATAGGACCCAATTATCTCTATCTATTCTACCCAATCTGGCATGCTCCAGTTATTGTCAGCTAAGGAGTGTCAGCTGGTGGGACCCAGAAGGAGAACCTTCTCTACCACGGCACCTGCTCTTTGGAACATCATCTCCTCTGAGATTAGATTGTCCCTGTCCCTGCTGGCCTTCTGTAAGGCCTTGAAAACTAGGTTTTGTGCCCAAGCCTGGGGCCCTGGGTGTGTGACAGAGCGTGTCTGTCCTGGTTGTGTTTATAGTCATTTGGATGATGCCCAGCTGCTTTGTGTTTATTTCTTATATTATGTATTTTATCTATTGTATCTATTTTATTGTCAGCCGCCTAGAATCACATATGTGAGATGGGTGGCTATATAAATTGAATAAATAAATAATCTTGAATTTATTACCCAGTAATATACGAAACATGGGCTTTTCTCCACACCCCTAATATGTTTCCCTGGTGTACTTGAAATGGGAGGACAGCATACCACTTTTAAGAAACTGCAGCTCCCACAGTATGGAAGCTTGCTGGAGAAGAATAAAATTGCATTGCTTTTCTTCTTTTCCAGCAAGTCTCCATGGCTGCTGGCAATGAGAAAAACTAAAGAGTGGAGGTTACTGGTAAAATAGTAACCTCATGAAATACCATCCAGGATGTTGCTATTTCTAACTAAGCCTGAAGGAAAAAAAATAAAAGAAAACTTTAGTTGCCCTGGAGGTTCTGTTTCCTCTGACAGATGAAGTAGAAATGGCCATGGACATAATCCCATCATCATCATCATCATCATCATCCCATTAGTGGATGAGAGGGCGCAGTCCTGCAGCAGGCCAACTGGAGCTATGCAAGTTACCAACCTCCCTTAGGTTCTCCTCCATGTGAATCAGAACATTCACATTACTTTCTATTGGATTTCTGATGGAAAATGACACTTTTCTGCTGATCACTCTGATTCAGCTTTAGCATGACAATGACAATGGAGACTCTGTTATGAGGATATATCCTCAACAAGTGGTTAACAGGCTGCCTTTGTCTTTGGGCAAAGAATGTGTATGAATGAGGCCTGCATCTAGCTGTCTTTAATGCTTGGGATGCAACTAAGTAACAAGTACTTACCAGGATTTCAGACATTCCAAATAATAATTCTCTAATTGTGCCCATAGTGGTACATTTTCTATCTTAGTTTTGTTCCAACATGGTACAATGGAAAGTATGAAAAATTAAAACCCCAGTTCCATATGGGTGTTGCAATTTAGAGAGAGAAAAAAATAGGACTGAGCATCCCATAGAAACGATCATTGATTTATCAGTTTCTTTGAAGTATCTAAATGGAACTAACATAGGCAGCCTGTGTAAAATATATTCAATTTGTTTCTATTTATTGTGTATTCAGAAAATTTGCTGTATTGTTGCAAAACCTCCACAAATTTAAGTAAAGAGCTTTGGCAATTTTTAATAGGTGCAAAATATCTGCATACAATAATAACCTCTGTTGTGTTTCACACCAGTGTATTCTTGAATGTCTCTAATTTGTCTAATAAGAAAGAAGTTCCAGTGCTGAATTAAATATAAGAATAGTCAAAAGGCTTCCTTGATCATAATTTGTGGGAAAATAATGTAATTGTAATAACTCAAGCAAAAGGACTTAAATAAAATTTGATCCAGGAAAGAAAAGGTAAAAGTAATATTTTTTTTCATAAGATGTTCCAAAAAAATAATCTGTATCATATCAAAAGCTTTTTCCACATCTACCTAAGTCTCTATAACTGTTTCAATATTCTCAGATTGCATTGCTGGAATATCCACTAGTAATCCAATATTATTAGAGATCTGACATCCTTTCATGAAACCAGTCTGTGCAGGTTGTATCATTAACAGTAACACCTTCTGTAACCTACATGCTAATGATGCCCCAAGAAATTTTGCAACTGCATTTAACAAATACATTGGGTGATAACCTGGCTCAAGCCAAGAGTTCAAAAGGTGAAAAATACTTTGGGCAGACCCCTTACTGTAACACCCCAAAGATGTTTTTCATTATTATCTCTACATACTGACATAACAGGGAGTACTTTTGCAATAGACTCCCTTAAGCAGAGTATATATGCCATGAGTTCACATATGAAGGACACCAACCCCAAAACAGGAAGTGGGACCTGACAGAATGTAACATCTTTCTCAATCTTACCCCACCCCACCCTGGCAGCACTCTGAAGTGGGTAAGACTCTGCATATTTGGTGTAGGATTATACTGAAACTTAAGGCTTAGAATTTATAAATTGGTATGTGATATCAACCCCTTCATGGATCACTGTCTTGTTGTGGTAAAGGGGCTTGTGTAACTCAGTGAAGTCATGAGCTATGCCGTGCAGGGCCACCCAAGATGGACAGGTCATGATGGAGAGTTCTGACAAAACATGGTCCATTGGAGAAGGAAATGGCAACCCACTCCAGTACCCTTGCCAAGAAAACTCCATGGACAGCATCAAAAGGCTAAAAGATATGACACCAGAAGATAAGCCCGTCAGGTCAGAAGGTGTCCAATATGCTACTGGGGAAGAGCAGAGGGCAATTACAAGTAGCTCCAGAAAGAGTGAAGCGGCTGGGCCAAAGCCGAAGGGACACTCAGTTGTGGATGTGTCTAGAAGTGAAAGAAAGTCTGATGCTGTAAAGAACAATATTGCATAGGAACTTGGAATGTAAGATCTATGAATCAAGGTAAGCTGGATGTGGTCAAACATGAGATAGCAAGACTGAACATCGACATCTTGGGAATAAGCAAACTACAATGGACAGGTATGGGCAAATTTAATTCAAATTTAATTAAATCTACTACTTTGGCAAGAATCCCTTAGAAGCAATGGAGTAACCCTCATAGTCAATGAAAGAGTGGGAAGAGGGGTACAACCTGGGGTACAACCTCAAAAACGACAATGATCTCAGTTCAAATCCAAGGCAAACCATTCAATATCACAGTAATCCAAGTCTATGCCTCAACCACTGATGCCAAAGAAGCTGAAGTTGTCTGGTTCTATGAAGACCTACAACACCTTCTAGAACTAACACCAAAAAAAGATGTCCTTTTCATCATAGGGGATTGGAATGCTAAAGTAGGAAGTCAAATAACCAGAATAACAGGCAAGTTTGGAGTACAAAATGAAGCAGGGCAAAGGCTAATAGAGTTTTGTCAAGAGAACATGCTGGTCATAGCAAACACTTTTTTCCAACAACACAAGAGACAACTCTACATATGGATATCACCGGATGATCAATACCAAAATCAGATTGATTATGTACTGTGCAGCCAAAGATGGAGTAGCTCTATACGGTGATTAAAAACAAGACCTGGAGCTGACTGTGGCTCAGATCATGAGCTTCTTATTGCAAAATTTAGGCTTAAATTGAAGAACATAGGGAAAACCACTAGACCATTCAGGTATGACCTAAATCATATCCCTCATGAATATACAGGGGAGGTGATAAAAAGATTTAAGTGATTAGATCTGGTAGACAGAGTGCCTGAAGAACTATGGACGGAGGTTCGTAACATCGTACAGGAGGCAGCAACTAAAACCATCCCAAAGAAAAAGAAATGCAAGAAAGCAAAGTGGCTGTCTGATGAGGCTTTACAAATAGCTGAGGAAAGACAAAAAGCGAAAAGCAAGGGAGAAATGGAAAGATATAACCAAATGAATGTAGATTTCCAGAGAATACCAAGGAGAGATAAGAAGGCCTTCTTAAATGAACAATGCAAAGAAATCAAGGAAAACAATAGAATGGGGAATCTCTTCAAGAAAATTGGAGATCACAAGGGAGCGTTTTGTGCAAAGATGGGCATGATAAAGGACAAAAAAGGCAGGGACCTAACAGAAGCAGAAGAGATTAAGAAGAGGTGGCAAGAATACACAGAAGAACTATACAAGAAAGATCTTAATGTCCCCGATAACCACGATGGTGTGGGCACTGACCTTGAGCCGGACATCCTGGAGAGTGAAGTCAAGTGGGCCTTAGGAAGCATTACTAACCACAAAGCCAGCTGAGCTATTTAAAATCCTAAAAGATGACGCTGTTAAAGTGCTGCGCTCAATATGCCAACAAATTTGGAAAACTCAACAGTGGCCACAGGATTGGAAGAGGTCAGTTTACATTCCAATTCCAAAGAAGGGCAATGCCAAAGAATGTTTAAACTACCACACAGTTGCGCTCATTTCACATGCTAGCAAGGTTATGCTCAAAATCCTACAAGCCAGGCTTCAGCAGTATGTGATCTGAGAACTACCAGAAGTACAAGTTGGGTTTCGAAGAGGCAGAGGAACTAGAGATCAAATTGCCAACATTCACTGAATCATGGAGAAAGCAAGAGAGTTCCAGAAAAACATCTATTTCTGCTTCACTGACTACACTAAAGCCTTTTATTGTGTGGATCACAACAAACTGTGGCAAATTCTTAAAGAGATGGGAGTACCAGACCACCTCACCTGTCTCCTGAGAAACCTGTATGCAGGTCAAGAAGCAACAGTTAGAACCAGACATGGAACTACTGATTGGTTCAAAATTGGGAAAGGAGTATGACAAGGCTGTATATTGTCACCCTGCTTATTTAACTTACATGCAGAATACATCATGAGAAATGCTGGGCTGGATGAATCACAAGCTGGAATTAAGATTGTTGGGAGAAATATCAACAACCTCAGATATGTGGACGATACCACCCTAATAGCAGAAAGTGAAGAGGAACTAAAGAGCCTCTTGATGAGGGTGAAAGAGGAGAGTGCAAAAGCTGGCTTGAAACTCAACATTAAAAAAACTAAGATCATGGCATCTGGTCCCATCACTTCCTGGCAAATAGAAGGGGAAGAAATGGAAGCAGTGACAGATTCTATTTTCTTGGGCTCCAAGATCACCACAGATGGTGACTGCAGCCATAAAATTAAAAGGCGCCTGCTCCTTGGGAGGAAAGCTATGGCAAACCTAGACAGCATATTAAAAAGCAGAGACATCACCCTGCAAACAAAGGTCTGTATAATCAAAGCTATGGTTCTCCCAGTAGTGATGTATGGCTGTGAGAGTTGGACCATAACGAAGGCTGAGCACTGAAGAATTGGTGCTTTCAACTCTTGAGAGTCCCTTGGACTACAAGGCAGTCAAATCAATCGATCCTACAGGAAATCAACCCTGACTGCTTATTGGAAGGACAGATACTGGAGCTGAAGTTCAAATACTTTGACCACCTGATTGCGAAGAGAGGACTCACTGGAAAAGACCCTGATGCTGGGAAAGACCGAAGGCAAAAGGAGAAGGGGACGGCAGAGGATGAGATGGTTAGACAGCATCACCAATGCAATGAACATAAATTTAAGTAAACTCCAGGAGACAGTGGAGGACAGGAAGGCCCAGCATGCTATGGTCCATGGAGTCACAAAAAGTTGGACACAACGACTGAACAATAACAAAATGTGATATCAAAGCTCACTAGTTACTATATTGTATGCGATTTCATTATTTTACTTTCTTGGAGTATTTATGGTTCTTTAGTTCTCACTAAAAAAAGAAATAATTTTTTTCCTGCTGTCTAATGAATTTAAATCTCATGACTTTTTCTCTATATAGGCATTAACTATCCTATACATTGAAGTAAGTAGAAACCAAAGCCTACCAGGTCCCACAGTCAGCATATTGTCTGCTGTGTGACTTATCCACAGAATACCTTGGTCCTCAGTAGTCACTCCAACAGCTCACTACAATTCAGCTTTATCATGGATGGAAGCTGAAATAATTTCCTTCTGTGTCACAATGCTGAACCAGATAGAAACATTTTCCTTTTATATCTGAATCCTGAGTGCAGCTAGATCTCATTTATAAGCACCCTGAACTAAAGACATATTCTTTAACACTCACCACTATTATCTGCAGTCTATCAGATAAAAAATAATAATGGAAGCACTGGGCCATTCATAAAGACGGTTGGTGTACAGTGTGTAGTGTCACGTTTTCCTGGACCAAAGATGTTTGGGATGCTAATGGTACAGTATATGTAAGTGGTTCAACATATGCAGTTAATGGCCTTTCTACATGTGTTGGTAGCCCATGGAACAACTGCATAGTTGTTAGGATTATATGGCTTTGCTAGATTTATGTATTCATTCTCATTGATGGACATTCTGTTGCTAACCTAGTATTAAGAAAACATTACTTACAGCTCTAAGATGCAGAACAAAGTATAATTTTTAAGCCACATTCACAGAAACCCCACATAAATCTACCTCATATTTTCTATAGCAAAACCAAAAAGTCCAGTCTTAGAGCTTGAGGATTTAAATCACACACACACACCACAAAATCCAGGTAGAATTAGGGACCCAAGCAACATATGCTACAGGAAATGTTTAGTGATCTCATAGCTATCAGTCATTTTATATTTTCTATCCATATGGACTTTGAAGATACAGGATAGAAAGAGTATTGACACTTTTGAACTATGGTTGAAGAAAACTGAGAATACTATGGACAGCCAAGAAATGGATGAATCATCAAACAAATCAACCCAGAGTTTTCACTCAAGGCACAAATGACCAGGCTCAAATTATCGTACTTCAGACACATTATGCAAAGATCTAGCTTTCTGGAAAAGGCTCTAATGCTGGGAAAGGTGGAAGGAAAGAGGAGAAGAGGATGACCAACAGAAAAGTGGATGGACTTACTCATAGTGGCAATAGATGTACCCTTGGAAAACCTGAAAGACCAGATTGGGGACATATCGTCATGGAGAAAATCTATGTGGTCACTAAGAGTCAACACTGACTTGATGGTACATAATCATAATAATCAATATTCACATCTTTAAAAAAATTAAGATGAATCCATTCTTTTGCAAAACCATAGAATAGTTCCTAAAATTCAAGACATCTGCCTTCCAAATGATGTATATGTATCAATAATCACCAGTGAAAAGTATTCAATGTCTATGTTCAAAATTACCCCCATCTTTCCCTTGAATTTTGCAGAAAAAAGGCAATTTGTTTCTGTCTCCTGGACCAGGTAGATTACTGGCTATGCACACTGAAGCAAGAATGTGAAAGTATGAGAATATTTTTCTATAATATTTCTCTTCTTTCAGATATGCAGAAACTATTTAAATGTTGCACTGCATGTCAGTAGTTGTCAACCTTCAATGTGGGGTAGGGATTGGGCACCCCAGGAAATCAAAGCAAACTCAATTATCTATCTGCTGACAATGACAGAACCATTTCATTCCCTGGCTCGTCACAGAATGTAAGGGGGAAAAAATTAAAAGCGTGAACATTTTTAATGAGAGCAATTATTGAATCATCAGTCACACAGTCCATCTGCTTCAGAGCGTTCCAGTGACTAGTGAAATACTGAAATACTGCATTGCCTTGTGGCATGTATAGAACCACATCCACTTTCTTTGAGGAAGCACTAATGATATTCATATATCATGCCCATCACTTTCACTCACTCACAGTTCTCTTTTTGCTGGCTTTGTTATATTAATTGCTAATTTTGCATTTTGACACCAATGTGATAGAAATGTGCTGGCTGTAGCAAACCCATGGATAAGAGCTAGCTGTGCTGATGTT
The DNA here is from genome assembly GCF_035149785.1 of Candoia aspera. Classification (NCBI taxonomy): domain Eukaryota; kingdom Metazoa; phylum Chordata; class Lepidosauria; order Squamata; family Candoiidae; genus Candoia; species Candoia aspera. The sequence goes on from NC_086154.1 coordinate 191,857,166, forward strand.
AAATAGAGGCAAATGTAACGTTCAACTGGAGAGATAAATGGATGCAGAATTTATCTCCGGTGTCCCGTTTAGCAAGGAATTCTGTGAGCAAAAGACCTTACACTGACTGGATTTAACATTTTTTTCTTTGCCTTAATAATCCATTTAGTGCACACATTCAGCTATGACAGTATGTCTATGAAGAGAAAAGACTGTTCTGTAGAATTCAAAAACTTCTGCAAACAAGCAAGACATAGGAAGGGAAAGGCTCTGCAGAACATAGGAAATGAACGGATTATATATAACAATATAAAAGTAGTTTGGCCCTACTATCCTGAAGATATCCTCAGATATTAGAGAAACTGAAGGTTTCAATCTCAATCCACACATAGCTTTATAGTATGTAAACTCTTTTTTATATATCAGGAGCTGTGTTTGAGGAAAAAGGAAAATGGTTTTTGAAAGGCAAGCTGGATAGTATTGAAAAGAAATGCCATGCACAATAGACAGGTAGACCATTTCAGGTTTCCGCTTACAAAAATCAGTTGAGAATTACCCAGATATAATATTATTCATATTGTATTATTTGTGAAACCTATGACATTGGAGTGAAAGTAAGCAACAAAACATTCTAATGATTTAGGGTACTGTTTAAAAATAAAATAAAAATAAAATCTTTCAGGATCTATAAATAATGTGGTAGCGGCAGCAGGAAGACGAGGATGCAACAACAAAAAGCTAAACCTCTTTTCAAGTATGGAAATCCTTTTTCTTCTAACCCTGCATAATCCAAACAAAAATTGAGTTATGGAATAATACAATTCACAGAATCCAAATTAAAGTTGGCTGGTGAATTAGCAGCTGTTAATTTTGAATTATTCATGTTGTCCACTCTTAAATTAATCCCAACATTAGAGTGAAATGTGTAGAAATCTGATGCACACTAGTGAAATCTCCTTATCACTGACAATAAATTGAGAAGTTACTGTTCTGTACTGTTGAATTATAATGCTACATGTCATTTCTTACAATTTCCAATTCAGCATTATCAGATAAAACAAGATAAAACAACTGAGCTACTGGCTGGTGTTATCAGTGGCATCCAGGTTGAAGCCAATCAATATACTACTAACTTTCTCCTTTTCCTGCCCCTGTTGATGTGTTGTAAGCTAACGTTGACAATGATTAGTATTAGGGCTGAGTGGTATGCAGTGAATTAAATAATTAAGTATGTTGTAGCAGCTACCTTTGCAAGAATGAATTAAAGAGGATGAAAGTCTACGTATGATTATAATCTATCCCATTGATTTTTGAGGGATTTTTTACCATGTACATCCATATGCTTCAGCAAAGGATTGTTACCTTGTCGTGGTACTGGAGCTTGAGCACTTCAATGATGCCATGAGCTAACCCGTGAAGGGCCACCCAAGACGGGAAGGTCATGACAGAGAGATCAGACTAAATGCGTTCCCTGGGGAAGGTAATGGCAACCCATCCCAGTATTCTTGCCATGAAAACTAAATGGATCAGTACAACCAGAGATATGTCGGTATACCATCGGAAGATGAGACCCCCAGGTCGGAAGATGGTCAAAATGCTACTGGGGAGGAACAGAGGATGAGTTCAACTAGACCCAGACGTGATGACGCAGCTAGCTCAAAGCCGAAAGGACGGCTAGCGGCCGACGATGCTGGAGGTGAACGGCGAATCCGATGTTCTAAGGATCAACACGCCATTGGAACCTGGAATGTAAGATCTATGAGCCAGGGTAAATTGGATGTGGTTTTTGGTGAGATGTCAAGATTAAAGATAGACATTTTGGGCGTCAGTGAACTGAAATGGACTGGAATGGGCCACTTCACATCAGATGACCACCAGATCTACTACTGTGGACAAGAGGACCACAGAAGAAATGGAGTAGCCTTCATAATTAATACTAAAGTGGCTAAATCAGTGCTTGGATACAATCCAAAAAACAATAGAATGATCTCAATTCCAATTCAGGGCAAGCCATCTAACATCACAGTGATCCAAATATACGCCCCAACCACAGTTGCTGAAGAAGCTGAAGTAGAGCAGTTCTATGAGGATCTGCAGCACCTACTGGACAACACGCCTAAAAGAGATGTTATTTTCATCACGGGAGACTGGAATGCTAAAATGGGCAGTCAAATGACACCTGGAATTACAAGTAAGCATGGGCTGGGAGAACAAAATGAAGTAGGACATAGGCTGATAGAATTTTGCCAAGAGAACTCACTCTGCATAACAAACACTCTCTTCCAACAACCTAAGAGACGGCTTTATACATGGACTCCCCCAGATGGACAACACCGAAATCAGATTGACTACATCCTTTGCAGCCAAAGGTGGCGGACATCTATACAGTTGGTAAAAACAAGACCTGGAGCTGACTGTAGTTCAGATCACGAACTTCTTATTGCACAATTTAGGATCAGACTAAAGAGATTAGGAAAGACCCACAGATCAGCTAGATATGAGCTCACTAATATCCCTAAGGAATATGCAATGGAGGTGAAGAATAGATTTAAGGGACTGGACTTAGTAGATAGGGTTCCGGAAGAACTCTGGACAGAAGTTTGCAACATTGTTCAGGAGGCGGCAACAAAATACATCCCAAAGAAAGAGAAAACCAAGAAGGCAAAATGGCTGTCTGCTGAGACACTAGAAGTAGCCCAAGAAAGAAGGAAAGCAAAAGGCAAGAGTGATAGGGGGAGATATGCCCAATTAAATGCAAAATTCCAGAGGTTAGCCAGAAGAGATAAGGAATTATTTTTAAACAAGCAATGCACGGAAGTGGAAGAAGACAATAGAATAGGAAGGACAAGAGACCTCTTCCAGAAAATTAGAAACATCGGAGGTAAATTCCAGGCCAAAATGGGTATGATCAAAAACAAAGATGGCAAGGACCTAACAGAAGAAGAAGAGATCAAGAAAAGGTGGCAAGAATATACAGAAGACCTGTATAGGAAGGATAACAATATCGGGGATAGCTTTGACGGTGTGGTCAGTGAGCTAGAGCCAGACATCCTGAAGAGTGGGGTTGAATGGGCCTTAAGAAGCATTGCTAATAACAAGGCAGTAGGAGACGACGGCATCCCAGCTGAACTGTTCAAAATCTTGCAAGATGATGCTGTCAAGGTAATGCATGCTATATGCCAGCAAATTTGGAAAACACAAGAATGGCCATCAGATTGGAAAAAATCAACTTATATCCCCATACCAAAAAAGGGAAACACTAAAGAATGTTCAAACTATCGAACACTGGCACTCATTTCACATGCCAGTAAGGTAATGCTCAAGATCCTGCAAGGTAGACTTCAGCAATTCATGGAGCGAGAATTGCCAGATGTACAAGCTGGGTTTAGAAAAGGCAGAGGAACTAGGGACCAAATTGCCAATATCCGCTGGATAATGGAAAAACCCAGGGAGTTTCAGAAAAACATCTATTTCTGTTTTATTGACTATTCTAAAGCCTTTGACTGTGTGGACCAAACAAATTGTGGCAAGTTCTTAGTGGTATGGGGATACCAAGTCATCTTGTCTGCCTCCTGAAGAATCTGTATAACGACCAGGTAGCAACAGTAAGAACAGACCACGGAACAACGGACTGGTTTAAGATTGGGAAAGGAGTACGGCAGGGCTGTATACTCTCACCCTACCTATTCAACTTGTATGCAGAACACATCATGCAACATGCTGGGCTTGAGGAATCCAAGGCTGGAGTTAAAATCGCTGGAGGAAACATTAACAATCTCAGATATGCAGATGATACCACTTTGATGGCTGAAAGCGAAGAGGAACTGAGGAGCCTTATGATGAAGGTGAAAGAAGAAAGTGCAAAAGCTGGCTTGCAGCTAAACTTCAAAAAAACCAAGATTATGGCAACCAGCTTGATTGATAACTGGCAAATAGAGGGAGAAAATGTAGAAGCAGTGAAAGACTTTGTATTTCTAGGTGCGAAGATTACTGCAGTTGCTGACTGCAGTCAGGAAATCAGAAGATGCCTAATCCTTGGGAGAAGAGCAATGACCAATCTCGATAAAATACTTAAGAGCAGAGACATCAGACTGACAACAAAGTTCCGCATAGTTAAAGCAATGGTGTTCCCCGTAGTAACATATGGCTGCGAGAGCTGGACCATAAGGAAGGCTGAGAGAAGGAAGATCGATGCTTTTGAACTGTGGTGTTGGAGGAAAATTCTGAGAGTGCCTTGGACTGCAAGAAGATCAAACCAGTCCATCCTCCAGGAAATAAAGCCTGACTGCTCACTTGAGGGAATGATATTAAAGGCAAAACTGAAATACTTTGGCCACATAATGAGAAGACAGGACACCCTGGAGAAGATGCTGATGCTAGGGAGAGTGGAGGGCAAAAGGAAGAGGGGCCGACCAAGGGCCAGATGGATAGATGATATTCTAGAGGTGACGGACTCGTCCCTGGGGGAGCTGGGGGTGTTGACAACCGACAGGAAGCTCTGGCGTGGGCTGGTCCATGAAGTCACGAAGAGTCGGAAGCGACTAAACGAATCAACAACACATCCATATGGCATGGTCCTGGGTTTTGCCACAATAGCTCAAGTGAATCTTCATTTCATCCATCCTGGACACTGTCTCTATTGCCTTTCACAAGCTGGAGGGTGGCAGTTTTTAATAAAAAGCTTTTTTTCTGCTTGTGAGGGCTTCTTGTACAATTTAAAACTCTCATTTTCCAGGGTTCTAACTTACCTTCCAACTCATGGAGGAAAGAAAGTTTGTGTATTTTTAATTGCGTAAGCAAAATTAATGCCTGAATAGGGTTAACAACAGTCAACATATTATCACTCCACAATACCTTAGTTTAAAAGAAAGGAGAAAGTACATATAAATACATAAGTTATATCATGAAAGACTTCAAGTACATACCAGTAAAAAAACAGACTAAAACTTTATAGTATCCTTCATTAAAACATGCAATATGCAAAACCGGGGCAATCAAAATCAACACAAAATCAATTTAACAGTTAAAGGTGTGGCAAGAGAGAGCTGCATTTTGTCACTGTCCCAACCCTAACCCTCATCCTGGGAGATTGAAGCTGAAGCAACTTGCGGACTGCCTTCCATAGCCTCGGAGACACACAGGAGAAGGTAGCTGAGCTTCTGGCAGTGAGGATATCTCCAAAAGGCCTCTGGTCCTGGTTAAAGCAAATTCATTGTTAGAAAAATACGTAGTCAAGGCCTATTAGAAGAAAAGTGGGACATATACCTCAAAATAAATTTACATACATATAGTATATGCGCGCGCACACCCCACATAAAAGCAATGCAGAATAGAAATGGCACCCTTTCCTTTTCTCCTTCTCTTCCTCTTCTAATGAGATATTTTGAGATTGTTCTTTTATAGATACAATTAAGTCCATTGCCACCTAGTGACTAAACCAGGTGATGACACTAACCATCCTGTTTAGAGGTGCCTCAGCCATATCTGTGAATTGAAAAACTGCTGCAATAACAAAAATCAAGCAGGGTTAAAAGGGGAAAGGAGAAAGTTAATAGCATCTTTGAACTGTAAGGGAAGGAATATAGAATATTAACAAAGAACATAATTTAATACCTAATCAATTTACTGATTGGATTTTCCATGTGATTAACTTGGAGCCCAGAAATAAATTGCAGTGATCTCAGGAAATAGCTATAATGACCATCAGGTCTGTTAGAGTGTGGTACTATAAAAAATGATAATGGCAGAGATCCCATGCAGCTACTCTAGTTAATTAAATGTAGTCAAATAACATTATGGCTCAAGAATAAATCCACAATAGCAAAGAGAATCTCTGTCAGTCAACATGCATTATAGAAAATGCATTCCTTGATAAAGCTGATAATTTCCCATACTAAAAAGGCCAGATCCTGCCTTCAACTAAACATGTAAATTCCTTTTGGTTTAATAACAAGGCATTATTTTATTAAATGAGGAAGGGTGAGTTAGCAACAAATCAAGCTTGTGCCCTAGGCAGTGGCCTATACATGGATTATACTCAATGTACCTCAGAAACAAGAAATCACAAAAGCAGATTTTAATTAATTGAAAGCCTCTTTTCCCTGGTTTTAGCTAGTGTGCTATCTAGCTGACTTCAAACATTACCTGAATGATGTTTTCCTCCCCTAGATAGTTTTGTTTGTTGTTTATGTTTAATATCACTGGTACTATAAAACACTCTATTTTGCATGTATTTAAGTGATTTAAATGGGGGAAACTAATCTCGAGGATCAAAGCTTCCATTTGTTGGGCTGGACTTTGTTCAGACCAAGGAATATGCAGGCTTTTAAATTAAACTCTTTGGCTTTTTGACTCGACTCCTGTAAAGCTTACCACTTTTCCTAAGCTTCTGAGCTTTTCTTCTTGCCCTCATCAGGAGTCCCTAGAGTCATAAAATAGGCCCATAAAATCATTATTCTGCAGATTTGAGTTAAGGTTATTGGCAGCCTATTTGATGAACAAAGAACTTGGAGAAGGAAGGAAGGAAGGAAGGCCAGATCTCAAATAATAAAAAGCTAGGAACTTTGCGAAATTCTTTCTGCTTATAACTAATACATTGGCTGATTTAAACATCAGTTCATGGGGATTCAGGTCCCATTTTATTCAAGGCAGATCATGCCCTTCTCTGAAATGAAATGGGATATAATATAAATAATAGTCTTGCACTTCCTAAAGACAGTCTGTTCTAGGTGTCTTTTCCAGTAAGAACCAGCACAGCTTTCAGGATATTTAAACTTAAATCTAAATTACTTGCTACTTTTTATAGGTAGCATGTGTCTGTATCAGTACAGTTTTCCTATAATGTTATGTGAGCCTGATTTGAACTGGGATCCTCGCAGAATGAATAGGGATTCTGAGCTTCTGCCCTCATTATATTTTGTTTAAGATTGTGGGCACTAACCTTGCAAACAGGATTAAGAAATTTCTCATTAGAATTTAGAATTTTTCTCTTCTTTTAATTTACTCATAATGAAAGAGCTTATTTTCCTGCCAAACAGCACAAACAATTATCATAGCTAAATAAACTTCAAACTTGTTATTCCAAGGTGGTGTTGCTCTTTACTCTCTCCATCCCAAAAACCTGTTAGCAGGGCTACAAGTTTTTTACACAGTTTTCAAATAGCCTTACAGAAGCCATTTCAATGCACAGTTTAAGACCAATGGGAAAATATTTTTTTAAAATGAAAACTGTATAAATATAAAAATATGAAAGAGTTGGCCTTGAACTCAAAGACAAAAATAATGGCTATCCAAATTTCTTCAGTGGCATGGATAATAGTTTTGTGAACACTGAAATTACAGTTGTCAATTTAAAAAGTGGGATGAATCATCATGATTTCAACACAGTGCATAGAAACATTGAAATAGATGTATCTTTTTGGTACTCCAGATGAATTATATTTCTGTTGGTTTTCATGGCAGAATTTGGTTCATTCAAAAGACAGGAGAAAGAAAATGCTTTATTCCACATGATTTGGGTATAATCACTATTACCAGGATAAATATAACATTGCACTCAGCACTTAATCTTTTATGCTTATAACTTTAAGGTGTATCTTGGCAGTTAGGAAATTGGAATCAAACTAAATGGGCTGGCAGACTTTATCATCAAATGGAGGATGTTAGGGAAATGGAAAATTTCAACCTTATTCTGTTAATTCCAACTCAATCATGCTTCTGAAGATTTGTGATTAAGTGGTTGAAATAATTATCTGATTAACAAATGAATGTATAAATCCATGTTAAAGAGGAAAAAAAACTGAAAACAGGTGCATTGAGGAACATAAACTAGAACACAGTCCCATTCACTGGTTCCTTACAGCAAAGTGACCAAAGATGCAATGACGACTGGGGATTTGGGATCACAAAAACTCACATATGCCCATGCATTTTTCCTTCCCTCATCCCAGAAAGTTCTTGACAAATTATTTTATTAAAGATTAGAATTTACAACAATAAAAACTAATTCAAAATAAGAAAGTAAAAGAATAAAAAGAAAAAATAGAAGGTGCAGAAAAAAAATAGAAAGAAAAATAGAAAAGAAAAAATAAGAATACAGTAAAGAAAAAGAAAAGAAATAAAGAAGTGATTTCCCCCTTCATCAAAACAAGTATAGACAATTTTAGTAACTTATCACCTTCTCTTAAAATACAACAAATGATCTCTTCTTCCCATATCCCATCTCTTATCTATAAACAGATCCATAAAACCTTGTCATTTCAGTTCTGATATCACCAAAAGTCCATTAAGGGTTAGTAGAGATAATGTCCTGTCTCAGCCCAAATCACACGCAGTACACCAGGGAGGCAATTGCAAACTTTACTGAGGAAATTGTGAGGCGAACAAACAGGTGGCAAGGAAGAGTGAGCGCAATTGCACTTGCAAACCTTACTGAGAAACTTATGAGGTAAATGAACAGGTGGCAAGGAAGTGTGAGCGCAAACTCACTCACACTACAGAAACAGGCCCAAAAGTCCCACGAGCTTGCCTTAAAGGAGTTTCAACAAGATTCGTCAAGTGAGTCCAAGGGTCCAGAGTCAAGTCACGAGGTTTCCGATCAGGAGTCAAGGCACATGGAATCTGATAAGCAGACGGTTGTCTCCAACAACCAGTCTGGGCTTGCAGCTCCCTTTTTACAGAGGCAGAACTGGGTGGAGCTTATTTAGGAGGGCAGGGCTGCTTTCTTGTGCGTAGGCTCGCTGACCTCCGCCATTCCTCTCTCCTTTCTGCTCTCCTTGCTCTTGGCTGGAAGGGGGTGGCAACCCCGCATCCCCATCCCCACTGAGCAGCAACACCTGACCCTGCTGCTCATTGGCCAGCCCCACCTCCTCTGCCTACCCAGACGGACCTTTGTCCATAGCCCCCGTTGCTGCCTGGATGCCCTCCAAAGCTGTCCCCGGGCCTGGCTGCTCTTTCTTGTCCTCTGACTTGGACTCTGAGCCCCCATGACAGATAACAACATATCTATTTTAACCTTGATCAAATAAACAAACTTTATATTCCTTCCTTTTACCTCTAATAATCTTGATCTTTAGTACCTTCAAATAATGTCCTTGAACTTGATTTCTTTTAATTTTTTCTTTGTCCCTTCACACAAAAGTCTTCAAAGCTTTAACTAGCCTCTTTATAAATCCAGTATAGGATTTATATCTCTTGGGTTGTTACTTATATATCCCTTTTAATTATTAAGACATGTTGGTTTCTTTTGCATGTCCAGTGTAACATCTTTCTCCATGTCATTCTTGTAGCCTGTCATTTTTAAATCCACTTTCAAATTAGTCTCAATCATGTCAGTTAATACTTGTTCCTCTTCTATAGCATCTCTTAAACACAGTCTATCTATAGAGGCAGACACTCTTAAAATTAACTTCTGGGTCCATTGTTCAAAAATATCCTCCAATATGTCCAGTGTTAAAGTATTTTGCTTCATTCTGTATTTATAAGTCGAGTTTGAGTATTCTTCTCCTTTAATTGCAATCTTTAATTCCTTCTAGTTCCCTTTAGTGTCTAATTTTTAAAGTCTTATTTTTTTTAAGAATTCAGAACAAAAGCATTTTCCCACAGGAAGGATTCTTTATAATTAATTCCAAAATCTTATTTCAAATTTATCTGGACCATTTGTAACTTATAAAATCAAAGTTTTAGTCACCCTTTTGCTGTTTATTCCAGAAAAAAAATTAAGTCCTTAAACTTGTATTTAAAACTTCTTTTACTAAGGATTGAAGAAAACTTAGCCAGTGCTGTAAAACTTTGATCCAAAGCTTCCTACTAGCTGAAAAGCAGTTAACAAGCAATTTCTAAAAGTGATTAGAAAAGGAAGTATGCGAACCCAGTGTCCTTTTAAAGGTGCCAACTGTGGTTTGAGAAAGATGGTTATTCCCTTGTCTCCCAGAGCTCTAAGCCCACTGGAGACCACTGTCTTGTGGTCTCCTCACAAGAAGCAACTATCTGGAGCACTTCTGAGTAATCTCAAGTCCTGCCCAGAGAGGAATTATGAAGAGCCCGTCTACTCGCCAGCTCTTCATTCTGCTGTGGTCGTTGGCTCCGTTTTTTCACTTCACCATTTCTTCCCTGGAAGTCCCCTCACCCCAGAAAGTTCTATGAAGTTGAGACTGCTATGGAGGGAAGGCTAAAATCTCCTTGCCCCATCCCCACCTTACTGTCCCCTCCTGATTGAAAGTTGGATCCATTGGTGATTTTCTTAAGGTTCTATAAGTGCCAGCATGAATTATCATCAGTCCTCTCGGAACAGAAACCAAGCATTAGGTTTTCTAGCATTTCATGCAAGATGGCTGTAGTTTGCAGGAAAAGCCCATGCCAAAGTATTGGATGCTTTTTCTACCTCAGTATATACTGTATGACCACTGGGCCTTGAAGGAAAACCTGCCCAGTATAGAAGGCAAAGTGTTGGATGCTTTAGCTTCTGCTCTGCACTCACAAAAATAGGACTTTACCAAAAACTAGCAAACTGGCTCCAGCACTGATAAGTGGGGAATGGACAAAACCCACATACTATCTAGATGTTACCAACAGCTTCCTCACTCAGTTCTAGAAAGATTAGAGAATACAAGAATATGTCTCAATTTAGAGAACTTTCTGTTATTCCCTACCTCTCTGTTTGGGAATAAAAAACATCTCTTATGTGCAGTTTGATGTGCACTTTGCCGTAAATGTGCAGGGTTCACCCTTAATGCAACTGATTCCTGAAAAGACAGTAGAACTTTGTAGGACCAGGTGCATTCTATTAAAAATGTGCATTGCTGAACATAGATAATACTCATGCTGAAGAATAATCTGCAATATAGGCAAGCTTTTTGATATTCTTCTTGGCATTATTGCTGGCATTGCTGCTGACATACTATTTCTACCATTACTTTATGTTTTCCTCCCTCCCTCCCTCTCTCTCTCACACACACACACACACACAGAGAGAACAGAAAGAGAACAAGAGAATAATAGCCCATAATTTGCATGGAGGGCAAGAAGGAAATGATCCTTGAAGACGCTGCTTCAAGTTGATATTATTTTGACTCTCTTTTGTATGAATCTATTTGGCATACTTGAAATATGACTGCATCCTTTCATTCTGTTTTGATGTGAAAGCAGTTATAATGCCTCAGGTTAGTCTTCTGAAATCACTCTGATATCACCAAATGAAAATTATGCACACCTATTTTCTAAATTCTGCAAGGAAAATCGCTGAATGCTGTGTGACATTTACCTCACTATATCTTTACAGATATAATTTGTCTGAAGGGATAATAAAAAATTAGAATTTTTTAATTAATTAATTAAATATCAGAATTTTAGGGACAAACAAAAAAACTCTTCTCTTTAGAAGCAAAAATTAGAAAGGAGTCTATTAATAGCTAAATTCAGTGATACTGATCAGAAAAGTGGGATATCAAATGAAAGAAATTTTATGTTCAGTGTATATACGCTTGAACACATACTAGTGTTGAAAGATTTAATGAGTGATGGGCATCCATCTAAAATTCCTATCCTATCCAATCTGTCACTCCATAATTTATCTTTGAGAACCAATTGGATGGATAGGCTGCCATAACCTTTTTAACAGTGCTGAATTTGATTCCCAAACTGACTCTGGGTGGCTTTTAAAGTAAGAAACAATCAAATTTGTTTTAAAAGTAAAAAAACAATAAAAATAAAAAGGGGAAAAATGTACGTCCAGAGTAAACAAATCCAACAAAGCAGAAAAAGAAAACCAACAGGGCTTATCAGCCACACTAACACCAAGCCTGATAGCAAAGACTTGCAGAACAACTACAAAGTCGGAGCCATATGGATCTCTAAGGGGATGCTGTTCCAGGGGCAGGTGCTGTGGCAGAGGAGGTGTACTTCCCAGATTCTAATAGACAACGTTACTTAACTGAAAGTACGTGGAGCTTGCCTTACTGGGTGGGCAAAAACTATTGGAGATAGATGGTCCCTAAAATAACCAGGCCATGTGCCACAAAGGGCTTTATAGGTGATAACCAGCAGCTTGGATTGCACCTGAAGCCACATGGCAACCAATGCAGCTTGCAAAGCAGTGGTGACCCGTGGGTGTATCATGGCACACGCATCACTACCCATGCCACTGCATTCTGGACCAGCTGTAGCTTCTGAGTGGTCTTCAAGGACAGCCCATTGCACTAGTCCATTCATGTGTGACTAGGAAATGCATGACTAAAGGGCCTCCCACTTTAAGAATGGGTGCAACTGGTGCATTAGATGGACCCATGCAAAGGTGTGCCTGACCACAGCTGCCAGATGCTCTTAATGACCGCTTTCCACTTTTTCATGTTTATCTGTGAATGTATGAAATTTATTCAGTCTTTAATACCTGTGTAAGCTAATTCGTCTCTGTTGCTTGTAAACATGAACATGTTTATTGAGCTAATTTGTAAGTCTTGATTTTTGTGTTAAAGTAAATTTGAGTTAAAAACTAATATTCCTGATACAGCAAGGTCTGTGGTGTATGAATCTTTGTCCTCATTCGCTTTTTAAAAAAATAATCTTCAGATATTCTCTGGCTTGTAGATATGCAGCTACTTGTGCAGGCTGGACAAATAATCTGACACATTCTTCTCCTGGACCCATTTCAATCACTGCTGTCCCATAATTGTCTTTTCTGCAACATAGTACCCAAATATTCTCAGCCCCGGGTTTATATTCACATTTCTTGTCCTGCAGTATCATAGTGTTGTGAATAAATCAGTGGAAAAAAGAAATATTTTTCTATAGTCACATTAAGCTTTTCTGGAAAGCTCTTTAGAAAAGTCTCTTCTTGAATCCTTACATTATGTTAACTCTCTGTGCAGGCATCTAAGCTAAGAATTTAACTTACATTTTAGGAGAAAGTCTGTTTATGATATCCCAAAGCAATGTGCATGTGTCATTTGTGATTCATATTTATAAATGGCAACAGTGGCCACTGAATTGGACATAATTTGTCTGAAGGGATAATAAGGTTTTATGAGTTCTTGCCAATATTTGCTTATTTGCAGATGTGATTAGACAAGGGCAAGTGCCTTCCTAGTGCTGAGCTCTGTGAAGAGAAAACAATACTTTGGAGCTTCCTGCATATTAATAAGGAAGAAGCTTACAGAGATTAATATACTTTGAAAAGGAGTATTTAACATGCCAAGTTGAAAAGTCTATATTTGAAATATGCTTTGTGGATGCACTGTCTTAGAGCATCCAAGTTACTCTAAATGACACACAAAATAAATACATACACACACTCATACACATGTTTAATTAGAATTGACTCTAAAATTCTTCTACAATAGAATAACAACTTCTATATTTTTACCTGAATCTTTACATTGATAGATACACTCCCACAAGTGTAATCCTACTTGAATCTTTTTCTGCCCTGTCTGCTATCCTGTCTGAGTGCATCTCCCCTCATTTGCACACACAATACCAGGGGGCCAGGCTACCTGAGGGACCGTCTCATCTCCACAACATCGACCCACCCCACCTGGTCAGGCAGAGAGGGCATGTTACGGACCCCGTTGATAAGAGAATTCCATCTGGCGGGGTCCAGGAAGCGGGCCTTCTCTGCAGTGGCACCCGCCCTTTGGAACATCTTGCCCCCAGAGGTGAGGCAGGCACCTTCACTTCCGACCTTCAGGAGGGCCCTGAAAACCTAGTTCTGCCATCTTGCATGGGGCGGGCAGGTGGGCAACCATTCATGGCGTTGGCTCATGCCTTAGAACCCCTCCCACCTGATCAGAATTTTTAACCTCTTGGATTTTATACTTATTTATATCGTATTTTATATTTGTAAATTGTTTTTATAAGATCTTAATTGTTTATTATTATAGTCTTAATTTTATTGTAAACCGCCCAGAGTCCCTCTTTTGGGGGAGATGGGAGGTAGCAAAAGTTGAATAATAAAAAATAAAATAAAATACACATTGGCACACATGTATACCCTTGCTCTGTTAGAATTAATGTCTAATATATTAAATAAAGTAGCCTATAATATATAATATTGTGTGTGTGTGTGTGTGTGTGTATACATGTGCTGGATATGTACTTGCAGACATATCCAAGCAAAGGTGATTCCACTTATCGCCCCTCTTTCTCCTAACTGCACATTCCTCAGGGAAGATAAAGGGCTTTAAAGACTGCAAGCCAACTATGTGAATATGTGAAACTTTTTATTATTTCTTTCCATTCTATTTTCTTTCTCCAAGTGTAGTTTGTATTAGTTTTTACTACCATAATTAAAGTTCTTAATAAAAGCTATATTTTTTTAAAAAAGGAAATCTATTTGAAAACCATCTGTTTGATGAAAATAATCTCAGTCATCTTTGCTGAGAAGGAGATGTGAAGACTGGTTTAATGTCGTCCACCACCACAAATGCAGTATCGTGATATGTGCACAGTGAAGAGCATACACTTATTTTCCGCTGAGCCGAATTGGGAACCTATTTTGGTCTAAAAGTGAAATAGGCCAAGATGGAACCACCCCAGCAGAGACACAAATATACTCCATATATACATCAATATATTTGATTTACACACATACACATGTATTCTCCCAAATCCTCCCCCACCCCCGCCCGCCATTTATGAAAATTAGGCTTGAAAGAGCCTCTGCTTATATGGAATGTACGTCATGGGAAGTATTTTTCAGGAAAAAGATCACAGAACTGGGAAGAGGAGTGTTTCCCTCCAGTGCAGTGAATTAGGCTAAAAAACAGACTTGATTGGCATTACTGAAGCTATTTCAGAGCTTCATTGTAGTAAAAGAGATTTTTTTTTTAAGGAAAGGGAGCATTAGGGAGAGATAGCCCTTCCTTCCCGTGTAGTGAACGCTCTATAAAATCTCCCTGTGTGGCAATTAAGATTTAAAGTAGCCTCCATTGACATCAGTGGACATTCATTAAATGAGCCTTGTGAGCTCAGGAAAAACTCTGATTGGAAATAAAAACTTTTCCCTTCTCAAACTTGAGGAAAAAGGGCAAGAGTGGAATAGAAGATTATGAACTGGGTAGGAGACACTGGGTAGCAATATTTGACCTGTCACTTCCAAATAATAAATTGCTGGTGCATCTCAGGATTATACATCACGCCGTAAGAGTGTTAAGCATTTTTGTGAGATTAAAAAATTCAGATTTTTAATTTATGCTGTAAAGAAGTTATTTTATGTAGGATTAAACCAGCCAGTTTGAAAATAAAGAGCCCACATACAAGAAAGGAGTTGTTTTATCATTTACTGTAACAGTTAAATTAGATACATGTGGTAATATACAGTAAATGTAAAACACAAAAATTATGTCTAATTTATGTAATGTTTCTTGGAAATGAATGAGGAAACAAATTATATTTAATAACAATAATGTGTAATTGCACATTTATTACTGGTGTAATTTGAATTAGGATATAACAGGTCTTATTCCTATAGCTCATACATCCTAAATCACAATGGGGCTCTTGTAATAATCAATATTTAATTAGTTTATAATTATTCACAATAACTGCCTTTTAAATGAAAATTAAATGGTTCTTTGAAACATCTTGAGTGTTAATTCATTTGTCCTAATGGGTCATTTTGCCAGTGTTTACAACTGAGAATGATTCCTGCTGGTAAAAAGAGAGTGTTTTTACTCTTGATAGATGGTTGTTTGATAAAAACACGATACAATGGATCAAATATTCTATTTGTGAGTCCTTGGTGCTCTCTGAGCCTTGTTGTTTCCTTGCAGACATTTCATTGCCAGACTAGGCAACATCTTCAGTGCAAAGAGGGAGTGGGCCTTGCTCTCAGTTTACATACCGTGGCTTGCCCTGCCTGTGTTGGCAGGGGTGTTGTTCTCTCCTTGGGAGTTCTTTGATTGGGCTGTTTGCTGCTTGGTTGATTGCCTGAGTTAATAGTTCCTTGATTAGGGTGTATTGTGCTGTTTGATGGTTCATCTGGTGTTAATCCTAGTGTTGATTTTTGCATATCTGGGTGTTGATTGCTGGCAAGGGAGTGTACTGGTCTTTTGGCTTTTCTATTGTCTTTTTTTTATTCTTTTTTGAATGGTATGTAACATGTTCTATTTGTATCATTCAGGTGCAATCTGAGAGCAAAAGATAGGGCTGATGCATCCAGTTATATATAGTTACAATCAGTACAGTCCTAAGCATGGTTATTCAAAAGTAAACACCACTGAAATCTAAAGGATTCATTGCTTATGATTCACATCTGGATGATTTTGACTCAAGAGTTCATTGAATATCTGCAACATCCACAAATAGTTCAACTTTATATTAGCCTGCATCTGAAAATTGCATCAAGAAATCCAGAGTTATCAGGATCTTGTCCTTTTTATTTTGTTTTCCAGATAGTGTACATTTAAAGTATTTGTGGCAGTACAATCAATCGTTTGTGTCAAAATTAAAGTATAGAACCATCTAGCTCTTCTGGACCCTTGAACTGCATCAAGTCCTTGTGATTCCTCTCTAGTATTTTTGGAAACTTTGAGGGGAAAGACAGAAATTGGCAGTTTCTGAGGAATATTTTTAATGGGATGCAAGATGAGAAGAACATGGTTTAGTTTTTTTGTGAACTGTCCTCACAAATATAATTTTCCCATATATTTTTTCCATCCCTTTTTGAATACTCTCTCCTTTCTCTCCCCCCACCCCTTCCCCATAAGGTAGAATCAAATTGCTTTAGCAAACATCTGAATCAATGGTTTGCAAAGGACTTTTAGAGCTAGACTGAGGGCCACAGATATCTATGGAAATGTAAATGGCTTGCTGTGATGTAATTGGCAGGAGAAAATGAGAAAATGTTAGAGAAATAAATGAACTAGGAAAAATAATAGGAGAAAGAAGTGGTCAGCCCAAAAGTCAGAGACCAAATAAATGTTTGGAGGATTTATATATGTATTAAACAGTTGGCTGGCTTTTTCTGCTTCTCTAGTTTGTTTAAAGTGCTAACTACCAGTGTGAGCATTCAGCTTTGCACACGTAGCTGCTGTTGGAGATATTGTGGAAAGGGAATGGAATATAATTACTTATTCTTTATTCTGCAAAGTAATATTGGAGATTCTGAGATTATGTTTCTGAATACTGGTAGTCCTTGCTTAGCAACCACAATTGGGACTGGCAACTCTGTTGCTAAGCGCTGCAGTCACTAAGTGGAAAATAATGTGACCACAATAGACTTATGACCTCACTTCCCATTTGACCTCACTTCCCATTTGGTCATTAAGTGAAACATCATGTGAATGCAACTTACGATTTTACTTCTGCCTTCTCTCTTTAATTCTGTTTGTTGCACAAAAATGGTGATCACATGACCATGGAATACTGCGACAGTTGTAAATGAGAAGATTGGTCACACAGCTATTTTTTTACAGTCATAACTTCAAATGGTTGTTAAATGAAACAATCAGTAAGTGAGGACTACCTGTATGTACCTGTCAAAGGAGATAGTTTGTTAACTGGATGGTGATAGGTAAGGGGACAGTGGGAAAAAGAAAGAGAAGCAGATAAAGGAGTACTATAGGGTCTTACACCCAACTGCTTGTATAAATGGTAGCAGATATTGCCCTACCTCTACTTTCCCTCATTGCATTTGCTTTTCTGGTGAAGGGAAAATGTTTGAAATAGTAGCTGGCCACTGACTGATGGGAGTGACAAAAATTACTTCTTAAAACACCAACGAAAAATGGGGAGATGGTGATAAGGACGATGTGATGCCTTGGTGGCTAGGAGGAGGATGAGGATGAAATCCCTATAACTGGATGGAAGAGCAGAACTCCAGCGGGAAACCACATGCCCTATAACTCCAGAGAAATGCTGCAAAACTGAACATAAGCCATTAATTAATCAGTTCAGCTTCCAAGCTGCACTAAAACCCCACAACACAGCTCCCAGCTGTGGAAGGGACATATACTTAACATGAATCTTAGCAAAAAAACAACAACAAATCCATTGCCAAGCTGATTCCTTATTTGCTTAGAAGGAACAAAACCTTACTGACTTTAGGGATCAACTTTCTTTTATGTATTCACTGATGACAATTTACAGATTATACAAAAATAGCTACCCACAGAATTTTTGTTATTGGGCAAATTAAAAAACAAAAAAACAAAAAAACCAAGAATCTTGGAATATGATATTGTAGGAGCCACAGGATATTTCATGATATGTTCCATCCTCAATACAATCAGTGTAGTCATGCAAACCCAATTTGCGCTATCCTTAGGACAACAGGCTAGGTCTGTAGATTCAGGGCTGGGTAAGCAAGTCAATTAAGTAAACAGACATAGCCACATTTCTAGCTGAGTTAAGACAGCATTCAACACTAGTCAAAACTGAAAGGGAAAATTTAGGAAGATTGTAAAACAGAAAATTGCTACCATTGACTTGGGAGATAATTAGACATTTTAATGCTGCCTGGAGCTAGGTGTCAGTAAACCTGAGTATGTGAGAGAAGGCAGACTGCCGTGCATATCTCTACTGAAGTAGCAACAAATGGCAAGGTTTATGAATTCTGTG
This sequence comes from Candoia aspera, assembly GCF_035149785.1. NCBI lineage: Eukaryota > Metazoa > Chordata > Lepidosauria > Squamata > Candoiidae > Candoia > Candoia aspera. The sequence continues at coordinate 191,875,697 of NC_086154.1, forward strand.
TAATCCTGTCATGCATACAAATTCATCAGGCTTTTAGAATGAATTCCAAATGTTTGTTCAGCTTCTATAGTCAACAAGGTTTCATCCTATATGTACTTCATATTATGTTCTTACAGTTTGCAGAGCTGAAGTAGGCACAAATTACTCTTTCAGTCACAGTCACCTTTTAAATCACTCCTCTCATCACTACCTACTTCTCAGCAAGATACTTCAGGGTACAGCATATATTTCAAAATGTCCAACACATGTAGAAGTCTACCAAAAGGTAAATTCATTTGACTTTGCCCTGGAAAAAAGCCAAGCTTGCAAAAGTGACATACAGCAAATACATTTTTTCCCCATTTAGGCATTCCTATCTTGTTCTGCCTCCTATGTTTGTTTCACTGCTGTTGAAAAATGTTATCAAAGCATCCACTAATGCTTTGTATAATAAGCAGCATTCCAGCTTATTATCTTCTTAGCTAAAATAAGGTATTACTTTGGACATATTCACATGGCATGCATATATTTTTCCAAATTTCTCACATCTCATCATACATGGTCAAATGCTACTGTTTTGATATTCCTTGTGCCAATGAGATTTTCTCTTCTTTGTATTATCTGTGCACACATGAGGTAGAGATGAAGGCAGTTTAGGCTCTCATCATGTTCAGGACTGAAGGCTTAAAGCCTCTTTAGTATATTCATTTCTGATTAGGTTTTCTCCTCCCCTTGCTCATCTTTGTCATTCATTACAGCACAACTGGATATGTAGTTGTTTATTATATATTTATTTAGAGAACAACTGCATTAGCTGTAAATAAGACCTCCAGTCCCCACCCTATCACTGCAATGGAAAGATACATTCACAGCTTTATTTCTTAAAACAACATTAAGTCACCAAAAACTCATATGCTTTTGCCACAAGAACTCTCTAAATCAACCCTAACCAATGATACTTCACTCCAATAGTACATTCTTAAGGTCTTTCTATGCTCCTTCATTATATTTCACAAGATGCATGCTGGGAAAACACAGCAAATCCTTCCAACTCCTCATGGGCTGTGCCTTTCAGCTAATAATTTATTGAGAAAGTCAGTCAGGTGTCTCCATTAATGCTTAGCTGCCAAGTGTTCTGATTCTGTCAATATTAGAGGGGTTCAGCATCTGGTACAGACTTCATTTTAAATTTCTCAGGGTTCTGCTTCTTTTGCTGCTTTGTTACTGAAAATATGAATGTTTGTTTGTGAAATTAATTGGATTTTTCCTAAGGCTGTTGGTAACAACTGATTAATTTTAATATTTTAATGAAAACAACTAACAAAAATAAAAAGGCAAAGGAAATTAAAGACACACTAAACCATTTAATTTCAATTTCATGTGAAGATCAGAAATGCCAATTATCTGTAGTTGTAATTTTTAATAAAATTACTATTAAAAAAAAGAAATGCCAATTATCTAATGCTTCCTCAGTACTCTATATCAGCCTTCCCTTACCAATACAGTCCAGATATTCTGGAACTACAACCCTTATAATTCCCAGTTAATATAATTTTGTTAGCTGTGAATTCTGCATTGTACTCATTGGAAAAGGCTATTCTATATGCTGATTATCTTTTTCTATATCATAAATCATTTAAAACAAGAGATAGACCATAATACAAAAAGCAAAATGTGTAATTACTTTTATAACCAAAGCTAACACTCACTAAATTTGTCAGAGCCACTAGATAGACCGGACCAAGGAAGGCCAAAACTTTTATTGAGAGTGGCTATAATTACAGAATCTTGCAAGTCTGATTGTGCTGTACCTCCTCCTCCTTATAGTTCAACAAATTAGGGAGGTGTCTGTCTGAGCTTCTTCCAAACATTATCTGGATGTTATGGACTTTAAAAAAAAAAAAGGTTTACCCCTTGTTGCCTTTAGTAATGGAGCTTGTATCCCTCTATCAAGATAATCTTCCTTAATCTCCACAACTGTAAGCAGTCTGACCAAACTAATAAATATATAGACAGAAGATTGGAGCAAACATAAAATCGCCTGCTATTGAGCAAACAACAGTAAATAGAAATAAAGTATTCCTCATGCAACTAAATTTTATCTTCCCCCAAAGCTTTACCTTGCTGAATCCAGTTCTTCAGGGCTACAGATGTTGCATCTAAATTCTTGGCCCAATCTCAAGAAATCTTTCTTCAGGTACCTATTCCCACAGATCCCTCAAGCCAAGCCTCTCTGAAAACAAAGGAACTCCTAACTTTTTTCCCACTGAACCCTGCTATCACTTGGATCTTGTGTACTTCTGTATCATTTTCTTCAATCTCTGCTTTTACGGCCCTGAAAATTAGGCCTAAAGTACAGTATATGGAATCCATAAAATGCTCTCACTGCCCCTACTTTCTGTTTTTGTAACTGTAGTTTTAAATGCAAGGTAATGCAATCCTTTGCAATGGTTTAAAACTATCAGATGCAATGTTCTGGGATGATGAAATCTAAATTATGAAGGATTTAAAAATTCACTACAACTTTTGTGACATTTAGAATTTCTTGCCACCATGCTACAGTAAATGGTTCATCATGATTAAAATAAAAACACAAATTTGGGAAAGATTTACTACCTGTTGCAGCAATTCACACATTCATTCTCACCCATTGTCTGCTAATGACTGTTCCACAGTATGTTTGTCCTCTCAGTTAATCAGTTTCATTATTTATTAATTTAGTCATATTTATATGGCCACCCATCTCACAGATAAGTGACTCTGGGTGGCATACAACAAAGCTAGAAACAATATACACAACAAATATTAATATTATTATTAAAAAAATTAAATTATAAAAGGCAAACAAATATATATATATGTTGGGTGAAGAGCGGGTGTTAATTACACTGGAGCCATCTCAATATTTCACCAGTCCCCTGGGGCCCTCAGGCCTAATGACATAACCAGGTTGAGGGACTTCCAGAAAGTTAAAAGGAATGAGGCCAGCCTGGCTTGGGGGGAAAGGATGTTCCATAAAGTGGGGGCCACAGCAGAAAAGGCCTGTCGTCTAGGACCCAGCAAATGAAACTCCCTAGCCAATAGGACTCTCAGCATGCACTCTCTGTTAGAACTGATGGTACAATGGGGAGATAATTTCAACATGACAATGAATCTTGCTTAGATCTGAATCCAGGATTAAGTCTGAACCACCAGAAACCACATTTTCAAATCCCTTGATAAATTTGTAGCCTGATTTGTATTTGAACAAGCTTGTATTTGCTTAGAAATTCTGTTTTCAATGTGACTTGCATAAAGCTAAAAATACATAGGATTTGTTCGTTTGTTTGTCTTACTTTTTAGATAAGTATGATTTCATTTAAAATATTTGTTTTATGTTAAGTTGTCCAGTCAACTAAGGTAAATTCTAATTTTTTTCCATCTCTCTCATAGTCCTACACACACATAGAATGAAGAAAAGTCTGTTCAAATTTCTTTCCTCTGGTTCATTTCCAGGAAAGCTGTGCTATAGGAGACCTGGCCTACAATTAATTTGTTTTTGCTTGTTCATATTAGTATGACTAAAAATCGCCCACTGACGTTCTTTATTTTTTCATTCATATTTGTTATATAGAGACTAATTAGGTTATCTGACCTGCTGTTTGCCTCAATTTACTCCCTGGAAGGTCTCTTCTGCTCCTCATTGGATAAATGACTGTCTTCTCCCTCAGAATTTTCAAAACTACCATTTCATTTCTAGCTCATTCAAAATAGTTAACAGAGCTTGTAGTGCATGATCATCACATGTCCCATATGAGAAATTCTTTTTCTCAGAAGTGAGATCTCAGTGAATGTAATCTGTACTCATCTCTGTTCCTTTCCAGATCTCTGTCCATCCCCTTTGGCTTATCCAAAAACTGGATTCTCATTTCTCAAGACTTGCTCCAAAAATTATCCTTCATGAAAACAGTATTTAAAAAAAGCTGTCTGACCAGATAGTTATAGTGGAGGAGGGAAAAAATGAGTGTACACACAACAGGCAGCAGCAGTATTATTATAACTTCTTAAAAGGACTGGTTGCCTCTAGCCTTCTTTGAACGAAGGTCCCATTGATTTCCAGAATGTGCATTTCCATCATGTTTGACAGCTGGAAGGGAACTGTGATCAGCAAGGACTGATTGAGCTTACTAAAAGTTTGCAGTAATATAAACTTTGGGAGAATGATGTTTTTTGATACTTGTCTCTTCTACCAAATATAACAAAAAGCAATGGCAAATGACTTACAAAAATATATTCAAATCTCACTGTTTTCATTTTACAATGCTGCCATTCAGAGCATTATACAACTTAAACAGCTGCTTTTCATGGACTGATTTATAAAACAGGTTGCTTAGTCTTTTTACTGGTTGCTAATTTCTTTCTTTTTTTTTAAATGAAAAACACTGTTCTCAACTATTGCAAGAAATCTCTCCCTCCTTCCCTCCCTCCTCCTCCCTCTCTCTCAGTGGTGTGTATCCTCGGATCTCAAGAAAAATGATTTTCATTTCTCGCATGTAAACCAACTCCACTGCAGTTCTGGGGCTCAACCAAGTGCACTTCTGATTCTACAATAACTAGAGAGATTGTATGTATGGAGAAAGCCGTTGTTTTACCATTTATTCTGTGTGACCCTGCCTCAGTGTTGCTAGTTTCCCATCCTTTAGAGATTTTTTTAACTATTGAGAGAGTGGGGGCCGAACACAACTCCCTGTGGAACATGTTCTATGGCTTGACAGGAGAATAGAAGGTTCTTTTCTACGTGTCAGAAAGATGCACCTCTGCCAGTGGGGGCATCTTTAAAAGGGCCTCTCTTGCAGATCTTAACAGTTGGACAGTAGTTTGTTATGAAATAAGCAATTCTAACATTAGATTATTTCTGCATACCCTTAATATATATTATAAATGCCTCTTAGTTATCTGTACTATTATACAGCAGTTGTGCTTTTGGTTGAAGTTTGGATTTTTAAAATTCTAATAGGAATTTCAGCTAAGTTTGGCATTCTGCATTGAGCCACATAGCTTGCAGTATATAATCTCTTGGATAAATTGATATGTTGGCTGGGAGATCATAGAATTTAGAGGCCACCAGATAGTTCCTTAATCAGGCTAGCACAGTTTGGATTCTGTCCTGAATAAATTGAATAAAACAAAATAAAGCTTACTTTCATATGTGTGCTCTGGAAGTCTGCTGAAAACCATGGGAAGTCTACTTAATATATGAAGAGGAGGAAATAATGTTTTATTTCAGCATTATTTGTTTTCATAAGCACAGTCTCAGTTGTTTTCATTGACTATATTTCAATTAAATTATAATTATACATCTTCTTAAACAGATCCCTTCCTCCTCCCTCTTTAACAAAGGATAATAGTTTTCCTGTGTGAAAAAAGTAAGACTCCAGTGTGTTCCAAATAAATTACCACTCAGAACTGAAAGACAATTCCACCCCTGTAATATACTGTACCATTAGAAAGAAATGCCATGGATAAAGAAAAGCTGAAGTGAATATACCCATACCATATCTATGCAGGAGATGAGACAGATTCTTAATGAACTCTGAAATGGGGTAGGGCCAAAACAATTCAAAAATTAAATTGATTTCTACCAGCTTCTGGCAGATAACAATTGCCTAAAGGGTAAAAAAAAAAAAAAACACCACCTTCTGCTGGCCTTCTCCTTTTGGTAATGATGTGTGCTGGGGTGTTAACACTCAGTGTTGGTAATAATGATTATCCTAACCAGTCTCTGGCTGACAAAAGCAATGTATGAGTGCAACAGCAGCAGACACTCCATTATTTCGTTGTGGAGGAAAAGCCGGCTTTAGCAGATAAGTGACAGAAAGCTTGAAGCATTGCATTTGCTACAACAAAAAGTCTAGACAAAGGGCAGAGCAACCATGTGCCAGCTTAATATAATATGAATGTAGGCATGTGGACACACCACATGGAAGTTATTAATCTTCCTTCCCTTTCCTTAATTCTTTTGCTGGCATGGAGCTTCCTCTCCTTTCAAAATTAATGGAAAAATCGTCTAGGAGAGCTCCATGCACATATCAGGACTTCCATGTGTTCAGTCAAGTTAATAGACTGAGCCTCCAAATGAAATGCCTTTTGCACTTCTGTGCAAGCCATAAGCTATGGAGTTTTGCAACTCTAGGCCCACTGTAAATTCAACAATATTTAGTAGGAAGTAAAAGGAGCCCTAGGATCTTCTAGGCCAGGCATGGTTGTTTATTTCTTCTTGTGGTTGCTAGTTCATGCTTCCTTCATTTTGTTTCTCTCACCCGCATCTTACTTCCTCATCAGTTGTCATCAGTACTCTTGTCAAAATACCCAGAAATGCATGAACATCCAGTATAACAATAATAGCAAATGATTCAAATTAAATCTTATTTGCAAAAAAGTGTAATTTACATAATTTGTTCCCAGCACAGAAATTATGCCTCTTTTCTGTGCAATTTCGATTCTTTTTTAGCATAGAAAATTCTTTACCCTGAGATCACGGATGAAGAAAAAGAGCATTTCTTAGGTCTTCTTTTTAAATAAGAGCATGTTGCAGCTGGAGAGGGGTGGGATGGAACTGTTGACTTTTGTTACTGGTAAACAAACTGTATGAGTGAATGATTGGCATAGGAAAGATATAAATAGTATAATTTGTCCTATTAGTTGCTTATAGCTACCAGACCAGTTAGTTGTTGTTTATTTGTTTAGTCGCTTCCGACTCTTCGTGACTTCATGGACCAGCCCACGCCAGAGCTTCCTGTCGGTCGTCAACATCCCCAGCTCCCCCAGGGACGAGTCCATCACCTCTAGAATATCATCCATCCATCTTGCCCTTGGTCGGCCCCTCTTCCTTTTGCCTTCCACTCTCCCTAGCATCAGCATCTTCTCCAGGGTGTTCTGTCTTCTCATTATGTGGCCAAAGTATTTCAGTTTTGCCTTTAATACCATTCCCTCAAGTGAGCAGTCTGGCTTTATTTCCTGGAGGATGGACTGGTTGGATCTTCTTGCAGTCCAAGGCACTCTCAGAATTTTCCTCCAACACCACAGTTCAAAAGCATCGATCTTCCTTCTCTCAGCCTTCCTTATGGTCCAGCTCTCACAGCCATATGTTACTACGGGGAACACCATTGCTTTAACGATGCAGACCTTTGTTGTCAGTGTGATGTCTCTGCTCTTAATTATTTTATCGAGATTTGTCATTGCTCTTCTCCCAAGGATTAAGCGTCTTCTGATTTCCTGACTGCAGTCAGCATCTGCAGTAATCTTCGCACCTAGGAATACAAAGTCTTTCACTGCTTCTACATTTTCTCCCTCTATTTGCCAGTTATCAATCAAGCTGGTTGCCATAATCTTGGTTTTTTTGAGGTTTAGCTGCAAACCAGCTTTTGCACTTTCTTCTTTCACCTTCATCATAAGGCTCCTCAGTTCCTCTTCGCTTTCAGCCATCAGAGTGGTATCATCTGCATATCTGAGATTGTTAATGTTTCTTCCAGCGATTTTAACTCCAGCCTTGGATTCCTCAAGGCCAGCTTGTCGCATGATGTGTTCTGCATACAAGTTGAATAGGTAGGGTGAGAGTATACAGCCCTGCCTTACTCCTTTCCCAATCTTAAACCAGTCCGTTGTTCCGTGTTCTGTTCTTACTGTTGCTACTTGGTCGTTATACAGATTCTTCAGGAGGCAGACAAGATGACTTGGTATCCCCATACCACTAAGAACTTGCCACAATTTGTTATGGTCCACACAGTCAAAGGCTTTAGAATAGTCAATAAAACAGAAATAGATGTTTTTCTGAAACTCCCTGGCTTTTTCCATTATCCAGCGGATATTGGCAATTTGGTCTCTAGTTCCTCTGCCTTTTCTAAACCCAGCTTGTACATCTGGCAATTCTCGCTCCATGAACTGCTGAAGTCTACCTTGCAGGATCTTGAGCATTACCTTACTGGCATGTGAAATGAGTGCCACTGTTCGATAGTTTGAACATTCTTTAGTGTTTCCCTTTTTTGGTATGGGGATATAAGTTGATTTTTTCCAATCTGATGGCCATTCTTGTGTTTTCCAAATTTGCTGGCATATAGCATGCATTACCTTGACAGCATCATCTTGCAAGATTTTGAACAGTTCAGCTGGGATGCCGTCGTCTCCTGCTGCCTTGTTATTAGCAATGCTTCTTAAGGCCCACTCAACCTCACTCTTCAGGATGTCTGGCTCTAGCTCACTGACCACACCGTCAAAGCTATCCCCGATATTGTTATCCTTCCTATACAGGTCTTCCGTATATTCTTGCCACCTTTTCTTGATCTCTTCTTCTTCTGTTAGGTCCTTGCCATCTTTGTTTTTGATCATACCCATTTTTGCCTGGAGACCAGTTACTTACTGTAAATTAAATAATTTCTCGTAGAGTTCTGCCTCTGTTGGAAGTAATAAAGTTTCACAACTGCCCACAAAAACTCAGCATACTTGACTCTCTTTCTGCCTCTTACTTGTGTTGAATATTCACTTTGTTCTATAAAACTTCCAGTAGATTTTTTTCTCCAGCACCATGCTCTTTTAATTAGAAAGTAAAAAACAGGAGTCAATTAAGATAACTGAAATGGCAAAGAGTTTGGACAGGAGCATCCTCTATTTTGTTTTATGTCCATTGTGAACCCTTAGATGTGGATTTTCATTCTCTCAATCTGTAATGCTCATCCTTCCTGAGCTGTAAAATTGAGAGTAAGAGTGCCCCGCAAGGCAAAAACAATAGTAATGGTGGCAACTTGCTAAGAAGAGGGACATTATGAGTCAGATCCAGACTTACTCTTCCTGGAAGAAGATAAGACTATTCCCGTTTAAAAGTCATTTAAAGATCTTTAGATAGAAGCAGTAGCAACTGTTACTCTCTAGTCTTGTTTCCCTGCCACTTTCTATGCCTTCTCTGTTCCTGTTCCTGAAGATTTCACAATACAGGTACTCCTCACTTAACGACGGTAATTGGGACCAGAATTTCTGTCGCTAAGCAATGTGGTTCTAAAGGTGACATCATGTGACTGCATTGCTTAGCAACAGCATTCCCAGCAGTCCCTGTGTCCTGTTCAGACTATGAGATGGCCAGGCAGAATTACTATTAAATTCTTTATTTACAATAACTATTTACAACAGTGAAAGTCCTTAGAATAGATTAGGCAGTGCAGTTCAATCAAGTCCACCCAGGCAGTGGTGGATAACAAGGCAAGGCTGCAGATTCAGACATAGAAGGAGATCATGGCAAAAGAGCAAGGCAGAACTTGGCTAATCCTCTCAATGAGGTGGCAAGACCCAGTGTAGCTAGAGTGCATGGCAAGGAGGAGGCTTAAGGCACGAGTCTCAGACTGGGCACAGAGGCTAGACTAGGCTTGACAATGGAGGCTAGACTAGGCTTGACTGGAGCATCAAGGCAAGGCTTGGAACTGGAAGCAAGGCTGGACTTGGCTGGAGCGACAAACAAGGCTCAAATCTGGAGGCGAGGCTGAACTTGGTGGGAACAGTGAGATGAGGCTTGGAACTGGAAGCAAGACTGTGCTCGGCTGGAATGGCAAGAATAGGCTCGACTGGAACGGCGTGTGAAGGAAGCAGGTCTGTGACAGGAGAAGCTGGCTCTGATTCCATGTCGGCTACAGGCGAGGCTCCCAGCTCCGGTAAGGACTCTTCCGCAGATGCTGTCAGCTTAAAGGATTGGTTGTCTCTAGCAGCTTGCTCTTGGCATGCTTACCTTTTCAAACGATCCCTTCCGCACCATTTTTCCTCTGTAGCCAATCAGGCTGCCTTTTGATTTGTGCTTCTTTGGTCTTCTCTCTCGAGGACTGATTGAAGGATTCAAACCTCCCTCCAAAATTTGTCCAATCAGTGTTTCCAATTTCTCCCACTCTGCTGAGTCACTCCTGGTTTCCATTTCCCCAATTCTCTCCTGATAAGTTTCATTTTCCCTTTCTGGCTCAAGATAAGTTTCGTTTTCAGAGTCAGGGTCAGTCTCAAACCTCACACCCTATTGCCATTGTTAAGCGAGGATTGTGGGTCATCTGGTAGGTTGGGCATGCTCCGGGTCCCATCAGCCAAGGAATGTTGTTTGGCGGGGACTAGAAGGCACGCCTTCTCTGCCATAGCCCCTGCCCTCTGGAATATTCTCCCTTCAGAGATCAGGATGTCCCCAACGCTGTTGGCCTTTTGTAAGGCCGTGAAGACCTGGTTATATGCCCGGGCCTGGGGCCCCGAGCGTGGGTATGGCCCCATCTTATATTAACATCCATACATTGCTTACTTGGCAGCCATATACTATATATTTATTTTGTATTTTAATTGTTTTAATTGTAATTGCTTCAACTGTTTTATGGTTTTTATTGTTGTAAGCTGCATAGAGTCACTTGCTGAGATCGGCAGCTATAGAAACCGAATGAATGAATAAATAAATAAAGCAAGGACCTCATGTCACTGCAAATTGCAACTTCCTGCCAGCTTCCAACAAAGTCAGTGGGAAAGCTGGCAGGAAGTCACAAGTCCCAGGTGGCTTGCAAGCAGGCTGGCAGGTAAGTGAGTGCTATGCAGTATATCCAGGCAGGAGGATGCTGCAGCACGAATGCGACTGGGCAAGGAAGGGAATGCTGTGGCCCTGTGCAAGTGCAGACAGGTGGGGAAGGGGTGCTGTGGCCCAGCAGGCAGGCAGGCAGGCAGGCAGGCATGAGGTATAGGTGCAGGTATGGGGGTGCTGCAGGCAGGCACACACTATGGAGTATGAGATCCTTGGGATCTCGTACTCCGTAGCCGCCTCCTTGGGACAAAAAGCGGCAGAAGTGACTTACCGGAGTGACTTGCAACCTTCCCTGCTGACTTCCCCATTGACTTTGCTTATGGGGAGATGGCAGGGAAGGTTGCAAATGGCAATTACATAACTGTGGGATGCTGCGACTGTTTGAAGTGCGAGCCAGTTGTCAAGTGCCCAAATCGCAATCACGTGACCGCGGGGGTGCTGTGGCGCTCAGAACTTCAAGGACCGATTGTAAGTACCACTCATTCAGTGCCATTGCAACTTCGAACAGTCACTGAACGAGTGGTCGTTAACCAAGGACTACTTGTATAAGCAAGAGGAAAGATTATTTGAAAAGAATCACTTATTCATAGGATCTCTGGATCTAAGCTAATGGTAGTGTCAGTCTTTTCGGCAGGTGCCTAAATCTGAAAGTGATTCTTCCAAGCATAATTCTCAGGATCTCTTTAGCAATACTTAGAAATCTTTCTCATTTATAACCACTGTATCTCGGCATACATTAGGACACAGGATTTTTCATTTTCTTTCTAAGATCCTTCCTGTGATTTGACAAGAAGGCAACTTTTTTCATTTATAACAAGAAGCTTGCAGCTGGCTATTACATAACAGACTCCTAAATCTTTATCCGCAGCATTCCTCTGTGTGTGTGTGTTTGTGTAAATGACAAAGCAGCCTCATGCTGATGCACCACAAACTCTACCCCTTTTATATAGTACATGTTTCTTGATGTCTCTCATATTTGCAAAAGAAGTGGAGCTTGTATTGCAACAGCCAACACTGCTGTTGTCACTTAGACGAAAGGACTGGATTTTGTAATGCATATGGTGGGAGCCAACTTCACAGGCAAATGGACAGCCTTTACAAATTAGAAATGACAAATGCTGGAGCTCAGCTCCTGATTCACAGAACCATATTGGTGGGGAATAAAAGAAGCCCATCTGCTTCTTTACAGTTATCACTGTTTGTGGAATGCCATCCTAATGGGGTTTCACCCAGCATCTTTATTAAATATATTTAGATGCCAGGCTTTGGCCTTTGTTTTGAAGATCATATCTAATCTTGCACAAATGTATTTGTTTTCCGGCTGGCTTTAAACATATTGGCTATGTCAGCGGGAAAACCTCCCAAAAGAATTCCAATCCACAAGGTTCGATGATACAGAGAAAAGAGTTTATTTGTAACGCATTTGCAAAGGCGGGTTCCCTCCATGCAGGTGCAGGAAAGAACCAAGAACAAGGTTAACACCAACTTTTTATACCCTAATCTGTCCTCCCCCTCTTGTTGAGGGCTCAGCTCACAATCTTCTTGTTTCCCAAGCATTCTTGAGTTAGTTACTAAGTTTATGTGTTTATGTGTCTGGGATGATTCTGCCTCCTTATCTCTTTCTCCTTTCAAAGGCTAATCCCACTCAAACACCTCTTTGTAGACGCCAGCTACTCTACACAATCAGCTATAAATTCCTAACCTAAACGGCTCTATCTAACACGCATATCCTCAGCCCCACGGGTTCAGGGTCCGGTCACCCACCTGTGGCTAACTCCCTTTTTCTTCTCTCATGAGTTTGAGGCACCTTCAGGGGATGCTCTTCACCCCCCCTCTCACAATTCCCCCCTTTTTCTCTTACTTCCTTACTGCCTCAAACTCAAGCAACATCTGACGCTCCATCCTCCAAGCTGTCACACAATCCTTTCCCCATCTGAATACATGCAAGGGCACATTGAATACAATAGCATATTAATATGCATAAGCAAACTACAGCTATAATCACAAAGCAAAGCTGTTTTATCCACCCAAACCCTGGTAACCAGTCCCATAGCCAGCTCCAATCATCATCTTCTCCCAGGTTCTCATTTCCCCATTGTTGATAATGCCGTTTAACTGAAGCTTCCATCTCTTGGATGGTGTGAGTTATAGGCACCAGCCCATAAGGCTAACAAATCCATACCAGTGGATTAACCGTAGTTCCATACTACAGGTAGGCTGGATTTCAGAACTGTATCCTAATCCCTTTTCATATGGAAATAGAAATTCCCTATTGTGCCAAATTGAGTTTTCAAAGCTTCCCTTGAACCCTGTGACTCTCTTTTCCAGGTTCAGGAACTATTATGGTCATCAAAACTACAAGGTATTAGACAAAAGTTCAGGCGCAATTTTCTTTTTCCGCACAGTCCAGTGTCCAGCAGTATTTGGCAACACCAGTGTCTTCTTTAGGGTTTCTCCCAACTCAGTTGCTGACTCCCCTCCGCCTGGATATCTTGATTTCCAGACTTAAAAGGATGCGTCTGCTATTCCAACAGTTGGACTCTGTGTTCCTGTAGATAGGGAGACAAGGACAAGACTTGCGCAGATAACTGTTTCAAATACTTGCAGACAAATTTCCTCCCCATGGCATGCATGTCTCCTACTTCTCCACTAAGAATTCCAAGATAGAGTCACCCATCTCAAATGGACTGACTCCTAGTCTTTTCTTAGGAGCAATCCAGAGACTTAGTATTGTTACCACAAAGGCCTGTGTCCATGTTCTAGACACACAATCCCCCAAAGCGTTTGTCCCATGTGACTAGATTGGTAGGTGTAGTTTTGGATATATTTAAACACTACTTTGGATAAAACTAACTTTCTTGCCAATAACTTCCTTAAAATCAAAACTTATAAAACAATCACAACAAAAAGAAAGCATTGACATAAGAGCCCATCTAGTGTTTGGACTGTTTCCATAACCAAAATTGTCAAAACAAAAACAAAAACAAAAATTCAGATAGATCATACCAGTCCATGGAAGCTCTACTTAAAACCATACATTGTCCAAAATTTTCCCTCTCTCTCTCTCCTGTTTTTATCATCATGTGCTATGTTGAGGAGTGATTAAAATTTAAGCCATATAAAATTTATAAAAAACACACACACTTTTCTAAAACTGGAATGCCAGGGGCAGAGCAGAGTGGAGCTGTGAGAGCAAAGGGGTGCCCCCCCCTCACTCTGAGTCATTGCTTCTCTGAAACTGCCCACATTCCCCCCCCCTTTTCACAAGAGGAGTAATCATTTCCTTCTACAGCAGAACGAGAAATCTCTGAAACTTAAAAGATTGTCTCTGATGTGTGTAAAGGCACTGCAAAAGGAAGAATCCTAAAAAGATGGGGGAGTAAAGGATCTTCTGTAAAAGCATTGCCCCTCCCCTCTGTCACCCTTCTGTCCCCTCATCTAGATCCTCAAGCCTGTAACAAGCAGGCAAGAGGCAGACTGAAGGGGGGAGTTTGGGTGAGACTGGGCAAATAATAAAACACACATACCCCTCAAACAGTTAAAAAACAAACAAAACAAATGGGAAAGGATTGACAAAAACCTTTCAACTTTCCCATCATATGCATTCAAATTACATAAATCACAACACACACACACACAAAACCTAAGGAATAGACTCACACAATCTCTCAACTCTCCTTTCACAACTCAAAACAGTTTCTCAACCTTACATGTACGCGCACATTCAGACAAACAAATGCTCTCAAAAAGAAAACTGCACACCAATGCCTCAACAGGCTGTTGCCACATGCAATCCATCACAGCCCTGCAGGAACACAGAAGCTCTTCCTCCCTGCCTCTCAGCCAGGAGAAAGGAATGCTTTATTAAAAGGGCGATAGCTCCCATCAAGATGAATTTAGCCGCTCCCAGGCCTATTGGAGACAATCCACACTCAACTGCCCTATTGTGATTCAACTCAACTCCCCTCCCCAGAGAGCCTGCGTCTCTCCAGGTCCTTTTTGTGCCTGTCTGTTTCCCGAGCTCTCCATCCCATGGAATACCTCCTCGACCCAATCTTCCGAGAACTCCCCCTGCCTCCCCCTCTTTGGGGCCGCAAACCTTGAGCTACAAACAAGGCATGTCATCTTTCTTTTTCTTTCTTTCTTCCTGGGGTTGCCCTGCAAACACCCTGTTTATTTATGAGCTCCGCCAGCACCCCCCTTTTTCTGGCAGCTCAGTATAGTCTACCTGTGCCCTTTGAAACGGCCAGGAGGCTAACGGTCGCCCCCCCCCGCCTCTCTTTCTTTCTAGCTGCCTTTTTGTTGACTTTTAAGCAAATTAAGCATTTCCAACACACACTATGGGCTATGGTCCATATAGTTAAGCACCAAAACTTTCCTTTCACTGCATCTACCAAAGCATCGGTCCCCCAATGCCCTTCATGCACTTTTTCCAGAATTCCCCTCATAACCTCGGGAGATACTACTTCTACCCCTCCTTCCGTTTGCCATCCTTTTTCTGTTTCTCTGCAACCCTCCTCTCTTAACTTTTTCTTTCTTGCTCAGTGGGTTTCCAGACCGGGCTCTCTGGAGGGTCCAAAATTGGCACCGCCACCATTTGTAATTCCAATTGGCCAGCGGCCTCCTTCGCCCATTTATATGCCCACCGATTTCCCACCACCCCTGGGCTATGGCCTCTCTGATGAGTTGGTATATCGCTGCGCCGACCAACTCGGAGGCAAAGCTCCCTCTCTATCACTTCCCCATTCCCTTCAACAATCGCAAAACCCGACTTCCTCTTTCCCTCTTCTACTTTGCTTGACCCATCCACAAATCATCTTTCTCCGGTGCTTAATTGTGGTGTTATTACAGGGAAAAACTTTTTTCCCTTTAGTCCCCTCTCTAACCATATTTTTCCAAAATTGTGTACCACCCCATAGGCATTCTTTCTCTCAAGTCATCTCAACATCACAAGTTCATTCTTATTTCTCCTTCACTTTATTTAATTCACTTTTACCCAATTCCCTTCCACACAAATTAAATTGGTCACCTACTCACAGCACTGAACACATGGCACAATCAAATCCCATGTCCTTCCATTCACAGCAAAGCCAAAAATTTGGGAGACCCGCAGCCTGGCCAGGGCTATGGATTTCCAAAAACCTGAAGCATTCCCCCTTTACTGTGGAGGAGTTCAGTTCCTCTAAAGGGACAGGCTCACGTTTAACTCCTTAAGGGACAAGCTCACATAGTTTTTTCTCCATTCCTTCCCTCTTCAAACTTTCTCTCCTCAGCTCAGGACAGATGCCCATGCCACACACACACACATGAGCACACACACACTCTGCACCATTTCCCTCAACAAATATGCATACCAATACACAGACAAAGACCTACAAACAGAAAACATTTTCACATACTCATACAAATTCTGACAGTCCTGAAGGACTCCCAGGATTGATTTCTACCAGTTCTCTTCTTCCCCGCCATTTCCACACCGATACCTTCCTCATCTCTGAGTGGCGGCATCCTGCTGTGTTCCCTTTGTTCCATAACCTCCCTTATTGTTGCTACCCTGATCCTGCCCTCCTGCTTACATTTTTCTGTTTCTTTTGAGAGATCCTCTATACTCTCCTCAGCCCATCTTGCTTACTGCCTTCTCTCACCCTGATCCTTGATCAGCACTAGCCCCTCTCGGCCTTCTGATTGTTTTACACCCAAGGTAGAGTACTCCAGCCCACGCTGGATTTGCTTTCCAGCAATTTTAAGCCTCTGACTGTCGGGGGCAAAACCGGGCCGGCCTCCCAGCAAGCGCTGGCTAGTTTTAAAGTCCGACCTCAACCTATGGCATCGAGACGAGTTTAAAAAGGCATTCCTCATTGCTGCTGTCCTCTTTACTTACAAAAATGCCTGTGGGCGGGTCTGGCCCTTCCCAAGACACATGTTACCAGACTTCTACATAAGGGACCTGGTCCATAAGACCATGTTCCACAATATAGTTCTTTAATTGAGTGATCCAATACCCATCGGACATCCCATTGGGATCCCAAAAATAGGGACGTTCGGGATCGACCAATGGGTATTTTGGCCACTGTTTTGTGCACAGCTTAATCATCATCACCTTCTCTAATCCTCTGGTATACCTTTTCAGCCATGGCATGCTCCACTGGTTTATAACCAGTCCTAAGGGCACATCCGGATCTGGCCCTCTGCTCGGGGCTCCAACCCCGGCCTCCAGTCTCCTAGGTAGTTTGCTCTGTGCCTTCCCCATGACTGACCGGTCTCTTCCTGATCTCGCCCCAAATAGGAGGACTCCAGCCCACGCTGGATACGAATTTTAAGCCCTCTCTTTCGCAGCGAGATCCTATCAGACTCCCAGCAGACGCTGGCTATTTTTAAAGTCTGACTTCTTCTAAACCCGTCCCCAAGGGAACACTACAGCCGACCTGAGGCACCGGACTCTCACGGCTACCTGCAGGAACTGCGACTGTTTAACCACCCACACATGGGCCCCACGGTCAGTCACGACTCCCCGAGCCTTACAACTCACCTATTCCGACCCTCGTCAGGGTCCACGACTGGTCCCACCAACTGATCTCCAAATCAGCTGGACTTCTCCACCCCCGGCTCCAACCGCTGGGTGCCTCTCCACCCGCTGCTCCAACAGTCGGGCTTCGCTTCTTTTCTCTGGATCGTCGCTCTATATAGGAACCTGGGCAGGCGGTCCCGAGGGGTCTCGAACAGGGACACTTCAACAACGGGAAATGGTGGCCACTTACCCTCTCATAGCAACCCCTCTGGATCGGTCCTGAACCTCAGGCTCCTGCCTGGCTCGCCAAATTGTCAGCGGGAAAACCTCCCAAAAGAATTCCAATCCACAAGGTTCGATGATACAGAGAAAAGAGTTTATTTGTAACGCATTTGCAAAGGCGGGTTCCCTCCATGCAGGTGCAGGAAAGAACCAAGAACAAGGTTAACACCAACTTTTTATACCCTAATCTGTCCTCCCCCTCTTGTTGAGGGCTCAGCTCACAATCTTCTTGTTTCCCAAGCATTCTTGAGTTAGTTACTAAGTTTATGTGTTTATGTGTCTGGGATGATTCTGCCTCCTTATCTCTTTCTCCTTTCAAAGGCTAATCCCACTCAAACACCTCTTTGTAGACGCCAGCTACTCTACACAATCAGCTATAAATTCCTAACCTAAACGGCTCTATCTAACACGCATATCCTCAGCCCCACGGGTTCAGGGTCCGGTCACCCACCTGTGGCTAACTCCCTTTTTCTTCTCTCATGAGTTTGAGGCACCTTCAGGGGATGCTCTTCACCCCCCCTCTCACAGCTATATTTTTATCTTGATATTTATATACTGTATGTGCCCCAAGGGCTATGAATAAGAGTTGCTTATAGTATTAATCCACTGGGGGGGAGGCAGTGGGGAGAAGCAAATATAGATTTTTTTCTGGGAAAATCCACAGATAAGGAAGGCCCGCTTTAGACTCCACCTGTTTGTACAACCTGTTAAAATTTGAAAGTTGCTTTTTCTTCAGTTAGTCTGAAGAAAGTAGCAGTTAGATTCTAGGCCTCAAATAATTTCACACAATTCTGAGTTTGAATCTTAATAATCTTAGTAACACTGAAGCTCTGAGCTGTAAAGTTAAGATCCCATTTCGAACTGTGATCAACACCACAGTATATTAGTAGTAGCACATTGCAGCCTGTAAATTCAAAGTACTGAAAACATTGGAGTGCTTGTATAATTTCCTATATAGGAAAATAACTACATATCCATGTAAGACTAGAAGATTGTCTTGATGTATAAACAAATAATAATACTTGATAGTAAAGACTATAATCTTTAAAAAATGTTGGGAAAGGCACTTGTACTGCTAGAAACCGGGAAACTGAGAGTTCTAGCCCCGCCTCAGGCCTGAAAGCCGGCTGGGTGACCTTGGGCCAGTCAGTCTCTCTCAGCCCAGCTCACCTCACAGGGTTGTTGTTGTGGGGAAAATAAGAGGAGGAAGGAGTATTAGGTATGTTCGCCACCTTGAGTTATTTATAAAAATAATAAAGGGGGGATAGCAAATAAATAAATAAATAAAATAATAAACACGTGAATATATAAGTAGATATGATAAATTCCACTGATTTAAAAGTTAATATACTAACATTTAAGAGGCTTTTTATAATTTTATTCTGGACATTTGCTTTGTATAGTTAGGGCCATGTATGATCCTGTAAAATACTTGTTCAGAATTAAATTTCACTGCATTTTTAGAAGTTTCCTCCTAGATAAATATCAAAAGCATTGCAGACAAACACAATCTTCTTTCTAGTTCCTGGGCCATAAGTCATATATCATTTTCAGTCAAGCTGTCATTTTGAGATGTGGCAAAGTACCCATCCTAATTCAGATAGCCAGCAATCTGCAGAATATGCCATTGCCCATTCTGCCTTTATGTACCATTTTCATTTCAGAACTGATGTTTGTGGAAGAAATAAGCTACAGATAAAACAAGCATGAGTAGGCCTTTTTGCATCCAGGCCAAAACATTTTAGTTTTTCCAGGACATTAACTGGGTAATTTAAGTTAAATGGTTAACCCTGTCAAAAATAAACAAACTAATTGCCGCAGAAGAATGACTTACAGAGCCACTACAAAGCTTTGCAAATATGAGCAAAGCTGGAGTCATTTTTGCAATTTATAATCGTTCAGAATAATACTGGGAAAAAAGAACACACAGAGCTAGTCTCTTAGCTAGTGCAATTTACAACACAATCTTATACTCCATGTATTTTGGCTGGGGAGCTTTCGGATTCTGGCTAAGCCCTGCCCTCTTGGATACTGAAGATAGTCAGCAATTCCAGTCTATTCCTAGCCAAGCAGGACCATTAAATTGCTTTGTGATTGTTCATGTTCAGTGCAGGGTCTTGGAATATTCATTCCATCCAGTAATAATCACTGTGCTGGAAGTCTGTCCACTAGAGCCATGGATCCAATACTGATTATTTAAAATGTTAATAGGATATAATGAGATGCAGTACAGAATAGAAAACATGGATATTAGAAAGATTTGAAAAAAGACAAGCATTTATAACTGGAAGATGGGTGGGTAGGGGGAAATGATGGCCAAAGAAGCTGCATTTGGAAAATGGGGAAGATAATATCTGTACATGTGAAAGAAACATGTGGAACATGGAATTGTTCATTTGAATTTTGAGAAGGTCATGCAAAACCAACAATAATGGCGTAAAAGAAATACAGTATTGCGCCTTTGCTTGTCTGAAGCTGCCAGTTTATGAAACAATTGTGTGAATAATATTTATTTTATTTTATTTATTTTCTATCCCGCCTTTATTATTTTTATAAATAACTCAAGGCAGCGAACATATCTAATATTCCTTCCTCCTCCTATTTTCCCCACAACAACAACCCTGTGAGGTGAGTTGGGCTGAGAGAAAGGGACTGGCCCAAGGTCACCCAGCCGGCTTTCAGGCCTATGGCGGGACTAGAACTCACAGACTCCTGGTTTCTAGCCCATTGCCTTAACCACTAGACCAAACTGGCCTAAACATGCCTTTCAGATTGGGAGCTGAAACAGGGGATGAAAGGAAGAGGAAGAATAAAATCATTGTGCCAGTAGAGATTTTGGCAATAACCCAAAGGATACATTCAGCCTCCTTGTGTCATCCATCTAGAACTAGATTATCAAACTGGGATCATGCAAAAACTGAGAGAAAGTCGTTTTAAATTCCAACAGCAATCAGACAGAGGTTAATAATTTGATCTGATAAAAATCCAACATTTTTTCAGGTACTAGATTTTCAACAAAAAAATAATTAGATTGAACAATAATCGGCAATATTAAACAATAGTCTGCAATAGTGAGAATTTGCAATGAAGGAATTTTAAAAATACAAGAGTGGCAAGTACATTCTGATGGACTCAGCCGTTACATTTCTCGTTGATTTACAGTAAAAGCATAGCTTGGAAGTAACATATGAAGAAGTTCAGAAGGAAAAAATGTACTACAATTGATCTCTTCTATTGAAAATGTACTACAATTGATCGGTGCAAAGTCTCAGATGTACTTTGGATGTAGGATCAAACAGAACTCAGTGACAACAGGGTTATTTTATAACGATTCTGCTTCTGTGATCTTTGATCTTGCATTGTGCATCAGCACTGCACAAGCTAAAACAAAAAAGCAACAATAGGAAAAAAAATCACTTGCTAGAAAGAAAATCCTTTAATCCTTTTATTTCCTCCCAAATAATTGATCGCTTTATTTGCTTAGGTTTGGCTGAAGTGTATATCTATGACTGCTCATACCAAAAAGAAGTTAAACAGCTGAGCAGTTTCCTTATTAAGTTTAGAGAATTTAAGAAACTTTGTCTTGTTGAATATATATTCTGATTTTAGCCTCCTCTGTTCACTACAGTTGTGCAGAGCTTGACGAAAGAATAACAATTTAAATTAAATGTGTGTCATAAAATACGTTAAAAACAAAATCAGTTTCAGCTGGGAGGACAAGCCCCAACTGTCACAGCAGCTTTTGGGATTATTATTATTATTACTATTATATTATTATTATTATTAGCAGCAGCAGCAGCAGCAGCAGCTTTGGACCACCAGAACAGTCATTCCACAGCCTTGTTCCATTTACAGACGGCTGCTTGTCACTTCAGATTGTACAGTGAGTTCAGACTGCGTTGCAAAATTTAGGTAGTAACTGAACTCTTCACTTCCAGTTGAAGCTGCTTAAAAGCTGCTCCTGCTACAATAACAGGTCTGGTGTGTCAATGTCTGTTGTTCTTTTGCAAACAGCAGGAACATCTGGGATTCATCATGCCCTCCACTTCTGCTAATCTACTTGGTCAGCAGTAAATACAATTAATGTCAGATGTTCATACAGGAGAATTTCAACAGATATGAATCCATTGCAGTGCTCTGACCTGCATCATAAGTGAATTTCTCTGTGCCAGAAATGGAAATCCTGCAAAAGAAAGTGCATCTAAAGATAGGCCATTTGTGTGTGTCTGCAGTAATAGCAGTCATTTTTCTTCCTACCCACCCACCCTCTGCCCAGTGATGGAAATACTTCTGGACTTTTAAAATAATAATAATGGACTTTTATTAGACATGGAAAATACATAGCATTTTCATGCCCAAAGCCTACGATCTGGCAATGGCTGGTCGGAAGCTGCCAAAAAAATTCAGAACCTGGTTTCCCTTAGACTTAGAGAACTAAGTTTTAGATTTCCCTCTGCTTCACCTTTGGATTCAATATACATTCAAGTACGTTTCCAATTGCACCTCTCCTGGATTGCCTTTTTCTCCTGGAAGACATTCTGGGAGAGAACTTGTGGGATAAAGATATCTTGGCTTTAAATTTGGGGTGCAGTTTACAAATCTCACAGGTTATAGTGTGTCAAACCTCCCTCTCAATCAGGTGAGGGTTTTTTTTCTTTTTCTTTTTAATGTGCTTCTATGTGTGTTAATTACAGAAACTGTTGATTGTGCCATATCTGACAACTTTCTACAATATGTACAGCATAATTAAGAAACTTGCGACTTAATTTCATATAAATATAAACCTTTTTGCAAACCATAGAAGGCAGCACTAATGTTGATTATTAAATTGTAAGAATACCCTTTTTATAAAATAACTTAATTTCTCAAGAAAATGTACTAAACACTGGATATTATAGGAAGGAGGTCAAACTTTTTCCCCCCATGCAAACCCATTTTGTTAAATGAACTTCTTACATTTTGAGGATCATAAACAGATCATGGCTGACTATACAATTCTGCACAGACTCTCTTTGTTTAGAATTTCAAACAATTGTTCAATATCCCTAATGCAATATCCATAGTGAGATACTCAGTCAGTAGTCTGAAGGAATTGCTGCTATAGGTGATAAGTTCTGAAATAACTCCTTGTGATAAAATATCTTGCTTTGAATACCTAGAGAAATTGTATTTTCTCAGAGTCTGTGGGAACAAGTCTTCACTAAAACTAATCCAATACCAAGGAATTTTGATGCTTCAGGTAAAAAATGGTATGGCATCTCCTCAGCCATTCACCAAAATGTTGCAGGGTACCAGACAGATACCCTAACACTCTTTGTATACTTTTTAAAACCCAGTTGTGGGTCAGGCTAATAGTAATGCCATCCAGCCCATACATAATTGGTTTGTTAATCACATGTTATAGGACATTATCTTAAATGCTTTGCTGAAGTTAAAATACTTTATGCTCACAGCATTCCCACAAGTTAGGAAAGGTACACAATTTAAAAAATACTCCAGCAAAACTTGTTTTTAAGACGAAAGATGAAATAAGTTTAATCTAGTAAGACATGTTCTTGACAAATTCATTTTGAATTCTAATAGTAATCAATGTGTTATATTTAACAATTTCTGTATCAGCTGCTTGATTATTTTCTCTAGAATCTTCCTGAGTATTGATGTCAGACTGTTTGTAGTTCTATGGGTCCTTCTTTTCCCCTTTCCTTGAAGCTAGGGACTACATTTACCTTCCTCCTGTCATCTTGTATTTCTCCCATCCTCCAACATACTTCAAAGATAATGGATTGAAATTTGACCCAGTTATTAGTCTTCCCTTTCAGTACCTAGATGCAATCTATCTAGCACTTGAGATTTGAATACGTTCAAGATAATATTTCTCACAAGCTTCAGCTGGAATATGGCTTTCAGTTAGCTCTTCACAATTGCAATGGAATATACACTGTCTTCTCAGAGAAGACTGAGCCAAAATAGGAACTGAACAGTTTTTCCTTTTGTTATTGTTACTCTTTTGCCATCTTCACTGATCAGCTGATACCGTCCTTCCTTTTTATTTTATTTTGAAGAGGCTCTTTTCCCATCCTACATCTTATTCTGATCTTTGGCCATCCTGTCATCACCCACAATTCTGGGTTCCTTAATGTACTCGTCTCTGATGACTTGTTCCTCTTGCTTCACTTGTTCCTCTTGTTCCACTTGTTCCACTTCCTATATGTATCTTTTATTTTCAGTATTTTTTGCTAAGTTTTTTTGTGCAGGTACATTGGCTTTTTCTGGTCTCTTTCTTTTTTTTCTCACTGGAATTGTTTACATATACTGTATGTTTTAAGTATCTCCTTTTTCAGGAACTTCCACCCATCAGAGTTTCCTTTTCCCATTAGTTTTTTCTGCCTTGGAATACTACTTAACCTTCCTCTGAATTTATTCAAATCTGCTTTTTTGAAATCCAAGTTGTGTGTTTGACTTCATTCAGGTTTGATATTCCTAATACCAGGAATTCCAGCATCATATATCACACACCTACATTCCACCAAGCATCCATCATTTTATTTTGTTTCTTAAGTCTTCTCAACTGATTATAATCGTATCAAAGATAGCTGATCTCTTTATGCCTTTCTCTGCCTTCTGTAAGAACAATGACAGGTTTGCATTTCCTAACAGTTGTTTTGTGAATTAAATGTCTCCCATTAATACTATTTGGTGCTGTTTGAAAGACCTGCAATTTGCTTTTGGACAGAATCATCTACATACTCTATTTTTGTTGTCATGTTCAGATATTTAAAACACAGGTGCAAAGGGGAGGATTGAGAACATTTGCTTAGCCTATTCCATCCCAGTCCTCAAATTTTTAAGGACCAGTATGTAAGACCACTCTATACCTAAACACAGTATGTTTGTATACATTATACCAATCCCATCGATTTTTCTGGGAATTAGGATATATTAATGACAGGGGTGTGTTGTGGATTGCACAGGATTTTTGAACAGGTGTTCTTGGGGATAAATTCCAATAAGTAACTGGGTGGGCAAAGGCATTTGTATTTAAATGTAATTAACTTTTAATTACATCAAATTAAATTATTATAATTTATTCCTTATGTTTCTATCACATTAAAAATTATATGGTGACAAGTTTTGGAGGAGTGCTGGGATCTACATCCAATGCCATTGGAAGTCATATGTGAGCCTAGTTTAGTGTTATTTATGTATTACACAGATGCCCAATTTATACAGTTGTGCTTTCCTGACCTTTGGTTGTACACAGGTAGACTCTCTGCATGAGTTCTTGAATATGCATAGATGTATCAAGCCCAGTGTATGTGACAAGACAGGAATGTCCCTAAACATTCCATATGTCCAATGAGATATTCCTTCAAGTTCTTTGCAGAGCTTGGTTCTTCCTCTTCCCTTAAAACTTTCTGAGGCTTTCTTGGAGGATATTTTTTTTTCAGTCGTCCATCCTAGCTGTAATCTGAATACTAAGAGTCGTATATTCAACAGAAGCTTCCCAGTATATGAATGAAAGCAGATCCTAATATGAGCTCTGAGATGAACTCATTTAACCTTACATCTCAGTATGTCAGGTTTGTCATGACTTGTGGACAGACTCTACATATGTGCGGTCCCCCACTGAGAAATTTCACTAGCAGTTCAGCATTTGAATGTAGGGAGAACATCAAAGTATGAAAGCTGAATAAGAATCCCAGCCATAGTAGCAAACTCATTTTCTTTGTTAATTTGGCTTTAATGCTGATACTATTTAGAAAAACTGCTTCAAGAAACTGGTTAGCATTACTTTTTCTCTCTTGCAAGAACAAAGTAGATTTGTTGTATTTTACTGTGACAGCTAGGCCGTTTCGCTTGAGCCTTATTGCACTTGATAGCTACCTTTAGGGAATGTCTTTTCCAATTGTTTATTCTTAAAGGCTTCTGTCAGTTCCAAATGCGAAAAACAAAGGGAAATCCTGAAAAGTGCCGATATGGGTGCCAGATTTGGGTCTATTGATGCTTTTAAAAAATTTATTGGGAATTTATCTGTCTATGATAATGTTTTTCAATTCTATTCTGACAAAAGTTTCTTTAATATCAGAATAGTAATTTATTTTGTTTTAAAATCATGCTATAAAAAGCAATAAAAAAGAAAGATATCTGTGAGAAGGATAATTTATTCTTCTTATT
The DNA here is from genome assembly GCF_035149785.1 of Candoia aspera. NCBI lineage: Eukaryota > Metazoa > Chordata > Lepidosauria > Squamata > Candoiidae > Candoia > Candoia aspera. The sequence goes on from NC_086154.1 coordinate 191,901,202, forward strand.
ATGAAAACACTCACTGGTAGAGCTGAAAACTGCTTTGGGGAAAAATATCATGGCCTTCAGGGTGTTTCTTATTATTATTTGAAGATGTTATTTATTACTCTGTTTATCTATGACTTTCCATTAGAAGTATCAAACTGGTCTTAAAAGTTTGTATTACATACTATACATAATAAAATGCAGGAAGGTAAAAGCAAAAAACCTATAAACCAATACTTAATAAATAAACTGTTAGCGGGATAACTTATAAAACGCTAGATACATTAGGTGAATCTTCAGAGGATTCTCATCCATAAGTTTAAGAAGGTAGTATACCAATTTCTCTTGGGTTCATAGCCTTTGCAGAGTAAAAGAATTCTCAGCCTTATTTGGGAGTGGCAGACAGGTGGGGGAGGAGATCTAGAGATATACTTGCAGAATTCTCTTAATTTTTCCTTTTGAGAAGTTTAGATATAAAGGTTGGCTGCTTTCTAAATAGAGTAGCGGTAGTATAATTTTTGTAGCATAAATATGTCATAAAGGATTTCACTGATAACAACATTTCCAGGACTGTCTGATTCTCATCATTTCTTCCTGCCCCACCAGATCCTGCAGAGAGGCATGCTCCAGGTCCTTCCATTAAACAGTGCCATCCTGTTGGACCCAGCAGTTCTAGCTTCTCTGTGGGAATACCTGCCCTGCAAAACAACATCCCTCTGAAAATCCAAAAATTCTGTTATAAGCCCTTCATAAGACACTGAAGACCTGGCTATTCCCTTAGATGCCTGGGTCAGAGGGTTAGGCGAGCTGTACTGATTAAAGTTGTTTTTTATCAATTGGGATTACTGTTTTAACCTTGGACATTGTGGTTTAGATTGTGCAAATGTTGTTGCTTTAATTTTGTACACTGCCTAGAGTCACTGGTGTGAGATGGGTGCCTATACAAATAATTTAAATTTTAAAAAATAGTTCAACATTTGCTTCACAATATAAAATTCAGAAAATGAGTCTGATAAGATAATTCTCTTACACTGTCTTAGTAGAAGCATAATCAGCAAAGGCCTACATTTCCTAAAGTACTTATAAAACAGATGATTGGCAGAATGTGCTAGTGGATTTCAGTGAGACTGTCAAGACTTATAATTTTTCTGTGTATATGAACTAGTGTTGCATTATGGCAAATGACTGAGCTATTAAACAATTGCTTGTATGAATCACACATCCTCCATGATTGACCTTCAATTGATATCTAGCATTCCACTGGAAAAGCAACATTAGCAAAGGTATACCAAAAACCAATCTGGTCTCAATTTTGTATTTCCCACTGGGTGCAATTGTGTCCCCCTATTTCCCATAGGCTGGATGCAACAGAAGTTACAGTGGGAAGTTTGAGTGAAGTAAGCAACTGCCACAAAATAGAATGCTTGTGTGTTGACATTCAAGAACAGCCACCTCTAAGCTGAAATGCTTCCAGTGCTTTGGACTATAATTCCCATCATCCCTGTTCACTGCAGAGGCTGGAAGACCATGTTTAACTTTTGATTGCATGAGTTTGCAGTCAGTATTGTTCTGTGAGATTGGACCTCTTTGAGATTCCAGATGAATAAGGATGGCTTTTGCCCCTCACATAGAGGGGATAAAATATGTAGGAAGAGATAAGCCTAGCCTTTAGTCACTACAGGACATTTTCTTTCACAGAGGCTATCCAATAGAAAGAAGAATTGAGACTCAGTGACAGAAATTCCCAGGTTTATACACCATGGTATTTCCAGCTAGAGTGAAACAGTCAGAAACCCAGGACAACTGCTAAAAACCAGTCTATGCAAAATAATGCTAGGATGATAAATGACTTGACTTCTTATAAAGCAGCTTCTTAATTCTCTGGATTCTAGTGAAGGGGCATTTGCATTCCCATATACATATTGGACTAATAGAGAGCAGCCAAGCTTCTTTCTGTCATTTGTCTTTCCTGAGTTTTGCTTTGCTACAAGCAAAGATTAAAACACACTGAATATCCTCCATTTTCTTTTCCAAACTCCCTGGATGATACTAATAGTTTTGCATCTGCTTTAACTAGAGAATGAAGGGTTAGCCAGCTGAATCAGAATGAGCTCACATTTCTTTAGCATAGCATGTTGGGGATTTCTGGCCTATCCTAGGTCAGCAATTTGCAGCAACACTTGATGGGCCATTAGAAAACAGAAAGAACTTGAAGGATTAGTGCAGCCTTCCCCCATCTTCATATGTGTTGGGTTTGAACTTCCAAGACTTCCCAACTCTCATGACCACTCATGTTAAATGGGAACTCCATCATATCTGAAGGGTGTCAGGTTGAAATGGACTGGACTGCAAAATTAAAGCCCCTTGGAGTAAGACATCATTCAAGATAAAATTGCCTATTTGAGATTTTGAGATTCATCTGACTTCACCAAGTTTCCCCAAGTTTTCTTTTAGGAAGACCCTGTAGATTAAACAAGGATGCCCCTTGTCCCACTGCTATTTCTTTTAGCTTTGGAAGTATTGGACAGAGAACCACGCAGAGTCTCCCAATGGGAGGAGATGGGCGGGGACAAATTCAATCAATCAATCAATCAATCAATCAATCAATGATGAGATGAAAGAATTGCTAGAGTTAAGATTAAAAGAGAAACTTATAAATTATGGGTGTTTGCTGATGACCTGGTGATAATTTTGGAAGACCCTCTGGAAGGAATAGAAATATTAATGGAAAAACTAAAGGATTTTGGGACATTAGCTGGTTTTAAAAATAATAAACAAAAGATGAAAATGTTAATAAAGAATATGAAAATGGAAAAACTGAATTGAAATTGATGGAAAAAACTGATTTTATGTTTGAGAAAAAAAATGAAATACTTGAGTATCACTATGACTGACATGAATTGTATGTTATACCAGAATAATTATGTTAAGACATGGAATGAAATTAAGAAGGGCATGTTAAGATAGGAGAAATTACAATTGTCATTGTTGGGGAGAATTTTTGTGATAAAAATGAATGTTTTGTCAAGAATGATTTTTTGTTTCAAACAATACCTATTATGACAACTGTCATGCGCTGCCTACCTCCGAGTAACACACAGACACTGATTCCGTTGAAGCAGGCTCTGGTTTATTCGTAGTGTAGATACAGTAGTAGAAAAAAGCTGAGAGTGACAGGAGCGCGCCGGTGCGGGGTTTAAATACCCCGCGCCGGTCAGCGCCCCCTCACTCGCGGTTACGTCACCCCCCCTTTGTCCAACATGCTGTCTTGCCGGTAGGTGAGGGGTTGCGAGGCCCCGCTGGCGCTCCGGGATCGCCCATCATCGGTTTCCCTATTCCTCCGGTGATTGCTGTCAGCTGGGCGATCTCCGTTGCGCTAGCGCTAACAGCTTGGGTGTGCCTCGCGATCCGCTTAGCCATTGTATCTTGTTCTTTAGTCTTTGTAAGTTGATGGCTACTTATCTTGAGCCCCTTCCCCTGTTTCCTTGTTATTGTCATGTGTGCCATTGCGCTGATGTCTTCAGCTCAACGGCACTCATGACATACTGCCCCCTGTCCGAATAGTGCCCCCCCCCCGGCTTTCCGGTTTTTTACCAGGAGAGCTGTCAAAATGGTTTTTTTTTTTTAATTTCCCGCCGGAGTGTTTTCGCCCCTCCCTTTGTTCCGCCCTCTCCCACGTGTCCCTCTAGGGTGTGTTCTTAGTGCGCATGCCCCGGTCACACCCTGGGCGTGCGCATGCTCCGGCCACACCCTGTTTGTTTGGCTCAGTTCGACGAGGAGAGAGGCGTGGCTGGTCGGGTGCTTATCAGCTCCAGGTAGGGCCCTTATTTTTATTCTAAGTGCGTCGCCTTTGTTATGTGTGCTCCTGGGCGTTGCCCCCAGGATGCACTGTTGACTTGATTGCCACTCCCCCGTGGGCCCGGGGCGGGGGGAGGGTGCTGGCGACCGCTTGTCACTGCCTCGTGGGCCCGGGGCGGGGGGGGTGAGTCCCAGGGGGGGTTCACCCAAGTCGCGGGCTGGGGGGGCCCTTTCCCTTGGGGCACGGTAGGCGGGGGGGGCCCGCGGGGGAGGGGTTATGCAGGTGTCGGTTTGCTAGTCTCGCTTTAGGCTTGTCGGGGTACGCCCGGTGAAAAGCCCGGGTCAGGTCAGGCGCGTTAACGTTGTGTGCCGCCACCCATTCTGGGTGGGGGAAGTGTTTCCACCTGACCAAATAGTGTAAAGTTCCCCGTTGCCTGCGGGAGTCGAGTATGTCCCTTACGTCAAAGTGATGTTGGCCGTCGATCATCACCAGTGAGGGCAGTGGCGTGCTTGGGTGCCATCGGGAGGTGGTTGCCGGTTTCAGGAGGCTGGTGTGGAATACCGGGTGGAGTCTCCGTAGGTTGTGTGGCAGGTCCAAGCGTATTGCCACCGGGTTCACTATCTGCGTGACTCGGAACGGCCCGATGTACTTAGGCCCCAGTTTTTTCGAGGGTTGGGGCGACTTTAGGAATTTGGTGGATAGGTAGACCATATCCCCCGCCTGGAACGTCGGTTGTTGGCGCCGGTGCTTGTCGGCCTGCTCTTTGTAGGCCGCCTGTGCTTCCTTCAGCACTGCCGTGATTATTGGCCACGATTCCGCAATCTTCCATCCCCAGTCGCTAGCGTCCACCTGGGGTTCCGGGGGTTGTGGTAGCTCCGGTATGGGGACGAAGTCGCGCCCCGAGACTACCTCGAACGGAGTTTTCCCCGTGCTCGTGTGAACGGCGTTGTTGTATGCGACTTTGGCGAACGGGAGCAGTTCGGCCCAGTCGTCTTGATGGTAGTTGGTGTATGAGCGTATGAATTGTTCTAGGGTGGCATTGAGGACCTCTGTGGCTCCGTCCGTCTGGGGGTGCCAGGCAGTGGATAGGACCTGTTGGGTCCCCGTCAGCTTTAGGAAGGCCCGCCAGAATTTAGAAGTGAATTGTGTGCCCCTGTCGGTCACCACACGTGCGGGACATCCGTGTAACCTGTACACGTGGATGAGGAAGAGTTTGGCTAGGTGTTGTGCGGACGGGACCGATGTGCAGGGGATGAAGTGGGCCTGTTTCGAAAAATAGTCTTTCACCACCCAAATGGCCGTTTTCTAATGGCTGGGTGGGAGGTCCACTATAAAATCCATGGAGATTTCCTCCCATGGGCGGGAGGGTTCTGCCACCTGTTGTGAAAGCCCCGCGGGTTTGCCTGGTGCCCGTTTGGCTCTGGCGCACGTTGGGCAGGACGCTACGTAAGCTTTCACGTCCCGTCTTAGCGCGGGCCACCAGAATTGACGCCTTGTTAGGTGCAGGGTCTTGAGGAATCCAAAGCGTCCCGCTTGCTTGGTGTCGTGGGATCTATGCAAGATCGCTTGGCGTTGCGAGTCCGGGACATAGATTCTGCCTTCCCCCCATGCCAGGTCCTGTGCCATCGTTACCTTGTCGGGGTTTGCCAGGAACCAGGGGTCAGTTTTGAGGGCGGCGGCGAGGTCCGTGCGTATCCCCCCTGGTAGTTGCGGTTGGCGTCGTCTGGTCACAGGTTGTCCCGCCGTCGGCTGCGCCGTAGAGTCGAGCTGCCTCCGAGCGCTGCTCCGGGTGGTTACGGCCATCCCCAGTTGAGAAGCGGATAGGACCGTCCCAATGGTGTCTGGGGCGGGCTCTTCGTCTTGGGGCAGTCGGGAAAGGGCGTCAGCCAGGAAGTTCTTTTTACCCGGCATGAACTTCAGCTGTAAGTTGAAGCGGCTGAAGAATTGGGCCCATCGGACCTGTTTTGGGCTGAGGCGTCTGGGCGTTCGGAGGGCCTCGAGGTTCCGGTGGTCGGTCCAGACCTCGAATGGTTGGGCCGCTCCTTCGAGTAGGTGTCTCCATGTTTCCAGCGCCGATTTTACCGCGAAGACTTCCTTCTCCCAGACGTGCCATCGCCTTTCTGTCTTGGAGAATTTCCTCGACAGGTAGGCGCATGGTTTCAGGAGTCCTGTGGGGTCCTTTTGGAGTAGGATGGCCCCCAGGGAGAAGTCTGAGGCGTCGGCTTGGACCACGAACGGCCGTTCTGGGTCCGGGTGCGCGAGGATTGGCTCTGTGGTGAACAGCGCTTTCAACTTATTGAATGCGGTCTGGCACGCGGGAGTCCAATTCAATACTGTGCCCGGGTTCTTGGCGCGTCGGGTGTCCCCCACCCCTTTGGTTTTGAGAAGGTCCGTTAGGGGGGGGCTCTCTCTGCGAACCCCCGGGCGAATGATCTGTAAAAATTCGCGAAGCCGAGGAAGCTCTGGAGTTGGCGTCTGTTGCGGGGGCGTTCCCAGTTCAGCACCGCCTCGACTTTTGCGGGGTCCATTTCTATGCCGTCTCCGGAGATCCGGTACCCCAGGTAGTCTAGGCGCGCTTTATGGAATTCGCACTTTGCGGGTTTGGCATAGAGCTGCGCCCTTCTGAGCTTATCGAGGACTTGTCTGACTAGGGTCACATGTTCCTCGTGCGTTTTAGTGTAGATCAGGACGTCGTCTATGTAGACGAGGACCCCTTTGAACAGGTGTTCATGCAGGACCTCATTGATGAGCTGCATAAACACCCCCGGGGCCCCCGCGAGTCCGAACGGCAGCACTTTGTACTGGAAGGCGCCTAGGGGGCAGTTGAACGCAGTCTTCCATTCGTCCCCCTCCCTGACTCGGATGCGGTAGTACGCCTCGCGAAGGTCCAGCTTGGAGAAGACCTTGCCCGTGGACAGGTGGGCGAGCATATCTTTCACCAGGGGTAAGGGGTATTTGTTGGACAGGGAAGCCGCGTTTAGGCCCCGGTAGTCGGTGCAGAGCCGTAGGGCGCCGTCTTTCTTCTCCCGGAATAAGACGGGGGCTCCGACCGGTGAGCATGCTGGCTCTATGAATCCCCTCTCTAGGTTTTTATCGATGAACTCCCAGAGGGTTGCCATCTCCTTCGGGGTCATCGAGTAGATCTTCGGTCTAGGTAAGGGGACGTCGGGCAGCAGGTCAATCCGACAGTCCGTCTTGCGGTGGGGGGGTAGTTGGTCAGCTTCCGCCTCTCCGAAGACCTCGGAGAAGTCGGTGTATTGTTCCGGTAGGTCTGCTGTGGTAGCTGCGTTGTCCTGTGTAGTCGCCTCTGCTCGTCCCACAGTGGGGTTGGTTCTGCCCGCCGGAACTGGCGCCCGGTACTCGCCGTCGCCAAATGTGAAGGTGCGGGTCTCCCAGTCGATGCGCGGGTTGTTTGTCGCGAGCCATGGCATTCCCAAGACTGCAATGGGACGTCCGATGTGGGTGACAACGAACGATGTGCGTTCGGTGTGAGTGCCCATTTGCAGGGTGACCGGCTCGGTCTGCATCGTGGCTGGTTTCCCTCCCGCTGTTGAGCCGTCCAGCTGGTGGAATGCCAGCGGCGTGGGGAGGGGGGAGCAGCGGAGGTCGAGTTTGGCGACTAAGTCGGGGTGGATGAGGTTTTTCGAGCACCCCGAGTCCACTAGTGCCACGGCCGTGGTGGCTCCATTGCCGGCAGAGAGTTTGATTGCCACCATTATAACGGAGCTTTCGCCGTTCCGTCGAGGTGGTCCGCGCTGCTGTCCCACCGCCTGCCTCGCAACGCGTTTCAGGGCAGGCGGGGAGCGTTTCCCGCCGGCTGGTCTGGGTCTGCGGCATCCTCTTCCCCCCAGTAGGTGTCCCAGCCTTCCTCTGGTGTCGCTGTGGCTCCGGTCATTCGGCGGTGAGGGGGCGGCGGCGGGTTATGTGGTTTTAGGCTAGTTTTCGGGGCGGGTTTAGGCACACTGGCCGGCGGTCGGTTGGCGAAGCAATCTGCCATCTTGTGCCCCAGTTTTCCACACCTCCCGCAGGGCCCGCGATTAAATTTCTTCCTTGGGTATGTGGGACCGGCCGTCCCCACGTGTGGTGCGGGTACCTTTTGGCAGGTGTTGGTCGTGTCTTCCGTAGTTGTCATGAGGAAGGTGCGGTGCGCGTGTTCTGCTTTCCCCGTGAGGTGGATCCACCCGTGTAGAGTCTCTGGGTCGTCGCGGTAGAGGGCCCATTGAAGTACGTCGCGGTTGAGCCCCCTTTTGAACATTTCCAGCAGGGTGGTCTTGGACCAGTCGTTGACCTTCCCCGCGAGGGCTTTGAACTCGAGGGCGTAGTCCGGGACAGTGCGTGCACCCTGTTTAAGTCTTTGGAGTGCGCTTTTCGCCCTCACTTTGGCTAGTGGGTCCTCAAAGTAGCTCTTCATCTCGTTGATGAAGGCGGGGAAGTTGGCGAGGGCGGGGGAGCTGGACTCGTACAGTTGGACGTACCAGTCCGCCGCCCGGTCTTGTAGTTTGATCGCCACGGCTGCGATCTTGTCCGCTTCGGAGTCATAGGAGTGTCCATGCCTCCCCATGAACTCCCTGGCGTTCGTGATGAAGAACGACAGTTTTGCGGGGTTCCCATCAAAGAAGATGGGGAAGTCCTTTGGGGCCCGGGCGTTTTGTGAGCCCCTTCCTCTCGCTTCCCGGCCTGTGGCGTTGTCCGCCTGGGCCGTTTGTTGGCCGTCATCTGGCCCGTGTGAGTTCGGCGCCTCGCTCGGGGTGTGGACCTGTGCGGGGACGTCGTTGGGCGGCGCGGGGGACATCAACGACTGAAGCATGGTCCGGAGTTCCTTCAGTTGGGTCTCCATGGCCGCGAGTCTAGCTTGTGCGTCCCCGTCCGCGATCCGCGCCGCCGCTGGGGCCGGTTCCATCGGTGTGTCGGCGGGGGTGGGTCGCCGGTGGGGTTCAGGCCCTCCCGACCGTTGGTCCGCTTCCTCTGCCGTCGGCTGGGTTGCTTCTTCGTCCTCCCCCGTGCTTAGCGCCGTTGGGCTGCCGCTCCACGCCCGTGGCTGGGGTGCGATGTGGGGCGCGGGGTTCTCTGCTGGTCTCGGGAGGTATGTTGCTCCCTCCCGTGGCCGGGTTGCCTCCGTCGCCATCTCCCCTTGGGGTTGGAGCTGAGGCTCGGGTTGGGCCGGGTGGGCGTCCATGGCTCCGGGAGTCCGCGGTGCTTCTGGCCTCGATCGGTCCTCCTCTGCTTCTTGCCGTGCGGCTCGCCCCCCTTGTCCGCGTCGCGCCAGCCTCATGGTTCCTGGTCTTCTCGCCGTCTACTCCTCCCGCGGCTCGTTGCCGTCCGGTAGGGCTCGGCGAGGCTGAGTTTATGACTCTCAGCTTTATGTCATGCGCTGCCTACCTCCGAGTAACACACAGACACTGATTCCGTTGAAGCAGGCTCTGGTTTATTCGTACTGTAGATACAGTAGTAGAAAAAAGCTGAGAGTGACAGGAGCGCGCCGGTGCGGGGTTTAAATACCCCGCGCCGGTCAGCGCCCCCTCACTCGCGGTTACGTCACCCCCCCTTTGTCCAACATGCTGTCTTGCCGGTAGGTGAGGGGTTGCGAGGCCCCGCTGGCGCTCCGGGATCGCCCATCATCGGTTTCCCTATTCCTCCGGTGATTGCTGTCAGCTGGGTGATCTCCGTTGCGCTAGCGCTAACAGCTTGGGTGTGCCTCGCGATCCGCTTAGCCATTGTATCTTGTTCTTTAGTCTTTGTAAGTTGATGGCTACTTATCTTGAGCCCCTTCCCCTGTTTCCTTGTTATTGTCATGTGTGCCATTGCGCTGATGTCTTCAGCTCAACGGCACTCATGACAACAACTGATGTACCTTTTAAACAATGGCAGAAAGATATATTTAAGTTTGTATGCCAAGGGAAAAAACCAAGAGTTAAATATAAAGTATTTCAAGATGCAAAGGAACCAGGAGGATTGGGACTCCCTGATTTGAAATTGTATTTTGCAGCCTGCTGCTTAGTCTGGATGAATGAGTGGGTTTTGCTGAGAAATAAGAAAATTTTAGAATTAGAAGGGCACAATATGAGGTTTGGATGGCATAGCTTTCTATGCTACAGTAAGGTTAATGTAGATTTTAAGAATCATTATATTAGAGATGCCAAATTGAGAATATGGAACAGATATAAACCCAGTCTGTGGCCCAAAATGTCTTATACTTCTGAGCACAAGATGCATTTTACAGGAAAGAAACAGTAGGTAAAGAGAACTGGTTAACTTATTGAGAGTTGTTAAAACAGGAACATAGAGAACATAAGATGAAATGAAAAGAGCAATGGGCTGCAGAGGGATTTAGTTCTCAATAGTTTTCATATGCACAGTTAAGAGAAAGATTTAAGGTAGACAATAGACATTTGGAATTGAGCAGAAGACAGAATTTGACGTTCAGCTATGTACAAATGATGAACATGCAATTGCTAAAATGTATAATCCTTTATTGAAATTTGAAATGTAAAAAAAAAAGTGAAAGCCTATATGATTAAAATGGGCTAAGAACTATAACTACAAAATACAGTGGTGGAACAGTGGGAAAAAATGTGGTTAAAAGGGTTGAAATTTACATTATATTATAACCTAAAAGAGAATGTTTATATAATGTTGTACCATTGGTTTATGACTCCAGAAATATTGTCTAGAACGTTTAAACGTACTTCAAATTTATGTTGGAAATGTGGACAACATGAAGGGTCATTTTATCATCCCTTGGACTTGAAAAAAAGCCAGAAATTTCTGGGTTCAAATACATATAATAATACAAAGAATTTTAAAGATCGACATTCAACTGAAACCAGAACTTTTTCTTGCTGGGATTAATGGACAGTTAGAAAAGAGCCATGGAAGATTATTTTTATATATGATTACTGCTGCAAGACTATTATATGCACAAAAATGGACTCTGAAATACCCACAACAGAGGAATGGTTGATGAAGATGACGAAGTAGTAGAGATGGCAAAATTAACTTGTTTGATTAGAGAAAGATCAACAACTACATTTCTCAGTGACTGGAAACCCCTTATGGACTTTTTGCTGAAAAAAGAGAAAAATTAACATGATTTATGGAAAGAAGGAAATTGTGATATAACCTTACAGAAAGAGGGTAAAAAATAAATGCATTTATAACTGCTGTCAAAAATATCAGAAGCCACTTCTTTATTGCCTTTTCTTTTTTTTTCTTTTTTATTATTCACTATTCTTTCTTATTTTCTTTGTTTCTTTTCTAATATTTGTATTGTTTTTAATCTTGTTATAAATTTCTTCAATCAAATTATATATTTTTTTAAAAAAAGGAAGATTCTGTACATAGTACATCTAGTTTGTTTATAGGAATGCTATCTTGCTTACCCAAACAGAAAAGAGTGCAAATTGCTACAAAGTATTTTCCCTCATACCTTTTGATGACTTTTAGCATAAAAACTAGATAGATCCCTTGTCTCTTAACATTCTTTTTCAGTTATGTTGTTGAAAGCATCTGCATGGGTCATTCAAGAATACAATATGACATCATACTTTATTCATTTAACACTCAGTCAAAGGGGGAGGAAATTCATGAAAGCTAACATCGAAGTAAATGTTATTTTGCTCAGGCATTTCTCTGATGTTTTCAATTAGAAACTTGGCATATACCAAAACCTGTTTTGTAGTCAAATTAATAAATTGCTAACACTCCGGTCCTATATGTACTCAGAAAGTCCAGTGAGACCATCTGGTCCATCTATATGGGATTTCAGCCAGAACCAACTTACATGCTTGATGGATTTTCATTTGGCTAATCTTTTATATTAAGTCACTATTTGATCATCAAATTGTAATGCAGTATGATAAACAGATGAGGCATAATTAGTAGATGAGTCATAACTCTTGCTCTTTCTTCACATGCAACGTTTGTACTGATTGGCTCTCCACCACTGCATTCCCAGGATGTCATTTTTCTTAAGACAGTCAAAATAATCTTTTTCTAGCTCAGCACAGGGCTTGAGGCCAGGCTGTTTTACCCCTTGCAGGAACCATTGTCTCATCCTGCCTCCACTGCTTGAATGATGATCTCTCTTGTAAATGAGCAACTTTAATCGGCAAACCCGGTCTTAATGCTTCTATTCAATTTCTATGTAGTTTCAGGACCCAGCTTGATTCTCCCATAAAGACATGCACCAAGCTAGTCTAACTGTCCCATTACTGTCTGTTTCCTCTCTCCCCTCCCATGCCTTTCTTTCTATTAGTATGATAAATCAAGGGTTTACTGTACAAATGTATAGAGTAAGTGGTACAGTATGCAAAGGGCATTCCTTCTCTAGAAGTGCAATCCTTAGGCCTAGATTTTTGAGTGTCCAGGTGGAGGTTTAGTAGCAGTAAATCTTATGAGTGGTAAAATCCTGTCCTTCCTTGCAGAGTTACGTGTACAGACACTGCTCCCTGGGCTGGCAGAGAGAAAGGCAGGTCTTCATTTCCTTTTCAGTATGAATGTCTAATAAATACTGTAAGAATGAGACCTCTTACTCAAGATTCATAGCATAGTTGATTAGAGCCAATGTATATGTGGGATATTCGGGGTGCTATTTTCCTAACTGGGGGGGCCAGTATGAAAAATACATTTTTTCTACATATTTCCCATATTTCCTATATTGTAAAAATTATTGTATTATAAAAAGCTGCCATGAACAGAAGCAAAGACACAAAGTTGAGATCAGAGATGGTAATACTTTCTAAAGAAAGACTGGGAAATTGGAGGAAAAAGCTGGCCAGCCAACAGATGGAGAGAGCAGCAGGAGAGGCAACATTAGCATTCTGCAAGTCAACTTGGCAACAGCAAATTAACACAGGTAAGTCAATGAATCAACAGGCAACAGAAGGGAATCAGGCCTTCCAACTGCACCTGACTTTAGCTTCAATTAGTGCAATTTAGTGCTCCTTTTCCCATTTAGACACAGCATCAATTCACATAATCAATCAAGAGATTAGGCTTGGCATTCCTACGTGACAGAACTGCAGCAGCCAAATGATAGTGTGTATTTCCTACTGTAGATAGCATTTTCTTATTATGTCAACTCATCACCTGATAAAAGATGGCACATTAAGGAGCACATTAAGGAAGAATGATCCATTAAACCAGATCCTTGGCAATGACTTCACATACAGGCAATCCCATGATAGCTGCAGCTTAATCACGTAGGCAGGATGGTTGTAGTTATAAGGGCAGAAGCAGCAGCAAAACCGTATCAGAACAGCCAAATAACGTGTCCCAGACTTCTACGTTTTATTAACTATCAGCTCAGCATCCTTCAACACCATCAATGAAATAATTATTTTCTGGACTGGGGATACTATATTTCAATGGCTTCATTTCTTCCTGCAAGGCTTATTGAAGAACAGCGGTACTAGGATGTTACTGCTTGATTGCATGAAAATCATCTGCTCTCCAGCTTCTCTCATGTGCTTCTCTCATCTTCATGAAGACATTAAGTAAAGTCATCTGACTTTGAACAGAGGTGTTATCTGTATACTGAGGGTTTCCAAATCTCCTTTTAAAATCTGATTTATACCATATGATGGAAATATTAAATTGATGTCTGGAATTAGCAGTAAATTTGGTGTTAGCCAATGAACTATAGCACATTCAGGACAAAATGCAGATAGTGATGGATGGATTACATCTGCTTTAGAATGTAATCAGTGTTGTTACAGGACCAAGTCAAAACAGGCAAGATGGCAGTTGAGGCACCTTGATCAAAGCCCTGACCCTTTGTATATTGATGCAAGGTCAATCTCCATACAAAATGGGCAGAGCTTGGGTTGCACTACTGCACTTGAATCTTGCCTCTTTGATAGCCCACACCTTCCCACAGATGCCAGTAAAGATAGTATTCAGTCTGCTCTGTGCAAGATTCCCTTCCTAAGAGTTTTGTCTTCAGTCTTGATGTGCTTATCAGGCTTTGACATTTGAAGCTCAAGTTCCATTCCAATATGGCAATCTGTATTTTTAAAATGGTTTGCATGAGAATTTGTTTGTTTATGGGTACTACATTTCAAATACATCTCAAGATATATTTACTTACACATTTCTGTGTGAATATCTCAACATGTGTGCTTTAAGATGCATTTTAGTATATGATTTAGCCAAAGTTGTGGCATAACTTTAATTAATTAGCTGTGTCTGGCACATTGGCCCAGAAAATGGAGTTCATACTAAAATAGGCAATGATCAAACCTCATGCCTTCCTAAATAGGTATAGCCTGGAATGTTACATTTCAGCAAATGGTACCCCACACATCAGCTCTGATTATGCATTTTGGACCTACCTAGAGCATGAATTCATTGTGTTAATCACTGTTCATCAGCCTCTTGAGACCTAATAAGGTCTTGTTCATATAGTCCCTCGTTGAGAAATAATACGTTTTGATTGAGAAATGGAGAAGTATTGGCGCATCTGCTCCATGGAAATGAGGACAGCATTTTAAAAATGTAAAAAAAAAAACAGCTAAATAGCAAGCAGAGAAGATAGTCTTACTGAGAAATAGCTAAATAATTGTGCAGTTGAGTAGCAATCGAACGATTATTGTGTGAAAGCCATCTTCAGAAAAGATTTGCAGAGCTTTCATTTAGCAAAGTGTGCCTTGATTAAAAATAGACCAGTAGAATTAGGGCAGGCTGCTTTTTTTCCTGCTCATGACACTAAATTTCACTGTTGATGTGATAAAGGAAACAGGGTAAACATAAAGGTTGGATTTCTATTTTTTTTTCATAGTAGCAGTAGAAGATGGAAATGTATAGTGATTTAGTCACACTAAGGTAAGGATAAATTTGGAATTGCTTATTTAGAATCAATCTCAGTGGTAACCATTAAAACAAACCTCACTTATGAGAAACTCAAAGGGAAGGTCTGGAAGCAAAGGAGAAAAATGAAAACAGCAAAACATGTCTGCTTTCTGTCCTGTAGCTGGCATCAAATGAACTGCTTTTTTAGAGTGCCTCAAAACCACTGATTTTATTTGAAGAAGTACAAATGTGTTCTTTGGCCTATTTGTTGGTTAAAGAATAAGCTAATCTTAAGTTTATAATTTTACAGATATTGGAAGTGAGATATTGCACCTAATGTTTCCATTAGTAGCAATGTAGATGATATGATTATCCTTCTACTCTAAAGAAATGTTACAACCAAGAAAGAAATGTTTATAATCCATAAGCCAAGGTTAATGTATTAAGGGTATAAGATCAAGCACTTAAATCAGGCAATTTTGAATAATTAGCATTGCACCAGTGACACCACTTTAGACAGTTTGTGTAGAGTATGACCATCACTTGATGATCATAACATCTCATGCAAATATAATTTAGAACGTTAACCACTTAAGTAACTAACCTCTGGATATAAAGAACAGTCTTTTACAAGAAACCTTCTCTTCAAAGTGTAATGAAATTTGCACTCATGACAAACAGTTGTTAATAATTTATTAACAGAAGCAAAACAATTTATTTTGTCTCTAATGTTATTCTTTGAACTGATAGGAGTATTTTTGTGGAAATGTTTCAGAAATAATTCAGCCTGAGGCAGACTTCAGGTATTGGATATTTTCAGGCAGAACACACTTCCAAGTGTTTAGAAAAGGTGTGCGCAATTGGAAATATCATTCTATAATGGAGCCTGCTAGGTGAATGTAAATATGGCTGGGCTATAACTTTATGGGTTGTCATCCAGTATTGTTTCTTATCCCAAGAATTTATTTGGGAAAAACTCAATCAAAGAAAAACATATCAAAAGAAAATTTGAGTGAGAAAGGAGTCCAACGCAGAAGAGAGTTCCCTTAAAAATTATTCCATGATGTAAGGGTAGCCAAGAAAAAAGGGGAAAAGAAACTTCAGGTATCTAACAATATAACATGGTTTGTGAAAATTTTGTCCACATGGAAAGTCTTGTTTTTAAATGTTCAGCTATTGTTTTCTTTTATTGTATGTTCCTGTCATTTGATCTAGGCAATGTTCTCAGTCCATAACAGTCCATGTACTGAAGTTCTTTTTAACGACTCTTCTCTAATCCTCCCATTTTTTGTGGTAAGACAGCTGAAGAGAGTAATGAAAACATGATCTAAACTTCCTGTTTTAAATTCTAATTTCAATTTCTGCAGACTCATTGAGGAATTGATTCTGGATTAAGATGTAACTCAGTTGTCCCTGCCAGGGCACACTGTGATACAGCAGGCTAGGAATAGCATTTGAAGTAAAGCAGCAGCAGTCCATAGGGATTCTATTTTATTAACCATATGTTTCACCCACCAACACTGCCATTTCTTTGCAGTACCAAAGACAGAGCTTGCTTGTTATCAGTTGCTCCCACCTGCTTTATCCCATGTCCCTCTTCTGAGACTGCAATCTATTAGCTAGGCCATTTAGGCATGGATTCAGTGTCATTCAAATGTGTTCAGAAAAAGCTTGACTGATAGGTCACAGGCATTGAGCATCTCCGCACATGCAACCCATTAGTCAGTCAACTTAACAAGTGTCTAAATCTGCTATTTAAAGCACCTACCTACACTTGCCGAGCTCCATACTACCACATATTAAGGACAGCAATGGTTTCTTACCAGCAGGTGATGCTCAATGGAAGGGAAACAAAGCCAAGAGAATCCTACGATCACTTTCCGTAACTTGTCCCAGATAAAACTGTAAGGATGGCATCACACATTGTAGTCGTTACTGAGGCAGAATAGGGCGTAGCCACAGGACAGGGCACTCTATGCTGATATACTTTTCTGCTGACTGGAAGATAGCATTTTGAAGCAGCCATAGCCTCAAGGATTTCAAGGACTGCCAAAGATTCTGCAATCTTTCCTGGAGTGATTTTTTTCACTGTGATGTATGCTGATATGATCAATATATTAATCAACAAGCAAATTACTTATTTACTGAAGTGGTATGATCTGATTTGAGAACACATACTTGATTATATGTGGTTTAGGCTATTGAAGTTATTCTTTATTTACCATAAAAGACCAGAGATAATTAGAGCAATGTATATTCAGAGAAATAAAACAATGGAAGTGAGCACAACTACAATATACCCCTAATTAAGACAGCCACAGAATAACTATAATATTAAATAATGAACACCAATGGCAGTTGAACAATATTTAGAAACTCTTCTAAAAATTTCAGAGGGCCTATCAGGTAAAAAAATAGTATTTTCCTCTTCTGAACTATCATGTCTATTAGTTAGAAGAGGCATTATTAGGTTAGCCTGCCATAAAAAGGGCAGTGAAACAGCATGTGACATAGTGTTTCTTGAAGCCATTAGTGGCCTGCTAGAACCACTGAATGGAGCAGAGCTTAACACAGCGGAGAAGCTGTGCACAGAAAAAGAATATTATCCAAAAATAGCTTTAATGAGCACGTCAGAGAAACACAGGTTATTCATCTTACACACTTAGCCCTCCCAAGCATGAAGAATCACATGCTTAGACAAAGTAGTTTCAAAGTAAAGCAAAAAGAGTCTTACTGACTTTATTCTTGGTCCAGTTACATTTCCATTCTTCAGTAGAAAAATGATGTTCCTTGTTTCTTCTGTTCTCTCCCTAAACTTAATTCACCCTTAGCCCTGATAGCTGCTAGGGGCTGTGTGTAAGAAAAGGGGAATTCTGGGCCCACCGCATGGTGCCCAGAGATGGAGCAGCACACAGCCGCATGCTTATCTCCTGTTGGTGAAGAAAGAGGAAGAGAAAGTAAGAGGAAATGGGAGTGGCAACAAACAACTTCCTCTAACAAGCATGGAGAGTTGCATTGCGGGACAAACTCAATTTACTTGCTAATTGAGGCATGCTGATTTGTTAACATCTCCAACATTTCTTTCGTCTAGCATACAGGCAGAGGCATAGATTCTTTTGTAGAGGAATGTTACTTTCAGTAATATAAAAAGAGAGAGCATTAAATCTGGCAAGGGTAATAATAATAAACTAATAGCAATAGTAAATTGAAATGTTTCTATATAGAGCTCGTCTTGAAAAGCATCTGGAAACTTCAGTTGAGTAGGTTGTAGCAGCAAGGCTACTAACCATAGCAACAAATTAAGATAACTTAAAAATATAGTTTTTTCCTGTTTATGCTTCTATTTTGTTTCTTCTGCTCTGCCGTCTGCCATGATGTTTTGTTTTTTGCAGGGGGGGAGGCTGGATGGGCTGTGTAAGCACAAACTAATAAATAAATAATGGGCTGGAATGATGCAAATAAAAAAAATGGCTATGCAAGTAGAATTGGACTTGATTACCAATGGCTGAAATTCCCAGGGGCAAGAAGCAGCTTTCATTAGCATCCCAATGGTGGCCCTGAGTGCATCCATTTATTTCATCCATCTCCACTAATGGTTGTCATTCACTCCTGCAGAGTGAGAAAGAAATAAAGTGCTCAACCTGCTTTCATTGCTGCATTGAGGACAAAACACATCCTCCAGCCTTCTTCTATGAGGATTTTTCTCATTGCATATGTTTATGTAGATCATGTTGCACTCTGAAATGTTTCCTAGATGATTAGGCATAGCAGCCATTCAAATCAACAGTTTTCAACATATCTCAAGTATTGTTAAGTATTTCAATCTACTAAGAATTTGAAGATTGATAAGCATTTCAGTCTGCTTCTGCTGACATTATATTTTACTGTGCCAGGAGAAATACTACTTTTAGTTTGTGATTAGCGTTGATAGTATTTTAATGGTCACTGGACAGTGTGGAAAAGGTTATGATAAGACCATAGCAGAGGCCTTTGGAATTTTTCGTTATAGTTGGGAGCAAAGCTGTATAGTAGGATGTGTTTGTAATTTGCATATAGAGCGCGTACCACTGCAACATACTAATCCACTTTGGGGAAACTATCTTTGTTTTTTGTTTGGAATTTGTTTATACTTCAAAGGGTAGCACAAACAACCATTGACTGATTGACTGATTAAATGCCAACAAGTCACTGTCAACTTTTAGTGACCATATAGATTTATTCATGAACAAACATGGAAGATAAAAAAAAATACAGGCTAAAATTATATTTGTGATTAGAGATGGGAGCATTTCATATCAGAAGGAGGCCAAGATAAAAGACTTTTAACTATTAGAACAGAACCAATAAATCTGGACATCACCAGTTCTGATTGAGTCACTCCTTCTTTTGGGGTATTTTTAAATGGCACGACCAAATGAATGAGTTGTTGCTCAAGTCAATGAATCCATCCTTTTGTGCTGGCAGTACTTCCTTGTAGGTAAACTTGTCAGTCATATAACGACCATGCCTGAAATTTTCCTTGCTGCCACAAAGGAGGCTGGGAGTTGACATATCATAGATTTTTTTCCTAATAAAACCAATATGGCCCAATCAATGTTTGCATCACTGCAGGTAGAATTGGGAGGTTTACATATTCCCACTTGTTTCTGACCTTTTTTTACCTCCTTGTGGGAAGTGTTAAGTAAAATGGTGACCGTTCCTATAGCTTCCCATTTTGGGGTTACTGCTCTGAGACTTCACTGCTATTTTGGAAGAAGGAATAGAAGGTTAACTTTCCATCAACCCTTGGAATCATATGTGCATGATATAGTTGACTGGAGAGAGGAAGCTTGGGGTTGTTTCAATGACAGTGGAATTTCAGAATTAGAGTCTTGTCTGAAAGCCCCCTCTAATCTGAGAAGAAATATTTCAAGAGCTTTGCTAGTAGAAACAGTAGCAGAGACACTTTTGCGGTGATTTATGTATCTTCTTGATTTTTATCAATTTAACCAATCCTTACATTATATCAAGCACAAACTGAGTTTATGATTGTGTCAAATAAAGGAATGATGGGGAAGAACAGTTCATGCAGATCTAGTATATGCCCATACGTACTTTTCTGTCTTCATCGCTCTTCAAAATAATGCTGAAAAATTAAACTTTGTCCACTGTATGAAAATTGCTATTGTGCATGACCACGTTCAGTTTGGGAATTTGTCTTGTACTTATTCATCACTTACAACAACAAGTAATCAAACTAATCAAATTTTCCTGATAGATTTGCTAAGTGCTAAAAAGTCTTTACCTGTAAAACAAGACTCAAATTCCACCGCTGTCTTCATTATCTCTTCACCAACACACACACATTGCCCCAATTTTGTTCACAGCATTGTTTCCACAACTAGGTTTGAGATTTTTCATTCACAGTATCCTTCCTATTTAGGTTCTAATATCACAATTTTTACCAAACTCCTTCCTTTTTCGTACTATACTCCATTGAACAGGAGGCAGGTTACATTTCCTTTATTCACCTTTCAGCCATACTGGGAGAGCTAAGAAAAGATTTACTTTTTATTCTCTCCCTTCTCAGCATAACACCAGTGTTGATATTGTAATGTGGATTTTCTAAATGTCTGATTCAAGGTATAGGAGCCAGCTTCTCTAACATTCCAAACTGAAATATATTTAGAAAAAAATATATTATTGGTTTAAATGTATTACTTCAGCATGACTATGAAGAGGAAAACACAGATGTGGAAGGAAGCCACTCATACTATCAGGCGGCCCTGAACAGAAATGCCCAAGGCTTTATTAATGGCCCTCACAACATGGCTCTCTTAGGAAAATTTGGAATATATTATTATTATTATTATTATTATTATTATTATTATTATTATTATTATTATTTTCTACTATGTAATCTCCAAGATTGGCACAATTAAGCTCTAGCAACAGTTGTGTTCTCAGGCCATTCTTTGAATTCTAACACAACAAATATCACTGTTAATTATGTACACAGTCTATTGTAAGCAGTAATTCTAGATGTGAATAAGCTAGAAGATTTAAACTTCTCTTATGTTCTCTTTCTCAGATATCATCTTTTTGGGTCCAAGCCAAAGACTTAGTGTTGTATTTATCTTCTGCTATCCTTTATTGAACACATGAGGATCAAAAGGGTAACTCGAGTGTGGCAAGTAAAGCCTGGTTTATCCTGAAGTTGTGATATTTCAGTACTTTTAAAAGATATATGAATATTCTGGAGTCTCTGAATCAAAGGTTCAGATGTAATTTCCATGATTTAGAAGATGAAGATTGAGTATGAGTATAAAGAAGACTGTAGATCCTACAGGATGAAGCAAAAAACAGGTGACATGAATATGATTGCCAACCCTTTCAGAATATTAAGAAAAAATAAAGGAGGAATGCAGTATGTTTAACAATGATGTTAAGATTCTTGTACATAGTAGTTTTATGACATGGTAGACTGAGTTCAAATGATGCAGAATGAGAGGGACTTAATTTAACTCCAGCCACTGACTCCCTCCATGTTTATCCAAATCAGTGCTCCTCTATGGCCCTCTATAATAAGGGAGCAGTCATTCTGGCCTGGCTGTAATTTGAGTATTGGAGAGAATTATATTCAGTGGAGATTCTGTTTCTGTAGCATAAATGGACTCATGATAATATCCCATGATAATATGGTATCCCATTAAAATATTTTGCTTATATGTTGGATTTGCTCTACAGAAGCTCATGTTTAGTTTGAAAAAGTCAGGGCATGGTTGACCCAACAGTATAGTTCCACTGCCCTTTCTACACATATGTGTTCTACTGACAAATGACAGGTAAATTGAGCTTAAATTTAAAGATTTGTTTTCTAGATGATCCATCATCACTATCCACTGCAAAATAGCAAAAATTGTGTGACATGCCACATAGATTTTACACTACCTTGCAAGAGTGTCTCTAAATAAGCAGATGGAATACCTGATGAATAAAGAACTTAGAATTTTTTAGTTGGTTCAAAATAGAATAAGTTCAACAGATCTAAAGAAATAACATTGCAGACCAGATCAGGATAGAGTTGAGAACAATATATAGCAGTACCTCTACTCCCATAACGAACATAATGTATTTCTGAATAAGTCTTGGTTTAAAAATTTTGCCAGTCTTATTTGGTTTAGGTACGAAACAGGCTTAAAAGATATAACAAAAAATCAGGATAGATCAGAGTAGGTTTCAGACTAATGTATAATACCTACATACGGTATACAAAAGAAAAGGCAACTGTGCCTTAGTTAACAGTCTTAGCTCTTAATTTGCCAAGTAACTTTTATACAGAGCAGCTGATTAGTTCTGCTCCCTACTGCTGCTATGCCCTTTAAAGAGAAATTAACTTTTTATTTGTGTTTGGGTGAGAATCTGTGGTCCTCCAAGTATTTCAAAACTAAATTCCAACAGCTGCAAACAACATTGTAAGTGGTGACAGAGGACTTACAGTATATCAAAACTAAAGATGTTCCCTCCTCTTTTAATGTAACCTCCTGCCATTCTTATTCTAATACAATAAATCCACCAACTTCCCCTCCTCCTGGTATGCATTTTATTTGCTTTCTCTGTAGTGCTCCAGCAAGTTAAAAAAATAAAATAAAAGGTTGAGAACACACCATTAGGTGTGGAACATAATTGGAAGACAAGAAGCATAGCATACATGTCTCCTTTACAAATGAGGAGCTATGCTTTTCAAATTTCAGATTGAACAGCTTCCATTTGTTCCTCCTTCAAAATGGTGACAGCGGAAAGAAAATGGAAGGCTTGAACTCAGAGAGGGCTTTTAGACTTTTCAGTGGTGCGGTACACATACGGATCGTTTTTGCACTGACAACCAAGCTCCTTAAGCATTCAGAAATGTTTCCCCTCCCCTCCTCTTCCCTATTTCTTTAGGGTTTTTTGGCCATCTAATCCATCACCGACAGACATAAGAGAGATGGGAGCCAGGGGAAAAAAAATTAAAAGTCTCTGTGTTGCTCTAGGCTTGTTGCTGTGTTCTGCTCAACTCTGTTCATCATTGCAGTGTTTCATTTTTAAATGGTTCACTTACTTGAAAATGAAACTTGGAAGAAACAAAACAAAACTAGGACGGAGGTGGGGGAGAAAAAGCTGGGCATGGAGGAGGGGAAGGGAGTAAAGTTTTATTTTGTAGAGGCATTATCAGAGCTGGCAGCTTAAAAGGCCAGCTGCCCATTCGCATTGCTGTTATTTGGTTTAAATTTATACATAAGTGGGAGGGAAGAGGGACAATTTACTGTATTTGTTCTTATACGTATTATTTTATAGTCTTGGACTGGGTCCAAACAGTTGCTTTAGAATGTGAAAACAACTACTGTTCCTGCTTCAAACGAAGGGATAGATTGGTGGTTATTTCTTTGTACTAAGTGTCCTTATTTTAGTAATATGGTATTTCTTTCTGCAATAGAAAGGTCAGCCATTTGCTTGCAAGATTTTCTGTTCATCTTCTTTGTCTGGATATTTTTGAGAGACTCACAGTAAGGAACAAGAACATCTACATTCACCTTCTGTGAGATTTTCCTTTTTTGCATTATCTGTAGCTTTGTGTGACTGTGAGTTTCATATGTAAATAAAGTAGGTAAATAAAGCAAGGGTATTTTATTTATACCCCTCCATTTTCTTAATTGCTACTTCTGCTATACAAGAAGCTTGTACAGTTGCCTTGAAATATTATCCCTGTTTGAGAAGATAGTCAGTGAATGAAAATCTAACATGATCCAGCACTAGCTGTATTCCTACCAACCACCGAGGCCTAGTCTATATAACATACCACAGAACAAGGCTGCAAAGTTCTGTGATAAAATTACAGATGTAGAATCTGAGAGTGAAGGTGCTTCATTACATGAAAAGACATACAAGTATGTTCTAGCAAGTGGAAAAAACATTTAGATAGAAATGAAATGAAATGGTATAAAAGGCTCCGCAAGATGTCACTAGGGGTTCACTGGGAGATCACAATTTATTTAAAAAATTATTTCAAATTTGGTCAACTTCACATTAAAGAGGTAAGTTTCATTCTTTATGTTTAGTTTAAAAGCACTGTTAATGCACTGTTAATACATATATAAAGACCTACACATGAAACCAACATAATGAGAGCCAGTTTGGTCTAGTGGTTAAAGTGCTGGGTAAAAACCAGGAGTCTGTGAGTTCCAGTCCCGCCTTAGCCCTGAAAGCCAGCTGGGTGACCTTGGGCCAGTCCCTCTCTCTCAGCCCAACTCACCTCACAGGGTTGTTGTTGTGGAGAAAATAGGAGGAGGAAGGAGTATTAGATATGTTCGCCGCCTTGAGTTATTTATAAAAATAATAAAGGCGGGATAGAAAATTAAATAAATAAATAATTTGTAACTTCTGGCCTATATTTGAGCCTCAATGTGCAGGGGTTCCCCGAGGCCTGAAAAATATTTCAAGGGTTCCTCCCGGGTCAAAAGGTTGAGACAGGCTGATATACAAGATTCTTCCCAGTGTATACAATTTAAATGTTGAAATCTGATTCTGAGTTTTTTGTTTTTATCCAATGGAGCTAATATAAAGGTAGGTAGTAGATTGGTCTATTTTATCTGCTCAGAATTGTCACCATTTTGCTGCATGTGCAAATCAGGTCAATGTTGTTTCCTGGGAGTTTTAGGAATGAGAAAAACCATATTATATTTCAGTGTAGTCTATTTATCAGTCCTTTGTATTTGTTATTCTACTGATTTTTACAGGTGTTATGAACAGAGCTAGCCAGCTGTGGACTCTTTGCTCTGCTTTTCACATGATGGGAAAATGGATATTCTTAGACTTCCCTTTTAGTCTTCTTTCTACAGGAAAGAGAAGGAGACTTCCCTCCTCCTCCTTTTTTCCCTCACCATGAGAATAGGGAACTCAGGAGGCAGTCTTTCTATCATATCATGTAATTTCCTCAATTGACATAACTTACCTTTTGGATGTTAAGCATATCTCTCTAGCTACAATTAATGAGCTTGTTGGCTGTTTTCATAGTATACTGTATACTCTGCAAAATAGAGATGAACTGGAGAATTCCAAACAGATTTATCTCAACATGTTTCTCCTCAAATTAAAATTTGCTAAACTCTGGAGTTCTGGCCACTTTCCTCTGATAGTATCCTTTTTCTTACTCCATGGGGAAAGAGCGAGAACAGAGTTGCCACCTGCTGTCTTGCAGTTAGCTCCCCACAACCCACTAAATAGCAGACTAACAGCAAGGGGAACTGCACAGTTTGGCAGCAGGCTTTGCCCTGGAGAGGTTTGAAAGAACTCTAGACCATCCACCCCAGAGAACTAGTTGTCTTTACCATGCTTCTCTCCCAGATATTGATCTGCTGCTTCATGGGCTAGGTTGGATTGTGGATTTACAGTTCTTTCAGGACTCTCCCATGCTAAATCCATGGTTGAAACAAATCCTGACATCTTATCAGTGGGATTGGGGGGCCACCTGGTAAAAGAAGAGTGCCTTTTGCAGCTTGTCCATAGGGTAGGGGGCTTGGCCAATAAAGCAGGAGAGCAGAGAGCAGAATTGTGGGTGATCAATGGTTTCCTCATCCCTACATTCAGAAAGGGGAGGGCAGCATAGGGTTTTAACTAGAACCAGAACCAGGACATAACCAACAAAGGCTATAGAGGAAGCATAGGGATTGGCAGTGGGAGCAGCAAATGTTATAGCAATTTAATTTACTTCCAGCTCAAGCACTTCAACTGACCTGTGAGAAAAGATCCATTGCAGGGATGAATGGACACTGATTCTTTATGTTTTTTCTTTCTCTTCAGAAAGGGAGAAGCATGTGTGCAAAATGCCAGGCTGGTTGGTTTTTTAAAAAAAGTTTTTAAATTCCCCTTTTGTGTGGATGGTAGAGGGAGGAGATTTTCATTATTCAAATGAAGTGGATTAGAAATGGTGACTGTAAAGAAGTACCATTACAATGAATTCCACTTCCTGCAGCCAAAAAAGTATGCATTTTGTATAGAACTTACTGTCCTATCTTCTGTCCGTTCCTTCAGCCCCTGCTGCATTCATCATGCTGGGAGATGCTGAAAAAAGTGGTTGCAATAATTGCTTATTTGCAAACAATGAAATATTTTCTGATAGTTTGGACAAATATAAAGTGATGACATCCTAATTTTTTTTCTTAGAGGACCCATTCTTTGCATGAGACTCATGCTGGTAATGCCCTAGAGCAACTCCTCAAACACAAGCTTTTTCGAAGTTGGAAAAATGTCTCTTTGATCTTCCCCAATTGGACTCTTGGGGTTATGAAATCTCCTCAGATGGAATACAAATAGATCCTGCAAAAGTACAATCCATTCTAACATGGCAAGCACCTAGAAATGGAAAGATATCCAATGTTTTCTGGGTTTTGTCAATTTCTATGGAAAATTCATCTCTAATTTTGCAAAATAGAAGAAATCTTTCTCTCAACTTCTGAAAAAAGGGCATAAATTCAAATGCTATTCAAGAGCTAGCAGCTTTTCAGGACTTGAACTCCTTTTGTCCTCCCAGTCTTTATTCCTCCATCCAGATTCCCACCGCCCATTTGTAGCATAAGCAGATACCTTAGACTCTGCTTTAGGAGCTATTCTCCTTCAGGCTTTGCTGAGGGGGAAGTGGGGAAATCTCTTGCCTTGCACCTTTCATTTCTGACTGCTTTGTCCCAGCTGAACAGAACTATATTTTCAATAAAGAGTTGCTGGCCATAAAAGTAGCATTTCAACAATGAAGACAGTTCTTGAAGGGTATAATCCACCTAGTACATGTAGACATAAATGACAAGAATTTGGAGAACATGGTACAGACCCTCACTCCACATCAGATTATGTGGGCACAATTTTTCTCCCATCTCAATGTTTATACCACCTATGTTTCTGGCTCACAGGACAAATTGCCTGATGCCTCTTGTAAGCCAGAATATGATCTCTCTGTCTATCACTCCCTACCACAGTCTTGAAGACAAACAATTTTGCTCCCTCTTTCAGAAAAAAACACTCCTAAAAGGCTAAAAAGGAGGTGGAGTGGTAGGCAGTAGATCTGTTGGATCAAGTAAGATTGCAGCAACAAGACCAATATGTTAGGGCTCAGATGGATAACCTCCTGGAAGACTCTGAAAAAGAGTCTTCCCCTTTCTGTATGACTAAAAGACAGTTGTTTCTCAGTGGGCATTTATATGTATCCCTTCCAATCATGGAAGAAGTTCTGCAACCTTGCCATGATTGACAATAAGACTGCAGGGCACAGACACCTCTTTAAAATGTTGCATCTGGTACTCAGTTCTGGTGACCAAGGGTGAGTTCTGATATTAAGGACTATGTGTCATCCTGTCACGTCTGTCTCCAGGCTACAGCAGTCACTGCAAACCTGGCTAATTTATGCTATCCGTTCCTCTCCTCTTCATCTGATGATTGCAGACATCTGATGACACAGTTTGGCTAGCAAAGATTAGAGCTGAGACCTGGGTGCCCTTCTGGGGCATCCTGGGAGATATGTCTCGTCATCCTTCCCAAAGTTCATACTCATGCTAGGACCATCAAAAGACTAGACAGAGCAGTGGCTGAATAAATTTCTGAAGACCATATAATAAATAAAGACCAAAATAAATTTCTGAAGATTGGCCAGCTGGAGGGAGAGCATGTTTCAAGTGAGGTTTTCAAAAAAAAATCTATTTCTTATGTTTAATGTATTTAAATGGTTTAATGTAAATCACCCTGAACCATTGGTGCTTTAGAGGGATGAGGAAGTAGAAGCAATGCTATATGGAAGTTTCCAGTTTTTCTATTAATCATGTATAGAGTACATTATCTCTCCAAGTGATTAATCTCAGCCAGATCCAGTCTCAGATCAAGAGCTGTAAGCCTACAGCAGTTAACTTGCTCACCCCACCCGCACACTTTCTCTTTCTTCTCTTTTCTTTTTAAAAGAAGAATTCAGCCTCTGCCTCAATTTCAACATCAATACATGACTTTCTCAGATCTAAAGAGAGAAAGAGATAAGCAGACACTGATGATTTCTTCTGTTTCATCAATTAGAGGTGGAGATACTTAATGGAAACAGATTTTTTTTCCCATGGGGGTAAGCAAGATTCTTTCATACTGAGCTTCGCTTAGTAGCTTCTGGGATATCAGAATTACCTTCTGTTTCTCAGATTGTTCTTTACCTACATCTATGAAATCCTAGTCTGCAACTCTTAACCAATTACCAGTTTGGAGGAGCAATGGTTGCCCTTGTACCAAATCTGATCCGTAAATCTAAAACAGGAATAGCACTTTTCTCCATTGCAATACTTACTTTGGCTGATACATTATTGTCCTTGCAGAAATCCACCATAATGCCAACATTTTTGGGGAAATGTTACTCAATATTGAAAACAGGTTTTGAATAAATGAATGTGATGCTTGGACTGGAAGTTTTACTCAAGAGTTTTTATTTTTAATTGCCTTAGAAATGAGGGACCTATTTGATCTTGAAAATGAGTATGAGGGTTCTATAATGAGATAAAAAACTGGATACTTTTTTTGTGGAACAGACTGAAAAAAACTTAGATGTGCAGCCATAATTACAGATGGCTCAAAAAGCCAAACAAGCTCTTGTACTCCTGCAATTAGAATTTGTCTTTTCTTGTGTCTTG
Source organism: Candoia aspera (assembly GCF_035149785.1). NCBI lineage: Eukaryota > Metazoa > Chordata > Lepidosauria > Squamata > Candoiidae > Candoia > Candoia aspera. The sequence goes on from NC_086154.1 coordinate 191,929,432, forward strand.
CATTTCATCTCAAATGTAGATATAAAATGTCAGGCTGTGTCTAAAAACATGAAATGTGATAGCATGGGATACCAAAAGGCTGCATTTTCAATTATACAAACTCAGATGTACCATTTGGCACTTATCCATAATATCTGCGGCTATGACATTAGCCTGTGGTTCTTTGGATGTACACATGGTTTGGTCACTAGGAAAAAAATGGCAGATCTGAAATTTATTAGGATGTCTCTGTCAATCTCTTTCAAAAATGAAAAAAATATTTTTCAAAACTAAAAGTGGAGTGATATTGCTTTATGATCCAGTTACTTTTTAATAAAGTGAAATGTATCTCTTAAATGCTCATTTTTATATAGCAAAGGCTGCATGTGAAATTTCTAAAAAAATAACTGCAGAAGTATGATATTCATCTGTGAGATCAAGTTAGAATTTCTCTTTTTGGAACTGCCTTTCAAAACTATTCAATATTCTGTTCCCATATAGTGAAGAGAAGAGCTTAAATATCTGTCTTTACAGCTTTTTAACAATATGCAGCACAAATCCTGTTTAGGGAATAATTACTTGGAGTTGGACCAACAGATTGGTTCATTTAAACTGACACTGAACATTTGAACAAAAATATTTATGCTATAAGAAGTTATTAGGCATTAATGCAACTGATTTTTTTAAAAAAACTCAAATGTCATTCTTAAACTACTCTGTTACTATCAGACAATGAAAAATCACTAACCCAACCTGTGTATCCAAATGAAATCATAAGGATATTTATCTTTCTGTTTCAAGTTTCTTTTCTGTAGTTTTAAAATAGATATCTAATATTTATCCTGTATTAATACCCTGAACTTTTGCTTCAGGCTGTCTCACTCATTTATGCTCCAAATTGTTTTTTTTAATGTATTTATTTATAAAATTATTTAAACACCTTAGCCATGTAATACTCAAATGCATTAAAAACACAACTATATTAAAAAAAAAAAATAGACTGGTCAGTGGTGAATATCAAGGTCCATATCAAACCTCCATGAAATCAAGGAGTTTATCATGAATTTCTATCCTGTTTCCAACATGGCTACTGTGGGTTTCTTGAAATAAAAGTTTGCAATATCTCAAACACAGCTCCCTGACATCTCAACTTAGCTGAAGTCTTTTCTGAGCAACAGAGAAGGCTGGTACAAATGCAGGGTATTTTTTCCTCCTACCAATTATAAACACTTTGCAAACAGTTCAGCCACAGGTATTGCTTGCTGATGATTCTCGTGCACTGGTTACGGCATCAGGCTAGAAACCAGGAGGCCATCAGTTCTAGTCCTGCCTTAGGCATGAAGGTGACCTTGGGCCAGTGGCGCTCTCTCAGCCCTAGGAAGAAGTAGGCAATGGCAAACCACTTCTGAAAAATCTTGCCAAGAACACTGCAGGGACTTGTCCAGGCAGTTGCCAGGAGTCAAAAACTGACTCAAAGGCGCGCACACACACACAAACAAAAAATCTGACTTATTAATCATATCTGGGAGACTGTGCATTTAAATGTTAGGGGCTACACACACTTCAAAAATGATTCAGAAACGTTTCAACCTTGCTCAAGCTCAGCGCCTCTCTGCTGTTGATTAAAGCAGCTCTTTAAAAAGAAAGCTCTTTTAAAAAGAACTTCTTCGGTGTCCTCATGGCAACAGAGGGATGCTTTCACAACAGCAAAGAGATGTTGTGCTTGGGCAGGGTCCAAATCATTCTTGAAGCATGCACAGCTGTACTGAATGTGCAACATGTCTCATCCGCTAGGCTAAGATATTAATAAATAATGATGCAAGAGATGCAAGAGATGTTGTATCAGCCTGAAGGGACTAGGGAAGTAAGCATTCTCTGAATCTGGGAAATGATGACTTCAATCATGACTATTTAGATAAAATGGTCCAAGCATTTCCCATTCATCACAGCAATACACCTTTTCAGAATCTGCAAGGTAGGCTAATACTGTATTATTATCCCCACTCCAGATGGAGCATTGAGACAAATTTGCCTAACAGGGAGTTCGGATTCAAAATACACATCTGTTGCAGATTCATCTGGTAAGCTATTCTGCTGATGCTTTCACAGTCATCTTGTTCGGGCAGAGAATGTTCCCTCCGCTCCATATTACAAGAAAATTATGCATCAGTAGTAGTGCTCTTGATCTTGACCTCACTCTGTCATGCTTCTGCAGTTTAAAGCAGCAGCAGTCATTTGCTGTAATAACCTGTCGATTTGTTTTTAATAAGATTACGCCTGCATTATGTTTATCTGCAGCCAGTTGAAAGCAGAGTCCTACTGGGGGCACGGTGCTTTGGAGGTCTCAGATCAAAACTGATCCAGCATGCTAGAAAGGAGGAAGCTGGGAGAGGTGCTAAAGCATCACAGAAAGGAGAGCTGGGATTAACCAATTTCAGATCTGCCATCTAAAGCACTAGAACAAGGCTTTTAAAATCATTATTATTCTGCAAATGACAAGCTTCCTAATGGTAAAGAGACCCAGGAAACCAGTTTTCCATATATTTGCAATGCATACATTACATGCTATCAATAGCACATGCAGCTAAAGGGCACACATCTGATGTCTCAGGAAGAGTGCTTTGTGTTGCAGGTTGAAGTGTACAGTATCTGGGGTGCGAGTTTCCTGAGAGTGAGAATCTACCCTGAGTAAGGACTAATGAAGCAAGATTTATAACTGTAACAACAGCAACAACAAAACAAGAAATACATTAGAGGGATAAGCAAAGCTTAGCACCGAGCTAACAATAGCCTACCAGAAAATCTTGTGCTGTTTGCATGTGTGCCTGGGCAGAAAGGCAAAAGGAAGCAATTTCAGATTAGCAATCTGTTAGACAAAAGAGCAGGCAGGGTGATAGACAAAGAAGGGCAATAAGTAAATCCTTAACTCACCGTATTGCCCCTCTGTGGTGTGGTCAGTAGGTCATGCAGTGCTGATGAGTCAGTGCTGTTGATTTGGACCTCCAACACTTTGAATTAATTTATGGTGTCAACGGCCTTTCTCCTAATTTCTCAGAATTAGAGCACAAGGCAGGAATAATTTTTTCAGGATTGCTGTGTTGGATCTTCATGCAAATAAATGGTGATTTTGTATGCTATCTTCACATATTAATATCTGTACTATTTTTAAATAACTTTTGTCCATCAGTCCTACAAGTATTTATCCAAAGGAGGATTTTCAGTTGGCTCTCTTACATTAATTATTAACACAAACAAAACCAGCCATGTCTCTTGAACTGGCTAAGAGATTGTTACTGAGAAATGGCAAAAAGGAGTTATTTGGATACATGCTTATATGCATGCATTGAACCAGCTCAGATCTGTCTTCATTCATCAAGTTTTCATATCTCTGCCAGGAAAACCTGAGGAAATCCCTTTTGGGAGATGGGCTGTGATAAATTTGATTAATAATAATAATAATAAAAATCATTCCCAAATCCACAATCAGGACATACTAAGACTTAAGTATCCTATATCAGCTGGTTTTCTGATACACCTGCGTTGGGTATTAAAGAAAGTATGTTATCTAATATTAACAAACCAATGTTTTTGTTTAATATGTAGCCAAATTAATATTTACAGATAATCCAAAAACTTGCTTGCTATTTTGAGTTTTGTTAGGTTTCAATTTAAAAGATTTGGTTATTTCCCTGCTTTTAAGAAAGTATGCTTTTTGCAAGACCAAAAGGGTGGTAATATATGAATCCTAAACACATTCCATATGATTAATTTGTCAATGCTCATTTCTCTCTGTAACATCTATGATGAAATTGCTAGATCTGTCAAATCTAGGACAACTGCTAAGGACTTGATGAATGAGATGGTGCTATTACAGAATAGTGTCAGAACAAAGAAAGAGAAAACACAGTGAAATTATTCAAAAGAAGTATCCTATTAGCCTAGCTTCTGCAAACCTTAACTATAGGCTCCTGTCAGAAATTACCAGAAAGGCAACATTTTATTTCAAAGGTCAAAAGTTGTTATAATATGAGAACCCTGGGATGTGTATGTTTGCCAGTGCTCATTTTGCATCATTTAAGCTGTCATTTCAAATTCAAATCTGTATATTTTTTCAGCAGTTTTAAAGTATAGGGTCATGTTTTAGTGCTAAAAAGCTCTCTAGATAAGACATTTTGCAAAATCTCACGCTTTCTATTTTAAATCTCAATAATGGCAAACAATCTAATAACTCTATCTGAACAATCAATACAACACAAATGTTCAAATTAATGGATTTAGTAAAATTGTTATTTTGAAGCTAAGTTTGGATATGTATGATAGATTTTGGGATACAAAGCTATTGAGAGACCCATATAAGGCATTTTGATCTGTCTAAAGACATGTAGGCAAAAAAATGATACCCATTAGGGAAACTTGTGCTTCTAAAGAGAAAGTTTTCTTGTTTAGTCCACTCAATTTGCTTTTCTTGGGGAAAAAGAATGGTTCTTAACCTCATTATTAGAGGCTCAGCATACTATTGACATGCATGAAGTGAATTATGGATGTTCTATTAATAGAAATATTTTGCATATGTGCACATAATTCTCTGCACAGTTTCAGAAAAGTTCCTCTAAACAGAGAATAGGAAAATTCACACACAATACATCAAATCAGCTTCATTAAAATAATTAATCGCACAATAAGTTAATGCCTAATTAGCTGCAACAGGATGTGGCAATGTTCAGTATAGTCAATGGCTTTAAAACCAGAGCACACATTAGTCTGTGTGAAGCATTTGAAATATATGCTTTGCAAAGTGTATTAATGCAAAGCATTAAAGCAACTGCATCCTTTTCAAGGTTCATTTGCTTACTTGGAAAGCTATCCCCACTACTGCTGGAAGCACCAACAAAGGGAAATGCCTATTCCTGAACATGCCTGAGGAGACAGCCCTGAAGCAGTTACGTATGTCTTGCAAAAGACGCAGTTACTTTTAATGTTTCAAGAAAGGTGCTTCATTCATGTTAAAGCATTTTGCAAAGTGTATCTTTTTGGTACTTTGCACAGCTCTAGTAGTTATGCTCTTGTTCTACTCTCTTGAGGATGGCAAGGACTGAACCGGGGGCTGTTTGCATCAATTCTACCAGATGAGATGCAGCCCTCATATTCAGTAATAAGATGCCACTGAATATTAGCAGAGAGCAGTAGCTGGGAAAAACTACTGTTTTCATGTCTTTTGGCCAATGTGCAGTGAATCCAGCAAGACTTTTATTTTCTTATAAATTTCTGGATTTATGTGCTTCAGAACCCAATGAATTGTGGCTTCTGCTTCTAATGGAACATTATGCTCGCAAATTCAAGGATGTTAAACCAGTGAGAACTATTGTTATTATTTTATTCTGTTCTTTGGAATTCAGCAGAGTATAGAATTCCAACCATGTAAGCATCGAATCCAGTAATTTGTGGTTAAAACAGAGCATATCCTTCAAAATGTCACAGATTCTCATAAAAGTTCCAGTGACGGAAAAGTTAACCACATCCTCTATTAGATGGTTCTAATTGATAATTATCCTGCAGTTAAGAAATCAGGATCTTATTTCCCATCTGAAATGTTATGGCTTAAACTTCCAGTAACTTCTTATGCTTTGTTAGCTTGGGTGGGAAAAAGCTTCTAGCTTTAATATTCTGCTCCTCCTCCTCCTCCTCCTCCTCCTCCTCCTCCTCCTCCAACAGAAGAGAGTAACTTCTAAGAATTTAAGATTAGAGGGCAACTTTCCAAGTCACATCTCTGTTTAGTCAATGGTGGATCAATATTTCTATTTCCTTTTCTAGCCTGGTGCCTTATCCACTAGACCAAACTGGCTCTGGTTTTGCAGAGGACTGCCCCTTCACATCACTTTAAGCTCCTGTGTATTGCTTTCAGGTTCTTTGTTAACATTTTTGCCTCTGGGAAGAAGAAACAATATCTCTGGGAAGTATGAAAACACTATTGTGGACTAGGAAAATCCATACTTGCAAGCCCTGTGATACTGACTGAGCTTGCCCCAAGGAAGACCTCCCTCCAGTGCCACTGTGATGGGAACGTAGAAGCAAGAGTCAGAATTAAGGAAGAGATAATCCCTTTTTGCTAGTCTTTTTTGGAGCTGTTGAAGACTGTTGATGTTGTGGCTAGAAATGGTGCTTAATGGCAAATAGAGCTGGAAAATGGCCAGCTACATGTACATAGTGAATTAATGTCTTTGAAAATTATCCATCTTTTATATGGAACCCATTGCAAAACAACACTATAAAAAAGAATAAAATGGTTGCAGTTCTCACCCTTCTCAAATAAATCTGTAAAGACTTGCCCTAACTCTCTGGCTTTTCTGCCTCATTTTATTTCTGCCTAATCTCCTTTCTGGTTACCTCTCCTCAAACTACTCCAGAACTTTAAATGAGCTGCAGATTGAGGACACTTCTAACTTTGATGAGTACCCCAGGGAAAACATGATAATCAAAAGGTAACGAAGTAAAGGAACCCCCTTTAAATCTCCCATCCCTTGTTTTTTTTTTCTTGAAAGAAGAGTTTCTTAAAATATATTTCTTAAAATACATTAAAAGATATAATTTACACCTCCACTGACCATTGTTATTTTTTTAATAACTTCATTAGGATTTTAAACAAGAAAAATAAAAACCAAACAAATATTTAGAATAAAGGAAAAAAAAGTAAAGAAGGAAAGAAGAGACAAAGCCAAAAGTGCAGGAAAAAAAGAAAGAAACTATAAAGAAGTAACTTCCAATATAGCAGTTACAAGTGTAAATTAACCTCTTACTCTGTGGTTACAACATGACTTTCATTTTTTCTATAATCTATTATTTTTTCTAATCATCAAAGGTAAAGGTAAAGGTTTCCCTTGACGTAAAGTCCAGTCGTGTCCGACTCTAGGGGGCGGTGCTCATCTCCGTTTCAAAGCCTTGGAGCCGGCGTTGTCCATAGGACACTTCCGGGTCATGTGGCCAGCATGACTCACGGAACGCCGTTACCTCCCCGCCGAAGCGGTACCAATTTACTCACATTTGCATGTTTTCGAACTGCTTGGTGTGCAGAAGCTGGGACGAGCAACGGGAGCTCACCCCGCCGCGCGGTTTCGAACCGCCGACCTTCCGATCGACAGCTCAGCGGTTTAACCCACAGCGCCACCGCGTCATCAAAACCATATATCAAAAGTTCATTTTCTTATGTTTCACACAAAAAGTCTATGGTCATTGCTATTAAAATATTCCAAATCTACACATTTATTATGGTCTTATTTTTCTTCCTTTATTCTTGTAACATTACAGCCATTTTATTATGACTATGATATTCAGAAATGTGGTCATGAGCCAAGAAAACCTCTACTCCCCACACAGCCATTTATATTATTTTTAATTCTAGTCAGAAAAACTAAAAACTATTCATTTAGAAATTGCCCAGCAAGCCCTAATGCAATTATTACCATTCACTATTGTGGTGCATATATGGACAGAATAAAGCCTCCCATTAATTTGTTTAATTACTTTTATATTTTATCATAATCATTAATCAATTTTATTGAACTGATTTTACTCTGTCTCTAGTTTATATATTTTTATGATAATTGTTTTATCTATATTTTATTATTGTTAGCTGACCGCCATACTATTTTTGGCAGACAGATTCATACAAATTTAATAAAGTATAATGTATAGCTGAAGTACAAACATGCAGCTTCTGGCTGACTAAAAATTTCACAAACTCAAGTTTATGGTGAAGCTAAGATATGATTATGATGATGTTTGGTGGTTGTATAGTGTTTTCACAGCAAGTATGCCATAGTGGTTAATGGTCTGGATTAGGATCAGAGAGTCCCAGGTTCAAATCCACCCTTGATCATGAAAGCTCACTGTGTGACTTTGGAATTGTCACTGTTTTTCAACACAGCCTATCTCACAAGGTTGTTGCAGAGAGAACTGAAGATCTCACATATACAAATATTAATTTAATAATCACTTTTGGAATGATATTTGCACATATCTGCACAGTACAGTCTCTTTATCCATGCCCTTTTTCCTACACAAGTGTAGGCCTTTGCCAATTTTTCTGCTGAAATTCATCTGCTGCTTTTGGGCCATTGTTCCAACTTGCCAGGATTTTCCCTATCTATATTGTCTATTTGTTATTCCCTATCTATGTTGTCTATAAATTTTATAATCACATTTTCTAGTCTGTCATCGAAGTATACTGTATGTTAAGTATGTTAAACAGCATAGTGCCTAGAACTGAACCCTGTAATATGCTAGTCAACAGTCCAGTCTGACACAGAGCCATTGAGGTATACTTGGTGGGTACAGCTCTTCAACGAGCTTTGTAATCATCCAGTGATAGCATACTCCAACCCATTTCCTGTCATCTGTTCTGCTAGAATCTCATGGGATACTCTGTCCAATGTTTTGCCGAAGTCAAGGTATGCTGTGTCTGCCAAGTTCCTATGGCCAACTAAACTAGTCATTCTATCAGAAAAGGAGATCAGGTTGATTTAGCAGGATTTAGTCTTTATAAGCCCCCCGTTTGTTCATGTCAAGCAATGCATTCTTTTCTCAACGCTCACAAAATGACTGCTTAATAATATGTACCCAGGCTTCGTCCAGCAATGGCAAGTCTGTAGTTACCTGGGTCTTCTTTTTTTTCCACCTTTTGATGACAGGAACTTTGCTTTTCTCCATCATCTGTTAATATTCTACTATATTTGCCTACCAGTGGGCTTGTCCCTTTCTTTTTCTTTAATTTACTACTGACATAGCCAATAATGTCCTTTCCCATTGCAAGCGTATGTGCCTTTGGTGCTTTATGCTTTCTAACTTCCTTTCTGCAGATATTGGCCGCTTGCTGATACACCTTCTGATGATTATACCCATTTTCCATTTCAAGTGTCTCTTTTAATTTTTAGCTCAATGAAAAGCTCCCTGTGCATCCAAAAGAGTTTCTTAAGCTGCCTGTATTTTTTTTCTCATTGGAATAGAATGAGATTGTACTTCCTGTATTTCCATGTTATGTCTTATACATCAGGTAGGGTTTTTTTTAATGTGTGTGTGTTTTTTTTAATGTGTGGTTTTTATTTATTTTGGTTCATTGGTATTTTTGCTATATGCTGCCCAGAATCCCACTGTTTGAGTTGAGAGTCTCTATAAATCCATTAACTAAATAGATAAATAAATAAATTCTAAGAAGTTTCAAACCTGACTGTCCTCCTTTTGATCTGAGAATTTCTATTTGTAGGATCCCATCAGATACTTCTCTAAGATTGTTGAAATGTAATACATAAATTTACAGAAAGTTTGGAAAGTTGAGGTTCCCATATACTAGTCTGTTACTTAGGCGCTATTCTCTTCCCTCTAACAGGAAGGGATGCTTCCCCTGTTGTAAATAGAAAGAGTGTACCACTGAGAGATTACCTTCTGAAATTCAATAAAAAATAGATTTGAATCAGGGACACCTTTATTGCAACTCCTGTTAACAACAATGACAAGAATACGCATTTCATTTACTAAATGAGAGGAACTGAAATTACAAGTCATTCTTTCAAACATGGAATTCCTGCTTACCAGTGTTGTTTTTACTTATTTGTTTGCAAAGAACAGCACTTCAAAGATACTATGATATATTGTACACCAAACTGTGTCTAAGTTCCATTACATTTTCCAGGGTAAAATCTTGCCAGGAAAGATGAACTCTTTCTGTATCAAATTAAAGACTGGCCACAACTGATATCACATATTTTTTTGCAAGTAATAGCCCTGTAAAACTGGAACGTTCCAATAGTGTGGCAGTTGAAAGTTCAGAAGAGATCATGCATCTGGTTTTGACTGTAGTGTGTTTATTTATTGATTGATTGATTGATTGATTGATTGTTTAAATTTATATCACCGCCCATCTCCCCCTAACTGGGGACTCTGGGCGGTTTACAATAAAAGTAATAGTAAAAACATGTAGACTTAAATTACACTCTAAAAATATAAATAAAATAATAAATGTAAAATCCAAGAGGACATGGCATCACAATCAATAGGGGGTGCTATGGCGCCAACCACCCCCAGGTGGAGCTGTTACCCTCCCCATCGCAGGCAAGGTGGCAGAACCAGGTCTTCAAACTCTTCCTGAAGGCCGGGAGTGAGGAAACCTGTTTCAACTCCGGGGGCAGGATATTCCAAAGGGCGGGCGCAACTGTAGTAAGTACCTTTCAAACCAGATACACTGCCAATAGTGAGGCAGATGTTTAAACTCTAGCAGTATACTTAGTAGTAAGTTCCATGTACTTCAGAAGCTTTTACTTTATATAGATGTATAGGATGGCAGCATAACTAAGCCTCCCTGGAAGCCAGAATAAATTTTTGCATGTACATACATGTATGGAAATAGAGCAAGTATACATTATTCTATGAAACTGATTCTCACCAGGTTCTGCAGAAACAAATGCAAATAAACTGCTTTTTCATAGGATGCATCAGCATTTGGTGAAAATGGGGGCTTGTTTAACAAAAACCTTAAGTAAAAGGGAAGTGGATGTTGAAAGACAAAGAACTATGGGGAGGTTTAAACATGCCCACATATATGATGGCCCTAATTTGGACTAGGGAGCCACATGCTTGCCAATGAATAAGTAGAGGGGAAGCTGTGTGCTAGAATTAGCCGAATGTGTAGTTGGAAAAGAGTTTAGAAAGAATTCATAAGGATGGTATAATGGCAGAGCAGATCCCCAGTAATTCTAACTATAGTTGGAATTACTGGCACTACACAGAATGTCATATGTGCAGCTATTTTAGCATGATTTCTTTTACAGTATATTAGCCATTATGACATTGTAATCACTAAGTGATCAACAGACATATGCGAGTTTTTCTTAAATCCAGTAACCTGGGAATCCTGTGGCTTTCTCTCTGTTATTGAATTGCATCCAGCAGACTTAGCTAGCATGACCAATTGCAAGCGATCTTAAATCAACACCATTTTTCGGTAGGTCAATATGTATAGTTTTGGGGTCTAATACTGAGTTGTTGGTGATAATTGGCTTCATAATTCCTTTCTCCAAAACGGAAGGGTTATTTCTAATGGACATTCTTGTAATCCTAAAAAGATGGAAATAAGGCAAAGGGAAGAGGTAATTGAATAAGCACGGAATAACAAGAGAGAAGCTCAGTTTACGCATTATAAAAAGATTTTCCCAACCAACAGCTGACCTTCAAAGGCATCCAGGTTTTGCAGCAGCAATGCATACAACCATTTTCACCTCTTGTTTATTCCTTTGCTTTGAATTGCTTCCTTTGTTCTTACTATTAAATGTAAAGTGATACCACCCCCAATTTACCAGTAATTCTTTGGGGAGCAGATTTGTCTTCCTAACTATATATATGGTATATGAGAGGCAAGAGAAGACAAGCAAGTAAAAAACTTTAGCAGAAAAAAAGGAAAAGTGAAGGACCAGCACTAGAAATAGAGAATAGATCAAACACCAACATGTGCATTTAAAACACCTTACTAAAGCATAATATATTACATGTGGGAAGCAGGTAGCTTAATTTTGTTTCTTCATGAAACAGGTTCTAACTGAAGACTAAGAACAAACGTTTTATACCATTCACCACTGTTTCAGTTAAGATAATATATGGAATATGGACACCTCCCTTCACATTTGTAAGGCTCCTCGTCCCGTCTCACACTAAAAGCCTCTTTTAATAAAAAAAAATGCTTAGATACATAGGAAGGAAGGAAGGAAGGAAGGAAGGAAGGAAGGAAGGAAGGAAGGAAGGAAGGAAAAATAGCAGAGAGCAAAAGGAAAAATAATTAAAAAACAGAGGGGATATCAGTTATCCATATATTTAAACTGTATTGATATTTTTAATACCTTCTTGACAAATGTATGGATATTGGCTTTCATTGTAATTTTGTTTTCTTTGGTTTTATTGATATATAACATCCAGAGTTGTAATTGCACAATTACTTATAAATAAGTAAATAAAATGGGACAATAGTAGATAATCATATACTATAAGTGTTCCTTCACCCATTTTACAGTTACAGTATAGTGAGGTTCTTAGCCAACTGTTTTTTAAACATTCTCTGAGGTCTCCAGTTAACATGTAAGATAATTTTTTGCTGAATTAGTGTCATCTTAATTTTGTTTAAGAACCTTGTCATTAATTTGTTAATATGGATGAGTGAAGAACACCAAGAGTGTATGTCAAGAATATAAACAGGGTCACCCAAGACATGAAGGTAATTCCAGCTGCCAAGCTAAGGGAGCAGGCATCTATATTGGGCAGCAGCAACATAGGAAGATGCAGGAGGATGATCACATTAGTGGCAATGGCAAAGGCATCAATTTTTACTGTGCAGGAGAAGGCAATGGTAAAACACTCCTGTATTAATTTGTTAATATGGATGAGTGAAGAACACCAAGAGTGTATGTCAAGAATATAAACAGGGTCACCAGTGTAATGGGAAGAAGGGATAACCTTGAGGAACAGGAGGAAGAGCAAGATTCTGTTATTATAACCCTATAATAAAAGTAGTATTAGCTCAATGTATTTAGTTTTCGAGTTTGGTCTACCTTAGATGGCTGATATCAATCTTGAAAGTCTGAATGTGCTTCCCCCCTCCCTTCCTTCATGAGAACTAGGGAGGGTCATGCCTGAGACACTTTCTCAAGTTACATTTCTTCCTGGGACTCCGATTTCTTTTATCTGGCCCTTGTCTTGGTTGCTGCTCTTCTTCCTGTTTCTCAAGGTTATTCCTTCTGCCCACTATAACCAAGAAAACCATACAGATAGAAAATATAAATGATTAACAATATACTGCCAGATGATGGGCCTCTCCGGTTAGATGGCACTCAACATGCTACTGAGGAAGTGCTGAAGATCTTTCAGAATACTAATGGTAGTTTATGATGTGGCTAGTTTAAAGCAGTATTAGAACAACATCTGTAATGACACTGAAGATGGAAACATATGTGAAAAAACAAGGAAAGTGTTCAAAAAGATCTCTGACCTCAAATAGGTATAACTAAAGGATGCCAGTGGACTAGTAGTAACCAATTAAAAGAAGATCAAACAAAGATGGAAGGAGTATACTGAAATACTATACAGTAGAATAATCAACACCCAAGAGACTTTAACAGACATTCCCTACTTACAAGAACCTCTAGTACTAGAAGATCAGTACTCCTGTCATTACCAAGTTGGAAGGCTACAGGAACTGATGGAATACCCACTGAAATATGGTAAGCAATAGAAGAAAAATCAGTCAAGGTTCTAACCAACCTATGCAAATCTGGAGAATGACACAGCAGTGACCAACAGATTGGAAGAGGTCAGTCTACATTCCAATTCCAAAAAAGGACACTTAACAGAGTGTGCAAACTATTGTACAATATCCTAATTGCTAGCAAAATAATGCTTAGGATCATCCAACACAGATGAGAGCCCTACAGGGAAAAGTAGATGCCAGATGTTCAATCTAGCTTTAGAAAAGGCTGAGGAACATGAGAGATTATTGCTGATGCCTACTGGATAATTGAGAAAGCCAAATAATATCAAAAAGAAGTCAGTATGTGCTTTATTGATGGTAGAAAGGCTTTTGATTGTGTTGATCATGTCAAGCTGTGAAAAGTGTTTAGAAAAATGGGAATCCCAGAAAATCTCATTGTCTTCACATGAAACCTATATACAGGACAGGAAGCCATAGTATGGACAGAACATGCCGAAACTCTTTATTTTTCCATGAAGCATAAGCAAGACTACAATTATGTATATGGGCCTTAAAGTCATCCCAAAGAACCAATAAATTTGCAGAATGTCTACAGATTAAAAAAAACACCTCTTGGTACATGTATTTTATAAGAAATGGGGCATTTAATAAAGGCATGTGTATATGTATAAAACAAATGTTGAAAATTAGAAACAGGAATGAAAAATAATTAAATGGGGAGCAGCAAAACAAAGCACCAACTAATGCTAGGCTGAATCCTGTCTCCCAACATTCAGACATATTCTTACCTCCTGCAAAAGAACCATATTATTTTCCTTTAAATCTGAAAGAGTGTGAGGAGTAAACATCATTTTACCTTGTCTATCCTCTGCCTGTTTTTTCTCCAAGAAAAATCACACATCCATACGAAGTGTGATCGTGCGACCAATATTTATAGGTCCTTCATCATGTAACTTAGCATGGTCAGAATATTTTTTTTAAAGAAGAAACAGCGAAGACAGAGAAGATTCCCAGCTGCAGCATTGAAAGCCACTTAATGTGCCCAGAGCTTTCTAAAATCCAAAAGAACGTTAGTTCATAGTAATGCAAAAAATTCTCTATTGTACCACCATAGTTTAATTCCAGGTAAAATTATATTACATTGTATTTTCCATTTGTTTCTCTTTAATGGACCCCCATATCTTCAGAACAGTACAAATTAAAAAGGAATGAACTAGCAAATGGAGATTTTGTGACTGAACATGCGTGCAAAGGTAGATGTCACGCTCCCCAATAAAATGTTCCCAGACTCACATCCACGTTCCAGCAACCCGTGTCAACCCATGAGTCGCCAGCAGGGATGGGGAGCTGACCTGGAGTGTGAATCATCTTGTTTAGGCTAGATGCTCCTTGCCCCAAGGTCATCGGGAGAGAAACCGATGCTCCAGCCATCTGCTGGCATGAGAAGGAGGGGTCGCATACCTAAGGGGGTAGCGGGGGAGGGAATTTGAAGTCTCTATGATTTTAAAATGTAGAAACGCATGGGAAATGCCATTCACAACTTTTCTTCTGTACTGAACACTTTGCTTCATTAAATAGATTTGTAAGCAATCGCTTATGAGTTGTAATTGAGTGAAAGCTTGAGTGTTCCAGTCATTACAGTAGAGTTGATCTTGAGCTTATGGAAGAAATGAGTAAGTCATTGCGAGGGGACTTGCAGAACAGATTACACAGTCCTGAGAAAGAGGGAAGCATGAGAAAGAAATTCAAAAGAACCCCGCCTTGATTTTGTTTAGTATAACATAGGACAAAGAGAAACTTAAACAGACCTTTCAAGATTCCATTATTCTACCTTAGGTAAAGGTAAAGGTTTCCCTCGACGTAAAGTCCAGTCGTGTCCGACTCTAGGGGGCAGTGCTCATCTCCGTTTCTAAGCCTTAGAGCCGGCGTTGTCATAGACACTTCCGGGTCATGTGGCCAGCATGACTCGGAACGCCTTTATCTTCCCGCCGAAGCGGTACCTATTGATCTACTCACATTTGCATGTTTTCGAACTGCTAGGTGAGCAGGAGCTGGGACAAGCAACGGGAGCTCACCCCGCCGCACGGTTTCGAACCGCCAACCTTCCGATCGGCAGCTCAGCGGTTTAACCCGCAGCGCCACCGCATCCCTCTCTATTCTACCTTACATTTCTGGAATCTCTACGTGTCTCTTGACATTGCCTATTTCAAAGGTCTGTCAATGCCTGACATGGCACCTGTTTTGTGACATTGCCCATACATTGCTCTCCAAATTGCAGATTTGCCCAGGTATCCAAAGAGATTGCCTAGCTAAGATCTATTTTATATGTATATATTAAATGTTTAAACAGCTATTTAGCTGTTAATTGTTGATGGATAACCTCAAGGGCACTTCTTTCTTTTCTAATGATGCTTCACCTTTAAAGTGACTTTGCTTTGGCTACCTTTTAGTAATTTATTTTTTTCCTTGGTCTTACATGACACACCCCACCCACCCACCAAAACACTAGCATAAAAACTCTAGCAAGGGACATCTCTTAAATGAGGAAGCTACAGACAGTTGGGATTTTGCAAAATCATCACAGATGTCCTGTTCAGACTATGAGACAGCCAGGCAGAGCTACTAATAATTTTCTTTATTGAACAAAGTATTTACAAACATAGAAGTTCTTGCAATAGATTAGAATATGTAGTTCGATTTAAGTCCAACCAGGTGGCAGAGAACACGGCCACACCGCAGGGTCAGGCTGTGGCAAGGCAGCAAGACAAAACTTGGCCATTTCTCTGATGGAAGCTGCAAGGCTGGAAGGAGCTAGTGTGTGTGGCAAGGGCGAGGATGGATACAGAGGCTGGACAATGCTGGGCTAAAGTATCTAGGCAGAGCTTGGTACTGGAAGCAAGACTGGACTGGACTGGAGCGTTCAGGCTAGGCTGTGATCTAGAGGCAAGGCTGGACTGGACTGGAGCATTCAGGCAAGGCTGCGAACTGGAGGCAAGGCTGGACTGGACTGGAGCATTCAGGCAAGGCTGCGAACTGGAGGCAAGACTGGACTGGACTGGAGCATTCAGGCAAGGCTGCGAACTGGAGGCAAGGCTGGACTGGACTGGAGCATTCAGGCAAGGCTGCGAACTGGAGGCAAGGCTGGACTGGACTGGAGCATTCAGGCAAGGCTGCGAACTGGAGGCAAGGCTGGACTGGACTGGAGCATTCAGGCAAGGCTGCGAACTGGAGGCAAGGCTGGACTGGACTGGAGCATTCAGGCAAGGCTGCGAACTGGAGGCAAGGCTGGACTGGACTGGAGCATTCAGGCAAGGCTGCGAACTGGAGGCAAGGCTGGACTGGACTGGAGCATTCAGGCAAGGCTGCGAACTGGAGGCAAGACTGGACTGGACTGGAGCATTCAGGCAAGGCTGCGAACTGGAGGCAAGGCTGGACTGGACTGGAGCATTCAGGCAAGGCTGCGAACTGGAGGCAAGGCTGGACTGGACTGGAGCATTCAGGCAAGGCTGCGAACTGGAGGCAAGGCTGGACTGGACTGGAGCATTCAGGCTAGGCTGTGATCTAGAGGCAAGGCTGGACTGGACTGGAGCATTCAGGCTAGGCTGCGAACTGGAGGCATGCCCGAATCGTGCTGGAGCAAAGCGATGAGGCTTGGAGCTGGATACGAGGCTGTGCTCAGCAGGGATGGCAGAGAGAGGCTCTAATGGAGTGACCTGTGCAGAAGGCGGTTCCATGAGGGCGGAAGGCGCTGGCACTGGTTCCACGCTGGCTACAGACCAGGCTTCTGATACTAGTAAGGATTCTCCCACAGGTGCTGTGAGCTCAAAGGAGCAGTTGTCTCCGGCAGCTTGCTCTTGGCACGCCTGCTGCCTTTTTATTTGCTCCTTTTTGCGCTGTTTCCTCTTCCTGCCCAATCGCACTTCTTTTTCTTTTGCACACTTCTCTGCTCTCCTTTCTTGAGCACTGATTGGAGGCTTCAAATCCCCCTCCAGAGTTTGTCCAATCCTCTCCTGCGATTTTTCCCACTCCGCTGAGTCACTTCCTGGATTAGATTCCTCAAGTCCTTGCTGATAGGTTTCGTTTTCCCCTTCTGACTCCAAATAAGTTTCATTTTCAGAGTCAGAAGCAGGCTCAAACCTCACACTAGGCAACACCAAAAATGGGTATCTCTGTAGTGGGACTAATCACAGCCACGCAGTGAAAGTCCTTTCCACTCCCCCCACTTTTTTTTTTTTTGGTGCTATGCCCACTGTAGAATCTTTTTTCTGGGCTCATGTGGGACCAGGAAATATTGTGAGGAGATGAAGATCAGAGGTTTGCTTCCAAACAATACCAGCTGCCCTGGAGGAATGTTTGAAAAAATAAAATGAGGGTTAGCTGTAGCTATATAAATATAGATATAGTTATTGTGGAAGGTTCCATTTGTCTTTGGTAAGAAAAACGATTAACACCCTCCCCAATGGAAACATAGTGAAAAAGTTATATATTGCTTGTTGACATATACACCCATATGTCATTTATTACAAAGAGAAGATGGCACCCTGCTCAATTTTAAAAAAAATCTGTGAATAAGGCTGGGAAATTGCATAATGAGTACAGGAATATTTATGCATGAGTACTTTTAGGATTGTACAGTAGGAATAATCTGCCATCCACATTTTTTAATCATACCATGTGTATGAAAGAAGGAAGCAGGGGAAAGTGAAGTAAGAAAGTTTTCTATCATGATAACAAAAGCAGCATTAATTGAGTATGTAGGCTAAATTTATTTATTTTGAGTACACTTCTTTTTTCCTAATACATAAGAATTAACTTCAATAGAATGCCAAGATGTACATAAGATATATAAATAAAAACTATGTCAAACACTTTTTAAATAATATTTTTAGAATTAAAAACTGTGCAGTAGGTTTAAAACAAAGTCCAGCTGGAATCCTGATGGGGGAGGCGGAATTGAGGTGTTTGATTGCACAGGATTCTGGGCAAGAGAAATGCTAGCCAGAACAAATTTTAGCTAATGGTTGTGCTTTCCTCAAAAGACTGTGTGGTGGAGTGGGAGGAGCGTCTGACTTACATTGGATTCTAATGCTGTAAGTGTGCCAGACTTTTGTAATACTAAAGAAGAGGAAAGAAGGCCCCTTGTGGCCATCTTGCAAAATATCGCCTTCTGTTACAAGATTTGGTTGGACAAATTTTTAGTCCAATTTTAATTAAAATAATAGATTGGGAATTTGTCAGATCAAAATATGTTGCTTAAATAAAAATAAATAAAACAGAACGCACTTATTTTGATCTCCTAATCCATACTGGGACTATGGAAAAAAAGAAAACCAGTGATCCAGAAGGGAGGGAAGGAGGGAGGGAGGGAAGAAGGAAGGAAGGATTCTTGACCAAATTAATATCCTAGGCTTTCTATCCACTACCATACTTTTAGTCCAAATTAACACACATATGCCATTAAACACTGACAGACTATTGTACAAAAACAACTTAAATTTACCAGGCTCCCAAATTCAAATAGCCTCTTAAAACAAAAAAGATAGTCTTGAAAAGATAATATCAGTAAGTGGACAAGGAAAATTACTGAAGTTATACAGTTAATGCTCAATATGCTCATTAATGCTAATTAATAAAAGATAAACCATACCAAATAAAGTACGTTGAGTTGTTTTAATGATATAAAGGGTATAAATCTCTGAGCTTAGTGCCAAAATCTCCACTATATTATTATTTATAAATAAATAATAAAAGAGAAAAAAGAAAAAAACCTAACCCACTAAAAATAGTATAGGTAAGTATTTGATTTCTCCCTTCTTTGTACTCCAACTGATTTACAGTATTTTTAACATAACTTTAGAAACCATACTCTTAAGTGTTTTATTTGCCTTGCTGCATGATATATAGTGTACATGGAAGCCATTCTTGCTTAAATTTAGTTAAACATCTATTATGTTAGTTAGCTATGTTAGTTTTGCCATTGCTGCAGTTGTGTTCTATTTTGTACTGTAAGCTGCCTGGAGTGTAGGACTGAGGTGATATGAAAACTGTAGAAAGGAAATACATATATACATAACTGCAGAGAATCTAAAACCTGCACAATGCAGAATAGAATTGCTTGCCTTGGCCCAAGGCTGGATTTGCCAAAAAAACCCATTTCAGATAGTACATTAGCATTCATGGTACTGCTTTCATAAATTTCCATCTAGGATAAAACTGCTGATTAATATCTCTGTCCTTTAATAATGGGATAAAGCTTTCATGACATTCCCACTGTGCATCCAAAGGATTTATCAAACTGAACATTGTTAAATCAAAGATCCTTTGCTAAAACACAGTTATACCTGATGATACTGCGTCTGTGCAGTTTTTGAAGTACTTAACACCCCTGAATCAACATTCCATTTGATTGGGACGTTGTTCATTAGGATTGTTCAGTTGACATTCTAGAACATCTGTCTGA
The DNA here is from genome assembly GCF_035149785.1 of Candoia aspera. Classification (NCBI taxonomy): domain Eukaryota; kingdom Metazoa; phylum Chordata; class Lepidosauria; order Squamata; family Candoiidae; genus Candoia; species Candoia aspera. The sequence continues at coordinate 191,949,111 of NC_086154.1, forward strand.
TGAAAAGAACGAAGAAAAAGGAACATCGGGAAGCTTGGCACAGAAAATGAAAATAATTGCTCTTTTACATTTTGATTAATTTCTCTTGTCCACCCAACATTCACAAAGCATAGAGTTCTTTGCATTTGAATCCAGCAGTTTTTCTTAAAGCATTATTGAATCAGTTTGTGGTTTAGTGTAGTATGAGTATAAGGCTTATGCAATAAACAGTGTTTAAAATCTGCCTAAATGTGATATATGGACTGTACAACTTCAAATGCTGCTTCCTTCAGAGAAGACAACTCATGGCTAGCAGGCCCCCAGCAGTTTTGCACCTCTTGTGGCATCCCCAAATAGCACAAGAAGACCTCAGGGACAAAACCACTGATTTCCCCCCCCCCTTTTTTTTTTAAAAGAAACAATAAAATTTCTCTATAAGAACTTAGTTGCTGATCTCTGCAGGATCTACCTTGTAAAAGTACTCTCAGTGATTTCACTCCTAGATCATTAGGGAGTATGTCAACAGCACTGAGATTTTTATTTTATGCATAGATATGCATGTATATATGTACATATAAAATATTTTTTTTCAATAGAAAAAGGTGGGGTTTTTAAGGAGGGATATTTTTGGTTTTGTCTTGTACTCTTTATGTGCTTTGAATGGTCCTGTTTGGAAAACTAAATCAAGAGCTTACATTTCTGAGAAAGAGTTAAAGAAGAAGGTAAATAATTGTGCTTCTGTGTGTCATAATTTTGCCACCATATTTTGGTGAAGCAATTACTAGGAGATATGAAGGCTGCAAAACTGAGACTTGGGAGCTACATGTTGCCAGTGCATTGTAATTGCCCACCTCTCACATAACAGAATGGGCGTCTTTCCAGAAATCGTGTCTGGTTTTTTTGCTTTGTGAATTAGGCAGAGTACATTATATTATACAAGCTGTCAATAAGGTTTGTAATGCCATTCATAACCTATTAAATAACATGAACCAATATTTTGTGATGGTGATTTTGTACAATGGCAGACAAATAGTAATGAATTAAATCATTTTATTTTCTCAAAGACAAAATGCAAGGAATTTAAACTGCGTGGTCTTTTTAAATAATAGAGCCAGCCTGCAGCTGAATCATAGTGAAATTTTGTGGAATAATGGGTTAAGATTGGTGATTATAATTGTAGAAACAAATAGGAAGTTGTTTCTAAGGCTTTAGAAATACAAATGAACAGCCACATCATTGCCAAAAAAAGGCAACACTTGACTTATTTCAAGTTCTTTTGGGAGAATTTCGTTTCTCAGGAAACAAAGAAAACATCAGCATACAGTATGTTTTGCAATGTGGGACAACTGCTTTCCTAGGACACAGTTGTCTCAGCAACCTATCCCTGTTTTTCCCTCCAAAGGGTTACGTACTTGCTATTGAGAGATTCAGTCTTTTTGCTTTCAAAAAACAATGTTTTAGTGAAATATTCATTTTGTATATGAGGAAAATGATGGCCATATTTAATTTTAATTAAAAAAGAGCTTCAGGGACTCAAACCTATGGAGAACAAGGCCACCTGTGTTACTGGTCCGTTTCTTTAATTCTGAAGAAGAGGCAGATTCAGCTTGCTGTATACAAAGGAAAAGTCATTTTGCATTTTGCAAGCAATTCTTCTATATTTTTGTTAAGTAACCTTTGGTTGTGAATTATGGATCTCATCAGTTGGTTAATTTTATTGTGGAGGAATAGAGGAATAAATATTACTCAGATCATTCATACATTTAATATAAGTTATGTGAAGTGACTCAGTAGATAGCTTTGGGGTGAGGGGTTGTTATAACCTATGGGAGTCAAAGAGAAATGATGAAGAAAATTAAGAACAGAAGGCAGACAGCTGCAGATGTAGAGTTTAAAGAGAGAACCCTAACAGATAAGGTACATCCCAAAACACTTTCTAGAGAATATGATCATTTTTTGGTCTCTGCACAGAAATCCACCTAAATTGCCATCCCAGTCTTTATTGGCATTCTCTAGGTTTGGCAGCCATTCTAGCTGCTTAGCCTTTTTTGTCCATATTCAAAGATATGGAATTTTAGCTAGCCCACATTATAATCCTAAAAAGGTTAAAATGTCTTCATAGAGGATCTGGTTTTAATCTTTAAAGTTTTCTGTGCAGAGTTTTGTTCTGCGGGTTTTTTTCTTTTTTCTTTTTGGTGCCTTCAAGTCATTGTTTACTCCTGGCAACTGCCTGGACTAGTCCCTGCAGTTTCCTTGGCAAGATTTTGGAAGTGGTTTGCCATTGCCTGCTTCCTAGATCTGAGAGAGATTGACTTTCCCAAGATCACTGTGATGAACCCAGTTCTGTACTCTCCTAAATCCAATTTAACCACAAGTCATAGGAGTATGAATATGGTTTAAGTTTATTCAAAGAGAATTAGCATCTAGTTCAGAAATGAAGTCACGACTGGCTTTTTGCACGCAATGCAGCAGTTTAAAACAAATCCCCCTCCCACAGCAGGCAAGCAGCAAAGTCTGTAAAATTCCACTGGTCTCCCCCATCTGCCCCCCTTTGTTCTCTCTCTCTTCTTTCTCCAGATGGTACATACATCCCAGCCTTGAACGTCCATCTCTCTTATCACACGATGGTTGGCATTCCTCAGCTAGCTGGTTCACACGCGGGCTTTCCTTCAGCCCTTTCAACTGCACTCCCCATCCCCCTCAGTCCCCCTCCACTGCCGTGCCACAGTTAAATTGCATGACAGGGAGGAAGCACTGAACTTGAACAGGGTGCATGGCTTCCGACCTGACAGTCTCCCAACTGGTTTCATGCCTAAGGCACAACTAGAATTCACGGTCTCCCAGTTTCTAGTCTAGTGCCTTAACCACTATACCAAACTGGCTCTCTTCTATACGAAGCACAGAATATTCAAACAATGCCAACCAGTTTTTAGGGGATCATATGAAAGGAAAACCCTTTTATCTTTACAATAGAAGAAAGCTTCAGCATATTGATTAGGAAATATTTTAAACTTTTTACTATAATAGTAGCAAAAAGCCCTCCTAACTACAGCAACATGTGCTGCTTGATGAGAAGAGTTTTATTGCTGGAGGACTACATTAGCAATCAAAGCAAGGCCCAGAACGTTAGGTAAGGACATGAAAGTATATCAGATGCTCTTTTCTCCCTACCACCCACAGTTATCTGTTTCTTAGTTGCTCTTAAAAGCTTTCACCTTTATTAGAAGCCAAATTGATGTTCGCAGCAAGCATTCAGTCTTCCTATTGAGCCACCTGTCCTGTCCCCTGCCAGGTTCCATGGTCTCTGCAGAGCTGTCTACTTTTAGTTAGCACTTTAATTTGAATTTCCCACAGATGGCAGAGAGAAACCAGAACCAAAATGAAAGGCTGGCCTGTTGTACCCTAGATTATATAGGGATAGAAGCACTTCTAATGAGTTGGCTTATATCTGGTGATACTTTTTTGCATAATCTTGGTACACTAAGGAAACACTTTGTCATTTGTGATAAAGCCATTAAGGGCATCTTTTTGTTTAAGTTTAGGGAAGAGGCATTAGGTGTTTTGAAGAGGTTTGCACCTGTCTCTTTTTTACAGCTATCTGAAAAATATGCCCAGTTACATGGCAAAGGCTTTATAGATTTGGAACAAGCATGGGCAACCTCAGTCCCACAGGTCTAATCCGGCCTACTGTCCCAACCATTTGGGTTCACAGGACTACATTACCTTCTTGTCATCAGAAGCAAGAGCTATGTTTGCAAAGGGTCAAACAGGAAAAATGCAGAATGGATGAGATCACCAGAGCTATAATGACATTGGAGTACATGCAACATGACTGTTTTGACTACCCTGCACCTTTGCTACTGAGGCAGCCTACAGGGCATCTGAAATGGGCTAGAGTTGCTCTACTAGAAGAAATCTGTTTCAAAAGGCTCCTGCTGTAGTATGCAACATTATATCATCAGGAAGTTTTAATTATGATTCTGTCCCAGTGACATAATTTGGCCCACACAAGGCAAATAGGAAAAGTATGGCCCAAGTTATTTTCCTTATCCTTAACTGAGATCTTCAGATTATGAGAAGGATATATCCTACCTTCAAGTTAGACCAGACTAGGAAACCAATGCTGTGTTAGCCAGTACTGCTTTTATTGTAAAGCAATAGTAACAGAACCTTGCAAGCCTGAATGTGTTTTCCCACTCCCTCCCTTTATTTTCATGTGAACTAGGGAAGGGCTTGTCTGAGATGTTTACTCACATTACATTCTCGGCCTGGGCTCAGGCACCTTTTATCTGACCATTGCCTTGGTAGCAGCTCTTCCTCCCATCCTTCAAGGTCATTCCCTCTGTCCTCAGGATCCAGTTCTCTGGATAGCTGACAAATACAATCCAGAGACAATGACCAGCTCTGCCTCATAACGGACATAAAACATCTCAAGACTCGCAGAATAACCCATTCATACAACCACCCCCTGAACCTCTGTGCCAAATTCCAGCTGAGATTGTGTATGAAGTCTGAGATACTTTTGCCTGGCTTTCTCTGATAGTTTCCACCACCCACCCACCCGTGACAGAGGTAGGGATGAGAAAGAAATTGGTGTCCCATTTATTTGGATTAAGATTAAACAGTTTCTTCTGGCTCCTAACTCATTTTCTGAACTCCTGTAGGTTTTTTTTAAGTATATATATTCTCAGAACTAATCCTAGAAGCCTGATCTAGAGAAAAAAAACTGCTTAGTGAAGTGAGTTAGCACTTACTGAAGGGCTATAACAGATGATCTCTGCTGCCCGTAGGAAAGAAGCAAAAAGGCAAAATGCCCAAAGCTAACATTTCCAATTGGCTTTCCTGCCATCGTTAATGGAGTCTCTCACTGTAAGAAGAGGAGCCTCCAAGCTTCCCTCACTTTGCTTTCTTTATCTACATGTGTGAAAGAACAGAAGATTTGGAATAGGAATGATAAGACCAATGTCATAAGCAGAGATCTACATAACTTTTCAGAACTGACCTCAGTTTCTAATATTTCAAGGTCTCCAAGTGATCCTGAGAACAGTTCTCAATAACTACAAAAGACATTGCTATAGTTTTGCTGTCCTTCAAAAGAAGACTAATTGCAGGTCTTCACTGAGCAGTTATCAAGATAAGCATTCAGAATATCAGGAGGTGAAAATGTGATGGCTAGTAAGTTTTTCGCCTGTGTTTTGCTTTTGCCTTTGTGTTGCTATCTAAACAACTGGATGATAAACTTGTTAGAGTTACACTGAGACTTTAAGTACCATTTTCTCTGTCTTACTGGTTGAAATATATATTAAAAAATTGCTTCCCTTTCCTTTGTGAAGCCAATCTTACACAAGACTGAACAGAGACACTACTGGCTTGACCTGCAGTTCAGCACTTCAGTATAAGTGGGCAACCACAAGCATAACATGAACCACAACAAGCATGCTTGGTGTTAGTAGGCATAATGTTATGTGCAGATCCACAGGAATTTTCCCTTCATTTTGCTGATTACAGTGTTTGAAAACTCCTGCATAGTGTCCTTTCATGTGTCTTAATGAAATAGAAACATTTCACCTATTTAAAAATGGAACAGTGTCTGCCTCTTTTGAAATGTTTATGCTATAAAACTGAGTAACTAATAAGTCAACTTCATTCATTCATTTCATCAATCTTGGAATAACTCTTTGGGTCAAATAGAGTAACTGCAAAAACCCCAGAAAACTGCATATTATTAACCTTAAATTGCCCTATTAGTTGATTAAAGAGATACTCCTTAATATGTTGTATTTAAATGCATTGGATTTAATTATCTATTCACCATACAGTATATATTAAATATAAAACAAACTGTGGAGGGAGGAATCCCAAATATCTCAACTTTCAGTTCTCATTTGAGTGGATTAGAGAAGGAACTTACACTTTTGCTGCTTAGTACTTGAAATATGATCAAATACCCAAAAGCCTTAAAAATGAAAGAAAGAATAACCAAGGATTTCTTAATGCTTCACCATGAAAAGACAGCACTGTCAGTAGTTCCACATGCTTGTTTTGAATAAACATGAACATGTTTTGAATGAATCCCTTACCAGAGTAGTAGCCATTTTGATCTGATGTAACAAGATGAGATGAACACAAGACTTTTCATTGAATTTATCTATACTTATGTCAGTTAGCTTCAATTAAATGTAACTATTTATGCATAAACAGTATAATATAAAATGGAAATTACAATGCATCATCTCTTGGGGAACATACTATTTTTAGGCTGTGCATAGTTGCTTCACTGGGATTTATTTGTGAGTAGCTACACAAGGGAAGAATACTAGGAATGCTAGTGAGCAAATATTTGGACTATGCAAAGCTTCAAATGAGTGCTTTGTCTGATATAAAATACTCCTTTGTGTAGCAACACTTTTTCCTTACTAGTAAAAGCAAAGATACTACAATGCTTTGCTTGGCATCACCTGCACCCCTGTCTAGTAGTTTAAATCAGAAGAGGCTTCAGCACATGCAGTAGATTACTGGAAACCATGGAAGCCTATGTGGAGAACTCTGTTTTGGTAACTGGAACTGCTGGATGAGGACTTGGAGAAAGGTAGCCTCACCAATCAAACTGCATTGTCGCCGATCCTCAGGGAGGCTCTATGGCCAGCTTGCCCTGGCCTTGCAATATCTTCCTGGCTATTGGCATTGAGAAATTAGTCAGCCTAAGCTGAATTCATCTTCATACTGAAGATATGAGAAATTAGATTAATACTGTCCTTCACCAGTTAACTGCATGAAGAGCCTAAACTCTGCTCCAAGCACCTCTTACCCTCTTTAGCCTCACACATTGAAGAAAAACTTACTTTATGTAACCTTTTCCTAATAAGGTTTCCATGGAGCCTGGAATTCTCAGTTTGCAGATTCCCAAACTCAGGCTTCCCAGACCATGCCTAAAAGCTTCCCTGTCTCACATCTCCATGCCAACACATGCACAGCAGGGAAACTGGGGATAACCAAGCATTGAACTATGCTCTTCACATAGAAGGGGTTTATATATGACTCTATATCACTTAAGAAATAACATCAGTCTTATTGCTGATGGTATTTCTTAAGTGATTAAGAATCTTGCAAGTCTGAATTAGACTAGTGATAGATTATCATTATTTTTGTCACCTAGAGAGGCTGATGATGTTACAGTAGGCCACATGGCCATGATGCAGAAGTCATCAGAAGGAAAGAAGGAAAGATACTTTCAGTTCAACTCCTGGTGACTGCATCCATGCAGTTTTCTTGGCAGTCTTACAGAAGTGGTTTGTTACTGTTTAGCTTAAATCCCTGGAACGCCCAGGTAGTCCCCCATTCACTGATAACCAGAGCTGACACTGCTTAGTTTCTGCTATCAGCTAAGGTCAGTCAGGTGTTATTAAATGCTGAGGTAAAATATTTTTTAAAATGCTGAAAAAAATGTCCTAAAGGCATCACAACATATGGCTGAAATCCAATAAGAAATTGTGCCACCAAATGTTGGCAGCAGAGTCAGGAGAAGGAAAGAACAGAAGCACAAAATTGCAGCTCTTGGGCCAGGACCTTCTATTGGTGATAGATTGCTCCTAGCATTGAAGCTCTAAATGCTTAACTCTGGAGGGAGATCCTGATGGAAAAGGAATAGAAATGCAATTTTTTTTCCTATCCTATTTGTTTATTTATTTAACGAGCCTCATATCTATATATTAAAATGGGTTGAAGGGATGCCATTAAAATCAACATGTAAGAATTTTGTTCCATAAATTGGGCTAGGAATTTATTTTTAGCACAGTTTTCAAAGTGGAGTGGCAGTATATTAAATGCAATTGTGGCATGAATTTGCTTATTTGCTTATCTATTTAAAGGTTGACCAGGTATATAATCAGTTACCAGCATGAGGTGAGGTTAGAGATCTTCTGCAACAAGAAATTAAAAAGGGTTTAAGGATAAATTTATTGTAACTGGATTTGAAATTTGTAAGTAGCAATGTGTCCTATGTCACCTTTAAAAAAATGACTCAATATTCTGAAATCACTTTTTTTACATTTGTGATTAACTTCCAGTTATAGACTTATTAACCAGTTCATTTGTATGGGGAACATTGGATGGCCAAGTCTATAAATGATGGCTGAGATACAGCTACTTACTTACTTACTTACTTACTTACTTACTTACTTACTTACTTACTTACTTATTTATTTAATATGATGTATAGAGCTGCTCATCTCTGAGCTGGTCTGTGTACAAAGATTAAAACCACCATTAACAGTATATAACCCATTATACCCTGGTTAAAATGACATCCTACAAAACAAAAAGACATGTCACCAGCAGAGCTCACCTAGCCTCCTGGCCCCAATGCCTAGGGGAAGAGCCAGATCTTGAGAATTTTATGAAAGGCTAACACTAGAGTTTGCCATGCCATCTTCTCACCAACAGACAAGGAGTTGCTGCCATCCTTTTTTTTTAACTTTATTATTTTTCAGAATATAATTAAGATACAAAAAAGAAAGTATAGAATAGATAGAAAACAGAGCTAAAGAAAAAAGAAAAAACTATAAAAGTGTCGATAGAAAGCAGAAACAAAAAGTGACTTCCGAGATATAAATTTACAAATCTAATCTCTAATCTCGTCAGCAAAGGATCGTTACCTTGTCGTAGTGCTGGAGCCTGAGCACCTCAATGATGCCATGAGCTAAACCATGAAGGGCCACCCAAGATGGGGAGGTTGTGACAGAGAGGTCAGACTAAATGCGATCCCTGGGGAAGGTAATGGCAACCCACCCCAGTATTCTTGCCGTGAAAACTAAATGGATCAGTACAACCAGAGATATGTCGGTATACCATTGGAAGATGAGATCCCCAGGTCGGAAGATGGTCAAAATGCTACTGGGGAGGAACAGAGGATGAGTTCAACTAGCCCCAGATGTGATGACGCAGCTAGCTCAAAGCCGAAAGGATGGCTAGCGGCCGACGGTGCTGGTGGTGAATGGCTGTAATGATTGCCTATCCTAACAGACTCAGACTCAGAAGCAGGAGCTCAAGAATATCTGGTTTATTAAAGAATAGTATGCAAATACAGAGAAAGCTGAGAATGAGCAAAAGCACGCCAAATACAAACTAAAAACCCTCGGTACAAATGTAATCCCTCCCCTCGCCCAACCGTTTCAAATTCCCCAAGCCCAGGTGCTGGTAACGAGTTCTGCTGATGTCCTGGGAAGAAAACCTTGAACACAATATATAACCCAAACACATTCCATTCCCCTGAACACAGATAACAAACCCAGCAGAAGGAGCTCTCAGCCCCCTCTTACCCAGAACACGTATCAGCAACTTATCTTGACATGCGAAACGTTACAATGTACAATGCACATTGAAACGGTGAACATGACATACCGCCCCCCCAAAACAAAGTAAAATTTCAAGAAGCAGGCTTCAAAGGGTAAGCCAAATGAAAGCACCTAACTAAAACAGGAGCATTAACGTTGCGAGCTGCCACCCATTCCAGGTGCGTGAAATGCTTCCAGCAGATAAGGTACTGAAGTGTGTCACGTTGTCTGCGAGAATCAAGGACTTCTTTCACTTCGAAATGCTGCTGCCCGTCAATCATGATCGGAGCGGGGTGGGGGGAGGCTGGGCACGCCACTGGGAAGAGTGGCTGACTGCCTTGAGCAAACTGCAATGAAAAACAGGATGCAAACGTTTCAGATTATGAGGCAAATCCAACTTAAAAGTGACCAGATTCACAATGCCAACAATGGGGAAAGGTCCAACAAATTTAGGCGCCAATTTTCGTGATGGCTGCATGGACTTTATGAACTTGTTGGACAGGTAGACCTGATCGCCAACCTTAAAGTCTGGCTGAACATCTCTACGCTTGTCAGCTTGCAATTTGTAAGCAGATTGGGCATCAGCCAAAGCCTGCTGAATCACTGACCACGAATCAGCCAGTTGAGCCGCCCAATCAGAAGCAGAAGAGGGCTGGGTAGAAGGTTGGGGCAACTCAGGGATGGGCACAAAGTCCCGTCCCGAAACTACACGAAAAGGGGTGTGCCCAGTGCTCTGATGGACAGCATTGTTGTAAGCCACTTCGGCAAAAGGGAGCAAATCAACCCAGTTGTCCTGCTGGTAATTTATAAATGCCCTTAAAAATTGCTCAAGTGTCAAATTTAAAACCTCTGTAGATCTGTCAGTCTCAGGATGCAACACAGTGGACAATGCCTGCTTGGTGCCCACCAATTTCAAAAATGATTTACAAAATTGGGAAGTAAACTGTGTCCGTGACCAAGCAGGAGGGGCTCCCATGGAGTCTATAGATGTGAATTAGAAAAAGGCATGCCAATTGGGGGGCAAAAGGGATAGAGGCACATGGAATGAAATGGGCTTGCTTGGAAAAATAATCCTTCACTACCCAAATTACTGTCTTCTTCTGGCTGGGAGGAAGGTCAACAATAAAATCCATAGAAATCTCCTCCCATGGGCAGGATGGGCTCGCCACTGGCTGCAGGAGCCCTTGCTTTTTTCCCTCTTTGCATTTTGACATGGCACACACAGTGCAGGAAGCCACATATTCTTTCACATCATGCCTCAAAGTGGGCCACCAGAATTGGCGCCTAACCAGGTGCAACGTTTTCACAAACCCCAAATGCCCAGCCACCTTATCATCATGAGAACGAGTCAGAATTTCAGCCTGTAACTGTTCAGGCACGTAGAGGCAATTTTGTTTCCAAGCTAACCCACTGTCAAGTGAAACATTGTTTCTGTTTGCCTCCAACCAAGTATTAGATTTCAATGCCTGGAGAAACTGTTGTTGCAATTGAGAGGGAATCTGTGTCCTCCTCCTTGCCGGTACAACTGGGGTCTGAGGCACCTGTGCCCGAGTTTGGCTGCGTGTTACAGCCTGGAGACCCAGCTGTGGCTCTGGCCACACAGTACCCACAATCTCAGTTGCATGAACAGAATCTTGGGGTAACCTAGACAGAACATCAGCAAGGAAGTTTTTCTTACCTGGAATAAACTTCAACTGGAAATCAAAACGACTGAAAAATTGAGCCCAGTGAATCTGTTTAGGACTGAGTTTCCGGGGGGTGCGGAGCGCCTCTAAATTTTTATGGTCAGTCCAAACCTCAAAAGGGCATTTAGTCCCCTCTAAGAGGTGGCGCCAAGCCTCCAAGGCTGCCTTTACTGCAAAAGCCTCCTTCTCCCAAACATGCCACCTCCTTTCGGTCTCAGAAAATTTCCTAGACAAATAAGCACAAGGCTTCAAGTGATTGTCAGAATCTTTTTGCAGCAAAAGCGCCCCAATTGAAAAATCAGAAGCATCCACTTGAACCACAAAGGGTTGCATGGGATCTGGGTGCTGCAAAATGGGTTCAGCAGTGAAAAGGCTTTTAAGTTTTTCGAAAGCTGCCTGGCATTCCGGTGTCCAATTGAGTACTGCCCCCGGGTTTTTCACCTTGCGTGTGTCCCCCAACCCCTTTGTTCATAGCAAATCAGTCAGGGGCAAGGCAATTTCAGTGAACCCCTGGATGAACTGGCAGTAATAGTTGCTAAATCCGAGGAAATTTGTAACCGCCTTCTACTGCGTGGGCGTTCCCACCCCAATATCGCTTGAATTTTCTCAGGGTCTATTTCAATTCCCTTGTCAGAAATCCTATACCCCAAATAGTCCAGTCGAGTTTTGTGAAACTCACATTTCGACAGTTTGGCATACAGTTTTGCACTCCTAAGCTTTATGAGCACCTACCTAATGAGGCGTTCGTGCTCTTCTTCAGTCTCTGTGTAAATCAAAACATCATCCAGATACACCAATACCCCTTTAAACAAATGTTCATGTAACACTTCATTAATTAATTGCATAAACACCCCGGGTGCTCCTGCCAACCCAAAAGGCAGGACTTTGTACTGAAAGGAACCCAATGGACAATTAAAAGCAGTTTTCCACTCATCCCCCTCCCTAATGCGGATGCGGAAATAGGCTTCCCGCAAATCCAACTTGGAGAAAATTTTGCCCTTTGACAAATGGGCTAACATGTCTTTGATTAATGGCAGAGGGTACTTGTTTGATATTGAGACCACATTTAACCTGTGATAATCTGTACAGAGTCTTAACGTGCCATCCTTTTTGTCCCAGAACAGGACAGGGGCTCCAACTGGAGAGTTCGCTGGTTCTATAAATCCCCTGGCCAAGTTTTTATCCACAAAGTCCCTGAGCGCCTCAAGCTCCTTCTGAGTCATTGCATAAATCTTCAGCTTGGGCAGTTGAGCGTTGGGGACCAGCTCTATCGCACAGTCAGTCTTTCGATGAGGAGGGAGCTGGTCCGCTTCCATCTCCCCAAACACATCAGCAAACTCCTGGTATTTATCCAGCAACCCCTCCAGAGGGGTCCCCGCGAAACTTGGGGTGGCTGCCGCAGCCCTCCCCACCGCAGCACCAGGAATGTGGTCCATGGTAGGGGCTTAGTAAAACCCATCTGCAAAAGTCAGAGTCCTGTGCTCCCAGTTTATGTAGGGGTTTCTTTGGACCAACCATGGAATCCCTAGGATGACTAAGGGATGACCTACATGGGTCACTACAAACTGCATTCCCTCACGATGGCTACCTATTTGCAACGCCACTGTGCCTGTGAAATGGGTCACTGGTCCCCCCCCCCCGCTTCTGAGCCATCCAATTGTGTGAAAACCATGGGTTGCTGAAGGGGAAAATTGGGTAAGTCCAAAGCAGCAACCACATCTGGATGCATTAAGCATCTTGAGCACCCCGAGTCAATCAGCGCCCAAACCTCAACAGTCTTCGTGCAGGATCCCAACTTTACCTTTACGTTCAGTGTGGGACAGTTAGCACTCACCAAAACATCTTCGCACCCATCCACCACCACCTGCCCACAGGCGCTTTTCAGAGCAGGTGGCTGGCGTTTCCCGCCGGCTCTTTAGGATCGCTTTCTTCCTTTACCCCGAAATAGGGTACCTCCTCAACCTCGGTCTCCCCATTGGCTGCTGTCATTTTCCTGGTCAACAATGGCAATTTGCCCGCCGGTTTTCCCGACCGCTCCACTGCCTTGGGTTTGGGGCAAGCAGCCGCCCTGTGGCCCTGCTTCCCACACCAGAGGCACTGGCCTTTGGCATAACGCCGCTCTCTCTCCTCCTCCCAGGTTCGATACCCGGGCTTCACAGCCACTGCCACGGTTCGAGATCCCTTGACGATTGCCGCTTGCCTCGCCACCCTCTTTGCCTGTGAAAAGGTCTCTTGGGCATGCTCAGCCTTCCCAGCTAGCTGTATCTATTCATACAGGGTGTCTGGGTCGTCTCTGCCCAACGCCCACCTCAGGACCTCCATATTCAGACCCTCTTTGAACAGCTCTATTAAGGTAGACTGGGACCAGTCCTCAATTTTCCCAGCCAAAGCCTTAAATTCCAGGGCATAATCTGCTACTGACCGCTGCCCCTGGCTGAGCAACTTTAAAGCTCTTTTGGCTCTTTCCTTGGCTAAGGGGTCTATGAAGTGTAACTTCAATGCCCACAGGAATTCTTCGAACTCCTCCAGTTCAGGGGCTTCACCCTCGCACAACTGGACGTACCAGTCAGCTGCTCTCCCTTTCAACTTGTTGGCAATGGCATTCACTTTGGCTCGTTCCGAATGGAAATATGGCCCGAATTCCTCCATATAACTCTTTGCATTGGTGAGGAAAAAAGACAACTTAGTTGGATCCCCATCAAATTTGACACCAAAGTCTTTCACTCCCGCACCAGGCGGGCCCCGTCCCACATCTGGACGCCCACTCGCACCCCTGCTTGCTGGGGATCTCCGATCTCAAGGTGGGGATTTTGCGAGCCAAACTCTGGGAGGTCTCGCCTCTGCCCTGTGCTGTCTCCTGCCTCTCTCCAGCGGTGGTGCCATGGGGGGGGAGGGGGAGAAGGCGAGGAATATCTAGTGCTTGATTCCCCTTCACTCCTCACTTGGGCCCCCCATGCCACTGACCATTTCTTGAACATATACTCCATCGACTCCATCTTCGCCTCCATCACCCTTAGTCTTTCAGGGGTTTGAGAGTCCTCCTTCCCTCATTCGTCCACCTGCCTCCCCTGCATCATTACAACTGTTGGGGATAACGGGTATTGCTGCTTCCAGGATGTCCTGGACGTCCCTGGTAAAGGACCCTGTGCCTCATCCCAGGTGATTAGCTCGCCTGGCGACTCTCCGGTAGTTTCGGGTGCCCTTCCTTCTCCAGCCTCCTCTCCATCTGAGCTGGAACTTGAACCCTCCTGGTCCTCACATAGTTCTGGGGTAGAGTTCCTCTCGGTTCTTTTAACCATGGAATCCGTCACCCCCTCACTCGTTTCGCCACTACCACCGGTCTTGGATTTAGGTTCTGTCATCGCTAGCACTACTACCTCACAGATCAAATCTGGAAAGAGGCTAACGGTAAAATTTTGGGATTCTCAGCTTTATGTAATGATTGCCTATCTTAACAGACTCAGACTCAGAAGCAGGAGCTCAAGAATATCTGGTTTATTAAAGAATAGTATGCAAATACAGAGAAAGCTGAGAATGAGCAAAAGCACACCAAATACAAACTAAAAACCCTCGGTACAAATGTAATCCCTCCCCTCGCCCAACCGTTTCAAATTCCCCAAGCTCAGGTGCTGGTAACGAGTTCTGCTGATGTCCTGGGAAGAAAACCTTGAACACAATATATAACCCAAACACATTCCATTCCCCTGAACACAGATAACAAACCCAGCAGAAGGAGCTCTCAGCCCCCTCTTACCCAGAACACGTATCAGCAACTTATCTTGACATGCGAAATGTTACGATGTACAATGCACATTGAAACGGTGAACATGACAACGGCGAATCCAATGTTCTAAGGATCAACACACCATTGGAACCTGGAATGTAAGATCTATGAGCCAGGGCAAATTGGATGTGCTTATTGGTGAGATGTCAAGATTAAAGATAGACATTTTGGGTGTCAGTGAACTGAAATGGACTGGAATGGGCCACTTCACATCAAATGACCACCAGATCTACTACTGTGGACAAGAGGACCACAGAAGAAATGGAGTAGCCTTCATAATTAATAGTAAAGTGGCTGAAGCAGTGCTTGGATACAATCCAAAAAATGATAGAATGATCTCAATTCGAATTCAGGGCAAGCCATCTAACATCACAGTGATCCAAATATACGCCCCAACCACAAATGCTGAAGAAGCTGAAGTAGATCAGTTCTATGAGGATCTGCAGCACCTACTGGACAACACGCCTAAAAGAGATGTTATTTTCATCACAGGAGACTGGAATGCTAAGGTGGGCAGTCAAATGACACCTGGAATTACAGGTAAGCATGGCCTGGGAGAACAAAACGAAGCAGGACATAGGCTGATAGAATTTTGCCAAGACAACTCACTCTGCATAACAAACACTCCCTTCCAACAACCTAAGAGACGGCTTTATACATGGACTTCCCCAGATGGACAACACCGAAATCAGATTGACTACATCCTTTGCAGCCAAAGGTGGCGGACATCTGTACAGTCGGTAAAAACAAGGCCTGGAGCTGACTGTAGTTCCGATCACGAACTTCTTATTGCATAATTTAGGATCAGACTCAAGAGATTAGGGAAGACCCACAGATCAGCTAGATATGAACTCACTAATATTCCTAAGGAATATGCAGTAGAGGTAAAAAATAGATTTAAGGGACTGGACTTAGTAGATAGGGTCTCGGAAGAACTATGGACAGAAGTTCGCAACATTGTTCAGGAGGCGGCAACAAAATACATCCCAAAGAAAGAGAAAACCAAGAAGGCAAAATGGCTGTCTGCTGAGACACTAGAAGTAGCCCAAGAAAGAAGGAAAGCAAAAGGCAACAGCGATAGGGGGAGATATGCCCAATTAAATGCAAAATTCCAGAGGTTAGCCAGAAGAGATAAGGAATTATTTTTAAACAAGCAATGCATCGAAGTGGAAGAAGACAATAGAATAGGAAGGACAAGAGACCTCTTCCAGAAAATTAGAAACATCAGAGGTAAATTCCAGGCAAAAATGGGTATGATCAAAAACAAAGATGGCAAGGACCTAACAGAAGAAGAAGAGATCAAGAAAAGGTGGCAAGAATATACAGAAGACCTGTATAGGAAGGATAACAATATCGGGGATAGCTTTGACGGTGTGGTCAGTGAGCTAGAGCCAGACATCCTGAAGAGTGAGGTTGAATGGGCCTTAACAAGCATTGCTAATAACAAGGCAGCATGAGATGATGGCATCCCAGCTGACCTGTTCAAAATCTTGCAAGATGATGCTGTCAAGGTAATGCATGCTATATGCCAGCAAATTTGGAAAACACAAGAATGGCCATCAGACTAGAAAAAATCAACTTATATCCCCATACCAAAAAAGGGAAACACTAAAGAATGTTCAAACTATTGAACAGTGGCACTCATTTCACATGCCAGTAAGGTAATGCTCAAGATCCTGCAAGGTAGACTTCAGCAATTCATGGAGCGAGAATTGCCAGATGTACAAGCTGGGTTTAGAAAAGGCAGAGGAACTAGGGACCAAATTGCCAATATCCGCTGGATAATGGAAAAAGCCAGGGAGTTTCAGAAAAACATCTATTTCTGTTTTATTAACTATTCTAAAGCCTTTGACTGTGTGGACCATAACAAATTGTGGCAAGTTCTTAGTGGTATGGGGATACCAAGTCATCTTGTCTGCCTCCTGAAGAATCTGTATAACGACCAAGTAGCAACAGTAAGAACAGACCACGGAACAACAGACTGGTTTAAGATTGGGAAAGGAGTATGGCAGGGCTGTATACTCTCACCCTACCTATTCAACTTGTATGCAGAACACATCATGCGACATGCTGGGCTTGAGGAATCCAAGGCTGGAGTTAAAATCTCTGGAGGAAACATTAACAATCTCAGATATGCAGATGATACCACTTTGATGGCTGAAAGCGAAGAGGAACTGAGGAGCCTTATGATGAAGGTGAAAGAAGAAAGTGCAAAAGCTGGCTTGCAGCTAAACTTCAAAAAAACCAAGATTATGGCAACCAGCTTGATTGATAACTGACAAATAGAGGGAGAAAATGTAGAAGCAGTGAAAGACTTTGTATTTCTAGGTGAGAAGATTACTGCAGATGCTGACTGCAGTCAGGAAATCAGAAGATGCTTAATCCTTGGGAGAAGAGCAATGACAACTCTTGATAAAATAGTTAAGAGCAGAGACATCACACTGACAACAAAGGTCCGCATAGTTAAAGCAATGGTGTTCCCCGTAGTAACATATGGCTGCGAGAGCTAAACCATAAGGAAGGCTGAGAGAAGTAAGATAGATGCTTTTGAACTGTGGTGTTGGAGGAAAATTCTGAGAGTGCCTTGGACTGCAAGAAGATCAAACCAGTCCATCCTCCAGGAAATAAAGCCAGACTGCTCACTTGAGGGAATGATATTAAAGGCCAAACTGAAATACGTTGGCCACATAATGAGAAGACAGGACACCCTGGAGAAGATGGTGATGCTAGGAAGAGTGGAGGGCAAAAGGAAGAGGGGCCGACCAAGGGCAAGATGGATAGATGATATTCTAGAGCTGACAGACTCATCCCTGGGGGAGCTGGGGGTGTTGACGACCGACAGGAAGCTCTGGCGTGGGCTGGTCCATGAAGTCACGAGGAGTCGGAAGCGACTAAACGAATAAACAACAACAATATCTCTTACTATTAATTAACCTATCATAACATTATTTCTATTACAACAAACCATTTAATCACTAAAGCCCAAAGTCAGATGCTGCCATTCTTGAGAACATAAAGTAACTTAAAGTGTAAGGTTTTATGCAGCCAGAAGATGACAGGGATGGATTACATTATTTTTCTTATAAACTAAGATTGAAGTAAATTGATGTCAAAGAAATTGGAACATTTGACAGATAATAATAGTTTGACTTAAATGCTATAGTATATATCAGGGAATTTTCTGTGTATATTCTTAGAGAAAATGGAAATGAAAGTATTGGTAGGAACTGGAACTATCAGGTTACTTCAACCAGAAGAAAAATTGAATACCTAACTTTGTTTACTTACATGTCACCTTGCTAGATTTTATTGTTCAGTGGTTGCACCCTTTTTTTTATAATACTCTTTATAGCTGTGTGAATTGCATGATGTATTAATGTATGTATATGTGCGAATGGAGTGGACTGTGGATTCATTCATATCTGTGAAAAGGATGCATGGATGGATGATGCATGGATGGATATTATAAATGAGAGAGTATTAAACTTCCAACCTTGGATGCGGGCTTCTGCAGAGCTCTCTCCTGTTCGGCTTATGTCTGCTTCATGGTGAGATGTCTGAAGGATGTGGAGAAAGAAGAAAGGAACAAAAGAGGGAAGTGGAAGGGGTTGTGAGAAAGGCAACATTTCTCCTGTGGGCTACTGGTTTCCCATTCCTGTCTTGTTCTTAGATTGATGGTATTAACTCATACTGCAGATAAACCTAAGAAGTCAGTAGCCTCTGAAGGCCACTTCATGCAAGAGTTGAACAGGGGATTTCATTTGTAACTTGGTCTTACAGACATAATGCTATAAATAGCTGAATTCTTGTGCTTCAGTGGGTCTGTACATTGTTCATTCTGAACAATATTACTAATGGAATACAACATTTAAAATTATTTCAAAGTATACTTCCTTATAGTCAGTTGGTCGCTACAGCTCAAGAACATCCTGCTGTGAGGACTGTTAGGTATGACTATGGAAATGAATGAAAAATGTGTGCTTCTATGATAATTTCCATTCTTGGGTTATTCATGCCTGTCAATCTGCCCTGCCTGGGGAGTTTTGCAGTAATATTTGAACTTTGCTTTTACTGGCAATTATTTTGAGAGGCTCTTTTCAAATACACAGTAATGTATCTGTTATTACCATAGAATCTATTGTGATTCATATTAGAAATACTTCACTTCTGGTATCTGCTCTCACCAGGAGAAATGATTAAGTTCCAACTGTAGCTGTAAAAATGGTGTTTAAATTCTCAATAGCTAGCAAGTAATACATAATCTCAGCTGGGAATGAGTGAAAGCAGGAATATTCAGCCTTGCAAAAACAGTATACTGAAATGAGTTGGAAAGACAGCTATCCTATGATTAGAAAACAGGTGTATGTGTCTCTGTGTCTCTCTGTGTGTTCGTGTTTTAACCAGTTAATGATTGATGGCTACCGTCTGCAGTCTGGAAATTTCAACTAATTAAAGACCTTGCAGTTATTTATGTGACTTTTTATCTGCTTAGTTATATTTAAATACATGCACTCATTTAAAAAATCTCAGTAAAGATGCTTTTCCCTGTAAGAAAATGAAAATTAACTTACCATATATTTTTTAAATTGTTCTGTATTGCCAGAAAGAAAGGCCAACTTTAGTAGTCTCCTTCTCATGACATTTTGCAGGTAAATGTTTCCCTTTTACAGCAACCAATAGGGTAAAGGTTCATCTGAATCATATACGTTCAAAATGTGAGAGGCATTTTGATTTCATGTCAGTTGTTTGTTTTTTTCTTATTGCTGACAAGTTCATACTTAATACCAGCTCTCTGCTTTATCACTGGATAAAAGATAGAATCAAAAACCATTTTCACATTTCTCTTAGTCAAGTCCAGTGCAGGGAAGAAGGATCTTCCTTGTGACTTCAGTGAACACAGAGAATGAATACAAAAATCAAGCTGTCAAATAATTTTATATCAGCTCCACCTATCAACTGAGAGACAAATCTAACATAGTGATTCATCATATAGTTTATATCAGCCTTTCTCAACCTTTTGACCATGGAGAAACCCTTGAAATATTTTTCAGGCCTCGGGGAACCCCAGCACATTCAGGCTCAAATATAGGCCAGAAGTCACAAAACTATTATATTTGTTTCATGTGTAGGCCTGTATATATGCATTAATGGTGTTCTTAAAATAAAGAATGAAACTTAACCCCTTTAATGTGAAGTTGCCCAGTTTTGAAATAATTTTTTAAATAAATTGTGATCTCCCAGGGAATCCCTGGTGACCTCTTGCGGAACCCTAGGGTTCTGCAGAACCCTGGTTGAGAAACCCTGTTTTATATTGTTTATGCCACTTAAACTGAATTTATAAAGGGCATTACAATAATATTGAATAGTATATCCTCTGAATTCCTATTTACTACCTTAACTCCAAACCAATGAATCTCTTATGGGAAGCCATGCTAGTAATGTAGAAATTTGTAAGTTTTCATCCTCTTTTTGAGAACTGCGATTTCCACAGAACTTCAGCCTGCACATAGGCCTGCACAAGGAGGAATAAAGTATTATCCTCAAGAAACATTTGCTGGCTTCCAGTCATTGTGCATTATAACCTGATGAACATAAAACCATAAGGGTCTACAGTGGGCACAGGGGGCCAAACTCTAATCCTTATATATGTGTATCAGCATCACTGCATGTTGTCATTTTGCTGTCACTGTGGTAAAGAACAGATGCCTGTGCATATAAACCTTTTCCCCAAAGAGAACCCCTGTCCTATCGGAGTTCTGGGTTGTGCTGAAGTTCGTAAACAGGTTGAGTTAGCTATGCTTTACATTTTCCACAGTTCTTTGTACTCAGGGACCAAAGGTCTGCAGAAAGGTGTGAGACTCTGGGGGGGGGGGGAGCCTGAACATGCACTCTTAGCTGAAACATTTATAATTCATGCCTCTAGATGGCTCGTGGCTCTGATACAACTGCATACATAGCATACATAACCACAAAGTAGTTACTCCAAGAGAATTCCAAGTTAAATAACTTACAGTTTGTATTTTATTTACATTCAGAATCCATTTAGGATTAGAGCAGAATTTTTGAAAGGTATGCTGTTAGTTGCACTGCAGCAACATTTTATTAGTGGCCTTCTGTCTTCACTGAGCCAACTGGATGCTGGATTACATAGGACAATAAATAAGGGAAGTTGAGCTGTATCTTTTCTTGAGTCTGATAAATTAATCTAGTATTTTCAGATAAACTATAGAGCTTCCCTAATAAATTAGGATTATATCTGCAATACCCATATTGTCACTATCATAAAATGCTAACAATCAAATGTGATTTGTCCTATAATATAAATTTGAGTTGTAAATTTTCATCCCTAGTGTCAATACCACAGGCTTCTATTAAAATGAAGAAAAATAAAATTTCTAGGAAAAACTAGGACTTAAAAGTCTGAAATGTGTATACTTTCCTGCCCCAGCATCACCATTTTATTGAAGGGATTGATTTCTGAATTATCATGGTTAATCATTACTGAGAACAAAAGCTTATGATAATTCTAGTTACAACAGCCCCATTAGGTAGATCAGACCAGAAATTCAACTCCACAGTAACACTAGAACTATACTTTACTGAGATAGACTATAATAACAGATCTTGCAAGACTGATTGTGCTTTAAATCCCCTCCTTCTTATGCTCCAGTGAGTCAGGGAGGCATGTGCATGAGTCCCTTCTTAGTATTATCTTGCTTCCCAGGACTTAAGGAATGTTTCAGCCATCTTTGCTGAGGCAATGGTTTGTGCATATTTCTGTCAAGGTCATTTACCTTACTCTCTACAAGTTATAACACATGCTGTCCTAAACTTCTACATTCCTTGCCTAGGTAAATCTACTAATAAAGGGAAATGGTGCACTCAGTACCATGGGAATGATGTAGTATCTATGAAATAGAGAAATAGTTTCAAGACAGAAAGTTATTTAAAAATGAACAGATTAATCCCTACTGAGTTTGACAGAATTTGCTATTGTTAAAGTCCAGCATATCATTAGCTTGTAATAAATGTACTTCAGGATATTTTTGTGTAAAATAAATAACATTTGAGTATGTATCAAGGCCAAAGGCTAAGGACCATTATGCTATTATCAGAGATGTAGAAAGTTCTCTCAGGGTGTTTTGTCTTTCCATTTAAGATAAAAATTAATAAAATATTTTAATTAAAAGCAAACTAGGTTATCAAATGTCCCAAGGGGATTTTCCCCATTTTTAAAAGGCTTTGAAAATTAATTCAGGTTCTCAGTTTTCTCCTATCCCATCCCATCCCATTTCATTCCCTTTTATGACTTTTAGTTAGATGGTACCAATATGGCAAATTAACAGGACATCCCTCTAAATCTTAATTTTGAGCAGCTCTCATTTATTTAAAATGGCATTTGTAAGATAAATTTCAATACCCCAGAGATATTATTCAGATGTTGTTGTTGTTTATTCATTTAGTCTCTTCCGACTCTTCGTGACTTCATGGACCAGCCCATTCCAGAGCTTCCTGTTGGTCGTCAACACCCCCAGCTCCCCCAGGGACAAGTCCATCACCTCTAGAATATCATCTATCCATCTTGCCCTTGGTCGGCCCCTCTTCCTTTTGCCTTCCATTCTCCCCAGCATCAGCATCTTCTCCAGGGTGTCCTGTCTTCTCATTATGTGGCCAAAGTATTTCATTTTTGCCTTTAATATCGTTCCCTCAGGTGAGCAGTCTGGCTTTATTTCCTGGAGTATGGACTATAGGTCAATAAATATGGCCCAATTTGCAGCACAAAATGCTGCAAATCTTTTCTTGATTAAAAAAAAAACACCCCAAGCTACTTAATTAAGGAGATAAACTGTAATTGACACAACCCAATTTATTTCATATTGGTTCAGAGATTTAATAGAAAATATATATACATATGAAAAGATGGGGCAATATTTCCTTACCAAATTAATTTTGTTAATTCATGCACATTAGCAGGTGTCTGCAAAATTAGGTTGGTCTACTTAATGATTGAATTAACATTTCTCTTGAATTTTCCAGTTTACAGATTAGTGCTTACATTTTTTTATTTCTTTTGTAAGTACAGTAGAAGAAAGGCATTCTGCATATTCCCATTCCTTCTGAGTAACATCTTATTTTATGCTTTTAATTTGCAAACAGTTTCCCTATAGGATACTGAATATATTCCAGATGTGATTTGGAGGCTTGAGCCACTCTGCAGTTGAAAAAATATCATTCATAGTAATTAGAAGGCCAACTAAATTAACGCCATTCAAGCAGTTAGCAAAGCTTTTCTCCTATAACCTAACACATTTCCAATGTGTAATGATAAATGTTTTGGAGACAGTGATATCCATATGACTTAGCATTTGTATTTAAGAGGAAATCCACCTGAATTTCCATTGCAACACTTCAAAGATAAAATTGTCTTAATGTTTGTTTGGTTTGGTTTCTTTATTTATCTGTCACCTTTCAGGGCTTATCCATTCAAAACAGCTTACAAAATAGTAAAGCAAAACATCATTATAAGCATAAATTACAATCTATAAAATGAAACACCTAAATATATTTAAAAAAACAGTAATTAAAATGATATAAAACAGTATATGCTGTTATAAATCCGAAAGCAAGACAGTGAGCAATGTGAGATTAAAATAGCAGTGCTTAGATAAGAGACAGCAATATGTTAGTTAAAAGCAGCTTGGAACAATCAAGTATTCAAGGCCTGTGAAAAGCTGGCAACACAGACCTGTTCTCTAGTGCCATTCTAATATGTCTTGATGGCTGTTAGACCTCTTAGCAAGGCTTCAGCTGCCATTCCCAAAGTCTAGGCAGATTTGTACATTGGCAGGCAGTCCTTTAAATAACGTCATCTAAAATTGTTTAGAACAGGAGAGATGTTCTAAACAATTTTAGAACCTTTCAGGGAGTCCTTTCAGGGAGAGAGAAGAATTTAATGTTTCATGTGAATAAGACTAGACAAAACATAATTGTTCACATAATAGTTCCTTATTTATTTAATATTTTTCTTCTTGTATCATATCTAGGATTTTATTGTAAACCGCCCAGAGTCCCTCTTTTGAGGGACATGGGCGGTGATGAAATTTGAAGTATAAATAAATAAATAAATAAAATTAAAATTCGAGTTTAAATTAAAACCAGGGACATGAAAAGGAAGACACATTGTGAATGTATACTTTATTACCAAATCTCCATCCTCATGCATTTTGAGGGGAAAAAAAAATTCAGGGAAACAATGACACTAGACACAACATTCAAATATATGGTTACACTCAAAACTGTTGGCACTGAACGTAGCCATCAACAGACCAAGTTGGACCACCAAACATGCCTACTTTAATACTACTATTCTAGTAATTTTTAATGACAATATTTTGCTGAGATTTTTCCCAAAGTGACTTACAAAAAGAAAAGAACGTAGTTACAACAGGTTAATCTCAGTTCTTGGAAATTTGCAGTTTGGCTGAGCCAAAGGCCTGTTTTTTGAAATTTTTGCTTGACAGCAGAGTTCACTGGGTGATTTTGAGCCAGCCACAATCTTCCAGGCCACCCAACCAAAAACACTGTGAGAATAAAATGAGGAAAGGAGAGTTACAAATGTAGTGAATCAGCAAACAAATAAAATTGATTTAAAAACAGTACAGCTATTAACTTTTCACTTTGTTAATATCAACATAAATATTTTGACGATTTGTCCTTTTTAAAAAATATTGTTATTGTGTCAAAGTTATTATTTTTCTTTCTCAAAAACAAACAACTTCAAAAGAGAGTATCAGATGCGTAACACATCTATTTCAATACATTTGAAATGTAATACCAGATTTTATGAAAATTCAGGATTAAATAAAATAGTCTCCTTTCTCACTTCTCTGATCCCATAACATTTTAAATCCTTATCAGTTTCCTGATCCATCACATGCTCTTCATCCTTATCATCACACTTTTCCATGGCCTTGCACCTTCATCAATCAGCCCGTTAATCCTGATACATCTCAGTCTGTGATTTTCAATCCTCTAGTCCAATAAAACATTGAAAAGAAATAAATTTAAAATGCTTTCGAACTCTGTCCTTCCATCAGTAGGATAACTCTGAAAACTGAGGGGAGGGGAACCAAAAGAAGAAAGGTAATGCTCATAAATGGGCCAGATCTAGCTGGGGCTACAGAGAAAGATATTCCACAAAAAATTCTCCCAATGCTTTCCTTTGGGAGAGGCAATTGCAGAGTGGCAGAGAATGCTGCTCACTGCTTCATTCTTAGAAGGAGTCTGGTCATGTGACCCAGAACAGGGCATGTGCAGCTCACCCAGTGCTTCCTATTGCACATATACAAAGAGACACAATATGAGCAGAGCAGAAATATAGAGACACAGACATAACACATGTTTGTTTGTTTGTTTATAAAATGTATAGAGCCACCCATCTCACTCTTGTGACTCTAGGTAGCTCACAATACAAAAGCAGAATATCATAAAATAACATTGCCATGCGGTCAGGCCCCTAAAATCCATATCCCACTCAAATCCAGCCCTGTCAGACTCTTCCAATGACCTGGCCCCAGCACGTGAGGAACAAGACAGATCTTCAGGGCTTTCCAACAGGGCTGGAGCCATGCAGATCTTGGGAAGAGGAGATGCTATTCCAAAGAGTAAGGGCTGCAGCCAAGAAGGTATACAGTATGTGCCCACAACCTTCACACATACACATACAGAGGCAATATGTATGCATATACCATGATTGGCCTCTGGTGAGAAATGCACCCATACATATACATACCAAACACCTTCCTTCATTACACTGAAGGAAATACAGATGCTTCCTAAGGCCACTGCAGGTCAAGGGACTGGAAAATATTCCAGAAGCCATGATCTGCATGTTTCCCCTACACTATTTATATATCTTGAAGGCTTTCTATAATAAAACATTGCATCAACCATAGATATTGGTGGGAGCAGAGATGGAAAGGGAAAAAACTGTTTAGTAAAATGGGTTTCCATGTGCTCAAAGCAATGAGAAAGGCAAATGATTTGAAGGAATTAAAGATATCAAGCATCTGTTTAGCACTAATGAGTGAAAACTCCATGTGAGAATGGAGAGCTGCCTGTCA
This sequence comes from Candoia aspera, assembly GCF_035149785.1. Taxonomy (NCBI): domain Eukaryota; kingdom Metazoa; phylum Chordata; class Lepidosauria; order Squamata; family Candoiidae; genus Candoia; species Candoia aspera. Next base: position 191,975,014 of record NC_086154.1, read on the forward strand.
GATAACTGTTCACTTACATCTCTGTCTTCCCCCCACCCCAGTTTATTCTTTATTTTAGAAGATTACAAAATATAAAGAAAGTACCAGAATACATAACAGTAAAAAAATTAAAGCTAAACAATCCAAGAAATTTAAAAAAAATAAAAAGAAAAGAACAGCCCCTCCCACCCCAACATTACTTACATTACATTACATTCTACTATGTTCTCCTCAGCTCCACCTTATATTCTTATATCACCTATTTGATGCAGGTGTCCATAGTGTTGGCTACTATTTTCTGTGTAGCCCAGCAAATCATTTTTTTTTCTTTTTTTCTTTTGGGATGTTGATACAGTTCTGTAAGTCAAATCCTAAAACATCAGTATCAAGAGTTGCCAAAGAAAACATCATCAGGTATCATTATCTTTAAATATGTCATTAGCTACCTCCAAAAAATACATATATTTTAGAACATTATTCAGTAAGTATAATCTCCAGTTATTCATTCAATCATTATCAAACAGCCACACTTTGGCAGACATCAATCTGAACTTTTTTTTAAGAAAAGAAAGTGGGGGGGCAAGATAAAAAACTGAATTGCAGCCAAGTTGTTCTCATTCTATCCAATAAATGTGAAGAGGACTACCATTTCCAAAATTAACATAACGGCTAACATTTCTTTAGATTAAATTCCTTTAATTACATGCTGATTAGATGTCCTAATGCAGGAGATGGTAATTTATGACTGAACTGAATCTCCCAGCATGCCTCACCATTGGGCATGGTCTCTATTTGTTGTTGTTGTTGTTGTTGTTGAGAGAGAGATGGATGTTTATCTCTGCCCCTACTTCACAAAATGCTGCCTTTCTTACTTTGGACCCTTCTATATACATTGGATTTATAATTCCTTTATTTCCAGTCTAAAATACTGTTACTTATAGGGAATTGTAAGCCTTTGATATGATACTGATGAAATTTTTGGAATGCATTATGAGAAAAAAGGACTAGAATATATTATTCTAGTCCTTCTGCTCATGTTATTACAAACAGGGATTATTTACTGTGCACTATGCAGGGTCTGTATAATCATGCCCCAGCCTTTTGGTACATGCATGTGATGATGTCATATTTGCAAAAGATATGGGGCTTTGATTGCAATACAGAACCTGCTGTCTCGCAGATTTTGATACTTGCAAACCCTGTGGACTATGCTGATTGGTATAAAGGATAGAGCAGACAATATGGTTCTGTGTGTTCAAAGTTCTTTCTTTCTTTCTTTCTTTCTTTCTTTCTTTCTTTCTTTCTTTCTTTCATTGTATTCACCAAAATTGTATGATTTGCATTAACTTTAGTTATAGCTATCTATAACTATTGTATGTGTGCTGATTTGTTATTAAAACTGTCACTCAAAGCATTGTAATGTAGGGCACATCTTCCAGTTTATTTTTCAGTGATTTGAGGGAAGATCAGAGTTGTAGTCTTAGGAAAACCTCCATCTGTCAGAGTGACAGATTTCTGAATATATATTTAGTGCCAGGGATGGCAAGGCTTGACAGCCTACAGATCTGTTGTAATATTGAGGGAACCGGTTTATAAACCATTTTAAGTTATTTAATAAAAGTTAATCTGATTCCTTATTTAAACCTTAACTAAGAGACTGCTGTTCTATATCTTCTCCATGTTTCACCTAATAACATTACCTCATAATATTAAAAAACAAAACAGAAAAACAAAGAAATTCCCAAACCAGGAAAGAGGCTTATTAGGTCTTTTAGAGTTCTCCCTGCGTTGATGGGATGATGCTTTAAATTTGAAGAAATATGAGATAGGATGCTGGGGGTAGGGGTTACTTTAAATTTTCTTTGTCTTTTTTATGTTTTATTTTCTTCTTCTTTTGTTGTTGTAGCTCTATTAAAACAATAAAATTAAAAAATTAAAGTCATGGGGGAATTCTAAGGTCAGTGGTGACCAACCTCTCTGGAATGCACTAGTTGCAGAAAGCTAAGATAATGGAAATATCAACAAAAATGGCTAATTTTTTCAAATGGCTTTTGATTTTTGCCACTAGATAATTGCTTGGTCCTGGAATATTTTGGCAAAATATCTTCATAACAGCACCAAGAGCTTCAGGGAGAGACTTCCCAGAGGTGTTCACTTTCTAGCCTTGCAAGAGCCATTTGTCAGCAAATCTTTTACTGCAATGAATCATGGAGTTGCATTCTTCAGCAAAGCAAAGAACTTGCCAGGCTTAGAATGCAAAAAGCTTACCTGATGTTGTTTGAATACAGTAAAGTGATAATTATTATTCAAGGGAAATGAAAGTGAAGAACTGAACCTCTGTTAATATATCCCATCTCTCTGAAGTACTTTGGAATTCTTCCAGCCAGAAAATGCTATGTAAATGATGACAAAATTACTTGGGCAGTTATCTACTGAAATTCTCAGGCAGGAGCAATGAGATTAGTGCCCTGCAAAATTATTTTTTGAGCTATTAAAATATATTTCAGAAAATAAAAAAATACTCGTTTTCAGGATCAGACATAAATCCCAGATTACTTCATACTACTTGAAAAACAAATGTAGTATAGGAAAGAGTTAGCTAAAAGTGGCTACTTATTTAGGGATTTTCTGTGGATACTCATTGGATCAAGACCAATCCACTGTTATGACCATGTTATAAATTTGAATCACTATGTGCAGTATGTATTCTAATCCATTCTACACACAGGCAAAAAAGAAAATCTTATACCTCAACAGTGATATTAAAATAAACAAAAACTAATATAAGACTTCTTTTATAACTAATGGAACTTGCAGTAATCCTATTTTCACATCTCTTTTCAGTTACTGACCCCTTATACTACTTTCCATGTATCTTGACATATTGATTAAAACATGCATAAAACTTGCTAAACAAAATCAGAGGAAGCCTCTTTTGTATGGTTTTGCAAGAGTTCCTATATCCACTTCTATTGGTTCCTATATTGACCCAAGGAATGCTAAGCAACATCAGTATATCGGCATATTTAATTTAGTTCAAATGTTTAATTATAGATGAACCAGCAATTAATTATGTACCTTGTTCTTTTTTAAGAGTCATAGCTGCCAAAGCAAAGATAGTAACTTGAGACTCACCAGCTTCTTTTGTCAGTAAAGCCAATATACATTAATCTTACAGGAAATGCTGTAGACATAGGATATCTATATCTCACCAAACCTTTTGACATAGTTTATTGTGTTGGCATCCTAATAAAAGGTAAGATATGGGCTAGATAATATTTAATTTAAATGGACTCATAGTTGGCTGAATTTTTTATCATATGGCATAGCAGTTGGGTGTTCATGCTTTTTTTTTCTTGCTGGGAAATCCTTGTGAGGTCCAGCAGCCAGATGTGTAGACTATTTAGCCGTGACAAGGCACGTTGCCTGGGGTGCACCATGAGAGTCTAGTCTACATTGCACTGTGTTGGGCTGAGAGAGAGTGACTGGCCCAGGGTCACCCAGCAGGCTTTCATGCCTAAGGCGGGACTAGAACTCACAGACTCCTGGTTTCTAGCCCAGAGCTGGCTGAATGATCACACCCAAAGAGTCAGTGATTCCACTTCAGGTTGGAGAAATTATTAATTAGAAATGCCACAGGGCTATGTTCTGGGCCCTGTGCTATTTAATGTTTTTTATCAATTATTTGGGTGAAGGAGGTGAAGGGACACTTTCCAAGTTGCAGATGGCACCAAAGTTCAGAAAGGACAGAGGCAAATTGGAGTGAGTTCAGAGGAGGGCTATCAAGATAATGAGGAGTCTGAAAACGAAGCCCTCTGAAGAATGGTTGAAGGACCTGGATATGTTTAATCTACAGAAGAAAGGCCTGCGGAAAATTTATTATGAGTTCTTCCTATTCCTTTCTCTGGTACTCATTTTCCTCTATGGAAGCCTAACAAGACTGGCCAGTGCCTATTCACATGTTTTGCTTCTAGGATCAGCTACTCATTTATTAACTTATCCTTGAATATTATATTCAACCTAGGATGGATGCTGCGCAACATCCTATGGCAATAGGATGCCAATAATTATATACAAAGAAATAGGAGAATCTCCAAGAACTATATCCCAAAGCACAGGAATTCCTCAATTATATTTCACACACACACAAACTTATGGATTTCAAAAATTAGGATATTGGGAACTTTTTTTTCCTTTTTATTTAAATGCTGGAGGTAGGCAATACAGTAAGCAAGATACATTTTCCCCAACAGGATGCTCTCCAGATATGCTGGATTTCATCTGCTGTAATTCCCAATGCATTTATTAAAATAACTATCGTATATTAGAATGAAGAGTAGGGTATAGGAATTCAATATAAAAATGAGAGATATAGCTTTAATTCAGCATTTTAATTTGCCTTGATTTTAAAATATTCAGATTGAAAACTATAATATCTCTCATTTTGAAACCATTATATTGCTGCTTCAAGATATCCAGGTAATAACTATAGCCAAGCATACATTCTTCTAGCTTTGTTCAGTCTGATAATTGCATCCCTTTGAAGAAACTGGAAACTGACCACCATCTGTCATTGTCTTCTAAGCTCTAGTTGACTACTGAAATGTGTCCTGTACAATCCTGCCATTGTTTATTAGCCAGAAACTGCTTTTCTCTGAGGTTTATCACAGATCTCTTCCAACAATTTTCTGTGATCAGTAGTTACTGGATCTATTTCTAAGGAATGTGAAGCAGAGGACAACTTACAATGTTTATGATATTCAGAAGTGGCAGACCTTTGCAGAGATATTTTCAGAGATCTGCTTCTGATCACCTTCCCCCTTTGATTTAATCTGAGTCACTGAAAAGATGGCCATGTGTGAAAGCCTGAGCTGTCTTGTAGTTGAGATCTGTTAACAGCTGAACCATTATCCTTTAGGGGTAAAAACAACTCATCTTCATTATGATGTGTCTCAGATGACAGAAGTCCAAATGAAACATCTGATGTCCTTTCAGCTCTGGTTTTGTAGAATCCATTTCATCTCATGAGTCCTGAGGAGGTAGATAAGATGCTTGTAGTTATATGTCCAATTGCTTTCCAAACTCTTGTGGATACCATGTTTGTTAAAGATTAATTATGCTTGTGAGAGGGCTGCTGGTCAAAGATGCTGGGTGCTTATACTGGTCCTATCTACTCGGTTCCAGGAATTTATATTTGGACAAAATATATATTATAGCTAAAAATGCAACAATCCATACTAATAACGTTTATCCTTTTTCATTTGTTTATTATTTGATTAGAAAGCATGGTGTGGAGTCCTTGGTCTCTCTGAGCTTGGTTGTTTGCTTGCAGACATTTCATTATCCAACCAGGTAACATCATCAGTGCAAGTGAGTGTGGGGTTTGGTCCCTTTTACATACTGTAGATTGCCCTGCTAGTGTTGGTGGGAGTTGGTTTTCTCCTTGGTAGTTCCTTGATTACGGTATTGTTTTCTGCTGTTAATTCCTGCTTATCTGGCTGCTGGCTGCTGGAGGGGATGTGTAAGCTGCCCAGAGTCACTTGCTGAGATGGGGGGCTATAGAAATCAATCAATCAATCAATCAATCAATCAATCAATCAAATCAATAAGTAAATGTGTTCTGGTGTTTTTTGTTTCCTTCTTAGCTTTTTGTTGTCTATTTTAAATGGTGTGTAAATATGGTTTAATTCTATGACTCCATTGATGGCTGATTTGTCTGAATGCCAAGCTTCCTGGAATACCCTAGCATTTTTGGATTCGGCTTCCCAGTTGAAACTATGGTTCTGTCTGTTCATGTGTTGTGAGATTCAGGAGTTTTCATTGTGTCTTCTGACTGCTAGTTGATGTTCATGGATGTGGTCTGCTAGTCTTCCACCTGTCTGTCCTACGTAGTAACTGCTATAGTCCTTACACTGTATGTTGATGCTTTTTTCTTCTTGGGCTACTGGGTCTTTTGGTTTACTTAGATGTTTTGGAGGACTTTAGTTGCTTTGTGTGCTACAGTGATGCTGTGTGGTTGTAATAGTCTGTTGGTTGTTTCTGAGATGTTTTTGATGTATGGCAGTGTTTTCCTTTTCATAACTTGTGTTGCTTGTGCTGTAGTGGGTTGAGTGGTCAGGCACTTTTTGATAAAGTTGCTTGGGTCTCCATTTTATTGAAAGATGTATAGGTGGTCTGTTTCCTTTTTCTGGTGTTCAGGATTGCCACAGTGCATTTGTGCTCATCTGAATAATGTTCTTACACAGCTCCTTTTGTGGGAGGTTGGGTTGTTACATTACTTTGGGAATGGAGCACTTGGTGTCAGAGTCAAGCCTGCTTCTGACTCAGAAAGCAAAACCCTTTCTGAGTCAGAGGAGGAAATAGAAACTTACCGGCCTGAAACCAGGAAAATGAAACTCCAGGATGAGTCAGCAGCATGGGAAGAGTCCAAGGCACAGACTGGCCAGGATTCAGGGGAGAATTTGAATCTGCCAATCAGTGTGCGCCAACGACAAGCAGAAAAGCGTGTGAAAGAGAAGGCAGCTGGATTGGCTACAGGAGGGTCCAAGTACGCCAAGGATCAGGATAAAAGGCAGACGTGCGAAGAGCAAGCTGCCAGAGACAACTGATCCTCCAAGCCTCCAGCTTCCACGGAAGGGTCCCTACCTGCATCAGAGACAGTGTCTGTTGCTGAAGATGAATCAGTGCCTTCGCTCCGCTCTGAAAAGGACTTGAATCTTGCTTCTGCTGCCATCGAGGATCCATTGCTTGCCGAGCTCAGCAGTCTCAGTCTTGCTTCCAGCCTTGGAACTCTGCAATCTTCCAAGCAGCTTCTTCATGCCTTGAAACTCCAGCATAGCTGTGTGTCCTTGGATCCGTCCAACCATGCTTCATGTGCTCAGCCGTGTTCAGGTACTTCACCCCTATCTTGTTCAGGATCTGGGTTCCAGTCACGTGATTGTGATCAGAGCACTTGGCAGCCAGCTCGCAGTTGCAACCATTTGCAGTGCCCCGCTATCACATGGTCGCCATTTGTGACCTTACGTGCTGGCTTCCCCAGAAAGTCAATGGGGAAGCCAGCAGAGAAGGCCGCAAGCTCTGGGGTAAATCTTCTCCACCCGTGCACTGTACCCCAGCCCCTCTGTGGTCGTGCTGAGTTGGCCACTCGCACACCCTCCCCAACTCTCGCTGCACCTCCCTTGTAGCCCTGTGCACCCTCCCTGACCCTCACCTCATCTCCCTCACACTGTCACACACACCCATGCACCTTCCCCAAGCTTTGCTGCACCTCCCTCGCACCGTCCCTTACTCTCCCACATCCACACACCCCCCCCAGACCCTCGCCGCATCTCCCTCACACCCCACGCACCCTCCCTGAGCCTCACAGTGCCTCCCTCACACCTTCGTACACCCTTTCACAACATCCCCCACCCAGCAGCAACCACTTAACTGTCTGCCAGCCTGCTTGCAAGCCACCTGAATTGGTTGTAGGAAGCCAGCCGGAAGTTTCCTTGCCTAACAACCGTGGAATTCGGTTAACAACAGCAACCAGGACAACAGCAATTGGGACTGTTGCTAAGCAATACAGTTGCACTTTACGGTTGTATCACTTAGCGATGGCAATTCCGGTCCCAAACGCCGTCATAAGCCGAGGACTACCGGAATAGTAATTCTAATAGGACTACCACTTATTGCTGTTCAATTACTTGTTTTCATTAGCCCTCTATGTAATAGTCTTTTGCCTTAAAGAGTCTTTTGATTTAATGTACCTACCCTGGCCTTTATCTGCACTGATTTGATTTCATCATATCCTTCCAGTTTCCTTTGCAAACCTCAGGTGCCCATAGAACATATCAGAAAGAATTTTTACTGATGGTAATGTGAGCTAATGGGACAACTTGTACTGAGTTCTTTCAGCTTGTGATAGGACTTCTGTCTCTATGCAAATCAGGCAAACACTGCAAGAGAGCAGCTTGATTTTGTTGCTGTTTTGCCTTTTGTTTTAAATGTATTAATTTTAAGCAGTGTTGAAAACTGCTATACTGCATTCTGCATTCAGAATCAGTGTGTTATTTCCTAGATGGTATCTTGTGATTAATTTTCTGCCAGTGAATGGACGTCTGAGCGTTGGTTTTCATTTTTCATCTATCTGAAATCTCAGTAACAGAAAACAGAAGAATGATTTTACCACTCTATTAAAGTAAAAACAAATTACTGTTTAAATAAATATAAGGAAAGAAAGTGAAAACTGTGTAATTGACATATGGAGAGTCAGTTATGATAATCAGATATGTGAATACTGTCTTTGAACTTGAACTTCCTCTTGAGACCTGTCCAAAATATTGTCAAGAACATAAAGTTCCTTTCATTTGGAGCTTTAAAAGACATCCTTCAGAATGGTTTTATTCAGATTTTTATCATTCTGTTTTAAGTGGGTAATTTTTATATATTGATACCTATGTCAAGTCTTTTAACTATATCAAAAATAAATAATTCAATCCCACAGTCATTTTAAAAGGCAGGATTTAGTAGAACGGTGTGGTGTATTTTGTTGTTTAAATAAAACATTCCCTCGATATAGCGAAACTCCTCTTAACTCAGTGGCCACCTGATATGCTTTCTGGAGCCTTTGGCGAAGATAGACGAGCAGCAGAACATGATATATTACTTTAGTTTTCGAAGCAGAATATGCATTTGGTTTCTGTTCTTTCCTGAGAGGTTTTCCGAACTGAAACCATGAATCATTTCCTGGGGTTGTTAGATATATGAGCTGGAGACCTTAACCTGGTCTCTAGTCCCCATCCTCCAACTTCTTCCATAAACTGGGAGTGTTTGAAAAGAAAATGATGAAATCCAGCTAATTTCTGTTCTAAAATCTCGTTAGCCACTAGTAAAACAGAAAATTAAAGGGAGTATGAGGCCGTCTGTCTCTTTCATTTTTTTCTCCCTCCATTTCCAGACTAGCTATGGGGAGCACAATAAAATTAAAATAGATTTTTGTGAGATCAATAGCTTAATATTTCCACTGGTGTGGCCATTATCTTCACCAGGCTTCTAACCTTCCTTGAAACTAAATATCAGAGTTGGCTGTGTTTGCTTCACATTTGATAGGTTTAAGGCCTTGTATAAGTTTTGGAATGTCTCCCATTTTAGGGCCGTTCTAAGGGATTACAATAAGCAAGAATAGATAGATACTGAATACCACAAGAATGATTATGGCGATTTGGAATATTATTTTTTTCTTGTATTTGTCCTTTACACTTGAAAAATGCAGAACAGTTCTAGTGAAAGAACATGAACTTTTTTGGCAACTTTGCATGTTATGATTTGCAGTTTCAGTTGCATGTTATTCCTATGTCAAAAATTGTCACATGAGAAGAAGAAACGCTTGTGTGTATTTATTATTCCAGCAGGTTAGCACAGAATCCAGAGGTTGCCTGACCAGATATAGCTTTCATGAAGTATAATCCTATATACAGTACATGCATTATATCTGTTATTAATGTATTTCACATGACTTTTTAAAATTAATGCTAAACTATCTCAAGGATTTATGTTAGCCAAATGTTCCCAACTTGGTGCCCAGAGGGACACACTTTCCTTTATGTCCAAAAGCTTCTTGCCCCTTTTTGCTTTTCACATTAAAACAAGTATTTTAGCTAAAAAATTGAGAAGCTAGCATTCTTCAAGACAAACTGCTAGCCTCCAGGTTTATCCAAATTTCCAATAAAGCCTGTGAGCCCCAAAAGGCCACATAAAATTTCTTTAAAAATAAAAATAATGGCCAAACACAGTTCAGCAATTTTTTGGAAATGTGCCTACCTGCCAAGGAAAGGAAGAAAGATAATCAGGAATAATACAGAATATTCTATAATAGGAGCTGATAAAGGAAGCTCTAAAGTTAGGTCCACCAGCCCAGAAAGCTTAGATATCATCATGTAGGCATAAAATGATTGGACTGTGATGCTGTTTATTAAGCATTGAGTTTGACCCATGTTTCTCAGAAGCATCTATATAAGTTTTTGTTATAAACTTATATATTATGATCACTGTCACAGTTGTCACCATTATTCTAAGACTTTCAAAAATTTATGTGGATTGTCCCTAGATCTTTATTAAAATCTGAGAAGTCTTTCCTGGGCCTAGAAAATACAGGAATGGGCCACTTTTTTTCCATCAGAGGGCTAGAGGGGATATGTTCAATGATTCAAGGACATCACTGGGATGGTTGAAACCAAAACTTTTTGGCCTGATTTTGGACTTCAGGGGAGGCATAAAACATTTCTGAAGCAAAAAGGAAAAGAATTCATGTTGTTGAAAATGGATTGTTTTGTCACCAAACTGTGGTAACATAATCAGGGCAGACCACCACCAAAATGTGGCTGTGGGTTGCATGTGGGCCCCAGTTTGTCTCCCTGTGGTCTAAGACCAGCCCAAACCACTCTCATGATGTACAGTCTGATTTTATTTTCCAGAATGAGTACAATGCAACTGAAGTAAATGAAATGTATCAATATAAAAAGCATGTGGTTGAAAAATGAGAAGTTCAGTGTAGCAACAGTAGAAGTAAAATGAATATGATTCGTAGCATTTGTAACTGAAGGACAGAATGGTCTTAATAAGAGAAAGGATACTTTTTCATTCTATTGTGGTTGTCTCTTCCCACTTTCTGGAAACTTCACAGTAAATATCTCAGCTAGAAAATCTTGCCTATGTGATCAAAAGCAGCAAAGAAGTCTTGTTTATTAAACTTGTATTCTGCCCAGTCATTGGGAGTCAGGCCGTATACAAGTTTAATAAATTGTTATTGTTGTTTTCCACTGATAATTAACACTGCTATTCTGATTAACAATACTATGTACTTGATAATGATTCAGTGCTTGTGCTAGGCACAAACTCTTCAGTAAAATTCTCTGATATATCATCCAATGATACCTAGCAGTTACAGGGTATTGTCCCAAAGAGATTTACCAATTTGCTTTAATGGATGGAAATTCTCCATGTTCATAAAGACACTGGAATTCAGAATTAGAAGATAAAAATAAACTAAAATAGATATGCTCTTGATCCTGTTAACAATGCATAATAATAATAACCCTATAATAAGTATATAATTCTGTTACATCAATTTCTTTATATTTCATAGATGCCAATGATTTTTACTTCTACCTAGCATTTATTCCTATTAGATTTGTCATATATTTGAAATGAACTGTGAAGGCCACTTATATAATTGAATATGAGGGATAATGGAAACATCGAGGAATTCATAACTTTTTCCCCTCACCTAAAAGGAAACATTTATTTTAATTTGAAAACGATTTGCCAACCATTGATTTATGAAATGAATTCCTTAATAGACCACTAATAATTGAGTTGAATTAAGTGGCAGTGGATCTCTCACACATTCTACACTAGATGAATATCATTTAATCCAATTAATTGGAGATGCTTCTGACTTGCACCACTGTGGGACATAAATGTAGATCAAGTAGAGGATTTTTTTGGTCTCTCACCCAGAATTATAAACACTAGAAAAGCAGTAGACATAGAGGAAGGTTTTGTGTAAAATTCAGAAAAGCAGATGTGTATAATAACAACAAAAGCATGATGGAAGTTGAGGCATAACAGTTGTGAAATATTATTTGAATGCTTTTCACTAAGACAATTCTTAGCAGCAGGAGTTCATATAATGTTCAGTTGAAACAAAGTGATGCAAGACTGGACCCCCTGCTAGTTAAGAAGGTATAATTTCTTCCTGACATTACAAAATTGCCATCTATTATGTCAAATGCACACATAACATTTAAGACGTTTGGAAATGATAGAATTTTGTTTGTTTGTTTGTTTCTTCCCCTTTTACCTCTTCTTTCATTCATCAGTCATCTCTTTTTCAGGATAAGGATAGATTTATTTAATATGAGAAACAGGAAGATAGAGGATTTTATATAATAAAATTCTTAATTATTGATAAAAATGACACAGTGATTAAAATACTTTGCATAAGAATTAGTCACAAGTTCTAAATTGGTTCCAAATGAATTAAGTTCAGTCATCCATTCATAAACTATCTAGATTCCATCTCTGAAAGTTGTTAACAATATCTGAAAAACTATATCCAATTCATTAACAGCAAGTGAATCAGTGTTATATACAATTCGTATATGAAATATGACAAGTTTTAAGTCTTGAAAGTCTTAAAAACTCTGGGATGATTATTTGTGATTTAAACTTGATGAATATCATTGAAACCTTTTGCGGCATGGAATTCTTTTTACATTGATTTTAAGAGATCATTAAGAATTGACCTCATAATCCATTCCACTCCACTAAAATTACATTATATATATATATATTTCTAGTTTATGTTGTTTGATTTGTAAACAGATTGGTGTGCATTATCATCTTTGATGAAAGTGCCCAATTAGTTATTCATTTTGCTTAAAGTTTTGTGGGTCTTTTATTTTGTTTTGTTTTTTGTTTTAATTAACCAACTTTGCTTCCAAGCATTGGGAGATGAATTTTGCCCGTGCTTTTCTCAGCTTTAGAAACTCTGTAGACACAGTAAACACATATCTCTTTCATAATATTTAATTGTTTACTCAATCCAGGTTTATTGTTTGTTTCTACATTTTTGCTTTGTTTTTTAAATATCATTAACTGCCTTGAGTACATGCTCTTAGTAGGATATAAATTCTACATGTGGGATATAAATTGAATATATAAAATAAATACATTTGTTGTTCGTATTTCCTGAGGCATATAAATTGATGCAACATAAGAAAGTGATACAATTTCTATTATTAGCTGCTGGGAAGATAAATATGCATCTTTCTTTGGTTCAATGATATTTAAAAGTGTGGGAAATTGCTTTAACAAGTCACCCAGGATCAAAGGCTTCCCAGTATATCAAATATTAGAAATCTATTTTTTATTAGAGTAATTTTCATGGAATAATGGAGTTTGTACTATCTATGTAAAATAGACTATAGATGGTCTTTCCATGTAGTGTTGGATTTTAATATACATTTTTAGAGACAATGAGAAATGCAGAACTAATTGTATCCATATTTCACTCAACTGATCTCGTAATCAGAAATATGTATCTTTATGTGAAAACCCAAGAAATATATACACTTATCTGGGTCAGAGCTAAGCATAATCAGGATTGTAGGAAGAAAGAAAAAGACTTATGAATCATAAGTATCCCTGAAAGTAGACAAACACCCAAAATAGGTTAAGCCTAGCTGCACAGTACAGTAGCTTTTAGCAATCTGTGGAGGTTCCCCTATGCTTGCTTTGAGTCATTCAGAAGAAGAGTTAAAGACGAATTAAGTTACAAGCTTTCTTGGGTTGTTTTGTTGTTTGAAAACTTTAGCATCTTCCTCAGGTGAATTTTCAAATATGTACAGTATATTCTGCTGGGATAAAAAAAAAAATAAGGTGCTGAGTAGGATTATACCTTTATGGTACTGGAAAGGAAATCTGATTCTCTTCATCATAATGCAAAATGAGGATATAAGTGCATCACTTTTGCAACTGATGTTAGAGGGAAGCAAGCTCACTGAAGTCATATTTTACAGTTCACTATTGGCATTTGCAGTTGGAGTATAAAAGGTATGGACAATGCCAGCCCCTACAAGCCTAAATAACAATGTTTTGACAAACAGCCAGGCTGAGCAAGCTTGATGTGTATGTATGTTTGAGTGGGGAGTGTTATAATCCATTCATGTGACACACCCGTGAGTAAGTTATTTATGAATGCTGGAAGTATTCAAAACAAAGTTATGGAAAATGAAGTTCCCAGAACTACGGCTGGGGAAAGGAGACATGACAGGTCTGAAGAAAGTTTCACATTTAGAGCCACAGGATTCAAGGTGCTGAACTGAAAGCGGAATGCATAGAGTCTGTTAACTCTCTTTAGCTGTATTAGGCTCACCATTATTAATTAATTTTAGTAAGACCTACAGACCAATTTTGGCATGTTAATTCAATAAAGCTGGCCAGAATTTACCCATTCTTCTGTATGCCATCTCTTTATTTCTGGTCATAGTTACAAATCAACCTTTGTGAACCTTGATCTTATATTCGTATTTCAGTATTTCTGAATATCACTATGCATTAATTAAATACAATGTCCTTGAGCAGAAAATTGTAATTAGAGGGAAAAACCCCTTTGCCAAAATATATCATCAGTGGGCAATGTAAAGATTCTGTTCATCCTCTCTTTCCTTTAAAGGCTTGTTTTCAGAAGGTCAGAATGCATTGAAACATTGCCAGTAGAAATTAAAAACATTTATTTCAATGTCCTTTAGGAATGCAGACCAACTGTTGGTGTTCCATAATATTGCACAAATCAGCAAGGATGTGGAATAAAACAGCTGTGCCTTTGGGTTATTTTACTCTGCTAACATTGTTATTGGCTACAATGCAGACAAAATACAAGCATGGGTAACTTGCATGTTTTTTTAATTATTATTTTATACTTTTGTGTGAGAGAGCAAGGAAGAAAGAGAGAGAGATTGGTTCATGTGAGTCAAAGATGTAATAGACGTTTAGCTTGCTATGGATTTTAATTTACCTGTCCTTTATTAAATTGTTAGTTAATATCTCAAGATCATATTTCATAAACAAGATTCATAGTTAGGAGATAGACTCTTGAATTATGAATCTCTGATTCTGAATGAGCTTTTAAACCTTGAAGGAGTAGCCCACCATAAAAGTACTAGAGATACTTATTTTTGAGCAACAGGAACCAGAAACAGAAACAGGTGAGCAAAGAGGAATTCAGTTTGGCTCCTCTTTTTCTTGCAGTCCAGCCATGTGTCAGGATTGAACAGATTAATGCTTGATGGCAGCATGGTAATAGTGGCCATGACAATGGCACAGCATGACAGTGGCAATTAGAGGCATCCAAGTCTAGCTAACAAGGAGCCTATCAGGAAGCACTATGCCAAGGATCCTTTGGAGGCCAGCACTGGCTTTATTTATTTACTGTGTTGTAAATAAGCAGATGTAAAGTTGAGCCTTCTCATTCATTATTTTCAGTGTTTTTATTTATTCATTCATTTTTTTTTTCATTTAATTTCAAAGCCGCCTGATTCCTTAATGACTCTGGGCAGCTTATAGTTAAAAAAAAATAGCTAGAAAAGGCTCAAATACTGTAATATGTATAGCAGTTGAAGAAATCTTCTGAAATACTTCAGGCATCTTATACCTTAGAGACAATTTAAAAAAAAAATAGTGTGATAGACAGATCACCCAAGCCAGTACCATATTAAAAGATGCCACTGTCTATTAATATCTATGGACTCAGATGGGGAATCCCTGAATCAAATGGTGGAAGCTTTCTCTACCTATGCCACTAATTGATCATTAGATTGACAACCGTTCAGTTTAAATACCAAAATGTTAAATCAAAATTGAAATAGCATAAGGGCCTATTGCCTCCCACATCTTATTTTGGCCAGCAATTTTCAGATCAAACCCCAGATGGAATTTCCAGAGTGAGAGTTGGAAATGGATCACTGTAGAATCTTTTTTTTAAATATATTTTAAAGATAAACTAATACTTTTCAAAGAAGTAACACAATAAAACAGGCATTTCTGGGGAAATGCTACAAATCTCAGTGAAATCAACCCAGTTTCTTGGATTTATCTTGCCTTGTAAGTCTAGCAGTTTGAGCACTAGCTTAATTTGGAAGAGTTCTCACTTGAACATGCCACTATAGTCTAGACAAACCAGAAGGAATCTATAAAAAGCCCCCTATGAGAGACTTAAATTGTATTCCTGACAGTATAAACAGCCACTGGTGAGAAACTGGCCATGTACTACCCAATCTGCTAATGGCAGAGAGAGCTTATTGTTCATTTTGCTGAAAGGAAGTCCAGAAATTGAGAACTGAAACCTCTTCTTCTCCCTTGCTGATGACAGTATTTCCACCATAAGACCTTTATTACAAACTAATTTCTGCCCAGCAGCAGATGCTGCATGTAACATCTTAAAATGAAAATTAGGATGCTTAACAAACCAAAGAATGCACTGGCAGGCCAATGACCTACTGGAAAGGATGACAGGGTGTTAACTGTATCCTTACACAGATACTTGTATGCATATTTACTGGCTGTGTGGAGGGCACTGAACAGATTGTACAGTTAGGAGGAGACTGTTGAGACTTCATTTACCTGGACTGTGACTGCAGATACTTAATTTGTAAAATAAGAGGTGGCAGATTTGAATCAGCTGTAAACTAAGTCTTCTGTCCTAGAAGCCTTGCTGTACCTTCCCACTCCCCAGCAGTATGACTACTAACATTGCACTGGTGAAAATAACAGATGTACCTGTGTACTTTTGTCTCCCCTATTCTCACACCAAGAATCAGCAGCTAGGTTTCACCCCCCTGTAGTGAAGATGTGAAAGGACTGTCATGAATTTCACTGGAAGTAAATGCCGGTGCTTCACTTAGTTGGATATCAGATAAAGCCTATTATTATTTGGCTTTCTCCAATCAGGAGAAAAAAAAGGTATGCTAATTAAAATTGGGTGCAAACAGTGGTGGTTGGGTTTTAAAAGAAAGATGGACAGTATTTGCAATTTAAAAGCCTGTATTATGGCAATTTACATGACAAAGAATAAAAGCAGTGTATTTAATCTTTCCAAAAGATTCTTGTATGTTAATAGTTGCCAGGGCCGCAACTAAGTGGGGGCAAGCAGGGCATGTGCCCCAGGCACAGCACTGGGGGGGGGCACCAAAATGAGCGCTGGGGGGCGCCAAAATGGGTGCGGAATCCATGTTTGCCCCGGGTGACACAGACCCAAGTTGGAGCCCTGATAGTTGCTAGAAGGGTTTCATATATTATAACACCTTGTGAATATAAAGGATTGCAGAGCCATGTTTGTTGGTTGCAACAAAATCAGCACGTGTCTTGATGAATCTTTAATAAATTTAGTATAGCATGCCAGCCTTTATGAACTTGATGCTTTCTGCAATCTAGAGATCACGGGAGTTGTATTCCTACAATTCTAAAGTTTACCATGTTGGAAACACTAATGTTAATCAGCTAGATTTATTTCATCAGATGCATGAAGTATTATCCTGAGTTACAAATATATGCATGTAGCTGAAAGTAGAAACCACAGTGAAATAAATGCAAAAAGTACAGACAATGTTAATTCATTTAGTATTTATATGCACTCATGTAATACAGGTTGACATCCTTGCATTGGTGTGCTGTATTGTGATTTTGTAAAATGGTTTTGTTTACTAGATGTAAGATAATATGGTAGAAATAAGGCAGACAGTGGATCCTAAAAAAATCATTAAATCCTTATAAAGGTTCTCTCAATTTAATAATCCTCCAGTAGCAAGCTTGAAGAACATTGAAATAACATCTTCCATTCTCTTGCCTTCGAAATTCTTATGTTGAAAGAGAGAATGCAATTTCTTCAAAAAGATTCTGCTGGGAGTAAAAGAGGAAATGGTTGCATTGGCACAATTAATTTTTTCGATATAATGGGAAGCAGAAGGAGAGAGCACTGAGAACTAATCATTAGAAAATATTTTTCAATATAAAATACTGGGATAATACCATTTAACACAGAGAGTCTGCCAGCAGGACAATCCAAACTTAATGCCTTTCCATAATAACCCTGCAAGTTCAGTAGGAAACTAATTACACCGAAAGACATTTTTGTCTACTTCCTACAATTATCTTTTCTTTTGATTAACTTCTTGTGTTAAATTCTGGGGTATTCTTTTCCATCTTTTAAAATGTTTCCAGAAGGGTATGTGGAGTCCTTGGTGCTCTCTGAGCCTTGTTGTTTTCTTGCAGACGTTTCATTGCCAGACTAGGCAACATCTTCAGTGCAAAGAGGGAGTGGGCCTTGCTCTCAGTTTATATACTGTGGCTTGCCCTGCTTGTGTTGGTAGGGGTGTTGTTCTCTCCTTGGGAGTTCTTTGATTGGGCTGTTGTTTGCTGCTTGGTTGATTGCCTGAGTTAATAGTTCCTTGATTAGGGTGTATTGTGCTGTTTGAGGATTCATCTGGTGTTAATCCTAGTGTTGATCTTTGCATATCTGGGTGTTGATTGCTGGCAAGGGAGTGTACTGGTCTTTTGGCTTTTCTATTGTCTCTTTTGAATGGTATGTAAATGTTGTTTACCTCTATGTGTCTGTTGATGGCTGCTTTGTCTGAGTGCCAGGCTTCCAGGAATTCTCTGGCATTCTTGGATTTGGCTTGGTTTAGGATGCTCACAGCTTCCCAGTTGAAACTATGGTTCAAGTTTAATAAATAGTTATTGTTGTTTTCCATTGATGATTAAACTGCTATTCTGATTAACAATGCTATGTACTTGATAATGATTAAGTGCTTGTGCTAGGCACAAACTCTTCAGTAAAATTCTCTGATATATCATCCAATGATACCTAGCAGTTACAGGGTATTGTTGTCCCAAAAAGATTTACCCATTTGCTTTAATGGATGGAAAATCTCCATGTTCATAAAGACGCTATGTTTCCGGTAACCAGCAGACACAGTGAATGAATTCTCACCTAAATTAGACTTTGATCCATTGATCTGGTTTATGTTACTTTATCAAACTGATAAGCAACTTTTCCTTCATGAAACTCTAAGTGGCATATGCAGAGGGACTGATCCATTTTATCTGCAAAACAGCACTGTGAAGTAGATTAAAATACAGGTTGTCCTCGGTTAACCACCACCCATTTAGCAACTGTTCGAAGTTATGATGGTGCTGAACGAGTGGTACTTACGACTGGCCCCTCAAAGTTCTGGTCATCACAGCACCCCCATGGTCACATGATTACAATCTGGGTGCTTGGTAACCAGCTTGCACTTACAATGGTTACAGAGTCCCGTGGTCATGTGATCACCATTTGCAACCTTCCCTGCTGGCTTCCCACAAGCAAAGTCAATCGGGAGCCAGCAGGGAAGGCTGCAAGTTGTTCCAGTAAGTTTCTTGCGCCTTCCCCAGCCCAGCAGCAGCTACCCCCTGCCCCACTGTGCTCACACCACACCTCAGCAGCCACACACACACCCTCCACCCCCTGGCAGCAACCACTCCTGGCCCCACCACACTCATGCTGCACCTCGGCAGCCACCCACGCACCCTTCTCCACCCAGCAACAGCCACCCAGGTCCATCAGCCTGCTTGCAAACCACCTGGGACTTGCAACTTCCTGCTGGCTTCTCCATTAATTTTGCTTGTGGGAAGCCAGAAGGAATTTGTGAGGAGGTCCTTGCTTAATGACCCACTGTTCTCATTTAAGGATGGCAACGGAGATTGCCAGGATTGCTGTCACTAAGTGATGCAGTCATGTGATGTCACCCTTTACGACCACATTGCTTAGTGATGGAAATTCCAGTCTCAATTAAGCAAGGACTATCTGTAAAAGATTGTGCATATCATAGCCAAGGAAAGGTTTAATCCTTCATCAAAATTCAGGTCCCTATTAACAAGATCTATGGTGGCTGCAATACTTTGGGGAAATCAATCCCACACTGGTATATTTTTATTAATTGATAACTTTGTATCTATTTTCAAAATATATTGCTCTTTAATATACAATAACTCAGTAGAGTGTCACCAAACCACATGAACAGCCAGGGACCCCCATATTAAACTTACTTATAAGTTTGTATTCCTTCCCAAGTCATTTACACAGTGCAGGCTTAAATCTTTGAAGCAGCCCTTATACCTCATTCACAATACACATAGTCCTTGAGTTACAATGGTAATTGGGACCAGAATTTCTGTTGCTAAGTGATGCAGTCATAAAGTGCAACGTCATGTGACTATATCGCTTAGCGACAGCACTCCCAGCACTCCCCATTGCCATCATTAACTGAATGCCACTGGTTGTTAGGCAAGGAGCCATCCTGAGCCAAGCCACTCCCAGCTTGGTCCCTCCCAGTTCTGAGCCTCAGCAAGGTAAGGAACTGCTTCCTCTTCAACTCCCCCCACCCACCTATCTCCTTCCATCTCTGCCTTTTGGCTGCCTTGCACTCCTCTGCCTCTGCTGGCCTTGCCACCCTGCCAGCCTGCTGGCCTTGCCTCCCTGTGCTCTGCTCACCCTGCCATCCTGCTGGCCCTGCAACCCTACTGGCCTTACCATCTTGTGCTCCGCTAGCCCTGCCAGTCTTGCTGCCCTACACTCTGCTTGCCTTCCCGGCCCTGCCACCCTGCGCTCCTGGCCCTGATGCCCTCCTACCCTGCACTTGCTGGCCCTGCCGACCCTGCCTCCCCCAGTTGAACTTTGCCATCTTCCTCCCACTGTGTGCCCAGCCTAGCCCTAAGCGAGACAGTTGCCGGCCACCCAGGCCTTCTTCCCAAGGCTGCTCATGCCATTCTCCAAATACCACATGCTATTCTCCAAATAGTACATGCTGTTCTCCAAATAGTGCACACCATTCTTGCAATGCTTTGGAAGGCTTCTGAGGCCTTCTAAAACTTTGTGAGAAGGCCATGCCTGGCTAGAAGGCCTCAGAAGGCACAAGCAGCCTCGGGAAGAAGGCCTGGCATGGCCATCAACTGCCTCACATAGGGCCAGGCTGGGCACTTCTCATCAGCAGGAAGATGGCGAAGGTCATTTGGGTACAGCAGGGCCTGCGGAGTGCAGGGAGGTAGTGGCAGCTGGGGCTTTGCTCTGTGGCACTGGAGTGGATGGCCATGGCACAGGGCTCGAGACAGCACTCCTTGCCAGCAGTGGCAGCACTGGGGCTGAGACTGCTGGAGGCTTCAAGTCTCTGCTTCGGTCCCAGTGCCACCGCCACTGTCAAAGAGTGCTACTCTGCAGGGTGGCCAAAAGGGCAAAGATGGGGGTGGGGGGAGATAGGCAGGTGGGGGGAGTTGACATGCCCTTGCAAGTGGGCTGCCAAGCACCCAAATTTTGATCACGTGACTGTGGGAACGCTGCAACGGCCATAACTTTGGGGACCAGGTGTAAGTACCATTTGTTCAGCGCCCCATAACTTCAAATGATCACTCAACAAATGGTTGTAATTTGAGGACTACCTGCACTATTTTTTTTAAGTTATTTCTATGCCATCTGTCACTCCAGGTAATTTACAAGATGAAAATGCATTGCGTTTAATTTAAACTGTAATGGAATTTATAAAGCAATAAAAATTAAAATAAGTTGGAACAAATGAACATTTAAACCAGGGACCATGAGTAGTTGAGAAGTACTAACATAAGATACCAAATGGTTACATAAAATAAAATGCTTTCCAAAAGTTACAGTTTTGTTCAAGTCAAGCTTGACTCTTGATGACTTATAGACACATCTGTCTAGTTTTCTCAGCAAGAATACGGAGGTAGTTTGTCTTTGACTTCTTGCAACTTCCCAGCCCAGCATGTTTCTCAATTAGAGTAAAGTTGGTTTAGAATTGCCTTTATCTTCTGGTAAGTTTCTATGGGTACACAGTAGCCTTCTACAAGTTGGCTCTTTCCAGATGTAATAAAGACTGCAGCTCTCAGGAGCCTCAAGCAGCACTGGAATGTTCAAATGCATTTGGAGGGCACCAGATTCAGGAAGGCTGGCTGAGAGCAATACATAAGAAGAGCAAATATATGGATTCAGTATAGTCAGTCTGAAGCACAAAAGTTAGCTATATTTGAGCCTTACTGGTTTCACAAAACCTACTGTAAAGCCAACATTACCACATTAGAAACCTGCTTCCCATAGACAATTCAATCAATAAGAAGTTAATGTGAGAAAATATGCCTGTGCACTAATCTAAAGGTATATTTTTATATCACATTTTCTTGACTGCTCCAGTATACAGATGGCTTTCTTTGTCCAAAGCAGCCTACGTCGCAAGGTAAATTTGCTGATCTCTTAAATGGTACTCATTGAAAGAAATGAATGCTGCAGGGTTCAAAAGTATGCTTAGACATATTAGCAAGCATATAATGAGTTCAAAAGGTCATTTATGAAAAAAAAAGAAAAAACAAAACAAAATGCTTCTTCCTATATTGAGTTTTCTGATCTCATTGAAAATCTAAAATAACTGTTATTACTATATTTATACTTTGTTATCCCATCTGTTGTGGACCTAGAAAGGGAAAGGGTGAATTTCCTTATTGGCAGATCCCCCATTATTTTCAAGGGTTCCCTCCACAACCAAAATAATGCCAATGGGCTACTCCTGCAGACTGATTTTCTGGACACAGGCTTATATAAGAACATGCCAAGCCCTGTGGCCAAAAGTTCTTTCTCATCAAGGGCAAAAATAGATTAAAATGAGGATGCTTTGGATTTACTTGCTGAAAGTCCAGAAAATGCGCAGAACAACAAAACCTTGTGAAATATCATTAGAACAAAGTGGTGGCTTGGCAACTATGCAGTGCCACACAAGGTTTTAAAGAGAATTTTCCTTTCAAAACAATCAAACCAAATGACCAAACACAAGGGGACAGGGAAAGCAAGCAAGAAAGGAACACTACAGCATGGCCTCAAAGGAATTCCAAAATTTGGGCTAGCTTTAAAAACAATTAAAAGGATAAAACAAGCATCTTTCTGTTCAATCAGGGATCAAACTATTCAGCCCGCCCATTCTGAGATGAAATAGTAGTTTTCCCATTGATTTGGAAAAGCTTTCTGGGTAAAGTCAGGAAAATATCCTTCTACTCCTTCCAAATGTAATTATTTTTTCCAAGTTTGGAATATACTGTATATGTGGAACTGGTTGCTTTAAAAAATCTACTGAATTGTCCTCTGCTCATGAATACTTCAAATCCATTGAAAACTGTCTCTATAATTATGTCCAATTATTGTTTAAGTATGTTAAATGTTGTTCCATGATAACTGTATGTTCCATGTAATCATGGATATCATGTTCCAAGATATCCAAGGAAATGTAGGACAAATATGCTAGATCCACCCCAACTCTACTGCCAATCTGACCACTCTTTTCAAGTAAAGCATGAACAAAAATCTGTGGGGGAATTCCATGCAATCAAAACCTTGGCATATCAAGGGATGTTTAGATATATGGATGAAATCAAGGATGGAGAAAGAGCTTGGCCCTCCTTCCCGATTGCCCCATTGGACATGGATTTTCCTTTTTAAAAGGACTATTAGGTTGCCCTTCAAAATGTTTGCATATAATATGTTATTTAGGCCCTAGAGGAACCTTGCCATTCAAGTTGCAAGCCAGGTCAATTTTGCATAGGTTATCAATTATTTCAAAGCAGATATCCAAAATACCATTAATTGTTCTATGTAAATCAAACCTGATTCATGAAAATTTTTTCCCCTTTTTTAAAGAATACATTTGTAATGAATTCTAGTCATAATGCAGAAGCAGTTTGTGTCAGGAAATGCTTAGTGGTTTAAATTAGCCCTGGTTTCATTACCTTACAGGAATTGCTTTGCCAATATGGCAATTACATGAAGACTTAAACCGAGCCTTCTGGAACTGCTAAGAAAGAAAACCCTACATTTTTTGTATACTATTACCTATAGCTACTTCACTGCAGATTTACGCTTCCATTAAATTGCAGGATATTTGAAACACGGTAGCCAATTTTTATGATCATAATTTTGCGCTTTGCCACTTTAGCATCAGAAACAGTAAAATAATACAAAGTGGTGGTAAATTTTATTGGCTGTTGGAAATATCTGTCTGCACCAGAAAATGATAAAATTAATGTTCCCTACTGAGGAAGGGAAGTATTATGTCACACACTGTCAGATGTAAGATTGATACCTGCTCCAATTTATACATGTGTTTGAGTCTAATGTATTGCCTGGCCATATATGATAACATATATAATGTCTAATTCAAAAGGATTATTTAAAAAAAGCCTTCATGTGCAAATTGAATTTCAGGCACATTTGGAACAAATACCTTCACAGCAATGTCTCACATGCAAAAGAGCCATTGGTGCAGAACGTGTACGTGCTGAAGAAGGCTATTTTTCTCTCTTTTTCAACAATTCTGGCTCTTGCATCAGTCCGGTTCCATCAAGGCTAGTGCTTAAGTAATCAAATGAAAGTTGATTTCCAGGAATTGTTTCCAATACCTATTCTGCATATTGACTCTAGCCCAGTTGTGTATGTCTCTCAGCTCTGGGTTATTGTGCTGGCTTTGTTCCTAGTTCTCACGATGACAGGCTGGAATATTAAAGCGATTGCCTAACTCTACTGGTTCTGTAAACCTAACCTGAATTTTTGATAATCCCCCGACCTTACAGTTTATATTATTCCTGACATTATCCATATCAGATAGTGTAGAGAGCATTGTATGCTATGTTGTTGGTTGGCAAACCACGACAGCTGTGCGAGATGCTTATTTACATTGAACCTTCCTTGAACTTCCATAGTGGATAAGGTTGTAGCAAAAACTTTCCTCACAAGGCAACAGGAGCTGTAACCTGAGCTGTGCCAGGAGGCTATCGGGGGTTACATGAGGTATGCATTGCTATTTAGACCAATCAGCCTTCTGCTATGTGAATTACTGTTTTAGTGCACTTGCTTAACTGGGGGAATAATAAAAGAGAGCTTACGGCTTGAATCGGGGCTCTCATCCCAAGAAACTGTGTGTCGTGTATATTCTTCATGAGAGACCACAAGCTCTCATCCCGAGGAAGTTGTGTCTGTGCATTCTTCCTACATTCTTCATGAGAGACCACAAGCTCTCATCCTGAGAAAACTTGCAGCCTGTGTATCCTTCATGAGAGACCACCACAAGTGGTGACCCCGACGTGATTCCTTGCAACCCTTTACTCACCAGCTGGAATAGCTATGGTGCACCTCAACTGAATCGCTGGACGACTTCAGTTCCCTTTCGTGAGTATGGGGAGTAAACTTTCAGTAGGGCAGAAAGTTCATGCCAAAGAACTGAAATGTCTGCTAAGGAATACGTTTATTAAAGCAACAGGAAAGCCTTATGATACAGACTTAAAGAGACTTGAGGAACTTTTAAAAATTGTATATAGTAGATGTCCCTGGTATCCAGAACAGGGATCATTGGAACTTGGAGATTGGATAAGAATAGGGAAGGAATTGCATGAGGGTGTTCGAGCTCCTATGTCTCTGTTAGCATTGTGGAAGAAGATTAAGGAGGCGACTGAGTATCATGCTCAGGCATTTAATGCTAATACCACCGCTTCTTTGTTGCCGCCTCCAAGCGCCCCACCACCATATCTTTCAAAACCAACTCGGAGACCCCAATTAACAACTCCGGGTCCTCAAGTGACACTGCCTGCTCCTTTAATTCAGCCTGTTGTGGCACCTGTAGAATCACAAGAGGAAGCGATGTACAAAGGAGCTGTTAGAACTGGGTTTGAAGCTTCCATGCATGCTGGAACCTTATCAGGAGAAGAGTTATTGGAAGGTTTAAACGCCTTCCCTGTTTCTGAAACTCAAGACAATACTGAAGCAGCTGATGAGCTTCTCAAGTGCATGGCTGCAGAAAATGCCAATGCTGATTGTAAGAAGGCTTTACAGTCTATCATTTCTCGACCAGAGTATTCTCTGGCTGACATGTTAAAAGCTTGTTTGGAGGTAGGGACTAATGCCTGGCAGATGGGGACTTTAGCAATGGCTCTGCATAAGGGACGCCTTGGCAAGCCTACTGGTAATTGTTTCAATTGTGGGAAGCCAGGACACTTTAAAGCACAATGCAGGGCACCGGGGGGAGGAGCAAATATTGTCAGAGGGACCAGTAATACTCGTTTTAAGCCAAAAACTCTTTGCCTAAAATGCAAATTAACTGCTTTACACATGTTGGTTTAAGAACAATTACAAGCTGGTCATCTTGAGCCAACAACCAGTCCTTTTAATACACCAGTTTTTGTCATTAAAAAGAAATCAGGCAAATGGTGTATGTTGCACGATCTGCGTGCTATTAATGCTCTCATCATGCCTATGGGCGCCTTACAATGTGGGATGCCTAACCCTAACTTAATCCCCAGAATTTATGAATTAAGAATTATTGATTTAAAGGACTGTTTTTTTTTTTTGTTGTTTTTTTTACTATTCCTCTTTATCCGAAAGACAAAATGTTGTTTGCCTTTACTGTGCTGGTTTTAAATGCTGACCGGCCCACGCAACGATATCAGTGGAAAGTTTTACCACAAGGGATGTTAAATAGTCCCACCTTGTGTCAAATTTATGTTGCTACTGCTTTAGAACCTTTTCGGCTCCAATATCCAAAATTGTTAGTTTACCATTATATGGATGATATTTTAATTGCAGGTCCTTCTCTTCCACTGTCATGGTTGCATGATTTACAGACATGCTTAGGAGAATATGGTCTTGTAATTGCATCAGAGAAAATTCAATCCTCTGAGCCTTTTTTATATCTTGGTCATAAGCTGATGCAAACCTATTCTCACCCACAACTACCATCTTTGGAGATTCAATCTCCCATTTCGTATGTTAAGCTGCAGCAGCTTTTAGGGGCAATAAATTGGCTCCGTCCTTATATTGGCCAAACAACAGCGGCCATGAGCCCCTTGTTTGCTGCCTTAAAAGGTGGCAAAGACCCCACAGACTTAATTACCCTATCGAAGGAACAACTTCAGGTTTTACAAAATATTCAAGACAGCCTTGCCCAACTGTGGGTAGATCGCTGTCAAGATAATATTCCCCTCACATTGGTTGTTTTGTCTACTGGCAAGCTTCCTACTGCAGTTCTTTGCCAGATATTGGTTTCTCACGCTAAACCTCTTGTTTATATTTTGGAGTGGTTGCACCTCGCACATACTCCTTGTCGTACTATCACTCCTCTGGCTTCTTTGTTTGCTACTTTGATCTTCAAAGGGCGCTCTCGTAGCCGAGCACTAATTGGCTTGGATTTGATACGAATCATTGTTCCCATCCCACTGCGAGAATGGGAAATTTTTTTCTCAGAGTCTTCTGACTTGCAAATTGCTTTGACTGATTATGTTGGCACTGTCACCTATCACTTATCATCTGACCCTCGTCTATTGGCTGTCTCACAACTGCCTCTTATTTTTCACTCTATTATCTCTTCTTTTCCTTTGTCTCACGCTCTGACTTTGTTTGTTGATGGGGGCAAGGTTTGGGGGGCGGTGACGTGGCAAACAGGCTCATAGTGGCACACAAAAATCACCCCTCCTCAAACCTCTGCACAGCGCTCTGAACTTGCTGCTATGATTTATGGCCTTCAACTTTTTCCCTCCCAGCCTTTCAATGTTATCTCTGATAGCCTATATGTTTCTCAAATTGTTTGTTCTCTTCCTGGTGCATATGTTTCTCCTTCTCTCGATGAAAATTTGTTGTCACTTCTTCTCACTCTACAGGATGTTTTGCATAACCGCAGACATCCTCTCTATGTTGCTCATATTCGAAGTCATCAACCTTTCCCTGGACAGATTTCACTTGGTAACCAGATTGCCGATGCAGCCTGTCGTCCTTCTATCCAGCTGTTGTTTTCTGCTTCCCCCTGGGAAAGTCACAGTCAATTTCACCAAAACGCCCGAGCTTTGGCTCGACAATTCCAACTGCCCATCTCACAAGCTAAAGCCATTGTTCAACAGTGTGATGCTTGTTCTCAACACGTGTCTGCTCCATCCATGGGAGTCAATCCCCGTGGCTTGAAAGCTAATCAGATTTGGCAAATGGATGTGACTCAATATCCCTCCTTTTCTCCATGGAAGTATTTACATGTTGTTATTGATACCTTTTCTGGCTATATTTTTGCCACTCCACAACGTGGAGAGGCCACAAAGCATGTTATTAATCACTGTGTTCGCTCTTTTGCTGTCATGGGCAAGCCCTCAGTCTTGAAGACTGATAATGGAGCTGCTTATTGCAGCTCTGGCTTTGCCTCCTTTTGTCAGCAATGGTCTGTTTCTCACCTTTTTGGCATTCCCTATAATTCCACTGGCCAAGCTATTGTTGAACGGGCCAATAAGACTTTAAAGTCCTCCCTGGACAAACACAAAACACAAAATGGGGGAGTATTACCCTCATTGCCAAATATTCAGCAATGGCTGAATCAGGTCCTTTTTACACTTAATCATCTAAATCTTTCTTCAAATTCTGACACTGCTGTTCAACGTCATTTTGGATCTCAAGTCACGTTACCAAAGCCTTTGGTATATTATAAGCAACTTCCTGACCCTACCTGGAAAGGCCCTGTTCCCTTATTGACCTGGGGAAGGGGATATGCTGCTCTGCTTCTTCCCACAGGTCCATTGTGGGTTCCTGGACGTTGTGTTAAACCATATCATGGTGGAATGGCATCAGGAACTGAGGAATCCAATTCCACAGTTTGGACAGATGCTGCAAACCAACTCCACCACAGGAGCCACCACCAACAAGGCTCGAGTGCCACGCCAACAACAGCACCGTCTGACATGGGGACAAATCAAAGCTCTGGGAATGCAAGCGAACCAACTGTTGCAAAAGAACAATCTCCCTAAATCAGAGGACAATTTCATTGTTGCCATTATTGCTTGTTTGAATGCCAACTCTTTTATTACCATTTTATGTATTTGTTTGTGTAGTTTGTTTTCATTTACTCTAGCCTCACCTCAGCATGGATCCTGGACTCCGAATATATACATTCCGGATCTACAATCACTTGCTCGCACTCTACAGAAAATGGACTGTTGGGGTTGGTTGCATGCCCCTGCCTATGGCCATGCTGGACTTCCTCTGGTGGCAGTTCCTCTCTTTGTAAACCACTGGCACAACCAAACCTTTGTGCCAGGTATTCGCACTGCTGCCCCAGATAATGTGACCATAGTTCATTTAGCCTCTAGATTTCAGACACTTGCCACATTGTGTTGGCAGTATATTAACCCTAACAGTATTAACCTTGGCATTTATTCATCATGTACTCATATGTTTAATATCACTATACAAATATTTGTATTATTTGTATTAATTGCTGTTGCATTTATTGTTTCCCTCTCATATCTTCCATGTGCCCTCAGCGTTACTCTCCTGTGTATCAGCCTCTATCACAACAGGAAATGGCTTGCTATAACTGAAAATAAAAAGGAGGAGATGTAGAGAGCATTGTATGCTATGTTGTTGGTTGGCAAACCACGACAGCTGTGCGAGATGCTTATTTACATTGAACCTTCCTTGAACTTCCATAGTGGATAAGGTTGTAGCAAAAACTTTCCTCACAAGGCAACAGGAGCTGTAACCTGAGCTGTGCCAGGAGGCTATCGGGGGTTACATGAGGTATGCATTGCTATTTAGACCAATCAGCCTTCTGCTATGTGAATTACTGTTTTAGTGCACTTGCTTAACTGGGGGAATAATAAAAGAGAGCTTACGGCTTGAATCGGGGCTCTCATCCCAAGAAACTGTGTGTCGTGTATATTCTTCATGAGAGACCACAAGCTCTCATCCCGAGGAAGTTGTGTCTGTGCATTCTTCCTACATTCTTCATGAGAGACCACAAGCTCTCATCCTGAGAAAACTTGCAGCCTGTGTATCCTTCATGAGAGACCACCACAAGATAGATTTGTGGTGCCAAATTGAGTGTCTGGATAATTAGGCTGTGGGAAAATCACTCACTGAAAATAATGGGAAAAAAATTGCCCATTCAAAAATATTGAAAGGAGAAGTCTGTAAGAGTAAAAAGACCATTTAGGCGTTAGGGGGGAAAACTCAATTTGTCCCTCTCTATGCTTCTCCATGGTGTACAGTTAGCAGAGAAAATTCCAGGCTGTAAAATTGCAGCCCATTGACATATGTACAGTAAGCACATTGTCACCAAATAAAGAGAGGAGGGGAAAGGCAACATTTGCAGAAAGTTAATGAAGTGAGTTCACTAATCCTCTCTTAGATTAGAAGCTTCTTGGTTTCTTGGGGCTTTAGGGACAGAGAAGCCATCGTTATACAGTACACTGAGCCCCGACAAAATTTCAAACCCTGCCCCCATTGTAATAACTAGTAATGCCCCTGCTACAGAAGCATCTGTTCCAGTGTGCAGTTCACCACCACACAGGCTGCCTCCAGAGATCAGCCTCATAAGCCAGAAGCAGCTGCTGCTGCGCCTCTTGCTCTCCTCCTTCAATTCTTTGGAGCCCTGTCACTAAACTCCAAACAATAAGTTTGCATTATTACTTTATTTTGATAGGCCAGCTTTAAACTGTAAGGACTGTGACCAAAGCTCTAAATCCAACAATATTCTCGCTCACCAAAAAATCCTTTACTTAACTTACTTTCTACCTCCCTACCTATAAGAACTTTCAATTTTTAAATGAAGGACATGGGCAGCAAATGAGGAGAAGTTATCTGTTAGTTGGGTTGGTATAGGAGCCAGAAATGACATAGTTTGGCTGGAAGCCATGAGTTTGAACTTTTGCCTTCCTTTCACCAGCTGAACTATTATCA
Organism: Candoia aspera; assembly: GCF_035149785.1. Taxonomy (NCBI): domain Eukaryota; kingdom Metazoa; phylum Chordata; class Lepidosauria; order Squamata; family Candoiidae; genus Candoia; species Candoia aspera. The sequence continues at coordinate 192,005,324 of NC_086154.1, forward strand.
ACTGTATATCTCAATATCTTAGGGTGACCAGGAGAGTAGCAATAGGAACAGAGGTATGAACATAATCCGTAGTCATAGAATGACAAAAGTTTCTAAAATAAATGCAGTCTTGTTCTTTTCATGTTTGTTCTGCTCTTCTACCATAACAGTAATGTTTAAAGAAAAATAGTTTAAGAACATTAGATTCAAAGATGCTAGCTGTGTTAAAGAAAATGTAAACATACTGCCCATAATACTTTACTTCCCTTAAAAAAAAGTAGAGGAGTATATTTTGAGCTAATAATCCTATCTTTGCCACATATTTTAAACCACCTTTAAACAAAACACGGCCTGACAGCAAAAGTTAGTGATTAAAAAAAAAAGATGCATAGATTTCTTCACAGACAGATAGCTTTGGGGGGTTGGTATGTATTGTGAACTATGGCATGTACTTGCTATGTACTACAAATTACTCCTGACCTTGAAATCTGCTGGAAAAAGTAAAAATGTAACAATTTATCCTGCAGAGTAAAGGGAGTTTTGCTATGTGCTCTGTAAAGTTAATTGTCCAGGCTGCTTCTGCTCAGACAGAAATCAGGCTATTAAAATACACAGAGAAGAGAGTGTCATCACAGGTATGCCAGACAAATACTGTAGACAGCTCTCTTCAGATCACACATGAAGCTCATCTGGTGTTACACACTTAGGAGGTGCTCTCTGTTGGACTGCCAACCCTACATAGGAGTAAAGGGGACATGCCTGTGGCCGAGGGGAAGAAAACAATGGGTAAGACAAGGTTCAGCAGTAGTAGTGTATAACCCAGGCAGTTGTATCTAGCCTAGCTAGTGTGTTGAAACCTTTTAGCTGTATTTTCTGATCCCATTTCTCTTGGAAACTCTACTATTTCAGATAGCAAAGGGGAGAAATCCCATATCTGAATGCTTCTTTGTGTAAAACACTTTTTATAGGAGGAGGGGGAGGAGGAGGAGGGGGAGGAGGAGATCTATTCAATGAAACCAGAGTTTCATAATTGACTAACACTATCCAAAGTAAGTTGCCGCCTTTTAAAGATCCCACTCTTAGAAAGTGTATTTATTTATTTAAAGCTCTTGTGACTTGATTAAGTATGGAAAAAACTCAAGGCAATTTGCAGTGTATTATAGTATGCAAGCACTCTCAATAAGATTTTACAAACCACTTGAAACCTAACATTATAGCACCACAACAGTATTTAATATTCACTGAGAATTGCCATATCTTTAGTATTTTTAATGTCAAGTCAATGAAGTAGCACTATTTAAAGTGAAAGATAATACCTATATATAGATATTGAAGACAAAATGATATTTAATTACCATCACTTGCTATTATTTACCCTATAGTTGTAATCAGTGCTACATATTTCTATTAAGATGGACAATTTTTTATTCAGGTTTAGAAAACTGCAATTACTTTCTTTGCCAGAACTATACTATGTGTTGGCTCTGCACAACTATATGAAAACATAACACATAAGTTTGCATAACAGAAGCAAACACAGCCCCTCCCAAAAAAAAAGTAATAGTACAGTCTACAAAATGGATATCACGATATGGGTGTTATTATTACTAACATCTTAGGAGAACAGAGGTCTAGGGATACCAAGTCATCTTGTCTGCCTCCTGAAGAATCTGTATAACGACCAAGTAGCAACAGTAAGAACAGACCACGGAACAACGGACTGGTTTAAGATTGGGAAAGGAGTACGGCAGGGCTGTATACTCTCACCCTACCTATTCAACTCGTGCGCAGAACACATCATGCGACATGCGGGCTTGGGGAATCCAAGGCTGGAGTTAAAATCGCTGGAGGAAACATTAACAATCTCAGATATGCAGATGATGCCACTTTGATGGCTGAAAGCCAGACTGCTCACTTGAGGGAATGATATTAAAGGCAAAAATGAAATACTTTGGCCACATAATGAGAAGACAGGACACCCTGGAGAAGATGCTGATGCTAGCGAGAGTGGAAGGCAAAAGGAAGAGGGGCCGACCAAGGGCAAGGTGGATGGATGATATTCTAGAGGTGACAGACTCGTCCCTGGGGGAGCTGGGGGTGTTGACAACCGACAGGAAGCTCTGGCGTGGGCTGGTCCGTGAAGTCACGAAGAGTCGGAAGCGACTAAACAAATAAACAACAACAAAAATTCCCAACAAACCACAAGTAAAGAATAGCCTGTTATTCTTAAACTTTCCTGAGTCTCTTAAAATGTTTGACTTCAACTCCCTTGAGTCAAGATAACTAAGCTATTTTTCACTTACGATGTACTGTATGTCTGCTATATTGCTGGAAATATTAAATAAGGCCACCCAGATGCAATAAGGAGAAGGCATAAACTGGAAGAAATAGTCTTCATAATTGAGCAAACTGCCCAATTTTTTTTTTAAAGCTGGCAAGTACTTAATTAGCTGGGATATTACATCACCTTAATAAAATGTGTACATATGTGTATCAGTCCAGTATGCACTGCTATACATTATGTATAGCCGATGGAAAGCAACTGGGACATTCCTCTCAAAGAATCAGATCATAAGAATCAAAAATATTATGAATATTAGAGACATTGCTGAGAAATAATGCACACAACAGATAGATGTAAAGAGGATGAAAACAAAGCCAGGAACTGGCTACTAAATAGAATTGTTTGGGGGATATGAAAACATTTCCCTCCAAGTTAAAAGCAGCACTGGTTTATTACTACAACCCATTTAAGACAATGCACTATTCAGATTTCATGTTGCCCCACACTGCGGAATCGAAAACTGGTAGAATTCACAGGCAACAAGTTAGGAAGAATTGTTCCCATGCATCTGAAGTGCACCTTTATCGGAAAGAGTGATAATCAGAAGTGTCCACAGGAAGCAGGAGGAAAGGCTGGGGGAGCAAATGCTGCAAACATCTCTGACTGATATATTACAGGGGAGAGGGGGGACAGTGTCATTTACCTACTCTTCTGTGTACTCTATGGGCTATTTCTGGGTACTGTGAGCCATGAGATCACTGTTGATTCTTTGGTCACTGCCCCTCACTTGCAATAAATTGCAGAATAAGAAACATCCAATAACTATTGAGTGAGAACCAGGGGTTCTAGTGGTTAAGGCAGCAGGCTAGAATCTGGGAGATTGTGAATTCTAGTGCTGCCTTAGGCATAAAGCCAGCTGGGTGACCTTGAGCCAGTCACTCTCTCTCAGCCCTAGGAAGAAGGCAATGGCAAACCACTGCTGAAAATCCTTGCCAAAAAAACTGCAGGGACTAGTCCAGGCAGTGTCCAGGAGTCAACACCAACTCGAAAGCACCAAAGAAACCTAAAGTCCCCTCTTGTATGTCTATATTGCAGCCTGATTGACAGGTCACAGGCACAGAAGAGGGATGCTGGGTAAGGGAGCACCTCAATACTCCTCTCAACCCTTCCTCTGTCACTGTGACCTGTCATTTGGGCTATGTGTTAAATGCAGATTTAGCACTGTTTAAAAGGATTGGTCTACCATACTTTTGAAAGACCACTAAATGGGTATATAAGGAGCCTGCATAATGCCTGACTACATTTTCCAAACCACCATTTAGCTATTACATAGACATATGCCTCCATGGAAACCATTTGTCCAGTCTGTCCTGGAACCTAAGGCAAAATGGTGATTTGAGGCAATGCCCAGGGACCAAAGGAGCTGGGAAGATCACCAAGGAACTATACTGAATCATGTCCAGGGCCAAAATTGTGTTAGAAGAAAACAGTAAACACTACTTTAAAACTGGAAGAGCTATGTACAACTTTATCTGTGCTGTGGGCTAGGGATGAGATAATGTCATGCTGACATGTTATTTAAAAATTATTCATGCTGTAGTTAGAAGGAAGTGAGGCTGAGTCCTCAGTTTACCTGTCATGTAATGGCAAAACACCCAAAACAATACAGATCAGATAATTGTGTCTTCTCAGTAATAGCTCCCAAAATTTGGGACATGCTGCCCTGGAGGTACATTTGGTCCTGATCTCCTTTTATTCCAGAAAGCTCTGAAGATTTTTTTTTTTAATTTCAACTGGCCTTTGGCCCATTGTATGATTGTGACAAACTGTTCATTCAATTTTATTCTCATGACTGTTTTATTGGGGACTGTGATACTTTTTGATTGGTTGATTGGCTTGTATTTTCCTGGTACACTGCCCAGATTCTTGTGATTGAGACAGTGTACAAAAAATGGAAAACAAATTAATAAATACGTGTTCTAACAAACCTTAAAATAAGTGCTTCCATGCTGATTTTGTATCCAAGTTAAACTGTGCTACTCTGATGATCCATGTGAGTTTACTCAGTTTTGACTGATCTGAAAGTAAGCCTTCAGCCTTCATCCCACTCAAAGGCTTTCTATTGGACTGCAATCAATGTGAAAGGGACAAAAAAAAATGAAGCATAGTAAAGTACCATTGATCTCAGTAAAAATTTATTACTTTCCCAGTGGAACAATTCCAGTCTGACTAAAAACACTGAAGATTCAAAGGCCTTATCTTGGACCTGATTATTTATTATCAGTGTTGATATACAAAAAAAGTGACATTTCTCTCGCTTTCCTAATAAAAGATAGTATTCTTATTTTATAATGTTATCATTAGAGCCAAAATAAAGCTAACATTGGATGGTTTTGGGGCTGGTTCACTCCAAGATAGCATAAAGGTAAAGTAACAAAAAATTAACCTACATATATGTATTAAAAGAGGAATGATCCAATTGAGTCCCTTTCTTAGTAGTCCTTAAAATCCTTCTGGCTATAACTGTGAAAAGTCAGAGACACTGTTTCCTACCATTCTGAGGTACTAAACATGTAAATATTGAAATATAAACCCTAAAATAAGCATACTTTCATTTTTAAAATGAAGGAAAAATACTTTACCCTAAACTCAGGACACAAACAGAAAATTCTAGTTCCATCCCTGTGTGATGTGCAGTATAGTCCCATTGATTGAAGCCTTCATCCTTTCAAAAAATACGAAGTTTCTCTCTTGACCACTCAAATGTTGCCCAGTTCTCTGTATATGGATGTGACTTGGTAATTCCCAGTTTGGGGTAGATCACAATAATCTAGAACAACCTTCCACAGAAGTTGAAGAAGAATCTTTATCTTCTCAGACAATCTGTTTCACGTTTCAACCTATTCATTTCAAAAGTCTTTCCTTGCCATTTGAACCCACAGCTTTGGATTCATCCTTCTGGAGTAACAACTTTATTCATTATATGTGAAACAGCCTCTAGGTATTTGAGGATGTCTATAGTATCACTGCTTAAGCATCTTTTCTGTAGACCACAGGGGGGGAAAACAATCCTTCAGTGTCTCTTCATAGATTCTGTTTTATATTCATTCACCATCTTCGTGACTGTCCTCTGGATCTATATGTACATGTGTGGTTTGGTTTCTCTGGAAAATTCCTCTGGGTTACTTACTCTGGCAAGTGTCCTTCCCAAATGGTAAAAGAGAGGCTTAGTCACAATGGAAAGATTTCAGATGGTTGTATTCATATTTCACAATCCTGGTAATCTCAAAAGTTAATGTAACCACAGGAAAGTTAGAAGTTTTTAAAAAAAAACCAATGGAATTGTGTTGAGTATAATGTTTAAAAAAAAGAGTTTATGTAAATTAACTGCTAGGTGTAGCTGATACTGCATCTGGGTCTTGGTTTTACACTAAACTTTCACTTGTTCTCTGCTTTCCATGCAGCATCGATTTACTCTGAGACAATAATTAGGCTGTAATCACCTCTTTTCGACTGACATCAAAAAATCTTCCTATGCAGCAGGATTTACATTTGCATTTGTAGGTTGCCTCATGGATGCCTCATTATCTAATCAAATTGGAGGAAAGACAGGAAGAAAACATCTTAGCCATTTTCTTTCTCCCTTGCTCTCGCTCCATCACTCTTTCTCAGACATAGGTTGTGTCACTTTTTTTCCCTACCTCCATATCTTTGTTGTATTCTGCTTGAAACAGTAAAGGGGACAGGAGAAAAAAAAATTCTCTGAAATTATGCAGTGATTGTTTCAGATCATGTCATCCTCACACTGTTCTTTCCTTACCATTTTTTGCCAATTTTGAGCCAATCCCAGATGGTGCGGCTTCCCCCATAACTGTGTGTTCAAATGCATGCAGGGTTTTGCAAATCAGGCCTTTTCTTGTTTTTATCTCTAAATCCTGTCTGATGTTGCAAAATTTCACCTGCTCCAGCTGCTATAGGGCTCCACATCTTCTGACCCACTGAGCTAGACAGATCTGTCAGATCTGATGTCCAGCAGGCGCTTATCAACATTTATGCTTTTGCAGATTCAGATGAATGATTAACAGATCTTCTTGCAGGTTCCTCTACATGGCTTATGGAATGTGCATTATATTATACAGGTCCGAAGTAGAATTAGTTCAATAAATATTAGTGTATTATTTTTTATGGCTGTCAACAGAATTTCATATATTAAAAACATGCTTGGTTGCTTATTAGTTATTTCTTATTTCACTGTGACTTTGTTGTTTATTCATTTAGTCGCTTCTGACTCTTCGTGACTTCATGGACCAGCCCACGCCAGAGCTTCCTGTCGGTTGTCGCCACCCCCAGCTCCCCCAGGGACGAGTCCGTCACCTCTAGAATATCATCCATCCACCGTGCCCTTGGTCGGCCCCTCTTCCTTTTGCCCTCCACTCTCCCTAGCATCAGCATCTTCTCCAGGGTCTCCTGTCTTCTCATTATGTGGCCAACGTATTTCAGTTTGGCCTTTAATATCATTCCCTCAAGTGAGCAGTCTGGCTTTATTTCCTGGAGGATGGACTGGTTTGATCTTCTTGCAGTCCAAGGCACTCTCAGAATTTTCCTCCAACACCACAGTTCCAAAGCATTGATCTTCCTTCGCTCAGCCTTCCTTATGGTCCAGCTCTCGCAGGCATATGTTACTACGGGGAACACCATTGCTTTAACTATGCGGACCTTTGTTGTCAGTGTGATGTCTCTGCTCTTAACTATTTTATCGAGATTTATCATTGCTCTTCTCCCAAGGATTAAGCGTCTTCTGATTTCCTGACTGCAGTCAGCATCTGCAGTAATCTTTGCACCTAGAAATACAAAGTCTTTCACTGCTTCTACCTTTTCCCCCTCTATTTGCCAGTTATCAATCAAGCTGGTTGCCATAAACTTGGTTTTTTTGAGGTTTAGCTGCAAGCCAGCTTTTGCACTTTCTTCTTTCACTTTCATCATAAGGCTCCTCAGTTCCTCTTCACTTTCAGCCATCAAAGTGGTATCATCTGCATATCTGAGATTGTTAATGTTTCTTCCAGCGATTTTAACTCCAGCCTTGGATTCCTCAAGCCCAGCTCACTGTGACTACTATCTGCTAAACATACTGCTCCCTTTAGATTTTTGTTCTCTAACTTTTGCTAGTATCAAGATTTTAATTTTCCAGAGCAATGTCTCTAAGAATTCATCACAGATACAATATCTACTCTTGCCTATGCTTCCTATCTTAACTTCTGCACTTGCCACTTTGTGATGAGCTGCTTTCCAACACAACATAAATTCCTCAATAGATTTTTAACTAATACAAGGTTAATTCAGTTACTTCTGAGCATATAGATATGGTTCATTAGCAAATCACAGCAGGCAGCCTATTTCACTAACTTGTAAAAGTATAAAGTAATCCAATTATCTATCTCTTTATCAATCTATCCATCCATCTCTCTTTCTTATATTTAATCCAACTAATAATCTAATAACAAGTTTATTAGATTATTAGTTTATATTCCTAGCTGCCCAGCAATTATTGTTGTTAGAAAAAGAGGCATTTGGTTTTTCTAACTCAGTTTCATAGAAGTGAAGTAGAAATAGGGAAAGCATAAAATTCTGGTACAGGAGAGTTAAGTGGCTGCACCATTTTCAGTTCTATTATGTATAAATGAAACATCATAAGTAGTGCTGTTCCAAAAATGTCTACTGCAGTTTTCTGACCCATTCTTCAGTTCGATAGAAAATAAATTGCTTTTGAATTTTGTCAAGCCAGAAGAAAATCTTGGTGAAATCTTCATGGTAGGAAGTGTTGTACTTCAGTCACAATGAGGCCAAGAAGTATGTATGTGTATCCTCTTTTTCATGTACAACAATCACACTGGGACTCAATAGCCTCCCTAGTTTCCCATGCTTCTGTCAAAACCAGGGAAGGACACCATGAGGAAATTCTTTCCATAAGGCGTTTGCAAGTCAGGAAGCAAGGCCATCCAGCCTATCTTCCATTGCCTCCCAACCGTTCGGAAACTCAAAAATATTGTTGGCATGTGTCTAGCAATTTCCCAGAAGGCTGTGTCTTGTAGGAATCTGGATTTCATGCAAAGCTTCCAGAATAACCAACTATCACCACCACATACTAGAGGGTGAGATGTAGTGACCATTGTCTATAGCTAGACCAGAACACAAGTGCTTAAAAATTAAATAATTCTATAACTTAAATGGTAATAATTAGTTACACTCTAGAGTCTCTCTATCCTCAATCTACCTCAATTGTCCCCTTTAACTAAAATTCTTTCATCGCGCCTTCCATTCTCACCATTGCTGTCAATTATTCATCCATTCTCTTTGACAGGCTTGGTCTAAATCACCCTTTCCAGCATTATGATTCTGTGTTAAAACTTCCAAAAGATAGTCTAAAGAAATTGCAAAGGTCTCTGAGTTTAAGATAGAAAAACGAATAATTTTTTCACTGGCAGGGGGGAGATCAAGAAATTAAATGATAGATTTGGCACAATATTGGATTTTAGTATCTTTTTAAAAACATGGATAGACTTAGGACCCCTATGCCAAATAATACTGAATGCTTTCCCATCTTTCCAGTCTACCTTACATATTTATTTCCTCTTACAGCACTGAACCTCCTCTAGAGATACAATAAGTAGGCTGAAAAATCTAAATGATTACTAATGTAGCAGAGAGAGTTGTCTGTATCCTTAAATTGGCATTGGTTGTCTGGATTTTGAACCCAGATGTAGTAGCCCTAATGCTGGTTAAATTAGTCCTTCCTGTCCCCAAGAACATGCTGCAATGTCCTTAAATATTCCACATGCATTTCTTTATGGTTCCAACCAAGTTTTACATGTCACATCATTAACAATGTCACAAAAAAAGCAACACCCTTAAGCCCTCATAATTTTCACCTTTCAGTCCAGACCTCTAAGGTCTAGAGAGGTTTAATTCACTCTCTGAATTGAATCAAGCCTGCTCTGCTGTTTACCTCACTAGCACTGAAAAGGTCAATGTCATATTTTTATCACTTTTGGGAGCTGAAATAATTTGAGCGAGGAAGCACATGGCCAATTATCAAAATTATTTTAAATACATTTGAATTGTACCATATTTTTTCATTCTCACAGCAAAATAATTTTAAAGCCGTACTTTAAATTACCTCCAATGCTGAAAGCACCTTTCAAGCAATCCACACTGATACTGATAATGTTGGTTTCTCTTTTAAAATTTATGCCCATTCTTTGGGCAAAAGTGTATAATAATCACAGTACAATAACATAGAACATAATTAACAGTTCATAAGAATATAATAAAAAGGAAATGTTTATAAACTGGCAAATTTTGCCTTGGTATCCATTTGCCAGCAGTGAAGTTCACCTAGTAGATTTCTTAGTGGCATTACCCAACTTATAAGGTCTTACTCATAGTTTCCTCCCCTCTAAAAGGTAAGAAACATAGAGAAATGGAATCCTTAAATAGATCCAAATCAGGGGCTTAAGCCATTCAGAACTTATGGGTCAAGATTACATTCTTTCTAAATAAAGAGTGTAAAAAGTATATTTCTGGTGCTCTGTAATAAAAGAATTATTTATACAGTATATGTAGAAGCTCTGTTGGGGAGACCAGGCAAAACATCTAGCTAAATAGCCAAGTAACATTTAGCCTCCCAAAGAGCACCCCCCCCCAATTATGTCTTGCAAGTTACACAGTTACTTCATACAATTTTTCTATAACTAAATTTGCACATTGTCTTAAACCAAGATTGTTTTAAACATGGTTTGTCAAATAAGATATTGTTGACAGATTGGCACACATAATACTAATATGTCTGTGTGAATCCACAGAGGGTGCGCTCACAGATTATGTTAACCTAGTGGCATAATTCTTCAGCAAAGGATCGTTACCTTATCATGATGCTGGAACTTGAGCACCTCAATGACACCATGAGCTAAACCGTGAAGGGCCACCCAAGACGGGAAGGTCATGACAGAGAGGTCAGACTAAATGCGATCCCTGGGGAAGGTGATGGCAACCCACCCCAGTATTCTTGCCATGAAAACTAAATGGATCAGTACAACCTGAGATATGTCGGTATACCATCAGAAGATGAGACCCCCAGGTCGGAAGATGGTCAAAATGCTACTGGGGAGGAACAGAGGATGAGTTCAACTAGCCCCAGACGTGATGACGCAGCTAGCTCAAAGCCGAAAGGATGGCTAGCGGCCGACGGTGCTGGTGGTGAACGGCGAATCCGATGTTCTAAGGATCAACACACCATTGGAACCTGGAATGTAAGATCTATGAGCCAGGGCAAATTGGATGTGGTTATTGGTGAGATGTCAAGATTAAAGATAGACATTTTGAGCGTCAGTGAACTGAAATGGACTGGAATGGGCCACTTCATATCAGATGACCACCAGATCTACTACTGTGGACAAGAGGACCACAGAAGTAATGGAGTATCCTTCATAATTAATAGTAAAGTGGCTAAAGCAGTGCTTGGATACAATCCAAAAAACAACAGAATGATCTCAATTCGAATTCAGGGCAAGCCATCTAACATCACAGTGATCCAAATATACGCCCCAACCACAGATGCTGAAGAAACTGAAGTAAATCAGTTCTATGAGGATCTGCAGCACCTACTGGACAATACACCTAAAAGAGAGGTTATTTTCACAGGAGACTGGAATGCTAAGGTGGGCAGTCAAATGACACCTGGAATTACAGGTAAGCATGGCCTGGGAAAACAAAACGAAGCAGGACATAGGCTGATAGAATTTTGCCAAGACAACTCACTCTGCATAACAAACACTCTCTTCCAACAACCTAAGAGACGGCTTTATACATGGACTTCCCCAGATGGACAACACCGAAATCAGATTGACTACATCCTTTGCAGCCAAAGGTGGCGGACATCTATACAGTCGGTAAAAACAAGACCTGGAGCTGACTGTAGTTCAGATCACGAACTTCTTCTTGCACAATTTAGGATCAGACTAAAGAGATTAGGGAAGACCCACAGATAAGCTAAATATGAGCTCACTAATATTCCTAAGGAATATGCAGTAGAGGTAAAAAATAGATTTAAGGGACTGGACTTAGTAGATAGGGTCCTGGAAGAACTATGGACAGAAGTTCGCAACATTGTTCAGGAGGCAGGCGGCAACAAAATACATCCCAAAGAAAGAAAAAACCAAGAAGGCAAAATGGCTGTCTGCTGAGACACTAGAAGTAGCCCAAGAAAGAGGGAAAGCAAAAGGCAACAGTGATAGGAGGAGATATGCCCAATTAAATGCAAAATTCCAGAGGTTAGCCAGAAGACACAAGGAATTATTTTTAAACAAGCAATGCGGAATTCTGTGCTACTTTCATTTTTCTATTCCTAGCTCATACTGTGTATTCCTAGCTCAGGAATTTTAATTTTTTTCAGTCAACTTCTTGTCAGCTGAAATACAATCTAACTGCAGTCTCTCCTCAAAGATCCTGTCCAAGCTTACTATTTGTGGGATCTTGTGGTTTACTTGGAAAGTTGCATGTACTTTTGTAAATGTCTTTCTAAAAGTAAATAGGGGTTCATATACCTTATCTTTTCTTTTTAAATAAAGTTTGATTTTGTTTCTCTCTTGCGAGATTGCTCTGTATTTCCTGAAAGGGGAGAAGAAGGGCTGAAACCTCCAGTCATACATAAATATACACATACAAATACAACACAAGGCCAGGAGGTTACATTATATAAATTAATAATAAAACAGCACAAATAGTGAAAACCTTTCTCTCTGACACACTGGATTTAGGGAGAGGATGCCAGGTGAGAAGCCCCCTAGAAGACAGGTGATAGCACTCTATTTGCAACTCCCAAGCTGCCTCCCCTAGATAGGAGGTCAGGGGTAAAGAGCCAGAGGGCTTTGGGAAAGAGGGTATGAGACCCTTAACCTTCTACTCTATGGGCTCAGCTGTATGCCTTGGGCAATATGAACTTGAATAACAATTTAATGCTTTCATGTAGGGTAAAAGAAAACAAAAAGCCATATGCACCCATTCAAATACTACTGATCAGTTATTGGATTCCCCCCTCCAAAATTTGCAGTGTGTTTTTTACAACATGTAATGCTTTGAGAGAAAGAGTAAAAAGTGCTCTTTTACAATATTACATTTTAATGGAGGGGTGTGTGTGTTTGGCATGGCTTGGTTCCTCTTATGTGGCTTGGACTATCCACTTTGTGTGTGCTTGTATATAGCACTTATTATAAAAGTGCTGCTTGTGGCCACAAAAAGGTTCTCTGCCTTTGCTAAAGTCTCTTTATCATCTTGTGTAATGCTATAAATACAAAGTTATATACTGGTATCAAGTACTAGATATCTGCATCTGTCATGTTCATCGTTCCAATGGTTTGCATACATCGTAACGTTTCGCATGTCATGTTTCTGATCCATGTCTATCACCTGCGGGGTGGGGAATTTCAGCTCTGCCAGGCTGTTATCTTTCTGTTGCCCTGAAGGAATGTGTGTTTGGGTTATGACATGTATTCAAGGTTACTTTCCCAGGCAGATGTGTGACGCTTGCCAGGCCTGGGAGGGGGTGGTTGCGATGGTGGGGTGGGGGGGCGGGATCGGCTTGGAGGCAAGGGTTTTTAGTTTGTATTTGGCGCGCTTTTGCTTATTCTCAGCTTTCTTCGTATTTGCATACTATCCTTTCAATAAATCAGTTTTATTCACTAAACTCTGGTGAGACTGACTTCATTGGGATAAGGCAATCATTACAGCATCTTTCAATATCCCCACCCCCACCCCTGAGATGCTGCTGGCCTAAATCCTGTTAGCCTTTTGTAAGGCTCTGAAGACCTGGCTGTTCCCCCAGGCATTTAAAATATTGTATAATAAAAAATGTGAAACTATAAGAAAAAAGGAGATAGGATCGCATGCCAGCCATTACTGTTTTTTGTTATTTACAGATTTTTTAATATAAATGCACAGTGAATTCAGGTGCTGAGCTTTGTTGAATATATAGCCCAACCTGGACTCCTGAAAAGCCAGTAAGAGATACATGCATGCTCAGAAGAACCACATGGTTGGTAGAAGTAGAAACAGAATAGTCCAAAAGCAGACCGGTGAGAACTGCCTCTTAGAAAGGCCTAGGGGGAGAATGGAATGGAGCTTCCTAGACATGGAACACTGAATAGGAGCACACAACACTTAGTGTGTTGTTGTGGACCCTGTTTGCATAGGTTTTGTCAGAGTTAGCTTCCATCCAAATGAATGATACAACAGCACACTCTACACTTCACCATATGGCTGCTTTCTGTGTGGAAAAGCAAAGATTATTAGCAGAGGAGTTCTCAAGCCAAGGTACCCACTTAATGAAAAGCAATCCAGTGAACTCTGTATGGTCCGCTAGTTGTGTTTGTCATAAATGAGTTGTGGAGCTTTGGAATGAATGATCCACATCATACTGAACTGTCCTTTTTATTGCTGACAGTTGAAGGTTACTGAAAAGCTGGGTCAGTCTGAGACTGTGGCTAATTGGAAACCTTTCCTCATTAATGTCTGGTGTTGACTTGTATAAGTTGATGAAATTAGGAGAATGGCAGAATATATTTTATTATACAGAACAATGGGCTTGGCTCTCCTCCTCTGCAGTGTTATGTTGAAAGCATAACCCTGTCTTGTCTCTGTCAATGAAGACTTGCAGCCATAGACTGGAGCTGAGCGAGGCTGGCTTAAGGGGATCAAGAAGTCTAAAAACATTGACATACTTCAGGAAATTGAAACCATGGGCATATTTGTTTCAATACATCTTTTGTAAACTATTATTCATTATTCATTTGGGGTTATTTGTGGGTTCAGTTATAAAACAAGGAAACATGTTTCCCAGGTCAAAATAAAAATCAGGGTGGAGTAAAGAAAACCCACACTAAGTGGAATTGCCAGTTTTATCTGGCAGTTTTGTGAACAAAGTGCAACATTACAATAATTTTTGCAAATTTGTGGTTTCTTAAAGCAAAATTTAAATGAAAATGGGTGTAGAAAAGGAAAAGGAGATGCATACAAATTCATCTCTTCTCACTGTTTTTAATATATGTTTCCAAACATTTAAATATTCGATTCAATTTCAGTTTATTATGGCCATTGAAAAGCAAACATTAAGTGTCAGATAACTCAGATGTATTAACCGCACCTATGCATAAAGATCCATTTAGTTTTCACAGCAAGAATACTGGGGTGGGTTGCCATTGGTTTAAGATTGGGAAAGGAGTACGGCAGGGCTGTATCCTCTCACCCTACCTATTCAACTCATACGCAGAACACATCATGCGACATGCTGGGCTTGAGGAATCCAAGGCTGGAATTAAAATAGCTGGAAGAAACATTAACAATCTCAGATATGCAGATGATACCACTTTGATGGCTGAAAGCGAAGAGGAACTGAGGAGCCTTATGATGAAGGTGAAAGAAGTGCAATAGCTGACTTGCAGCTAAACCTCAAAAAACCAAGATTATGGCAACTGGCTTGATTGATAACTGGCAAATAGAGGGAGAAAATGTAGAAGCAGTGAAAGACTTTGTATTTCTAGGTGCGAAGATTACTGCAGATGCTGACTGCAGTCAGGAAATCAGAAGACACTTAATCCTTGGGAGAAGAGCAATGACAAATCTCGATAAAATAGTTAAGAGCAGAGACATCACACTGACAACAAAGGTCCGCATAGTTAAAGCAATGGTGTTCCCCGTAGTAACATATGGCTGCGAGAGCTGGACCATAAGGAAGGCTGAGAGAAGGAAGATCGATGCTTTTGAACTGTGGTGTTGGAGGAAAATTCTGAGAGTGCCTTGGACTGCAAGAAGATCAAACCAGTCCATCCTCCAGGAAATAAAGCCAGACTGCTCACTTGAGGGAATGATATTAAAGGCCAAACTGAAATCCTTTGGCCACATAATGAGAAGACAGGAGACCCTGGAGAAGATGCTGATGCTAGGGAGAGTGGAGGGCAAAAGGAAGAGGGGCCGACCAAGGGCAAGGTGGATAGATGATATTCTAGAGGTGACGGACTCGTCCCTGGGGGAGCTGGGGGTGTTGACGACCAACAGGAAGCTCTGGCGTGGGCTGGTCCATGAAGTCACGAAGAGTCGGAAGCGATTGAACGAATAAACAACGACATGCATAAAGAATAAAATAGAGGGTGTATAAAATAAATAAAATGAATTGAAATCAGTGCTTGAGTGTGGTTAAAGCAAATGTGAAACTGCAAGATGTGGTAAACAGTGGTTTTAATCTTTTTCTATTTTGTTGATTTTACTTGCATTTTGCATCTTGTATTGCACAGTTTTTATTTAGTGAACAGCCTAGAGAAATGTTGTCATTGGAGTAGTTATATGGACTGAAATGAGAGAAACATGCTTTTTAGAAAGTGTTCTTGAACTGTCCACTTCTGTTCTGAAGGGGAGGGAAAAAACCCTCACCCACGGACTTGATCTAGAGCATGCTCCCAAAATGGATTGGCACACCAGTTCTCTGTTGGAATTCCTGTCTCTTGATTATTTGTTATAATCATCATCTTCAGAGGCTAATAGAAGTGGAAGGGAACTTTGCAGCAGGAAATTGGTGTAGGGCTACATTCTCTATAGGGTCCCAATCCAAAGTGAGGGGCCTCTGCTGTTTTGTCTTCAGACTAAAAGTGACCAATTCAGTTTTAGAAATGAGAATGTAGCATGCAATATGCCCTCAAGTGAACACTTCTCAGCTTGATTCTCAGAAGCTTCATGAGTCAGGCTCTTCAACTAACTGGATGCCTCGCTGAATTTAGCAGTACAGAAAGGTCATAACTCTTTAAAACCAACAAGCAGACTCTAGCTGTTAAAATACTATCAGTAAGATGAGACCTCATTTCACTTCACTGCCCCATATTTGTGTACTCAAAATCTTTCATTTTCTCTTGAACAAAAGACAACAGCTCACCGATATATAGGCATCTCCAGCTGTTTTAATTAGACAAAGTTAACAGGAGTCACATACATAAAAGATGGTACTTGAGGATGACAGATTCACTGTCAAATGGAAAGACTATGATTTATTCTTAGGGATACATGATCTGTTGGCAGTTCATTTGGATATACTGTATATCTCCCCTGATGATATGTTCCCAGCTAACTAGTGTATTTCAATACAGGTGTCTATAAACAATCCATGTCTATAATCTTTGCTTTAAAATACTGCTAATGGTGTGTGAGCCATAAAAGCTATTGAGTGAAGCTTAAAAGTGCAAGTGCTTATAATGAAAACTCATAGTCAAGAGGGGACAGAGAGGAATGGGTGACTCAGGTCTTCCTACATTCTTCTAAGGAAACATCCAGACCTCTCGTGCTTCATGCAATCAGCAGTAACATACTTGATTGTACAGTACTCCACTGCTGTGTTTTTCTTACAAAAAGTAACAGATTGCTAAAGCAACAAAAATATCGTATTTATTTCTCAAGTGCCTTGTGCGTTTGTACAAATAAGGGTCAGAAAAAATTAGTGCAGACTTAAAATCAACCAAGAAACAAAAACTAAACAGAAAGAAAAACAATTACCAACAGGAGATTATCTTGAAGTAGGGAGTACTATAGCATAGAATAAATACTTTTATCTCTGTTCCCCAATTGTGCTTCCACCAGAATGACCTCTCTATCTGAGAGGCCAAAATGGGAAAATAAGGGTTCTAAAATATTCTTAATCTCGGCCTTCATTTATTTATTTGCTTTATTTATATACTGCCATCAGTAACTAGGGCAGCCATCGTAACATGTTCTAGCCTGTAATCCAACTAACAGTATTCTCATTGTTCTATTCCGGCAGTGTCTCTAAAGATTTTCAAAGGTAGCTCCAAGCAATAATAATATGTATTAACATAGGTATGTGTTATCACTTTTTGCATAATTATGCAGTACAAATTTGAGGAGTCAAGAAGTTACTCTAATGCACAAGTTGAATACAGTCCATAATGTAGTGTTCTGTGAAGAAGTATTCACCTCCTTTCAGATTTTTTGGATTTTTGTATATATTTGCCCCTAAATGATATCAGAACTTCATGATAGTAACATTTGAGAGCATTCTTTCACGAACTGTTCAAGTCCTGCCATAATATTTGTATGTGATTTTATTGTGGACTATGACTTAAAGAAGACTGAATTTGTTCTTCATCCTTTTTTAGATTTGCTTGTGTGTTTGAGATCATAGTGTTCCTGCAGGACATATCCGCACTTCAGCTGACAGACAGATGGTCTGATATTCTCCTGTAGAATTCTCTATACAAAGCAGAATTCATGCTTCCTTCAGTGATGGCAACTTGCAAGTCATCCAGATTCTGGGGCAACAAAGAACCCCCAAAACATGTTATCACCACTTCCATGTTTGATAATGCTATGAAATTTTATTATAAAATGCAGTGTTTTATTTCCATCAGATATAACAATGCTCACAATACACTGAAAAGTTCCACTTTTGACTAATCTCCCCATAGAATATTCCTCCAGAAGTTAGAAAGGCCATCCAAGTGGTT
This sequence comes from Candoia aspera, assembly GCF_035149785.1. NCBI lineage: Eukaryota > Metazoa > Chordata > Lepidosauria > Squamata > Candoiidae > Candoia > Candoia aspera. The sequence continues at coordinate 192,023,141 of NC_086154.1, forward strand.
TCTTGCAAACTTGAGTTGAGCTTCAATATTTTTCTTAGTAGGTGATGGTACTTGGTACTCTCCCTTGAATCCTATTTTTACCCAGGGATTTTTAGCCAAGGCAATAGAGGCCTGTAAATCTATGGATGTTGTCCTGGGGTTCTTTATGAATTCCTGGAACACTTATGATGTCCTACTGAAGTGATATTGACAGGATGACCACTCTTAAGAAGATCCACTATTTTGCGCCAGTCTTCTCCATTTACCTGGCTAGGTAACATCATCAGTGCTAATGACTGTGGGGTTCTACCAAGAAGAAAACCACAGCCCCAACAATGCTGGCAGGTCAAGCTACTGTATATAAACAGGGACCCCACACTCACTAGCACTGATGATGTTACCTAGTTGGTTAATGAAACATCTGCAAGCCAACAACCAAGCTCGGAGAGCACCAAGGACTCCCCAGTTCAACCCTGAGCTACAGATATTCTCTTCTATATATCCACTTATTTCACTGAAATGTATACAGTTAGATTTATTGGTAATGACAGATTTTATAAAGATGAGATCAGTAAGGGATGTACAAGAACCACAAACTGATAAACTAAGATAACTGTTTTATTTTAACAAGAAATGTTGTTCTCTTCACAGTCAGTACTTGTAAAAGACTGCAGGAATAGTGCTGGAGGCCATAGACCTGTACAGTGTTTTATGTTTTAAAAATACTGAACAATTTTTCTTCATGGTGAAGGTCCAGTGGACCCTTTCATTCCTTTCCAATGTGGGTGAATGGTATATCTTCACAGCAGTGAGCTTGACACCAGCTGCTGTTTTACTTCTAATCCTGCTACTGTTGCATCCAAGCAGCTTGTTAGATTCAGATGTCAGTGTTCCTGCTTCTTTCTTCTGATGTTGTATGAAAGCCTTCTATCTGCTTTAGAGGACTTTTTGTTTCTTTTTGCTCAATTAACAAACCCACAAAGTGGCAATAGTACTGTAAAAATTCCTTCTTTTCCAGAGGTTCAGAATATGAATCCATTATTGTCATGATTATGTTGAAATATCATTAAGCAGCTACAATGAAATTTTATCAGCAGAGATGGAGGAGTTGTAAGGGATACAGAAAAATGGTTATATGATAAAAGTCAAGAAGACTGTAAAAAGTGCCTTCCTGGACCAAATATTTATTCTAGCAACTTATGGCCATCCCTTTGCCCATTATCCCCAGCTAAGCCTTTTTTAAGACTCTGAGAGGTCCTGGGGCATGCTATTCATTTAATTTTCATTCCCTCACTCCTCACAGATAAGCATTCCTCACTTTATCCTATGTCAGTTTGTTTTTCTCACTGTTCTAATTCACTGACACTAATATCCCAATTCAGAAACCCAAACTCCTGAACAAAATCTTGAGATTATATTTAAACAGATAAATTCTACTACTTTAATGAAAGGCATTGGTCCTTGTGTTCTTTTCATAATCAGAACCATATTTTGGATGCCCATCCTCCTTCATATTTTGCTACGAGTGCTGAGCTTCCATTCTTAGGGCAAGTCTACACAGCCTCTTTGCTCTGGCAGAAGGATGACTCACCTTTTCCAGGGGACATGTCCACATGCCATTGCCTGTGTCTCATCATCTAATAGGTTGACCACTCAATCCATAGTTTCAAGGAATTAAGGATAAGTTCAGTTGGTCAGCAATAGGTGGAAACAAATTGTACTGTTTGGCCACAGCCACACAAAATAAATGAAATATATAAAAGAGAAAAAAGGGTGAAGTATTTGAAAAAAGAAGGAACACCTTTCCAAGTGTAAACATGGGGGTGGGTCTATTATGCTTTGGAGCTGTGTGGCATAGGAAATGTTGTGCAGGTAAAAGGAAGAATGAATCCAACTCAATTATCAACATATCCTACAAGCCTATCAGTGAAAAAAATAGAAGCTGAAAAGAGGTTGAATGTTTCAACAAGATGACAGCCCAAAACATAAAGATTTTGGAATCATCTTTAGATCTGACTACTATTGAAAATGTGTTGGGAAATCTTAAAAATGCAGTGCATGCAAGGATATTTAAGTATTTATAAGCTAGAAGAGTTATGCAAGGAACAACAGGAAAGAATCTTAAAGCAAGAATAGAAAGACATGTAGCTGGCTATAAGAAATGTTACAAGCTGTTATTTCTGCCCCAGGAAGTATTGAATGAAAGGATTTCCTTTCACCTGCACTTGCCATATTCATTGCAACTATGCATCAATAGTAAGTCTGTAATCAAATTTGCAAAAAATGTATCTTTGTACCCTTGCAGAGGTTGCATCAGCTTCTGTTCACTTAAGGGATCATTGAAATATATTCAGTTTGAGCACAGGTGCCTAAATGTTGGCATGCAATTATATTTGGATGCCTTTCCCTTCACAGGCCTTATCTCAAAGAATGGATAGAAGCAGGAACCGCAGAGAGAGTACTACTCTTTCCTACATATAGTTGGCAAATTATATGAGAGGAAATGCCTGAAGGAGACTAAAGCAAAAAACATATTTATTGTCCCATACTGTGCATAGCTACATCAACCTCTGTCATATCATCCCTCGCTGTTTTTCTTCTAAGATGAACAGCCCTTGAGCTCTTTTTCATAATGTACATGCTGTATACCCTTGTCATTTTAGCTGCCATGTTTGAAATTGAGTACAATGTTCTTACATTTTTTTCCAGTCTACAGTGGTATTTTTTTTTCAGATAGGCGTGATCTGAATGGCACCCACTATTCTAAGCATGGATGCTGCAGTAGCGAGCCCAGTAGTATTAACAAGCTGTTATTTTCTGTCCATGCTTATCAAAATGCTTCTACCATTTAAAAAAGAAAATCACACCTTACTTGCACAGTGTTTATTTAAAAAAAAAGACCTCCATATCAGAGAACTAGGATTAGTATAATCTCAAATTAAGGAATCTAAAATGAGTCACCACCTGTGAAGAAAGTATAATATTGCTTTTATCCCAAATTGTCATTAACTGTCCTTCGCTCTGCTGTTTCAGCTCCTGGACAAGAAAAAGTTGCAGACATTTTGTTGGCACTGGATCTGAGATTCATAATGGGCACATTATTTGGCCATGTTGTAAAACCGCATCATCCATCTCACAAATGAAAACCTTTTAATGGGTACTCTCTTAATTATAATAACTTGAAAGAGAACATCAGCTGGAATCATAGCGAGAAGGTCACTCAATGAGATTTCTGCCTTTGTAGTTCCTTCTCTTGTTATTATTCAATGCTGTTCAGTACCTTTACAGCACACAGAGAAAGCAATTTATACTGTTTTATGCAGCTTTCACACCTTATTTTAATTTATTAAAATGTATAACCCGATCTGTCCCAAAGCTTCATGCCTCATTTAAAAAAAGAAAATAAAACAATCCCCTGATTGCAGTTGTGTTAAATGCCTATAAAATGAGTGAAAAACACAATACTTTGCCCCTTCTCTCCCTACTGACCAAAATAATCAGGAATGCAAACATTCTTCCAGTTAGCACAGCCTGCTGAAAAAGGCTGAGTTTTCAAGCACTCCCGCAATTGCAGAGCAGCCAGCAAGAATCTATGTGAAGAATTCTAGATTTTGTTGAACTTCATTTCCAGGATCCCTCACAATGAACCACACTGGATGGGAGCCACAGTTCCTGGCAAAGGATCCCTGCTGTATGCTTCTATTATTCAAACACAACGCACAGATAAGATTGCCCAAAAGCCATTCCCGGTTTGTATTCTGTATGTGTTTAAGGAGTCATGCTTTTGAGGAGACATCTGAGAACATAACTGAGCTAGAGGACAAAAGGACCTTTCATGATCTCAGCTGCTGCACTTTTGGAATAGTATCCCACACGCTCCAAATTCCATACAGTCCCAACTTTGCTGGCTTCTAGGAAAACACTTAGGACCTCTTTCTGCAGGCTGTAGTCAAGTATGAGATATGGCCCCACTAACCATTGGGCATGGGTGGGGTTTTGGACTGAATTTCATCCTCAGCATGTTTGCCTTTTTATTGTAAGATTTGGTGTTAAACTACCCAGAGTCATTTGGTGAGTGGCCTAGAAATCTCCTAAATAAATAAACACATTAATGCTAGCCTATTGAAAAATTTAGCACCAAAAAATCAGCAAGCTGTCTTATTTCTGGAAAATACAACAAAAACCGGAAGGTGAATGTATCATAGACTTAAGTTAACATCTTTCAGGAACAGAGCCATGCTAAAATGCAGAATGATAGCTCAGCTTTAGTTGATTATGAGTTGATGAATAGGTGACATTAAGAACAATGTGGTACGGTGAAAATTAAGTGTTACGTACAACTGTAAAAACTAATACCCAATCTTTATTTATTTATTTATTTATTTTATCTAATTTGTCACCGCCCATCTCCTCCACTCGGGGGACTCTGGGCGGTTTACAACAACGGATTTAAAACAATAACCATAAAATACACAGAATAAAATGCAATAATTAATAATATAAATAAAGGTAAAAATAAAGATTATGCCGGTGACAGACATAGTCATAGCCAGAGGAGTCCCTGGGGATGGAGGGCTTAAACAACAAATGCAGTGATGTGCCATTATTACAGAGCAAGTTCCACCTCTTTTTTTGTATGTATGTTGTAACATCATACAAACATACAGAAGGGTCAGAGCAGCATAATGCTGTTTTAACACTTTCATTTTGATGAAAGATTCCATTCTGGTCATGACACTTTAAAAGAAGTTTCAAACATTAAAAATACTTTGAAAGCTCATGTAAATATTGATTACTGAAACACTACCAAATTCATATAAACTGTAGCAATCATTTATTCTTTGTTAAAACCTGGAATGTTTACATACCAAATATTTTCCCTTTTGAGGATGGAATTTCAAATACTTTTGCTTTCTGCTGCAATATCACTTGTCTTTATAAGGCCTGGTTGCTTCTTAGCTCCTGAGATCACAACTGTTCCAGTTTGTTGAGAATGAATAGTAGCTGAAGGAGGTAAAATCAGCAGGGCTTAAAGAGAAATTCTCTTTCCAAAGTAGTCCTTGTAGTTATCATAGGTTAAGAGAAAACAAGCTAACAAGGTACAATGTTAAAAGATGTTCTTTGTTTTTGTTAGGATATTTCCACTTCACACTACTATGGTAGGTCACATTGGAAGAACTGAGGAACTGGCAGCACAGCAGAGCTCTTTGCAAAAACATTTGCTACATCAAAGCTTTATTTTTACTTTGGAACAGTTTTTCTTTGATTAGAACCTAAAGCATACATACTGGTTAGTCAAAGAGTCCGATCAGGAAACAGCTACTCGTGAGCAGGGATTAATAAAAATTCTTTCATGTATAACCAAAGATATATATTTTTAGGATTAGTCAATTGTTATAATATTTGCATAAAAAGATATGACTTATACCTGAAATACTACAGGGGCTGTGGGGAATTGAGGCTTGTGACATTAAAAAAAGAGTAACTAGAAAAGGAGGCACTAGCTGCTTCATCTTATAAAAAAACATTCATGGGTATGTTTCAGGAAAAAAACTAAGAAAGGTACATGTTATTGTTATAATTTGAAATTAAGCTCTGTAATGCTGGCATTTTTATCAGAAGATTTGTGACAAGAAATTGAGTAGTGGTCTGTATCTCTTCCCCTTAGGTGTATGATACATAGAACTCTATGAGTTTGTATTTTTAGTTAATCGTTCAGTATTGTAATGCAGGATTAAGAAAGCATTTACTTTAGTCACTAAAGAGTCAAACTTCAGTTTTAATTTGTTTTGCCCTGTTATCAGCCCGACTAGGTAGACCAGACCAGGAAATCAATTTCACAGGAAGGCTGAAATGAGTTATTGAGATTGGCTATAACAACAGAACCTTGCAAGTCTGATTGTGCTGTACCTCCTTCCCCTTCTTATACTCAGTGAATCAGGGAAGCATCTTCCTGAGCCACTTCCGAGTGATACTCGTTGCTCTGGACTTAAATTATTTCAGTCCCTTTTGCCCAAGGAACAATTCCTGCACATTTCCATCATGGTCATCTTCCTTATTCTCTCCACTTTTCCTTGATGAAATACCTGTGCCGAGTAGGGCATAAAGTCTGTCTTTGTCTTATTATATTCTTGAATATTAACACCGTGTTATATTAATATGGTACCTTGTGTTAATGTTCTTTGGGTTATATTTTTCAGTATTCCTGAATATTTTTGATTGCTGTCTCATGTGATTATGTTATTTTTTTTCCTGCCTTAGAATAAATTCTTAAGTACTCATATTGGTATGGCTGTTACTTCTGAACCCAAAGGAAACTGTAGAATCTGTGACCCAACCCTGCTGGGCTGGGAACAGAGCAATATAGGCTCTAATCAGTAAATGCAAATCTATCTTGTTTTAGCTTATCAGTCTTTTTTTGGCCTTTGATTTCTGAGCAGTTGATCCACAATCAAATAAGATTGGTTTTCCATGGATAAGTCTGGGATTGAATGAAAGATTTAAATACAGTATTTTGTTGTCCACAAATTTAGCTGTGACAAAGCATGTTGTTAAGTGCACATTTTATAATGATTTTTCTATCACAGTTGCAAAGGAAAAGCCATCTTATTAGGACATTTTGCAGACACAGAGTTTTAATGTGTCTGTCATTTTTCCTATGGTTTCCCACAGCTTCTGGAAAGAACAAATTGCATGGGATTCCACCATGTACTGGGTGAGTCATTGTGTACAGGTAGTCCTCACTTACCAACTGCCTTGTTCAGTGACCATTCAAAGTTATGATGGTGGTGTCCCTCAGTCACGTGACCACCAGTACAGTCAGTATGCGTTGTCCTGTGCCTGGCCTGTTTTTGTTTTTGTTTTCCCCTTGCAGAGCAGAGAGATTGGAGAGGAAGGGATTACAAGACAGTAAACAGGCACACAATGGGGGTTACAATGGCACCAGCAGGCACAATCACACTGCACAAACAGCCTGGTGTATTCCCTGTTGTGTGCCTGCTTACTCCCTTGTAATCCTGTCCTCTCCAATCTCTCCGTTCTGTGAGGGACGGAGTGGTTCAGGGGCAATAAAAGTCAAAGGTGTGAAAGTCTTGTCAGTTTTGAGCCAGCTATCCCAGAGCCACTGGGATGAGCATTCCAAAGGGCAGGGGAGTGGGGAAAAGGAAAACATAGTTGCGGTCACGTGATTTCCCACTTAGCAACCGCTTCATTTAGCAATGGAGTTGCCAGTCCCAAATGGATGACAACAACAACAACAAAACCCATCACATGGTGCCAGTCCAGTAAAAGGAGGAAATTAAGTTCTCAAGCATCAGTTTTGCTTTACACTTTCCATCTGTCTCCTCAACTGCTAAATCTCTGCTTTCTGCTAAATATAAATCCAATAAGCTCTAAGCTTCTGAAGCAGAATTTTATTACATTGTACAAGCCAACAACATTGGTCAAATGGAGAGAGATTTAGTAAACTGATGCATTTTTTTTTTACTTCAACTAATTAGACAGTGCAATACTGTATCTTCCTATTGTATATATGGAAAATAAAAACAGATTCTAGATGTATTCAACACATTTGTTTAAATTCCAAATTGGTGATGAAATAGTCTCACATTCCGTAGAAGAGAGTTTACCACAGTTATCACAGGACCAGATCACCTCAAGAAATTGTGATCACATTTAAATCTATGAAATTGAGGAAAGGTGCTATTTCTTGCTATTTTTTGCACCTTTTCCAATTTTTGATATTTTTAATATAGTATTATAACATAAATCTGTGCATGCTATTAAAAGCATTGTCATGCCATACATTTGTTTAAAGGCACTAAACAGGAACCTATTTTATATATATATATATATATTAATGATTACTACTGAAATCTTAAAATCCATAATGAAATATTATAAACCTGTTACATGTATAAGATTATTTATGTTTTTATTTAGCATTACTCATCAGCTTATAAAAGGAGAAATTAAAAACAGAACCAAAGCAGTAACAAAAATAAATAAATTGAAGTAAAATGTAACTGTAATGGTTGCCCAGAATCAATCAGAACCAAAAGTACAGTGCAATAAATTGATTTATGAGCTTGTGGAACACAAAGAGGGAAGGGGCCAAGTTTTGCTTGTACAGGAATGTGTTCCAAAGCATGGGAGTGATCACAGAGACGTCTGTCATCTTCCCCATGCCCCAGAAATCCTGCAAGGTGGGGATATTTTATCAGGGCCTCCCTAGATGGTCAGACCAGAGAGGCAGTGACAATTCTGGCAAAGTGGCATTTGAGGCACCCTAATGCTATGCCATATAAGGCTTTTTTAGGTATCAGCTAGCACTCTGAATTGGGTCTGGAAGGAATTACTTTAAAATTGATGTTATTCTGTGTTGATATTTTCCTACTAACAATTAAGACTGCTATTGTACCTAATCATTTTGGCCGGGTGAAGAGGTTGTATTTGATTGTCTCCTTTCACGTGCTTGATGCAAATCGCCTGGGGGGAGGATCCTGCCCGGACTTGTTTCTTACTTCCTCTTTTTCTCTGTGCCGATATGTAGCCAAGCTGGGTAGCTCTCCATGAGAGCTAAGTCCTTTAAATATGTTTTGCTTTTGTTTTGCTTTTTTGTAAATAAATTATTTTTATAGAAATGCCTGGTGTGTGACTTTTCTGATCTCTCCTGGGCTAAAGGCTTTCCCAGCAATCTGCCAACAGGTTATGGGCCCAGTGAGCAGCCCAGTAAGCCCAGTAAAACCCAGAGAGAAAAGAGAGATCAGCTCCACACCTCATGCACAATTTAAAGGCAGGTAGTAAAGACCTGTGAAGATTTTCTTTGGAGCCACCTGGAGATTTTCCAGCAACTGCTGATCTACAGGACAAAGAAGCTAGCTGAGGTGACTTGCAAAAGAAGGAAGAAGCCATGGCTACCTCCCAGCCCTCAGCGCCTCTGGAGCGCCTATCAGAGACCAACTATTTGAATTGGGCCCTGAAGATGGAGATGTATCTTCGCAGAGAGAATCTTTGGCTGCAAATTGGTGAGCAAACCCCCCAAAATCCCAGTGCTGAATGGCTGAGACAGGATGAGCGGGCTAGAGCCACCATTATCTTGGGAGCTGAGGACAATCAGCTAGTCCACGTGCGAGGCATGCAGTCTGCAAAGCAACTTTGGGATGCTTTGAGAGACTTATATGTAAAGGCAACAGCAAGGAATAAAGTTACTCTGACAAAAAAGCTGTACAGAGCCTACCTTGCAGAAGGAGATAGCCTTCCTGAGCACCTGCATTATATTCAGCAGCTGTTTGTTGAGTTGCAGGAGAGAGGAATGGAATTTACACCTCTCACAAAATCCTATATCCTCCTGTCCTCACTGAATGAAACGTGGGACACGCTGATTTGTACCCTGGAGGCTATGCCTGAAGCAGACCTCACCCCATCCTATGTTACACAGTACTTACTCGCTGAATGGGAGAAGAGAGAGGAAAGATTCCCCCCATCTCTTCTGGAAAGCTGCAATACCAGAAAATGAGGGAAAAGAAGGGAAAGGAATCTGAGGCCACAGCGCTAGCCAGCCAGCGATGCTTCACTTGTGGTTCAGCTGGACATTTGCAAAGAGGCTGTGCCATGAGACCCAAGAGTAGAAAGACAAAGAAGAAGAACACAAGGGCAACACAGAAGAAGGCTCTTCAGACAACCCAAATTGCACAGGTTGCTGAGAAGGGTAATTCTGATGTATGGGTGTTAGATTCTGGGGCCAATTGTCATTTATGTAATTGTAAAAGCCCTTTTGTGTCACTGTCTAAAACTGAAAGACAAAGTGTATCTTTGGCTGATGGGTCTGTGACCAAAATTATGGGACAAGGAGACTTGTATTTATCCTGCTTAGGAGAAACTGTAAAAGGTGTGTTGTATGTGCCAAATTTACAATCAAACCTTTTATCTGTGGCACAATTGGCTGCAACAGGGTATATCATAACATTTAAGAAAAATGGTTGTAAGATACGAAAAAATGGGAAATTGTGTGCTACTGGTATGTTAAAAGACTCCTTGCACATTGTGCAAAATGCAAGGAAGCCAAGCTGCAAGGCTGCAGTTGGCAACACTCCATATCATGACCAATGTGTACACCTGATGCACAGGAGATTTGGTCATGCTAATTTCAAGTATATAGCACAAATGCCACAGCTGTGTGCTGACCTAAAGATAAAACCCTGTGATAAATACTTAGACTGTGTAGTTTGCAAAGAATGCAAAACACTAAAAGCTCCTGTGAGTAAGCACAGTCACAGAGTTACAACTAGACCTTTGGAAATTGTACACTCTGACATTATTGGTCCTTTTGCTCCAAGTCTTGGACAAGCAAGGTATGCAATGACCATCATTGATGATTTCTCAAGATACACATTTATCTACATCTTAAAACATAAAGATGAGGCATTTGAGAAATTTAACAGTTTTGTGACATGGGCAAATGGAAAATTCCCTAGGCCTGTATCTGCACTCCAATGTGATAGAGGAGGAGAATACCTTTCTCACAAATTCAGAAGGTTCCTAGTGGAAAAGGGGATAGAACAAATTCTTTCTAACCCTTACACCCCTCAGCAAAATGGTGTTGCTGAAAGAAAGGGCAGAACCTTGCAAAATGCGATGGAATGCATGATTAAAGATTCACAATTATCTTTTAAGTCCTGGGGAGAGGCCATATCTACTGCCACTTATGTACAAAACAGATTGTATAACTCTGCGATTCAGGACACTCCATTCCATTTGTTTTATGGTGTGAAACCAAAGGTAAGCCATCTTAGAGTGTTTGGTAGCACTGCATGGGTTAACATTCCAAAACAGCAGAGAAGGAAAGGAGGCCCCACAACAAAGAAAGCCATCTTTGTTGGCTATGAACAAAGCCAAAGGAGCTACAAGTTCATAATGGGAGAGAAATTAATAATTAGCAAAAGCGCTTCTTTTGCTGAACAAAACTGGGGGAGATTAAATTCTAGCTCTCCAGTTGAACTGACCACCACAAGAGAACAGCAAGGACTTGCTGATGGTGATCTTTTGCCTGATGAGGACATTAAACCAGAAAAGCAAACTGAAGATCTGTCTGATGAGACAGATGCTTCTCAGGAAAGTGATAGGAGTCAAAATTTAAGCCCTGTATTACCTCGCAGATCTCAGAGGAGTAATAAAGGCGTTCCTCCATCATGTTTTCAGGCTGAAACAATAAAGGCTTTTCACATATTCACAGAACCTGAGTCTTTAGAACAAGTGAATGCTTTACCACCTGAGATTGCACAAAATTGGCATTCTGCCATGCAACAGGAATTAGCATCCTTGAAAGAAAACAAAACATGGAAACTGGTAAATCTACCTCCCAATGAACGCTGTCTGGGTTGTAGGTGGGTTTTCAAACTGAAAAGGGATGCTGATGGCAAAATCCAAAAATATAAAGCAAGGTTGGTTGCAAAAGGGTTCACTCAAAGGAAAGATTTAGACTTTGACAAGACTTTTGCACCAGTTACTAAAGGTGAATCAACTAGATTACTGTTAAAAGTTGCTGCACTGAAAGGAATGTCAGTTAACCACTATGACATTCAAACTGAATTTCTCTATGGAGATTTAGATCACAAATTATACATGCAGCAACCCCCTGGCTATGAAAAAGGGGAGAATCTAGTCTGTGAATGGCAGAAGTCAATCTATGGGTTAAAACAAGCTGCTAGATCCTGGAACCAAAAAATTAGATGAAAAACTGCAGAATTTTGGTTTTGAAAAAGGAAAAGCAGATCCCTGTGTATATATGAAGAAGGACAAACAAGGCTGTATATATCTGTGCATTTATGTTGATGATTTGCTGCTGTTCACACCAACAGAAAAACAAAGGCTTGATTTTGAAGCCTGCATGAAAAGCCATTTCACATTAAAAAGCCTTGGAATTATAACAACCTAGGTTTGGAAATACACAGGAAGAAGGATGGTAGCTTTCTGTTAAACCAAAGGGGAGATAATGGTAAAATGTGAATGGAAAGACATACAAAGTTGTCAAAGAAGATTGGTTTGCATCTTAAACTATAGTGTAAAAAGGGGAATGTTGATGTTTTCCTACTAACGATTAAGACTGCTATTGTACCTAATCATTTTGGCTGGGTGAAGAGGTTGTATTTGATTGTCTCCTTTCACGTGCTTGATGCAAATCGCCTGGGGGGAGGATCCTGCCTGGACTTGTTTCTTACTTCCTCTTTTTCTCTGTGCCGATATGTAGCCAAGCTAGGTAGCTCTCAATGAGAGCTAAGTCCTTTAAATATGTTTTGCTTTTGTTTTGCTTTTTTGTAAATAAATTATTTTTATAGAAATGCCTGGTGTGTGACTTTTCTGATCTCTCCTGGCCTAAAGGCTTTCCCAGCATTCTGCCAACATTCTGCACTGGCAAGATTGCCCTACTGGCACTCTGGCTGCCACATTTTGTATCAACTGCCACTTGCAGTTCATCTCCAGAGGCAGCCCCACTTAAAGTGCACTATAGTAGTTCAGCCAAATGGTGATCAGGGCATGCATTATCACCAGGGTACTCTTGTCCAAGTAGGGTTGTAAATGGCAGATGGAGCTGGGAAAGGCTGTACTAGTCATGTCATTTACCTGATATTGAAACAGGAGCCACAAATCCTGTCAACAATTACTGGGTCTGGTGTTTATGGATTGACCAATTGTTTATTGATAAACAGGAACTTGGTCTTGCAAAGGTTTAGTATGAGTTTCTTGGGCACCAGTTTATAACCTCCATGGCATCTTCAGTTTGGCCTGGGATGATGGTGTACAACTGGGTATCATCTACATACTGGTGATGTCTCACCCCAAACTGATAAATGACCCATCCCAACAGTTTTGTATCTTAAAGTATTTAGGGAAAGAGCATAAAACCATTATTATTATTATTATATAATTTTTAAAAGAATAAAAACAATACAATTTTTTAAAGAGGGAAAGTAAGGAAAAGTAATAAGTGGAAAAAAAGTGGAAAGGAAGGAAGGAACAGTTATAAAGAACCAGCTTCTCGTCTTCTTAACAGCAGTTACAAGTACATTTCTATTTTACCCTCTTTCTCTAAGGTTACAACATAATTTCCTTCTTTCCATAGTCTACCCTTTCAAATAATCAAACCCATAAATCACCACTTCATTTATTTTTTCAGCAAAAAGTCCATGGGGGGTTTCCAGTCACTAATAAATGTAGTTAGTATCCTTTCTCTAATCAAACAAGTCCATTTTGCCATCTCTGCTAATTCTGTCATCTTCACCAGCCATTCCTCCATTGTGGGTACTTCAGAATCTTTCCAGTTTTGTGCATATAATAATCTCACAGAATTATTATATGTAAAAACAATCTTCCATAGCTCTTTTCTAAGGGTGGAAAGCAATAGTCAGTTGTTGGGGAAGGTGCATGCTGCAGTAAAGCATTGTGTACAGATTTGCTATGCCATGGTGTGTCCAGTCCTTGAAAAGCAAAGAACCCTCGCACTGCCACAGCTCCATCTCCACACCTTCGGAGATGTATAGTCCGCCACAGAACCTCACCCAGAAGCCAACATAAAATCATTCCTAAGAGAATTTTTTTCCCATTTCCTTTCTATTGTTTTCCCTTTCCCTTTTCTATTTTTCTTCTTTTGTTATGTGCTTTCCTGTGGATATGTATCATTCTCTCACCATAGGTTTTATCTGATTCCTATTTCATATACGAATTGCAGCATGATTGCTGCTTAAAAGCACAGCTATAAAGAGATGACTTGAAAGTGGCAAGTGGTTAATTTGAAGTGATTTCTTAGATGATTCCAGCAACCTAAATGAGCTGTAAAAGGAGAGGGGAGAAAAAGACAAGATGGACTGTGTCAGTTGTGTTGACACCAACAAATTTATGTGGAGAGCTACTTCACAAAACCACCTGGGGTTGCCTCTTCAACCCAAGCACCTACTGTACTCTCTCCGTAACCAAACTGGAATAAGCTGCATTTGTTATTTTGTGGAATGTGGAATATTGTACTATATGAAAAGTACTTTAAAAAAAAATACAGAAAATGTTTACATGGGAAGCATTTGTTCAAAAATCTGTGAATAAATTTACCATTTCTTATTAGCGAAGTAGAATTTGAGAAGGAGGAAAATGATTTATCCTTCCAAGAAATATTTAAATGTAACTGTGACCTCTCCATCTTCTCAGAATCTGGTATTTAATTGCTTTTAAATTTACAGGCAAAAAACAATCCATGCAGCCTTCCCATGTTTTGACAAAACATTTACATCTGTAAGATTTTACTTCCAAGACCAATTGCTACAATTCGGTGAGTATTCTTACCTACCCAACGCCAAAAACACAGATCCAGCCTTCATTTTCTTTTCACGGGAAGCAGGAGTCTCTCTCCAGAGCCTTTTTGTGGCTTATGAAGGAATGGCTGCTATAAATCAAACAAGTGGTGGCATTACTGAAGGAGAAAGGGCTGCACGTAGCATTTTCCCTGACCTCTTTGAGAAAGAGTCAAGTCTAGAGTTTAATGAAACGAAATCTCTTTCCAAGGGAATATGAATGAAGCTGCCTCCAGTGCACTGTTCTGAGGAAATGATTTCAGCTGACCTCTGAGAAGATTTACACATGGGTCTCCTGTGTCAGGAGTTTAAGTCACTACCTGAAGACCTTCAAAGGGAAGTGTATCTAATCTTCAAACCAGGAACTGCCTAGAAAAATGCTTAAAGTGAAAACAAACACATTTAAAAAGCCAAAGGCACAGTTTGTTAGAACTTCAACAAATGCCCTGTATGATAGAAAATTAAGTTAAAGATTTCCTAAATTGGCATCTCTGGGTGCCAAAATACACAGAAAGCAGAGTGAAATGTCCTCATAGAAATAGTAAAGCAGGTTAATAGGCTCTTGCATATCATTCAAAGAATCACTTGGCATGACCAAAGTACACTTCCTTAAAACGTTGAGGTAGCTGCATTATCCGGATGGTATGGCTGCTGTGAAGGTCTTCTCCCATTTCGTTTGTGTGCATGCCCAGAAAGCACCTCTCCTGTGCTGCACTTACTGAGCTTTGCAAAGACTATGGCAGCCTCAATATTTCTAGGAGGAACACTTAGCTTGCACTAACCCACTTTGTGAAGCACCTCCTTGAATACTTTGCACAGCCCTATTGGTTAACGTCACTAGCCCTGTACTGCAGAAATCGGGATGGAGAGCGAAAAGGTGCCATGATTTTGTCTTTGTCCTCAAGAAGACTGGTTCATCATACAAAAAGCAAATTTAACTTTTGCTCCTGTTGTAATCCTGCGCTTAGGGGAAAAAATGACTGATTGTAATGTTTGGATTTCTAGAGGCGTTTTGTCCACCATATTTTGTTGGGGACAACTGAGCAGTGAAGAAAAAGAATATAGGATGGGGAAAGAGAGAGTGATCACCACAATCTGCACAAAGATTGTACAGAGGCATGGGCAGTAGGTATGGAGAAAGCTAGGAACTTACTTGCTTTTCTTTTGTGAAGAGATATTTGTTGCTTCACAGAGCACTGAATGCTCTGAGGATTGTACATTCAACAGTTAGTGTCATGCGCTGCCTACCTCCGAGTAACACACAGACACTGATTCCGTTGAAGCAGGCTCTGGTTTATTCGTAGTGTAGATACAGTGGTAGAAAAATGCTGAGAGTGACAGGAGCGCGCCGGTGCGGGGTTTAAATACCCCGCGCCGGTCAGCGCCCCCTCACTCGCGGTTACGTCACCCCCCTTTGTCCAACATGCTGTCTTGCCAGTAGGTGAGGGGTTGCGAGGCCCCGCTGGCGCTCCGGGATCGCCCATCATCGGTTTCCCTATTCCTCCGGTGATTGCTGTCAGCTGGGCGATCTCCGTTGCGCTAGCGCTAACAGCTTGGGTATGCCTCGCGATCCGCTTAGTCATTGTATCTTGTTCTTTAGTCTTTGTAAGTTGATGGCTACTTATCTTGAGCCCCTTCCCATTTCCTTGTTATTGTCATGTGTGCCATTGCGCTGATGTCTTCAGCTCAACGGCACTCATGACAGTTAGGCAGTTTAAACAGCGCTGATTGATGTGCGTTCTCTATGCTTAGCTATTGCCTAACTCCAACTCAAATAACAATTAAGTGGAGGTGTTCTTGGTGAGCTCTCAATGGTCAAGCATACAGACAATACCTTGCTGAAACAGTTTGAGATCTGCAGATAGGAAGGGCAATGCTGAATAATCACAGTTCAGTTTTAACTTGCATTTTGCATGTTTGGCAAATGAAAAGGTTGTGAATGTGGAAATCTTAATAATTCCAAGGAGATATATCTTGACTCTAGGATTCTATTCACTAAAACCCCAGCCATGCCAATTCAGTAGCCTGCATCATTCTTTGGCTGGAATATTGAACACCACAAAGAGAAGTAATTTCATAAAAGAAGACCAAGCACGCTTTTCCCATTTGTGAGAAATTCTGCATATTATGCCATTTTGGGCCTGAATTTTTATTAGCAGTTGCACACATATCTTCAGTGTTTCCAGTGAGCGAGTTGGACAATTGCCAATGTCTTGCAATAGCTGGATTATTCTAGCCATTAATGGAACAAGGATTTAAGGATCTGCCTAGTTACTTGGCCCATTATAGCACCACCATCAGTGCCACCTAAACCTACTCATCTATGATGTGGGGTGGAACACCACCATATTCCTCCTCCAGTTTGTATTTGTGAGCATACAAATACAAATACGTTGTGAGCAGTGTAACAGGCAAGGATGTTAGTAGCCTCTCTCTGCTCCTGACCCTTTAAAGCTCTGACACCACATAAGTCTATGAGCAAACCAGGAGACCAGTAGTGGTCAGCAAATTAACTGTATAACTGCTAGAGACTCAACTAGGTTTGAATACAGATGGGTAGGTAGAGCATTAGTCCTGGAGAAATCTATCAAGGTGCCTAACCCCATCAAATTCTTGTATGCTGACTCCAGGCCTGCTGAATCATAATTCTCTCACCGAGTTACTAGAGTATCCTCTTCACATTGGCTTCTCAGAATGCCATCACTTGCAAGCCAGCAGTGGTGCAAGAAAATCTGGTTAGGCAGATGTTGGATACTTACCTCTTTAAAAAATCTGATATTTAGTCTCAAATTCAGAAGTTTGACCTTTTCTGACCAGGCAAGCAAGCTGAGGCCTGAAGACCCTTACTGACTAAATATACAAAATGCGTCTTCATTGTTTTATTTATATACTTACATTACTAGTGGTAGCTTTTCCACAAAACTAGATATTTACATAACATTTAAAACAGAAGTATAACATATAGTTAAAACAAATTCAAATTATATGCAATAAAAAATCCTGGAAAACAAGATTAGAATGTTCAAATGCTTAGAAAAATCATTTTTAAAGAACTTAGAGGAATGTGTTCCATAAGTACATGTGTTCAAAATAAAATATAAAATGGATGCAATTATGCCATTTATAAAACTCATGTATCAGATTGATTTTTCCACATTAACATGTATTCCCCAACTAATATTTTCATGTCAAGCTGCTCCACAGATGGTCAAATAACAATTAGCAAATACTAGTCAATTATGTTTAGTATTTAGCCACTATTGGCATTAAATAATTCATAAATATTTTCCTCATTATTTGAGAAGGTGGTGATCACATGGCAGATGCTTTCAATTTTTTAAAAAAGCAGTACATAACATAGAAACAAACACAAATACTATATAACAATTTGCCTAGCTTTGTTGAAGCACTATTTTACTATTCAAATATTTATGACTAGGCCATGGAAGACTAGACCATGGATTTATGACTAGGCCATGGATTACTAGAATGATTAGAAATAAAAATGCTGGCATGATTTTGAACCATATAAAAATATTCAACAAGAGACTGATGGAAATGAAAGAAATGAACAGAATATTGTCTTAAGTAGAAAGACAGGCAGGAAGATGACTGAAAGTATTCACAAAGAAATTCTAAAGCAGTGAATTTGAAAACACAGAACTGGAGAAGATTACTATTCTTTGGTAGTTTACTAAGTGTCTTGTTAAAAAGCACAGCCAAAAAGCTCAATCAAGAAAAGTGGAGAATGGCTTGATTTAAAACTGCTACATCCTGGTACTGAAATATATTTTCCATAGATGTGTGCCAAATACTTTCATGCTTCCCCTCTATCTATGGCTTAATTGTCACTTCCCTCAAAAATAAGTATTGATTAAAATTTTGGTAGTTACAATTTATAAAATCTGAACACATCTGAAAATAAATATATAGATCACAGAACTGCATTGATTGATTCAGTCCCAACTTATTTGGAACAGACAAATTGTCATGAGTGCCGTTGAGCTGAAGACATCAGCACAATGGCACACATGACAATAACGAGGAAGCAGGGGAAGGGGCTCAAGATAAGCATGCACGCACAACAACAGCCACAGACTCTAGCCGGAGGAAGCAGCCATCAGCTCACAAAGCAGAAAGAAGAAAAGACAAAGGCTAAGCGGATCGCGAGGCACACCCAAGCTGTTAGCACCAGCGCAACGGAGATCGCCCAGCTGACAGCAATCACCGGCTGAATGAGGAAACCGATGATGGGCGATCCCGGGGCACCAGCTGGGGCCTCGCAACCCTTCACCTACCGGCAAGACAGCATGCGGGACAAAGGGGGGATGACGTAACCCTGGGTGAGGGGGCGCTGACCGGCGCGGGGTATTTAAACCCTGCACCGGCGCGCTCCTCTCACTCTCAGCTTTTTTCGTAACTGTTACTATGTAGGGAATAAACCTGAACCTGCTCTCGCACGAATCAGCGTCAGTGCTTTACTCTGCAGTAGACAGGGCATGACACAAATAATATTATTACCAATCCAAATCACTTTTTGTTCATTTAACTCATACTTCAATTGTAACCTCTTTCTGCATTGATCTTCAAATTTAAAAAGAAGTCTGCATGAACATTCTACTTTTATTCTGTGCTTAAATGTGGTTTTTTTCTGTGTTTTTCTCCTAATATACACATTACAAAATAATTTCAATTTTTAAAATGTATTTTAATATGTTGTTTTTAGCTGGAGACAGCATTGAAACATGTCAGAAGTGAAAAGGCCAGTAAGTGACTAAGATCAGAGTTGCACATTAGCCTGAAAAGTAAGAATGATCTCAGTTCATATCAGAATTTCAAAGATCAGATTTCTCTAGTATCTTTGCTGATTAGTGTTTAGCCTTCAAAACTGATCTGTTCAAAATTGGATCAGTTCCATTTTTGAAGGCTATAGTATATAATTCTAACATACGTCTTAATTAAGCAGGAGCAAAAGGCAGGATTTCCCAACCTTAGTTTCATCTTGTATTCTTTAGAAGTTATTCTCTTTAAGCATCAATGCCACCAAGCAGCCAGTACCAGAATTCACAAACACCATACTGGGTGATACATGAATCAGCCACATCAACTGTAACCTAAACTACCTTCTCCTTCATACTGAGATCCCAAGTTTTATCTTGTGATAGGCTTCTTTTGCCTCACTCTCCTCCTTCATCATTAGAAGGGGCACGATGGCTCAGTGGTTAAGACACCAGGCTTGTCAATCAGAAGGTCGCAAGTTTGGCGGTTCAAGACCATAGCCCTGCGTGAGGGAGTGAGCGCCTGCACTCGCCCCAGCTCTTGCCAACCTAGCAATTCGAAAGCATGCAAATGCAAGTAGATAAATAGGTACCACTTCAGTGGGATGGTAACAGCGTTCCGTGCCTGTCATGCCAGCCACATGACCGCAGAAGTGTCTTCAGACAGCACAGGTTCTTCAGCTAAGAAAGGGAGATGAGCACCACCCCTAGAGTCGGGCACGACTGTGCAGGGAAAACCTTTACCATTACCTTACCTCCTTCATATGCATGCACAAGACTCCAACCTGAAGCCTGAAGAGCAAATAGCATGTCTAAAGCCTCTTAGGAGTCTGGAGCAAGAGCTGGAGGATTTGAAAATTTCAGGGAAGAGCTGCCTACAGATCTAGGATCTATAAATTCCCTGCCATTGGAATAGAGCCAGAAAAAGGATGACCCATCAGTGTCTCTTTTGTAATCTTCCCCATGGGGGATAGGGTTAATTCACTCTTTAGATAAACCAACAATGGTAAACAATTATCCAACCAATTGAGCACTATGTCCCATTAGAAGCTTGTGTTTTTTTCCTTATTTCCCAGTGTTTCATAGTTCAATTTTCTCACTGTCCCTGAATTGCTTTCTTTATAAAATTATACCTGCTGCAGGTGACATTCTACTATTATATCCTTATTAACTTTGTATCTCACTCCTGTTTCTTGTAATATTAACTTAAAAATAATAAGGCTTTAAATTCTTGGCAGATTTGAGGATACTTTTTTCTCCATATGTATAAGCAAGCCCAGTTTCTTGGCTGCCTAGCAGAGAAACCCAGATATTTTTTTTTCATTCTAACACTCAAGAGAAGTAGGTGTTGCACTGTATCTACTCAGGCTGTGACTACTGAGAGTTTGACCCATTGAGGAAACCAGAGAAAGTGGGCAGAGTCTGAGAAAAAGAAAGGAGAAGAGATGGGAGAAGAAAAGGAAGGATTGCATAAAAAATAAAGTATATCCTAAATTAAATAAGAATAAACTTCTCAGATATGAAACTATGGTAAAACAATAAATGGGAAATTGCCTGAACCCAGTGCATCTTAGGCAGTGGCTATTCTTATATGAAATTCTTTAAAACTTAATAATCTTTCAAGAGGTACTACTCAATTTCTTTCTCCAAAAAGGTTTATTTTTGTGGATGCTTGAATAAAGTTTTTTATCTTTGTAAGATTACATAGGTAGGAGAGGCAAGATGGTGACCCATGGGCAGCAGTGTGCCTATGGACACATCCTTTTGGCATCCTCCAGCCCCGTGCCTGGTTTTTACAAATATATATGTATACATTAAAATTGGGAAGCTAGCATTCTGAAAAAACAAAGCACCAGCATTATCAATCATCTTATTTACAAATAATACTTCTGATTCCACCTAAGCTCAACAGGTATTCTTAGAAAAATAAAAATGGTAAGTTGATGGGATGATAGGGAGGACCCTTCATAGTTTGCTTCATGATAAATGGATTTTTGACTAGCTGCAACCATCATGGCACCTTTTCTATGCAACGTGCTCTCAAAATTCTAAATCTGTATAGAAACCCAAAGAAGTTAGGCTTGCTCTTTAGCTGATAATGTCTCTCTACATCATAAGATATTCAGGGAAATTTGCTATTCCATTATGCCTTTGGAGGTTAATTTGTGTAACATTTTATTTCTATAGTAAACTAGAGAATAATTTCTGATTCTATTCTACTTCTGGATTTTCATTTTGTTTTAATCCTTTCAATTACTTTATTCTATGCATCACTTCAACTTTCTTTTTTTCTAAGAAAGGTTTAGACAAGAGGCTTTTTAGAGGAAGGCCATACTGGCCATTCCCCAGGCCCCACACATGAAGGAGGACCCATGTGATAAGATAAATGGATACTTTTCATTAAGGCAGCCAACCTTTAGTTATTAATTCATATGAAAAAAAAATCATTAAGCTGAAAATTCTGATAAGCAACATGCTAAAGATGCTAAAACAGTGTTGAACTTCAGGCTTCCACTGTGAGTCATGGCTGACAGAAGACATCTCTGCAGACAAGCGGAGACAACGACCACTGTGTAGAACGAAAGACCAGCAAGTAGACCAGTCCTTCAAAGCTTCTGGAGAAGGAGAAAATGGGAGATAGCCCACAGTGCTCTGAATGGCAGCTCCTCATAAGGAGACCTTAAAATAGAGGTCTCCCATGAGTTTGAGTGCCAGGAGCTAAGAGAGACAACATCTTTGCTCTCAGCAGCAGCAGAGCCTTTAATAAGGACCCTAAGCCAGCCGAACTCACTTTCTAATCACATTTGGAAATGTTCAATTTAACAACTTTATGGATATTAGAGTCCTTCAAAACGGCAAGCTTAATTTGACACCTGGTGAGTTTTACCTTCTTCTTTGGATTTAAGAAATTTTGAACAGAGACTTAAGAATTTAAAATAATATACAATTGGCAAAAAGCAAAAAAAAAAAAAAAGATTTTGATTTAAGAAATTTTTAAACAGATTGGCAGACCAGAGAGATTTGGAATATTGGTTATTTTTACTGTAAGATTTGGAAAGATTTAAATAATATATGCTTGGAGAAAAAACTGAAATGGAACTAAACCCATATTAGGAACTGAGGCTTGATGAAGGCTGCAAATGGACAGTAGGGGGAACTAAAGGAAGGGAACTAAATGGCTAAGCTGGCTATAACCTTTTCTTATCTTAAAGAGTTTTTTTGATAACTGGACTGAGATATTAATAACTAAAATTTCAGAAAGATATAAATTTTAACGTATACATTTTTAGATTATGAGAATTTTTTAAAAAAACTTTTACCTGACGTAGACATTATAGAGTTTGAAGGCATGGAAGACAACAAAATTGAGATCACCAAAATGGGAATACAAAAGACAAATCATGAAAAGCATCTGGACATGGAATAGCTGCTGAAAGAAACTCTGGATGATGCCTCTTTTTGACATTTAAAGAGTAGGTTGGTGAAAGCTTTGAAGACTCCTCTTAAATGCCAGAGACTGATGAAAGATCAAATCCTGTGATGCCATTGGAATAATTTAAAGGTTACGATTGTGAATAGCAAAAAGAAAGAATATGAAGTCGGACTATTTGATCAGGGATAAATTATTTGTTTGATATTTCTGGTAACTCCTAATGGACTTTTTGCTGAACCAGGACTGAAAAGATGATGATTTCTGGATTGCTCATAGATAAAAGTTAGGCTTTGGGGAAAAGAGGTTTTTTTTTTAATTTGTAATTTTAAAAGAGGGTGAATAGTTGTTATATTAGCTTAAGCTCGGTGTGATGAAGGTTGGAAGCCACTTCTTTATCATTGTCTTTGTTTGTCTTTTTCTTTTCTCTTCTATTTTTTTCTTTTCCTTTTGTTTTTCATTTTTCTGCACCTTCTGAAATTTTCTATTGTTTTTCTTTTTTCTTCTAGTTTAGTTTTTATTAGTTTTTACTATGTTTATTAAAAACTTCAATAAAATTACAAAAGAGAAAAAAGAAACAGTGCTGCAGTTCAATAAAGTTGAATGAGATAAAGTGGCCAATGTACACTTAACATTTGTGGATGCTACTTTATAGAAACAATTTATAATTTTTAACTATTATTTTCAATATTTGTAAAATCAGTGTATAGCAATCTTTATGGAGACAATCATACATAATTTCTTTCATTGCCCTTAGAATGTACATTGGAAATTGCAACTTCATACCATATGTGCTTCCATTTCCATTCAATCCAGAAAGCCCGCCCCATTGCGATTAGATTTTTAAGATCCACAAGAAAATATTCTATCTTGCATTTGTCTTGGCAGACATGATTGTCCCAATAATAGAATTATTTTTTCAGATTCACTTCCATAGGCAGTTGAGAAACACAAGATTAATTTACTAGAGCTCCTCTCCTTTGGCTGCAAGACAAAATATTACTATTTTTCTTTTTCTAGAGATTTCTATTTTTTCCTGGACACTACAGTGACTAATTTCTTGATCCAGAGGCTGCAGAAAAGTGTATTGATCTGAGATCAGTTGAAGTAAAGAAGTAGCTGGGATGTGTGTGTGTGTAATTAAAAATGTTTCACATTTTTTAGAGAGGCATGGTCACCTTTCCTTGTGACCTTTGCTTGTGATCAAAAATATTTTTATTACATTCAGTACAAATCATTTAAAAGTAAAAATATGTAACTAAAAATTAGCATATATGCCCCATTAGATTTAGACCTTCTGAAGCTTGATGGAGGATATGGTAATTGACTCAATGTCCTTTTATCTATTACCTCGACATATTTATTTCTTTAATAAATGTATATGGCTGACCAACTCAAGTGACTCCAGGAGGCTTACAAAATTAAAATCCACAATATAAAAACCCATTGACCGCCCCGCCCCCCATGCAGCAGCTACAAACACACTCAAATCAGCCACTTGATTGGCTCTGTCTCAACCTGGGGTCCCCAGGCCCACTGGCAGTACCACCTCTTCGTGGCCTTTCAGAAAAGTATCAAAGTGGGGGCCAATCTAATCTCCAGGGGAGTGATGTGCCACAGGGAGGGAGCCACCATGGAGAAGACCCTTTTTTGTGGTCCCACCAGATGAACTTCCATCACAGAAGGCACCCATAACAGGCTTCTGGTGGGCTGGGTAGATGTAACTGGGGAAAGGCGATCCTTCAAATAACCAGGACCCAAGCCATATAGGGCTTTAAAGGTGATAACCAGCACCTTGAAGTGGACCTGGAAGAAAATCAGCAACCAATAAAGCTCCTGCAAAAGAGGTGACACGTGCAAATCTAGACTTCTGCAAAACTGTGTGGGCCACTGCATTTTTAACCAACTGAAGCTTCCAGATACTCTCAAGGGCAGTCCCATGTAGAGCACATTACAATAGTCCAGACAGGAAATGACTATGGCATAGGTGACTGTGAGAAGGGCATGTTGATCCAGGAATGGGCACAACTGGCACACAACTTCTGGCCATGACTGCCACCTGCTCCTCAAGCAGGAGTCACGAGTCCAGGAGAACCCCCAGATTGCACACTGGGTCCATCTGGGGCAGTGCAACCCCATCCATGACCAAAGATGGTAATACTCCAAGAACCAAGGAGCCCCGAACCTAAAGCCACTCCATTTTGCCAGGGTTCATTTATTGTATGGCTTCAGAAATAATGGTAAATAAATAGAATTGTGAGTGAGCACCAGGGGTGAAGTTCTGTTATTTTTTTATTTCTTCTGTCTTATGTGAACCAACCACTATCTTTTCTGTACCAACCTTTAAGGCGAATTATTGGATGATAGACAGAACCCATCTTTTCTATCAGATGACAAAGAAGAAACAGAAACAACTGGAGTGTTTAAACAATTATTTGCCTTCCTATTTACTTGTTGCCTTTTGAATAAGGTGACCTTGTCTACAGTCTTTAATAGGCAGTATTCCCCATTCCTTTTTAAATTTCAAAATCTCATGTTTGTAAACTATAGTAAAGTTCATTAACGTCTCTCCTGTTGAGGATAAGAATACCAGGATGTCATATAATGTGTTTCTTAAAATGTTGTGCTTAAGGCAGATTTATCCCCAAATAGACTTCATGTTTTAGAAGTGTAGTCAACTTTCCTCATAGCTGAATCACAGAAATAATAATTGCTTACCTCTAAACAGAAAGCAGAAGTAAATAATCCTAATACTTGGAAGAATCAATTTTATTTAGGCTTACACAAACCAGTTTTCTTGTGTGCATCAGCAGGAAAGAATTAGCCTCCTAGATTACATAACAACTACAGAAACCCCATAGACATCTGCAGGTATCCATGATGAACAAGGAATGATTATGTGTTTATGGCAAAACCTGTCCTTTTATACATGTGTCCTGCAGTGAAATCTAAGTATGTAAGTCATATAGTTGTGTTGTGATGTCATACCCTTTTGTGAATAAAATATAAATTGATCAGTCTGGTTTTAAAAAATGTGCTGCAGTGGATGACAGAACTTAAACTCAATATAAAAGAATTCCTATTAGTATCAGCCATGATGGTAAGCAGTTTAAGAATGCATTCTGCTTTGTGCTTATCCACATTAATTTATAAAACACAGAAAAGAAGATCCCACATGTGTGTGTTGTACACTCTTTAAGTTAAACTTGCCAATATCTTTGGCTTTAATAATAAGATTTTAACATACTGCTGTAATTTGGATCTCAGTATAGATTAGGGATTGGGCAGGGTAACTTGTCTGACACTCTCAGTTTGTCTCCACAGAACCTCAAAGTTTAATAAATATGAAAACATTTTTAAATATTAAATTTATTTATTTTATATTTAGTTATATTTCAAATTTAGTCACCGCCATCTCACTCAAAGAGCGATATTTTAAATGATTAAAATATTGTCAGATCTTAAAAATAAGATGCGGAAAGTGTATTTGGTTGCAAACTCCCTACAGAGAGCATCAAAATAAAGGGTGCAACTGAGTGATTGAAGCTCTACTCCTTTTTAACTTGCATTACATACATGACATGGATATAAAAAGGGGTGGATGCAAAAAAGTTCTCAAACTCAAACAAAAGCTTGGGTAGCTAGGTATTTTGCCAGATTGCTTCAAATTGTTTTATTAGATGTCAGGTTAATATTAATTGCAGTCTTAACCTTGAACTAATTGTGTCCCAAGTCTTGAGTTACTCCATGTTAACGAATAACGACCCTGTTAATCCAAGAGAAATAAGTCATTGAGCTGTTCAGTTAACCATCTTAGCTTCATAATTTAAAAATAACATCAAGGGTGGGACTATGTCTTTTTTCCAGGGAGTCATTTCAGAAATGGCTGACCTTATGTTACCTGTGTAAAAATAACAAAATATTCAGTACAACTATAATGGAAAACTAGCTTCACGGTGGCATTTTGGCTCTGTGGCTTTCTTTCCTGCTTCAAGACAATGAGAAAAAGGCTTTGTTGCAGTTGGTTCTATTTTTCCATAGCCAGGAAGGGGGGGAAAAAGGTCTCTTGCTAAAATGTCACAATGACTCTTACTTTCAATTTCTACTATGTATTCAAAAGCCGAAAGTGACATTTCGTCCTGAACTCTCATTCTGGTGTGAAACAATAATGACAATGCACAGAGCTATCAGGAGACTCAGATTTACCTCGTAATTCCCAGGTTTTGTTTGGTCACGGCTGTTACTCACGCTTTGCTCCCCTCAGGTCATTATGACCTTTGTTGTCCCAATGGAATGGAGTGAGCATCTCTGAGTCAAGCTTTTAAAACCTGCTCACATACGTTTCACCCAAAATGTGAGCTATGTTTTGCTTTCTCTTTCTGTCTCTGTTTCCCTGCACTTCTCCTCACTGAGCCATTTGCCCGAAAAATAAAAATCAAAACAGCAGATTTTTTTTTTTAGCTGCTTTCCCCTGGGTTTTCAATGTGGAGGACACTTGTGACTTTATACTTCCTCATTCTTGGGCTTTGTACTATATTTGCAGCAAAACCACACAACCTCAATCAGATTCTTCCCTTTGCATTCTTTACCATTAGCAACATTAATAATCTAAATCTTATTTCCATGCTGGATCTGAAATGCTCCCAGACTGTAATATATTATGCAACTTAAAGATTGGCCTTTTTGGTCAAAACTTGGGTGTGATGTGTTTTCTTTGTTGGCTTATGAGAACGAATGTGTTGGGATCCCTGTAATTAAAGTTTGCTGTTCAAGAATCTAACACTGAAAATATAGTCTTGGATAGTCTTTATTTATAAATCCAAGCAATGACATTTTTGGGTCAGATCCAAATTCACCATGCAAATAAAAATGTCTTTATTCTTTATTCCTACTGAGAACCAAGCTTGAGTTAAACAAAATCTATTGGTAAACACAAAAAGTTTCTGGGTTTCAAGCAAGAGCATTTTACTTGTTTCTGCCATGGGGGAAGCTTTGATTCAGTGATTCTCATTAGCTGTGTGGATTATGTCACAGCCTACCCCCACGAGGATAATTGGGAATATGCATCTCTGTTAAGGCCCTTGTTCATTCACAAAAAACTTATGTTCATTGATTCTCCTCTACAAGCCTATTGCTTTGCTTGATGTCATTTTAGTAACTTAAGGGGACTTTGCATTTTTCCACTTTGTCCGATGCAGGCATTGTCCTTGGGCAGTTGAAGTCACTCTTCTTCCAACTTAGATGCCCTAATTTAAAATTGCAAAATTTCAATTTTCCCATTTGAAGCTCTTGAGGTCTGCAAGTTTTCGGTGCAGGCAGTTTTACAATTGATAGAAAGACCCCTTCCCCAATGCCCATTTCCCAGATTATTATTCTTTTCCCTTCTTCCATTGCAGTGCATAACCCACATACACAAGTATGACGCTTTCTTCTGTTTTTCTGTTCCTTCTGGTTTGTCTTGGTTTGGTCTGGGTTTTTGTAGTATATGGGCAGGCAAGTTTTTTATCTTATTTGCATTCAACTTTAACATTTTAAAGTTTTGTTGTTGGGAGGAGGAGGAGGGAAAAGGTTAAGAAAAGATGGTTGCAGCTCATTTCCCATCTATCTGTATTTCCAAAATCTGCCTTAACTCATGAAGTTAAAATACACATGCACACATGGTGTTATTTCTACATATATATCCAGTCAGCCTAAAAACATTTGAAAAAGTGATGAACCAGTCCATTCATCTCCATAGTGGCCCTTGGCAGTCTAGTTTCATAGTTGTGGAATTTAATCCCTTTCTAGGATATTATGAAATTTAGATTAATAACCTGGTCTCAAGAGATAAAAAAAGTTACATTTTTCAAAGTTAAAGTTAAAAAAGAGGCAAATAATTGTATCTAGTAACATCTGTATAAAATTATTTTAAGCAAAAGAAGTGTATAAGGTAAAGCTTGCTAAAGCAGATTTAGCCAGTACTGAAAGCCTCTCATGACTAAAATCTGAAGCAGAAATATTGCAGATTCTGCATATTTCAGTTTTTAGGGGGAAAAAACCAAATCCTTGGAGTAGATCCTTTTCAAAAGCATATAATCATAATCTGATAGGAGCTGTACAGCAGTCATAATCTAAAAGAGAAGGGGGAGTTTGTTTTTCCTATATAGATTAATATCCTAATACATTCCTATTCTCATATAGCTTAGAATTGAGATTAGCATTCTTTAATAGTGCTTGTTAGATGTAAATGTTCTTTCTTTCCTAACTCAGTGACCCGTTAAAGATTATTCAGACTTCCTGTATATTTTATGTATGTATGTGTTATTCTGGATGTGAGTTTTGTAAAGAGAACAGTAATCTAATTTGAATATGATAGCATAAAGATTTAAATGTTCAATTTTTTCTAAGTACCCTGAAGAAAGAAAGTTGAAATAGGCTGGACTGTTTATTTGATTGTCGCTAGTACTTTTAAGTGTGTGTGAGAGAGTTTCATATGTATTTGACTCATGCTATTGTGGAATCCTTGGTGCTCTCTGAGCCTTGTTGTTTTCTTGCAGACATTTCATTGCCAGACTAGGCAACATCTTCAATGCTGAAGATGGCACTGAAGATGTTGTCTAGTCTGGCAATGAAACATCTGCAAGAAAACAACAAGGCTCAGAGAGCACCAAGGACTCCACAGTTCAACCCTGAGCTACAGATATTCGCTTTGATTCATGCTTTTATCTTTGCCTTATTCTCTAGCTTAGTAGCCTTGTCTTATAGGGAGCCAAACTGCCTCAATGCTCTTTCTTTAAAGTGGGAAAACAAATAAGTTGTGATAGGCCTGACATGCTGAACCTTTGAGCTAAAAAATATGTTTACAACCTTAAAATATAATACTTCATTTTAATCAAACACATACACTTTAGGATTTTTGTTTTTCTTGCTATTTTTCTACCCTTAATCCTGACCAGTAGTGGTGTTAAAACTGGATCACCGGGTAAAAGATCCAGGGCTCATAGCCCAAAGGTCCCCAAATTCAGCACCACATGTGTTATTTAATAATTATGTTAAAAAAGAAAGAAAGAAATCCTGTTCAGCCCACCTCTTCTTCCCCCCTGAGTTGAAAGCACCTCAGAAAAATGAAAAGGGCAGGTTTGACTGTAGCTTCGCTTTGTTGGGCACTTATATCCTATATATGGACATCACTGAGCAGTAGATGTAGTGTTACCCTTAAATCCCTATTCCTGCCCCTTCCTTTTGGATCCAAAGTAGTAGACTACCTTTAGCTTTGAAATGTGGCAGTTAAGTGCAATGAACATGCATTCATTTTGGGATCAAAATACAGTTTTATTCTGATTTCATTTCAACAAGAACTGGGCAGGGTTTTTGTATGTCAAGAAACAAGGGAGGGAGGAGCCACATTATGCCATTTAATTTATGGAGTTCAATAATATTACTGGCAGAGATATTGTGGCTAGGATTTTTTGTTCACAAAAAATGAAATGCCTGCCTGCCTGCCTGCCTGCCTGCCTTCCCTGGGCAAATACAACTGTAGTCTTTAGTTGATCTTGTTATGAATATGATATAATGAAACTAGGAGATATTGAAATGGAAACATGACAGAGCTGTATTGTCTAATGAAATACCTTCAGGTTTATAGCTCTCGGTTAGGACTGCGTGAAGAACTAAAACCCTATTCCTTATGATCAGACCATATTGAAAGAAAATATATGAACCTGTCAGTAAGAAGTTATGTTTCAATTCTATTTTGGATCCAAAATGTATAGACTAGTTTCACACATAAAAGCAGAACTTACCAAGTCAGCTCGGTCTATAAAACTGATGTCAGTTGAAAGAAATACTTGGAGAATATTTGTGGGGGGAGTCCTATTTTTAGAGGTAGGTCAGCACAATTTGTTCTCCTTTTAGAACGGTGGAATATAAGATCTCTGTTAAACAATGGATGTGTTATGAACTGTATGACAGCATAATGAAGAAATGCAGTTAAATTGCTAAATATATTTGCAAATGCATTGTCACAGCACAGATGAAAGGCACAGGCCAAATGCTTTGAACTCTCATAGGGGCTTTATTTTCGAGCTATAATTACCAGGTATGATGATTTTATGTACTCATAAACTCTAAGGGCCGTGACTGAAAAGCAATAACTCTACAAAAATAAAAATCTACCCTTCAAAAAAATACCCTTGTGTTTCATTTGGGGGGGATGTGGTCCTGGAAAGTAATAGAACATTAAAGGAAACCTCTGAAATATATTAGTGATGGGTGGAGATATTTAGCTTTGTCCTATTCATAATTAATATGTGGAAAATTGTATGAACCATCAAGGCATTTACTGCACAGACCCAAATTAATCTGTTATTTCTGGACCAGTTACAAATAGGGTATCCCAGCCTTCGCAAACCTGTTGTTCTTCGATAACTTGAAGAAGTCTATAAAGTCAAGAGTTTCCAGCCACATAAGCTTGCAATGGGAGTTGTAGTCCAGCATTTCTGGGGGAGTTAGCCTAGACTTTTTCCAGTTGGGGAAAGCTGGCTTAGGCTGTTTTCTGTGTTTAAAAGCTCCAAGGGATCTAAGGGCTTCTATGACCCTCCAAGCCAAATTGAATAATACTATAGACCTTTCTCTTGAATCGAATAGAATTATCCATCCAGTCGTATCTGACCCTTGGTGATTCCATAAGCCAGCTCTCTCCATGATTTCCGGTCTTGTACAGCTTCTTTCAGTTGCTTTATATTTTGGCCTGGGTCTGCTTTGATTACATCTAACCAGAGCATTCTTTGGTGTCCTCGTCATCTTTTGCCACTGACCTTTCCAAGCATTACATCTTTCTTCAACAATGTTGATCTCATGACGTGACTCAAGTAACTAAGTCTAAGTTTTGTTATTTTTCCTTCCAGTGACATGTCCAGTTTTATGCACTTCAACACTTCTTTATTTGTTATCTTTGCAGTCCAAGGGATGCGCAAGAGCTTCCTCCAACATCATAGTTCAAAAGAATCAATTTTCCTTCTATCCAACTTTTTCATCATCCAACTTTCACAGCCATATGTAGTTATGGCGAACACGATTGTGTGGACTAGTCTGCATTTAGTTGTCAAACTGACATCCTTGCTTTTCCAAATTTGATTCATACTCATCATTGCTGTGTGACCCAGCATGATTCAGCATTTAATTGCTTGGCTGCATCCGCCATTTTGATTGACCAGTAGTCCTAAAAAGGTGAATTCTTCCATGCATTCCACCTCCTCTCCATCAATTACTATTTATATAGTATTAGTAGACCTTTCTCTACTGCTACTTAATATAATTTTCTCTGAAATTCAGAGAAGTCTGTATTTGAGTGGAAAGAACAGGGATTGTAAAAAAAAAAAAATCATTCCACTTCATTTGAGTTCCAAAATGGATCTAAAACCTGGATTCCGATATTCACAGATCAGACTTACTAATGACCAGCTAAGTTGACTGGCTCCATTTGCAACAAACAATATCAACAAGGTGGGAGAAGAAAGAACCAATATTCAGTAATACAACTTATTGATAAAACCAGAGCCAGGCAGATATTACTATTTAATAAAGTTCTCTATGATACGTTTGAAGAACTAAAGTCCTCATATCAACTGACAAGAATGAATAAATCCAAGCATTTTGCACCTTTTCACTCATAATTTCATCCTTTATGGATGAATTTTGCAAAGGATCTTTGCCCTACTTTCTTCTCTGTCTTCCCTCTGTCTCATTTTTCATCAGTCACCTTTGATAAAGAAGAACAATGTGTTACTGGGTTACATATGTGTTTAAGTTGAACTTCCTCTTGAGAACAGTTACAACCAAGTGAAAAAAAATAATTAAGAAGCATCAGAAATTGGAATAGATGTAAAATAATAGGAAAACCAGCCT
The DNA here is from genome assembly GCF_035149785.1 of Candoia aspera. NCBI lineage: Eukaryota > Metazoa > Chordata > Lepidosauria > Squamata > Candoiidae > Candoia > Candoia aspera. Next base: position 192,055,552 of record NC_086154.1, read on the forward strand.
AAGTTGAAACTCAGGAAGTAGAGAGGCCACTGGGGGGCAACTTGTGCAATTTGTGATGGATCTGTTTCTGCAACCTATGGTGATATCAGATTGCCTCAAAATATTTTAAATTACCATCACATATGTTGCCTAATATTCAGTAAAGAAAGTTACTATTACTGTTATGAGGAAGGGGATTTTGGTTCCTACTGTAATAATGTGCACCAGGCTATCTCTTCCAGAGAATTGAATAAAGTTCAGTTCAAAGAACAACCAAACCAGCCTTTCATTCATCTGAAACCGATGATAGGGACATTGTTTACCTAATGATGAAGTTCAGGATATACAGCAGATTTTGGCGATTTGTGATTGATCAGCAAGCATTTCCAGTTCTGAATTGTTTAAAAAAATTTTTTAAAATCACCTAAATGAGGCTATTGAAGTGAAGAAAGCTTTGATTAACCATGAATGTGAGTTCTGGGACTAAAAAATATTGTTAAAAATATTGACACAGGCTGAGAACATCCTCTGAGTCACCTAACTATGTAATTAACAGAGGAGTATGTCTTTTGTACCTCATTTTAATGAAAAGCAAAATAGATCCAACAACCATGAAGTTTGCCTGCCCCTAATATAGTTGACATCAGTTCTATATAACACTTTATATATGTTACGAGCTGTTATTTATATGTAACCTAGAAAATAAAGCAATTCTTTATAAGCCCAGTACACATGTAGACATATACAGTAATCAGGCAAGCTGGATTTTAAAAATCTATTTATAGGAGAGCAGAATATTGCCTTTGATCTTGAAAAAGGACTCATGAGTGGTAGCCTGTAACAGCCTTATCATTTGTATAAATTTTTAATAGCAACAACTGGCTAGCCCCAGATCTTGTGAGAACTAATTCCAGAGTTTCTTTCAAGTATATGAAGCCTTTCCTTTTGACTGGCTCTGGCCTCCTCCCATTCAGCATGTTTTAAAGCCCCATCTGATTTACAATGGATTTGTTAAACAGCTTCAAACTGTTTGAAACAAAAACCTTCTTTTCTCAATTTAAGTTCTACATTTTATTTTCAGTACCAGTTGCACATTTGCCATCTAATAAAGAAAAGTTAATATCGTAATACCCATGGCAGCTACTGCAGAGGATTTTAATTTTTCTGAATTAAAAAATTAGACAACAACTCCAGCTGGAGGGAAAAGGACAAATACTGAATACTGGGCAAGAAGGGGAATTACAAAGTTTGCACAGCTGTGGCCTTTTTAGTAACTTATAGCATGCCTGCTAAATTTTAAGATCCAACATATGAAAATTTTAATCAGGGCACGAAACCTGGAGCAAATGGCCAAGGGATTCAGGAGTCAACGCCATGTATTTTTCCACTTCTTCCTTACTGAATGCTATTTTCTACTCTCTCTATCTCCCCACAGTGACTGACCACCCACCAATTTCCAGGAAGTGTTTGCTGCTGTCACCTTTGAAAGGACATTGCCAAACTGAAGTCACATAGACTCTTATTACAATTGACTGTTGCTATCTTCCAGAACCTTAAAGCAATTCTTGAAGTTTTTAGATGTCAGTCTGTCTAATAGCAAACTCAGCTGATGGCTTTGACAGTATTGGGCCCCAGATGGGATCTCTGAAAAGCCAGGAAATGTTGTCATGTGTGGGAATTTCTGAGATGTTGAGTACAAAACTTTTTAAAGAACAACCTAATAAAGTAACCCCATCCCAGCCCCATCCAGGTCCAACAGAACATAGGGAAAGGAATGTTCATTGCTTCATGCAGAAAAAAGGGTCAAGGTAGGGCATATTCATTCTGCATCCTTATTTTCATTTTTTTGAGACAGTTCCATTTCCCAAATGATAAATATAATAATATGCATATTTGGTTTTAATTTGCAATGCATTTCCTTCATTTTAAAGTTTATGAAAGCTTTTAAAAACACAGTTATATAAAAGCCCTGCAGTCATTATAGTCATTCCTTCTTAAGAACTCAGATTTTAAAGGAGTCATATTTTGTCTGAGAGTCAATTTGGTGTAGTGGTTAAGGCATCAGGCTAGAAACTGGGAGACAGGGAGTTCTAGTCCTGCCTGAGGCACGAAGCCAGCTGGGTGACCCTGGGTCAGCCCCTCTCAGCCTTAGGAAGAAGGAGGCAATGGCAAACCACTTCTTAAATCTTGCCAAGAAAACTTCAGGGACTAGTCCAGGCAGTCATCAGGAGTCAAGACTAACTTGAAGGCACAAATATGCATACATAGTCTAGATAACCTGATATTTTCTGACTTACCTTTTGCTTCCTAAGATGACTTATCTTCCTTTCTTCCTGACCACATTGTCCACCAGTTTACAAGATGCTAAAAATCATTACTTTGCTATTTTTCAATCTTATACTATACATGTAGAAATTCCTGCAGTAATTGGGGAAAGTGTTTCATGGATCTGGGTTCTTCACATGTATGTCCACTGAATGGCTGTTCTTCAGTCCGTCCTGGATTATGAAATCTCTAGATCCAACACTGAATTTAGAGGATTCTTCTTCAGGCCTTGTTGCAGTCAAATGTCTGCTGTGTTGATTTGATATGATGATCTGCTGCCAAATTCCTCCTGAGATACATTTCATGTTTATTGGGTGAAGAGTTGTTGTTTATTCGTTTAGTCACTTCCGACTCTTCGTGACTTCATGGACCAGCCCACGCCAGAGCTTCCTGTCGGTCGTCAACACCCCCAGCTCCCCCAAGGACGAGTCTGTCACCTCTAGAATATCATCCATCCACCTTGGCCTTGGTCGGCCCCTCTTCCTTTTGCCTTCCACTCTCCCTAGCATCAACATCTTCTCCAGGCTGTCCTGTCTTCTCATTATGTGGCCAAAGTATTTCATTTTTGCCTTTAATACCATTCCCTCAAGTGAGCAGTCTGGCTTTATTTCCTGGAGGATGGACTGGTTTGATCTTCTTGCAGTCCAAGGCACTCTCAGAATTTTCCTCCAACACCACAGTTCAAAAGCATCTATCTTACTTCTCTCAGCCTTCCTTATGGTCCAGCTCTCGCAGCCATATGTTACTACGGGGAACACCATTGCTTTAACTATGCGGGCCTTTGTTGTCAGTGTGATGTCTCTGCTCCTAACTATTTTATTGAGATTTGTCATTGCTCTTCTCCCAAGGATTAAGCGTCTTCTGATTTCCTGACTGCAGTCAGCATCTGCAGTAATCTTTGCACCTAGGAATACAAAGTCTTTCACTGCTTCTACATTTTCTCCCTCTATTTGCCAGTTATCAATCAAGCTGGTTGCCATAATCTTGGTTTTTTTGAGGTTTAGCTGCAAACCAGCTTTTGCACTTTCTTCTTTCACCTTCATCATAAGGCTCCTCAGTTCCTCTTCACTTTCAGCCATCAAAGTGGTATCATCTGCATATCTGAGATTGTTAATGTTTCTTCCAGAGATTTTAACTCCAGCCTTGGATTCCTCAAGCCCAGCATGTCGCATGATGTGTTCTGCATACAAGTTGAATAGGTAGGGTGAGAGTATACAGCCCTGCCGTATTCCTTTCCCAATCTTAAACCAGTCCGTTGTTCCGTGGTCTGTTCTTACTGTCGCTACCTGGTTGTTATACAGATTCTTCAGGAGGCATACAAGATGACTTGGTATCCCCATACTACTAAGAACTTGCCACAATTTGTTATGGTCCACACAGTCAAAGGCTTTAGAATAGTCAATAAAACAGAAATAGATGTTTTTCTGAAACTCCCTGGCTTTTTCCATTATCCAGCGGATATTGGCAATTTGGTCTCTAGTTCCTCTGCCTTTTCTAAACCCAGCTTGTACATCTGGCAATTCTCGCTCCATGAACTGCTGAAGTCTACCTTGCAGGATCTTGAGCATTACCTTACTGGCATGTGAAATGAGTGCCACTGTTCGATAGTTTGAACATTCTTTAGTGTTCCCCTTTTTTGGTATGGGGATATAAGTTGATTTTTTCCAATCTGATGGCCATTCTTGTGTTTTCCAAATTTGCTGGCATATAGCATGCATTACCTTGACAGCATCATCTCGCAAGATTTTGAACAGTTCAGCTGGGATGCCGTCGTCTCCTGCTGCCTTGTTATTAGCAATGCTTCTTAAGGCCCACTCAACCTCACTCTTCAGGATGTCTGGCTCTAGCTCACTGACCACACCATCAAAGCTATCCCCGATATTGTTATCCTTCCTATACAGGTCTTCTGTATATTCTTGCCACCTTTTCTTTATCTCTTCTTCTTCTGTTAGGTCCTTGCAATCTTTGTTTTTGATCATACCCATTTTGGCCTGGAATTTACCTCCAATGTTTCTAATTTTCTGGAAGAGGTCTCTTGTCCTTCCTATTCTATTGTCTTCTTCCACTTCCGCACATTACTTGTTTAAAAATAATTCCTTATCTCTTCTGGCTAACCTCTGGAATGTTGCATTTAATTGGGCATATCTCCCCCTATCGCTGTTGCCTTTTGCTTTCCTTCTTTCTTGGGCTACTTCTAGTGTCTCAGCAGACAGCCATTTTGCCTTCTTGGTTTTCTCTTTCTTTGGGATGTATTTTGTTGCCACCTCCTGAACAATGCTGCGAACTTCTGTCCAGAGTTCTTCCGGGACCCTATCTACTAAGTCCAGTCCCTTAAATCTATTCTTCACCTCCACTGCATATTCCTTAGGAATATTAGTGAGCTCATATCTAGCTGATCTGTGGGTCTTCCCTAATCTCTTTAGTCTGATCCTAAATTGTGCAAGATGGGTGAAGAGGAAAAATACTTTTATAACAGCATCTTGTACACATTCATGAGATAATTTGCAGCTTTTCAAAAATGAAATGCATAGATGAATGCATAGAAGAAACCTCCTGTCCCACAAGTTTGCCAGCTTTAACCATTGTTTTCACTCTAAGTGTATTCTGTAGGCTAGCCTTGACTCTTGTCAATTACCTGCTGGAGCTATCTCTTTTTATGGTAGTCATTTTATATTTTAGTGCACAATAATCAGTTCATCAAAGAAGCAGGGCCAAGAAACCTGAGTCAAACAATAACCACCATTTTCAATCTACTGTTATAATTTCCCATTAAATCTGTTTAGAAGTTATTAGCAGTGTTTTACAATAGTTATGAGAATTGCTTTTTGACCTGCTCTGATTGCCATTCTGACTCTTTTAAAAACTAATTTGTAAACAATTTCAATCCTTAAAATTTAGTTTATGGCTACAGTAGGGAAGCTCTTTGGAAAAGTGTTGTTATTCTTAAAAGAAGATGTAATGGTATGTGGGAATGACCTTGGGAGACGGGGAGAACCACAGACTGGACAACCAGGGTATAAAAGATATCTCAACCCACAGAAGGAAGGAGGGCTTAGGAAGCCTCTCAGAAGTGACCCTCCCTAGTTTTTGAGAGAGTAAAAGGAAAGGAGGGGAGAAATACTTTCAGTCTTGCAAGATTCTGTTAATGTAACCTTACAATAAAGTTATTTCTAGTACTCCTGGTAGTGCTTCTTGTCTGGACTACCTCGCAGAGCTAACAAGAAATAGCTGAAGGAAGTAAATGTTGTTGGAAAGGATGGCAGAATGAATGGAGAACTCGTAGTCCCTGAACAATGCCTGATTTAAAATAATGGGCTTTTTAAAAAGTCAAATGTATTGTAAAGGGAACATTCCTCAAACTGAGGCTACTTCCATGCAGCTGCTGACCTCATCCAAGCAAGAATCCTCTCTATTGCTGCCTGGGCTGGTGACAGGGGGGAAATGGGAGGATAAAGAGGGCTATCTGGCTAGCTAGCGAGGGGGGAGCAGAAAAACTCCCTCACCAGCCAGTGCCCTGCCCTCGTCTTTATTGTTTCCTCATTGCTCCTTTTACAGAAGGAAAAAAGAACACCTGTGACTGTGCAGACAAAATGGCAAAGGGGCCCTCTCTGATCACAACTAAGAAATAGGAGGATGGTGGCAAGATGCTGCCCTTGCAAGTTGGAAGGGACCCGAAAGAAGTTCAGTGATCCTTGAGAAGCAATTCTTATGGGTCTCCTTTGGTGCTGGATCCACACCTCCTGGAGTAGCAGGAGAGCCACTCTGACTGCATGAGCACATGCTTCTGATCCCTGAAAATGCTGCTTTTTAGCTATATGGCCTACGCTCAGCATGCTGGCTTGGGAGTTCTGGGACATATCTTAAAGCTGCCAGGTTTGAAAAACACCAGACTACATTATTATACATTACACATTTGAAAGAGCCCTCTTTGCAGTATCCAAGCCCTGGTGATGCATTACAACCAGGGTAAGAAACAAAAAGCCTAGAGTGGAATGTGGCTCCCAGCCTTTGTTTGAATGGCCCCTGGAGTTTCTTCTGACTGCATGGCTGGAAATTAATGGCACGCTTTCTCAACATTTTCAGCTAGAAACTATCTAAAAACTATAGTGAACACTCTAAAATAGCCTGAACACTGTTTTAAAAAGTCCCAACCCTTGCCCCCTCTGTTTTTTTAAAAGCAAAATTCCCAGCCCTGACCTCATGTGTGGCATAGTTCCACCCATTTGGCATTGTTGCCCTGTCCATTGAAGCCTTTCACCCTTCCAAAAACAATAGGGTTAGGGTGCTTAACCTCCAGCCATCAAATGTTGCCTTATGGGACTACTGCACTGCAGCATCTCTGTGCAATGCTCACCTAGCCTTTGCCTTTGCCTGTATGCATAGTTCTGCAAGTTTGAAAGGGGACATGAAAGCCATAGTTAAACTATATACTGGATAAAAGCAAAATAAAAAAGAACTACAGTTGAGGAAGGCAGATACATTTGAAATTGTAATAGAGTGATTGGAAATTCAAGTGAGGCTCAGGTACTCTATTTCCAATAAGAGTAAGGCACGAGAAAATCTGCTGGCTGAAAAAAAATGGGTATTATGAAGCCCCAATCTTCACTTCTTTTCCTAAAGCAACAGAGGAGGCTATAAAACATGCCTTTTATTGAATAATCCACTTGCCTCACACACAGCATTTTACTGTGGTTTTTATAGAGCTGCTTCTGTAACCCACTGCCTTTTTTTTTTTCTTACCAGGCAACATCTGTTCAGGAGAGAAAAAAGGGAATACCAGCACAGCCTATTTTATTGGGGGTGTTAATTGTGCAATTGGGTATATGATGCTATCCTTAATTTGACTTTATCATTGTTTTTGTCAATATTAGTAGAATACCAACACCCCCTACTGCCCTATACACAAAGCTTTCCATTTGGAAGCACCAGTAAAAAGTGACATTCATGAGGCTTTTTAGAATATTTATCTCTTGTGGTGTTTACCCTGATTCCCATTCTCCCAGCGATAATCAGTTCGGCAGCCACCACCTCCAACCCAGATGCCTTCTGAGGGTTCAGACTTCAATCTTCAGAATTCCCCAGGCAACAGAGCCATTGCTGAGAATTCTGGTAGCTGATGATAAATATCTGGAGTACATGCAGCATATATCAAGGAACACACCCTATGAACCAAAGTAAAAATTAACGGCCACGTCCAACCAAACACTGTGGGGACTGTGTTTTAAGGAAGGGGTTTTAACGCACCAAAGGATACCCCGTAACTACAGTACCACTTCTGTCCCCCGAGTGTCCTTCTCATCCACATTTCCCATCCACTTAATTAATGTAAATAAAAGGTGGGAAGCACAGTAAGCCAGACAGCATCAAACACCTTGTTAGTAAAACAATGATTTCCAGAATCAGTGGCTTCAGGCTGCTTGCTGAATTATATTACATTGTGTTACAGCACACTGGAGCCCACTTAAGCAGCACCTGTTGAAGGCACAGTCCCAGTTAAAGAATTAATTTCCCTGATTCACACCACAGAGCACTGAAAAACACAAGAAGGCCCTGCCTCTTGATTGAATAGCCACCCAAGGAATAGCCATGCTGAAAATGCCAAAGGCCAGTGGGTCAAAAAACAATGGAAAAGAGAAAGCCAGATATAAGGCTGTATAATTCATAAGCAAACACATCCAAGTCAGCTAAATATTTTATAGAGAAATGTAATGGTTGGAACATGCTTTTTATGGGCATTAAGTTAAGTATTTAACAGATTAGCATTTATGCTTACAGATGAAACGCAGAACAACCTTCTTTAGTTCAGGTCATTTTACATGGAAAAGAGCAGCCAACAAAAATGGCCAGTAACTCTTTGTCAATAATCTTCTAGCAATATTGATTGGTTGAAATTTACAGTGGGTTGTCTCAGTGGTCTATAGCAATGGTAGATAACATTGTTTTGACTGACAGCCAAACTGCCATTAGTGCCATGCAAGGGGTGGCACTCAGAAACATGGATGTGGCTAGGACTAGGGAAATGTATTGGGTTTTGGTGTGGCTTGTGAAATAGTAAAATCAAAATTCCAAAAGCAATTAGCACTCCAAAATCCCAGGGGAAAAAAATCCATCAATCCCACTCTGAATAAGTTCAAGTGTCCAGGATTGGATGGATTACATCTCAGAAACACTGACTATAATTTTTGAGAACTCCTGGAGTTCTGGGGAAGTGCCAGAAGACTGGAGAAGAGCTCACATTGTTCTAGTTTTTTAAAAAGGGGAAAAAGTGGACCCAGGAAACTACAGATCAGTCACTCAGCCACCCAGAACCATTGGGAGTTGGGCGGTATATAAATTTTAACAACAACAACAGCTTGACATCAATACCTGGGAAAATCCTAGAAAAGATCATCATGCAACAGGTGAGAAAGGAACAAGGTGATTACTAGACCTAAAAATAGGTTGAGCCAGCCAAATCTTGCTGAAGCAACTAGATTAGTAGAGTAAGGGAATGTTGTGGATGTAGTGTAAGGCATTTGATAAAGTGGACCATTGCCCCCTTTTTGATAAAATGGAACAATGTGAGATGGGTGGTCCACTACCAATGGGATTTGCAGTTGGTTGAACAAATGTACCCACCTGTGGTCCTTAATGAATCAATGTCAACATGGAAGGAGGTGTATGATGAGGCATCTCAGGGTTCTGTCCAGGCCCATAAATGACTTAGATGAGGGAACAGAAGGGATTCTCATTAAGTTTTCAGATGATAAAAAGTTAATGCAAGTGTTAACACCTCAGAGAACAGACTCAAGGTTGATAGACTTTGGGGCCTCTCCAACAAAATGTTATTCCATGGCAAGAAATGTAAGCTTCTGCACTTAGGAAAAAAACATATGTAAAGATACAAGATAGAAAGCACCTCATTTGGTAGTAGTACTTGTGAGAAGGATCCAGGTGTCCTGGTAGACCACATATTAAGCATGAGCCAGCTTAACAGACAAAACAGCCAGTGCGATCTTGGGCTGCATCAATAGAGATACAATGGCAAGGTCATAGGAAGTGATAGTTCCACTCTTTGCTGTACTGGTCTAACTACACCTAGGATACTGTGTTCAATTTTGGTCACCACAATAAAAGAAGGATGCTGAGAAACTGGAATGAATACACAGAAGATGGTGAGAGGATTGGAGGCTAAATCTAGGAAGAATGGCTAAAATAACTGAGTATGTTTAACCTAAAGAAGAGAAGACTAAGAAGAGACATTATAGCAGTCTTCCAATACTTGAAGGGCTATCACAGGGAAGAGGGTGTGGATTTATTTTCCATAGTACCTACCCTCCATAGTGAGAATAGGACAAGAACCTATGAGTGAAGGCTTTACAGAGAGAAACCCAAATTTGAAATTAGGAGGAATTTTTGGAGAGTTAGAGCTATTGGGCAGTAGAACAGCCTACATGCTCCATCACTGGATGTTTTCAAGCAAAGGTTGGGCAGCCATTTGTCTGGGATGGTCTCAGGATTCCTGTTCTGGGCAAGGACTTGAACTAGAAGCCCTCCAAAGTCCCTTCCACCCTATGATTCTATGATAATGAAAAAGATGCTTAGGTCTCAAAACAGCCATTTTGGCAGAAACTGAGGACTGGCTCAGCCTAAGTGTTTGTGAGTTAAGTAGAGTTGATATGTGTATGGTGCATACATCCTTCCTTACAAGGATTTCTTTCTTTGTTTTATATGTCCTTTTCTGCACTTGTATAAAACATTTCCATGACATAAATGAAGCAATTTGCTACTGAGGGGCTACTTCTATGAATTTTTTACACAATATAAATTTTATAAGGGCTCTGTGGCCACATTCCAAGGCTTTGAAACAGTACAGGTGGATCTAGAGGTACAGGTTGTTCACACCTATTTTAATTATATGCTGATTATATCTAGAGTACATTGAGCATGCATACATCCCCTATTCAGGCAATTCTTCCCTTTATTTTTCCTTTTTGTCTTTTTGTGATGATGGAAGAGCATGGCTGTACTGTTTTTGTCCCTCTACTGCATTTTCATTGCCAGCCACACTACCCTTCACGCATGAGAAAGCAAATACATGCAGCAAGAATGTATACTGTACTCTAGAAGACTCCCCACACAACTACAATCCTGACCATGCAGGATTCTCCCTCATATTTATTTGTTTGCCAGATTTATATGACACTCTTCCTCCAGGAGTTCAGAACAGGATACACAGCACTCCTTTCTTCAATTTTTCCCACCCAAACAAACCGCTGAGGTAAGTTGGACTGAGGGAGTGTGACTGGCCCAAATGAGCTTAGATGTACTAATTAGTACTCCCCCAGTACTAATCCATCACCTTAAGTACTATACCTCATATATCCACAGATGTGTGGATATCTTGTGCAGGGTGTAGCATCTTGCCACAGTGAAGTTAGCGTAGCAGAGCTATCTAGCCACCTCTTCGTATCTTCTCACATGATCTGAATCTTTCAAGAACTTCACGTGGCAAATTTTGATGGTAGAACTAGCCTTACTTCTGTATGATGCATAAAAAAGCCATGAAAGTAACTGTCAGTGGACAATCTCTGTGAATAACTGTAAACTACTCAAATCTCAGTTATGGGAAAAGTTCAGTTATCTCTTCTTAATATTATTTTAGACATACAGTACATTTTATTTCATCCAAGTTTTGACACTTGCTATGTTAATTAAGCTAAATGTTACCCCATTAGAGGTTTTAGCAACAATATGATTGTCACACCTTAGGAATTAAGTGGATGTTATTAAGAGGAAATCGGCTTTTATAGTAGTAACACATGCATTTAATCTATGCAGTAAAGTAAGCATGATAAACTGATTGGCTAAAACAGCATAAGAGGTAGGAGAACACAATGGATTATCTGAGCATTTTTGCCATCTTGTTAATTTTTTGTCAAAAAATAGTATTTCAAAATAAAATAACTTTATTCCAGTCATGCTCAATGTGTAAATTACATTAGACTATTAAGTAGTAGACAGTCATTTAGGATAAGCAGGCCCTATCCTGCCATGTCTTATTGATTAAGGAGGTTATTTCCCTTCTTGTTAGAATGAAAATACAGTTCAAAGACTGAAAGGGAAAAAAATCTATTGTAGAACACATGTGCATAGTGCATTGCCACCTTTAGTCAGTGACACCTCTTTCATGTTTCATGAAAAGAATAGTGTTTGAAAAAGAATGTAATCCATTTGGGGGATAGTACAAAGGGCATAAATATCCGAGAGTAAAGTGCAGCTGGAGACCCAAGTATGAGCATGTGATTCCTATTCAGTTTTTATTGATTGAAGAGGAGAGCTGTGCAATGAATACCTTCACATAGTGACATGGGCTTGGCTCCCCATTAGAATATCTGGATCCTTAACTGAGTTAGATACACTGATAGTCAATAACTCAGTGCTCTTTTAAAATATAATTCTCTTACTCCCTGATATATTGGCTACTGTCATGAGTAAGGATGGCGAGCAGGGGGCTCCCATCCAGGCTGTAAAGCGCATGCATAGCACTGAGGAATTAGGTAGCCATTCCAAGAGACACAGATCGGGACCGCCTTAACCTTTGGGGTTTATATGTCTGGGTTTTTCCCACGCTTCTTCAGTTTGTTAGGATTTTCCTGTTATGTAGCAGCAACAAAACACTAGAGACCTGTTCCTTGTCTCAGCGTGGTTCCTGGCTGTTAGGACAGCTACTCTGATTAAAGTTTATGGGATGTGTAGTTTAAAATTTAATGAAGGCACCAGATTACCAATCTTTCTATAAACAGTTGATACTGAACTGGTTAAAAATAATAATAGATACAAGGCATTTGGAATGTTTTATCCAAGGATATCTCCAATACGAGGTAGATACATTTCAAGTGAAAACATTTTTCCCATGCCAAAATTTTAAAAAGTGCAAAATATACTGGGGTTGAATAACTCGAATGGATGGGGATTTTAATTTTTTTAATGTTCCAATATGGCTCAGGATAGAATATCACTGTATCAATCAATTATTGTTAATCTTCAAGCCCCCCTGATGAGATTTACAACACCTAATTGTGTTTATGCACATAAAATATCTAGATCTTGGATGATAATGACTGCATTAAAGCTAAAAGGGCTCTCTTAAATGCCGTAACTTCCTTTTTGTCAGGAAAATTCTGCAAATGCCTCAAAATTACTTAAGATTAAAAAAAAATTATAAAGAACTGTAAATATAAAGAAATGGCAGGCTATAAGAGAGAATTGGAGTTATTTAATTTTAGCAGCAAAGCTCAAGAATTCCACTTGGTTCTGGCATTTAATAAATCAGTCTCTTACAGATAGACGTTTGGTCCTATTACACAAATATCTGCAGATAAATGGGAGGATCATTTTAATAACATCTTTAAAAGGGAATCTGTCATGAGTAAGGATGACGAGCAGGGGGCTCCCATCCAGACTGTTAAGCGCATGCGTAGCACTGAGGAATTAGGTAGCCATTCCAAGAGACACAGATCAGGACCGCCTTAACCTTTGGGGTTTACATGGCTGGGTTTTTCCCACGCTTCTTCAGTTTGTTAGGATTCCTGTTATGTACAAGCAATAAAACATTAGAGACCAGTTCCTTGTCTCAGCGTGTTTCCTGGCAGTTAGGACAGAATCTGCTATAATCTCAGATGTTATTCCCTCTTGCAATGACCTCCCGGATTGGCCATCAGTATCCATAGCTGAGGTTAAAGATCTTATTGTCCAACTAAAATCAGGTAAAGGATCTGGAGGTGATTTTATCCCCCCAGAATTAATAAGGGAAAATAAAGACTGGTGAGACCCAGTTTTGGCCACCTTATTTACAAACATTAATAACACAGGACAATTTCCATCTGACTGGAATCAGACCATTGTTGTACTGATATACAAAAATAAAGGAAATAGACTCAACCCTACAAATTATAGGCCTATCAGTTTATTAAGCACAACAAATGAACTTTATGCCAGATTTTTATATTCAAAGTTAGTGGATTGGGTACAAAATGAAAATATTATTTATTTATTTGTTTGTTTATATTTCAAATGTTCATCACCACCCATCTCCCCTGAAAAGGGGACTCTGGGTGGTTTACAATCAAAGTTAAAACATAAATTACAATATAAATACTCTATAAAATAAAATAAATATACAGTAGAAAATATAAAATCCAGCAGTGTAGAACTTGTTTCTTGGGGAGAGATCTATAAAAGCCACTCGCAAGATGAACTGGTGTCCCTCCCACCCCAAGCAAGGCAGCAGAACCAGGTTTTTAGGTTCTTCCGGAAGTCCGGGAGCGAGTGGGCCTGTCTCAGCTCCGGGGGCAGAATGTTCCAGAGGGCGGGTGCCACTGCAGAGAAGGCCTGCCTCCTGGACCCCACCAGGTGGAATTCCTTCATCGGTGAGGTTCGTAGCATGCCCTCTCTGCATGACCGGGTGAGGCGGGTCGATGTTATGGGGATGAGGCGGTCCCTCAGGTAACCTGGCCCCATGCCATGTAGGGCTTTAAAGGTCATAACCAACACTTTGAATTAGACCTGGAAGCAAACTGATACCCAGTGCAGCTCGCGCAGCAGTGGTGTCACGTGTGCCGATATTGGGGCACCAATAACTGCTTGCGCGGCCGCATTCTGGACCAGTTGAAGCTTCCAGATACTCTTCAAGGGTAGCCCCATGTAGACCGCATTGCAATAGTCTATGTGGGAGATGACCAGGGCATGAGTGACTGTTCGGAGGGCCTCTCGATCCAGGAAAGGGTGTAACTGGCGCACAACACGAAGTTGCACAAAGGCCCTTCTGGCCACGACTGCCACCTGCTTGTCGGGCAGGAGTTGTGAATCCAGGAGGACCCCCAGATGATGCACCAGGTCTGAATGGGGCAGTGCAACCCCATCCAGAAGTAAAGATGATAACTTCTCAGATACAGAGGAAGCATCAACCCACAGCCACTATGTCTTACCAGGGTTCAGTTGAAGCCTGTTGTTCCCCATCCAGACCCCCACAGCCCCCAGGCACTTGGAGAGGGCAGCTACCACATCACTTACCTCACCCGGGATGGAGATATATAATTGAGTATCATTGGCATATTGATGATACCTCATCCCATGGTGACAGATGAACTTGCCCAGCAGTTTCATGTAGATGTTGAATAGGAGAGGAGAGAGAACTGAACCCTGTGGCACCCCGCAATGGAGGGGTCAAGGGGCAGATCTGTCCTAACAGAAATCACGCTGAGACGAGGAGTAGGTCTCTAGTGTTTATTACTGCTACATTAAACAGAATCCTAACAAACTAAAGAAGCATGGGAAAAACCCAGACAGATAAACCCCGAAAGTTAAGGCGGGTCTGATCTGTGTCTCTTTGAATGGCTGCTTAATTCCTCAATACTACGCATGTGTTTTCCCCCCTGAATAGAGGCCCCCTCCTGCTCACCATCAGTACTCATGACAAGATCTCTCCTCTCCTATCACCACTGATTGGGACTGACCCTGGAGGAAGAACAGGCTGGATTTAGAGAGGAACATTCAACACTAGATCATTGTTAGGTTCTTTACCATTTGGCAGAAAAATATTCTACCCCCGCACCCCCTCGTGGTTCCCTTTTTGCAACCTTTGTTGATTTTAAGTCAGCTTTTAATCTAATACCAAGGGAGAGTTGGAGGATAGTCTGAGACATTCCATGATTGACAAAAGGCTGCTAGCTCTTATTCAGTTGCTTTATTCAAACACCTTCCTGAAAATTAGATGCACCTCCTGGGGACATTTATTTAAAGCAGTCCCAATTTATAGAGGTGTAAGATAAGGCTGCATATTAGCTCCATTACTCTTCGATTTGTATCTAAATGCAATAATTCAAACGCTTGCTGTTTCAGCCCATCATCCACCTATTTTGGCTGATCAGGCAATCCCAGCACTACTATATGCCAATGATGTAGTCATTATGTCTACTTCACAAGTGGGAATGAGAAAAGCACTTAGGGCACTAGCTTTATTCTGTGCAGACAAAAACTTTCAATAAATTATGAGAAAACTAAAGTCTTAGTTTTTGCCTGACACCATCATAAGATTCACAAATGGCAAATAAATGAGGCTCCAACTGAACAGGTATGTACCTATAAATACCTTGGAGTGCAGTTCCATGCGTCCTTATCCTGGAATGTTCACTTTGTTTACTGGGCAAGTGTTGCACAGTGTACCTCATCAACTATTACAAGATTCTACCATTCAAAAGGAGCCCATTATATTCCTGCAGCTTGCAAGGTCTTTCAAGCTATGGTAGTCCCTCAGCTTCTCTATGGCTCTCAAATCTGTTCCCTTGCAAAGCTTAATATTATTGAAACCATTCAGAATAAGGTTATTCGAGCCATATTGATGGTACCAAAAAGTATTTAAAATGCCATTCAATGGGTAGAAATAGGTATAGTTTCATTGGATGCCAGAGTATGGTTCCTTCTTCTTACCTTCTGGCTAAAGTTAATGCTGTTGCCTATAGGTTTAGCCCCATTAGTATTTAGATATCATTTAGTCATCGTGGCTAAAAAAAGCCTTAGATAAAATTAAATTGCTGGGCTTCTCTATGGAAAGTCTGTGCTCCTTAGGATTTGATAATGCTAGAACCACCCTGAAACAACAAATCTCAGGTATAATCTCCCAACAAATTTAAATAAGGTGCTGTACCCCAATATCTGTCATTTTCTTCCAGAAGGGTTCATTCCAGCTTCTTATTTATCATCCATCACAATTTTGAAATTTTGTAAAGCTTTTACTTTAGCCAGTCTGGACGCACTGCCCTCGGCAGTCCTTTTTGGATGTTTTAAGGGTACTCCTATGCACCTTTGGTTACTGTATGTCCATGGGGTGATGGCTCAATAGAAACCCTAAGCCATATGTTGTTATACTGTTCCCTATATAAGGACTCTAGACAGATCCTTATATATCTGTTATTGAAGAAATTTCCAGGCAGGGAGCGTGATTTCTATTTAATGCTACTTCTTTTGGACAAGGACCTGAAAATATCCTCCCAGGTTGCCCAGTTCTGTGCTACCATCTGCACAATATGCTGCACCATCACTTAGATTTAGAATTTCTTAACATAGTATTTTATTTCTATTTATTTTAGTATTTTCATTCTTAATTAATTTTAGATCGTATTACACTAATTGTTTTTGATATGTATGTATGTATGTATGTATGTAAGATTGTTGCTATTATATAATTTTATTGTATCTGGCCTTAGGGCTGTAATAAACATGTTGTTGTTTGTTGTTGCTCAAGATAGAATGGCAGAATCACTGATAGAAGACTACTTCAGAGACTCTTAGTGCTGAGCTATATATGTGAATTTTTGGTCAATGCTTGTGATACAGTCATTGCATAACCACATGTGGGCCATTTGCAGTATATTCCTGCCTGTGTCAATCCACCAGTTCTCATGGGCTATTGCTTCAAGACTTTTTTGATAGGTGTCTGTGGTGTAAGAAGAACAGGTTTGTATGTTTATTGTCTTGTAATCGGTCCACAAGGTTCAGAAGTTTGACCTCTTCCTGGAAGGGGAATTAGGGAATAGCCATTTTGAGGAAGGTCAGGTAATCAAACTATTTTAAGAGGCTCCTTGAATCCCATTTCTGAATTGTGAGGGGTCCTAACTGATCGAGCACTCTTTTTATTTTCCATTTCCTTTTCATCGCCATAGCTTTACCATCTGTTGTGCCTTTCTGGATTATAAATCTGAGTGCAGAGACTGTTTTATTTTTATTAACCCAGAACGTTTTGTAGGATGTTTTTTGTTTGAAGAGTGGGTATAACAAAATAAATACATCCAATGTAATTCCATGAAAATAGAAAAGGTGATTTTTGCAATAAGATGAGAGGTTCTACAAGGTGCTAAGTCTTCACTATAATAACTATAATAGGGACATCAGTCAAACTCTGATAAAGTGGAGACCAGTATATTCTCATGGTGGAATATAAACTGCTGAAAACAAAACATTAACCTGTAAAGGGAGGAAGCATGTACTGGAAGAAGTATTTTGATATAATATGTACATATTTTAACAAAATAAATACATATGTTTGTATTTTTATATGTAAAACCTACAAGGATTTGTAGGGACTGAAAATCTTCTCTTCCTAGTCTGTAATAAGATTGGGAGTGTATGTGTCATGAGTAAGGATGGCGAGCAGGGGGCTCCCATCCAGACTGTCAAGCGCATGCGTAGCACTGATGAATTGTTCAGCCATTCAAAGAGACACAGATCGGGACCGCCTTAACCCTTGGGGTTTATATGTCTGGGTTTTTCCCACGCTTCTTCAGTTTGTTAGGATTCCTGTTAAGTACTAGCAATAAATATTAGAGACCAGTTCATTGTCTCAGTGTGTTTCCTGGTTGTTAGGACAGTATGCTAAGTAAACTGACCATACGTCCCGTTTTGATCGGGACAGTCCTGCTTTTTTAACATTTCCAGACCGTCCCGTCATTTTAATATAAATGTCCATTTTGTCCCATTTTCTTAAAAACCTTACTTAAAAATTTGAAAGTTCCTGCAAACCTGTCAGAATGCAGTCTGAATTTGACTGGAAGGAGGGGGAGCTCAGCAGAAATGACTGGAAAAAAGCCGCAGAGCTCAACCTGGTGGGGGGGTGGGGGAACCTAAAAAGAAAAAAACAGGATCAAAGGGCAAGCCAATTGGCTCCTGCCTTGAAACAGCGGGAAGAAAAGAACATAAAAGCACAGCCAGAGGAGGAACAGCTTGTCGGGGACAACTGTTCACAAGACTCTCCAGCCCAGCCTTGCCTCTCGCAAACAAAGGAATCAGAAGATTCCCAGCCCAAGAAAACTGGAGAAGTTCCTGCCTGCCGATCCAGCCCGTCACCCAGCCCTGCCCCATTTTGCCATCCCAATATCCCGTTTTTAACCCCATCCTGTTTTGCCATCCCAATGTCCCGTTTTTGTCTCAAGGAAATATGGTCAGCCTAATGCTAAGAAATAATAAGATGAAGTTTTAAAAAAGAGGACAACAGGACATAATAACTGGTCTGAATCACCCAGGGAGTTTTCATGGCCAATTAGAGACTTGAATCTGGGTTTTCTAAATCTTTGTCCAGTACCTTAACTGCTACACCATACTGTCCTATTTGGGGAAAGTATATCAAAGGTTAGTCAGTAATAAATAAAGCTAGCCAATCAGTGTTACAGTAGTGTTGTTGCTGATTTTTATCATTACTGATTTTGCATCTCATTTCTTGGGACATACAAGAGTCTTTTTCTACAGAGCTTTTGGAGAAGGTAAATTGGTAATTAATCAAAAGGTCTGTTGAAATCTTTGCTCTCCAAAGAATGCCCATACTAATCATTTTGATGTCCAGATAACTGTTCTCATAATTGTTTTTCATACAAATTGAAGTTAAAAGTGCTTCTTGGTCTGAGTAAAGCATGAACTGTGTTTAGCGCAAAAGTCAGATGTATAGTTAAAGAATAGCTTTCATCCCTGAAGCATTGGAAAGTAATTGAGATTGTCCTGTACATCCCAAATAAAGGCCTCACTACCTACTGAAACTAGGAATATTCTGTTCTTAGAATGCCAAGCAAATAAGACAACGAACCCATTCAAGGTCCCCTGGCACCTTTATACATAGTTAATAGTTCATCCAAAATGCTCCCTACATTTTTTTTTCTTTTTATCTGTTCAGTCATGTCTGATTCTCAGAGACTGCTTGGACAAGTCCCTGCAGTTTTCTTGGCAAGGTTTTTCAGAAGTGGCTTGCCATTGCCTCCTTCCTAGGGCTGAGAGAGAATGACTGGCCCAAGGTCACCCAGCTGGCTTTGTGCCTAAGGCAGGACCAGAACTCACAGTCTCCCAGATTCTAGCCTGATGCCTTAACCACTACACCAAACCGGCTCTCGCTCTCTATGTAAAAACATTGTAATTGAAAGGATTCTTCAGTCCACAATGGGTTTCAGAGCTGATTCATATGACAGCTGCAAGACAGGATGAGTAAGACTTCCATATTTCTTTTTTGAATTTGGGATACTTCATGAAAGAAGAGCAGGCACAGATCACTACTAGACGATGCGTTTTCCAGAATGTGGGTGCCCCTTGCACATTTTCCTATAGAGAAGATATACAAATGATTCATTTGCAACAAGAAAGCAAACAAACAAACAAACAAGAAAGCTAATTATTATAGACAATACTGCGCTATATTTTTTTTTACCTCAGCTCAATTACAGAGTTTAGTTAGGGCTACCATATCTGCACTGCAAAAATCCTGATGGCCACTAGTGGGCATTGCTCTGAATCTCTTTGCTGACACCCACTGGTTATTCATATTATTGCAGCCCAGTGATGCTTTACAGGCATCACATCGATTTAACCAAACCAGCAATTTGAGGAGATGTGGTTTTGTAAAATCCTCCCTGTCACACACACGTGTTTTTTTTTTTCACTGATTCAGCTTCAAATTAAGACCTTTGAATTCTGTGGGGGCTTCTTCTGATTTTCATGGTTTGTCACTGAAAGTCTCTAACCTCAGTACAATGTTAAATTAGAACCATTAAACTCATGCCCTGCTGGGTAATTATATGATCATGTATACCTTGCTTTGCTCTTTGGCTCTCGTGTGTCTTTTGCTACCTTCTATATAACTGGTGTGCATGAACATCACTGATGTGGCACCCCGCACATGCACTGAAAACAATAGCAATTCTGGAAACGTGTAATGGAGAATTCCTAATGGTACAACTCACCTCCTACCGCCACCACCACCCAGAAAAGATGATCCCATGATGGCAACAAAGAGGTAACAGAGTTTTCTGTTCTTCTTTGTTATGTTCTATGGGTCATGTGGGTTTTTGTAGTGCAGGTACAATAGTCTTAAGAATGCCAAAGTCCATTTTTTCTTTTGTGTAGGGGCATGCCTGTTTGACATATATAGAATGTAAAAGAACTTTGCTGTCATATAGTGGCATATCTATGGAAGCTTATTCATAATAGATGTATTAGTCAGTAAAGAGCCATGATAGTTTTTGCTCCAAAGGAATAACACAATTGTCACGCTGGAAATTCTTGATAATCTGTGTCACTTGAGAAACAAGAGCAGGAAATTCATAATTCCAGAATCCAGGGATAAATTTGGATGGGGAGAATTTGGGAAATAGCTCTATTGATTTCCATTGCAGAGATATCTGTAATGACTAGGCTGCTCCACAAGCATGATTGATTGGAAAGAGGTTCAGGGAATCGTGAAAGGAAAGCTCTGATTTTTAAAATATTTTACAATACATATATGCACACATATACACCGAGAGTCAGACACAACTGAGCGGATAGACAGACAGATATGCACACATGCACAAACACACAGTGAGACCATTGCTGTCTCATATTGAAACTAAAACAAATCTTCAGTTATGAAATGTGCAAAGGAAATAATAGAATGTTTAGATATACAAAGATTAGAAATTAACGGTGCACATTATAAAATATTTTTGCTGGTACTGTACTAATTGTATTAACCCCCTTAAAGTATTTTCTAGAATTGTGAACATTCTCACAAATTTTAGCAAATTATCAGTTAAATATTAATTTTTCATCCTTTTATACGTCACCATTCCTTTTAAAATAAAGATAAAATTAACCCCTGTCAGGGTTGGGAAAAGACTTTGTTATTTAAAAGATATGTATGATATGGACATCCCTAAAATAGGAACAATTACAAATAATTTTAGGAAATTCTGCTCATTCATGGTTTCAAATACATCAAATTCTGCATGTGAATACAGTTCCACCACTTAGGACACAAGCAACTAGAAATATGACTAAATTTTAAATTAGGCTAAATTCACCACCTAATAAGGAAAAGGGGAAACTTTACAGCATTGTATTAGAAGAGAAGGCAAACTTTCTGAATGGGTTAAAAAGAATTTGGGAATCAGATACAAAAGCTCCTTTACCTTTAACTTTATAGATATTTGAGTGGCATAAAAGACCGCTGAAATTGATTTCAGCCCAAATTAGGGAAAACTCAGTGAAAGTATGTTATAGATGGTGTATAACATCAAGGAAATTCAACATACTAAACTCTAATATAAGCCCCATCTGTTGGAAAAAAAAAACTAAAGAAATAGGTTCATATTATAAATCATGATCTTGTAAAGTTGTTCAGGTTTTTTTGGACTGAATTATTAAAATAGGACAAATCAGAACTCAGGCCATTATATTAAATCCTAAATTGGCCTTACTAAATTTCTTTTATAATCCAAAGGACAATTTAAAACATAAATTGAGTCCCCCGTTGGGGGAGATGGGCGGTGATATAAATTTAAATAATATAAATAAATAAATAAATAAATGATAGTTGATAGTTTTCTAATTGGTTTCAGTCAGATACTGTAGATCATATGAGAGGATCTGAATATTTTCATATGGTGACAAATATGCTGGAAAATCTCTCTAATGGACCCCCCCCCCCAAAAAGCTGGTAATATCACGATAACACAGAAAACTGTCCTTACTTCACTTGGTTTAAACTTATTAATTATGTCCAGCAAAGGTATAATGATAATCTACTACTCAGTTCCAGGTTCCTAGATAATCTAATTAAATAAAATAGAAAACCTTAACTTGTGGCAGTTCCATGTAATGCTTATTATTCCCCCTCACTTGGTTTGGTTAGATAGCTAGAGTGAGGGTAGACCCAATTCTGGGTCTCGGTGATGTTTGCAGATTAGAGAATCTGCCTAGTTCAGCTAATTAGTTGTGTCTAAGTCC
Organism: Candoia aspera; assembly: GCF_035149785.1. Lineage (NCBI taxonomy): Eukaryota > Metazoa > Chordata > Lepidosauria > Squamata > Candoiidae > Candoia > Candoia aspera. The sequence continues at coordinate 192,077,635 of NC_086154.1, forward strand.
CTTAGAAAGCTACAGGCTTTCAGTTCATACTTCTTAACTGATCTGTTGGTTTAGACAAACTCCATTTAAAATCACAGTTAGCTGTTTTTGCCATTTTTCTTTTTAAATCCCAATCAGTCTGGAGTAGGTCATTTTGTTTGTGATGAAACTCCACAAGCATGGGACCTCTGCACTTTTATCTGTTGGAGTGGTAGGGCTCTTAAGGGTGCAGATCACATTGCAACCAAAGGATGCCATCTTTGTTCCTCCTTTTGTCCCTCTTCTTTCCTTCAGCCTAATTTGTACAGGAAAAATAGCCTCCTCCATTCTTCTGTTTTCCTTTTTTAAAAAAAATAATTTTATTCAATGTTTTAAAAATAAAGATAAAAACTAACAAAACCAATATAGAAGAAAGAAAAAAGAGAGAAGACAAAGCCAAAAGCGCAGAAAAAAGAAAAGAAAGAAAATATAAAGAAGCAGCTTCTGATTTTCTTTAGAGCAGTTATAAGTATAAATTTACCTCTTACTCTAGGGTAACAACATGACCCTCAATTTTTCTATAATCTTTTTTTTTTCTAATCATTATAACCATAAATTCATTTTTTTCTGTTTCTTGCAAAAAGTCTATAAGGAATTGCCAGTCAGCAATAAATGTAGATAGTGTCTTTTTTTCTGATCAAAGAAGTCAATTTGGCCATCTCAGAAAGTTCCATCATCTTCACCATCCATTCCTCCATTGTGGGTAGCTTCTCTTTTGAGAAGCATTTGTTCCATTTATATTCCACATTAAGCATCTGTAATCCATTTTATTGTTTATTCGTCCAGTCACTTGTGACTCTTTGTGACTTCATGGACCAGCCCACGCCAGAGCTTCCTGTCAGTTGTCACCACCCCCAGCTGTCCCAAGGACAAGTCCGTCACCTCTAGAATATCATCTATCCTTCTTGCCCTTGGTCGGCCCCTCTTCCTTTTGCCTTCCACTTTCCCCAGCATCATCATCTTCTCCAGGATGTCCTGTCTTCTCATTATGTAGCCAAAGTATTTCAGTTTTGCCTTTAATATCATTCCCTCAAGTGAGCAGTCTGGCTTTATTTCCTGGAGGATGGACTGGTTTGATCTTCTTGCAGTCCAAGGCACTCTCAGAATTTTCCTCCAACACCACAGTTCAAAAGCATCTATCTTCCTTCTCTCAGCCTTCCTTATGGTCCAACTCTCGCAGCCATACGTTACTACTGGGAATACCACTGCTTTAACTATCCGAACCTTTGTTGTCAGTGTGATGTCCCTGCTCTTAACTATTTTATCAAGATTTGTCATTGCTCTTCTCCCAAGGATTAAATGTCTTCTGATTTCCTGACTGCAGTCAGCATTGGCAGTAATCTTTGTGCCTAGAAATACAAAGTCTTTCACTGCCTCTATGTTTTCTCCCTCTATTTGCCAGTTATCAATCAAGCTGGTTGCCATAATCTTGGTTTTTTTGAGGTTTAGCTGCAAGCCAGCTTTTGCGCTTTCTTCTTTCACCTTCATCATAAGGCTCCTCAGTTCCTCTTTGCTTTCAGCCATCAAAGTGGTATCATCTGCATATCTGAGATTGTTAATGTTTCTTCCAGCAATTTAAACTCCAGCCTTGGATTCTTCAAGCCCAGCATGTCGCATGATGTGTTCTGCATACAGGTTGAATCAGTAGGGTGAGAGTATACAACCCTGCCATACTCCTTTCCCAATCTTAAACCAGTCCGTTGTTCCATGGTCTATTCTTACCGTTGCTACTTGGTCATTATACAGATTCCTCAGGTGGCAGACAAGATGAGTTGGTATCCCCATGCTAAGAACTTGCCACAATTTGTTATGGTCCACACAATCAAAGGCTTTAGAGTGGTCTATAAAACAGAAATAGATGTTTTTCTGAAACTCTCTAGCTTTTTCCATTATCCAGCGAATATTGGCAATTTGGTCCCTAGTTCCTCTGCCTTTTCTAAACCCAGCTTGTACATCTGGCAATGCTCCATGAATTGCTGAAGTCTACCTTGCAGGATCTTGAGCATTACTTTACTGGCATGTGAAATAAGTGCCACTGTTCGATAGTTTGAACATTCTTTAGTGTTCCTCTTTTTTGGTATGGGGATATAAGTTGATTTTTTCCAATCTGATGGCCATTCTTGTGTTTTCCAAATTTGAATCAAGCCAAAAATTTAGAAAAGTCAATATCTGTAGTGCCTAATTTGGAATCATCCCTTTTTGATTCCTGTTGTGTCTATTATGATTTTTGTGTAATCTTTTCTGACACCTCCATTTGAACCTCTTCCAGTTCTTCTTTCATTTTTTCTAGAAACTCTCTCACCTTTTGAACAGAATTCAATTGAAATCTCTGTTGTTTAAAAGTAAAAATCACACCTTCCAGTTTGTCCCATCAAAATGGGATCTTTTTCTGCTTTAATCATTCAGTCAGGAAAAAATATTATTTTCTCTTACTTAGAAGTCTCAGAGGAATTTCTTTTAGGACAATTATATCTATATTATCAATCCTCAGTCTTGTATTAAAATGCTGTTGCAAAACCTGATCCCTTGTCTTCTTCCTCACAAAGTGCAGCAAAACAACCCTTGGAACATTTCTTATTCTTGAAAAGCTTGAATTTATTCTATAAACTTTATCTATTTCTGCCTCTATAGCCTCCTCTTCCCAATCCAAAAAAATTGCCAAAGATAGATAGATAGATAAAATATCTTCATCAGAAATCTCTGGAATAGCTCTAAGACAGAATTCTTTCTCAATTCCAATAGATTATCTAATTCTCTTTCCAACTCTCTATAACGTCTGTCTTACTCTGCAAAATTCCCACTTCATCATTAATTTGTTTCGTATCTCCATACATTTATTTTACAGAATCTTCCATCTTTTTAACTTCTTCTTTCATCCCCTTTTCATCTTTACCGGTCTTTCATCTATTCTTTTATCAACAGCTGAAAATTTAGTCTCAAGTGACGGAGCTAGTGGAATTGATTTAAGATTGTATTGTATAAACTCCATCTCAATAAGCTCATGTGTATGTTGCTTTTAATTTTTCCTTTGATAATAAATTTTGCATGCTTGTTTAATCTAAAACTCTAATCTTATTCCTCATTAGGGCACTTCAGCCTCCAGCATCTCTGAGCTGAATACATTGAATCTGAGTTAGTCAGATATGTATGCACTACTAGATCTGGGCTGATGGGGACTTTGGTTAGCATATTGTGACAATTACACCCTGGATACTTGGATACTTATTGCTCTAGTTTTCTAGATTTGCTTATTTTGTTTCAGTTTACTCAGGTCTATTTAGATCCAGTTAACATTCAGAAATTGGATCCTTCATTGACTTGAAGCTGTGTCACGCATGTCCATGACTTGATTCCTCTTCTTTACATATATGTACACATTCCATGTTCGTATTGCAAAGTTGCAATGTTGCTATGTTTCTGAAGTAATTAAAAAACTCTGAGTTTGACATGGGGTGAAGAGAGATTAAAGGTGGTTAATTTGTTTCTCTTTCTAGCCCAACCAAATAAAAAAAAGGCGAGTACAAAACATTTTAAAAAGGGACAATAATATCAATCATAATAAATTGACTCCTTCCCCTTCCCCTAGATGGATGTCAGTGACATTTCAGCAGGGTTGAAAGCTCAGTGAAACAAAACTGTCTTCAGAAATCTTCTAAATTCCGTAATAAAGGGAGCTTTATGAACATTTGGGGTAGAGAGCTCCAAAATATGGCAGCTGCCATAGAAAAAGCCTGTAGTCCATGTCTCTCTCCAGACAGAGGTGAGACTCTTACCAGGACTTCTTGAGAAGTTCTCACTAGATGGACAATTTAATTTCTAGCAAGGCAGTGCCTGATCTAATCTAGTGGTACTCTGTATAGTGCTTTGTAGGTCATAAGCAGAACATTGATCTGGGCCCAGAAGCCCATTGATAGCCAATGCAAGTGCAGTGACTTTAGGAGATACGTTACCCTACAATTGGTGGAATCTATCAGTAGTCTCACTGCCACATTCTGGATCAATTGGAGCTTCAAGGTTGGTTCCAAAGCCTGCCCTATGAAAAGTGCATTATAATAATCCAATGTTACATTTGTAGTGGCCTAAATTACTATTTGATATTGTACTCCTAAGCATGCATATGTGAAGCCTTGCAACTATTTTATTGGAGGTTGAACTATGCAAGGAAACACCAATTCCATGCTTTGCATGTTGTTGCTAAGAATTCTATTTTATTTATACCAGCTGATGCACAAAAAACAGAATTCTTAGTAGCAATGTACAAAGCATAGATAGTATTGAAAATGTGACTATGCAGAGATTGGTACTGAGTACCCCAAGTACCAGCAACTTTGCATGCCACAAGAAGCATACAATTTGCAATTGTTTTGAAGACAGGACACTAGCAATGAGAAAGGCACATTAGTGTATCATCATAAGACCACAAAACCCGAAATTTTAATAGTTGCTTTCAAGCACAGAATCATACATACCTCTTTATATAAGCTTCTCCTTTCAAAAACTTGTTATGGGGGAATGAAATAAAGAGATGTTTGGAAGAAAGGAAGACAACAGCAGCTAATTCAAGGATCTGATCAGGATTGTTCTGCAACAATTGCTCTTTTTTTTATCATAATAGAATGCATTCTGCTTGCTCTCTTTCACTCTCTCTGTCTCTCTCTCTCGCTCCCTCTCCCCTGCCTGAGCTACAATAGAGCAAGAGGGGTTTTTTGTCACTTTGAGCCCCATTTAGAGGTAAGAGTGCCACCTACTGTGTCCGCTGCACTATTAATACTTCTGTAATGAAACTCGGGTCATGGATAAAGTTAGACAGAGTACACCAAACAGCCCCCTCTGTTAGAAAACCTCCAAGTGGCTAAACAAATAGAGTTGAAGGAAGCTCTAAAAAATTTTGGCTTAGCAAGAAACAATTTGTTTTCTTAAAAGGTCACACTCCCATGAAGAGGCAGCACTGCAATTCAAACTGCATTTGTTCCAAACAAAAAAGGAAATCAGGTCACTTAGCTTCATGGTTTTCTTTCTTGACCTGTCCCGTAAAGAAGAATTCCATCCCTCATCATCTTGGCTACCCATTAGGTTAATTAAAGAGTTTGCTGGGCCAAGGAGAGTTGACTGTTACCTTGGAATCACTTCATATGATCCTTGGGAACAGAAACGTCTAATGTTAGGTAGCCATATTATGGGATCATGTTACTGAGTGAGCTAGCTTCTCAAGTTTTTGGCAAGAAAATTGCAAAGACAGTTTTGTTTTGGTTTTTTGACAAGACAAACCAAACCAAACCAAACCGTTGTTATTAAAAAAAAAATGTTTTTTCCCTCCTTGTATTACACTTCGTAAGACATGCAGTTTTCTGCTCATGCAAAAGAGCAAAAAAAAACCCCAACAACATTGGGAATAGGAATATTTTTATTGATAGGATAATGAAATCATACTTTTTAATTATTTATTGACCAGTATGAACATTGAATGTGGAACATATATGATTTAATAGGCTGAATCCTGGTCAGGGTCTACAGCTCACCAACAACATGTCCTATATAAACAGCCATTTTGTGAAATATATAGAAAAATAATTGAACAAGAGAACTTGTTCACGTCCATCCCTGTGCACTTCACCCATGAATTGTCCCATCTTTCTATTGCTTTCTATTTACTCTTTCATTTTTTTCTTTCTTTTTTTCCCCCCCAAACCTTATTTTCATCTTGTCCCAATCTAGGGATAGTATACAGCTGGATATACATATATACATACAAATGAGCTACAAAAAGACATGCCACACAATCTAGAAAAGAATTTTAATGGGGCTGCACATGTCTGCATTAAACAAATTCTAAAATTCTCTTTTTCAAGTCTTTGGCTCTCTTCCTTCTCTCTCTGTGCTTAAGAGTGCTTAACAGCCTTTATGTTTGAGAACATCCAGCAAGTACTGTGGTAACTACATAATAAACATATACTAGAGGAAAGCTTTCAAGGGAAGAGGGAAGGGCTGAGCTAGTTGTACATCTAATTACTGCGCCCAAATGACTGCAGCATTGATTTGATTGTTCTGCAGTAAGTAATGGAATTCAAAGCTAGAAATATCAGGACAGAAAAATTTCTCTTTCCTTTCCTTGGAAAGAGAAAAACATTCCTTTGTTTTCCTATTTGTACAACCTATACCTATACCTCCTGATATACCACAAAAAGTTTAAACCTTAAAGTAATTGAAATTCTGCACCAGAATTTGCCAAACAGCATATAGCAATTTCTCCAGCAGGAAGATGACCGTGAATCTAATAGAGTCCCTCAAGGAAGAATATGTATATCTCTGTACAATGCCCAGCTTCCTCTTCCTCTGCAGCAGAAAGCACTTCTGCAGATTTTCCTTTTCTCAATAAAGGTGTGCATGTATCACTCTTGGGATCAGGTGTGTGGTAAGAGTGAGTGAGAGGACACACTGACGCATATATGCAGAAGCAATCGTCCATTTTAGGATAAGGCCAGAACAATCAAATAAATTGCCGGGAGGGGGGGAGCAAAATGGCCCATTTGTAAAATTAACTGATATGCCATCTCACATACCAAACATTCTGTCACACCCAGAAACACACAAGGAGATGCACATCCCCCTCTCTCCTTCCAGCAGAAACAGCAAAAGAGAAGGAAAAACAAGGATGGAAACAGGGAAGGGAAAGGGTAGCTGACCTGAGAAGAGAAGGGAAGAAAAGAGAATTGGATTGAGATGTGGCAAAGGAAGAAGGTAACTGAACTAGAAAGAAAGAAAAAGTGTTTATGTGTTACCCACCATAAGTTTAAACTCACTGGACAGCAGCAGCCCTTTCCAAGGAACAGGTACTGTTCAGGCTAACCTTCAGACATCCATACTTTTTAAGAGCGATGTCTGTAATAATTTGCACTTCCTGCTCTTGCCTTTATTTTTAACAGCCTCTATTCTTATCGGTAAACATAGCACTACCCCTGGAATTCACAGGTAATTATCTAGGAGGAAAAAATGGTCTTCTGATCAGGTAAACACTATATAAATAAACTTCACCTAAGCACTGGGTCCAGAGCAATGCAAAGAAGTAAGACAGACAATATAACCCACAAAGAAATAGTCAATAGAAGTCAGTCCAAATGGGAGATTGCTTTGAAAGGTTCTCACAATTACTATTGCTAATATTAAGGCAACCAGATCTGGGTTGCAAAAATCCAGACGGCTGCCCTCCAGATTTCTTTGTTGGCATCTAGTGTTCATTTCCAGTGATATTCAGTGGAAACATGAAGTTTTGGATGTGTCAAGAATCAGATTTGACCAAATTAAAATGGACAGCATCCAGATTGCTCCAGAGCTAATTTTGCAGCCTGGATTGGGCTATGGGTTATTAGAAGAATTTGCAAAGTAGAAAGCTGACCATCCTTTGGAAACAGCCATAGCAGGATACCTGCAGCAGAATACAATTCTCATCAGAGAAAGAGGACCCTGATATTTTTATTTTTTGTTTCTTCTTTCTTTTTCTTGTGGAAAGCAGAGAGAGGAAGTGAGAGATTCTGGTCATCCAGCTGTCCAGATCTTCTTCAAGCTTCTCTTCCCGCCACTCTAATTTTTCCTAGCCACAGTTCCACAAAAGAGGAACTAGAAAAGTTGGGGAAGACACAGCTTGGGAGCCTCCTCCCACCCCCAGGTTCTGCCCCTTTCCTTATTTGCTGAAAACTAAACCACCCAGGAAGACAGATAGCCTGGAAGCCTGTCTACTGAATGCAGAGAATCAAGTGCCAAAGCAAGAGGACAGCGAAAGAGAAAAATGGACGTAAGGCACTCTTAAGCAAGAAAAGGATTCCCAGTTAGAGGAACACACTAGTCACACAGATACACTCCATGGTTACCGCTGCAGATGGGGTAGCAAATTACCTTGGCTATCAAAAGAGCCATAGGCAATGAGTGCCTGTGTCATGTTCCCCGTTGCAAGGCATATGTGCATCACAACGGGGAACATGCACATTAGGTAAGAGGAAGGGATAAGCATAATCCCTTAATCACTCACATATCCCTCAAGCACCCATATCCATAAGGGAATCACCAACATAATAAAAATGCCCCTCAGACCAGACTTGGCACCCATCAAAAGATAGGGGGAACGCCTTTCCATTTCCCCAGGGGATGCACTCACATATCCCTCGGGCCCCCATGTCCATAGAGGAATCACCAACATAATGGGAGCACCCATCAGACCGGACTTGACACCCATCGAAAGATCGGGGAAACGCCTTCCCATTTCCCCAGGGGACGCACCTGCTCCGGACGAAGGGGGACAAAGGAGAACGCCGGGGATCACTGGAATCGCCCATCAGCTGATGCGTCGCAGTCCCAAGCACCCATCCGGTCATGGCTCGAGGGTGGAGAAGCACAACGTCCGCCAACAGAGTATAAACAAGACACCCTGGCAACACATAAGGATTCCCATCTTTTTCCTTGCATGCACTCTGTTCTAATAAAGCCAGAAATCCTTAGACCCTCTAAGTGAGTCTGTGTTTTATTTAGAGCGTGGCTGCCCTGACAAAAAGATGGGAATCCCAAAAAAATTTTTTCCCTAGCACCAATCCAGACCAGTTCTGTGAGGGATCCACGCTAGGATGGAAGACTTCAACTCACGGAGAAGCGGCTTCCCGGCGACCGACAATGGAACTCCCGTCCAGACGAACGACAGATGCCCAAGGCCCCGACGGTGCGACATCCAGGGGTACTCAGGATCGAGTTCGGAGGGAGAAGACCCGGCGAGCGCTACCCGTGACTCCCGAGGCCTGTGGCTTACCATCGATGAGACGGACGGATCCTCACCTGGATCGCTCGGCACACTGGAGGAACCGCGGGACGTCCCGAAATTAGAGGTGTCAGAAACCGGAGGCAACTGCACCATGGCGAGCTCACAGACGGTGGAAAGGCTGAGGGCGGTCGAGGAGAAGCTGGAGGCGACGCAGCAGCTGCTCCAGAGGTTAGCAGAGGCATACGAGTCCCACAGCCGGGGAGCGGAGGGGCCAGGCACCAGAAGCCCGACACCCCTCACCCTCCCCCCTTGGATATGCACCAGCCGGAGAGACGGAGGAGAGGTCCGGAAGACGATGCAGCGCCAGGCAGAGACCAGATCCAGGTACCTGCCAGATGTGCTGCACCCCACCCTCCCACCCCACAGCCGAGGCAACTCCAACACACTGGAGGCCGACACGAGTGGGCACAAACACAACCCGACGCCAGATGGAGGGAATCCCCACAGCCCGACCACGGAGCCCCGACTGCCTGAAGTACTCAGCATCACCCAGCTGCGGCTTGGAGCCCACTGAGAGTGGCGATCAAGGACTTCGGGATCAAGTTTGATGGGGACCCCAAAAAACTTTCTTTCTTCCTCATGAACGCGAGGATCTACATGGAAGAATGGGGCCCCTATTTTCGAACTGAAAAGGGCAAGGTAAATGCCCTAGCTGTCAAACTGAAAGGACGAGCCGCCGACTGGTATGTCCAGCTGTGCCAGTCGTGCGCCCCAGAACCCAAGGACCACAATGAGTTCCTGTGGGCAGTGGAAATGCATTTCAGGGATCTCCTGGAAAGGGAGAGGGCAAAAAGAGCCTTAAAAGCCCTTAAACAAGGACAGAGCTCCGTGGCAGATTATGCCATGGAGTTCCAAGCCCTGGCCAGAAAGGTCAAGGTTTGGTCCCAATCAACCCTCATCAAAAAATTCAAGGAAGGGTTGAACCTGAATGTACTCAGGTGGGCACTCTGCAGAAACAACCCCAACACTCTGGTGGAGTGGATCTGGCTGGCAGGGGAAGCAGAGGACACCCAGGAAACTTTCCTCCAGGCACGGAGGGAAGCGCAATACGCAGAGGCGGCAAGAGGACCCTGCACAGCTGCAAGACCTACGAACCCAAGATCCCAACATCGTATGGACGACCGGGACCGACGCTTTGCCAGGGGTCAGTGCTTCAAGTGTGGGGAGGCGAACCACAAGGTGGCGGCTTGCTCGAAGGCAAAGGCAAGAGACAGCCCAGAGAAGGTTCCAAACAAACCAACACCAACACCAAAGAGAAGGCCAGCCGCGAAGGGGGAAACCTCGGCAAGGGAATTCCCTGACGTCACCGCTGACGAGGAAAGCAGAAGCGACGAACTGGCGGGAAACACCAGCCACCTGCCTTAAAGAGCACCAAAAGACAGGTGGAGGACAACAAAGGGCGCGACGACTTTGGGTGAGTGAGAACTGTCCTACCCTATATGTGAGAGTCACCCTGGCCCATGGGGGGAAAACAGAGAAGGTTTGGGCGCTGATCGACTTGGGTTGCTCGAAATGCCTCATGCACCCGGACCTGGTGGCCGCGCTTAACCTCCGCTGCTATCCACTTCAGCACCATTTGGTGTTCACGCGGTTGGATGGATCAGCAGCGGGAGGGGGCCCGGTCACCCAATACACGGACAGAGTTGTGATGAGGCTCGGCGACCATGAGGAAAGCCTTCCCTTCATCGTGGCACCGGTGGGTCAACCTCTACTCATCTTAGGGATCCCGTGGCTTGTGCATCACAACCCCCAAATAAATTGGATGACCAGAGAGATCACCTTTTCGGACAGTTGTTACCGAGCACCCACAGGGGATCAGGTTCCCTGCGCTGCAATGGGGAGGGCAACAACGACCTCAATGCACCTGGAGGCACCAACCCCAGAGGGCCTGCCAGCCAGATATGCAGACTTTGCCGACGTTTTCGGTGAAAAGGAGGCTGACAAACTCCCCCCCACACACACACAGAAAAACAGACTGCACCATCGAACTGATCCCAGGGGCAACTTTACCAAAGCCTAAAATTTATGCTATGACACAGAGGGAGTTGGCAGCTTTAAGGGACTTCATCGACAAAAATTTGGTGCGGGGGTTTATTGAGCCAGCTAACTCGCCAGTCAGGGCCCCAGTTCTCTTCCGGGAGAAGAAAGTCGGGTCCCTCCAGCTCTGTACAGATTACCGCAGGCTGAATGCCGCGTCCATTTCAAATAAATATCCCCTACCCATAATAAAGGACATTCTAGCCCACCTAGCAAAGGGCAAAATATTCACAAAACTAGACCTCATGGAAGCCTACTTCCAGATTCGAATAAAGGAGGGGGACGAATGGAAGACGGCTTTCAACTGCCCGCTGGGGTTGTTCCAATACCGAGTTCTGCCATTTGGGTTGGCTGGGGCACCAGGCGTGTTCATGCAGCTAATTAATGAGGTCTTGCACGACCACTTGTTTAAGGGGGTGCTTGTTTATCTTGATGATGTCTTGATTTATTCTGAGAACGCAGCCAAGCACGAACACCTCGTAAAGACAGTGCTCACGAAACTCCACAAGGCAGAGCTATACGCCAAGCTCTCCAAGTGTGAGTTTCACAAGGAGCAAATTGACTACCTTGGCTATCGGATCTTGGCAAGGGGGATCGAAATGGACCCTAGCAAGGTCCAGGCCATACTGGCGTGGGAGCACCCATGCACAAGGAGGCAACTTCAAAGTTTCCTCGGGTTCACTAACTTCTATAGGGGTTTCATCCAGGGGCTAGCGGAAATTGTGCTGCCACTAACCAACCTACTCTGGACAAAGGGCCTGGGAGACACCCGAAAATCACGAAACCCAGGGGCACTGCTAAACAGCACAGCTGATTGTCAAACGGCTTTTGAACGCCTCAAAAGCCTCTTCATGGCAGAGCCAGTACTGCAGCATCCCGACCCCACCAGACCCTTTGTGGTGCAAGTAGACGCCTCAGATTTTTCTATAGGAGCGCTCCTCCTTCAGCGCAATTTTGACAATCAGCTGGAGCCCTGCGTGTACCTCTCCCGCAAGTTCTTGGAAACGGAACGGAGATGGCACGTGTGGGAAAAGGAGGCGTTTGCGGTCAAAGCAGCCCTGGAAACATGGAGGCACCTCCTGGAAGGGGCCTACTGCCCCTTCGAGGTCTGGACTGACCACAAAAACCTGGAGGCTTTCAGTACCCCAAAACACCTCAGTCCAAAGCAAGTATGCTGGGCGCAATTCTTTAGCAGATTTAATTTCAAACTTAAGTTCATCCCGGGGAGAAAGAACTTCCTGGTGGATGCCCTTTCCCGACAACCTCAGGATGCTGGCCAGGCACCGGACATTGTGGGGACTGTGTGGACAGACACACAGCTGGGCTGCCCTGCTGTCACACGCAGCCAGACTAAAACCCAACGCGCCTCAGTGCAACCACCAGCGAACAGAGGGAGACGCGGGTCAATTTCACAGGACTGGCAACAAAGAGTCGTTAAAGCCCTCGAGAAAGATACATGGTTACAAAACAACCAACACCATGTATCTCTTACGAACGGGCTTGCCTGGAGACAAAAAACCCTATACGTGCCAGAATAATTGAGAGCGGAGGTTTTAAACCGCTCCCACGATGATAAGACAGCCAGGCATTTTGGGTTCGTTAAAACCTTACACTTAATTAGGAGGCAATTCTGGTGGCCCACCCTAAGAAAAGACGTCAAGGAATATGTCACGGCCTGCCCCACATGTGCAAGGTCAAAACGGAAGGTGGGGAAACCCCAAGGACTGCTGCAGAAAGTAGCAAGCCCCTCCCACCCCTGGGAGGAGATTTCCATGGACTTCATAGTCGACCTGCCACCCAGCCAAAGAAAAAACGTCATCTGGGTGGTAAAAGACTATTTTTCCAAGCAGGCACACTTCATACCCTGCGCATCCATCCCCTCCGCGCAACAGCTGGCACGCCTATTCCTCACCCATATCTACAAAATCCACGGCACCCCCTACAGTTTGGTGACCGATAGGGGCACACAATTTACCTCCAGGTTCTGGAAAGAATTCTTAAAACTCATTGGCACGAAGCAAGCACTGTCAACGGCTTGGCACCCCCACACAGATGGCTCCATGGAGATCCTCAACTCCACCCTGGAGCAGTTCCTACGAGCGTTTATTAATTACCAACAGGACAATTGGGTGGACCTGCTTCCTTTTGCAGAGGTGGCCTACAACAACGCGGTACACCAAAGCACAGGTCACACCCCATTCAAGGTGGTTTATGGAAGAGACTTTGTGCCAATCCCGGAACTGCCCCAACCAGACACCCCGCCCTGTTCTCCAGATGACTGGGCAGCTCAACTGGGCACGGTTTGGCCCATCATCCAGCTGGCTCTGGCTGATGCGCAAGCATCATACAAGAAATTTGCAGATAATCACAGGGCGGCGCAACCGAACTACAAAGTGGGAGATAGGATCTACCTCTCCACTAAGTTCATCAAATCCCCACAGCCCTCCAAGAAACTGGCACCCAAATTTATTGGACCATTCCCAATCACAGAGATCATTAATCCAGTCACTTTCAAACTGGACTTACCCCACAATCTACAGCGCATACACCCAGTTTTCACTGTGCCCTCCTGAAACCAGCCACCCTTTCAAAATGGCACACAGAACCCCCCCCCGGCCCCACCCATCATGATAGATGGGCAACAACATTTTGAGATACAAGAAATACTCGACTCCAGGAGGCAAAGGGGCACACTACAATACCTTGTCAAATGGAGGCATTCCCCACACCCAGAGTGGGTCCAAGCTCAACATGTCTCAGCTAAACGGTTGGTAAGGAGCTTCCATGAAGCATACCCATCTAAACCAGCACCCTAGGATTTTCTTTGAGGGGCAGCATGTCATGTTCCCCGTTGCAAAGCATATGTGCATCACAACGGGGAACATGCACATTAGGTAAGAGGAAGGGATAAGCATAATCCCTTAATCACTCACATATCCCTCAAGCACCCATATCCATAAGGGAATCACCAACATAATAAAAATGCCCCTCAGACCAGACTTGGCACCCATCAAAAGATAGGGGGAACGCCTTTCCATTTCCCCAGGGGATGCACTCACATATCCCTCGGGCCCCCATGTCCATAGAGGAATCACCAACATAATGGGAGCACCCATCAGACCGGACTTGACACCCATCGAAAGATCGGGGAAATGCCTTCCCATTTCCCCAGGGGACGCACCTGCTCCGGACGAAGGCAGGGGGACAAAGGAGAATGCCGGGGATCACCGGAATCGCCCATCAGCTGACGCGTCGCAGTCCCAAGCACCCATCCGGTCATGGCTCGAGGGTGGAGAAGCACAATGTCCACCAACAGAGTATAAACAAGACACCCTGGCAACACATAAGGATTCCCATCTTTTTCCTTGCATGCACTCCATTCTAATAAAGCCAGAAATCCTTAGACCCTCTAAGTGAGTCTGTTTTATTTAGAGCGTGGCTGCCCTGACAGCCTGGCAAAGGCCTCCACAACAGTGCCTCACATGCCCAGCGCCCAGCCCTTGAGGGATGCCCTTTTATCTCTTGCACCCCAATGATTTCCTCAGTACCAATTTTATAGCCTGGTGGTAAACCAATATGGCCCCTGGCACCACTTGACCCATCCTTTAAATACTGCTTTGTTGAAGCCTAGGAGGCAAAATGAATTCCTGCTTAAAAGAAGAGAGGAAGGAAAAGGAAGAAAAAACATGCCGGATCAGGCCCCAGATCTACAAGGCTCACATTGTATCTCACACAGCAGAGGAAAAAGAATGCAATCTAGCCTACTCAGCCCATGACCAACCAAAGAAAATGCAGTTCACTGTATATGCATTCTAGTTTCACAAGTGCTTGACATTTCTATTTTTATTTTTTTGCATTTTTGACTGGGAATGCACCTTAGAGCACTGTTTCTCTAGCATGCTGGCTGGGGAATTCTGGGAGTTGAAGTCCACACATCTTAAGGTTGTCAAGGTTGAGAAACACTGCCCCAGAGGCTCCTCTCCAGGCCCTGCTCATCTGTCCTGAAGACACAGTGGGCTATGTTGGGTTTGGTATATCCTGAGCAATGCAGACAGGAAACAGATAGTTGCTTCCTTGCAGAGCATAATTTTAAATGCTGACTTGATTTAAACAGGAGGGTTAACAGTATCACAATAACAGATTAAGAAAAAAAGATTGCGTTGCTGCTCTTGTTGTTAGCCAGACTCATGCCATTACAAGTGTTTGGTCTGACTCTCTCTGTCGCTATCAATTTCCACAATCATTAATAGCCCCATTACAGATGTAGAAGGATAGCTACGGCATCTATACCATTTTTCCATTCAGAGACACAATTGATTTTCCTTGTTCTTTAGAAAATAATGTGTGGAGAGAGAGAGAGAAAGAGAATGAAAAAATAAAATCTACAGTGGACATTTTCATAGACATTCTGCTACTGCTTAACACACTAAATGAATATTTGGTTCAGCCTGAACCATCCAAAATGCATTCTCTACAGCCCAAGGCAGAGATCTGGGATTTTTTCTCCTATCCTCACTGTTGCCAGGAGAGAAATCCAACAGTTTAATGGCCTATTCCCACTTGCACCTGACCACAGTGCAATCATGCCCTAGCAACATCTCTTGTTTTCTGCTGTGTCCTCACAATACTGTTCTTATCTTGTACATAGCACATACGTGAGGTGGGCTAAGGCCATCTGTAGGTAGAGTATTTTCCCCTTATTTGACACTGTCCAAGGTCAACCTCAAATTTTGCAAAATCTGTTAAATTCTGTTATCTATTATTAAGAGGAGAAGTCAGGTGACTGCAGTGTTTGGGAATGGAGGCAAAGGAGGCCAGATGAAGTCAAAAATGGGGACAACCAATTTATTGTTATAATTTCTGCCAATTCAAGGATGGGTGAAGACCACTTAAATGGGAAAGCCAAGTCTCAAATGTCTCAATTCTTTGCTTGCCAGTCTTTGATCACTACCCCTTCCCTGGCTATTTAACTTAAAATGTAAAGCTATTTTATTGTGTTTAGTGTTTTTTCTTGGCTGTACCATTTTGTAGAAATGATTTTATTGTTTTGTCTCGGTACACTACCCGGGACTTTATCTTGTGGAAGAGTGTTGTATAAATAAAATAATAAAACCATCTAGCAATCTGGATTTCAGCATCCTGTTTACTAGAGATCTGCAATGATGAAATCCTGAAAGTTGTCTGATTTAGAAAAACTTGAGAGATGCCTGAGAATAGCAAGTTTCTGCTACAGAAATCAAATATTCATTGGCTTCTTTGGCAATTCAGATATTCAGGCAATTCAGAGGGACAGGCAGCATAGATGCAACAAAGGACACATTTCTCCCCCAGCTTTGGATTTAAAAACAATTGTAGCATAGCAAGATGAAGAGGACTAATTTTGTGGCTCATAGATCTAAAATCAAATCACCACAAATAATTCCACAGGGCTGCCCAATCACAATGCTTTGCAGGAGGATTGTTAAAGAAACAAACTACTGGATGGTTCTAGTAATCAGTGCTTTCTGCTAGTTCTCTGTCATAGACTTAAAATAACTTTGGTGGAATCTGTGTGATCTGAAAGGTTGCAGAAATGGACAGATGTTTGGAAAATGCTGGATGCTAAAATCATTCTTTCTTTGCCATTGCATGCACCCCACCCATCATCCAACCTCTTAATGTTGTTTCTACTGCATTGGTGTCAATTGAGCAAAAAACAAACAACATTCCTGATATTATTTTTCATTTATTACCACCCACCAGCAGTTGCCTTTATATAGATGCTTTGATGCCATAGATAATTCATAAAATAACGATTGGATAGGGTACTGGGACATAAATGATTCCTTTGCCAAAATTGAAGACTCTGCTACCATAAAGACCAATGCTACCATCCTGAAATTTTTCAGGATTTTCTTAGTTGTTGTTATTTGTTTATGGTGCTGTTTTTTCTTGGGTACTGCGTTGTAATAGACTGTGAAACTGCTTGGATTTGAAGGGAACAACATGATTTGGAGAAAGTGGAGGAATTCTTGTAGCTCCTGGTGGCGACTCCTTAGCTCGTGCGATGGCAGAAGAGGTGCCTTCAATTAAAGGGGCCAAGTCTGTGCCTGCAGACTCAAATCACCTTTTCCCCTTCAAATCCAGATTGCTAGATAGTCCTGTTATTTTATTTATACACCGCCCTTCCACAAGATAAAGCCCTGGTAGTGTACCAAGGCAAAACAATAAAACAAGTCAGTAGAAAATGGTACAACAAGAACAATATACTAAACACAATAAAATGCAGAATTTAGCAATACATAAAAACCTTTTGAAAGTTCTTATCAACAATGCAGTATAACCCTCACTAGAACTAGGCAAAGGCTTATCTCAGTGTTTCTCAACCTTGGTAACTTTAAGCTGTGTGGACTTTGACTCCCAGAATTCTCCAGCCAGCATTAGATGGACGCTGGCCTATCTAATCTTGTAAGAGGAACTACAAGGGATGCATCTCCAGGGGAGCTAATTATTGTGCAGGTTCCCTTTTTTTAGTCCCCCTTCCCCAGTTCTCCAGCAAAAGACGATGTAATCCAAGCTTCTATGAAGCAACAAATAGGAGAGTGCAACTTTCTAGCCAGAGAAAGAAAAATACATTGACCACATTTTTGAGGTTTTAGTGGTCTCTCTCTGAAGAACCCAGGTGGATTCGCCTGTTGCAATGCTTAAACTCAGTCTACACATAAGACTTTAGAAAGTTACAGAATGCCATATGGCTTCTTGCAAAAGAAAACTAAAGCACTAAACCTCCAGAATTTCTCACAAGCAGAAAAGAGGGATGAGCATGATGTCCTATTCCTTACACCTCTGCAGTAAAACTCTTCTGATTGTATAGGAAAATTTGATGACAACCTGCTCTGAAGCAGAAGACAGCTGGGTTCAGAAAAAAGAATATGCGGGGTGGGAGATGCCTTGGCCTTATGGAGGGTGCCTTGGCCTTGCTGGAGTATCAGCAGATGCTCTTCAAAAAGTCCCTTACAGCTGAACATCTGGCTTCAGCACAGAGTCCTTTTCCAATAAATAAGCAAATGTTCCCAAATCAGAAGCATATGTTCAAAACAGACCTCAGGCAGCTTCAATTAAGTCATCCTCACGTAGCAGATACTGCATGTAGCTGGAGGGATTTCTTGCTATGCGACTCAGAACTCAGCAGATTGTCCTTCAGTCTTGTAAATTCATGCCTGTTTGTTCATTTTAACAGACATACAGGAAATACTAAGTTAGACTCCAAAATACTTGAGCAGAATTTGATACACTGTAAAACAAATGTGTCCTTGTAGTAAGAGTTGATTGGAAGGCCTCATTCTTCCACGCAGAGAGGCATCTACAGCATGTCACAACAGTTCTCTGAGACTGGGTGAACAAGGTGCAATGACAGCAGTTCTGGGTACTGAACATGAAACTAATTTAATTATATAGAAGAGAGAGGATTAAAAGGGTGAAGGCTCTTCAGCTACTGTTTTAGAAAGCTTGAGGGACACTTAGGAATGCCATGTGCTGGATGTGATTGAAAAACCCAGGAATGCAGTGTTCAGTATTTTCATCTAATGTGAACTGTGTGGTATTGCAAAATATTTTAGCATGGGTAGATTTTAAACAGGAAGAAGCCGTTGACTTTACAAAATATCTGCCCTTTATGTATCTGGTGCTGTGCAAAGAAACTCCTGGAGAATCTTTTTTTTTTTTTTTTTTTACTTTTCTCTTGTCCTGACAGACCTTTCTTCTCCAGAGCATAAGATACCACCATGTACGAACCAGGCACAAATGGCCTTTCAACATGGGATGGACAGTTTCTCCAGGTTTCTCCAGGGGAAGACGCTGCAGCGTCTGGAAAGGATAGCACTCCCACACATACAACCCAAAGTATGGATCTGGTATGTAGATGACACTTTTGTCATAATACAAAAGAAACAACTGGAAGAAACCCACAAAACCATCAATAACTTCTTTAATGGAATGAAATTCACAAGGGAGGAAGAAAACAACAACTCACTACCATTCCTGGACATCCTCATCAGTAGAGGAAATGATGGTAAGTTAGAAACACAAGTCTACAGGAAAGCTACCCACACCAACCAAGTGCTCCATTACTACAGTAACAATCCAACCTCCCACAAGAGAAGCTGTGTAAGAACATTATTCAGAGAGCACTTACACACTGCAGCATCCCAGAACACCAGAAAAAAGAAAAAGATCATCTGTATAGCATCTTCCAACAAAATGGATACACACTCAACTTTATCAAAAAGGCCTCACCAACCAACCCACTACAACCCAACCAATGGAAACTATGAAAAGGATAACACTGCCATACATCAGAAACATCTCAGAAACCACCAACAGACTGTTGCAGCCACATGGTATCACCGTAGCACATAAACCAACTAAAACTCTTCAAAACATATTAAGCAAGCCAAAAGACCCAATAGCCCAAGAAGAAAAAACAGGAGTTATTTACAACATACAGTGCAAAGACTGTAATAGCCACTATGTAGGACAGACAGGCAGAAAACTAGCAGAGCGCATCCACAAACACCAGCTAGCAGTCAGAAGACACGATGAGAACTCCTTAATCTCACAACACATGGACAGACTCAACCATAGTTTCAACTGGGAAACTCTGAGCATCCTAAACCAAGCCAAATCCAAAAATGCCAGAGAATTCCTGGAAGTCTGGCACTCAAACCAAGCAGCCATCAACAGACACATAGAGGTAAACAACATTTACATACCATTCAAAAGAACAATAGAAAAGCCAAAAGACCAGTACACTCCCTTGTCAGCAATCAACACCCAGATATGCAAAAATCAACACTAGGATTAACACCAGATGAACCATCAAACAGTACAATATACCCTAATCAAGGAACTATTAACTCAGGCAATCAACCAAGCAGCAAACAACAGCCCAATCAAAGAACTCCCAAGGAGAGAACAACACCCCTACCAACACAAGCAGGGCAAGCCACAGTATATAAACTGAGAGCAAGGCCCATTCCCTCTTCACACTGAAGATGTTGCCTAGTCTGGCAATGAAACGCCTGCAAGAAAACAACAAGGCTAAAATGCCTTTACACAGCTCCATCTTGGGCACTAATTGCGTCTGCTTTTGCGGCATCACTTGATTGACCAGGAGTTGAGATATACAACTGAGTATCATCAGCATTTTGACGATATCTCACCTCATGCCTGTTGATGACCTCATCCAGAGGTTTCATGTAGGAGTTAGTAGGAGTGGGGAGATGACAGAGACCTGAGGTTACCCTCAAAGCAGGGGCCTAAGGCCTCTCTCTCCTTATCAAAACCGCCTAGAACTGACCCTGGAGGAAGGAGGAGAACCACCGCCACACCATGCCCCTCACTCCTATCCCCTTGAGTCGTTCAGGAGGATGCTGTGGCTGATGATATCAAAAGCTGCCAAAAGATCAAGGAGGGCCAGAATGGGTTGCCACCAAGCCTTCCATGGGTAAGCCTTCCATGTATGACAGGCTCCAACTCTGTTTGCCTTTAGAAAAGCAATTAAGACATGGCTTTTCCCCCAGGTACTTAGGTCCAGTTGCCCCATTGAGAGGAGTCCCCTTTTGGTTTTTAATTATCCCTTTTGGTTTCCCATTTTATACACTGTTGTTGTTTTTTAAATGATGTATGGTTATTTTTGGGGGGCAATGTTTTACTTTTCTTGTACCCTGCCCAGAGTCATATTGCTGGAGTTGGGTGGCCTTCTACATGCGTGAAATAAATAAATGCAATCACAAGTGCAAGCAGTGTTGTCTTAGTACTATACTCAGGTCTGAATCCTGACTGAAAAGAGCCAAGACCTTTTGTGAGGTATTTCCACAAGGGAACGTGTATTTCTATGCTGGCTAAGCTGCACTGGCTCCCAGGATATTTCCACCTTGAATTTAAGATCTTTGTTATTATGCATACATCCCTCTACACTTTGCATCTCATGTACTTAAGGGAATAGTTGCCATTATATATTGAATTCCAGGAGCCTTGATCTGCAGCCAGAAGCCTATTGTGTTTGTTGTCAAGGAGGGAACTCTTCCTCGAAATAACCCCAGGGAGGGCATTCTCTCTGCCAACTCTAGCACTTTGAAATTCCCTCCCACAAATGGTTCCGCTTTTCTCTTCTGTGGCAAGTTTTAAAAAGAGTCGGATAACGTATTTCTTTACTTAGCCCTCTTCTGATATTAGCTTTATGGTCTATTGTATGGATTTTATTCTGACATCTATATTTTTGCATGTTGTTTTCCCTTTTGCTTATTTATTATAGTGATAGTTTTATGATATGGGTTATTTTTTTAAAACCATACCTCTTTTAACCAGCCTTTTGTTGTTCAATGCTCAGACTTTTTTTTACTGAAAGAGAGAGAAGGGTATATGCAGAAAGACAGTGAACACATTTGAATGAGTTCAGTGACATTTGCTGTTACACACCCACGCTGGAACATTTCCAGCTACTGATTCAGTGCTCTAAATATCTGCCCAACCTTGTTAGTGTCTCTTTCACCCCCAGAAATATCTGTGATGCTTCTTAAATTACTGTCTTCAATTGTTTGCTTGCCCTGACAATTCAGCTCTATAAGCCAACCACCAGCAAAACTCAGGTTTAATCAAGGGCTGCTTGAATAATGTATATGATGTTATTTTTGCAACTGGTGCACATTTGGGTCTAAATCTAGCACTCAGGAGCTACTGCTCAACAGTCAGGTCTCTCCAACTGAAGCTGAAAAGAAGCAATCTCCACACATGCACACACAAACACAAACACATAGATGGAAAGGACTGCAATGTAATTACATTGGAGCTTATACTACAATATATGCTAGCATATGTTTCTTGTAAGAGGAAAATGACAGATACATCTTATCTGTACAATAGGGTTTTTTTGCCTAACCCAACTACTGACACTTTCCTCCCTACTATTTAACATTTAAATGAGATTGCTGGGGTAGTTGATGGCACAGGGTCTGATGGCACAGCGTCAGTTGCATATTTCAACTCTGGCCCACCAAGTGATTTTGCTGTAGTGTCTGGAGTCTGTTAAGGTCTGGATGGAAAGGAAGAGGATTGGGCTAAGTCTTACCAAGTCTGAGTGGCTTTGGGTTCAGAAATTGGCTGTGTCCAGGGATTTTCCAACTTTATTCTAGATAGAATTAATACTTCCCCACACAGAACTAGTGTGTAATTTGGTGGCCCTCTTAGGCTCACAGCTCTTGCTTGAACAGCAAGTAGCAACTGTGGCTAGGAGGGCTTCTGCACAGATCCATCTTGTGTGCCAACTGCACATTTTTATGAGCCAACAGACCCTCCTTAAAGTCACTTCTTGTGATGGAATGTGAGGGTGACCCTCACACTTATGCCTTAGCCACTCCCGTTTGACTAATACATGGAGCTACCCTTATAGCCCACTGCATAAGTAGTTAGGGTGCACTTTGGTATGCTCATGGTCACCTCTACTTTGCAAATTGTGCTAGTTTGGTTTCTGGATACAGTTCAAAGAGCTGCTTATCATCAATGAAGCCCTTTATGGAATAGGGCTTAGATTTTTATGCGACTGCCTTTCTCCAATTATGTTTGACTATCCTATAAGATCTGGTAGGGCAGACATTCTCTGGGTCCATCTACAAAGCAATATCGTCTTGTGGGACCTCAGTGGAGTGCATTTTCTGTCACTGCTCCTGCCCTCTGAAAGAGCATTCCCCTCATGGTCCATTTGGCCCTGACCCCACTGACCCTTTTTTGTTTTGTATTGGTGCCTTCAAATCAGTCTTGATGCCTGGTGACTGCCTGGACAAGTCTCCGCAGTTTTCTTGGCAAGATTTCAGAAGTAGTTTCCTGCTTCCTAGGGCTGAGAGAAAGTGACTGGCCCAAGTCACCCAGATGGCTTTGTGCCTAAAGTGGGACTAGAACTCATGGTCTCCCAGTTTCTAGCCTGGTACCTTAACCACTATGCCATTAAAAACTTTTCTGACTTGCCCTGGGATGGGGCAATGTATAAACCATTTGAATATTTTGAATTTTTGTGTATCTTCCAACATGCTGTCATTATAGAATTTGGTCCTGTTTTATTTTGTTTAATGATACTTTTAATCCATTATACATTGCCTTGAGTAATTTTGACTAGGTGGTCCTAGATCAACCTTTCTCAACCTTTTTATCCTAGAGGAGCCCTCGAAATAATTCTTAGATTTCAGGGAACCCCTCAATAAAAATTGCAAAAAATATGAAAACTTTATAATACAATTCACTTCTAACCTACACAGTCCATGTTTTACAGTGTTTACAACAACACCAAAGTGGCGGGCTGGCAGCTGAGTTGCGGTGCATAAAAATTTCCAGTAATGTGAGTACTAGCATTGCAAATGCGCTAAGTTCAAAAAACTATGTTTCTTTTTTCCAAACACTATTTCTCACAGAACCCCTAATGACCTCTAACAGAAATCTAGGGTTCAAGGAATGCCTGTTGAAAAAGGCAGCCCTAGACATTCAATAAATACGTAGATCAACTATGTTGAAACTTTCCTATATTTGATTGATTATGTGCCATCAAGTCATTTCCAACTCCTAGTGACCACATAGATAAATTTTCCCCATGATGATCTATCCCTAACCTTTTCTTTCACGTCTCCCAATGGTGCACTCATTGCAACTAACTGAGTCTGTCCACCTTGCTGCTGGTCATCCTCTTCTCTTTCCTTCTATCTTTCCAAGCGTTAGAGCTGGCAGATCCCAGAGATGTCCAAAGTAGGATAATTTGAGCCTTGTCATTTGTGCCTCAAGTGAGAACTCTGTGTTGATTTGTTCAATTTATTTATTTATTGCTCAGATTTATATGGCCGCCCATCTCACACAAGGAGACTCTGGGTGGCATACAACAATGATCCATTGGTTTGTTTGTTTTTTGGCTGTCCACAGTATTCTTGGGAGTCTTCTCCAACACCAGAGTTCAAAGGCATCAATACTCTTCCTATCCTGCTTCTTTAAAGTCCAACTTTTGCTTCCACAGAGTGTCATGGGGAATACCACAGCTTGCATGATTGTAATCTTTGCAGGTATTGACACATCATGGCATTTGAATATCTTTTCCAAGGCCTTCATGGCTGCTTTGCCAAGTGCTAGTCTGTGGTATATTCCCTGACTGCTTGTTCCTTTAAAAAAAAGTCTGTGTTCCATTGTAACATGTTAACTGCTGGCTAGTAAGGAATGTAGTTTTGACTATTTTTAAAAGAACTACTAACTGAGAACCTTGCAAACTATAGGATCCCAAGGTGTTCTGATCATAACCATTTACCTTTTGGAATTAACACAATACCAATCTAGGGCTGCCTGTGTGACTGGCATACAAGTGTTACGAAACAGCATGGAGGTAGAGGCCAAGGAATGTTACAATTGGATTCTAGTTTTTGATAGCAACTTATGACCAGCCTGCTCAAACACTGCTCCCACTGGAATAGCCCATCAGACTTGGGGGGGGGGGGTAGGCCTTCTCCACTTCTCATGTCTCACTCCCCACAAGCAAAAATGGTTTCATTCAAACAACCATTGGGCTTTTAAACTGACCTCTTCACTGAACTAGGTTTTAACTTGTGGATGTAATTTATTTTGTACTTTCTGGATACATTTTAAATTGATTTGCTTTTTTAAATATATCTTATTGCTGCTAGCTGCCTTAAGCACTTTAGGTAGTTCAAAGGGAAAATATGAATTTAATAAATAAATGATAAATACGTACAAAGGGGTTTGCTATGGTTTGGGGACAGTCTCCATTAATGCATCATGTTCATATGCTGCTTTTGAGCTCTGATAACTGCCTCTGCCTTTTCCCTGTAGATGATTAATCTCTCTTTATTACTCATTGATGTTTATTCTTCTATCCTCTTAAGCTAAACTGTCTAAGATGCTTGTTTCAAATACAAGCATGGTATTTCAAATCATGCCCAAAATAAAAAAAGTTTCAGGCAAGTTCTACCTGGAGAGGCCAGAAATTAACAGGATTCAGATCTGCCTGGAAACATTTCTTTCTAGTCTTGAAGGCTTTTCCCAAACTCTTGAAGATACTAGGTGAGGTAACTTTCTGTAAAGTAAATGCACATTGCACTTACCCATGGGAACTTATTTGGTATTTGTTATATTTATATCCCACAGAAAGTACTCAAGACTGAATATCCTCTATTCCAATGTTATCACAACTCTGTGAAGTAGGTTAGCATCTGAGAAAATACCCAGCGAGTTTCATGAACCAGAATCTCTCCCATCCCCATGCCTTATGCTATCCATTATGCTAAAAGGTCCCACAAAATTGTGGTATGTTGCAGGGTTGAGCCACGGCATCAGAGACCAAGACCTGGTCAATGCTTACATGTAAACTAATCCAAGCATACTATTCTCAGCTGCAGCAGCACCATCCTGACCTCCACCCCCTTTATCTATTACCATTTAATGCATTGAAAACATTCACCGGGTGCTCTGAAATGCTCCCTCCCCCATTTGTATTAAATTCACTTTGCCTCAGATATGCGTTCATCCTGATAATGCAAAGATGAAGGACACTGTAATCCTTCAGATGGCATCAATCCCTGGACATAGCTAACATGGCTAGATAGTCTGATCAACCATCAGAAAAGTTCTAATGAACCGAAAGGCAAGTGGCACGTTATAAAGAACGATGGGGATCTGACATATTTCTATTCAATTCTCCAGCCTATCTCAGCCTTTCTAAAACATTGGCGCTCTGCCATTTATTTCTACACTCCTAATTCTCAGAAATGCAGCACATTGCAGGCAAACATTGCCGTCATGTTTATTTCTCTCCCACCACCCCTCTAGCTAATTTGACAACATGGTGACCAAAGCATAAATTCTTTCCCTTGACAGATTTTGTTCCCTACAAAACCAGCCTGGTTTCTGTACTTGCTGTTGTTCTTGCTCATCGGGAGGGATGTGCTGCTATTCCTTAATGAGGCTATTCAGCAAACACAGTGGCTCTTTCTATGGTGGTGGGTTGCATGCCAGTGATCCCTCACCAGTCACAAATTTCTATTGTGTGCTATCTGGAGCAGGCATGTGGGAATAGACAAGCAAACCATTTGGAGCTAATGTGCTACAATATTCATGGCTGCATACTGTACAAGCAGTATTCCAGTTTATCACCTGGCTATAAACTGCCCAGCATTCATTTTCTCAAGATGCACTGAAAATTGTAAGATGCCAAGTGTCATAGTGGAGCAAATCTTTTGCCTCATCTCAAAGCAAGACTTTCTGGAAAGAAGGAAACTACAACACATGTGCAGCACTAGAACACTCTACCTTTGGGTTGATGCCCAGACCTTCAGTGCCAGCACTGTTTATTCCTTCCGTGAGCTAAGAAAGAGGTCACTGATGTGTAAATGAGCTCTACAGTATCAGTAACCCTTTCCATTCAGACTGCCACTGCCTCCTAGTTACTACATCAAAGAGTTACTAAATTGACAGGAATGCTGCCATGTTGATTCAGTGCGTTGTTGAATCTATACCGGAACGAGATGACTATTTGGGACAATTCTGCACTTTACAAATTCTTCAGAGCACAATAAGCACAATAGAAAACCTTTGCATTATTTGGAACATGATGATACAATCTGGGCTATTTCCTGCTTTCTGTACCAGATTTCTTCAAAATAATCTAAGTGTCTTACTGGATCTGACCACCAGCTAAAAGCATGAAGAAAAAATTATAGACTATTCTGCATTAAGGCTCTTCCTCACATGTTAACATATATTTCTCACATTCCAGAGCCAGCAAAAAAGTATACTAGCATAAATCACACTGTTCTCATTGCTGATCCCTATTTTGCCTTGGTAATGAGAGCCAGTTTGGTGTAGTGGTTAAGGCACCAGGCTAGAAGCCGGGAGACCAGGAGTTCTAGTCCTGCCTTAGGCATGAAGCCAGCTGGGTGACCTTGGGCCAGTCACTCTCTCTCAGCCTTAGGAATCGGACAATGGCAAACCCCTTCTGAAATCTTGCCAATAAAACTGCAGGGACTAGTCCAGGCAGTTGCCAGGAGTCAAGACTGACTCGAAGGCACCAAAAGAAGGGGGTTGGGGAGGAGAGAAGAGAGATGAGAGATCAGGGAATAGTGCTGTCCTTACAGTTTTAAAGCAGGTCTAATTAAAGAAAGCTATTGGTGGATGCTCCTGGCTTTGCCTCCCTGCCCATCAAACATCACCAACCAGTAGGAAAATGTGAAACCACCTCTCCCGTCAGCTAGTTTTAAACCCATGTTTTGCATTCTTCTGA
The DNA here is from genome assembly GCF_035149785.1 of Candoia aspera. Classification (NCBI taxonomy): domain Eukaryota; kingdom Metazoa; phylum Chordata; class Lepidosauria; order Squamata; family Candoiidae; genus Candoia; species Candoia aspera. Next base: position 192,104,793 of record NC_086154.1, read on the forward strand.
AGGAGTGCTAAACCTGTGTTTAAAAGTTGCTGGAAAACACCTGACAGGTACTGCAGGAACTGTGTTGCAAAGCTGGAACTTTTCTGCTTCACTGAGCCACCCAATAGCTACTTCATGGCTGGGCTGGCAGCCTCTGGCCGTGGGAGATGACTCTTTCCCCACCAGATCTGTGTGCAGTCAGAGGCTTCCCTGCCCTGCTTCTGTTGCCACCCACTCAGCACTGTAGCCTCAAGACCAGCTGCCCGTGCTGGGTGAAGTAGCAGAAGAAACGAGGGGAGGGGCACACCCCTGGTCTCTGATCCCACTCCATGTGATCTGCGAACTGGTGAGGAAACTGTTGGATTCCGCTCCCTTCCTGCTTTGCTCAGCTTCCTCTGAATCCTGACAGCCTGGGGCTCTGCTGCAGGACTGGCTATGATGGCAGAAGAAGTAGCAAAAGATGGCTTTTTGGCCCAGGGGAAGAGCCCAGTCTGAAAGATGTATCCAAAATGAGTTCTCTCACATTTTAAGCCTCCAGCTTTTGTTCTGATAAACCTTTTCAGTTTGACCCTAGGCATTCTAATGATAAGAATATAAACTTGGGAAGCTGGAGATTCACTTCTCTTTCTATTAAGTTTGACTTAAGAATTCGAAGTGGCTTGACATCTGGAGTCCGGGAAGGAGAACTCACCTTCTGGGGCCCTACAGATCCATTGATTATATATCAGCATAAATAATATCATTGTCATATTGTTATTTATTAACACCTAAGACAGTAACAACTGGCTGTACAGACTTTAAAATAAGCCCTGCTCTGAATTGGGACTAGCTAGACCCAATTTTTTTGTACCTTGCTGCTTCTCTCCTCAAACTTGTCCTCTGTGGAATTCATGCCAGTGGAGATAAATTATTTAATTTTACAGGGAAAGGGGGTGAATTTCTTGGTGGTAGGTGATTGGGAAGGAAAAGATTATACTTGTCCCATGAGCAGTGATCCTAATATGGATTGAATTATTCATACTTATATTAAAAAACAACATCAGATGTATAGTTTCATTATATACAATATATGTTTGACCATGAGCTAGACCATTAGAGATCTTAGATGGGAGTGTACATGATTGAATAATATTTTTCCACACAAAGAAGAAAATTATTTCATTTATTTATTAATTTGTTAAATAAATGTAAATGGCTGAATGCAGCTCTGGGCAGTTAACACAAGGAAAACAATAACAAAGAATATTAACAAAAGGTAAAAACCTATAATGGTTGCAAAGGATAAACCCAGACAAAGCAATCAACAAAAACCTCTCAACAGGCCATCTCCCAAACCCCAGGCCCCAAAACACATCCAGGTCTTCAATGCTCTACAAAAAGCAACCCAATCTTGGGGGTATCGTGTTCTAGAGGGCAGACACTAAAAATAGCTTCCATATAGACAACTAGATATCAAAGAGAAAGAATTATTTTTTACAGCAGCTGTATTTCCCTTTAGATGTTCATTCTGGGTGGGAAGCGTAGATTAAGTTTTTTTTATCACACAAAGCTGACTGAAGGAGTACAGTCCACATAAGTTTATCTGCTTGGCAATTAATAATGGAATGATGTTTCTGCTGCCCATAAATAATTTCTACTTTTATAGGCCCCTGAAAACCAATAGAATCTGTAAAACCAATGCAAACTAGTTACAACAGGGTCACTGTGTTCTTCTAGGTCCTGCCAGCCTTAAGCAGATGGGTTGGCAATCCTGTCTGAAAGCAAAAGACCAGGTTAAATTGACATCCATCTATTATAGCAAAACATGTACCACAAGGGCCAAGTTCTGCTCTTAGATATAATTGCCAGACATGATGTCAGTGAATTCTGCCAGCTGGAGAAATGATAGGCTTTGCCTTTAAAAGAGATGATTGAAGGAAAAGTTGGACAAATGAAATCAGACCATGTGGAGTTTTGCTGCAGGACAAGTTTATGCTGTGTAAAATCAATCAATAAAATCTAATAGTGGCAGAAATGGCTTTATGCTTCAGAAATTTGCAGCTTGACATCAGCTGAAACTGAAACTCTGTTGAAAGTTTAATTAAACATTCCATTGAGATCCATATTCAGCAATTATCTGAGTTGTGGGAATCATAGAACCAACCTTGGAGAACATCCTAGGGATGGGCAACCCAGCACTCTTCATAGTAAGGTTTGGGCTAGACCCGTCTGACTGATTTGCTGGGTTGTGAAGACAATTGATCCAAAACATCATTCTTGGATAAAGGGAGCCCTCAGAGATCAAGTCTTGCATACATCTGCACCAACAGCATCCTAGCATTTATGCTCTTGCACATCATGGCCATGACACGGAGAGCTGATTATTATTAACACTCACATGTTATCATTAACAATCCTAAGGAACTAAAGTCAGGAAATGTCTGGCTGTGTTATTTCGGGGCTTTGCTATGACCAGAGCTATTGGCAAGGCTGGCTGTGCAAAACAGCAGTAGAGCATGTGAAGACAGCAGCTGGATGCTGAGCAGCAGCTGCAGAAACCTTGGGGGCTGAGAAAAAACCCACCAGGCTTCAAACAGCACTGCTGCTCTTTAGCAGAAAATGGATGCTTTCCTTTGTATACATGTGTGTTTATCACACACTTACAGAGAGGAATTCAAGGAATAAATAGAACAGGAGAGGAGAGAGGAAGAGAGAAAAGAAACCTCCTACAAACTTCATTTATGAATACATGAATGAGGTTGGTTTCTGAATACTGCAAGCTGTAATGCTTCTAGGTGCAGAACATGTTCTCGCTCGCTCACTCTCACTCCCTGCTCAAAACAAAAAAGGCTCTTCCATTACAAAGGCTCACCAGACAACCGAGATGCCAGGGAAACACAGCACCTAAGGGGACTTTCTTTTCTAATCATTTTGAAAAATAAATCAAGGTCTAGGAAGGCAGGGTGGGAACTAGTTCTGCAGAGTGACTGACATTCTCAGCCTAAACATGTACGCTGCCAGATCTGTCTGGAGCAGCAGCATAATGCAATGTTTAGAGATGCTGCATCAAAGCAGCAGACAGGAGGCTAAACCCAAATATTTATGTACTTGGACAGCAGATCTGAAGATCAGGGATGCCAACATTCTAATCTGAACACTTAGATTTATTTTAATCACCCAGTTTCATATGCTAACCCACAAAAAGACTCCAGAGAAATTTGCTTTTAGATTTATTCTTCCCTGTCTCCCTCAGGATTCCCAAGGTGCTGCCCCAGTTCAAAACCGCTGTGCTGGCATCAACAGAGTTGTGCATCCTTCCTTGAAGGACAGGTATCTCATCATCTAGGTTATGCCTTTCCTTTTTCTGTATAGCAGCAGTTCTGAACCTAAACCACTTTAAGATGTGTGGACTTCAACTCCCCAAATTCCCCAGCCAGCATGCAGGCTGGAGAATTCTGGGAGTTGAAGTTCATATACATCTTAAAGTAGCTGCAGTTGAGAAGCAAGGCCCTATAGTAATGCATCACAACTCTGCAGCTCTAGAAGCTGTGAGAATTTCATTCCATGTAGACCAGTGTTTCTCAAACTTGGCAATTTTAAGATGCATGGACTTCAACTCCCAGAATTCCCCAGCCTGGGGAATTCTGGGAGTTGACGTCCATGCATCTTAAAGTTGCCAAGTTTGAGAAACACTGGTATAGACCATTAAGGTAGCCCATTGGCTGTGTGACATGCTCACTGAGACAAATTAAATAATTAGATTTGTTATGGATCATATGAATTATCTGCAGATATGACCCACCTATCAGTTATTCAAGTCACACATACATGGAATGTAAAATCCCAGCAGGAGTTGTGTTTCTGTCATTTATTTCTCTGAAGGTGTTTATTTTCTTCAGAAGGTTGGTGGGGGGGAGGGGGGGACTACATTAGACATATTGTATTATGTTCAAATTAAGCAGACTATACAACATAGCATGTCAGTAATCTGAGAGGAATGAACATTTGTTCAACTGTATACCCAATAGCAATTCAGAGTGTAAGGATCTCATCCAGATTTATTGCCATTGCTGGGTAAATAGCTGATGACTGAGCACAGCCAGCATACACCTAGGGCAACATTTTAATATGTAACTGGGCAATTTAATTTGTTGCTGCAGTTTGTGTTTTTTTCTTTTTTGGTTGGATTTTTTGGAGTGGAAAAAAGACTATAAACATTGATGTCTTTGCACAAAGAAATACATGGACCTTTTAAAAGCAATTATTTAAGTATGCAATTTATATGAAAACAATTTACCCTTGGACATTATCTCAGTACCCAAAATGCACATGCAATTGTCCACGCCTTCTAATTTGTGGTCATAATTTATTTTGATTGTGCAATTAGGAAAGAAGTGTCTTATTAATTTCTATCTCTCAAAGAGAAGCAAGACAAATTCAGCAGCCAAAATGTCAAGCTTGTAAGGCGGAGGATAGCGCAGCTTTCTGCAATGGGAAAAATGCTGTAGACAAGCTTACCTTTATGTGGGTGGGTGAATATGTGCCTGTTCACATACACAGAGAGAGATACACAGATGTAGATATCTACAAGATTGATCTATCAGTTATCTAGCTAATGTTAGGACAAGCTTGCTGCTCAGAGCCCCCATTTATTATGTAACTTAGAATTTGTATATATAAGAAAGATGGTCTAAGGGCAATTCTTCATGGTAGCCTTAAACTGCTTGCGTTCCATGCTGATATCACTTGGAAATGAAGCCAGCTTAAGAAATCACTGTCCAGATTTCAATCTTTGACAATGAAGCTTCCCAGATGTTCCATTGGAATAGCCGTTACAAGAGGCTCCAATTGGCAGATTTCCCTGCTTTTTTACTCCACCCTCCCGTTCGGGGAGAGCAAGCACCAATTGCTTTCCTTTCTGTGGGTGGCTATTTATTTATTGGACTTAAACAGACACGTATCTTATGTACAATAACTCTGAGTGGCTCACAAAAACAGAATAAAAAATATTAAAAAGGCAGTAAACCAACCGCAGAAAACAACTCCCAGTGCCCCAAAACGACACTTCCCCAGACATTAACATTCACATTTACTGAGCACCAACCTCATCCTAGCCCAAGGCTTGGGGGAAGGGTCAGCTATTCAAGGTCTCTAAGGACATGTTTCCATTTATGTGAGAAACTTCATTTAGGAGTCATCGAATCACACATTGGGAAGGGACTTTAGAAGTCATCTTGTCCAACCTCTTGTTCAGTGCAGGAGTCCTTGCTTGCAATGAGCATTTACCAATCCAGCGGTGGATCACTGGTAGAAGTACTAGTTCACCCTTCTTGTTATCACTTGAGCTAGAAGGGGAAACTGAAAAACTGTTGCCAGACTCATCCCTGTCCTTGTGTACAGCTGGCTTTAGACTAAGGCTGAGTAGCCACTGGCCTAGAGCACCAAAGCTTAGCCAGTGCCGCCCCTCCTTCCGAATCATTCTAAAAATCGGCAGGACGTGGCGCCATCAGTCAATGGGCCTTGGGGCACCATATGCCCTTGAGCTGGCACTTGTCTAAGGAGATGCCTTTTCCCAGCATTTGGCTTTGCAAACTCCTTAGAAGAGCTTCAATAAGCCAAATATGTGAACTGGGAGGTGCAGTTGTGCTGAGAGGGGAAGGGGATTTTTTTTCTCCTTCTTCTTTGGGATTGTTAGGAAGAGGCGTGCAGCTTTTTTGCTTCCTTGCAGCTCTCACCTGCATGACATATCCATACACACAAACAGGATGCACAGGATCTTTTCCTCTTCCCCTCTTTCATCTTGCAACCTCTTGCATCCCCCATGCTAGCTGGGGAATCCTGGGAGTTGGTCCACACATCTTAAAGTTGCTGAAGTTGACAAGCACTGCACTAGAGATCTGGGGTTTTTTTAAGTACAATTCCCTGTTCCCCCCCCAATGTGCACTTTTTCATTGGTTCAGCAGCGGTGAAGGGCAACAATTAGAAAGGAGGGTGAGCATGCTTGCAATAGCACATATTGCCTGCATCAGAATGAAGCGCAGCACACAGACTGTGCCAGCTGAGGTTGGAAAAAACGAACAAGAAATGAAATACATAAAGAGGGCCTCAGGTTGTCTTCATAGTGGGCTCCAGGCAGGTTGTGTTGTTATTTCATTTTTTTTATATAGCACAAGAATTAAGAAGCAAAGAGTTCTGGTGGGTGTAGTTTTTCTTGCTGGAGCCAAAAAGTCTAAGTATCGGCTGGGTCAAGAAGTCAATCCTTTCTCTTCCAAACTGATATACTAATAGTTACTATGGTAACTTATTTATTTATTTATTTATTTATTTATATTTCACATTTCCATCACCGCCCATCTCTCCCGAAAAGGGGACTCTGGGTGGTTTTTTGTCAGAAACCTAGATAAAGGTGAATCTTTTGTTCCCTCAGTGCTCTCTCTCACCTCTCTGCTCTCTGCTCCTGCTTTTGCCATTCAGATGCAGCTAAGTCCTGCTAAAAAGTTTTGTCTCCCTGCATGGAGAGGGGCAGAACTGTAAAAATGCTTTTACTCTCTGTTTTGTAAATACAGTTTAAATTTGTTGAAGTTGCTGGCGTGATTTTTTTGATCTCTCTCTCAATGGCAAAGCTCTTCTGAAACTCCACTGTTGATCCTCAGGATCATACACACCAACAGGTTGAGGAAGAAGTCATGCATTCATGTCCTCCATGAAGTGGGACATCCTTATGCTGGGTCAAGCTGGACAAACAGAGGAGCTGTAAGAGAAAGATATCAGTCAGCTTTAAGAACCAATTTCTTCCAGCAATGTATGGTTATTTTCTTTGTTTTTGAGAAGCACTCTCTCTTTTGTAATTAGAATTTCAGAAGATGAGAAATTGTATTCATCTCCTTCAAATCCTTTTGCTGGCATTCTTATACTATTCACAGGCCATAACAGAAGTTCTTTGGATATTTGGTTGTGGGGAAAACACATTCAAATGATTGTTCTTACAATAAAAATATAACCACACTCTGCAGATAAAACACACTATGATATCACAAAGACCACATTAACAACAGAGAGCAGAGAAAGACAGGGAAGAAATTGCAATAGAAAACAGCTTTTAATTTTCATGGACATTCATGGAGAAGCCTAATCCAAGAAGAACACCACCAACATTTCTTTCTCTCTCCACTGAAGAAATATTTGTCAAGTCTCCTCAGATACTTGGCCTAAGGATAAACTTTAACATTCACATCATTGTTTGCCTGAAGCAAAATCTTGGTGGCAACTCAATGTCAGAAGGTATCTTGTTTAGTCCTTTGAAAGCTGCCATATGAATTGTGACATAAGTGCTTACTATCTCTTGGCAAACCCATGCAGAAAGCCTCAGCTGCAGGAACCATTCCCAACATTCACAGTATTATCAGTGGCTCACCCCCTCCCTGCAAGAATTAACTGATACAGAGGCTATCAACACAACCTGCTTTTTCTTCCACTAAACTGCCATGTTGGCTTTCTAGAATACATGCAACTGTACAAGTATCTTTCTACAGCTGGGGAGGGTGAACGAACAAATAGATCCAGAAACTTAATTGAGGGAGAGAGGGAGGGATGCAGCAATGTGTCATCATCATGGTAGCACTTTGAAAGAAGATGCTCATCAGCATCCAAAATGCAGCAAGGCCATTTAACCCATGTGATGTGACCCATTTTTTTACTTGGATCTCTTTCTTTCTCTGCAGCACATAGAGAGAGCGAAAGAAAAAGATGACAAAGCTGGTCATTTTGCTTTCCAGCTTTATTTTGTTTTTTGGGGTTTGCTAACATATTTGTATGCTTATGGCAACTTAGGATGCCCTTCCATTTCCACATCCTTTCAGGAAGCTGCACCTTCAGCTTGACCTTCTTGACTCCTTCTGGGGAATCTTTTCCAGATAAAGGACTGCTGTCAGCTTAATTCACAACATTACTATTTTCTTTCCCTAAATCAAGAGGGAATAATGTTTTTCTCCTATGCAGTATGTTGCTTTTCTGCTATCCACCTGAAACTCAGATCTGGCCAAGACCCTAAACAGCAAGTGTTGCATTTATAGACCCTTTATTTGTTTGTTTGTTTACACACTATGCTGCCTCCTCTTGAGACAATACAGTAAAAAAGAACATATGCAACAATAAAACATGAATAAAATAAAACCCATCGTGTGGCCTCTAAACTAAATAAATGTTCCTTCCTGCTTCTGACAAGGTGGTTACTACCAAACAGGTTTGTTCCTGGCAAGTATAAGCATCAGTTCTCATGATTCCGGTGATGATTATGTAAATACACACCATAAATAAATCTAAATAAATAAAACACCATAAAATGAATACATCCAATGCCAACAAAGAAGTCTACCATACCTCCTCACCTGTTTCAGAAAAGAACATTATGAAATGTTCTTAATGTCTTAAAAGATAAATCAGATTCAGTGGGAAATAGCCTAGTTGCTGAAATTCTTGTCACCTTATCCCTTTTACTTCAATAAAACTTTCAAAGAAGACCCTGTGATTCATGCCTGGGAAAAGGATTACTTTTGCTTTAAGTTTACAGTCCCACAGCTTGAGCTAGAGCTTCCTGATTCAGGTAAGCTAGAACAGGGTTTCTCAACCTCAGCAACTTTAAGATGTGTGGACTTCAGTTCCCAGAATGCAACATCCATTCTCCCATCTTTCCTAAGCCTCTCCCATGATCACTTAGCTATTTAGCCTTTGGAAACTCTGACCAGGAGGTCCATAGAGTCTTTCATCTCAGCACTGCCCTTCCAGGAACTCCTCTCATCAGGACCTCAGTTACTTCCTCACTCTCCAGGTCTCTCATTCATGGCAGAAGGATTACCTACCCCTCCAATGTTTGAACAAGGCAAAACCTGAAATCATAATTTAAAAGGGCAGTAGTCAAGAATCAATCCTTAGTTATACATTGCAAAGAAAAGAAAAAGCGTTTAAAAAGTTGGTGTGGAGAAAGAAAAGCATTCAGTCTTTTATTATACCTTCTGGAAGAGGAATTCCAGAAAATAGAGAGAGAGAGACCACTTTTGACTTTAATCTAACTCTATTTTTGCTTCAGTTCTGCCCACAATTATTGGCATGAGATCTGCAAGAGGCTTTCCCTGAGGGAACTCATCCTTTGACAGGAAAAAGATTGTTCACCCTGATTTTAAAAAATAACTTTCACCTTGCCTTTTGGACCCAGCCAACCTTTCCTTGGCCCCATTCACTTGGGGGGGCCATCCAGGAGTCTCACAAGTGAATTTTAACCTTCATTTACAATAGATCTTCCACCTTCCTGCAGATGATGACTTTAAGCATTGGAGGATACCGTTAATCATAGTATATTGCTACACAAGATAAATAGTCCCACCAGAGACAGTAGGCTCACTAGGGTTATTGGCAGTCTATTACAGAATCGGAGATTTCATGTGACTTTGAATGGAAAGAACAGTAGATGGAGGTTACAGAAGAATGGACTGCCACAAGGGAGCGTACTGTCCCCGATATTATATAATGTATATACAAATGATCAACCAGTTCCCAACAACACATGACTGTTTATCTACACAGATGACACAGCAGTGGCTACACAAGGATCAAGTTTTGATGAGATAGCTGGAAGTCTCACTGTAGCACTTGAAAAATTAGGACAATATTACACTACTAGTCATTTGAGGCCTAATCCAAGTAAGATCCAAGTGTGCACTTTCCATCTTCGAAATCGAGACGCCGGGGCTAAACTGAATGTTTTATGGCCAGGGAGCCGATTACAGAATTGTCCTACACCGAAGTATCTCAGTGTGACATGATTGAACACTTTCCTTTAAACAGCACTGCCTGAATATTAAGGCCAAGGTTAGGAAATTGACAAATTTCACATGGGGAGCCCGGCCATCCATGTTGCGAATATCAGCTTTGGCCTTGAGTGTCACTGCAGCAGAGTACACAGCTCCAGTATGGAGTGCGTCTACACAGGCAAAACAAGTTGACATCGCCATAAATGAAGCAGGACGAATAGTGAGAGAATGCCTTAAACCTACACCAGTTGAGAAAATGTACCCCCTTGTTGGTATTGCACCACCCAAGATCAAGAGAGAAGTAGCAGCAGATGTTGAGGGAACAAAACAAGAGAATGGTCCCCGGCACCCTCTGTATGGGTATGAGCCTCAAATGTGTCGACTAAAATCTAGGAAGAGTTTCATGGCAAGAACAAACACTCTTGAGGGCACACAAGAGCAAACCCAAATTGGAAGATGGAGGAGAGAAATCAGTGACCAAGGAATGGTCCCAGAGGAGAATATGGCTAAGGGATTCAACCTCCCTTATGTTATCTGGAGGACCCTGAATAGGTTGAGGGTTGGAGTGCCTAAGTGTAAGATTAAGATGTTCAAATGGGGATTGCTGACAGATAGTAACACACCATGTGAACGTGCAGAGATACAGAATTCGGCCCACCTGCTGACCGGCCGATTATTACCAATAGTATGCACTGAGAATGACTTGTTTTTGGCCAATGACAAAGCCAAGAAGGTGGCACCATATTGGCAGCTTAAGGTTTGATCTGGATATGAAAGATGACGAAGACAAAGAAGAAGGGGAGGAGGAAGGAGCAGCAGCAGCAGCATTGGAGGAATGCATATTTGAAAATAAAATCCTTTAGCAGGAGATGCAGTTAGATATCATGGATCCCTTGATTTTTCTATTCTTACTCTTGTTTTTTCCTCAGTAAGAGGAGCAGCTTTCTGCTCTTTCTCTCGGTAATTTTTCACCTGATAAGTGATAGATACTCAAGTAGGGTTCATGACACACTACTAACAGAGTGAAACTCATTTGTAAAGACCGTTGAGTTCTACTAAATTATTCTGACCTGCTATTTGGGATCTCTAGTCTAGAAAGAAATCCCAGAAAGGTTATTATATATATTTCTCTATAGTGAGGATTTTGTACTGTCTTTCAAGTTTCATACTCTGCATAAAGAGTGACTGATTTCTACCCAGGAGATGGCCAATAGAGCAAATTAGTTTCATCCCTTTTAATCTCTACCCAAGAGTTCAAAAAATCCAGTGCTGTGTAGTGGTTTTATGAATTTAATTGAATGACATTGGAAAAGGTAATACAGAATGAAAATTCTAATGTCATATAAAAGGTATCTTTCACAGTTTTACTATGGTTAAATGAATTTTTCAAGTAGTTGGGGGCCTTTTGAAATTAATGGCCTATTAGAAGAGGAATCACATGCTGAGAATAAATGCTCAGCTTGAGGCCATTACATTTTGAATCAGAATACATTTCAAAGATTACAGGAAAAAGTGTATCATGCTGAGTGCCTGACATAGAAGGTCTTTCTTGTTAATTACTTAACCCCAAAAGAGAGTGCCCAAAAAGCAAGACTATCTGTATTCTCCGATTATGAGTAGAACAGAGCCCATAATTTGCATTAGGTGCAATATTCCAGCCTTTGTTTTGAAAGAAAAGAAATATTTCCAGCCCACATAACTGCCAAAGAAGGCTTGAAAGTATGAACAGAATCTGGTTCAATTGATTTTAAGGCTCTGTAACTTAGATGTTTCAACATTTTAAAAGTATAAAAATAATTGCGGTGGCAGCCTCCAAATCCAAATTAGGATCCTCTGCCAGTATATCCCTGAAACTATTATTTGTCCAACATGGGTAACTTTCCCTCCTTTACTGTTTTAGACCCAATCCAAATTGGGAACCATCAACTACAGGTGGCCCTTGTTTATCAACTGCTCATTCAGCAACCGTTGGAAGTTCCAATGGCACTGAAAAAGGAAATTTACTTAAACTCTTACAATGGCAATTGTCCATGTTAACAGTAATAGATATGGAAGTAAAATTGAACTATGCAAAACAAAAGAATTTTGAATTTGCAAATAAGCCAGGGAAATGCTTGTCATATAAATTGAGGACAGAAAAAGAGGAAAAAATGATATTAAAATTACAAGATGGAAACACAATAATAACAGACAATTCAAAGATGCAACAAATTTCAGCAGTATTATTCTATATTATATAAAGGAGAAGAAGTTTCCCTGGCAAAGGTTGATGAATATTTAAAGAAACAAAACTTACCAAAGAATACAGAAAAACAAATAATTAATGAATGGACCTATAACAATAAGGGAAATTTGTGAAGTCATAAAAAAGAAGCAAAGATAAGGAAAGTGCCTGGACCAGCTGGTTTACCAGCCTCTTACTATAAATATTTTGAAGATGAATTATTATAACCGTTACAAAAAATTATGAATTCTATTTTACAGACTGGAAAAATACCAGGCAGTTAGATAGAGACTAATATAACATTAATACCTAAAGAATGCCAAGATTTGACTTCACCAAAAATTACCACCTGATATCATTATTCAATAATGATTATAAGTTATGTATGATTATTTTAGCTGAGAGGATGAAAATGGTTTTACAGAACTTTTTTCATGAAGATCAATGTGTTTTTTACCCAAAAGACAACTGAGAGATAGTATTAGATGTATTGGACATTTTGGAATTCCTAGAACAACATAATGAAAAACAAACTCCATTGATCTTTCTAGATGCAGAAAAGGCCTTTGACAATTTGAACTGGACTCTCTTGTTTAAAATTTTGGATGATATGGACTTTGGTGAGAATTTTATTAAATAGGTGAAATCGATTTATACCTCAGAAAAGGCACAGATAATTGTAAATGAAGAATTAACAAAACATTGTGAGATACAGAAAGGGACAAGACAAGACAAATTCTTTTATTTCTCAGCAGTAGCCACTCTTTAAAGAAACAGCAGGTAGAGAGAAAGGGTTAACCTATCGAGAATTTTTAGAACAAGAGCATGGTGAGTATACAATGAACTCAGGAGAACAATTGGCTGCAGAGGGATTTAGTTTTCAATGGTTTTTGTATGCGCAGCTAAGAGAAAGATTCAAGGTAGCTAACAGGACATTTGGATTGAGCAACAAAAGACAATTGTCCACCAATGATAGGTATCAGGCCTTTGAGGTAGACCAGACTAGGAAACCAGTGCCATGTAGATCAGTGCTAGTTTTATTGTAAAGCTATAGTAACAGAACCTTGCAAATCTGAAAGTGCTTCCCCCCTCCCTCCCTTTATGTTAGTGAGAATTAGGGAGGGTCTTCTCTGAGACGCTTTCTTAGATTATGGTTCTGCCCAGGACTCAGGTTTCTTTTATCTGATTATCTTGGTGGTAGCGGTTCCTCCTGTTCCTCATTCCTTCTATCCATTACATCAGGCTGGGGGAAGATGGATTCTGGTCCAACTTGAGAAGGCCCTCAGTAACCAGAAAGCAAAGTCATTTGCTGGGCAGCATGAGGGTTTAGAGAGGGTGAACATAGTGACTGCTGCTGGCTGTGTGGAGGTGTTCTAGGCTGGGCTCTGCAAACTTGTAATATTGCCAGTGAGACAAAGTGCAAAATGCTAACTTCACTTACATGACTGAGAACTGCTGCAGTTTTTCTTGGACCATTCATCTTGCCCTGTGGATCTTGAAATACCTACCCAGGGAGCTCTTCCCTCAGATGTTTTGACTATATTTTTTTCTGGTATGGCTATTGTATTTGAATTTTAGGAGTTGAAATCCAGAGGTTCAGAAGGCACCCAGGTTGGGATGGACTATGCATTTTTGCTTCCATAATATACCACAATATCCAGGAGAACTTTTCCTTTTTACCATGGTGTTTTTTCATTATGCACACACACTTTGGTATAGAGGAGGTGCTAGAAAGGCTGCATGAACCAAAGATATGGAAAGCTACAGCAAATGGATTCTGCATAGAACTCTGTACAAAATCTGGAAATGAAAAACCACAGAGCATCAGTTCCATGTCAGAAAATAAGTATGATGTTCAGAACTTCAAAGCTTAGAGAAAAACTCCAGCCAGGAGAACTGAATGCATTTTTAGAGGCAGTATTTAGCTTGGTTTACCTAGAAAGACTTCAGACAGAAATTTTTCCATACTGTTGAATGGGTTTTCTGATTATTATGCAGGTATGTCTAGTTTAGAACGAATAACCTTTGAGTAAACCATAAAGCCATAATCTGCTGAAGCTCAGCGAAGTCCGTTCTGATTAGGCCATTGAGGTTTGAAAGAATATTGCTTCCTGCTCCCCACTTCCCCAAACAGTTAGCACTTCAAGGGTAGCCTATTACAGGATCATTTTCCTTGTGAGAAGAGAGTAATGAAGATGTATGGTGCCTTTTGTATTAAATTTGTATTTTGCAAATGTAAAGGATGAGCAGATGGGGAGCAAGCACTCATACAAGTAGTATCCCTACCAAAGTGACATACGTTGATGGTTTCAAATTCACAGCAAGCTGTTTCTGACAGCTGGAAATCCCCAGGCAACCTTTTCCCAACAAACTCAGAGACTTTTCTGCCCACGTTCAACTGCACAAATGTTTTCTTTCAAGTCTCTTTGCTGTATTAATTGCAGTACGAATGAAGCTTAGAAGTGAGAGCTGCAGTAGCAACATAGGGAAATTGGAAGGAAATAAGGAGTTGGAAGAGAAGGTAGCTCTTTGGAGAGGAAAGGAGAAAACAGACCATGTACATGTAAGAAACTGTAAAGCACATTCTCTTCTTACATCTGAAATGGGAGGTGTTTCTTCAATTACCAGTGAAGCTACAGTACTGAATAATGGTGAGTAGTTGGACTGAACCCGAAAAAACTAGGTTCAAGTTGTCACTTGACTGTCTTTCTCCCTGAGTGACTTTGGGTCAGCAATTTTCTCCTAGCCTAGCTAACCTCACAGGACTATAGCTATGGGGACAAGATGAAGGAAGATCTACATGTCCAGCAAACTGAGTTTTTAGGGGGAAAGGTGGGAACAACAACAGCACCAGAAACAACAACAAATATATACATATATAGATTGCTCTGCATGACAGATTCTTAGGCCATCAGTTGACCATCAGTGTCAGTTCAGACAACTACATGCCCTATTAAGGCATACCAAAAACCTGTGTGATATAAATTGTTCACAACAGAATAGCATAGCTGGAGCCAGGGCTTGCATGTTCATGATGGCCAAAGAGATCTGATGTAGCAGAAGATGCCCACAAATATGCAATCAATGTCTGTATTAAACGAAAGGCAACTTGATTGAAAGAGAAATGGAAAATTTAGAGCATTAAAAAAAAAATCAAGTCTTTCTGCTGTCATGGTGGGAAGGAGGGAGAAGTGAATGTGAATAAGCTCAAGGAGCAGAAAACTTGGCATAGCTCAGCCATGAAATCAGTGCTGGAGGCAAAGATAGGAACAAAGAGGATCTGAAGAAGCCAAGATAAGAGCTAAGCAAAATTGCTCTAATAAAGGACAGAGAGAAAAGAGTGGGAGAAATGAAATAGCTCCAGTCAAGAATGAGAAGGTGGGGAAACTAAGATGATCCTCTCAATAACATTTTGCATTAATTAAGAAGTTAAATAACGAAGTTCATCCAAAGCGTGGCAATGGATTCACTCACATCCTCAGACTTTTCCATCTCCTCTCCCTACTTTCAGTTCTTCCTCCTTCCCCGTTGTGAGTTCATCTAATCTGTTTTGCATATGGGGTCCATGGGGGAAAATGCAGGGGAGAGGGGGAATCCAATGAAACAATCCATGTTTGTTTCTTAAATAAACAGACACGGGGGAGCGTGTCAATCTAATGGCTGAATTGGGCTTTCTTCACACATTGAATGTTTTGGAACCCCAGTGTGCAAGGAAGGAGGAAGTTTTCCACCATCTGCAACCTACATTCTTACAGAGTAAGTAAGGTTGGGGGAAGAACAGAACACAAGCCGAGCTGGGAATAGATTATGGTATGGATGAAAATGGGCCCAGAGGTGTCCAGGATGTTGCTCTTTGTCTATTACCTTGTTAGCATAAGTTACATTAAAAACACATGAGGAATAAAGGCTAGCTTATGTCTAGAGTCGAAGCCAAATGACAATATCATTACAATATAACTTTCTTTTCTCAACACATGAGCTAGGACTGTTTCACAGTATATATGCTAAATATTAGTAGATCTAATGTAAATAATGTTTGTGACCTATTCACCTTTCATCTTAAAGGAAAATGGATAATACAATGGAAAATATGCAATATTCAGGGTATATGAATAATAGTCAACTAATGTTATTAACTCCTAAAATTCTAGCTTATCTTAAAGAGGTCACAATCTCCCACATCATAATCTGGTAAGAATATTAATAAATATGAAAAACAGGAAACCATAAGTAAAAGGCAGTAAATCTAATAAAAGTAAATCCTGCTGAATTGAATAAGGCTTATTCTCTGAGAAGTATGCATCTTATAGTTCAAGATATTTTAGAAAACATTCTGAGATTCAGACTGCACTTGTATGGTCTGTAGGAGACTATTCTATGGGTAACTTAATGTTTTGCCATTTTTTGTCAAAGAATGGAGAATCTGATTCAGTCCCAAAGAGTGAGATTTGAACTTGAAGCATCTCTCTAACTCAATTTAGACACTTCCCAGATCGTCCCTCTCCAATCTCAGTGCTCTAATATCACTAGAAATGGGGTAGGGGTGCTCCTTTGAGCATTTTCCCAATTGTGAATATGTAGCAGGGAAATGGGAAAGCACTAAATCTTGAGGTTCCTCAGGACCCATTGCTTTCCTATTTCTCCAAGACACAATCACAGTTAGGGAGAATGTTTGGCAGCACACAGACTTGTTTTCTTTGCAACTAAAGGAAGGAAAATCATAAAAGAAAAGGAAAGAAGAAAATCAGCTCTTCTTTTCCCTGAGCAGACCTTTGGAGAATACATAGACTTCATTTTTTAATAACCCACTCCTCCATTGGTGAGACTGATTTGTCTATCTAGTAAAAGTATCAGGTGCTTAAAATCTGCTTTTGAAATTCTTCTTAAAAAACAACAACAATGCAAGTACATCTATATAAGTTATTTCCAGTATTTGTAAAATAATCTTTTATGTGCAATATAACTACAAATATAAGATAAGGCTCTGAATAATGAGTTTCTCAGCAAAAAATTTTTGAACAGATTGAAAAAATAATATAGAGTACTGTAGTGAAACATAAACAGCTACAACACCAACGAAGCAATACAATAGTGGTTATACATTAAAAAAAAACCTACATACATTTTAGTGATTAAATAAATTAAACCTAAAAGAGGGGAAAAGAATAAAGAAAAAGATCCATATAATATCCATTTAGCATCAACGTGGGATTAAATCCATGCCTAAATTTATATTAAATCTAGACCATGTGGAAATATATTGCTTTATCTTCTCGTTTTTAGAATGTGGAGACTTTTGAAAAATACATAACAGATGCATATCCTGAATCCGTTCTTTAATATCAAGAGGATACATTTCTTTCCATTTATGTTAGCTTATCCTCTTTGCCAAGCTCCGTGGTAGAGCAATACTCTTCATAAAATGACAAAATCCATATTTTAGCAATATAATTTAACATTACATTTATATCTTTATTATATGTCTTTCCAAAATTGTATCAACATATGCTATGATTTGAAACCAAAACCTAGCTATAGTTGGAGAAGACCAAATCATATGATCTGGTCAAATTTCTTATAAAACTAGCACAAAAATATATGATGCCCAATCTCTTTTAAGCACTCTTTGTGGGGTCCAATAGACATGAAATACAGGTAGTCTTCACTTAACGACCATTCATTCAGCGACCATTCAAAATTACAACAGCATTGAAAAAATGGCCTTATGTTCTGTGCCTGAAATTACGACTGTTGCAGCACCCCCACAGTCACGTGATCAAAATTTGAGCACTTGGCGCAAGGCAGGGTGCAGAGCTTCCAAAAGGGCAGAGATGGGGGGAGATAGGTGGGAGGGAGATAGGCAGATGGGGGAGTTGAAGGCAGTGTTCGGGGCTGGGCAGAACCAAGCCTGGAATAGCTTGGATTGGGGTGGGTGCTCAGGCTAACGGCGGGTGAAATTCACTTAACGATGGCAAGGGGAATTGCTAGGATTGCCATCACTAAGCGATGCCATCTCACTTTACAACCACATGGCTTGGCGACGGAAATTCCAGGCTCAATTACCATCATTAAGTGAAGACTACCTCTATTTGTGCGTGTGTGTTTGTGTATGATTTAATTCTTAAGTCATAAGAAGTATGTTTTACATTTCATAAAACTAGGATCCCATTGATTTTCCAAGATTGCATATTCCAATTTTTTGTTCCATAACTTAAATATGTAAATAACTTAGTTATGTAAATATGTAAATATTTTTAACTCCATATAGCATTGAATTGTTGGTTTCACTCCCAGCACTGCATCTCTTAGAGATCCTAAGATTCCAGGTACCTCTGAAGTTTAGCTAAATCATATAGGCCAAACTATTTTATCAGTACATGTTTCAATTGTATATATTGCTAGGCAGATACTGTGGGTAAATCACATTCACTATCGCTCAAAATCTTTAAAACAACCATTATAAGTCAGCCAATTTAAGGTATTTATCATTTATTTGGCCCAGGCATTCCAGTATAATATTTTCCCTGATATCTTCAGATCTGGATTATTCCACAGCATCTATTTCTTGTGTCATTCTGATTCAAAACTTAAATGCATAACTATTAATAGGTCTATCAGCTTTCAAAGCTGGAAGTAAAGATCCATATTTACTATATTTAGATCCTAAAATTTGCCAAGATTTCAGAAAAGTTACACATTTACTTTCTAAATAGACCCAAATGTGCTGCAAGTTACCATAGGCTCCCACTTGATTTCTGGCAAACATGTATGTATTTAAAAAAAAAAAAGAATTAGAGTCGCAAAAGAGTTATTTACACTATTCAAATACATTCCATCCTTGGCTGCTTTGGCTTAAAAAGCAAACACTTTGTACAGTAAATACTCCATCAGTATGATCATTGTCCTCTTGAGCTTTGTTTCCTTATGTTGTGCCCAAAATTCTTGACTTTCCTCCTTGCTAACTGAATCAACACAGAGCTATTTCTCCCCACTCCTTCACAATTTTTTCCTCCTCACTAAGCAGACACGGTTTCAAAATGTTGGTTGTCAACATGTACGCTGACATAGCAATAAGCTATTTAAAATGTCTTGCAGTAAAGGAGGTGAGCATGTGTGCGCAAAGAAAGCCTTACATCAGAGAGGGGAAAGGGTGCATAGCTTTTGGACCCTCGATTTGGGTTTTACAGCTGAACTTTAGAAGGGGTGGGGAGTCTACAAACAAATGTCCCCTCATGAAGGATAGAAATGAAGGCAAGGATGGGCAAAGCTGCAGCGACGGTTATAGAACCAAGGAAAAGAGTCTGAAAAAAAGCTAAAATAACCTTGAACCTGACTGCAGAAGATCTGCCCTCCAGGAAGGGAGATGATCTGAACTTTTTAATGATCCCAGAAATATAACATTCAGTGGGAAAAAATAGACATTTTCAAGCTCAGGAAAAATGTGACAGACACAATCACAAGTTAAGCTTTGCTGAGAGCTATGTCTTAAGAATGATGGGCAAACAGTGCTTAATGAAGCATTCTGGTGCCACAGTAACACTCTTGTGCATAAAATGCCCCAGATACTGTAGCATAGAACCCCATTATGATAACAAAGGTCCCTTCCTGTCCTAACAGTCAGGAACCACGCTGAGACAAGGAATAGGTCTCTAGTGTTTTATTACTGCTACATTAGACAGAAAATCCTAACAAACTGAAGAAGCGTGGGAAAAACCCAGACAGATAAACCCCAAAAGTCAAGGCGGGTCTGATCTGTGTCTCTTTGAATGGCTGCTTTCAGTACTACGCATGCGTTTCCCCCCCTGGATAGGGGCCCCCTCCTGCTCACCATCAGTACTCATGACACTTCCTGTGGATTGGTTTCCAAGGATGGTGGAGCACAGAAAGAGATACATCTTTACATTCTTCCTTCTGACAGCCAATTCATATATTACCTGCACTGTATGACTGCCATTGTTCGTTCCCTGGCTGTAGTATTATCAGCACTGAACTCCTACAGCAGAGAGATCATAACCAAAAGGCCTTACAGCATGGAGTAAACTGATGATACGACTGTTTGCATATTAGTGCTAGTCCTCTTGGGAAGGGGGCAGTGGCCCTGGTATTGATAATTCCCAAATCATCTGGACAGGTGCTAGAATTCCTCGTTTCAAACATTTCCAGCACGGTATAGAACTCAGTCATACCAATGTAGCAACCAACTGCACCAATAATCTAAGAAATAGCCTTTAGTTCCCAGCAATAGAAAGATATATCAAGTCATTCATCTGTAGGGTAGTAAAATTTGATGCTCTGCTCAAAATTCTCCAGAGCAAAAGGCTCCAGTGTCAAGTTCATATTATCTGCTCACAATTCAGTGCTCCTGTAATAGTTGAGTTCACATACTGTGCTAAGCTGTGGTTGTTTTAAGCATAGTTTCTTGCACAAGCCACATCGCCCAGTTCCCAAATAAAACTAAGCTATAAATCTCAGCATACAATCTACAATTCCTGTATTCACACATGATAAACCCCAACCAAATAAACCATATTATGCCAGCCTTTGGCTTCACAATAGGTCCTTCTGTCTTTCCGTTCTTCCTGTTACTCAGAGAGATGCAAATTCCAGTCTAAAGAAGCCATGTTAAGACAGAGAGACTGGATTTATCTCTTAACTGGCTGAGGAACCCAGTGGAGTTGGCTGCTTTAATAATTTCTAAGTAGTGTGTGCCTCATTTCAAGGCAAATGTTGCCACTTGATCAGCTACTTGTCTTCTGACTATTGATTTTTCCCCACACAGTTTTTATTTAATATATTTATTGTACTAGAATTTTAACAAAGAAAATAAATTGTAGTACATAATCAATAGACAGTTAATAGCTATGTTCTTATTCTTAAGGATACTGATACAGTTGTGTACAAATATGGGACTGGTAATTGATATTGCCCATAACTAGTTTACAATGCATCCAAGTTGATGATTCTCTTTTGAATTGTTTGGTTATTTATCACATGAAATGCAACATATCATGCCTGTCAATTAGAAACAATTTCAGCAATATAAAATGCTTTCAAATTGAGCAGCTACAAATGTTCACACTGGAAAACATCCATGCTGATGTTGTAGAGAGGCAGCCATTTACGTCGTTCTCTGATGAATGTTTATTTTGTTGTTGTATTCTGGAGGTAATCATAAGGATCAATCTCCAAGACATGCTATAGTAAGCTGCAGATCAGAGGAACCTGGGACCATCATTTTAATAAAGAATAAATTGTGAAATATAATCAAATTTTACAGATGAGACACAATGTACAAAAAGTTTAATGGACTTGCAGTAAGCCAAACAAATTACTTTTTTTCTAGCATGGTGAAAATTACTTATTTGGACATGAAAGTTTTACTATGCAGATACTTATATTATCTGCATAATACTTATACATAATTATACATAAATACTAATACTTAATATTGAGATAAATATAGGGATATACCTTGCTTCCATCCTCACCTAACAGATCTTGTGTGAGTACCCTTTAGGTATATTTTGCAGACCTTAGATATTTTTGTATGTGTGATTTTACTCTCCAGTTTTATAGCTTCCAGTTAATACATAGTCAGCACCATATAGACCTATGTTTTTATTCAAATGTATGCATGACAGCTATTTTATAAATTATCATTATTCAGCATCCAGAGGCTATAGATATAATGTAGGTAAAATTGATTTGTGTATTACTCTACATGGACTTTGCAAACTGAATGATACTCACATGCCCAGGAACACGTACCATCTGAGCTATATTCTGTATCAAATATTTAAAAATATGGTATTTCAAGGGAGACAAGATGGAAAGCAATTGGCCTTTGGCAAAAAATGCATGGACTTCAGAGCAGAGTACCACTTGGAGATGCCACACATCCCCATTTATTACTACCACATCTTCTACAGATTTTTCAAAGTTCACTACATATCTTTCTAGTTTGAGATTCTGGACATAGTGCTTAGCTTTTAGCTCCTCCTTATAACCATTATGATTTTATTTATTTTACCTAACTATGTATAACCTGCCTTTCTAATGCAGCGCATCATTCAAGTACTATGTATCTACTTTCAAGATGATGAAACTAGGAATTGTTTGCTTTCTTCTATTGAACTATTTGCAAATCACATTATTAGTCTGCAATATGATTATATGCTAATTTGTTCCCATATAATCAATTATTTACAACATATCATACTGTAGCTCTTTCAAGGTGGTTAATCAAGTACAGATAAAACAAAATTATATTTAGATCATTGAAAGAGTGATCCAATAAGGACACATCAACAAGTAATGAACAGCTGGCACTGTTAGATTAACAACTGCTTCTGAATCACGTCAGTGTTAATCCCAAAAGATAGAGCTGACCTGACTTCCGTTATGAGGGTGATCCTGTTCCTGAGAGCAACCCTCTTCTTGGTTTCCATCAAATGTTCCTTCTTGAAAGTATCACTGAGCTAGACAAACTCATCTGGGAAGATGCAATTTTTCTTTAGTCTGGTCACCAACTGTGTGGAGATTTATAAATAAAAAACAGTACTTCAAATTATATCCAGTTCATACCATGTTCCTCAGAAGCTATTACAAGAAAAAAAAAATTCTACACTTAGTTCTGGTCAATAATTTGCCCGCAACATTCTGGCTCATGACATTTCTGGTTGTATCATTTTGGATGATGAGACAGAAATTTCTTTTCAGTCCTATATAACTCAGATAAATTGGAACTATGGTATATACCACTGTGTCCAGATTTGACAACACGAATGGATGCACTTTGTGTATTAAACTTGGGAAAAAAAACGCTAATACCAGTTCCAAGCCACATCCAGTAGAATCAATTCTGTTCAATACAAGTTGAATCACCTTTTCTCCACCTGAAACCACACAAGATATTATGTAAGAACATCGAAATCTCATCTTTTCTAGAGCTTCATTTAATCTTCTAAAAAACCAGATAAGTGCCTATGTTTGTAAGCAATCCAACAGTTATATGAGATAACTAACAAACAGCTAGTCAAAGGGACCAAATTAGTTCCAATTTAGTTTATTGATTAAAGGACCAAGGAGATAAAAGTTCAGAAACATGATTTTAATAATAAAATAAAATAATAGAGTTAGCTAACTAAATCTTATCAGGAAAACTGAATCCCTAAAAATATCTTTACTAAAGCAGTTTTAAGGATGATTTTGTATTTTCAGAACATAGCCAAGCTATAATTCTTCACCAACTTCTCAAGGACGAATAAAGAAAACAAATGCATTTCTAGGTCACATCCACAGAGGGAAATTCAAGTAGCCAGTCAATAAATGTGGTGGTCTCTTCATGTGTCTTTTGCATTATTCCTGCAGCAATTGTTTAACAGATGTTTATCAACAAAAAGTAATATTTTGGACTAACCAGACTCTATTGCATTTGTATAAAAAAGTAATGAGTAAATCATGTGTTGTTGGATATGTAATGAGAATAACATTTCATTAAAACTTTTGTTTTTGATGTCCTGAAGTTTGTAAGTTTTAGGAAGAAGTAATTACATTCATTAACTTGACTTAGCCTTAATATCCACATTTTTATTTATTTATTTATTTGTTTGTTTGTTTAATTGTTATCCCACCTTTATTATTTTTATAAATAACTCAAGGTGGAGAGCACACCTAATCTTGCTTCCTCCTCCTCTTTTCCCCACAACAATAATCCTGTGAGGTGCTTCGGCTGAGACAGAGCAAGTGGCCCAAGGTTACCGAGCCGGCTTTCATGCTTAAGGTGGGACTAGAACTCACAGACTCCTGGTTTCTAGCCCAGCACCTTAACCACTAGATTGTATGGAAATTGAGAGTTGGACGATAGATATGGATTATCTGTGCCCTTCTGATTATTAAGAGACTAATGTACAGCACTGGAATGTTTAGGGCCTTGCTTCTTGGTGAATTAAAGACCTGGTGTTAATTGTGACTTATCTATTAGAGTTTTATTCCACACAATCCAATGGTCTCTCAGCAACTTATAAATAAATAAATATATTAAAATATCCAGACATATAGAAAAGGACTAAAAATGACAAAATTACAAACAAAGAGGTGTCATGGCCCAAAACCTCTGTAGAAGAACTTCTAGAAGGTGGCTAAGGTGGGAGCAGATCTAATCTCAAACTGAATGCCACTCCAAAATGTTCGTCTCCCTGACCTCCCCAATGTGGGGAACAATCAGCTGCTTTCTCACAGCACTATCTCAATGATCAGGCCAACTTCTGAAGACGGAGATATGGTCCTGTAGATAGCCTGGCACGAAGTCATAAAAGGCTATATGGGTTAACACAATGCTTAAAATTGCTAATGGGCAAACAATGCTGGGCTCAAAGTTGTCACATGCTCCCAGAGACCTCTGCTGGCCAGCATTCAGGCCACTGTATTCTGCACTAACTGAAGCTTCTGGAAGGCAGCCCCATGTAGACCTATGAACAAGTTTCTTAAGATGTAGATTGTGTATTGACTATTACAATGAAATATGGTTATGGTTTATTAAAATCTTTGTGTTACATTTCCTATACATTAATGTATTATGAAAAGCCCTTATAAATACAATGTTTGTTGTTTTGGTTGTATTGCTTTTCCTTTTCCTTCTCTTTCTTTTTTATTTTTTCCACTACTGGGTTTTTTTTCCTTCTCTTTTTTCTGTTTTAGTAAAAAATATAGGAGAAATTATATAAAAATGTAAGTCTGAATCATAGAAAGAAGTCAGTCTGTAATAATACAGAGTTTACTCTGGATATACTTGAGCAAAGATACATTCCAGCAGCAGGGAGTAATGGTTAGATTTGTCACAAGTATGTTGATGACAGTACTAAGCAAACACTTAAAGCGTTTCAAATTGGTAGCTATAATTTCTAAACCTATCCTTGAAAGTTATGAATAACTTCAAGGGGCATGTGAA